>NW_024037069.1:37812770-39121772 GCF_015706575.1 Patiria miniata | reverse complement strand
ATTCCTGGGACACATTTTGATGGTCACGACTGAAAACTGGTTTGGTGGTTTCTCTTTGGTAAGCGTTTTCATGATTTGGGAAGTGCAGTAATTTATACGTAATTAACTTCACTACTAAGTTGCCAAAATGATAAACAATTCAAATACATATTTTTTGCGCAACAAGTTAAGGAAATCCCCCAAACATTACAAGGAACCAAAATAAATTATGCCTTTTGTTTTCTTTTGGGAGATTGCCTCAAAGGTATTAGTAACTTTTAGGACCCCTCCATGTTATGAACTCAACCAAAGTAACAGCTGGCAAAAGCCAGATTTAATTTTTCTTTCTGATTCTGAAGGGAAGTAAAGTCTGAGAACCATTTGGTCAACTTTGGTCAACAGCTAAAAAACACAGACGGGTCCTAAAAGTTACTACTTCCTACGAGAAGAATTGCCTGTAAATTGCCTCGTGTGACTCTGTCCTCAATCTAGTTTGGAGGCTTTTTACATCGAAGAATGGTGAATCCCAGAGTAAATCAAACTCTATTTAATGTAGAATGTTTACCTGACAAATTATAAGTGAGAAAATACTAAAAGAACAGTACAAAGTGAACATTTTCTTTTGTTATACCTCTGTCTTGAATACTGTATTTTCATTGGTTTTCATGTGTTAAGTTTATAAAAAGTCGTGGCACACTCCCTGTGGGATATCACCTACACGTGTACGGTAGGTGTGAAACGCTTGAATCGTTGGTACCCACGTTTTTTTCACCATGTTTTCACACATGAGTGGGAGCAGCGAACTAGCAGACGATCAGCTGTTTCGAGCACGCAACATGCATGTGAGTTGACGCTATGATTGCCATGATTGTGTTTACTGCTGTTTGTTTTCGTGATTTTTACATCAAATTCCAAAGAATCCAAGACAGAGGTATAACTAAACAATTGTTGACTGCTGTGATGTGGGATATGACATTTAGAAAACCCTCGGGGCGCCTTGCACCCTCGGCCGGGTGCTATGCGCCCCTCGGCCGGGTGCTATGCGCCCCTCGGGAGTTAAAAATGTCATATCCCACATCACAGCAGTCAACAATTATTAACTGAAACCTAATATGGACTCTAATTATCCAAAACAGTGTCAAAGATCAGCATTGCCAATGTACATGTCGGTACATATATGTCTCACGTTAATGCAAAGATGCTACAGGTTTGTGAACAAACATTCAAAATGAGAAAAGTGGTGCAACTAGCATACATGTGCATGCCGAGTGTTTAACATTGGGATTCTATTAAGTGGTCACAAAGTGCTGTCTGTCGGCTAGACAAAGGTTCTTCAACCTGCAATATGCTGAATATAAATATCTCATATGTAGATGAGGATAAATAAATACAGAGCATAACTAATTCTTCTTATGGGAATTTCATGAAAAAAAAAAAATTCACTGATGTCAAAGGTAGTTTCAAGGGCACGAACAGAGCAGGCAGAAAGAGACCGCGGACCAAAGACAATCTGGAGGTTGATCCTGACCCAGATTCTGTATGAAGGTACAATTTCTCCAAGCATGGTAGGGTCACCAGGACCACATTCCATGATCGAGGACGTCAACCATCGTCTCTTCAAGAGTTCTCACAGACAGATGTCGACATGGACGCACCCATGTCATCTGTACCCAGTGCGTAAAGCAACGGGCCATCCACCTTGTAAGAGAGAAACACGGAAGACGTTTTTGACCAATCCGAGGGATATATCATATGAGCCAAACCAACAACTACTCGGAAGAAGATCTCTCTGGCTCCTTGCAGTCATCCAGAGCAACTTAAGGTAGGTCTCAAAGCTTGGGTAAGTGTTGTTTGAAAGAGACAAAGAAGGAATGCTGAAATCAATTATTTCTGCAGGACAAGATAAGTGTAAAGCCTCGACCAGTGTCAACAGAAATAGAGATTACATGGCTATGTTTGGAAGCTTTTCCTAACAACGGCAAAATTGCTCAAGATGGCGACAAATTTGGTCGCCTTGTGGTCTGGCTTGACCCATACGCACAGTTGAAGATACACGAACAAGGCCTCAAAACATTGGGTGATGAATTCAGAATTCAGAAATTCCAAACATGCGTCCCAGCTTCCCCGGAGAACACCTCCCAAGTTTTTGCTGCCGAGATTACACGGCTATGTTTGGAAGCTTTTCCTAAATACAACAAAATTGCTCAAGATGGCGACAAATTTGGTCACTTTGTGGTCTGGCTTGATCCATACATACATTTTAAGATACACGAACAAGGCCTCAAAACATTGGATGACGAATTCAGAATTCAGACATTTTAAACATGTTAACGCTCGTCCTCGCTACTCCAGCTACTCCACGCTGAGGCGAGGTTCGTGGATGTACAAGTGAAGCTGGTCTCGGAGAAGAAGCTACAGCGCCACCAGAAGAAGAAGTTCAAGGCAGCACAGGGGAGAATCTTCAAGTACTGGAAAGAGTTCCAAGAGGGGGAGCGAACAGCCGAGTCCCTGCTTCGGGCGTGTGCTGCCGTGCAGGGAAATGCACCAGTCATCCGGATCTAACATTGTTCAGATCAACTTCAAAGTTAGATAGGGATATGTTGTAGATGAAAATAGAGGCACAGGCCTATCACATCACACAGAGACTTCTGAAAGTTAGGTTAAGTTAAGAGAAAAGTTAAGTTAAGAGAAAAGTTATCATGTTTTTACAAATGTTCTGAAGTTTTGCTTACGATTTTTGGAACTGTTTGAATTTCTGGTTATTGTTTTTGTTTTCCAGAATAAAGTCAGCTTCTTCATGGAGGGACATACTAACGAGGACATAGATCAGATGTTGTCACGCGTTTCAGTAAGCATGTGGCGTCACAAAGTCCATACCCTCTCAAGACTGCTACAACTGATACCAGAGGCCTACCAACAACCTAACTCTACAGCAGAACGCCTGGTTGATACAGGAAACAACAGGGATTGGATCGGTCCATGTCCGAGTCCAGTCTGTGGTCAAGCAAGCGACATGTCTTAAAGTTTACACGAGATGAAACAGGTTAGTTGTTCCTAGCAAGCAACATTGAAAGCTTGTCTTCGCAACGCAGTGTCTTTAGCACATCCCAATCCTTCATGTTTGGTTCGGTTCTGTTTCATGCAATACATTTTAGTCCCAAACCAACTGTAGGCAAGAAATGGAAACTCCACTTCAAAATATAATTCATTCAGCAGTAAAAGGAGCAAGTACTACAAGCACATACAGAAGGCAAAAACTTCCCTTGAGCTGTACATGTATGTCAATCATCATTGATGGAATGGACCAGAAGTCAACCAGCCTCCAGACTTGTTGAGAAAATGTATATTTGCCCCACCCCCAAAAAAGAAATTGAAATGCCCAAAACCTTCTCAAAATCGAGGTATTTTAAACCAGAATTAGCTTGACTCCTCCAGGCCAAACCGAGTGGCAATGCATTCACACTGTGGGACAGTCTGTCCAATGACATCAAGGCAGACTATGACAAAGTCAACTCTACCTTGGCGTCAGAGTTTGTTAAGCACTCGTCCATTCAGAAATTCCAAACATGCGTTAACGCTCGTCCCCTTCAAGTTTTTGCTGCCGAGATTACATGGCTATGTTTGGACATTTTTCCTAACTACAGCAAAATTGCTCAAGATGGCGACAAATTTTGTCGCCTTGTGGTCTGGCTTGACCCACACGTACGATATAAGTTACACGAACAAGGCCTCAAAACATTAGACGATGAATTCAGAATTCAGAAATTCCAAACATGCGTTAACGCTCCTCCCAGCTTCCCTGGAGAACCACTCCAAGTTTTTGCTGCCGAGATTACAAGGCTATGTTTGGAAGCTTTCCTTAACAACAGTGAAATTGCTCAAGATGGCAACAAATTTTATCGCTTTGTGGTTTGGCTTGACCTATACGCACAGTTTAAGATACATGAACAAGGCCTCAAAACATTGGATGATGAATTCTAAATTTTAAACATGTTAACGCTTGTCCTCGCTACTCCAGCTACTCCACGCTGAGGCGAGGTTCGTGGATGTACAAGTGAAGCTGGTCTCGGAGAAGAAGCTACAGCGCCACCAGAAGAAGAAGTTCAAGGCAGCACAGGGGAGGATCTTCAAGTACTGGAAAGAGTTCCAAGAGGGGGAGCGAACAGCCAAGTCCCTGCTTCGGGCTTGTGCTGCCGTGCAGGGAAATGCACCTGTCATCTGGATCTAACATTGTTCAGATCGACTTCAAATTTAGATAGGGATAAGTTGTAGATGAAAATAGAGGCATAGGCCTATCACATCACACTGAGACTTCTGAAAGTTAGGTTAAGTTAAGAGAAAATGTTCTTACAAATGTTCAGAAGTTTTGCTTAAGATTTGTGTAACTGTTCGAATTTCTGGTTATTGTTTTTGTTTTCCAGAATAAAGTCAGCTTCTTCATGGAGGGACATACCCACGAGGACATAGATCAGATGTTCTCACGCATTTCAGTAAGCATGTGGCGTCACAAGGTCCACACCCTCTCAAGACTGCTACAACTGATACCAGAGGCCTTCCAACAACCTAACTCTACAGCAGAACGCCTGGTTGATACAGGAAACTTAAGGGATTGGATCAGTCCGTGCTTAAATCCAGTCTATGACCACAGCAAGCGGCATGTCTTCAAGTTTACAGGAGATGAAACAGGTTAGTTGCTCCAAGCAAGCCACACTGAAAGCTTGTCTTCGCAACGCAGTGTCTTAGCACATCCCATTCCTTCATGTTTGGTTCAGTTCGGTTTCATACAATACATTTTAGTCTCAAACCAACTGTAGGTAAGAAATGGAAACTCCGCTTCAAAATATAATTTATTCAGCGGTGAAAAGAGCAGGTACTACAAGGACATACAGACAGCAAAAACTTCCCTGGAGCTGTACATGTCAATCATCATTGATGGAATGGACCAGAAGTCAACCAGCCTTCCAGACTTCTTGTGAAAATGTGTAAAACCTCAAATTAGAGGTATTTTAAACCAGAATTAGCTTCACTCCTCCAGGCCAAACTGAGTGGCAACGCATTCACAGTGTGGGACAGTCTGTCCAATGACATCAAGGCAGACTATGACAAAGTCAACTGTACCTTGGCATCAGAGTTTGTTAAGCACTCGTCCATTCAAAAATTCCAAACATGCGTTAATGCTCGTCCCTGCTTCCCCGGAGAACCACTCCAACTTTTTGCTACCGAGATTACACGGCTATGTTTGGAAGCTTTTCCTAACTACAGCAAAATTGCTCAAGATGGCGACAAATTTTGTCGCCTTGTGGTCTGGCTTGACCCATACGTACAGTTTAAGATACACGAACAAGGCCTCAAAACATTAGACGATGAATTCAGAATTCAGAAATTCCAAACATGCGTTAACGCTCGTCCCTGCTTCCCCCGGAGAACCCTCCAAGTTTTTGCTGCCGAGATTACATGGCTATGTTTGGAAGCTTTTCTTAACTACAGCAAAACTGTTCAAGATGGCGACAAATTTGGTCGCTTTGTGGTCTGGCTTGACCCATACGTACAGTTTAATATACATGAAATTGAAATGCCCCAAAACTTCTCCATTTAGAGGTATTTTAACCAGAATTAGCTTCCCTCCTCCCCGCTAAACCTAGTGGCAGCACGTTCACACTGTGGGACAGTTTATCCGATGACATCAAGGCAGACTTTGACAAAGTCAACTCTAAGTTGGCGTCAGTCTTCGTTAAGCACTTGTCCATTCAGAAATTCCAAACATGCGTTAACGTTTGTCCCCGCTTCCCTGGAGAACCACTCCAGTTTTCGCTGCCGAGATTACACGGCTATGTTTGGAAGCTTTTCCAAACTACAACAAAATTGCTCAAGGCAAGCTGGCTAGACCCATACGTACAGTTCCAAGAGGGAAAGACCATAAGTCGAGTTGGAGCACCTCTGTAAATTTCAGATCAAGAACGGTATGAACCAGGGGAAATAAATAAATGAAAGTTCATGCAAGTCATCATTTCACTGCTTTCTCTTATGATTAGGTGAAAACTGGCATGTGAATTAAAGAGGACATCACTTTGCAACGTCTACCTCAGACAGATACATCCCTCATCTTGAATGTGACATTTGTGAAGACAGATACAATCCCTGGCCTTGATGTGAGACATCTGCCAAGACAGATACATCCCTCATCTTGAATGTGACGTTTGTGAAGAAAAATACACTTCCTGGCCTTGATGCGAGACATCTGCCAAGACAGATACATCCCTCATCTTGAGTGTGACATTTGTGCAGACAGATACACTCCCTGGCCTTGATGTGAAGCATCTGCTAACACAGATACATCCATCATCTTGAGTGTGACATCTGGTAAGACCTATCCCTCAATCATCTAGAGTGTGACATCTGTCAAGAAAGATACAAACAATCCAAGACGCTGAATGTTATAACTTTGTCACACTCTGTTTGTCTTACAGATATTTTCATGGGAAGACATGATCAAGAGACAAGTCGGCTGAAGTCAGTGCGACTACCAAAGGTGACGAGCAGACTGGAGAGGAGTGGAACCCATCCCAGGAACCTATCCCAGATACACCCTGGCCTTGAATGTGAGACATCTGCTAAGACAGAAACATCCCTCATCTTGAGTGGGACATTTGTGCAGACAGATACACTCCCTGGCCTTGATGTGAGACATCTGCCAAGACAGATACATCCCTCATCTTGAGTGTGACATTTGTGAAGAAAAATACACTTCTTGGCCTTGATGCGAGACATCTGCCAAGACAGATACATCCCTCATCTTGAGTGTGACATTTGTGCAGACAGATACACTCCCTGGCCTTGGTGCGAGACATCTAAGACAAATACAATCCCTCATCTTGAGTGTGACATCTGATGACGTATCCACCATCTAAAGTGTGGCATCTGCCAAGAAAGATACAAACAATCCAAGACACTGAATGTTATAACTTTGTCACCCTCTGTTTGTTTTACAGAAATGTTCATGGGAAGACAGGATCAAGAGACAAGTCGGCTGAAGTCAGTGCGACTACCAAAGGTGACGAGCAGACTGGAGAATTAAAGAGGACTTCACTTTGCGATAGATACACCCTGGCCTTGAACGTGCGACATCTGCTAAGACAGAAACATCCCTCATCTTGAATGCGACATTTGTGCAGACAGATACTCCCTGGCCTTGATGCGAGACATCTGCTAAGACAGATACAATCCCTCATCTTGAGTGTGACATTTGATGACGTATCCACCATCTAGAGTGTGGCATCTGCCAAGAAAGATACAAACAATCCAAGACACTGAATGTTATAACTTTGTCATCCTCTGTTTGTTTTACAGATATTTTCATGGGAAGACAGGATCAAGAGACAAGTCGGCTGAAGTCAGTGTGACTACGGAAGGTGACGAACAGACTGGAGAGGAGTGGAACCCATCCCAGGCTGTGACGGTACAGGTGACCTGAGGACAAGGCCGTGGGGGAACCTTCCAAGGATCTGCAAAGGACTCAATCAACATAAGACTTACTTTAGCGGCAATGGCAGGAAACACTGAGAGAAATGAGGCGGCGATGATTTTTGAGTTAATAGTTGGTACAGACGCTGAATTGGTGTCCAATGGATACACAGTGTGCGTATCAATGGGATAATGGTGAAATTGTAAATATAGAAAATCACAGAGAATACTATCGAACACCTAGTTTCTGGCTATAAAGGTATCAGGCACCGTGAAGCTACTCTAATTGGTGCTTAAAAGATACCCCAACAGAGATGCTTTCATTCAGATCGGTGCAAATAGGAGAGTGTCCAAAACCAGCAAGGTGGAGGTCAGTGAGGACATTCGCGAGAGAGGCGTGGAGCTGGTGAGAGAAGAAGCGGCTGATTTCGTCGATATCCGAAACATCGAGACGTCACCTTTGAAGAAGCTAGTGTCAGTACGAGGAAAAGTTGTGTCGGTAAGTTTTTTAAAGATTGCAATTAAAGCGTGCATGAAGTGGTTAATTCCACAGCAAAGACTAACTGAAATGTGTAATGTTTAGACAGGAACGCTTTGTGAGGCAGGCGAATTTACTTGGAAAATACCAATAAATTGTTGAGTTTCTGAGAAAAGTGTTGAAAATTGGCATTTCTGTATCGTGAGTATTGATGTATTGCAATTATTTTTACACTAAGTTCTGTATCACTATTGCGATTATCGTTACATGCTTAAATTTACATAGGTCTAACTATTGGTTTTGAACATGATACTTGGATAATCTGGTTTCGCGTGAACAGTTTTAGGCGAAAACTGGCATGAGAATTAAAGAGGACTTCACTGTGCGATAAAGACAGATACACCCTGGCCTTGATGTGAGACATCTGCTAAAACAGAAACATCCCTCATCTTGAGTGCGACATTTGTGCAGACAAATACTCCCTGGCCTTGATGCGAGACATCTAAGACAGATACAATCCCTCATCTTGAGTGTGACATTTGATGACGTATCCACCATCTAAAGTGTGGCATCTGCCAAGAAAGATACAAACAATCCAAGACACTGAATGTTATAACTTTGTCACCCTCTGTTTGGTTTACAGATATTTTCATGGGAAGACAGGATCAAGAGACAAGTCGGCTGAAGTCAGTGTGACTACCGAAGGTGACGAGCAGACTGGAGAGGAGTAGAACCCATCCCAGGCTGTGACGGTGCAGGTGACCTGAGGACAAGGCCGTGGGGGGGACCTTCCAAGGATCTGCAAAGGACTCTATCAACACAATACTTACTTTAGCGGCAATGGCAGGAAACACTGAGAGAAATGAGGCGCCGATGATTTTTGCGTTTATAGTTGGTACAGACGCTGATACACAGTATGCATATCAATGGGGTAATGGTGAAATTTTAAATATAGAAAATCACAGAGAATACTATCGAACATCTAGTTTCTGGCTATAAAGTTATTAGGCACCGTGAGGCTACTCTAATTGGTGCGTAAAAGATACCCCAACAGAGATGCTTTCATTCAGATCGGTGCAACTACGAGAGTGTCCAAAACCAGCAAGGTGGAGGTCAGTGAGGACATTCGCGAGAGAGGCGTGGAGCTGGTGAGAGAAGAAGAGGCTGATTTCGTCGATATCCAAAACATCGAGACGTCATCTTTGAAGAAGCTAGTGTCAGTACGAGGAAAAGTTGTGTCAAAAAGTTTCTTAAAGATTGCATTAAAGTGTGCATGAAGTGGTTAATTCCACAGCAAAGACTAACTGAAATGTGTAATGTTTAGACAGGAATGCCTTGTGAGGCAGGCAGATTTACTTGGAAAATACCGATGAATTGATGAGTTTCTGAGAAAAGTGTTGAAAATTGGCATTTCTGTATCGTGAGTATTGATGTATCGCAATTATTTTTACACTAAGTTCTGTATCACTATTGCGATTATCGTTACATACTTAAATTTACATAGGTCTAACTAATTGATTTTGAACATGAAACTTGGATAATCTGGTTTCACGTGAACAGTTTTAGGCGAAAACTGGCATGTGAATTAAAGAGGACTTCACTTTGCGATAAAGACAGGTACACCCTGGCCTTGAACGTGAGACATCTGCTAAAACAGAAACATCCCTCATCTTGAGTGCGACATTTGTGCAGACAAATACACCCTGGCCTTGATGTGAAGCATCTGCTAAGACAGATACAATCCCTCATCTTGAATGTGACATTTGTGCAGACAGATATACTCCCCAGCCTTGATGCAAGACATCTAAGACAGATACAATCCCTCATCTTGAGTGTGACATTTGATGACGTATCCACCATCTAGAGTGTGGCATCTGCCAAGAAAGATACAAACAATCCAAGACACTGAATGTTATAACTTTGTCACCCTCTGTTTGTTTTACAGATATTTTCATGGGAAGACAGGATCAAGAGACAAGTCGGCTGAAGTCAGTGTGACTACCGAAGGTGACGAGCAGACTGGAGAGGAGTGGAACCCATCCCAGGCTGTGACAGTGCAGGTGAACTGAGGACAAGGCAGAGGGGGAACCTTCCAAGGATCTGCAAAGGACTCAATCAACATAATACTTACTTTAGTGGCAATGGCAGGAAACACTGAGAGAAATGAGGCGCCGATGATTTTTTAGTTTATAGTTGGTACAGATGCTGATACACAGTATGCGTATCAATGGGATAATGGTGAAATTTTAAATATAGAAAATCACATAGAATACTATCGAACATCTAGTTTCTGGCTATAAAGGTATTAGGCACCATGAAGCTACTCTAATTGGTGCTTAAAAGACACCCCAACAGAGATGCTTTTCATTCCGATCGGATCAACTACGAGAGTGTCCAAAACCAGCAAGGTGGAGGTCAGTGAGGACATTCGCGAGAGAGGCGTGGAGCTGGTGAGAGAAGAAGCGACTGATTTAGTCGATATCCGAAACATCGAGACGTCACCTTTGAAGAAGCTAGTGTCAGTACGAGGAAAAGTTGTGTTGGTAAGTTTTTTAAATTAAGATTGCATTAAACCGTGCATGAAGTGGTAAGTTCCACAGCAAAGACTTACTGAACATGTTTAGACAGAATGCCTGGTGAGGCAGGCGGATTTACTAGGAAAATACCGATGAATTGTTGAGTTTCTGAGAAAAGTGTTGAATATTGGTATTTCTGTATCGTGAGTATTGATGTATCGCAATTATTTTTACACTAAGTTCTGTATCACTATTGCGATTATCATTACATACTTAAATTTACATAGGTCTAACTATTGGGTTTGAACATGATACTTGGATAATCTGGTCTCACGTGAACAGTTTTAGGCAAAAACTGGCATGTCAATTAAAGAGGACTTCGCTTTGCGATAAAGACAGATACACTCTGGCCTTGATGTGAGACATCTGCCAAGACAGATACATCCCTCATCTTGAGTGTGACATTTGTGAAGAAAAATACACTTCCTGGCCTTGATGCGAGACATCTGCTAAGACAGATACAATCCCTCATCTTGAGTGTGCCATTTGATGACGTATCCACCATCTAGAGTGTGGCATCTGCCAAGAAAGATACAAACAATCCAAGACACTGAATGTTATAACTTTGTCATCCTCTGTTTGTCTTACAGATATTTTCATGGGAAGACAGGATCAAGAGACAAGTCGGCTGAAGTCAGTGTGACTACCAAAGGTGACGAGCAGACTGGAGAGGAGTGGAACCCCTCCCAGGCTGTGATGGTGCAGGTGACCTGAGGACAAGGCCGTGGGGGGAACCTTCCAAGGATCTGCAAAGGACTCAATCAACATAATACTTACTTTAGCGGCAATGGCAGGAAACCCTGAGAGAAATGAGGTGCCAATGGATTTTGAGTTTATAGTTGGTACAGACGCTGATACACAGTATGCGTATCAATGGGATAATGGTGAAATTTTAAATATAGAAAATCACAGAGAATACTATCAAGGGATGCCACGTGGACATTTTAAATATAGAAAATCACAGAGAATACTATCAACAGATGTTAGTATTTCTTGATACTTTAGAGAGATACTTTAAAAGGACCAGCGACATCTGCTGCCTTGAGTGTGACATATGCTAAGAAAGATACACACAACACTTTGAGTGGGACATCTGCTGCCTTGAGTGTGACATCTGCTAAGAAAGATACACACAATTTGAGTGTGACATCTGCTAAGACATATTGCCAAGACAGACTCCCTCACCTTGAGTGTGACATTTGTTAAGACGAATATACACAACCCAAGATACTGGATGCTATAACTTTTAGGTCTCTTGTGACCCTCTGTTTGTTTTACAGATATGTCATGGTTACTGTTCTACTCGACTGTCCAACCTGGTTCCTCCAATCAGAGTGTTTGAGAGAGAAACTCGGTTTTCTGCCTGCTCTCATCCATATGCAATACCTAGATAAAAGGACATTCCAAGTTTTTCCCCACATGCCGCATCTCTATGGAATTCCTTGCCTGGTGCTTGTTTCCCTCCAACCTATGATCTGTCCTGTTTCAAGAGGAATGTTAATTCCTACCTTCAGTTTTCCCGAGTACCTACTCTTGTAGTAATTTCTCTTGTAGCCCTGTACCTGGAGTGGCTTCTAGCCTTGTTCACGGCGAATATGCATTAAAAAAACCCCAGAAAGTGAGTCATTTTCATTTGCCAACAAATGACATAAAGAGATGAGAGGACTACAGTTGATGTTTCCCACTCCAGATTGACGAGTAGCAGAAGGTAAAGATCTATGGGGGTGCTTTTCAACATGGCATACTTCACTGCTAAGATGGAGAGACAAGTCAGCTGAAGTCAGTGTGACTATCGAAAATGACGAGCAGACTGGAGAGGAGTGGAACCCATCCCAGGCGGACAGTGGAATGTTTTGCTGAGTACCTAATGTTCTTTTAATTTCTCTCGTAGCCCTGTTCCTGGAGTCGCTTCTAGCCTTATTCAGGGCAAATACGTTCATGCCTTGTTTATGCATTTCAATGTTGTGGAGTACACACGACCTAACTGCATCTGCATGTTGACAAACCTGTAGCGTCTTTGCACGAGTACCAGGCCGGTAACTGCCTTATTGAGTTTGGCACCGTTGAGAAGTATTTGGGAACCAAGTCCACATCATTATTTTCAGTTACACCTATCACATATCAGCCTCTTACAAATGCTATAATTATAATAATAAGCCAGTTCGGTATCTCAATGACCCGAGGTCATTAGGGATAACATGCACACGCCGGTAGTTTACACGCAAGTGTCGTGCGCCCGCGTTCAGGTGCCTTTGAAACGTTCGATTATCCTGAATGACCCGTGGCCCATATCATTGTGCGCATGCGCAGTTGAAATAGCGAACTGGCTTATTGTAATGATATAGTGCCTTCCACACTATCAGCAATCTCAAAGCGCTTTACAATTATTCCCCCGTTCATCAGGCCACGAGACCACATGGCAGCCGATATCAGCGCACATTCGGTCCTCGACCCTCACTGGTACCCCATTATACTCCTGGGTGGAGAGAGGCAGTTGTAGTTAAGTGTCTTGCCCAAGGGCACAATCACCATTTTCCTAGCAGGGTTCGAACCCAGGCACCATTGTACATGAGTTAAACACCGTAACCACTGTACCATGGTATTCTATTGAAGACTTTGTTAATAGTTTCTTACCATAATAACACTTTATAAGAACAACATTCTCATCAAAGCAACAATAATACTGGACGATTATCACAGCACAAGGCACTTCTTTCAACCATTTAAACATGGACGAGCATTTTTCAGACGTCTGATTGGTGAATAAACTACTGAATAATTCATGACTACATCAGTGATTCATAAAAAATCGACTGATACTGGAATGCAGATTTGAGTTTGGGAAACCACAGATTGTGATTGGTTGGATGAGAGAATTATTCATGAGGTTGCCTCAGTATGCATCGTATACCTGCTGGCACTGGTCAGTGCCTAGCAACACTACCTCAGACCTGCAGAGATGGGCGCTCCTCAGACTGTGATTGGCTGGTTGAAGTGATGAATAATTCATGAGGTTACCTGAGAAGATGTCCCATTGGTGAAGACTTCCATCCGACAGTTTAGCCAGCAAGCTGTGCTTGTGTATAACAGCATCGGCGAGGCTGTTCAAAAACACGAAAAGCTGCACTTAGTCATCGTAAAGTTACTCTAAATAAACTGATGATCTCTTACCATTCAACCGTTCAACAGGGCCCAATTTCATGGCTCTGCTTACCGTTAGCGAAAAATCCCTGCTTAAAAATTCTGTGCTTATGGTAAACGTATTTCATGGGTTAGCGAGGAATGTTGGCTTCTGCGCATGCATACATCCTATAGCTAAGGATTCTGTGCTCACAGGGTTAGCACAGAATCTTTCTGCTAGCGTGGTTAGCACAACATGGTGATCGTAAGCGCGGAATTCTGTTGTTAGCAGAGCCATGAAATTGGGTCCAGTTATAAGAAAAGTTGTGCCAAGTATAGCAGAAAATTGTGCTAACTATAACCACTATTTCACGGCAAGGATGTGCTAAATGGTTGCACGCGCATGGAGATTTCTATTGTTACCTCACTGATTTAAGCAACTTTCTTTTCTTGCGGTAAGCGTGCCTTTTGCTGTGCTTACTGCTTACGGAAGCTCTGGTAGCAAACTCCCCCTCCAAAATCCACTCCAACATCCACTCCAACATCCACTACAAAATTGATAAAATCCACTATCAGTAGCATATCTAAGTACAGTGTTTACTGGCCTACCGGGCATGTGTGTGTTCAGTAGAAGGTTGATACTCTACCAATGTTGCCATCTTATCCGTCAGTGGGTTGAACACTATGGTAGCTCCGATAGGTTGGCTGCAATGCACTTCTTGCTCGCCGACGTCATCATGGAAGATTATGACGAGGAATAACAACCCCTTTAGAGAAACAAACACAGAAAATTGAACATTCAGCATAGGGGAAAAATGCTCAGCCCATTAAAGGGAAAATACAACATTTGCAAACATCAAAAAATAAAACTACCAAATCATTTTGAAATACCTTGCTGGACTGTTAGTGAATGACAGTGTAAAGCATCCTGTAAAATCATGGCACCTGGTATACTGTCATTTTCAAGAAAAGTGGTATTTTTGTATCAATTTCCAACGCTGATCGGCCGATCAGCGTTGGAAAAAACTGGCTTTTTTTTCAAATACTGGCCCCAGTTGACCATCGCACTTGTTTGCAATCGATTACACACCTATGAACGGGTACAAGCCAGCTAGACTGGTTCCCTGACCTTACAATTCCCCACTATATGTAAACTGCTCTGTTTCTTCTTAAATGGAGTCAGGGAACCAGACTACAGGAAAATGATTGTTTTTCTTGGTTTTTATAGCATTTTCGAACCCAAAACCTCAAAAAAGTCAGTGTAACTATATTTGCTATATATTTCCAACCCCCCAATTCCATCCATTTCTGAAAATTACAGCAAAAGCAAATGATGTATATTCCCTTTAAGCAGTGTTCTACTCTATGGTCTGTGCACAAGGAACCCCCCCCCTCCCAACAGTTGAGGGGGTACTCAGTTGTCCTCAAAGGGAGAGTTGGAGGAGACCACTGGCAGGGACATTCAAATGCATTGCTGATGGCAATGAAGACACTCACATAAAAACGCTACTGGTTTGTGGACATTCAGGATAAAATTGGTTGTGCGTATTTTACGCCATATGCACACAAACCAGAAAAGCAGGTGGTGTCTCCTCCCCTTCTCAAAATTTGTCAGAAAGCACCATCTATTGCTTGTGCACTGAGTCCATACTAAGGCCAAAAAAAAAAGGTCTCCGGTTTCTGGTATGCGCGCGCGTCGCCGTAGCCATGCGTGTCGGCAAAATGAAAAAGTTTTTTTTTCAATGAAAGATGATGTCTCAAAACCGCCAAATTCACTGGTTTGACTGGAATCCTGCTGCTGCACAATTTTAACGTGTTTTTAGATGGGGTTATGATCGAGAATAAGCTTTATGTGGCTTCTCTGGACTCCCATGTATTTGCACTAAGTCTAGTCGGGCACCATTTGCAGTCATCAGCCGACATTTGAGGCAAAAAAATCAGGTAAATAAAAAAAAAAAAGCCGCGTCGCCGCACCACTTTTTGGGCAAGCTCCATACCAGAAACCGGAGACTTATCTTTTTTGGCCTAAGCAAAGGTTGGTATTAAATCCCAATGGAAACTTTTACTCACTGATTCTGCTACTGCTTTCAGGCATGAAGCACGACTCCTGCCGTCAACGGACTTCATTGGGATGTCCTTTATCAGCTCTCCAGTCTTACAATTCCTGAAAACAAAGTGATAATAGATTATTCAATAGATTGCTTTTCAATGTTAGTAGGATTTTCAAACCGGGTCCAATTGTTACAGTCTATTTCAATATCAGAGCATTAGTATTAGAAGTATTTTTTATAAAGCTGTGAAAAAGAGGGTGTTTTGAGGGATCGTTTTTTTGGGGACACCCTGTATATTATTGTTAGTATACTCCAGTTCACTTTAATTTAACTTGGGAGTTTGAGTACGAATGATTTAGTATGAGCAACTCATATCCCATAATGTAGTATCATGCCGAAATATCCTGATATAACTCAGAAGCTTTGGCCAATGCTTCGACTGCATTTGCCAAAAAAATAAGATACTACTTGAAAATCACTGATGTAGATATTGCGGTGTTGAAGAGTTCCCCTCCTTACCAGCAAGAACTGAGCAGAGTGATTACTTACCAAAGCATTAAATCATTGTGTGCTGTTGTAGCCATTAGCATTCCATTTGTGCCTTCTACTTGTAACAGTGAGGTCAGGTATGTGTCCTTTCCAGTCCATAATTTCACTGTTTGCACATTTCTACACAAAAGAAAACAGTAGTAAGGAAAGATCACAAGGAAATTTATGTTTGCCATCACTAATATTCACCAGACTTGAAATGAGTTCACGTCGTGTGAATTTGCTGCGCGCAAACTTGACGTGACTTCACCAATTGGCATTCGCATTGGCATTCCAGTTTGCGCCGAGCATGAACAAGCCCTTTGACCAAGACAGAACATGGGAAAAAAGAGCTGTACAGAGAATCCTTATACCTTAAAACAGTAACTTTCTATAAATTTTATAAAATGGAATACATTTGTAAGGTTCCAAAAATGGTCTTTTCAATGTTATAGTTTTTACCTTGATTCAATGCAAGCATTGACCAGAAACAGTGCACTGCTCGTATCATCTTTGACAGCAACAGCAAATTCCTCCTCGTCAGTTACACAGAGTAGATACTGCACTGGACTCTCACAGGAATGGGACAGGTTCACATCCATCTGTTGCATTTCCTCAGTCACAGTATCATAGTTCAACATCCTAAAAATGAAGGAAAGATTTCCATATATGAAGTTCATTAATTTTCCTCTGTATTGACTAACAAGCCCCCAGATAGCAATTTCATGTCATCAAAGTCAATTGCAGCAGTGAAAATATACAAGCATTTTCTTAGAAAACACTTAGAATTTTTCAGTCCAATCTCATAGGGTTTGTACACAGGGTGTTGAGTGAACTTCGTATATGGAAATCTTTCCAAAATGAATTCCAAATATCAGAGGTATAGTCGAATCCATCACAAGTCCAGTCACAAGTAAATCACAAGTCCATTCACAAGTATAGTAACAAGTAACAGTGGATGAACGACAACAAAGGAATGCCGTTTGTCAAAGCTTATTTGAATAGCTTGTGAGTTTACTTGCAGGGACATTTGATGGACTGAGCTACTTCCTTCCCAAGTACGAAACTTCAGATAAATTGTTAAACCAACAAAGGGCAGAAATGTTAACCAATTGCTGAAATAGGTCAAACACTCACAGATTTGAAATCAACTTTCTCTTCAAGTTTCAGAGTATAATTCAATCAAACACTGGGTGTTTGAGGATTAATCAAAAGTTTGTCCACTAGACTCACCTGACACCACATGTACCAAAGATACCAGCAACCACCAATGACATCACGTCGTGTCTACTGCAAGGCATAAACCTGACACAAAGGAACTCCTCCTCCTAAAACCAAAATAGAAGGGATAAACTACATTAACAACCTGACTTGTTATTTTGACAGAAACATTTACCAGCTTTGTTCCAAGACATTAGTTCACCTGCGTCCACCTTTTGGGTATTCTCTGGCCATCTTGCTAAATTCAACAACAGCCAACAGCTACAGGTAGCACAAACTAGGGCTGTCCATTTTCGAATAATTCAGTATTCGATTACTTGAATGAATATTTGGATATTCAAGACCGTAGGTGGAAATGTGTGCTGCACAGTAAAAAGTTGCACAAAGAGTGTGCCAATTAGAAATGGATATGGGGCGCTTGAGTATTTTGCAATAAGTATTTTATAACTGTAAAAGGGTTTTAACCTGCTAAAAGAATGTGAACAATGAACCGCCGTCAAAAAAAGGTTGAGCCAGTCCGAGCGCATACAGCCTTATATCCCAATTTCATCAGGCTGTTAATAAGCTCATGGTTTTCAACAGAGCCTCTATTCATTTCACAGTGACCATAAGTAAAGCAAAGAACACGCACAGCAACATAAGCCAGCAGACTCTTCCCACTGTTGGATGTTGTTATGGTACAGACAAAAACGTTTACCTCAGGCAAGACCCAAGACTTCAGTATCTGCCACTCCTGTGTGTCTGAGCTGGTCCACCAGATAACCAGCGTATGCTGATGTAGGATGGCAAGGAGACTAACGTCCTGTCCATTCATGTGCATCCAACTACCTGTCACGTCTCGGACTGTGGGTAAGGCCTCCCATGGCAGATCATGCTGAGAATTATGAAAAAAAAAAAACATGTTATGTTTTGTACCACTTGATCGTATAGGCTCTGCCCTAAAAACTATTTAGTTATGGCATATTGCATGGATACTTTAATTTCCAAAAACAATTGCAGCTAAAAGGGAACATGTAATAGGATTTTTATGACTTAAATACATTTAAAACAGCTTTCTTGCCATGTAACTATTACTTTTCACCTCCTTTGTAGCAGTAAAAGGAAGAAATTGCAACATTTTAGTTTTTTATGTTAGAATTTCCATCTTCATGAGCCAAAGCGTGATGTCATTCAAGGCAGAACAGTAGTGTTTCCAAAGCTTTGTGTACAAATATATATCAAACTTTTCTTCACTTTCTTGGAGTAAGTTCCACTTTTTACTTGTTAATCATTTTAAACAGTTTATTTGGACAATGGTAGTGGCCAATATTTCTTCAAAACTTTTTCCGTAGGTAATTTTGAAGGACTAATTTTTGTACTGTTCTTATGCACTTTCGACAAAGAGAAGAAAAAAAAGAGTCTGAAAAATCTCATGCCTGTTTTCAACATAGAAGTTGCAAATATGCAGAAAGCCAAATATCACATCCAAAATATCGACAATAATTATCAAAGCTTCCATGAAAAACTAGAAGAAAGTACTTAAAACTAAAAACAAAAATTCCAGTAGGCCTATTGAAGTAAACGTCAGTTTACACTTTCAATTAACTTGATTCCAAGTGTTTTGAGCATACCTGTAAGCATCCAGCAAGGGCCAGTTCCTGTCTGCTACCTCTCCCACTCTCATCTGACGTCTCGTCGTCCTCCTCACCGGAGATTTGCACTACACACTGAGACATCGACATCGGCTCCTCCGCCCTCCCTGGAGGCGTTCCTGTGGCCACGCCCGCAAAGGGGGATATCTGTTTGATGTTGCCTCTTGGATCGACAGGGACGCGTTGGATTGCATTAGGCGGTGTGACGTTACCATCCACTGCATTCACGTCAACTGTTGAAGGCTCTGCTGCAGGATTTCTGCGAACTGTTTGTAGTCTGCTTGTACTTTTGGAAGTATCATCCTGACAAGAAGGTCCAGGCAAGGTTGGAGAAGCAGATAAAGAAGACTGCCTTACATTTCCACAAGAACTGCATTGATTGTTGACTTTGGAGCTTTGAGGAGGAGAAGTATTAGGCAGATGTGAGCCACAATTTTTTGGGCCAGACAGGGGGGAATTGTTGCATTTTGAAACATCGTCAATGGAAGCAGTTTTTGGCTTAATGTTTACATTTTCTTTGGACATGAGACCTTTGAGCTCATCTTCATTCTGACATCTTCGGGAGCCTGTTTTGTCTCGAGATGAAAGTGGCAGATCTCCAGGCCCAGTCACCTCATGCCCAACGCCTGGACTGCAAGTAGGGGACCATCCCGGGGTGCAGCCAGGATCGGGGAATGCCATGCCACGGTCTTCCTTGTTTTGTGTCGGTGAAAGTTGGCTCTCTAGAACGCCCCTGCCCTGAGGTTTTGCAGTTTGTCTCCCGACAATATCGCTACCTACATTCTTATAACGGCTTGCAGAAGAACCATCTTTGGCAGGATTTGCATTTCTAGAGGTAGCAATTTCCTTACACTGACTCATTCCTGATTGCAAGGCTTCTTTACTTGATGCTGTCATTTTGGAGGGAACAGTTGCTTCATCTTTGCCACTATCCATGGAACCTGGACTTGAAAAGTGGATAGGCGCTTCCATTGTTTCCAAACAATTCAGAGCCTTTGCGAGTGGCAGGGCTGAGCAGGACTCGCTATCTGAATTCTCTTGTTGAATAACTCCCTGGTGGTCAGTCTTCGCAACATCTTTGACCACAGGTACCAAGCAAGTGGACTGACTCTCCACAAGATGGTCTGGTATGCCTTCTAGTTGACCTTTGGAGTCTAAAGTACGTGATGAGATGTCTAAAGATGGGCCACGTTGCAATTTGACCATCTTCAATGCTCCGTAGTCCTCCTCTGGTAGCGCAAATTCAGTTTGAGGTAACTTGACATTTGCAACAGTCAGAAGCAGTTGGCCAGCAGGAAACTCACCAACTGATTTAACCACAGAGTCAGTTTGAATACTTGATTTTGCCTTGGTATCAGTCCACAACACAGACGTCGCACCACGTTTTCTCTGTAGTCTTTGGTTTCTTGAGGTCTTGGTTGGTTTCACGCTACCACTCACGTTTTTGTCAGTGCACTTCTGCGCTGACTGGCCAGGGTAAGCTTTCAACAGCGACTGTGATAACTGGGACTTCATAGAGTCTGAATCAGTCCTGGAAACAGATTCACTAGCTTCTGTCAGAGAATTTACACCTGATGGAAGAGTACCAGTCCCTTGTGACATGGAATCCTTATATGATCCAGAGATTCCAGTTGAAGAACCCTTTCCCTTAGCTCTCATTCTTGGGTCTTTATCCCAGTATCTCTGAGAGTCAGCTACGTCGAGGTTACTCTGACTCTGGGAGCACTGACTGGAAGTCATGCTCCTGGTGCGCCTGACGTAGTACTCCGCTGGATACATCATTCCCTCGATCCACGTGTGACTGCCTTCCTCCGTGCTCTGACACTCCACCACCTCCTTGAAGCTGATGTCGGCGGCAGTCAGCTCACGAGGCACCCTGGAACGCCTCCTGCTGTTCCCATTGGCTCTCCTGGTTCTAACCTTGGAGGAACTTTGACAAGAATTTGGGGACCGTTTCTGTTCATCTTTGGTCTTGCTGTTATCTCCCGAGAGTGATTGGGCATTGGCTGGATGCGATTGGTCACTTGGTCTCATTTTGTTCGGACCCAGAGAAGCAGATTTTGGCAAGTGGATGTCAGATTGAGGACTGTTCAGGTTGCCATTTCCACTTGGAATGACATTCCCTTGAAAACCACCAAGAACTGGTAAATCCCGAGGAGTTGTTGCAGGAGTGCAGTTTCTTTCACTTAAACTTTCGTCTAAGGGTTCTGTGAACTGGGATTCCGGAACAACCAATGTAACTTTCTCATCAAGCCGACTCATGTCTCTAGCCTTGCCATCAGAGAGCACTGACGATGATGATGCCCTGACAACATGTTCATTTTGAGAAATTTCAGCTGCTATTTTCTTGGACTGTTGCTTGTCCTGAACCTCGGAACTTCCAAGATGGCTATCTGTGTCCCCCACCCGAGCGTCAACAATGGGAGTCCTCGTGGATGCATTCTCTTTGGGAATGCTGAAAGAGACACTGCGTCGCTTTCTCTGCATCCGTTTTGTAGCCATTGTGGACTTGGAACCTTCATCCTTGTTGACTGCTACGTTAATAACTCGTTCTTCAGATGCTGTTCCTAAAAATATCAAACAAAATCAATACTTGCATTACTTGTAAAATGAATACAAATTATGAATTGTTGTGAGTGCAATAGTAAGAATAATTTCATGAGGTGACAGATGGAATGTTCCATTCCACGAGGCGAAGCCCGGCGAAATGGAACATTCCATCTGTCACCTCATGAAATCATTCTTTTACTAAGTAGGAGACCATGTCTGTCAAAATCCATCACTCAGTCTGCATTACGTAATGCTTCAGGACCGAATCCGTCGAAAACAACCAAAAACGTTGATGTGCACAAACTGCATTGATACCAATTCTGTCAAAATCCATCGCCAAAGTTCTCGTGGATTCTGATGGACTTGGTACAAGGCTTACAATAATTCCAAGCTGGACCAAATCCATCAGATACCACCAGCAGTGCTTCAGGCCTCCCGGGCCCAAGTCCATCATACGCCATCAAAATTTAGTCAAACTAGCAGGGCCATGTCTGCCATAATTCCAAAAAAAAAATGGATTTGATGGAATTTGTAAGGTTAGGGTTAAAAAAAAGTTATTGCAACTACCTACCAGTTTCTGAAGATGACAATTTTTCAGGTCTTCCAGTTACATCTCCATCACCACAGATTCTTCTACTTAGTCTATGTGTACATGAAGGGGATGCATCATTGCTAATGACATGGCTTTGCTCTGCAATGACTCGCTGCACATGGGATCGAGTTCTCTTGGCCTTCTCAGATTTCTGCAGTAAAAGATGGATCACAAGGGTCACATCACAAGAGATCACAAGGGATCATAAGCCATCTCAAGCCCATCACAAGTCATCAGTGTTGAAGTTGAGTTCCCAACAAGTCCTTTCGTTAGTAAAACACAAGTCCTTTCACAAGTCCAGTCACAAGTAACATGGGTGAACAATAACAAAGGAATGCCTCCGTTACAATTCATTTGAATAGCTTGTTACTTGACTTGTGACTGCGGACGATTTATGAGGACTTGCAATGACTTGTGATGGACTCGACCACTACACTGCAATTCATCCAGCTCCAATTCAACCCATAAGCTATTCAAACGAATGCTGACGAAGGCATTCTTATGTTATTGTTCATCCACTGTTACTTGTGACTAGACTTGTGAATTGACTTGTGATGTACTTGTGATACCAGATTTGTACCTCTAATGACAACACTGAAAAAGTCACCATCATCTCTGACAAAAGTTCCTTTGCGATTTTTCTGTCAAAACCAGATGCCTCTGGCCAAATCTTCAAATGGAAATAAGACCAAAAAATGATGTGGAAGCATTTTGTCATGTTCATCA
Source organism: Patiria miniata (assembly GCF_015706575.1). NCBI lineage: Eukaryota > Metazoa > Echinodermata > Asteroidea > Valvatida > Asterinidae > Patiria > Patiria miniata. The sequence goes on along the minus strand of NW_024037069.1, from coordinate 39,098,859 downwards.
TTTTAAGTTTTTATCCTAAATAATGTAAAATATACTGTAAATGTTCATCACCATCATTCTGCATCTGATGTTCACTCATTTTAGCTGCGGGAAGCAGCTCAACAGATGCTAATGTCTCTCTGTGAGTTGGTTGGTTAGTAACAAACGTCGGCGACAGCCTTGGAATGTATCAAACGCCTCGTCCCTTAGGCCCTTAAGGGGTCTCCACTGACTACCTACCAATTTATGCAGTCCAGGAAAATTGGGTCACTAGGGTCAAAAAGCTGATGTTTGTACTGAAAACACTACTCCTTCCAGAAATTACATGGCGCAATCACGTCAGACATGCATGAACACACATGCATTGGACCGCAGCTTCCGAGATATTTTGAACTTGTGATTTGTATAGATCTCTCTCATAGGACGCCATCTTTGTAAGAAATTTACAACTGCGTATTCCATGCAATCAGGTATGTGTGCGCACAGTGGGCAAAATGTTCTAAACACGCGCACATGTTGCTTGAAATTTTTTTGAAATACAGCGCAGCCAATGCGCGTCACGAAAATGTGACTCCCACAATGCCGATGCACATGGCAATCTGTAAGAAGTGACATCATTTGTGAGAGACCTATATGTCCAAGAAACTGCAATGGCAATTAACTTTCCACCTTTGTGACACATCAATATTAAAATGTTCCTTATTCTTAAGGAAAGTCTGTTTATAAAAATAGTATTGTATCTCTTTTACAATATTTTTCTATACATGCCTTTTCGACCAGCTACCCAGAAGAATCTGGGTCTGCTCACAAAACACTTCACAAATAAACATTTTGCTACATGTTACTTGCTAGTGACATACCTGTACTTTGCGAAGAGTCTGGGCATATGCCTTCTTCATGTTCTCCAACTTTTGCCTCAGCTACGAATAGAAAAAGAAAAATACAATTAATGGAAATGAACACCTTCATGCATAACTAAACAGCTGGGATATTCAACTAATTCAAATTAACCCTAACTCCCTAGCATGATTTACTAGGAACCATACCCATCCTGGCACATTCCAACGCCATATGGGAAACTGCACACACATATTTCTGACTTTGATTCTGGAGGTGTGCCAACCCAATGTAAAAGACTGTCAGTTTAGGGGGACTGTACCCATCCTGACAGATTCCAACAAAACATGCCGTTGGGGTTTGATGGGTTGAGTTCTGTTAGGGTTAAAGATGTGTTAACTGCCTTAACTTAATTTTCAAATGTTTAACCTCCGTTTTTTTAAGCCAAAAGGCCATTTTTAAACACCTCAGGTGCTATGCGCCCCTCGGGTGTTAAAAAGGTCATATCCCACATCACAGCAGTCAACAATTGTTAAAGGATGTAAGTTACCTCAAGTTTGCTATTTGCTGTCGATGAATCGGCCATCTTGAGTTGTGCTGATACAGAGTGATGACAGTCTGTGCCACAACAAATTCTTCAAATTGATTTCACGTCCACCGCACAAGTCGTCGCATTTCTAACAGACTGTAAAATAAACAAATTTCAATCAAGTGGCGCATGCAATTCATGGCAATGTGACCCACAATACAGACATGACATTGACAGATGAAATCATAACCATGACTTTGTCTCGCATGTGTCTCACATTTTTGCACACAGCACCAATGTACAAAAAAATGTGGTTTCTGACACGGCCGCAAATGGCGAATAGCTGCAAATAGTTTGACGTCGGGATTTAATAAGGTGTGACTGGACACTCCAAATGCTGCCCCGCCTACAGTACACCTATCTGAATTCACATATGAGGCCGTACGCTAGAAATCTAGCACAAACTTAAGAAAAGCTTTCGCCGATGATTGAACCAAGGCGCTTGATCGGGTCCCACTGATTTGCATAAAATAGTGGCCGCATGAGGTCGCTGTTCACGCTGTATTTTTACATGCACTGCATAGCTTGCGAGGATCTATGCTGCCGATTGATTACCGCGTGCGCGCACGTATGGACGAATAACGTCAAGCGCCTTGACCAAGGCTAAAATTAACCATGTCAAAGTGCGAGTCGGAAATCTGGCCAAAATTCCTTTTCTAGAGATTTTATCGAAAAGATCTTTGTGCATCAACATGATCAAGAAGCTTACATTTTCCTTTTCAAAATGCACTTCGTCAGAAAAAAAACAGTATTGGAGACCAATTCAAAAGAGGTTGGTTTTTATTTGAAGCGATCCGGAACTAGGTCTAGGGAAAATCCGGTAATCCTTACTTTTAGGACACCTCTATTTTGTACGAGTTCAGTTCAAAACTGACTTTTGCAGATGACTGTCCAGTACCAAAGTGACTTTTGCAGGCTAAAGCAATCTTTTTTCTTCATATAAACTCAAGTTAGTTGTAATTTTGAAAGCACTTTCAAAGAAAATGTGACTTTCCTACCTTCTTTTGCAGTTCGCCATCTTGCTTTTTTAATATATATTTTCTGTTTGTCATTGTCGTCATTAACCCCTCTTTAATCAAAGCCCTGCCCTCTTTCTACAAAATCAAATCTGCTGATATTCAAGAGGTGTCACTGGCAAATGTTCAACAAATGTGCCAAAAAATATCAGAATGTCACTTTTTATTGTCATTTAGTCAGCTGTTTTGGTGAGTCTTTTAACCTTATATAGGAAAGGGGTCCTAAAGGTAAGGATTACCGAAAATCCGTAGGCCTAACTAGAATTTAGAAAAACGACTGTACGGCGACAACCGTTACATGGTTCCAACTTCATGACTTCTCGGGGATAAAGTCGAAAGTTTCCCCCTCTGTTATCGGTCATCAAAAGCGTCAATACCACTCCCATGTATACACAACTCTTGCGTTATAATCTTCAATCCCTTAGAAATTACCTGCCACTTTCGACGCAACACAATTCAAGGAAAATGAGAGCCAGACCAGATCAGTTCAGACCTACCAGTGTGTACCACTCCTAAAAAAGCCGCCATCGTATTAAACTTCTCAATCTAGGTCATACGTCACTGCATGCAGAGACAGCGCCCTCTATTGCTGCTCTGTTGCTTTTATTTGGGGGGGGGGGGGGGGATCGTATACCGCGCACTAAAATAAAGTTTCTGAATTGAAAATCCGCGGAGTTAGGAATATTCCTACCTCCATGGGAAATGAAAAGAAATTAAAGAAACCAACAAAAACACCTGGGACATTAAAAAGAAAATATCAAGAAATTTTCTTGAAAATAAAATAAATTTGCAGTAACCAGGTGTGGAGGGAGGGGGGGGGGGAGGGCCTTTCGAGTCGACTCGAAAACGCTTACAAAAGTAGGCCCATACAATATATACTAATGGATGATTGTTTCACAACTTGTCTTGCCGCCGATCTGCCGATGACTTTATTTACAAAATACATGTAAATCTGAACTAGCATATAGTACTAGCACGACTAGGCCCTTGTCTTGAAATTAAAACTGGACTGTATATTAAAACCAAGAAAATTCCTGGAAATTTTAAGGGCAAAACCCTGCTTGACGGCATGATTTAATTTTCGTAGTCATGGTAGAATTGAGATGGCTGAAACTAATATTTATAGCTGTTGAGTTGCGATGTACATGTTATGATCCTCTGTTTTAGTTTTAGTTTGACTTCCAAAGTTGAATTTAATGTACATGTATAGTTAAATAGATGTTCAAGCGGTTTGTTCTTGCACTTAAAGGGAATATACAACATTTGCAAACATCGAAAAATAAAACTACCAAGTTTTTACGAAATACCTTACTAGTATGTTGGTAAATGACAGTCTCAAGCATCTTGTAAAGTTATGGCACCTGGTGTGAAGTCATTTTCAAGAAAATGGTATTTTTGTAAACATTTCCAACGGTGGTCGGCCGACCAGCGTTGGAAACACCTAACTATTTTTCAGCTACTGCTCCAAATTTACCATTTTTTCAGTCCAAATTTTGTTTGCTATTGGTTACATGTTCATGAATGGGTGCAGGCCAGCTAGACTGGTTCCCTTGCCTTACAATTTTCCATCATCTATAAATTGATCCATATTATCTTTTGTGGAGTCAGGGAACCAGACTACTTGAACTTTTTTGTTTTTCTTGGTTTTTCCAACCTTTTCGAACACAAAACTTCGAAAATGTCAGTGTAACAATATTTGATCTATTATACTAACCTCTCAAATAGTTCATTTCTGAAAATTACAGCAAAAGCCAATGATGTACATTCCCTTTAAACCAAGAAAATTCCTGGAAATTTTAAGGGCAAAAACCCTGCAGGACGGCATGATTTAATTTTCGTAGTCATGGTAGAATTAAAATGGCTGAAACTATTATTTATAGCTGTTGAGTTTGCAATGTACATGTTATGATTCTCTGTTTTAGTTTTAGTTTGACTTCCAAATTTGAATTTAATGTACATGTATAGTTAAATAGATGTTCAAGCGGTTTGTTCTCCTTGCACTTAATACTGATAAACAAAAAATTTCAACTTTTTACAAAATATAATGAAAGAACCAATAGTAAACATAAGAATGCATCATTGAAACAATTTACAGATTACGTCATACACGTTTGTAGATACAATCCTTTTTCCAAAATAAAAGGGAAAAAACATATGCAAATGAGGATACATGGTTCTCAATTTTAGTACGGAGACATTTTATATTAATGAGCAAAAGAATATTTTAAACAAATGAAAGGAAAACCATCCTTAAAATATTAAAAACTTCTACTCAAAACAGTCGGGAGAAAGTGGTCAGGAATCGCTACAGATTACACCACAGAGCATCAGGAATCCCGGCCAAATTCGGATTCTATGCTCTGTGGTGCAATCTGAGGCAATTTCTGATCACCTTTAACCCTAAAAGGGCCGGGGGGGGGGGGCAGAATCTGCCCCCCTCAACCTTTTCCGTGATAACCTTGAATTTTTTTTTTCGCAACCCCAGCTGTTATGACTTTTAGCTTCGAGCCTTGCGCATCTTTTGATACCAAAAACATAAAAATTTTCCAGCGCCATGAAAACTAATTTTTCCCATATACGTCGTGTACACGGAGCAGAATTACCATTTGGACCTATGTATAATTAATTAGCCATAATTCCAAAACCCTTTGACCCATAGTCATGAAATTTCTTTGCTATGTTCATGATGAGTTGCTCTATGCATATATAGAGTTTCATAGGGGGGGGGGGCGTCTGATGGTTAAGTGTTCCTCTGAACTTGTACCATTCAGAAGATGCTAAAAGATTGGACCACTTTGTTAAATGTTAAAGCATTTCTTCTTTCTCATTGCTGCGGTCAGACAATAACAGGTGCGTACAGCAATGACTTGATTGATGGACCTGGTCCAGCTGGCCTTTACGTTCCATGCTGAACAATCTGGTGAGTTGCCTGCAGTAGGAGTGGGATGGAGGTGTTGATGTCCTCATGCCAGTGTCCGTCTGCGATCTCCGAGGATGGGCTCAAGATGGCTGCCGCAACACTGGAATGATTGTCGGAAAATAAAATAAATTGAATGATTGCTAGACGGATAATAAATGAACACCAATAGTTTTTACACTTTCTGGGGATATTTAAAGACACATAGGACCATTTGCATTCATCTGAAAAGTAACCTACTGGATTAGTAACAAAAAGTCTACTTGGATTGAAGATTGTTCTGGTACTAAACACCCCGTGAAATTATTCCGTCTGGCTTGCTGTCATTTAGTAGAAATCAAGAAATGTAGGTGATTTCGAACGATCAGTCAAATGACTGATTTTGGGGATTGGGCCTGCCTTAAGGGATTTACAGTGGGGTGAGTAAAAGATAAACAACAAAATCCTGGTATGAAAAAGACCCTTGCTTTCAAAAAGAAAAACCTCTTCATATAAAACGGATATTTACAACCCAGATTGATAGGACGTCCACATTTTCTAAAGGGCAGTACAAGGGTTTGAGCTCACTGAGCTGTGTGTTCTATGAGCAATACTCACTCTGGTAGCTTGAGTACGTTGATGAGTTCGTTAGCTCTGTCCAGCAGGGCTTTCTTGTGTTCATCCTCGATACAACTCTTCATCTGTTGCTGGGAGACTTTGGTGAGGCACAGCAAGACTCGCGGGATCAGATCCTGGCATCGAGACGCCAGCTTAAATAACAAATTGAACGAAGACATTGACAAACTGGGTAACCAAGGACATAGGGTTGGATAGTTCAGTTTGTAGAGCACCGGCCCGGCAATTCGGAGGTCGCAGGTTAAAACCCCGCTCCAGTCAATTTCTTTGTTCAACTTTAAAATAATACATTAATAGTAATATTCCGGAATGGTTTATTTGAAAAGGAAAATCGTTTCAAAAATAGACTTTGAGGGATAAGAATTCTTTTTTTATCTCTGTGTCCATTTTTCGCCAACTCACAATGGGCTCCATGCGGGAACAAGAAAGGGAATTTTCTGACCACTTTTGAGATCTTTAGTGGGGGGGGGGGGGGGAAAGGGGGAGGAGGAGGGAGAGAACCACACCGCTTGTGCATATAGGTTAGCATGCATATGGCGCAAAATACGCATGACTTATTTTATTCTGTGCACAAAACCATAGCTTCTTCGTGTACACGTCAGCACCCGATTTCACGAAGCGCTGCGACGCGTCGCAACTCGAGTTACGACATGTAACTCGCGACGCGTCGTATCATTCATTTCACGAAAGTTGTGATGTGTTGAACGCGTCGTAAGCTCCTTGACAACGGCTTAAAACACGTCGCAAGTTACGACGTGTCTGGTGGTCATCGCAAAATAAGAAGAGTCTCTTCCTCAGCCAGTTTAATGCCATAAACATTACATAAACGAGATTATAATACCGAGGCAATGTGTGTAAAGTTGTAAATAGAAAATTCATTGAATAATTATGAATTAGACTGGAATATTGCAGTTGAAATTTCAAAGTAGCTACACAGTCCATCCACTGAGAGCTTGTTTTCCATCAAAATTGCATCCCACGGCCGCCATTTTGTTTTACGTTTTAACAAATTTCGAGCTGAGATCCGACGACTCTTTGTTGAATACCAAACGACTATTTGCTGTACGCTGACTAAATACATAGAACAGTCACCGAGTTGTGCTGTAAATACACCTACGATGCGTCGCTCTCACGACGTGTTTTGTGAAATGGATCGCTGGACGCGTCGCAGCTGCGACGCATCGTAGGAATACGACGCGTCGCATCGCTGCGATGCATCGTAAGTTATGAGGAGTTTGATGAAATCGGGTGCAGGCATTGTAAGCAATGCGTTCGAAAGTGTCTCTCCCAGCGGTCTTCCCAAACTCTCCCTTTCTTACCGTTGAGGGGGTAGTTGTGCATGGAGCCCATGGAGCTACAACTTGTGAACACCCATTTCTGCTACTTTTTCTGCTACTTCTCTGATCTCCCAGACTGAAATTGGTCAGCTAACCCGATTGGCTATCTCCAAATCTTGCCCAGAAATTTGTGATACAATAGGAGATAAAATGGAGTGTAACTACGATAACTGTAGTCCCATTGTCTCTTTAGCATACCTTTGCAAGGGCCGTCATGCAGACTGTCAGCAATCTAGCGGAGTATGGAATATGACCAGCACTGGACGACTGAACCAACACTGACACTTCGTACAGAAGGGTCTCAAGAGCCTAAATCAAAAGAGGGAAAGTGAACAACCTAGTGAAGCAACACACCACCGGAATCTAATCCTTTCAAAAGAACATCTGCAACTTCACTTTTTAATCTTAGCAGTATACTTTATTAGCAAGGTGCTTAAAATCAACAAACCTCGTAAAATTTAATGATGACCTCCGTATTGCACCTGCTGTCATAGGTAGTTGATGTGTAGTCACCGATGATCCATACCTGAGGTAATATTAAATTCAATAATGCAATTTTAAAAAGTCACTACAAACTTTACATCCATGTTGCAGTAAATATTGTGGCAAATATTGCAGTAAAATAATATTGAGGTAGCTTTAAACTTTTTTTAAAGGTTTTTGATAGACAATGCTTGCTACGCATGAAACTTATTAAACCACTACACATAAACAGATTAAAAAGTCCTGCTCATTGTTGTACTTACTGCTTAATAATTACAGCGTCTTTGACAGACAGCGTTGTGTGGCACCAAGCAAATTGCCTCATAATTATATGCAACTTTTACATGCGTAAAATAACTGAGTGCAGAAAAGCTTTGCTTGGCCGAAACAGGTCACCATCCAAAATGTCATGTGACATTTTTCATCGGTTTTCATCTGATTTTCGCAAGAAAAAGTGAACATGCTAAACGATATATTCTACTTGGCAGCCAAATTTCATGCAACTTCTAAGCACAGATATTTGCTAAGCACAGGTATTTGCTAAGCACAGAGCTTACTTGCTTAGCAAAAATAGGTTACCAGCCAAAACAACATGCAATGTATATTGCATGGCTGGTACCCTGCTGATTCTTGCTTATCACATAATTCTGCTTAGCAGCTGAAGTGTCGGGGACAGCATGTCAATATTTACCATGTGAGTGAAGAAATCCTCCTTGCCGTGGATGTTGCGGAGTGTGGCGATGTAGTCTAGGAGCTCCGATCTCAGGTCCATGATGAGAGATGGGCACTGCTTGAACACAGCCAAGACTTCATCTGCTAACACCCTAGCAGTCATAAATACAATAATATGATCGATTCAGAACCCTAAGCCCCTAAGGTGTTTTGGCTAGAAACCCTGCTAAATGCAGCAACATGCAACACTTGTCAAAATGACAAGCCTCCTCAGTGTAGCAAGATCCATCAGGTCAAAAATCTGTAAAATGCCCTAGGGCGTTTTCGAATCCCTGTTCTTGACAACACGTGTGTAACACAAGAACGTGTTCTCGAGCTGGTTGTTACGAACGCGCAGGTGCATGTCGCATCGATATATGCAAAATGCAAAATGGCCGACAATCGTCTGAATTTGTACTTAAGCCTATTCCAAATGAACGAGGAATACTCTGAAGATGAATGTGAAACAGACCAAAATTGCAGACCTGCACTATAATGGTATTCTTATTCCAATCATTAGGGTATATTAGCAAAAAAAATCACACAAAACAACTTTCGAATCTGCACAGTCTGCCATTTTGTTCAAGCTGCACCTCGCCGAACCCTCCATCAACAGGGGAGAGAAAAAATCTAAATGCAGCAACATGCAACACTTGTCAAAATGACAAGCCTCCTCAGTGTAGCAAGATCCATCAGGTCAAAAATCTGTAAAATGCCCTAGGGCGTTTTCGAATCCCTGTTCTTGACAACACGTGTGTAACACAAGAACGTGTTCTCGAGCTGGTTGTTACGAACGCGCAGGTGCATGTCGCATCGATATATGCAAAATGCAAAATGGCCGACAATCGTCTGAATTTGTACTTAAGCCTATTCCAAATGAACGAGGAATACTCTGAAGATGAATGTGAAACAGACCAAAATTGCAGACCTGCACTATAATGGTATTCTTATTCCAATCATTAGGGTATATTAGCAAAAAAAATCACACAAAACAACTTTCGAATCTGCACAGTCTGCCATTTTGTTCAAGCTGCACCTCGCCGAACCCTCCATCAACAGGGGAGAGAAAAAATCGATCCGTGAACGCCCTCTCGGGTCCGTTCGTCACATTCGAGACCGCTGTTCTCGTGTCGGGTTAACCCGAGTGTTGTCAAGAACAGGGATTCGAAAATGCCCTTTGAGTCTGTGGACAGCAACTGCATGACACAACTGTGGCATTGTTCAACGGGGCTGTCTCAGGAAACACTTAAGTAAATTACAAAGTGACAAATCAAAGAAAATGGGCAATTAAAAATACAGACGACCTTCCCCTGGCGTAAAAAAAAAATCCTGATTTACCAAGAGTGCATCATTGTACAAAGTTGACATTAATTTAGTAAACAATGTCAAACTCAAATGAATGGATTTGGGGGTTTGTATTTTATAGCTCATGTTGAAAGGGAGCATTTAAAGACGGTGAATTGTCAGGTCAGGGAACCAGACTAGCTAGCTTGCACCCACGGATGTGTATCCAATTGCAAGCAAAATGTGGACTAACTAAATTTGGTAAATTGGGGGCAGTATTTAAAAATAGTCTGGTTTTTTTTTTGCAACCGACCATCGTCGGAACTAGATACAAAAATTCCACTTTTCTTGAAAATGACAGCACACCAGGTGCCATGATTTCACAGGATGCTATTATTCACTTAGTCAAGTAAGGTGTTTCATTATATTTTGGTAGTTTTCATTTTTTTTTTGATGTTTGCAAATGTTGTATATCACCTTTAAACTTTGAAAAATTGACTCCTGGTGTATTACATGTATATGGCAATAAAGTAAACTGATTACAGTCAATCATTCATTAAATTGTGTTTAGCAAATCTGAACCATATCTGCTTACTTTCTAACTTCCTGAGTGAATGATGGAATGTTGAACAGCAGACCTGCGCGTTCCATTATGACTGGGACGAGCTGGCACAGTAGACCGCTGTCAGCATGGGCAAAAATGGTCTGGAAGTACAGTCTGTGAATTACACAAAGTAAACGATTGGTTAAGGATGTTGTTTTTAAAAGCAGATTGATTATTAGTCATTTGGGCAAAATCATTTTGTAATTTGCGATCTTGAGCTGATACAGTTATACTCGGACAAAGGGAAATATGCTTATCTCTTTTCTTACAACGAAATACAAACTGGCCATTCCATATTGTCTTGATGACTATTATTTGTACGGTTATATTTAATGCAATACAACTTCAGAAAACATTCCAAAACTTTTCTCCCGATTCGGGGATTTTACACACACAAAATTCAAGTGCATGTACAAAGCACACAAACTTACCTGAGGAGGACTGGGACAGCCTGAGAGACTGGCACAACTCTAGGGTAGGCGGAAGTGTCGGACAGCAGCTTGTGCAGGAAACCAAGTCTGGAAAAGTCAATTCATAAAAAAACTGAATTAAGGCTGTGTCCATATTACTTTGCAATGGCTTTCACTTCCAGACGCGTCTATGGAAACAGCCTGAGCCACCTCCCATGTAAATCCATAAAAAATAATGAAGTAAATGCCATATCCGAAGAAGCCATTTGCAAATTAAATTCTAGTAACATCTGGTACCCCGACTTGCTTGAATGCTTGGCACATTTTAATTTTGAATTCTCCAGACCAAAGAGACTAGCTGTTGCTATATCACGTGATTCGGGGCAAGCCTTACGCTAGCAACCCCCAGCTCTGGTATGGTCTGGTGTCTTTGTGCCATTCTCACCCATTGTGAACAATGAATCATGTGATATAGCAATCATGTGATATAGAAACAGTGTCTTTGGTCTGGAGAATTCAAAGTTAATACGTGCCAAGCATTATGAACAAGTCAGTGTACCAGATGTTATTCGAATTTAACTCGCGAAGGGTATAGGTTATTTGCAAATAGCTTATTACTTGGTTACGACTGCCACTTTCACATGTGCCGATGGAAACAGCTGAAGTTACTTTCCATAGACATATGTGTTACTACCCACTGTAGTCAAGTTATTCAGACATGGTCTTTAGCAAGGTAATAAATATATATTTGGCCAGTTTTAAAGGGGTACCGGTATATTTAAAACAGGCTAGGGGCCTGGACGCAGATTATGGCCCAAACCGAAGGCGAGGGACATTTTCGGCATCCAGGCCCCTAGTGCGGTTTTAAACGTACTTTTTTAATACCAGCCAAGCACATATTTATTCCCATCCATTAATACCTTTCGGTCCAAAAGTCGAAATACGTAAAAAAAAATCACTAATGTTGAACGATTTTGTTCCACAATTTTATTTCATATTTGTGAAAAACCCCTTTGGTCATGACTATGGTACGAGCCTCACACGCTAAGTGCTAAAAATCTCTTTATATGGAAATTGGTGCACATGCGGAGCATATTGAACGATGTGTTGCAGATCGCAGCGGTGATTTACCTGCGGTTTAAAATTAGCCGTGGGATGGGCTCTCGACCAATAGGAATTGGTAAACTGTTTCAGGTGTTTATGAATTCATATTTTATGGATGTACATCTGCAGAGGCTTCAACTGCTTCCATAGGCATGTATGCAACTCTACACTACATTTCAGGTACAAATACAGACTACAAAGTTAGTAGCTCACAAACAACATTATTAGACTTGAAGCAGTTTTAGAAGACCAGTGGCTAAGACAAGATGGTTGAATAGGTTAGTCAATAACTAACATTCTTGCATGGTATTGCGATTGGTGAATGAGATTGCATGGATCTGCTCAGCTCAGCAATTCGTTAAGCACATAAACTTTTTGCTTAAGAGAAACTGAGTACCAGCCAAATTTGATGTGAAGTATGTTGCTCGCCACTGGTACACAGTTCATTTCTGCTTAGCATGCAAATGTGCTAAGCAATTCCTGCTTACTGGCTCCATGAACTTTGGCCCTGCAGTCTGGTTACTTGAAAAATTCCTGCTCTGCAGAAAACATTGCTTACTTGCTGATGGTGTCCCCCTGTCCACTCCGTCCCCTCAGGATGAAGTTGAACCAGGGTTTGTGCTCGGGATTCTTGTAAGCCTCCACGGTGGGCGGTAAGCGGAAAGTGGGCTCCGGGATCAGGTAGTTGTCCGGGGTCTGGTTGCCAGGGCGACTGACTTGCTGGCTGACCTCCAGGGCCATGACCTCGCAAGGAAGGTCAAGCAACGTGTGCAACATCTAATTAAAAAAAAAGCTGGGAATTACTTTAAAGGGAAAATACAACATTGCAAACATCAAAAAATAAAACTACCAAATCATTTTGAAATACCTTGCTGGACTGTTAGTGAATGACAGTGTAAAGCATCCTGTAAAATTATGGCACCTGGTATACTGTCATTTTCAAGAAAAGTGGTATTTTTGTATCAATTTCCAACGCTGGTCGGCCGAACAGCGTTGGAAAAAACTGGCTTTTTTTTCAAATACTGGCCCCAATTGACCATCGCACTTGTTTGCAATCGATTACACACCTATGAACGGGTACACGCCAGCTAGACTGGTTCCCTGACCTTACAATTCCCCAATGTATGTAAACTGCTCTGTTTCTTCTTATATGGAGTCAGGGAACCAGACTACAGGCAACTTCACACTTCATTGACTTCGCCTTTTGCTACCTAAGTATTCACTTTCTTAGAGTTTAGGCACTCTCCTGAAGACGGTCAGAGCATACTGACCGGAACGTCGAGTTTATACCTCTGGTTCTTTTCAGAACCATTCTCTTAGTTGAGAAATTATTCGCACATGGTGTTTCCGCAAACCTTTCATTATTCATTATTTAGGAAAATGATTGTTTTTCTTGGTTTTTATAGCATTTTCGAACCCAAAACCTCAAAAAAGTCAGCGTAACTATATTTGCTATATATTTCCAACCCCCCAATTCCATCCATTTCTGAAAATTACAGCAAAAGCAAATGATGTATATTCCCTTTAACCAATTCACACCGGAATTATTTTGACAAAAACGGAGGGAGGCTCGGGATTTAATACTTTTCAGTCAACCTCAAGCCAGGTGGGTTGAAGCCATCACCCTTGGCCAGCACACACATATTTCCGGCCTCGCTCGCTGCGAGCGGGTCGCTGACAGATATTTTCGGCCTCGCTCCCTGTGTGTTCATCTGTCATCCGTTCCAAATACCGCAAAATATTTTGATTTCGCAGTTTTCATTGCCTCTACAACATGATTTTATTCATAGTGACGATGCTACTCACTTCAACTGCTGTTGAGGGCGAGATCATCGCAGGTAGAATGTCCAGATATTCTGTCAGGAATGTGCGGGGATTCCAAGCTAAGATCTGAAGAAGAAAAAAGACTCAAAAATGTTAATTTATTTATTTATTTATTTCGTGTTATTTTACCAGGGTAGCCCCATCAGTTTTCAATGAACTGTTCTCCCTGGGGGCCCTGGATTACATAAAAACATGATATAACAACGACAAAAATTACCAAAACACAATAAAAGACATAATGAATATATTACTAAAAATAACCCAAGGAATTAAAACCACACAAAATTAAAACCCTTAATTACAACAGACGATGTATAACCCAAGCAATTAAAACCACACAAAATTAAAACCCTAGATTAAAACAGACGATGTATAAATAAACAGATTTAAAATGGAACATTAATTCACAATTAAAAATTCCATTATCTAAAGTAAATAGTATACAAATATTGACTGCTTCGTGTGGTGTAGTAAAACTAGCCTCCCGAGGTGATCCATGAAGCATTCTATTTTTCTCGAGGCAAAGCCGAGGGGAAAAAACATGCTCTTTGGATCACCGAGGGAGGCTAGTTTTACTACACCATGAGATAAAGCAGTCAATAATTGTTTCATAACACCTCTCCCACAGATTCTGCTTGATTTTAGGCGATAACTGATTAATTTAATCTGAATACAATTAAAAGTCGGTCTCTGGTCAGCGCGCGCGTCGATTTTAATCATGCGCGTCGATCTTTTTTTTTCCAAAATGTTCCGCGGTAGCTCCAACAGCGCCCTCTATTTCCGCACCTCCTCAATTTTTTGTTACCAAAGAGCACCAAGGAATGGGAAATTGCACCAAGGCAAATGATCGACAGCACCAAGGCAAATTATCGGGGACACCAATGTACATGAGGACACCAAAAAAGCAAAATAGTACCCACCTTGTCTGTACAATCCAAGAATGAAGAAAAAAAAAAAAAAAAAAAAAAAAAAGAAGCCGCGTGGCCGCGTCAATTCCGGAACTTTGGTTTGACCAGAGACCGAATATATATATTTTTTTTGGCCTTACCTTCAGCAAGTTGGGGAAGAATTTCTCAAGTATGTCAGTTTCCATGCAGAGTTTCTGTAGATTGTCCCTGCAGAACATGATGGTGTCAAACGCGACAGCCGGGTCGTTGTAGTGACTGGACAGGACCTCTCCAAAGAAATGCTCATAGGCAGGGATGGGCTCGTAAACAACCATCTCACCTGATTGAAATGAAATGTTTGCCCCAATGCCTTGTTAATTACTGTTGTCTACTTTTGTTTTAAAGTTATAGTCCATCATTTGTAATTTGTGCATTTTGTTCGTTTGAAGCAACAAAAGTGCTCAAAATCTAAAGAAGGGGGCTGAACAACTAACCTGATAAAGTTTCAGCTCAGCTTCAGCTGTATATTTGGAGAAAAACATCATGCTAGGATCTCGATTTCAAACCAAAAGTTGATGAATCACGTTTTGAATTGCGCCTGAATTCAGCGTCCGAGACACGTTCTCGCTGAGCCGAATGCAGCAACGCTATGTCGCGCACTGATCCGACGAATTATAGCAACTGGGGGTGCGTGTGCGTCGTGCCAATGTTTGCACGCGCTTCGCCGAATAACAAACGAACTACTAATTTAAATTTTCCTACGGTGCGTCTTAAGAAGCACTGTTGGAAAGGCCTTCTTTCGTTGATTATTTCAAAATGACAGCTTGCCAGAAAGAATAATTTGGCAGGGAGTTTTAGTCCTCTTACTATCTTTCAACCAAGTATGTTTTTCAACAATAATTAGCCAGCTACTTTTTGGATAGCTGCAAATGATGGACTCGGGCTATAAGGCAACATAAGCATTAAAAGTGGATGCATTTACGCTTTAAAAAGGGAGAGAAAGTATTGCCTCTTCTGTTAAACCTTCTTTTTTTTAAATTAGAAGTTATCACAGTTTTGGAAATGTTCAATTTTGCGGGTTCTAAGAAATTTCACGAATCGTCCAACCCCAAACCTACCAAATCTAATTTTGTTCAAATCACGTTTGATCTGGCTTACTGTGGTGAAAGAAGAACTGCAGCAGAACCAGCAGGACCCGGGGCTGGCTGTTGTCCTCACTCAGGCGGTTGTAAACGCCTTTGATGGCCGGGAAGATCTTGGCAACTAGGAAAGAGTTCAAGCTGCACAGGACATCCAGTGTGGATACTGCTTCCATCAGACACTGAAGAAATAGAAATCAGATGACATGAAGTTTATCAACAGTCAACGGTAAGCCTCTTAGATTCACATGGTTTGGGAGGATTTCGCAGAAACAAAAATTGATAGAACTATCTTTAAAGGGAATATACATCATTTGCTTTTGCTGTAATTTTCAGAAATGGATGGAATTGGGGGGTTGAAAATATATAGCAAATATAGTTACACTGACTTTTTTGAGGTTTTGGGTTCGAAAATGCTATAAAAACCAAGAAAAACAATCATTTTCCTGTAGTCTGGTTCCCTGACTCCATATAAGAAGAAACAAAGCAGTTTACATACATTGGGGAATTGTAAGGTCAGGGAACCAGTCTAGCTGGCTTGTACCCGTTCATAGGTGTGTAATCGATTGCAAACAAGTGCGATGGTCAGTTGGGGCCGATATTTGAAAAAAAAGCCATTTTTTTCCAACGCTGATCGGCCGACCAGCGTTGGAAATTGATACAAAAATACTACTTTTCTTGAAAATGACAGTATACCAGGTGCCATGATTTTACAGGATGCTTTACACTGTTATTCACTAACAGTCCAGCAAGGTATTTCAAAATGATTTGGTAGTTTTATTTTTTGATGTTTGCAAATGTTGTATTTTCCCTTTAAATAAAGAAGTTAGTCTTCTCTCTTTAAAGAGCTGTTAATAACTTCTCATTTCGGTCATTATGCTCTGACCATCACCAAAAGAGACCACTGTTTATTATTCCAATGCATATCACTGTATATTTATTTTGATTGGATTTTTTTAGGTACTGAAGTCTCACAACATTATACAAAGAGTCTAACCTCATGATGGCATTAACAAAAAAAAGGGACTTTACTTACAGCTTGAATCATTTCTTGATCTTGAAACTTCAAGGGTTCTGAAGCAAAAAAAAGCAATGTCAAATGGGGAAAAGATCAGCAATGTAAACCTTTCTCCGTCAATTTTGTTTTTAGTTGTATAAAAGTGTAAGGTCAGACTTATGAATCTCATCCGTAGAAAGATTTCTTGACTAGACGAAAAAAATACTAAACAATTTCTTTAAATGGGCGTATGAACTTGTTAACAATTATGCAAACAGGCAGTCCAGTAAAATGGTTCAAGTAATTGTCCATTGCTTTGAATCTTACTTCTCTCGCACTGATCGATGACCCTCAGACAGTACTCGCAGGCCTTCTCAACCAGGACCTGCCTGGCTTTGGTGGCAAAGCTCCCGGACGACATAAGAAACGAGGGAGGGTCTGAGGTCACCCCGGCTGAGCTGGGGTTGGCGCTAGAGGGCGTGGTGGCATCTGAGAAGTGGGCGCTCAGGAGCCACTGGCGGAGGCAAGAGAAGCTGTGGAGGTTGAGGAGTTGGTCCTGGGAGTAGTAGTGGCTCAGGTTGAGGAGGGTGAAGAAGTCTTGGCAGGTGGTACCATCTATCTCTGTCACCTGTTGGCAATCCAATCAGATTCGAGATTTGATTTTGATTTGAGATTTGATGAAATGAGATTTGATTTGATTTTGATTTGAGATTTGATTTTGATTTGAGATTTAATTTTGATTTGAGATTTGATTTTGATTTGAGATTTGATTTTGATTTGAGATTTGATTTTGATTTGAGATTTGATTTTTATTTGAGGCTTGATTTCATTTATTTACAAACATCATAATTTTTTTCAAACTGTGGAGGTTGAAGAAATCTGAATGATTCCAGGCTTAAATTCCATTTTCAACATTTTTGAGATAAAATCCCTCCTACCAAAATCTATCAAAAACTCAAAATGTACTCAAAGGCTTTGCAGCATTTTAAAAAATACAGCCTCCTAATTTCAGTGCTCTGTTTTCAGCAAGCAAAAATCGTCATTAACAACAGCAGCAAGTTATGTGCTAAAAGGTCAGTGTATTTCCAATAAGAGCAAGAAATGCATACATTCCATAACTATTAAGGAGTCTTTGTAGACATGGTAATCTGAGAATTTCTGTACAAACACAGAAAGGTGATTATTAACTGCATAGTTTTGTGGTTAGTAGAGCATTGAACTTTGGCCCAGAACTGTTGAACACTGTATTAGAAGGGTTCCTAGCAAAACAAAGTTGATGTAGTTGGGGTCGATGGACACTCATTACCTGGTCTGCTTTCTTGGACTTGAGTCTTGCGTTTGGGTTGGGCGCCTGCACCAGGCTGGCCTGACTCAACCAATCACTGATCTGGGAACTCACTACGTAAATTTGTTCTGCCAAACAACATTAATAAATAAACCAAGATAATAATTTTACTTCAGAACATATTTGGTGATTGTTTTATGCATGGTACTCACATATTTAATTTTTTGAGTATGAAATTTTTGAGTACCGGTATGAAGTAAAAGAAAAAATGGAAATTAGCAGATTGAAGGAAAAACTGAACACATTCAAAATGGACAATATTGGTGAAAGCTTAAGAGCTTCCGGCTGCTTTCATAAAGAAACAACCAGGGGTTGCACATGACATTTTCCATGAGGTCGATTTTCCATTGCATTTTCCATTGCAGAATTTCTACAAGTGACTCACTCTTGTACATCCTTCATACGACAAAAAAGTACATGGATAAGTGAAGTAAAAGCAACTACACACATAGGACATTTATTTCTAACTAGTTGATGGCAAATGCAGTGTAATCATGAATGAAGACTGACCTCCGGACAGAAGAGGTCTGTGCAGTGTTGCCACGGTAACCAGGCATCCCAGCGCCCTGGCCTGGATCTCCCCATCAAAGCCCACAGTGGACACCCAGCGAACCATCTGGGAGACTAGTTTGTCCATGTTCCCTGCCATCTGGCCCTGTAACATGGACAAAAAATTGTTGCGTACATGACTGACATCAGACTAAAACTATGCGAGAGACAAGAGTTAAAACGTCCCGTGAGTTTGTAAACTTACATCCTGTCTCAACCCAGTGCGTTTGGATTGGCCCTGAAACATGGACAAAAAATTGTTGCGTACATGACTGACATCAGACTAAAACTATGCGAGAGACAAGAGTTAAAACGTCCCGTGAGTTTGTAAACTTACATCCTGTCTCAACCCAGTGCGTTTGGATTGGGCGCCTGGACCGAAGGGGGGGGGGGGGCCCCTCGGGGGGCTTGAGCCCCCCCCCCCCTCCAAGAGGTTGTCAATTTTTTTTTTTGGGGGGGGGGGTAATTTTCTTTTTAGTTCCACGATTTTCCCTTGGTGATATGTATGTGGCCTATTTTCGAGTAGTTTAATAGGGGTGTAAGTGGCGCCACCAACGTCAAAATAGTCCCCCCCTCCCCCACAACAACAAAAAAATCCCAATTTTTTTCTGCGGCAAAAAAATTTGGGCACAATTGTTTGAAAATGTTTTAATTTCTAAAAAATTTGAAGAAAAAAAATGGTGAGCCCCCCCCCCCAAAGCCTAATCCTGGGTGCACCACTGTCTCAACCCCTTAAGATCTTTGACATTTTCCAAAGTTTATTTTTTTGTGGCCCTCAAGGAGTCAAAGATCAAACTTTAGTTTACTGGATCTTACGTCAAATTTTGCATTTTTATTGCAAAAACAGATAATCTCTTGTGTTATGAGTCTTAAGTTAAAATTAAATTATCTTTGTCTGATATTCTTTAGAATTATTGTGGCAAATCGGGGGTCAAAAATTCAGCGATCTGTATCTGACAAACCCCACAACTCCATGGGATAACAGTTGATCGTACCTGACTCATTACTACCGGCAAGATGTACGGAACCTTCTTCAAGTCCACGGGAGGGTTAAAACTGTCAATGACCAGCTGATCACTCGGGGCATACTCTTGAAGTATGGCGCTGCATAACATATGACCTTTGACCCCCGTTGATGCACCATGGTCCTTCTCTGTCAGCGTGCATTTCAGTGTGTCAATGAGCTCTTGTGACAACCTTCACAGAGAACGAATGGGATAATTAAAAATGAATGTATTTTCTAATCTTTGTGATACCTTACTGATCTACTGTTCATGCTATAATTTTCGAGTTTCAACCCCAAAAATAGATTTGGTTCTCAAACTAGGGGGAGTCAGGTTGGCATAGCGGTACTTTCCTCGCCTTCCACTGCTGTGACCCGGGTTCGAATCCCGCCTGGGTCATTATGTGGATTGGGTTTTCAGTCCCTACCTGATTCCGTGGGTTTTCCTCAGAATACTCTTCTGGGCTTTTTCTCCCACCTCTAAAACTGTAATTTCTTTACATTGTCTCCTCTTTACTGGGCCCCATGGGAGATCAGTGGATTCCACTGAATGGGCTACCCAGTTAAAATAAGAAATAAATAAAGAAAGAAATAAACTGCTATTTTGTTTGTTTTTTGGAAAAACAAAAGTTATTCATGAGATTCATAGTATCACATATTAAACAGAAACGAATAGGTCAACGTTTAAATGTGGAATAATTATATTAAAAATGTTCAAATCTTGAATTATTCTAAGCCCATCAATAATTCAGTTCTCGCAGGGTAGACTGGTCCCCCCCCCCCTATCAGAATCAATAATGTAGGCACCGGGAACCAGTCTTGCAACGATTCTTACAAGTTGACACTTACTGTCAATATAATCTCACCTTCTCCGATACTTGGTGCAAGACAGATACAGGAAAAGCTTTCTCAGCTCAGACAGACAGTCGCTGCGGTCCCTCTCAGATGGCTGGGCAGCAGTCAACAAGCGAAGGACGCTTTCGTAAAGAGCGTTCAGTTCATCTTGGGTTTTGTTCCTGTAGATGTGGTCAGAAAGTTTGAATTACTTGACATAGCAAACAAGGTACATTTCAATTCCAATGACAAAACAATTCTTAATGGCCTTCTCAGCCCAAGCAGAAAATTAACATTTGGCTAGATGAGGTCTTTTATTTTACAGATAGAGTGGTTTTTTTTTTTTATTAGGCAAAATAAAAAAAAAAACATGTTTAGCGTCCTGCCTCTTTGACAAAAAGGAAGGAGGAGGCCCTTTTTTTTTTTTTTTTTCTTTTCAAAATGGCCGCCCGACACATTTTTCAAGACAACGCGGCCGGGCTATTTTTCAAGATGGTTACCAGCTTTTTTCAAAATGGCCGCCACTTGGACTCATTGACTATTTCCACAGCTTTATACACGGTATAAAAGTCTAAAAATACGATTTCTTTTGTCAGAGATCGTTAAAATTTATCAATTTTTGTCTTTAAAAAAAAAAAAAAAAAAAAAAAAAAAAAGGAGGCGGCCTCTAAAAAGGAAGCGGGCGGGGACGCTAAACATGTTTTTTTTTTTACTTCGCCTTACAGTACTTTGGAAAGTCTGTGGTAGGCTATGAAGTAATGGATGTGGTATTTTGTGGTACTTTGATGATTGTGTACTAATTCTATGGGCAGACTTGTGGACAAGCCATTAGACAGTCGTGGTTTGTCTGTCTGGGCCCCTGATATTAATAGTATGGCGCTCTGTGTATCGTGTTTTCTAGATTCGAAGTACACGTATTTTGGGGCCGAGGATGCAGGAAGCATTCGCACACATGCTATACCCGCACACTGCACGCTACCTGGGACATCAACTGTGTGCAGCGTAGACGCCGGTGGTGGTATGCGGTGGTGCCGGCGAACTAAACCTGGCCAATTACAATTGATTTCAAGTCAATTCTAAGGAGAGCTGTGGGTACTTTTATACGAAATTGAAATGCTTCTCAGTCCCAATTTTCAGTATTTTTTAAAACTTATTTGCAATAACTGACTGAAAATGGGGATATAGGCCTATATATTTAAAATGTGATGTTAAGATACTGCATTCTGCAATTCTGCCCATTCGTCTTTTAGCAAAATATTTTTACAAAATGTGTAATAAAATTTAAAATAGAATTTGGGCATATTAAGGCCAAGTAAAAAATACACCAGTTTCTCATTCCTATCCACTTTCTTTTTTCGACCCGCCTCCTTTTTTTTCTTAATTCTTACATTTGCAATATATTTTGCAAATATGTATTGTCAATGTAGGCAAATTGATTTATTTGTTTCCAACAAACAAAACTCTAGCTAGCCTATGTAGAAAGGTGACAGTTCCTTGGACACAATTTTGTATCAGCAAAAGAGTCGAGAAAATAGAAGAATCTAGGAAAAAAATTTGCAACCTGAGGCCACTTCAGCGGTTGTGTACAAAGTCTATGGAGAGTCAACAAAATATTTCCTAACACTACACTTTAACACAATTGGAAATGTTTCTCAGTCTCAGATTCATGTCTTATCATCATTTTTGCAATGACCGACCTTCATTGAGATGATATATGAAGAAAAAAGTGGCGTCAGATTGCAACATTTTCCCCGTAAAATGTTTTTGTTTGCAATTGCAAGTCATTGTGCATTGTACAGTCGTTTGACCGGTTCCGCAATCGCAAATCGTCTGAAGCGTCTTGCGGCGAAAAAACGCGCTTTCACAGGAAGCTACCTATCTATAAATATACGCAAATTACTCACCTACTTCATGATATGAATAGTTTTCTGCGATCGTTTGAAAGAGAAATTTGCCAGGACATTTTGTAGAGGTCGGTGCTTTGACCGGTTTCGCAAAAGTTTTCCGGTTTCGCAAACGGCGCCCTCTGTGAGCCTGGACTGAAAATATTCCTTGTTTACTGGCCAAATCTAGATCGTTTTTGCTCCCAAACCAGCCAAGAAAAGATGTGGATTATATTTCCCTGTACATGAGCCAAGGTCTGCACATTATAATGTAACTCCATGAAGTTGTTATGGTTTGTTGGATCTTTTTCTACGTTATCAGGTTATAATTATTTGACTTGCTTCAATCTGTAGCCTAACTTCTTCTCATTGTCTTCTCTCCACAGGTTTCTTCAGGCTTGCGAGCTACAGTGCATTGGGGCGAATAATTATTATCTATATGGGGCGAGTTGACAATTCGGTCACTGTGGCGGGCACTTCAGTGAATAAACCGCCGCATAAGACATTTGTATTCAACATAAAGATGGTACAATTACACAAGCCTACTCGGAAGAAATGCGATCTCATTCAAGTGTAATTTTAATTGCCGAATTAGTTAGTAATCAATTACAAATATGCATTTTTACCTTGTCCTTTTCAGACATATTTCTATGGGGGCTGACATTTTTAAATTATATATTATAGAATACAAATATAGAATTCAAGTGATTTTTTTGTATCTATAAAGTAATATAAATTGAAATAAATTTAAAACATTTTAATACAATTAATTTGTTAATTTTTGTGGGCAAAAATTGGAGATATTTTATGTTTTATGTATAAGGTAATAAAATATATTGTATGTAGCCTCGGCCCTGGAAAATCTGGTTCCCGTCTCTTCTGTGATGAAAATGCCGTTTTGTATCAGTATCATAATTTGTGCTGTTAACCAGACTAACAAGGCTACCCTAGCAACAAATATAACGACTTGTACAGTTGGAGTTTTGTGCGAATGGAAATCTTTGGTTAGGCTTTTTGTGAGTAATCTGGGATTTATATGCTATTATATTTAAGACTATCATTACAACTATGATTCAAAGAATATCTGAAGTATTAATTTATACAGTTTAATGACCAACTTCAATGTTTTATTGAGCCCCTTTCTCTGCTCTGCGCACGGCCACGGGTGTAACTGCAACGGCCCTAAAAAAAATTATAGTTTCTACTGCAATAAGGATGTACGTTATGAATAAAGAAAACTTTAAAAAATAAAAATATTTAAAATTAATAATCTGTAGTCTAAAATGCTAGATTCGATCCCGGGAGTACCTTCTGCATGGTAGGGCCTCGCCTAGCCCCACTAGTGTGGCCGTCGGTATGCTGCGCTGAACCCAAGGCCACACACTGTGGTCTGCGCACTACTGAGGACGTTTTCATAAATTCAACAGGTAATTTCTTACATATGGTTGTATTCTACGATGTCCCAACTTTCACTTCTGGGATGCTTGGGTGTAATGATGTTCAATTTTCCAAGATGTTCTTGAATCTTTCTGGAGCCCATATGCACTCGTGAAACGTCTGGTGATGGCAGCCATTTTGAATGTGACAAGAGATGACCTCAAGCTGTGACGTCGCATTTATGCAAATTGCTTGTCGAGCGAGGGCGCGAGTTGCAAATGCGACGGCTGTTTCCTGTGCCGTAGATCCTGAATAGAGATCAGTGCACGTGGCCCCCAGACGATAAATGCATGGTACAGGAAACAGCAGTCGCATTTGCAACTCGCGCCCTCGCTCGACAAGCAATTTGCATAAACGCGACGTCACAGCTTGAGGTCATCTCTTGTCACATTCAAAATGGCTGCCATCACCGGACGTTTCACGAGTGCATATGGGCTCCAGAAAGATTCAAGAATATCTCGGAAAATTGAACATCATTACACCCAAGCATCCCAGAAGTGAAAGTTGGGACATCGTAGAATACAACCATATGTAAGAAATTACCTGTTGAATTTATGAAAACGTCCTCAGTAGTGCGCAGACCACGGTGTGTGGCCTTGGGTTCAGCGCAGCATACCGACGGCCACACTAGTGGGGCTAGCCTCGCCCTGTCCAATGTTTACCCCATTGGGCTACAAAAGCAGTCTCTATCCGGTCGGAATTGTAACTTATGTAAGTGATCTGGTGATAGGGCCTACACACACATGTCATGATATAGATTCTTCTTTCTTTTTTTGTTGCAATGCTGCAACTGTAGGTGTTTAAAATTGTGTTATGGCTGTCGAAATATTAGCCACTACGTAATTAATTATATTTCACAGGAATTAACCTTGAAAAATTAACATTTTAAACGACTTTACTATTTTACCCTAAATGGCCTAAAGAAAAAATTAATACTCAATAGGCCCCCTATTTCTTTTCCAATATGTTTAAGATAATTCACATATTTTAATTAATAAAACTCACATTTTTAGTGATTCTGGTTTTTTTTTAAGATGGAATTTTGCTGTTTTATTCAACAGACACATTGAAGTTCTACAATTGCAGCATTTGACAGTCTTCAACCATGGAGATAGTGTACGTTTACACCAAGAAGCGCAGTGAGTTTGGTCGGCAGTGTAACTTCTCCGACCGGCCGGCTGAGCTCCACGTGGACATCTTGCCAGATGAGAGCCTCGCGGCCAACTTCATTGAGAAGAATCCTGTGGACAGGGGCATCCAGTGTGTCCAGGAGATGTCAGAGCATGATGTGAGTTGAATCATTATGCCCCAACTATGGCTTTGTCCCAACTACAGTTGGGACATTCCCAACTTGTTGTTTGGATCATCTCAACTGTAGTTGAGACTGTCCCAACTATAGTTGGGACCGATGCTATAGTTGGGGCTAACAGAATCGGCTAATGCAAGTCAGTTCACAAGTATTCTAGGATAAACAATGACAAAGGAATACCTTTGTTATGGTTCATTTGAATAACTTGTGAGTTGACTAGAGACTAGATGACATGTGAATGTCTGATTTCAACTCAGCAGCTCACAATTTGATAAACTGCATCTTGCTGAGCGCGGGGGAAAAGGGTCATGGGAAAGAATGTCCTATAATTGATGAATTCATCTCAATGGAGATAATTTTTAGTCTACTTTTGAATATTGAACCATTGCAGTTGTGTGACAGCCCAAGACAAAGTTGCAGTCATTTACACATCATTAAATGAAATAAATTATAATTGGGACTCAGTCCTGATAATTTCATAATCACATAAATAACTAAAAATTATGGTTGTGCACTAACCACGAGGCCAAATGCATCAAGACAAAAGTTGTCTGGCAAGTAGAAGTGTTGCAAGGTGTATCTTGGTCACAAAACTTCATTTACTTCACGTGAGAGCAGGCATCTGCATATCAAATACTGCAGCTTGACGATATCAGTAAAATAATGTGTGTACATGTCCTGGTTTTTTTCAGTTCTGTAATTGTGACCCAACCCTACATAATGATTCACAAACTACCTTTGAGTTATAAGCCTTTTTAACAAAATCTTGTAAAATGAAGAAAAAAGAAGAACAGACAGCATTTTTCACTGACAATGTCAAAATTTCACTGACATAATGTCAAAATGAGTGATGAAGTGCCGAGTTTTACTTTGTAAAATGAATGAGAGAAAACATTTCTTAAGACTCATTTCATGGTATTTGTTCGCAAGTGTATATTCCATCCTGGAACGGTGTCTTCATACAGGTCAACACAGAGAGGTTTGAGACAGAGACCCGAGGCATCAACCACATGGAAGGAGGCTGGCCCAAGGATATCAACCCGCAGGAGGTGGAGCAGGTCATCCGATTCCGTAAGAAGGTGGAGAAAGATGAGACCTACATCAACACAATACAGTCACTAGCCACGGTGAGTGTAAAGGCCGTGTCCGAGTTACCTGCCTACAACTGGAAATTACACACGCACTTGAGACGCTTGGATCTTGCATTTTCATCATCTTTTCCCTTTTTTTTTCCAGAGTCTCTGTTAGCAGAAACTTGTGTGCAAAGCAGATGGTTCACACTTAGACTGAAAAAACAAAAGCATGTCTTGCTTTTAATATTTTCAAACATGCCTCGGCCTTGGGATGTTCCGTGGCATTTTGAACATTCAATCCTGTATACTTTGGTGATATTGGAAGTCACAATTTACGTGTTAGAGAATAACAATCCTGCAAAATAATTTGCAATCTTAGAACATTTTTGACACCTTGTTTACTAATCTGGTTCAAACCATTATTTTGTAATCAATTTTCAATTTTCTAAACTTTGCTATTTCACGTACTAGAGTGAACTTACAAAGAGATTTGTCCTAAAGTTTCTAAATTTTACAATCTACTTCAAACGCATACATTTTGGCAATTTTTAATGTATGACTCTTAAATATCATAATGAATCCCTATTTATATCATATGTCAACTGAATTAAAGTAACCTACAGCTTTTAAAATTCCAGAAACATTTCAGTTTAATCAATTTCTTGTGTTTCTACCACCTATAGACAATGGAGCACTGCATCCGACAGAACAATGCCATCAACATCTACGAAGATTACTTCTCAGACCTGGCCATTGAGGAAACTGAGGAGACGCCGTCAGCCAAGACCATCAATGTCTTCAGGTACGTAGGCCAGTTCATGTGTAATATTGCACCAGTGTGCAAGGGCCGTGCCACAGGCAACTTGTCTATGGGGATTTTAGGCCCCCAAAAAAATAAGTCGGTCTCTGGTCAGTGTGCGCGTCGATTTTAATCATGCACGTCAATCTTTTTTTTTCCCAAAATGTTCCGCGGTAGCTCCAACAGCGCCCTCTATTGCCGCACCTCCTCAATTTGTTTTACCAAAGAGCACCAAGGAATGGGAAATTACACCAAGGCAAATGATCGAGAGCACCAAGGCAAATTATGGAGGACACCAATGTACATGAGGACACCAAATAGCAAAATAGTACCCCACCTTGTCTGTACAAACCAAGCTTGAAGAAAAAAAAAAAAAGCCAAAAAAAAAAAAGCCGCGTCAATTCCAGAACTTTGGTCTGACCAGAGACCGAATATATATATTTTTTTTGGCCTTATCCAAGAAGAAACCAGCTGATAAATTTTGTAAATGTTCTGAGAATTTTTTAGTAAACTGTTGGTACGGTTAACAGATTTTCCTGACCCCTAGGTTGTGGGGAGAACTCGTGGAAACAGAACTCATAAATTGCCATGCATTGTAGCCTTTAGCCAAACTGGAATCATGCGCCAAGTAAGATGCTGTCCCATGTGCCAAGATAAAATGGCAATAAAAGTACCCCAGTACAAAATTCTGATCCAGGAAGTTTTACAATTAAAATCAGTGCTTTGAAATTGGAAAAGTACCTGCAATCAACATGACGGGATTGCAACTGTTAACTTCCTGTTTGCCAGTTGAACTACTTTCCAATATTGCCTAGCCAACTGAGTTGCACTTATTGGTCGATTTCAGTTTCGGGATATAGGTTCGCCGATGCACTGTGTGAGGCATTTATAAGCGTCACTGATGTTCCAGTGAAAGTCGCTTCCTATGGCGTCCACATAAACTTCTCCAAAGCAAAATGTATTTGTTAATACTGAACTTCACAATTTTGCAGAGATCCCAATGAAGTGAAGCGTACAGCCACACATCTGTCCTGGTACCCTGACGGTGCCCGTAAGCTGGCTGTGGCTTACTCCAACCTGGAATTCCAGAGGTCGTCCCCAGACACAAGTCTGGATTCCTACATCTGGGATATTGGTGAGTTTTCCTTACAGAACCAAGGCCCGGTTTCAAGGTAAGCTGTGTGGCAGGAAAAAAAACTGCTTCAGCAAGTTTATGCCCTGAGCTAGAATCAGTTGGATACCAGGCACAGGGAATAGAAATCCCATGACAATTTGGCTGGTGACTTATTTGTGCTAAGCAGATATTTTTTGAGCTTAGTTAAATTCTTTGGTTGGTGGCGCCATGAAATTGGGCCCCGAACCATATTAATGAGAACCTCCATTATCCATCTTTGAAGCCGAGGGTCCATTTTAAAAGGGCCTCTAAGCAGGAAATTTCGCTTAGAAAATTTAAGCTGAGAACCAGTTGAAAGCAGTATACATTAAGACCGTGTCCGAAACGGGCTTCCAGAGCTACGGCTACGTCTATTGTCAGCGCGTCCCCACGTATTTTCAATGACATGCAACCAATCTTTGCTAAGCTGCTATTTTGTGTGTGTTTTTAATAATAAAATTAATTTCTTTTTCTCTTTCATACATTTTGAATTGTTGACTTTTTTGTTTCTGTCAGAAAATCCCAACAAGCCAGAGACAACACTCAAGCCCGTATCCCCACTGGTGTGCCTGGAATACAACCCCAAAGACGTCCACGTTCTCATTGGTGGCTGCTACAACGGACAGATTGGTGAGTAATGATTCAGATCTTGAAAGTTGTAGTGCTCCACTATAAATAGAGTGATTATCTAAAACTCAATTCAATTCAATTCAAAGGAAACATTTATTTCCAAACTTTCCACAAATAAGTCAAACTAAGTTTTTAAATAAAAAAAGGTAATTAGATACAGTAAATAAATAATAATACAACAATGTAGTATAACGACTAGATATGTTAAATTAGGGTGAAAAGTATGGGGCTGTTCATATAAACCGGAGCTTGTAGAGAACAGCCTTACACATAAGCGGACAATACAGGACAGTATGCACAGACAATAGGAACAAACACGAAAACAGTCAAAGGGAAACTAAAGACAAGACAAAACAAAACAAAACACGAGACAAGACACTAAAAACCGAGACAAATTGAATAGTTGCGATGAGGATAAGATAAAAGAGACGATGAATTGTATGTAAAGAAGAGATGTGGCTAACCTATGTGTGGGCTGACAAGTGACACTCATTCCATGGATATCATTCCATTTTCTCCGTCAGCTTTCTGGGATACAAGAAAGGGCTCCCAGGCCGTGGAGATGTCGCCCGTCGAACACAGCCACCATGATCCTGTCTATAAGACCATCTGGCTGCAATCTAAGACAGGCACGGAATGCTTCTCAGCATCAACGGACGGACAGGTATGTCCATTAAAAACGTCTTCAGAATATTTAACATCCTGCACTTGTAAATCAATGGCCCTAGCTTGTAAAACCTGATAAACAAAAACAATAACCAGGCATGCAACTTTTTCTCGAATCCACTGATTTCCTCATTTTTTACTTCTCATGAATGCCATTACAAATTGAAAAACAGTGTACAAAGTCTTGTGTGGTTTGGAGTTTCCTTGTTTTTTTCTAAATTCCCAGTTGCATTCCTGAATAACAAATCAAGAAAGCTGGCTCTCGTTTTGTCTTGCGCACTATTTTGATAAAATATTTCTGCTCATAATATGCAAAGGGCTAAACCTTTTTAAAAGCCCGGAATAGTATGTTGCTTTTTAGAATTGATGTGCAAAAATATTATTGATCATAATAGACTTACTACTTCATATAATGGTGTTTTTTTTGGACATTTAACTAACTACTTTGAAAGCAATTAACAGAATAACATCATTTTTAAAATAACTTTTGGGGGTGAGGGTCGAACGACTATTTTGAATCATTGAGCAAAGCTGGGCACAAATTCACATAACTATGAAAGTATTGAAGTTATTTTTTTTTTTCTATTTCTCATTTTTGTGTTTCGCTTTCACCAATTCAGACTTGACAATGAACTTTTTTCTCCTTTTGTGTGTGGAAATAACCAGGTGTTGTGGTGGGACATTAGGAAACTGGGCGAGCCGACAGAGAAACTTGTGATGGACCCCAACAAGAAAGGCAACATGGAGAACGCACAGGGCGTCATTTCGCTGGAGTATGAACCAACGGTTGTAAGTACAAGCTCATCAGGGTCACATATTGTATATCATAGGATTCCATCTTTAGGAAGTGTGAGATGGAATTCAACACCCGTTTGTCCATAAGAAGTACAATAACCGTCTCCTGGAGTGTTCTCATCCGTTATTTCAAAATTCTCCACCTCCCTTTAAACTTTTTTCTCATCCATAAATAATACGGGCTTAGCTTGGCATTCTTTGTAAACAGCATTAATTGCCATTTAGTACCAATTTCTACACTTGTATGCATTCAAATGTTGGAATTCTGCCACATGAACAAACATAGAAATTTTTAGCAAAAGCTGCAGATATCTGTCTTGATTTTTAAAATCAAATGATATTCAAATGAAAATCAGGTGATGAATTTTCTTTTAAACCAACTTTCTTTTCAAAAGGGCAGGCTAACATATTACATATGCCTTCCTGTGTTAAATTATTGGTAGTAGCATTTTTTTAATAACAAAGAAACTGTGTTTCTTTGTCCCTCAATTATTCTCTTTTTCTTGATACCTTCCTTCATAGCCCACTAAATTCATGGTCGGCACAGAGCAAGGTACCATCATCTCTTGCAACCGCAAAGCCAAGACGCCAGCTGAGAAGATCGTGGCCATCTACAAGGAGCACATCGGACCTGTCTACTCCCTGCAGAGAAATCCGTTCTTCCCCAAGAACTTCCTGACTGTCGGCGACTGGACGGCCAGAGTAAGAAAAAAACAAAAAAAGTTTGAAGATTCGCAAATCATTCAGGAGATAATTTTTTTTACTGAGATGCAATTCAAGATGTTTCTTTTCTTCTTTCATACAGATCTGGTCTGAAGATGTGAGGGACTCATCAATCATGTGGACTAAGTAAGTACTATTCTTCTCATTATATGGTGTGGAAAAGTGATTTTTTTTTCTGCTTTTCGTTTGTCGGGCACCAACTGCAAGACTTTAGGTCCTGTTTTTAGAGCTTTCAACGATATGGGTCCCAGGTCTACTACAGGATCGTTATACGCAACAGTAATATAAAACCAAATGTAATTTAGTGTTTTCATCATCATAACAGGCCTACAATGCACATATGATTCCAGGGCTCGAGACAAATCCGAAGATGGAAATGAAGCAAATATTTGAGAAATTCTGCAACATGTTTAGGTCTAGTACTGAGCCTGAAGTTTGCTTCTTTAACAGAATTATTTTGACTTCGACATCCAGGCCCTTGAACTAGTAACCTTATCAAGCTCTGCTTTTTTTAATTACCCTGGCCAACAGGCACCACATGTCCTACATGACCGACGGATGCTGGAGTCCCGTCCGGCCGGCTGTCTTCTTCACCACCAAGATGGACGGCACGCTGGACGTGTGGGATTATCTCTTCAAGCAGAACGACCCAACGCTCAGCCTACAGGTGAGGCATCAGTCAGCAAAATTCAGGTCCAGCCTGAAATTGCGTTGTGTGTCCTTGGGCAAGTTGTCAATCATTGCTTCTCCCCACTCAACAGTAAATGGGCTACTTGAGAGGGCAGAGATGGTTATTGTGATTGAGTTTTAGCTCTGTGGGCCCAATCAGCTGGGGTGATAATGAAAATGTTAAGCACTTTGAGAGTCCATTTGGTACCGCGTTGCGCTATATAAAAACCCATAATTATTATTAGTACTGGACCTAACAGCAGTCATATTTGTTTAACGTTAACAGGTGTGCGACGAGGCTTTGCACAGCCTGCGTGTTCAGGACCAGGGCCACCTGATCGCCACCGGTTCCCACACGGGCACCACCACCTTACTGGAGCTGTCCAGCAGCCTGTGCACCATGCAGCGCAACGAGAAGGCCCTGGTGACGGCCATGTTTGAGCGGGAGACCAAACGGGAGAAGATTCTGGAATCCAGGCAACGAGAGCTGAGACTGAAACGGGCCGGCACCAGCGCAGGCGGTAATGAGGTACGCAGAGACTTGAGATCTTATCTGCTCCGTTCACAAGTACCCCCTCACCGCCAAAGAAAGCACAGTTGGGGGTGACCGACCGACGCCATCTTGCCTGACTGCAATTTTGCCGCGACGCACGGCCGGCAAAATTGCAGTCAAGCAATATTGTTTACAAAATGATAACTTAACTGCAGTGATATTCTTGGGGAAGTTGTTCAGAATCCTACAACTAATGCCTGACACAGTTTGCTTACTGATAAACCTGTCCACAACTGAATCTAGATGTTTAACTAGACAACTTATGTTTTGTTCATGGCATGTGTTTTTGGCCACATTTCCAGCATTAATGATTTTCATTCCACTTCCTGTGTGTATTAGGACGAAGGAGAAGGAGAAGGCATGGAAGATGAGGACCTCGTGGATGCGGCCGAGAAGGACTTCTTCCACATGATCAATGCCGACAAGAAGAAGCAACAGGCCAAGAACAACAAAGACGACCAGACCAAGATAGACGTGAGTACACTCCTTGGGATTACCTCATTGATGGCAATTCACTATAAAATGCAAACCCATCATAATAGCAAGTCTAGGCAGTGGCGGGTTACGGTGAGGGTTTTGGGGGGGTCTAGGTGGGCTTTAGCCCCCCCCCCCCCAAATTTTTTTGTGTAGCCCCCCCCCCCAAAAAAAAATTCCATAAAAAAGCGAACGGTCTCCCCCTAAATAAATAGTCGTGAGACGGATGCATTTGTACACCTTTTAGTTAATATAGTGTGCCTGATTGTAGGATTTTGTCAGCGTTTCCCAATGAAGGGGGGGGGGGTGTCTAGGTGGGGCTTTAGCCCCCCCCCCCCAATTTTGTGTAGCCCCCCCCCCCAAAATTCCATTAAAAAAAAGCGAGCGCTCTCCCCTAAATAAATAGTCGTTAGACGGATGCATTTGCACACTTTTAGTTAATATAGTGTGCCTGATTGTAGGATTTTATCAGCGTTTCCCATTGAAAATATGGCACGAGCCCCCCCCCCCCCCCCCCCCAAAATTGGATGAGACCACCCGTCTCGGAAGAGGAGTTGCGACCCCCCGAGCACTACTTTAACAAATGAAAAGCCTAATCATGATCTGAAATCCAATGATGATTGGCTCGAGCTGCGCTGCCATATGGCCTCGACGTAATTGATTGGATGAATTTAGCAGGTGGTGTTACGTCATCAAATGTTCCAGGATCATGGTACACATTGAATGGCTGAATTGTTGGGTTTTTATCTTCAACAGAATACGATCATCGAGGAAAGCGGAGAAGAGGAAAACGAGAAGAAAGACACCGAGAACGGAGAGAAGGAAGGCAAAGACTGAGTGACTTTACCCTGAGCTCGTATTCGACCTGTGAACTTTGACCTGTCAGAAGAACTGGTACCCTGATGCTGATAGCCTCATGATTTGTGTACATATCTACCGTTTTTATATTCATTGCTGTTTCCATTGCGGTTACCAGTGAATAAATTCTGTACAGTACTGCCGAGTTTAACATATTAATTAGCAAGCCACTGTTAAAAACAAACCCTTTTTATCTTTTCCTTACAAAAAGTTGAAGTGGAGGTTCATGGTTCATTGCATCAAATTTGTTATAGTTCTCTGAAGACCAATACAAATTCAAATGTTTATTTTACTTGAATAAACATATTATAAAGGCGATTAACTTGTGGGGGAATAATTGTTTATTTTCATTCTAAACATACCATTAATGTATACTCTACTTGAATAAACACACTATAGTGTAATATATACAGGAAGTAACTGGTGGGTAGTAACTGTTTTTCATTTCATTTCATTTTCATTCAACAAATACCATTTTAAGGATCCGATAAAGGTAAGGCCTATATACAGATGGATTCTACTCACAAAACAAATCTTGAATTACAGAGTTGCTTGTCAAATAATTCTTCATATGGAAACATTTCCTAATGTTGTATAGTGCTTTTTGGTTTGTAATATTATAACATGTTCATATAATCCGTCCTTTATTCAAATATTGTCAATTTGAAGAGAGTTTGGGGGAGTATAAAACGTTCTTAAAAATTCACTGTTAAACTGATTATTGTATGTTATAATCCATTATAAAAAAGGCTGTTGTGCCTTGAAGCCATTAAAGTTCATGTACAATGTATCTATATT
Organism: Patiria miniata; assembly: GCF_015706575.1. Classification (NCBI taxonomy): domain Eukaryota; kingdom Metazoa; phylum Echinodermata; class Asteroidea; order Valvatida; family Asterinidae; genus Patiria; species Patiria miniata. The sequence goes on along the minus strand of NW_024037069.1, from coordinate 39,064,575 downwards.
TCCGTCCATTAAAAAGGTTTTACACAAGTCTTACATAACTTTAATTTTTGTATGATCAGTGTAATTTTTGTTTCATTGTGCTGTTCGAGGGGCAATTAAAACAACAAATATGATATACTTCGACAAAAAACTTTAAAATTATTGGAAAAATTGCCACATTTCACAATCGTAAATAGGCAACTGAAAAGAAAATGGAGATAGCTGTTATACCTTCAGAATATAAAATGTGTAAAATGTGTCCTTTTTCTTAACACAAAATTGTGCTTATACACTGTGTTTAGTGATTCAAAGATGCTTTTGCTTAGATAACTTAGAATATTTACTTACGTCAGGGATTTGTCTTTCTGCTTAAATGTTTCATGAAATTGGGCCCTAAGTTAGATTTGATTCAAAGACAAAACTTCAACACAGTTAAACAACTTAGCATACCCCTCAATTGCCCTTTAATTTACTTGTGTATCCATAACCGAAGTTATAATGTTCAGACCCTATAAGTATAGTTCGGAATAAAATATATGTATGAATTTAAAAATAGAAATATAAGTCAAGGACCAAAAATAACATTTTCTGCAAAAGTACCGAAAAGTCAGCCCAGTTTAATGGTAAAGAAAAACACAAATAGTTGGGTAAAAAGAAGAAACATTTGGGGAAATTGATACAAAACATGGCATTTGGCACACGGAGTATGTCTTAAAAAAGATATTTGACTAAAAATGAGGGCCATCGCAGATTTGTCCTTTGAAAAAAATGTAGGTAGTATAACAAATAGTTTTCAAACTATTAAAATGGCTGCCATTGGCATTGCTTGTTATTCTACCTATATGTTTTTAAAGGACAAATCTGCGATGGCCCTATAAAGCCAAATATATTTCCCATGGCATACTCTGACTGTGTGCCAAATGCCATGCTTGTATCATCAAAAGCACAATCTTATCACCTATCACCTATCTTATCACTTATCACCTATCGTATTTTGAATCCAAATATTCGCATACACAGCAGAGCAATATCCCAATTTTATATTTCACAATCTCAAAATTGTCTTCCATAAACTTCCAAAGAGATCCTTAGTCAATAATCCGATCAACTTGAAATGATTATCTCTCAACACCACTCCTACGCTCTATACACTCACACATGTATACATTAACATGTAGATATTAACCAAAAATAAGCATAACAAATAGGCCTTTTACTCTTTGGTTGCTAGATTCTTACTTATATGCACTTATTTAAAACGTTTTAATATAATTCATTATTAAAGTCTTTACAGTTTAATATAAAGCCCACCGCACAAAACACGTCACAAATTATTGTGCCCTTATTTTTTAAAAACATTGGCCTAAAAGGCAAACTCATCACTACACTAATAATGTACATAATGCCTGGAATTATTTTATTCCTAATTTAAGTTGTCCCCTGACGATGACTAGAGCAGGCTAGTCGAAACGTTGAGACCAAAGACAACTTCTTTTAGAACTTAAAGCAGGACTGTTCTTATTAGAACAAAACCTACTTAGCGAAAGTTGATAATAAGCAGGACAAGTTCTTTTCAGAACTAAATATCTTCTAAACAGTAGTTATTACCACATGGTGTTACCGCAAACCGAAACGATACCGAAACTCCACCATGCAAAGCCTCAAATCTTATAATTTAAGTTGCCCCATACTTTTCTAAACCCGGAAATGATTAGCATTTACACAATCAGCCCTGCTCTTTGTCTATGTTTCAAAATACCGCCTTAGTTATGCTTGATAAAACTTTGAAGCATATACTTTTTACTCGTGAAAGTTTGGTGCTCTGTTACATGTGTATGTTTGGCTTGGCCATTTTTATTTTTCAAATCCAGTTCATCATCTACATATTCAACACGACGTTGTCACATTGTCAGCTGCTGCAGATTCTCAACAAGACAGCTCATTACACATTATTTTATGTATTATTTCTCCTGCAAATTTTACATATGGAAACCTTCTACAAACCAGTGACACTAAACTCAAAACGATACCACAAAACCACTCTTAAATTTGTTGGCGCGCAACTTACATTTCACAGTTCCTCGATGGCGGCTGCGCGGGTCGGCTTCTGGCCAGGCAGCCCTTTGAAGTTGAACGCAAACCTGCCCATAATGCGAGAGAAGATCAAACCGTTTGACTGCCACAGCGGGTCCAGGAGGGTCCGCACGAGCGCCTTGTGCATCATGGCTAGGGGCCTCAGCAGAATGAAGGTCAGCTTGACAGTGGGTTGCATGATGAACACCGTGAAAAAGTTGAAGAAGGCGAAAACGATCCCCCAGTGAAAGACCAGAAAGACGCCGAAAATCAGGCTGAAGAAACGGTAGAAGCCCAGCTGGAAGGAGAGAGGGGGAGACAATGTGGGGACGATTATTTGGCGTGGAAGTGACAAGTCCTGCTGTTCTAGTGTCTTACTTTGCGTCAGACATTTGAGAATCCCGTCTGAGAATCGTGATTGCCTTTGCGTTCTTGGGCAAATTTTTATCTACAATACCAAGGAGTCAGAGCGAGTGACAGACAATTGGGGGGAGGGGACTTATTTGGTGGTAAATGAAGTACTACAGGGGTTCGTAGGCCTATATGCGAGGGGTATTAGAGCGCTCTGAGGAAGGGGGAGGGAGGAGGGATGGGGCAGGGTCCGGAATGTTGCACGAAGGAGGTAGTTGAATGGGTACGCGTAGTAAAGAGAGAGGATGTCACGCGATAGCGTCTTGATCTCACCGACACGGATGTACGCCGTGCGCAGAATTTTCTTTTGTATAGCATGGGGATGATTATTGGCAATAGACAAGTCATGTAAAAAAAAAAATTACAAAAACATGTTTTAGAGGAATTTTGGCGTCGTTTGTGAATTGGGACTATGAAATACTGACTCACTAGTAGTATTGCGCATGCCTACGCGAGCATTGTGAACATTGAAACAATAAAGCGGTAACTATAAGGCGCACCTGATTTCATAGACACTATCTCAGGAACCATGCCAAGGGTGCGACGAGGACTGGCCTAGTCAGTTGGATTATGGATTGATTCCTCGTTCCGTTGTATGATTGTGGTTGCATCATTCCCATGTCGGTGAAATCATGATGCTATCGCGTGACGTCCACCCTATTTATTTCTGCCCAATTCAACTACCTCCTCCCCTCCTCCTCCTCCTCCCCCCTCCTCCTCCTCACAAAACGAGGGTAGTGATACCCATCACCTACTACTTAAGCTCTTCAGTGTCCGACCGTTTGCGATACGGCGGAAAGTCGTCCTAGAATCGTGATTGCCTTTGTGCCCTTGGGCAAGAAACTTTCTCCAAATTGTTCTCGCTAGGAGATCCCAGGAGTACATAGTCTTGACCCAAGACGTCAGTGATCAATAGCGATAGTTTCATTGTTGTAGAGTGCCCCAGCATAATTGTTTGTTTACTTAATGACTGTTGCCGCGACGTTAAAAAAGGGGGGCGTTAAAAAGGGGGGCGTGCGCCCTTACGCCCCACCCCCCCCCCCTTAGCTACGCCGCCTACTATTGAACCTTCGGACTAACGAACTTTCGAACAATCGAGTCAGTAACCGTGACAGATAGAGGGGGGAAAAAGGGGGGGGGGAAGACCTGCAATTTGTTCAGATTTATGGACTGTCATTCACTAGCGTCTCCAATTAGGTGCGGATCAAAAGATACCATGATCGATTTGAAGAAGACGAAGTATATATAACAAACCTGTGTCCATGTAAAGACAAATCCCATTACATTGGCAAGCGGCTCGAAGCTATCGGCACCGTCAGCCTCTTTGAAAACTTCCGCATATTTAACCTGCAAAATTTAAAACAGAAGAGAAATTGAATTTATCTACTAAACCTTAACATAATTATTCTGAACATGGAGAAACCAAAAAAACAGGAGATATCAAAAGGGTAATCAAAAATCAAAGTTTTTAAGAAGGATTAAAGCCAACCTTAACATGGTGGGTCATTCCGTACATATTATCTTCCTCATCAGCGGAGAACGAGCTCGTGTCAGCGCGGCTGGCCGGGCGTTCCCCACCCATGCCAGCGGGCTGGCCAGCAGTAGCGGCCGGTGGCGCCCCAGAGCTGTAAGTCGGGACGTGTGCGGAGCCCAGCAGGGGCGGGTACTTAGGGGGCTGTTGGCTGTTAACGTTCCACGGATCTGGATTCATGACGGGTGTTGGACCTGCGTGAAACGAGGGAATTTTGAAATAACAAGTTGTAAACATGATTATGTAAAGAACCATGAGCATGGGCGTTGCCAGGATTTTTTTCCGGGGGGGGGGCAAAGCAAACTTTTTCATTATATTTTAAATTTATCATTTTTCCGAACGTGAGCATGGGAGCATTTGCCCTATCCCCTACCCCCCCCCCCCATCAAATTAACAGCAATATGGCTTCGCACCTCTTTTTCCTTCCCCCCCCCCCTATTTTTTTTTCCCCTATAGCCCCCCCTCGCGACGCCCATGACCATGTGACAGAGTAAACAAATCTGTTTCCTACATTGATGAGTTTTAGTCAAGTCTATGAAAGACAAAGGAAGGAATGCCTAACTCATTTGTCATAGTTCATTACTAGCTTGCCACTACATACAATCCACCTCCGTTCTTTGTATCTCACGACAAATCCAGTCTTTAAAACATGACGTTGCTCGATGTGAGGTTCCTAACCTTTTTAAAAAAATGTTTGACATGCGTTAAGTTTGGAGATGACAATGTTGGCTCTGGATTTGAGATTTGGTGCTCATGTTTATAAGTTCTTGATAAGTACAGTTGGTACTCGGGTTGTGTTTTCGACCGTGTATGGCCGAGTTAAGGTTTTTGACCGTGGCAGCGTCACGGTTTTCGACCGTGGCACACACACGACCGCTTGTTTGGCACTACGCGCCGTTCCTCCATACGTATGCGACTGAAAGTTGACGCGCGATCTTCAAACACGCACTTCAGCCACGCGAGTTTGATGAGCGCGAGTTATTTTTTCCAGAGTTGTAGCCAAGTCATTTTTTACATGTCAAGTCAAGTCCCAAGTCAAATTTTAGCAAGTCAAGTCAAGTCTCAAGTCAATTTTTTTTCAAATCAAGTCAAGTCTCGAGTCATTTTGTTTTTAATATTAGATGCAATGTTAGATGCACATACTACGTACGGGAACCAGTTTATGTGTTCGACGACGGAGCCTGCGTAGAGATTATCAAAGCGTGCATCATGTAAGGAGATTAAAACAAATATCATACTTTTCAAACATTCTCTCTCAAACACCTTGTTTGTATCTTAAGAGTCTAAAAACGCAATTTGATATAATGTTTTAAAACCTGTTCCATCATGTTGAATGTTTCAAAGACGTCTAACAAAATGTCAGTCCGAATGTTTTCATCGTAATACATGATGTGAATGCTTTTTGCTTTATGGCGGATTGGGGGTAGCAGCCGTTTTCCAGTCGTTTAAATCCTAGTTGCATCATTAGCACGCTTACGGTAAACACTCGATGTGTACGTGTAGCCTTTGGTTTGGAATGACCGCCTCTATAACAACGGATGGTACTCAGACTACAACGAGGTCGAGTATGATGCGTTGTCCATATGCAGTCAACCTCTTCCCCAGGGTGTCGAGCAGTACGCGCCCACCACTACCTGCTCTCTCACCCTGGTATTGGATCATTTGCATGTGCAAGATTTTTGAACACGTATGCAAATTAGGAGTAGTCTGGTGCCTGCCTGTGCGTTACATTTGCGTTTGTTTTTGTATGCGGTGTCTGGGGTAAAAACAGAATCAATTCGTCGCAGCGCGAGCATGGCGTGAGTTACGAAAACATGATTTTATTTTAATTAAACTGTTACGATCTTAACGAGACAACATGCAGTATCACATTTCATATTAATATTAACAACCTGGAAAGGCAATTAATATTTTCGAGAAGGCGTGGACGAATGATCGCGAAAACACGTACTGCACGTTGTGAATAACAACACCAAGTACACGATATAAATCCATTTCTAGCCAATTGCGGTATCGAATCAGGATACAGGAAGGAAGTTTCCTATCCAGGGTTTACTATTGAAAACAACGTTGGAAATAAAGTAAGCACTGGGGACGAGGTTGATATGCAGTGTATACACACGCATAGTGCTAGCTCACGTACAATACATGTACATGACGTGTGGCAGGCTCAGGATGCCCAGCTATCGCGTGCTGGTTGCTATTTCTCTATGTATATCTGCATTCTTTTCCATTATGCTAGTGCGCACGAACGCCCAGAGGTTTGTGTTTTTGTTTTGTAACTTTTGAGAAACGAGTTAATGTCAGCAAGTCAAATTTATTCGAGTCAAGTCAAGTCACAAGTCATATTTTTTTCAAGTCAAGTCAAGTCAAGTCTCAAGTCAAAAAAAAATAGCGACTGATTTTTTTTTCAGTCGCGCGACCATCCGCTGGTTATACTAGACTTGATGACAAGTCGTTAGAATCTAACTATCTTAGTCATTTTGTCCGTGAACTTCAGTCGAACTCCACCGGCGCGGCTGGTATAAGAATAGTACCTAATCGGCCGGGTTGCAACAAATCTATTGACTTTATTACGTTCTCGCACCATTAAAGGGAATATACATCATTTGCTTTTGCAAATGTTAACGACCAATACACTCAGCTTGGCCAATTGTGTATAAAAATAGTATCATTGTGATATACTTGATTTATTTTAGTCCTCTATGCCCTATAATGAATTTTGTAATGTTACACAACACAAAGTACAAACTTTTGTAGTAATGAGAACGATCTTCCGTGGCGGCCTAGAACACGCTCTGGAATCTGAACCAATCAGAGTGCTCGCAAAGAATTCGCTAGCGATTCAAAATACTCTCATAATGTTGTGTACAAAATTCAAAACGTATTCGCCAAGTCGGTAATTTTATCAGAAATAGTCAGCATCATTTGGTCTGGGAACTTAACTACGCGCATTGCAGCGATATTTTGCGTGCACCGTGAGCCGGCCAGTAACCGGTTACCGAACGCAAAACAATTACCGACTTGGACCTGGATAGCAGGAGCATATAAGTGACGTCACACAAGGAAATGAAACTACGGCTGATATGCCGCACTGAGAAGAACACAGGCCATGTTCAAGAATTATTTCGTTTTAAACGAGTACATACATACTTCATTGTATACACACCACCGATCTCTATTATACTGACTAGACCATTATGCGTGTACACAAGACCGTGACGCCCTCACACACACACGGCGGCCATTTTGAAGCTCCCTCGAAGCTCCCTCAAAGCAACCTCGTCCCCAGTGCTTACTTTATTTCCAACGTTGTTTCCAATAGTAAACCCTGGATAGGAAACTTCCTTCCAGCATCCTGATTCGATACCGCAATTATATTGGCTAGAAATGGATTTATATCGTGTACTTGGTGTTGTTATTCACAACGTGCAGTACGTGTTTTCGCGATAATTCGTCCACGCCTTCTTGAAAATATTCATTTCCTTTCCAGTTTGTTAATATTAATATAAAATGTGATACTGCATGTTGTCTCGTTAAGATCGTAACAGTTTAATTAAAATAAAATCATGTTTTCGTAACTCACGCAATGCTCGCGCTGCGACGAATTGATTCTGTTTTTACCCCAGACACCGCATACAAAAACAAACGCAAATGTAACGCACAGGCAGGCACCAGACTACTCCTAATTTGCATACGTGTTCAAAAATCTTGCACATGCAAATGATCCAATACCAGGGTGAGAGAGCAGGTAGTGGTGGGCGCGTACTGCTCGACACCCTGGGGACGAGATTGCCCTCAAAGCTCCCTCAAAGCCCCACAACGCACGGATCCGTATATAAAAAGCACAGAATTTCACAATATTTAAGGAAGCAAATTTGGATCATCAAAGACAGTTTTATTGATTCATTTTGTCCACGGTGTTATTTTACTCATGTTATATTTTGTTCAAATATATAATTTTATTTCATGACTTTGCATATACTTTTACGTGGCCAACGGGAGTGTCAAAATGGCGTCCAGTGACTTCACCCCCACGGCCCGAAGCGCTATCCATTCAGTATATAGAGATCAGTGTGGTACACACTTCCTTGTAATACTTTATCTTTACTTACACTGACATAAACATCGCTCTTCTGGTCTCAAAATCTCTGCAAATCGTAAAGCAAAGTTACACCAAATAACCCAGCCGATTAATGTAAATGATAACGTTATGAATTGAAGTTGACTGTGAAACTGGATCCTACTATGTTATGTAAAAGTGTAAAAATTAGCGGTTGAATTAACATAGGCCTAAAAAAGAATGATATTTACCTGAATAAAGACGTGCTGGCGGTGAGACCGTGTAGTTGTGTGACGAGCGCGATAGGTGTAGTTTTCTAAGTATGCACGAACAAGTGACACTAGCTTCCATAAAAAGGGCAATAACATGACAAGCAGTGATATACGAACGTGTAGTTGAGACGGGAAGCACATTATTTAAAACATTATTTAAGTGACCTCGACAGGAGGTACATGTATGTTTTAAACGGCGTTGGTTGTCTGTGAACAGGATAACTCAAAAAGTTATGGACGGATTTTCATGAAATTTGTTTTTTGGGGTGGTCCTTGGTACAAGTACGGACCCATTAGATTTTGGACGTGATCCGGATGCAGGATTTATTTGAAGGATTCTTCACCATTTTAACTTTAATTTTTTGTTACCCTAGCCAGGTGGACTTGTGGAAACAATTCAAAAGTCCTTAGGCCAAACAAAAAAGTCTCCGGTTTCTGGTATGCGCACGCGTCGCCGTAGCCATGCGCGTCGGCAAAATGAAAAAGTTTTTTTTTCAATGAAAGATGATGTCTCAAAACCGCCAAACTCACTGGTTTGACTGGAATCCTGCTGTTGCACAATTTTAACGTGTTTTTAGATTGGGTTATGGTCGAGAATAAGCTTTATGTGGCCTCTCTGGACTCCCATATATTTGCACTAAGTTTAGTCGGGCACCATTTGCAGTCATCAGCCGACATTTGAAGCAAAAAAATCAGGTAAAAAAAAAAAAAAAGCCTCGTCGCCGCACCACTTTTTGGGCAAGCTCCATACCAGAAACCGGAGACTTTTTTGGCCTTAGTACACCTCTCCAAATAAATAAAGAAAAGTGGAAAATACAAACACAGAAAAGACAGATCAAATTTTTGTGAAATAAGTCGCAGAAATCTTCTTCCCCATCTTTCCCCACCAATGCTTTCGTGACAATTTTACGATGTCAAATTTGACTACTTTATGATTTTCCAACGACTGATATTTTGCCAGAGACACTAAAAAAATGAGCAAAAATCGAAGCTCATTACCTCCGAAATAGAACGTACAAAAGTTTACGAGAAACCTAACTTCCGGGCACCTCGAATAGGAGCTGCAACGTGTAATTCCGAGTAGTTTTCTTGAAATAGTTTGTTTTGACGCTTTCTTTTTACTGAAAGGTAGAGAAAAACTTGTCAATTTACCAAATGTGAACGGTATATCAAATTTGGGAAAAGGAGAGCCAACAAGTCTAGATACGTCATACGTACGTCATTCGCCATTGTTCTCGCTCACGCGCCAGTCTTTGTAACTAGCGTATACACCATATAAGGCGTATTTATTGATTATCTCTCAACATCACTTGTAGTTGTACCCCTTATTCTATGTTTACATTCACATACATAACCAAAATAAGTACATAAAATAAATATATATACGCCTTTTACACTTTTATTGCAAGATTCTAGCTCTCATTTAATAGGCATATACTTTGAATACAATTAATTATTGAAGTCATTCCAATTTAGTATAACCAACCACATAAAATACGATACAATATGCCCATATATATTTTTAAGTACACATAAAAAGCAAGTCAATCACTACATTCTAATAATTTTATACAATATCTGGACTTTTTAAAAGATTAACTCTGAATCAATTCGACCCCGAGATTTCTTGAGGCTGGAATGACACTCGAATTCAACTCTGTTCTCTTTTATGTTTCAATTATGGCTTGTGCCAAAAATAATCCAAAACGTACCTTTTTACACACTTATTAGCAAGCTCAAAAGCTAGTTTCAATTTATCACTCGAGTTTTTTTGGCTTGGTAATTAATTGGTGATTGCTGAAGTTTATCTAATTATTCACAGCATCGACACAATACAGGGTGAGTAAAAAAAGAGGATTCCAAACCCAAAGAAATATATTTCATATTTAGAAGAAAAAAAATATGTTGCACCAACAATAATTAGGACTGGTAAGCTCGTTTTATAAACTACTTAGCTGGAAAAACAAAATTCATTAGCTCAATCCGTTTAAATTATATCACCATTTAAACGAATGACCCTAAAATCTGTTTCGTCCAAAAATGCGATTTCAATAAATGTCATTACAATAAATTGTCTTCAAACATCACCAGCGATAAAACCTCAGTTTAAAAGTTAAAAATATTCAACAAAGTCCTTTTGAAGGCCCGTCTGTTAAGAAAAATTGGATTTTAAAAATCCTATTGTTAGCCAAAGCAGGGTTGTTAATAAAGATTATTGTTACTACAGTTGTCGAAACAAGTATTCTGTGTTATTTTCTTTGCTAGTCCAAACAGTCAGAACTCGCAAATTAATTGCCTTTTGGACGAAACAGATTGTAGGACCATTTCGTTTAAATGGTGATATACTTTGAACGGATGAGCAATTGAAGTCTTTTTTTCATCTAAAAGTAGTTTATTAAATTGGCTTACCAGTTGTAACTATTTTTGATGCATATTTTTTTTAATATGAAATATCTTATGTTATCTAATATTATTCCATCTTATATGAATAATATGCAAATTTATCTAATATTATTCCATCTTATATGAATAATATGCAAATATAGTTCTTTGGGTTTGGGTTCCGCTTTTTCCCCATACATCACAAATGTGTCAGCTTCTTATCTTAAAACAGCTAAAATCACATGTAACCACTGTATCATCTAATTGAATGTGCCGATTTTATTATGTAAACTTTTTAACATACTAAAACTGAACTGAATGGTGCCACTGAAAACCACGGTCGAATTTATTCGGCACTTTGGTGGAGACCGCAACTTCCCTTCAATAATCCCAATTCACCGCAATTTTAACTCGTTTGGACTTTGGTGGAATGTCCTCCCCCTCCCCGTAACCTACATTTTACAGTTCCTCGATGGCGGCTGCGCGGCTCGGCTTCTGGCCAGGCAGCCCTTTGAAGTTGAACGCGAACCTGCCCATAATGTGAGAGAAGACCAAGCCAATGGACTGAAACAGCGGATCCAGGAAGGACCGCACGATCGCCTTGAACAGCATGGCTATGGGCCTCAACACAACGAAAGTCAGCTTGAAACTGGGTTGTATGAGGAACACCGTGAAAAAGTTGACGAGGGCGAAAACGATCGCCCAGAGAAAGGCCAGAGGAACGCCCGGAATCAGGCTGAAGAAACGGTAGACGCCCAGCTGGACGGAAAGAGGGGGAGACAATGTGGGGACGATTGTTTGGCGTGGGACTTTGCGTTAGATTTCTGAGAATAGTGTTCTTGCCAAGAAGTTTATCCTAACTGATCTTAATAATTTATAGGAGCACCAAGGAGTACACAATAAACGATATACATCTACAAGTTCGTGAATTTGTGCTGATCTCCAACTATATTGCATACAAATCTCAAATCTGACACAATACCGTTGGTCGCTTATGTCGTTATACTAATTTAAATATAAAAAAGGGAAAGGGGAAAAAACAGATGGACTCTGCACAACAACCAACCAAACAGTGGCCCAAATATAGTCGCAAGTTTTTTTTTTTTATAAATTAGGAGGTTCTGAAATTAAAACTTCAAGTTGAAAAACAAAAACCGAAATTTGAAACACGCTTGCGAAAATGAGAAACTCGGCATAGGTATGGTTAAAGATAGGGCCGGGAAAAGAAAGAACAAAAATAGAATTTGTTCGGGTTGAAGGTTTGTCATTCACTTGCGTCTCTACTGAGGTATGGACCTAAGACTATCATCGATCATCTAATCATCATGATCGATTTTGCGAGGATACATGATGAGGTAAAACTTCACCGCCAAGAAAAAAAAAAACAGAACAAGAAAGTTCACACTCATTGGAGGGGTCATTATTTTGAATCTGATCGTCTTATGATGACGTCATTTATATGCACCTTTGGGGAATTTTGTTAGCTACATTTTGATGCCCCTTTCGCTACCAAAGACTGTTAATCGTTCAATATTGACAGCGTTTTATGAAAAACGATGCACTTTGAAAAGTTGCAGTTAAAGAAATACGCGAGGAAAAATTGCCAGCGCAAACACACATTCGTTCGCCTAGCGCGTGTTTTCCCTGCCGTTCGTTTCGGCCAATGTCACATTGTCACGTGGCAATTTCCACTCGACTCATGTACTTTTTAAATTTGCAACTTTTCAATCCGCATCATTTTTCACCGCAAACCGCCATCGATCTTGGACGATTTACAGTCTTTGGTAGCAAACGAGGTATCAAAAATGTAGCTAATAAAATTTTCCAAAGGAGCCCATAGACGCCTCATAAGTCCGCAAACTTGTCCGAAACATCGTTGTTCGTTGTTGGCATTATGAGGTGTCGGACTTATGAGGCGTCGGAGCTATGAGGCCGAACCCCCAAGTCCAATGCCTCATTAATTCGATGCCTCATAAATCCGAAATTTCGGACTTAAGTTATGAGGCATCAGACTTACAGCACGGCCCCCATAAGACGATCAGATTCAAAATTATGACCCCTTCCGTTTTGTTTGCGACGTTTGTAACAAACCTGTGTCCATTTAAAGACCAATCCAGAAAACTCGGCAAGCGCATCGAAGCTATTGGCACCGTCAGCCTCTTTGAATACTTCCGCATATTCAACCTGCAAAATAGGATTGTTTCAATACGAAGTGTACATGCATTAATTTCTTATACAGTTATCCATTAAATGAGGTCTATCTCTATTTTGGGATGAAAAGGTCAAATTTGCACGCCTCAAGGCCAAAGAAAATCAAATGTTTTATCAAAATTTAAGTATTTTTGTAAATGATGAAAACCAACCTTAACATGAGGGGTCATTCGGTAAATATCTTCCTCAGCGAAGAACGAGCTCATGTCAGCGCGGCTGGCCTGGCGTCCCCCGCCCGTGCCGGCGGGCTGGCCAGCAGCAGCGGCCGGCGGCACCACCGAGTTGTAAGCCGGGATGTCCACGGAGCCCGGGGGCGGATACACAGGGGGTTGTTGGCCGTGCCACGGATCGGGATTCGGGACGGGTTTTGTATCTGCGTTAAACATCATCATCATGCGAGTTAAATTTTAAAATTGCAAGTTGTTAACCTTTGAAGAGGTTTTATCACTCCGTTTTCTAAACAATTGAGTCCGTCACAAGTTAGCCTATTGAACAGGATATGAAATTATGTGCCACTTGAGATTAATCCTTTCGATATCTGATTAATTTGTTTGCAGTGTGTGTGGTTGACCATCATGCTAGCTATCAATAGCTCCATGGCGTGACAAACAAGCTTTACAACACGCGAACAAATCGTCGCAGAGCTGACATACCGACGAATAAGCGAAAAACTTGTTTCGAGTAATTCGCGTTTGAAGTTGGACAGTTTTCTGGGCGCCGTATTTTACCCTTAATGTTTCGATAATAACCCTTTAAGTGTATATTCGGAATAAAATAGGAAACTAAGTATCCATCAGGTCACTTATTTAATCAGAGAAGTTGTGCGATATGATTTTATTTGATCGTAAAACGTATTCGTCAGTTTGTCAAATTACATTAATCTCCAATAGCCGGTTGTTCTTCACACTGTTTGTATGCTATTCGTCAGTTTGTCAATTCGTTGGTACTTTGAATGCGCACCATACATAAGCTGGTTACCAGCGAATAGTTCGTATGCTGTTCGTCAGTTTGTCGGATCGCGCTTTATGAATGCAATCATCAAAGTTATTTGGGAAAATTATTATTCCACTGAACTTTCACTTTTAGTTTTCAGCTGCACCACCAATCTCTGATGAAATTATATCTTCTTCACAAACCCCTTCCCGAATGCCTTAGTTCCAGAACTCCGATTGCCATGGCTGTTTAATCCATCGGCTCAGAACATTCCAAAATGGGGCCAAGTCTCGATTAGGCCTATGGGCCAAAGTCCAAACGAAGGCCCACACCCCAAAAGGCTGACGGTGACATAATAGCATTGCGTCGTTTTAGTGACCTTAATCAGCCATATGGTTGCGAAGGGCGATCTCTAAAGGTTACGTAACACTTTATTTTGAAATAACAACTGGGATAAATTCCTAGAAATTGGGATAAATACATACATTTGGGGAAGTTTTTGAACGATTTCTTCCAGACTTGAAGGTCAGCTTTGACAGTAACCAGTATTGAGGTTTCGGCATCGATGACGCTCTTCACTGACATGAAGTTTAGAATTTCTTCTTCAGTTAGAATGTAACATTTCAATCATACCGAGCATATTTTCTGAGAAACACAACGTTCAAAATGCCACGGTTTTTTTTTTTTGGGGGGGGGGGGTGCATGAATTTCACTGCTCCCTTATAGCGTCTAAGTACGTAATCGGATTGGTTTTGCGGTTAACAACGGCGACGCTTTGCTGTTAGCAACCATATGGTTGTAACAGTATACCATACCATGGTGTCGGGAAAGCAAAGATATCAGCAAGGGGGGGGGGGGGGGGGCAGCGAAATCATGTTGGTCAACCAGACATGCAATGGAAATAAGAAACGCAACAGCTATACACATAATAATGTTGAATCCTGTTTTCCGGCCCAGAATACGATCATCGAGGAAAACGGAGAAAAGCCTAAAGAGGATGGAGAAGAGAAAGACACCGAGAACGGAGAGAACGAAGGAAAGGAATGAGTGACCTTAGCCTGACCTGACCTAATATTTTGCCTGTAACCTATGACCTACCAGGTCATAGGTCACTGGTACCCTGATGCTGGTAGCCTCATGATTTGTGTACATATCTGCCGTTCATTGATTCATTGCTGTTTCAATTGCGGTTACCAGTGAATAAATTATGTACAGTGCTGCCGAGTTAACATGTTAGCAGCAGCCACTGTTAAAATAATTCATTTTATCATTTTCTTACAAAATCGGAAGGGAACAACAACAGCCTCCCTTTTTTGATCTGATAACAATTCCAGTACAAGTGGAGGTTTATGAATAAAATTCATTGTAGTTTTCGAAAGACTAATGCAAATTCAAATAGGGGGCCAATATCCGCTCCGTTCACAAGCGGTTAAGCACCCCCTCACCGGCTAAGGAAGTACAGTTGGGGGTGACCGACCGACGCCCGCATCTTGCTGTACTGCAAGTCATTTGCCGCGAAGCGCGGCCACTGCGTGTACATAGTACAAATCCCCTGGTGTTCGTGCGTCACACACAAGGAACGGTGCGCGTCAACCAGCGAAATGTCCCATCCATGATCAATGGACGTCCCATAGACAGGTTTTATTATGTCTATGGGTGCACGCATGTAAATAGGCCAAAAATTCGTATGAGAGCCATAAAATTGGGGAATTGAAGATATATGGTGATGAACCTCTGGCCCGGACTTGGGGCTTCCAATTCTGAGCATTTTGGATGCTATTGGGCTCGAAAGTGGCGCTATTTTGCCATGTTGTGGAGGGATCGTTTTTCAAGATGGCTACTTTTCCGCTTCGGGAAAAATAGGGGTCGTCTTATTTGGGTGAGAATATCTCGAAAAGTTAATGGTCAACCCACCAAAAAATGAAAAGAAAATGAAAGATGACACTTTGATCATCATTTTTCTGTGCAGCTTCAATACCTGTGAGAGTTCTGAGTATTTTAAAAGAATTTTGAAGTATGCACATTTAGCACTAGTGTCTATGGATTTTTTTTGCAGGGTTGCACCCCTATGGGACGTCCTTGCTAAGTAAAAGGGCGCCCTCTTTTCAGCGCACGGAGCCCATAAAGTAAGCATACAAATTAGGCAAGTTATTTTTGGGGTAATAATTGTTTATTTTCCTTCTAAAAATATAATTTTATTGATTCAAAAAAGTTAAGCCTATATTAAGTTGGATTTTACTTACAAAATAGGCCTACATTATAATTTCAGAGCTGCTTGTCATACTAATTCTGGTGTTTTTTGGTTTGTAATATTGCATTGGCGCATCCAGGATTTGGAATGGGGGGCTCAATGTTTTTTTTTCAAAAAATGTTGCCCAAAAGTTTTAGCCGCAGAAAAAAAAATTGATTTTTTTCGGGGGGCGGACTATTTTGAAGTTGGTGGCGCCACTTACACCCCTATTATACTACTCAAAAATAGGCCACATAGGGCCTACATATCGGCGAGGTAAAATCGTGGGACTAAAAAAACCTTTAAAGTAACTTTACGATGAGTGTAATGTTTAATTAATGTTTAATTGTTTCATTGTACATGCTGTTCAAGGGACAATGAAAATGAACAAATTATGAAATACTTTGACAAACCTTAAAACAATTATTGGAAACATTTGCCACATTCCACAATCGTAAGTATGCAATTACAAAGAATATGGTGATTATGGTTTTACCTTCATAGTTTAACTTGGGTAAAATTTGTCATCGTTTGAAAAAAAATATTCTGTCAATTTTCTTGCAGAAAATCGTGCTTGTACACTTTGTTAAGTGATGCAAAGATGCTTTTGCTCAGAACAATTTGCTTTAAGTGATTTGTTTTTCTGCCTAAATGTTTCATGAAACTGGGCCCATGTTAGATTTTATTCAAACACAAAATCTAAACACAGTTAAAGCACTTAGCATACCCCCAAGTGGTCTTTAATTTAGTTTTAATACAGTTTTGAAATTATGAAAATGAAAATAGAAATGTACATTTCACGAACGGAAAATAACATTTTCTGCAAAAGTACCAACACGTCGGCCCGATTTAATGGTAAAGAAAACCAAAAACACAAACTGTTCCTCTGTAACCCAAATAGTCAAATACACAGCAGAACAATATAACCCAATATTATATTTCACAATCTTAAAACTTTATATTTATCGATTGATAAACTACCCGGGATTCCAAGGAGATCATACTTCATTTAATAAAAACTATATTTTTAATACAATAATTATGTGCTTCGATCCTAAAATTTGAAATTATTCAACCCTAACCTCACGTTTACCCTATAATTATCTATACATTCACATATACACAACCAAAAATAAGCATAAATGTTATGCCTTTCACACCATAACGTTCGTTACACTTTGTCCGCTTGATTTTTACCTTCTAAGCACTCAGTAAATATAAATACTTTTGAATAGAATTCATTATATAAGTCTTTCCTATTTAATGTAAAGCCAACCACACAAAACACGCCACCAATCAAACGTGTCCTTATTTTTTTAACTATTCGTCAAATAATCATCACACACTCTAATAATTTATATAATGCCTGGACTTTTGAAAAGATTAACTCTCAATTCGATTTAGACTGAAATCAATAAAACTTTACATCATTCCTGATCTTTGTCTATGTTTTATAATGGCTTAAGCGTACTTCTTACAAGGCACAAACGACACTCTTAAAGCTTAAGTTTCTCTCTTATTGCTCGATGTTTTCTTTGGCTTAAATGGAAATTATTTGGTATTGTTTTTTAAAATGAAGTTCACTATCTAAGTATTCAACACACTGTCACATGACATCAAAAACATCGTCAGCTGCTGAAGATACTCAACAAGAAAGCTAATTTTACATTTATATATTGTTTCATCTAATTCCCTGCATATTTTTCACTATGGAAACCTTCAACAAATTGACACCGACCTCAAAACACCAAACCACTCTTGGATTCTTTGGCACTTTGTTGGAAATCTTAACCTACATTTTACAGTTCCTCGATGGCGGCTGCGCGGCTCGGCTTCTGGTCCGGCAGCCCCTTGAAGTTGAACGCGAACCTGCCCATAAAGCGAGAGAAGACCAAGCCGCAAGACTGCCACAGCGGGTCCAGGAAGGACCGCACGATCGCCTTGAACAGCATGGCTAGGGGTCTCAGCAGAATGAAGGTGAGCTTGACCATGGGTTGCATGAGGAACACCGTGAGAAAGTTGATAAGGGCAAAAATGATCCCCCAGAGAAAGACCATAAGGACGCCCAGAACCAGGCTGAAGAAACGGTAGACGCCCAGCTGGATGGAGAGAGGGGGAGACAATGTGGGGACGATTATTACTTAGCGTGGAATTGACAAGTCCTGGTAACACATCTGAGAATCCCGTCTGAGAATTGTGATTGCCTTCGTGTCCTTGGGCATGCAAGACCCTTATCCACAATTGCTCTTGCTAGGAGTACCTATAGTACTACACAACAATCGATATCTACAAGTTCGTGAATTTGTGCTGATCTCGAGCAATTTGCATATACATCTGACACTGTTGCCCGTTGGTCGCTCATCTCGTTATACATGTGCTTATTTATTTTTAAATTATACAGTTTGATCTATCGAACACAACTCACAAACCAAATGACATCCCCAAAAATGGGAAGGGAAAAAAAGAGAGAAAAAAAAGAGATGGACTACCCAACAACCAACCAAACAGTGGCCCAACTATAGTTGTGTGCTTTTGTATATTTGTTTTTCAATTAAGAATTCAAGTAGAAAAACGAAATGGTTTGTAAAAAAAACCACACGCTTGCGAAAATGAGATACTCGATATTTCAGTTAAAAAATGTATAGGTATAATTATATGGTTAAAGATAGGGCCTCCCCAAACTAGATCGGACAAACTCAAAAGAGGGCGCTCTCTCTGCTTTATGCATATTCATGATGCCCAGAGCTTCAGAGAACAAGTTATATAACAAGGAATAAGGTTGCTAAATCATCAACGATTGGTAGCTGATTCGTGGACTGGTTGGAAGTAGTCCTGACTTCTAATTAGGTGATACGAGGTCGAACCCCAGTGAGCGTTTCAGTTCACTTCTTCGCACTTTACCTTTTGAAATAACCACAGTGAGGAAGGAACATTTCTCACAAGACGTAAAGCCTATATTGAGTTTGTGTTGTGGAGATCAAGGCATTAGATATGCATGTAATGGACCAATCAGAAGATGGGAAACGGATGTCGTTTGGGAAAAAAAGATTTGCGGCCAGGAAAGAAAAGAAAAAGGACTGGAAGTTGTTCAGATTTAAGGCCTGTCATTCACTTGCCTACCCAGGAATGGACCAAAGAATATCACCGATTATCATATCATGATGATGGATTTAGAGAGGATGCTTGAAGTATAACAAACCTGTGTCCATTTAAAGACCAACCCACTCGCATTGGCAAGCGCCTCGAAGCTATTGGCACCGTCAGCCTCTTTGAAAATTTCCTCATGTTGAACCTGCAACATTTGAAAATAGGAACGGTTTTAATACAAAGTCTATTTATTTAAAATACAGACATGTCCATTACAATAGGATACTCCATGTGCATGCCACAAGGAGATATCAAACTGTTTTATCACAAATTAAAGTTGTGAAAAAAATGATTAAAACCGACCTTAACATGAGGGGTCATCCGGTAAATATCCTCCTCAGCGAAGAACGAGCTCATGTCACCGCGGGTGACTGGGCGCTGCTCCCCGCCCGTGTCGGCGGGCTGGTCAAAGGCAGCGGCCGGCGGCGCCCCCATGCTGTAAGCCGGGGCATCCACGGGGCCCGGGGGCGGGTACCCAGGGGCTTGTTGGGCGTTCCACGGATCTGGATTCATGACGGGTGTCGGACCTGCGTGATAAATTTATCATACGAGGGAATTTTAAAATTACAAGTTGTAAAGCTTTGAAGAGGTTCAATCACTCTGTTTCCTGAACTGATGTGTCCATCACCGTATGGGTGTGATGATGAAATTTGACTGAGCAAAGGAATTATGCCATTCATTTGAACACCTTGGCACTTTGTTTCACATGGCAAATTTGATATGCAGGTGACTTTCTTACCCTTTTTGGTAGGAGGGGTTGCTAAAGATATGTTTCCAGCCATCGAGTTGGGTGATTGTATGTTGACTTTAGGTTTGGGTTTGGTGTGAAGTTAGGTTCATGTTTTGGGGTTCGGGTCTTCGGGAATGGGTTCGAGCTCAGATTTGCGTCCGTGTGTAAATGTGACGCTGCTTGCATTGGATTTGGGATCAAGAAGTACCATTGAAACATTTCGGGTTCGGGTTGGTTTGAGTTCGGGTTTGGTTATAGATGCGGGTTTGAGTTCGGTTTAAGGTTTGGGTTTGAATTTGAAACATTTCGAGTTGGGTTCGGGTTGGTTTAGGGTTTGGGTTTCGGTTCGGGTTTGAGTTCGGTTCAAGGTTTGGGTTCGGATTTGCGTCCTCGTGTTGGCTGGCAGTTTATGCTTGAATTTGGGTTTGAGTGAGACATAATATATGAGTTGGGGTTTTGGTTTGGGTTTTGGTTCGGGTCAGTTGGGTTCGGGTTGGCGGTTGGGATTTGGGTTTGAGTTTAAATTGGATGCCGTGTTGGGTTTGCAGTTTTTGGTTTTCAGTTTGGGTTTCTGTTTTGATTTGAGCTCGGCAGTATATAGGCCTACATTGGGTTTGTAGTGTGGGTTTGGTTTGGTTCTGGTCAAGTTGGTTACAGAGGTTAGGTTTTGGGTTGCATTTGGACTTGGTTTGGATTTGAACACTGGTTTGGTCACACCATAAGTTTGTTTATAAGTTTAGTTGATTACAGCTTTGATTTTGGTTTGGTTGGGTTGTTTGGATTTAGCTTTGGGGGGGGGGGATAATCGCGGGCCAGCATAGTAAGTAAACTTAGCTATAAAATGGTTGTGAAAATAGAGTCTTGGCCTACAGGAAAAAAAATCATTTAATATATATATTTTGCCCAGAATTAGTGTTGCAGTGGTGTACATTTCAACGAGTGCATGGGCGTCGCCAGGATTTTTTTCTAGAGGGGGGCAAAACATATTTTTTTCCCCCAAAAAATCCTGTATTTCTCAACATATTCTCCATTTCTCAGTTTTAGAGGGGGGCAGGGACATTTTGCCCCCCCCCAACTCATTAAATTTACACCACTATGACTTCGCGTTGTTTTTTGTTTTTGTTTTGCTTTTTCGAAGGGGGGGGGGCAAGCGCCTCCCTTGCCCCCCCCCCCCCCCTCGCGACGCCCATGCACGAGTGCGAGTAGGAGTGCGAGTACAAGGCAAAAAAACATCCCACGAGTACAGCCCGGTTCATACTTCATGCGAAAGCGAATGCGAAGCGAATTTGACATCATGAAACATTCGCTGCGAATTCGCCCGAGTTGAAATGTGTTCAACTTTTACGAATTCGCAGCGCGAATACTTGCCATGACGTCACAAATTCGCGTTCGCGTTCGCTTTCGCGCTGAGTATGAAC
Organism: Patiria miniata; assembly: GCF_015706575.1. Taxonomy (NCBI): domain Eukaryota; kingdom Metazoa; phylum Echinodermata; class Asteroidea; order Valvatida; family Asterinidae; genus Patiria; species Patiria miniata. Next base: position 39,043,195 of record NW_024037069.1, on the reverse strand, counting down.
CGGGCTTTACAGTACTTTTTCAAGAGTACGAGTACGAGTACGGGTACTTTTCCACGAGTGCCAGCACGAGTACTACAACACTGCCCAGAATATCAAGTTAAAAAGGGTCAATTTCTGAACCCTTAGCAGCTTTTTGGGGTACTTTGACGCTACAATTTATTACCCTTTAGACATGGACCACTAGTCGTATAGTGCAAGGTATCATTGCTATGTATACATATTTTGAACACTTTGAAGTAGGCATGCCAGCGTACCAATTGAGATTAACCTAGGCGATATCTTGTTTTGTTTGCACTCTGTGTATAGTTGACCATGAGAGCTACCAATAGCTTCATGGCGCGACAAACAAGCTTTACAATATCATGAACTAACCAATGGCACTGCTGATTTTTATTCTTATGACTTCCTCTTTATGGTGTAATGCAATAATTACACGAATACCAAAGTTATTCGATCAAGTTATTCCTCTACTAAAGTTTCGCTTTCAGTTTCAAGAACTGTTCTTGTTCACACACCCTTTCTGATTGCCTAAATTTTAGAACTTCCCGATGGTTGTTTCCTCCGGCCAAGAAATTCTAAAATGGGGCTAAGTTTTGAAAGGTTTGCTGGCCAAAGTCCAAACGAAGGCCCACACCCAAATGGCTTACGGTGATCTAGCACTACACGCGAATGTATTAGTTGTAGAAATTATTTTTCCCCCGCAAACTGTAGGCTGTATTTCTGATTTTGTAAACACTACATACGCTCTACACTCGCCGGCAGGTACGGTAATGCATCAGATTAATTGTGTGAAAACGAATGACACCTGTGACGAGAATGGTAGGGTTATATTGTACAGGGCGAGTTAAAAAAACCCCAAAAGTCGGGACTACTGTTTAAGGTAGTTTTGCATGTAGCACTTTCGAAACCTAGGATATGAACGCCCAATCCATAAGCTTTCTTTTAGTACAAGAATTATTCGAATTACCCATTTAATTCTGAAGTTACGGAATTTGAACACAACCACTGTTTTAAAGTTCTGTCTACGGATCACAAAAAAGGTGTCGTTTTTTCAGCGAAACGAAAACAAATCACATAGGGATGTGTGTGAATTGTTTTCGTTATGCTGAAAGAACGACACCTTTTTTGTGATCCGTCGACAGAACTTTAAAACGGTGGTTGTGTTTAAATTCCGTAACTTAATACGTCCACATGGGATTTAAATGATTCTTGTACTAAATAAAAGCTTATGAATTCAGCTCTCATATCCTAGATTTTCAAAGTGCTACATGTAGCGCTTTACTAAAACAATAGTCCCGACATTAGGGTTTCTTTTTTTCTGACTCACCCTGCACGTTTAAGTGAATCAATGCATGTAGGGCACATTTTATAAAGCGCCAAGTAATTGTTGACAATTCCAAAATTGCCACAATTTCCCCTGCATGAACTGGGGAACTTCACTTTCACCGTGACAACCCTCAAATTAGTGATAAAAATGACACATTAACCGAAGTTAGCCTAATTAGCTCTGTTAATAAAACACGAAGCATTACAGAATATTCATTTGTTTAATGAAGATTTAAAATGATGTACAAATATTCAAGTAAACCACATCAGGAAACTAACTAGGTGAAGTTTAGTTAAACATTTTAAAGTTGAACAAAGAAAATTGCCAGAGCAGGGCAAGGGCGGATCCAGGGGGGGGGGGGGGGGGCAAAGGGGGCCATGGCCCCCCCCCCCAAAAACGAAACCAATTTTTTTTTTTTATGTGACATCGCAATAAAGGCAGGCAATGAGTACACCACCATCTTTTCCTCAAAAAAAACATTGGTTAAAGTGGTCAGAAATTGCCTCAGATCGCACCACAGAGCATCTAGAATCCAAAATTTTGTCGGGGCCCTTAAGCGGGCCCCGTACCCCACGCCGTAATTTTTTTTGACCCACTTTTTGGGGGGACCAAAATTTTGTTTGGCCCCCCGAAAATTGTGTTCTGGATCCGCCCTTGGAGCAGGGTTCGAACCAGCAACCGGGCGAATACCGTATATCGGCGCCCTATACAAGCACGATCTAGCCCTATTTTTGGGGTTTCCCAGATTTATACTGGACTTCTAAAACTGGGCTTTTGTCAAATTTAGGTTGGATCGTTCGACTCGCGGCAAGCCTACGGGATTGCAGCCTTGCATTGTTTTTAATGACCTGTATTCCTGAAGACTTTATCCATCATGGCATTATGGCAACCACCGCCATTATGGCGAATGGGCGTCAATCGCTTCTCAAAAGTGGGCCAAGGACATACCTGGCTTGATCAGCACCATAATGCGAGCGCGAAGCCCTAACGGCTTGAGGTCCGCGGATCCGCAAAGAACGAGTGGGACAAGTTTTGGATTCTAGATGCTCTGTGGTGCGATCTGAGGAAAGTTTTGACCACTAAACCCAATTTTGTGAGCGAAAAATCATCTTTTAAACATTATTTTCGAGTTTGAAGTCATTGAATCAGCTATTCTGAGCTTGTGTTGGCTAAAATGTTTATTCGGGGACGACCTAAGTGTGGGGGGGGGGGGGGAACAATATGATATCCCCCCCCCCTTAAAAAGTCGGGGGATTTGTTCCCCCCGTCGCCCAACGATTGACGCCCATGGGATCCTCACACACAAAGCTACAGTTAATGCAGTTTAATATTAACCACAGTTATTTACAGAGGACAACAAATAATTCGACTATTTATATCAAAAGTGAATGTTCAAAAGACAGAAAAAATAATGGTGTACGTACCACTACCAAAGGATTGCTTGCTCATGTCATGCGATACAGCTCCGTAACCGGCTTCGTACGATTTTTCTGGCATGAGAAAGGCGGCTGGCTGGTCACTCGGGTTGTTTCCACTGCTCATTGCCGGCCACAGGCGGTTGCTATGGTTCTCTAAAGGTCACGCGCTGTCTCCACTCCATAGAATCTTCCTTTGTGTGCGCTATAGCTGACCTTATAATGTATATGCACGATCTATTATATGCTTTTATGTAGGCGCTGCAATTGAACTTTGCAACGTCGTGTTGGTGATGTCAACATAGCTAGGCCCAATACGGTTCGGTTTCGTTTTCAGGAACACAATACCACCGGGCATGAACACGCTCGTAATATATCGGTATGAGTTGACAGTCTGCAGATGGAACTGATATGGAGGGTAGATGTGTCAATAATTGGAGCGGCGCCTTTTCAGGCCACCATAGCCCCAGCTCAAAATATGCGAAGAGGATGGGGTGTTACATGCACCCGAGTTCATCAAGGGAAGAAAATTTGTCACTTTTTGGCAAAAAAATAAAAAACCTGTCAATTTTTACACAAAATCGTGCTTATACACTATGTTTAGCGACGCATAGATGCTTTGGCTTAATTAGAACATGATTACGTCAGTGATTTGTGTTTCTGCTTTAAAAATGCTTCTTGATTGGGCCCTTGTTAGATGCTATGCAAACACAAAACTTAAACACAGTTAAACAACTTAGCATGCTCTCCAAGTGCCTTTTAATTTACTTATACATGTACATCAACAACCCAAGTTACCTTGTTAAGACCCTTTAAGTACAGTTTTGACAAATATATATAGATGAATTTGAATATAGATATATATATATTTTAACGACCAAAAGTAACATTTTCTGCAAAAGTACAAAAAAGTCAGCCTAATTTAATGGTAAAGAAAAACAAAAGACAAACTAATACATATATAGATGAATTTGAAAATAGAAATATATATATTTTTACGACCAAAAGTAACATTTTCTACAAAAGTACCGAAATATCAGCCCTGTTCCTTTGTACCCTTGAAATACTTTTTGAAATAGTCAAATACACAGCAGAACAATAAAATAATATTATATTTCACAATCTCAAAATTGTATATTTATCCATTGATAAACTACCCGGAATTCTATTCATTTAATAGAAACTTTATTGTTAATACCATGTGCTTTACTATAACCTGATCCTACAGTACATTGCAATTGAAAGTTGAAATCATTAAAACTTTACACCTTTCCTGATCTTTGTCTAATATGTTTTAAAATGGCTTATTTTGATTACATTTTTTGAAGCGTACCTCTTAACAGCACTCTTAAATGTAGTTTCTGTCGTATTGCTCGATGTTTTTTGGCTTCAATGGCAATTATTTAGTAATTTTTAAGTAAAGGTCACTATCTAAGTATTCAGTGCGTTGTAGCGTTACATTAAAAACATCGTCAGCTGCTGAAGATACTCAACAAGACAGCTAATTTCACATTTATTATGTTGTTTCATCTAAATTCCCTGCAAATTTAACACTATGGACACTTTCAACAAACTGACACTGACCTCAAACGATACACCACAAAACCGCTCATGAATTCTTTGGCACTTTTGGTGGAAATCGTAGCCTACATTTCACAGTTCCTCGATGGCGGCTGCGCGGGTCGGCTTCTGGCCCGGCAGCCCTTTGAAGTTGAAAGCAAACCTGCCCATAATGCGAGAGAAGATCAAACCGTTGGACTGCCACAGCGGGTCCAGGAAGGACCGCACGTTTGCCTTGTACAGCATGGCTATGGGCCTCAGCAGAATGAAGGTCAGCTTGACAGTGGGTTGCATGATGAACACCGTGAAAAAGTTGATAAGGGCGAAAATGATCCCCCAGAGAAAGACCAGAAGGACGCCGAAAATCAGGCTGAAGAAACGGTAGACGCCGAGCTGGATGGAGAGAGGGGGAGACAATGTGTGGACGATTATTTGGCGTGGAAGTGACAAGTCTAGTGTCTGACTTTGCGTCAGACATTTTGAGAATCCCGTCTGAGAATCGTAACTGCTTTGGTGTCCTTGGGCAAGAACTTCATCCCAATTCCTCTTAATAGGAGAACGTACACAACAACCGATATCTGTACAAGTTTGTGAATTTGTGCCGATCTCGGACTATTGCATACAGATCTGACACTGTTGCCCGTTGGTCGCTCATCTAGTTATGCATGTACTTAATTATTTTAAAATTATACAGTTTGATATCGAACACCACTCACAAACCAAATGACATCCCCAAAAATGAGAAGGGAAAATTACACCAAAAAAAAAAAGAGAGAGATGAACTACAACCAACCAACCAAACAAACAGCGGACCAACTAAAGTTGCGTGCTTCTTTATTTGTGAACTAGGAAGTTTTTCAATTAAGAATTCAAGTAGAAAAACGAAATGGTTAAAAAAAAAACCACGCTTGCGAAAATGAGAGACTCAATTTTTCATACTAACAAATGTAGGTATGGTTAAAGATATGACCGGAAAAAGGAAAGAAAAGAATTAGCATTAATTTTGTTTGGATTTAAGGTCTGTCATTTACTTGCGTCTCTACCGAGGTATGGACAAAAGAATATCATCTATCATCATCATGATGATGGATTTAGAGAAGCAGTACAACAAACCTGTGTCCATTTAAAGACCAACCCACTCGCATTGGCAAGCGCATCGAAGCTATCGGCACCATCAGCCTCTTTGAAAATTTCCGCATATTCAACCTGCAAAATTTGAAATCAAGCAGAAGAAAAAACATAGGAACAGTTTTAATACAAAGTCTATTTATTTCTGTAACAGGTGTATCTATTAAAATAGGAGATCTCCAATTCGGGACTAAATGTCAAATTTGCACGCTGTAAGGAGATATCAAAATATTTTATCACAAATTGAAGTATTTAAAAAATGATTGAAACAAACCTTAACACTAGGGGTCATTTGGTAAATATCTTCCTCAGCGAAGAACGAGCCCATGTCGCCGCGGCTGACCGGGCGCTCCCCTCCCGCGCCGGCGGGCTGGCCAGCGGCAGCGGCCGGTTTCGCCCCCGAGTTGTAAGCTGGGACTTCCACGGGGCCCTGTTGGCCGTTCCACGGATCTGGATTCATGACTGGTGTCGGACCTGTGTGATATATTTATTAAAAAAATTACACTGAGTTGCAAACCTTTGCAAGATGTTTAATCGTTGTGTTTCCTAAAATGATGTGTCCATCACAAGATACAGCCGAAAGCCCGGCTCGATCTGCCCGAAAGCGAAAGCGAAATCAAATGTGTGAGGTCGTTCGCGCTTTGTTGGTTACTTGTTTGAGATTGGTTTGGTTTAGTTTGGGTTGTTTAGATTTAGTTTCAGGGATAATCGCGCCTTTTTATCGCGGGCCCAAAATGCTAATTTTCCTATAAATAGAGCCTCGGCCTATACCAAAAAATCAGTTCGATACTTGTCCAGAATATCAAGTTGAAAGGATAAATTTCTGAACCCTTAGGCTAACAGTTTTGGTACTTTGACGCCATAATTGTGACCCCTTTCGTCATGGACCATTGCATGGTCTTACAGTACAAGGTATGCTGTGTACATATTTGGAATACTTCAAAGTACCTTTTATACCCCTTTCGATATCTGTTTTGTTTGCCTTTTGTGCATGGATGACCATTGGAGCTGTCAATAGCTCAATGGCGCGACAAACAAGCTTAAGAATATTATGCACGAACCACTGCTGATGCGCTTCTTTTCATTCATTTCCTCTTCAGGATGTAATGCAATACGAATACCAAAGTTATTCGGAAAAGTTATTCCTCTACTAAAGTAGTTTCACTTTCAGTTTTCCGATTACGCACCACCAACTCTGATGTTGAAATAGTCTTCTCCACAAGTCCCAGACAATATTGCGTAAGTTTCAAAACTTCGATTGAAATGGTTGTTATGAATCGACCCTGGAACTCCAAACTAGGGCCAAATTTCGAGAGATCTGTAGGCCAACATAATCTTTCAAAACAAAGGCCCACTTTCATCAGGCGACAGCTATACAGAGTGACCTCCCCCCCCCCCCAAAAAAATGCAACCCTAAAACATTTGCCTTAAAAAAAAGACTCAGTGGATTATTAAGTTTTGGGTATCAGAGTAAAGCTAAGAGCTTTTTTTTCTTCAAATACTGAACAAAATCATGAAAATAGCACTTTGGGTTGCTGAGAAAATGCCACTTATGTAAAAGTAGACATTTTTCAACCTGTATAGAAGTACTTCAAATACAGTGAAACATTTTACTGTAAGCCTACTGTGCAATCATCCTTTATTTGTGCTATTTCTTCAGTATTTTGTCAAATTTATGATGCTGAAAAGGGTTTAAAATAGGACTAAAAGGATGAGACACATGTTCAGGTGGAAAAGAAAATGTATTTCCATCAAATTCATTTGTACTCTTGTCATATTATGTGCCATGTTGTTTGTAAGGATTATGACATGCACAAATAGGTACAGTGACAATCCCTTACTGTGGTAATTTGTGTGTGTGTACAGGATGAAAAATGACTACTTTTACATAGGCCTAATTGGTATTCTCAGCAACCCAAAGTACTATTTTCATGATTCCCCCCCCCCCAATTTTTAATAGTTAAGCTGATACCCCAAAACAAAACAAAATCCACAAATCCTTTTTTTTCTATTAAGGCAAATGTTTTAGGGTTGCATTTTTAGGGTCAACCCGTACAGGGTGAGTCAAAAAGAGCGGAACCAAAACCCCCAAATTTATATTTCATATTAAAAAAAAAAATATGTGGCACCAAACATAATAATGACTGGAAAGCAAATTTCATAAGCAACTATTAGATGAAAAAAATTGCGGACATTGCTCAATCCTTTCAAAGAATATTACCTTATTAACACAATGACCCTAAAACCTCATTCGTCCAGAAATGCGATTTGACGAATCGTCGTCACAGTTGTCTTCAAACATTACCAGGGATAAAACCTCAGTTTAAAAAGTTGAAAATATTCAACAAAGTTCTTTTGAGGGCCCGTGTTTTGTTTAAGTGGATTTGATAAATCATATTGTTTGCCTAATCAGGGTAGTTACTAAAGATATTGTGTATTACAGTTGCTAACAGTTGTTGAAACTGTATCATTTTCTTTGTTGTTCCAAATAGTCAGAATACACAATAAACTTTGGACGAAACACGTTTTAGGGTCATTGTGTTCAAATGGTGATATTCTTTGAACAGATTGAGCAATTTCAGTAATTATTTTCATCTAAAAGTAGCTTATGATATTGACTTTCCAGTCATTATCAAGTTTGGTGCTACAATTTCTTTTGTAAATAAGAAATATGTTTTGGGGGGTTTGGGTTCCGCTTTTTTGACTCACCCTGTACAATAGCTTACAGTGTCATTAAGTGAATCGCAGCACATGCATTTAAGGCGCCAAGGTTGACAATTTTCCCTGCACTGATTTACACGTGACACATTTTTAATGAAACCAAACGTAAGCAGTGTTTATATAACTGATAATGTAGTAACCAACGGATAAAATATCACCAACCGATAATAATGTAACAACAATTGATCGATACTGTATCACTAACCGATAATGTAACAAAAACTGACTGATATTGAAGTAAATGTTACCAAACTATCAGTTATTTTTGGTTACCTTATCGGTTAGGACCTTGACTTATACTGTAGTACATTCTACCACACTATCGGTAAATGTTAATCGGTTAGGGTTAGTGATACAGTATCGGTCAATTATCGGTTAGTGATACTTTCTAATCCGTTGGTTACTACATTATCAGTTGTAACAAGCTGTGCGAGTAATGAAATGCTATCCAAGCATGAAAAAAATATTCATTTTGTTTAGCCGTCACAAATTAAAATAAACCACACAGGGAAACTGACTAGATGCAGTATAATGAGTATAATATATAATTTCAAAGTTGAATAGAGAAATTGCCCGACGATAATGACTAGTGTAAACCGTCTGGACGCTCTAATTACCAACTGAGTTATCTAGCTATACATGTAGGCGGTTCCCTAAAATTTAAAATGGACAACTAATCATCATGGACCGCTTGGCGAATTTGGGTTGGATCGCTAAACTCACGGCTATATACGGGATTGCAGTGTGATCTGCATTTTTTATGTCTAAATCCATGTCAACCACCGCTATATTGGCGAACTGTTGCGCAGATTTAATATCGTCATTGATACGGTTAATATAGTTTAATATTAACTACAGTTATCTACAGAGGACAACATATAGTTCGACTATACGGCAAAAGTGGACTTTAAAGGACAGACAAATAATGGTGTACGTACCGATGGATTGCTTGCTCATATCAAGTGATACAGCTCAGTAACCGCAACTTGTAAGCTTTTTCTGGCATGAGAAAGGCAACTGGCGTTTCACCCGAGTAGTTACCAACGCTAATTGCCGCAAGCAGTAGTTGCTATGGTTCTCTAAGGTCACGCGCTGTTCCCTCTCAATAGAATCTTCCTTTGTGTGCGCCAGGAAGTTGGCCTTATTATAATAATAATAATAATATATGCACGATCGGTATTAAATTGTATGCTCTCATGAAGGTATTGTGTTTGAACTTCACAACGTCGTGTTGGTGATGTCAACATAACTAAATAGGCCCATACGGTTCGGTTTCATTTTCAGGAACACAATACCGCCGTGCATTATGAACACGCTCGCAATATCCGTGTGAGTTTAACCCAAGCTGTGCACGACGTCTTCATTGGGAGAGTCCACCTGGGCTAGGTGTGAGTCGACAGTCTGCAGATGGGAGTGCACATATGTAGCTTCAGAGCTATAATTAGCAGACAAATAGGGGTTCTTCCCGATATTCCCCAATACATTATGTTCCCCGAGAAATCCTTATAGGATTAAGGTTAGGGTTGTATGATTAGGTTAGGGTTAGGGTTAGGGATGGGGAACATCGGTATCGGGGAACATAGGTATGCACCCGATAAATAGTATGACATGTTGCTATAATCCAATCCAAAAAGGAACTTCATGGAGACTAATTGCAAAATGACGACTCTTTTGCGAGACAAGTGAAACATAGGATATGTCCCCATAAACTTGAACCATAGAGCTAACTATAGGACCCAACTCAATGCTTGAAAACAGAACATCTATATGTCAAATAGACAACCCCCCTCCCATCCCCACCCCGTCGCAAAAAATGACGAAAATTTGACTGATCCTTTTATAAAAAAAAAATCTAGCTTTAAATTTGTTTTCTCAAAATTCTTTGTGAGACAAACTGTAAGAGAAAAGCCGAATTCTGGCAGGGAGTGGCACCGCGAGGCGAAGATATATACAAAAATAAGACGGGGGAGCCCACTGACACTCGTCACCAAAATGTTGAGGATGAATGATCTCTAATTAAGTACAAACTCAGCCAGACATTCGTCATGGTTACGGACCGCCTGAGATTTCGAAAAGCGGTCGGGATTGGGGTGGGACGGGGTTTGGGTTAGGGGAGTACACCCGCATGGGGGCGCTGTAACAATGCAGACAGGACTGGACACAATCAGACACCGTGTGGCGGGATCGCGTCACCGAAAGGAGACTTCGAAGGCGCCAAAGGAAATGGTGATTGGGGGGCCGGGGGCACTAACTCAGCTAAAGTAGGAACGGAGCCTCGGTCCCCTCAGCCGACCCCCTCCCTACCGGATGCACCCGAGTTCTTCAAGGGAAGAAACTTGAAGGCTTCACCGCACTAGTTGCAGCCCTCGGATGACAATTTCGTATACTTTATGGGTGAGAGGAAGCTGCAAATCGTGGAAAGCGTACAATTATAGTGACGCAATGGGGGAACTAGAAAGTCCTCTTGATCGATGAGCACATCACAATGCTATGATGCCTGTAGATCAAGCTTTAAAGGATGTAGATGAGCATCTAAAGCAGTGAGAGACATTGAGTACAGGCGCGTAGCCTGGGTGTTATTTGCTCGTTCAAAATATAATTTTCGTCCCGTTTAACATATTTTCACCGTTCCGATTTTGTTTCTATTAGCGTCCCGAGTTTGCTTTGAATATATCCATCCTGCCGTTGCAATCCCCGTACCCCAGACACGCCACTGTTCAAAGCCGCAAGACATGTCCCCTGACTTTAATGCACCTTTCTGGATGGAGTATAGCAAGAAGGGAAAGATACCAACCATATTAAAGGGTGCAGACCTGTATTAAATTGTAAATAGGCCTAAAATTGCCTACGCAGGCCAAAATCACGATTTCCATTGAATTCTGAGGTATTAGAGCATTTTGAGGGCCGTGAACTTGAGGGTTTGTAAAAAAAAGAAGAGTGGAAGCCGTGCAGAGGACTGCGTGCTCGTATTGCTGTGGAAGTTTGATCAATGCCCTAAAGTGGCTCTATTTTGCGTAGCATCCATTTTTAAAATGGCGATGGGCTTGCTTTTAGGGGTGATCATCTTTAGATGGAATTTCTCCCACACAAGTTATTCGTAACCCCCAAGAAATTGAACGGGAAATGAAAGATGACGAAATAAGCTTTAATTTGATGTGTCTCAAACACTTTGTAGAGTTGTGAGTATAGTTTTAGGCTTGCACGGTGCGCGTAGTCAGCACTCAGGTGACTTGAGGCCTATGGCAGTCTGTTTTGGTCTACGTCTGGAAAAGCCCGTTGATGATGTGCACGACTGAAATAATCCATAAACCGGGGCAATTGCTTACATTTTACAGAGAACGAGGTCAGAAACAGCCTTCCAAATAATCAGTCAGATCTTGCTCAGCATAGGTTTACTGTGTGATCATCGGAAATGAGGTTCAAAGATTGGAAAGGTTGTTTCTGTCTTAAAGGGAATGTAGAACATTTTCTTTTGCTTCAATTTTCAGACATAAATGGATTTGGAGGATTACCGGTATTATGTTATAGCAAATATTGTTAAAATGACTTGTTTCACGTTTTCGGCTTGAAGATGCTGTTAAAACCAAGAAAACCAATCAGGTTCTTGTAGTCTGGTTCCCCGACCCCACTTAAGATGAAATGGAGCAATTTGTATAGAGTTTGGGGAATTGTATGGTCAGAGAATCAGTCTGGCAGGCGTGTACCCCTTCACAGGTGTGTAATCAATTGCAAAGAAAATGTGGAATAACTAAACATGAAAAATTAGGAGCAGTTTTGAAAATAAACCAGTGTTTTCTAACGCTGGTCGGCCGACCTGCGTTGGAAAAATACAGTTTTTATTGAAAATGTCAGCACACCAGGAGCCACGATTTTATAGGACGCTTTAGACTGTCATTCCCTAACAATCTCGTAAGGTATTTCATGATTATTTGATCATTTCGGGTTTTTTTTGACGTTTGCAAATGTTGTATCTTCCCTTTACCGAGAACCGAGGGGGCGAAAGCTCTGGATCAGTGACTCGAGCTAGCTCACTCCCGCATTTTCCGTCTGATTAAACCCATATTCCCAATTAGAGAAATGCCCGATGCCTTAGCTTCGGAACAATCAGTCTTATTCGACTTTCATACATGTCTCAAGCTTGATTGATCCAGGAAACTTGTTTCCAATCTATTGAAAGCTTTTTAAAATTAAAGGGATATACCCAAAAAACAGGCAGTTTTGGAAAAGGGCTTTTTAACATCGGGCATATTATACAGTTTATCTTGTGGGTGGAAAATATATCTCGAAATAAATAAACAAACGTAAAAAAAAAAGTAATGTGAGCCAAGTTATCAGATAAATTTGAATGGATGAAAAGTTTAGCCTGATGCAGACACTTTTTTTCTATTTATTAACACCCCGATTCTGCGTAAGAAACTTTGGGTAGGGCAATCCAAAGTTTACTTAGAAAATGTGTTACGACGACGACGATTCTTAACAAACACATAAAGTTAATGCATTCATTTCGTTTGACTGTAGACCAATAAATCATCATAGCATAGTAGTGTAAAAAGGTTCAAAGATCTCTCCCCCAGAACGATCGTGTGTTTGAGGCCAAAAGGTTATCGTGTGAACGCCATGACACTTGGCACAGCGCATGGAAATGTGACGATGGTGGCACTCACTAACAACAATGGACGACATGATTACTCAAGAACCATCCTGTACACGATAATGTTGTAGCTGATATAAGCTGGTTATTTTTGTTCCTGTGGATATAATAACTTCGCCTTTCAACAAAAGAATTATCAACTCGTGTGGACGAAATGACTGAGAAGTAAGACTCACAAGAATGTTTTTCCTTTTTATAATGAATAGTTTCGGATCATTCAAGTTGACTGCGATTTTTTTCCACTTTAGGCCTAATTTGGATGTTAAACTACTAATTGAATTGCATGCGGAATGTGGATGTTGTGCGGATGTTTGAACCATTTAATTCGACTTTTCAAACTATAAACAGCGCTTGGAAACGGATATCTTTTGTCTAAATTTAGCCACCAGCAGTGTTATGATGGGCGCTTCGTATCTACGTATCTCCATGGTCCACACACGCATGGGGAGAAAGTGTAATCTTTATTGATTTTAGCTGGCGATGTCAGAAAGCATTTTTGTATAAGCGAGAGCTGTTCAACACATACCGACTGCAGCGAGCAGGAAACCCATTTGTAGGCAGACGGGAGAACAGGGGACGGATCAATGCCCCCATTGATGTGCAAATATCGACAGGGCCACACTTTTATGGGGTTGTAAGTCGGTCAAACAAGTGCGTCATCATTCTATAGCGGGACGGTGCTGTCTCGAACTGTCCCGGTACCAAGCAACAGACGCCGCGACATCATGGAGGACCAACCTTGAGGGGAATAGTCCAAGGAACAGTCCAAGGAACTTGGTGATACTGGCTTGTTATCTGTCTCATGTGCAGGAGTAGGAGCGTAATACTTCAGTGATGTAATGTAATGGTTGAACTAATGATGTGTATGTGATTTGTTGGTGTGATCATGAGTAACTTGACTGTGAATGTTCCCACCGGCACTCGGCCGGCAGTGGCGCGGCAAACGCTCCAGGTAGCCCTCAACCGTGCCGTACCGGCCGTCACGGAGGACTCGGACCGGCCGCTGTACACTTACCCCTCCCACCACCACCACCACCCCACAACTTCCCGTATGCCACCCAATGCCGCTACCACGACCAACGAATTCGGCACCCGCACCCCTCGGAGCCCCATGGCCCGGGAACCGGCGGGGACCAAGATTGTAAACTTTGGTAGGAACGTGGAGCTGCAGCCGAGGGGCCGGTTCAACGTGAGGGGCGTGGGGCCGGACGGGTTCTTTCCCCCGGTCAAGTTAAGGACGGGTGCGACAGGGGTGCGGTTCTCCACCTCGGCTGGTAGCGTCAGGTCCACAAAATCGCCCCAACAGGTCAGTTGCGTTTTTACCATCACAAAATCTTTTATCATCACAAAACACAAAAGAGTCATTTTTCTCAACTCAACTTTCAAGCTTAAGCGGTTTTTCAGTTTGCATAATTTAGCACAAAGACATTTCTTTATAACTTTACGCCAGGGAATCACACACGTCCTTTAATTTAACGAATATTGCTGGAATTTAAGATTTAATTAATTAATTTTTTTTATCCAGGATTTGCCATGTTGACACAACACTCAAAATACATGTGCATGTACTACACAATTTTGTCGAGTAAACATCTCTCCTTGAAACATCTTCCTCCTAATTGTTAATTAAGAATGATTAAATATCTACTGTCGGACGTACAATTCGAATTCGGACAACTTAATACCAGGTGGCATAATCGATATTTATAATCATAATGTGGATTTTAATTCTGATAAAACGTGTCAGTCACTCCATTGATTTAAAGAAAGACATTATTCATTCAACTTTTTTGCTGTAGTATAGAAATTGGCTCGAACACCACGGTGTCATGCGTACTCCGACAAATGATTTTTATTTTTACTTATTAATTAATATATCAGTTAAAACTTTATAGCTGAACTATTAAACAATGTTTAGAACTAAACTATATTTCAGTAAATACAGATAATAAGCTTCAAAGTGATATTCATGTTTCAGTCGGACTTTTTGATTTTTTTCAGTTTTGGCATTCAGGTTTACAAATCGTGTCATTACGTGTATCTCAAGGCCGAAACCGAGGACATTTAAACAAACTTTCTTGAAACGTCAAGGTCAATTAGTGTTTATACAGGTATATTAGGCATATAAATCATGCATGTAAGGGGATGAGCACCAACGTGAATTCAAGAAATATCGATCAATGTGCCATCCACACTCCATGACATTTGGTATTGACTTGTTGTTTTCTGGTATTTTC
This sequence comes from Patiria miniata, assembly GCF_015706575.1. Classification (NCBI taxonomy): domain Eukaryota; kingdom Metazoa; phylum Echinodermata; class Asteroidea; order Valvatida; family Asterinidae; genus Patiria; species Patiria miniata. Next base: position 39,028,156 of record NW_024037069.1, on the reverse strand, counting down.
CCTTTTGTATCTAATTGACAAACTCGTTCAGAGACATTTCCCTATTTCCTGCCAATTATAAAGAAATTATGTTTCGCGGAAAAATTAAATGGCTACCATATAATAACCAGTGTTGAAATATTCGTTCTCGTACTCGAGTTCATTTTTTTTTGTTTGGTACTCTTACTCATGAGAATGTAGTTGGACTCGCAAGAAAAATATTATCCGCACTCGTATACTCGTGACAAAGTACTCGTACTCTTGCAAAATTAATGCTCTCCGGCAAGAGTTAAAAACAAAATATTTAAGAGGTACATTAAGGAAAGGAACATTTTTTTCTACTGTTTTAGAGGCTTCTGCATTTGTTTAATGCATAATTTGACTGCGAAAAGGCCTTTAGAACACGTGACCATTGAAATTTGCTCCTACTTGTAGAAAGTACTCGTACTTGTACTCGTATACGGTAGTCCAGTATACAGTTTTTGGTACTCGTGCTCATACTTGTACTCATGGCAAGGCACTCGTACTCATGGCAAAGTACTCGTACTCATGGTAAAGTACTCGTACTCATGGTAAAGTACTCGTACTCATGGATGTACTCGTACTCATGGCAAAGTACTCGTACTCATACTCGTACTCATGGCAAAGTACTCGTACTCGCACTCGTGCTCATGGCAAATTACTCGTACTCATACTCGTACTCATGGAAATGTACTCGACTACAACACTGTAAATTACCTCCAAAATAATGACATGTTTACAAATTACCACTATCAATTATATTTTCAATAGGTGATGATATCAAAAAAATAGCCAATAAACATTCATGTAGGGCCTATTATAACAGTTCGCTATTACATTTCCGGTTGAAAATTACATCTTAGAAAATTGTTCAGCATAAACAATGAATTTCAGGAGACCTGCCTATCATAATGAAGGTTACTGATTAAATAATTTAGTGTGACCTTATTGATTGTAGAGATTTTGGCATGCATCACTGGAATCGCGGCCTGAGCAGACCCACGGGAGGTGAAAAACAACCCAAAGGCTTCACAGAAAAAGAGTGTTAGGAAATAGACCATGAAAATACAACTCCACCAGACTTCCATTGTGCGTTTTTATGGTCACCGCTGTCGGTTCATATCGTGTTATTTTGATTTATCGCCGCGATCATTATTTCCATGATGGCGTCCTCACCATGGCAACCACCACCTGTGTCAAGGTCTGTGCGCATGACGGTTGGCCTGCATGAGGCATTTAATTAAAGACACGGACAAAGCCTGAAACACCTTGCGAAATATAACTCCGTTTGAAGCGGCTGAAAATCAAGTGATAATGTAGCAATTTCCCCGTAGAGCGAATCTTACTCTTGATGACAGTTTTTACAACTTTTGTGTAGACCAGGACAATTTTTCTTTTTTAAATAGATTTTTAATTATTGTCCGAAAAATATATAATAAAAATAGAAATAAATATATATAATCTGGCGAAGAAAATCAGGAGGTGACCTATTGTACTCTTCAATTTCAAAACGAAAATTTATTCTAAATTTTCGGTAAGATGGGTCAGACAAAAAAAGGAGATTATTATACAGTATAAATAATTACCATGAGATCAAGAAAAATAAAAAAAATCAATTATAAAAACCCCACCCAGAAAAAATATAAACAAACAAACAAACAAATAAACAAACAAACAAATGCACAAAAAGGGCAAGTAGGCCTATAAGCAAACCCAGGAGAAAAACATACGCAAAAGACTAAATACCCAATAAAATACTGGAGGATATAAAAAAAATTAAATATAATATATATATATTTAGCAAGGCAAAGCCTTCACATACAATGTAATTGCACACTTATATTACAAACAGTCAATTTCAATCAACCCCCCTGCCAGACATAATAGGCTACCTGTCCGTTTACTACGGAAGTGTATTTAGGACATGACCAAAAAAAAAATGTCCGGCCCTCTATTACTAATTCGCCCGGGCGAATTACTATTTCACCCGGGCGGATTACTATTTCGCCCGGGCGGATTACTATTTCGCCCGGGCGGATTACTAATTCGCCCGGGCGAATTACTATTTCGCCCGGACGGATTACTAATTCGCCCGGGCGAATTAACAGTCTGCCCGGCCGCGGAGAATTAGTAATCTGCACGGGCGAATTAGTAGTCTGCCCGGGCGAAATAGTAGTCCGCACGGGCGAAATAGTAATCCGCCCGGGCGAAATAGTAATCCGCCCGGGCGAAATAGTAATCCGCCCGGGCGAAGTAGTGGGCCTAAAAAATAGTTTCGGTCATGTCCTAAATACGCTTCCGTAGTTTACATTACCGGCACACTTTCGCAAAAAGTGGTCGGCCAGCTTTCTATGCAACTCCTCACTGGCCGGGGGTTTTGTGCGTAAACCTTATCAGTCAGCCGATCACGCTCAATTGACTTAGGCAAAACCGCAAGTCAATTCAATTCAATTCAAGAAGACATTTTGATTAGGGTTTCAAAAATGTCTACGCGAGTCATTTGCATAGAAAGTGACCCCACAATTTTTTGTCAAAAACGAGGCCGTCTAGTTTCAAAATCGGTGGAATCGTGCGAACATAGCAGAGGATCATCTCCCTAGCTTTTGGTCTATTATCTAAGAGCAGATTTGATAAAATAAGGGTCAAAAAATGATGGGTCCTATTTGAACGAGAAAATGTAGGGATGCCGTTGGTAAATTTGGCAGTATGCAGGCTCAGCATTACCGGCAGGTAGTTCGTTTTAATTGAGACATTACCAGATGAATCATGGTGTATGATTTAAATATCATCATTTAATGAATATACATGTATAGCATATTGTAGTTTCAATGACCTACACTGAGGTATACGATTTTGTGAGAATTCGGAAGGTTCAGAATAATACCCCATTTTGGTCGCATTATATATTTTTTTTATTACGGTCAATAGACTTTAAAAACGCAATCAAAGCAGACCCGTAAATACCCCGTAGTTAGGCAATGCACAGTAAATAGTAAGTGGGTTTATAATCACCTTCCGTTCTTCAACCGTATAAACACGCTTTTCATAGTTGTTGTCACAACAGCAGCTTGGAGCCCTGAGTGGGATTATTAGCAACAGAAAGCGTGAAGGAGGTTTTGTTGGGCCATTCTTCTGAATTGTTGTCCAGGCTAGTACATTTGCCTCGAGCAAGGACACCTGCAACGCACTACAATAACACTGATGACATGATTTGTACTTTTGGTGCCTGAAAGTCGTACAAAAAAATGGCAAGTTTCACGAAAAAGTTTCAAAGGCCACCGTAGGCGTCTCACTTCTCTTTCGTTCAGGTTATGGGTTAATTTTTGGATGGCACAACCCCTAGATCGAAGTCTGTAGGCCTGTTGTTTTGAGTGATGGTGGTCGTTCAGAGAATCACAATTTTCGAAAGCTTTGCTTCATCCCGGCCCGGCTCAAGCTCGAGACATAAGCACTCAGTGTGATGTTATCAGGAATAAATCTTATAATATGAGAGCAAAGTTTGGAATATTTTTATTGGATTTAGACATCAAAGGTTTTTTTTCTAAGTTATTTTTAAGACAGGGATAAAGCCGAAGCTCGAGACGGAGCAAAAGTTTTGAAAAAAACACCGTGCATAAAAGGCAACTTTTCCCGCTGTTCTGTTCATGGATAATAATAACGACGTTTTTGAAAAGTTCAGTGTAATTTGCTGGAATAAATACCAGTTTTGAGTAGAACTATTCACGTTGTTCTTTTATTCATTAGACTCCGTCGTCGCCAGCAATGGAGCTGGCCCCCGCCAGGACACCCAACAAGACAGCGACCGGCGCAGAGACTGAATCCTCGGGGCGAGGGAGCGACGAGTGGTTAACCAGTGCACGGACAGAGAACATGGCAAAGAAACACATGCTACAGGATAGGCCGGCCAACCCTTACAACACGAGAGGTACACGCTGTGATTAGACCCTTTTCATTCATAGACGGTCATCTTTGAAATTTATTTTTATGCACATTCCAGTGGAACCAAAGCAGGCACCTTAAATATGACCGTCCTGAGCTATAGGCCTATACCTTGTCTAACTTCTCGCTGTTTTGACATGGGGCGCCAGTTTAGGCCAATTAGGTCGTGGGCTCCCATCTCATCCAACTTCAGTTATCGAGTGACTATTTAAGGCCAAAAAAGTCTCTGGTTTCTGGTATGGAGCTTGCCAAAAAGTGGTGCGGCGACGCGGCTTTTTTTTTTACCGTTTTTTTCTTCAAATGAAATTTTCTTTTCGGCTGATGACTGCAAAATGGTGCCCGACTAAACTTAGTGCAAAGATATGGGAGTCCAGAGAGGCCACATAAAGCTTATACCCCATCTAAAAACACGTTAAAATTGTGCAGCAGCAGGATTCCAGTCAACCAGTGAGTTTTGCGGTTTTGAGACATCATCTTTCATTGAAAAAAAAACTTGTTCATTTTGCCGACGCGCATGGCTACGGCGACACGCGCGCCTACCAGAAACCTGAGATTTGTTTGGCCTAAACGGACTTTGTGAATACTCCACCAATGCCTCAAGGCAATGGATGACTCAACAGAGAGAGAGATTTTCCGTTTCCGTAATTTGGTGATAAAAAGGTATTTTCGAATAAAATTGTGAAGTTCCATAAGAGCAACGGTGCTCCTGCTATCATTCCGGTGTCTACTGATGCTCTATTTCATCCTAATCCAGACAAACACTCACGGACGCATAATATACAGTACAATAATACCCTTCTTTTCTTTTATGCAGCACCAAGGGAGACATTTGCTCTCAAGGAGTCATCCCCCTCACCATCCGAGAAGGCCTTCAAGTCCGGGGCTCATCTCAGCGGACCAGGCACGGGGCCTCCCGCCCACCCACGCCCCAGCAAGGACCCGGCCTGGGTTCGCTCCTTCAAGGTGAAACAGCGGAGGCACAACCGGGTGAAGGACATCCTGGAGAGCAAGCCGGCTGGGCTGACGGTGGGAAGTCCTGTCAACATGGACAGCTATTGGTGACGGCTATGCAGTGCGATACTTCCGTCGTTTCTGGTTTCTTAGAAGCTCATGTGGCGAGAACTTTATGATGACTAGCGCGGACGCCGGAGAACGTCATCGCAATTGTAGCTCATAAAGTAATGTTTTCAATTATACAGGCAATGCGAAGCCTACCGCAGCTAGTCTCGACCTCAGGATTATGTGTGGGACTTGTAACAATTAACTTGTAAATCGACACGCTCGGAGACGAGTCATCTACATGTATTATTACAATGTTGAATGCTCCACGCCTCTGAAACAAGTGCCCAATCGGGGTCTACCCGATGTTCCCCAATACCGATGTTCCCCGAAATCCTTAAGATTAGGGTTAGGGCTAGGGTTACAGGGTAAGGATTTCGGGGAACATCGGTATGCACCCGCCCAATCCATGTATTATTATACAGGGTGAGCAAAAAAAAGGGAAACCCAAATGTCGGGACCATTGTTTTAGTGAAGTTCCGCATGTAGCACTTCCAAAATCTATGGTATGAAAGCCCAATTAATCATTATTTTAGTACAAGAATCATTCAAATCACTCATGTCAGGACTATAATTATTGTACTAAAAGAATGCTTATGAATTGGGCTTTCATACCATAGATTTTGAAAGTGCTACATGCAGAACTTCACTGAAACAATGGTCCCGACATCATGGGTTTCGCTTTTTTGACTCGCCCCGTGTGTAGACGGGTCATTGAGCCACACGAAAATAACACATGCCAACCCCCTCCAATCTACGAATTGGTAAAGGTCGAGTGTGTTCTGACATTCCTTGCACAATTGTACTTGGCCATTATCCCCAACACTCCTGAATCTTCCAACTTTGAAATGTTTTCCCCCCACACACCCTAGGGGCTAGGCTTATAACTTTTGTGGAGGGTCCAACAAGTGCATGCAGTCCATGACCTATCGGCTCAGTGAACCATTCTGCGGGCGCGCATTATAAGCTTTTATTTTGCAGTTAAAATAACTCGCCTTAATCATAAATAAAATACTCTATTTTATTTTATCATCTTTAACAATAAAATGTATAGGCTATTATGTTCACCGAATCGCAGCTTCAAACGAAAGCCTAAAGAGACTTCAAGTCAACATTATGCTTACTCTTTTTTTCAGTTACACAAGATGTCAATATTATTGTATCAAAGGACGGGATCATTTCCAGTGTAAATAATGTCAAATACTTATAAGTGTGCCGATAATGTAGCCTATGAACGCGTGATCTTCATTCGCATTCTTTCGTGACCATTAATTAATGGAAAACACTGCTCATTGCATTTGGGGGTGCATAATACTTTAATTGTGACCTCACAAGTCATTTTGATTAAGAAGAGGCCTAATTGGGATCCGCGCCTGATGAGAGACGCCACGCACAGTACTCCACAATGGGTGAATATGGCAGAAAACTCCTCACGTGACAAATCAGGAACAATGCCTCTGGAAATTAAATTTAAATGCCCATGCATATGAACACTGTAAACCCTTGGTTGGTTGTTCTTCACAGTGATGTCATAAGGTTTGTCAACTACATGTACATAGGTTTGTCCAGTTGAGCTTTGCGAAGCTGCCTGTAAAAAGGCATTCTACATCAATAAACATGTTTGTACATAACTATCCCAGTCCTATTGCCGATTTTGTTGTCGGATATGTTAGTACATGTACATTGTATAAGCATAGAGCAAGGTGCTCTATGGTATAAGCATGGAGTCCGTGGGACAAGAGGCCGAAAACGCTTCGAGTTTTCTTTAGATAGGCGATCTAGTTTGCCGAAGTTTATAAAACTTTCCAGAAAAAAAAAAATCGATGATGACGTACACTATCGGGGAAAAAACACCTTCATTCAGTTCATCCACAAAGGCCGAACATTTTTTCGATGGGGTACACCATAATCTACATGTCTGTGTAGTTCTATATAAGTCGGCGAACCAGACCGCCTGCGTATTTTTTTTGCAGCGTACATCGTATTTTAACCAATCACACTACGCACCCCAACATAAATATTTATCAAGCTGCGTGGATGGAAGACACTCATAGATTCTCGTAGTGTTTTCCCTTCAATTAAACTTATCCCATGATCCCAACCAGCAAAAACGAATGATGAAAACGGACTTGAGTTAGAACCGCAGATCTTGCGATCTGTAGTTCATTCCACTATGCCACTGTGGCAGCTCGACGAAAGCCTCTCTTTGAAATGCTTTAATGTACATGCATGACTCAGTTATTACAGTGGTGTGACGTCACTGTTATTTATATGAATAAACATCGAACTAGCTGAATAATCATGATCCATTGACGATGTGGGCTTCAAATAAAAACACCGCACACCGCGTGGCGAGCGAAAAAAAGGCCTCGTCCCACGGATTATGTACCGGTACATTGTATACAGAGTATACATTGTATACATGTACATTTGTACACGGTATACATTAACGAACAGAACCACCTGAAGTGCTGACAAACTTTTGAATCTAGGTTGACCAGGCCAAACAAATCTATTCTTGTTTCCATATTAAGAGTGTATCGACAAAGGAATACATGTAGCAGACTCTTTTACATCAAAGGACGGGGCAAGGATTATACTGTACAAAGCATCTTTCCGTGAACAAATACCGGTATTATATCCAAACAAAAACACCTGTTCATCTTTCTTTTTGTACACATTTATTTGTTTTGGTTTCTACACAGTTCATTTTACAATACAATGTATATTTACAATTTATAACAAGAGTGCACTTGACTAAACTAAGTATGCAAACTACAGTACATAATACACTCAAGCGTCTGATACCTTAGAAACACGCGAAAGCTATCAGTATAAGTTAACATTAACACCAGACAGTAGGCCTAATTACTAGGAAAAGTATTATTTTGTTTACGAATGGATTTTCTGAAAGCTGGTGCAGACAAGGTGCCGGGGAACATAACGGAATGACATTTGATGCACAAAACTATGGTTTCTAGAATACATGTACATAATGGAAATGTAAGCCATAGTGTTGATGCCCATTTTCTCCGACCGTCAAATACTCCATAAAATTTGACAATAAGTCACCACTGACATATTATGGCGAGTTTTATTAACATACGCAGGATTGGTGTATCCACATACACGATTAAAGAAGTCCTTTTTATACACACTGTTTGATTATTCATATTTTTTTTGTATTAAGATTGAAAACTTGTTATGTATTTGGGCCAGAAAAAGTTTGGCTTCTCTTGCTTAATAAATATCTGCAACAAGAACTGGAGGTATTTAAATACATTCACAATCACATGTAAGGACATACATGAACCTAAACGTTGGCATGGCTTCAAGTAAGATTCCATATGCCAGTGGGGAAAAAAAGAAAGTTAAATAAGAAAATAACCAATAACATGTGTCAAATGATATCACATATGCGGATATTATTAGTCATATTGCGAGGATGGCAAGAGCTATACCATACAAACTTAAAATTTATATAATACAACAAAAACAAGAACATTTTACCCAAGAAAACAAAATCAATCAAACCATCAGTGACGTGTCATTAACATTACGGACAATCTGCTTGAGTGTGAAAGCATACAGAGGTCTTAATGGACCCCTATCCGTATGGTCATTCGACTCCCGTCCCCCCCCCCCCAAGAAAAAAACCTTGGCAAAATTCCGCCAAGAGCACTTTAACATGTGTACAATAAAAAAAATGGCAACACTTAAAGGACGATTTGCACAAGAGATGAGGAGCTGTACCCGATGACGACAAATGACATTGACGCTGAATGATGATGACGCTGAACGATGATGACACTGAATGACGATGACGCTGAATGACACTGACCCAGAAAGACAAATGTTGTCTATCCATGGCCCCAAAGTAGGACTCCATCTGCGGCAACATTTTCTCAATGTAGCTCCTCCTGGCAGTAGCCCAACAGAAGATGAAGACGTAGATCTGCTGGACATCAATCCCTGCTTGAGACCCCGTTCTTGATGCTTCCAAGCACAATCTCCTCATCTCTTGGCATACATCCAAACTTGAACTCACCTTAAGTCCAGTTCATACTTCAAGCGAAAGCAAAAGCTCCGTGAATTTCAAGACATCAACAATTGAAGTTTTATTGTGATGTTCGCCGTTACCTTAACAAATTCACTTCGCATTGAAATTCACATGAAGTATGAACCAACCTTTTGATTTCTCACCACGTCCTGTGAGTGTGCACAGTAAAATTTGGTACTGTAATTACCACATATCCGGAGAAAGTACAACATTTTTGGTTAATGATGGCTAATTTTTGGCTTTTGATATCAAACTAAAACATTTCCAATTTTACAATTATGTTAGAACTACCGTTCACAAAGAAAGGCACCCATATCCATAGCACACATGCTGCCTGCATTACAGAAAATCTTAATCCATCACAAAAAGAAACTATCAAGGTGGCACCCTGCAGTCTACCGAGTCTCTGAAATGCCAATACTAACTTGCAATCCTCACTGCTAAATTTGATACAAAATCCGTGGATGTTAGAGAATCACAGTATTTTCAAGCCATACCTCCAAGCTCAGACTTAAGTCATGTAACATTTTACCATAACATTGTCAGTTTGATATGGCCAAGAAAAAAACAACCACCGTTTTTCCACTTGCCCCGCCCAATCTAGAAAATCGTCCAGAACCTTTTATTTTTATTTAAAAAAATTCTGATGTCATCCCAACCCTACTTTTTCAGGCATGCAACTGGGAATTTAGAAAAAAACAAGGCAATTCCAAACCACACAAGACTTTGTAAAGTATTTTTTTCAATTTGTATATTGGCATTCATGAGAAATTAAAAACGAGGAAATCAGCGGATTCGAGGAAAAGTTGCATGCCTGCATTTTGCAGACATCAGCCTGCATTTTTTGGATTCATTATATTTTCATTTTTTTTGTCAGTTGGTCGGTTGTGCGATGTTACCCTACCACCAACCCTAGCTTTTTCTCTCAATGTTATATTTTTTTCTTGGCCTAAAGACATTCTTTGAAACCAAATACATGTAGTGAATATACAATATGAAATGACTGAGCTGCAACTGTGATATCATTTGACAAACACCGTGCACACTCAAGTAAACGAGAAGATGAACATGAGTAACAGGTAGCAACAGGTGTTAACATTTTTGTTAAATTGATGAATTTTCTAAATGGTGTCCGTTTCCATCACCTAGAAACAAACATAAATACCTAAAAGGCTTACAAGTTCACACGAGACATTTACAAGATACAAATCAGCACCTTCCGAATGGTTATTGCAACTTGACAAACATGGGAAAGTCATGCTCTTCAATATAATATAATCTTTACCTTGTAGCAATGAATACATGAATATAAATTCAGTGGTCACAACACAAAATGGAAAGCATGTCACAGCATATTAGTTTGTATCAGAAAGGGCAACAGTTAAAAAAAAAAAAAAAAAAAAAAAAAAAATTGGAAGATTTGGAAGACAGATAAAAATGACCGAACAACAAGTCTTTGGAATGTTTGCCATTTATACCTGTGAAACAGATCATAATGAAATGTAAAAAAGTTAACAGCTCTTGTGATGTCGATCATCCTGTAAAAAGACTCAGAAAGGTTGTCAAAATATTAAACTCCAACTTGCAGGGACTTGGGAAAGAACAGTCCACAAAATTTGCTTGGAGGGTGGGTGAGTGGGCTGGGGGGGAAGGGTAGAGTGAATCCAACGCTGGAAGAAATGGTTGAACATCAAGGTTTCAGCTGGCGGAGAAGCACTCAGACATCAGAAGACATTGAAATATTGCTTAGTTCACAGTCATTTTTTTTTGGAGATCAGGCTCATTTTTCGGACTTGAAAATGTTTGCCAATTAGGATTAACTCTGATTACTACCAGACGGTTTGATTTTAGAAGACCTTCAACTTTGGTTACATCAACTTAGGAAAATCTGCATGGTGGTTGTTACAAGACTCCTGATAACTTCACCTTTCTCTGGATGTGACTTCAAAACTTCAACTACAGCTTCAAATCCATAGATTTCTGGAGACTGACAACAGTTCGGTTGTAGCTGTAGATATTACTGGTTGCACTGGCACATGATACTGTAGCGGCGAGACAACTATGTGGCTATCTTGGAACACTGAATCAGCGACACGCAAATATATGACTCGAGGTACACTTTCATAAAACCAGGAAAAATACAAGCCTGGACGCGATGCTTAAATGATGCGACATGATCGAGTTAGTGGGGATATGCTGCTGAGATGTGGAGCTGAAGACGACCACATCCAAAAGTGGCGACATCTGGGGCACTTTGATTCGATATCCAGTATAGCTCAGACAGGAACATAGGTGTATAGTGTTCGGTTGAGAATCTGGGCTTCCTTATGTCACATAGAGGGTAGACTTGCTGAGGACCGACTTGAGTAGACTTTGGAATGAACTGGGTGGATTAAGGATCACTTGGAGGCTGGTTGTAATTGTCATTGTGTAAAAGGGATGATCCATTCGAAGCTCCAATCAAAACTACATTTCAGACACCTGGCTCTAGCTTGGACAGGAACATAGGTGTATAGTGTTAGGTTGAGAATCTGGGCTTCCTTATGTCACATAGAGGGTAGACTTGCTGAGGACAGACTTGAGTAGACTTTGGGATGAACGAGGTGGATTAAGGATCATTTGGAGGCTGGTTGTAATTGTCATTGTGTAAAAGGTTTGATCCACTTGGAGCTCCAATCAAAACTACATTTCAGACACCTGGATCTAGCATGGACAGGAACATAGGAGTGTAGTGTTCGGTTGAGAATCTGAGCTTCCTTACATCGCATAGAAGGTAGACGTGCTGAGGACCAACTTGAGTAGACTTTGGGATGAACTAGGTGGATTAAGGATCATTTGGAGGCTGGCTGTAATTGTCATTGTGTAAAGGGATGATCCATTTGAAGCGCCAATCAACACTACATTTAAGACGCCTGGATCTCGAAGGCTGGACGAATCTGATACTCGTGGTGTGGAGGGATGGTCCATCCGAAACTCCGACCAAAACTAGATTTAACTACAACTGGACTAAAAAGGCAGGGTCGAATCCCGAAAAAAAGGGAAAATGGCACCACCCACCACCCTCCCTAGAGAGAAGACAAGATAGCCATGCTCGTCTTGCAGTCCAACTTAGCGTCATCTGCCGTCAGCGTTGCCCCGCAGCTTTTCAAGAACTCAAGGCATGCTTCGGGACTCTCAAAACCCAGCTCACGCTCAACGAACGCTACGTCCAGATTGGGCCGGAATCTAAGATTTATCCACACAAGGGAAGAAAACGTTAACAAAACGAACACAATTATATGTAAAGTAGAAGGATAAAATATGACTGATATACTTACTCTTATGATTTTCCTGCAATGAAGAAGCATGCATATGTTGTACTTACCAAACAAAATAATGTCCAATGTGTGCATACCATTGTGTTAGACATCTCTATTCTAGCACAATGGTACGCATATACTAAAACATTAGTCAAAGGTTCTGAATCTTGTATGCAATTTACATGTAGGACAGATTCTATACTTACCAAGTTTCAAGTTTTAACACAAGGTAAAAAAAAAGTTTGTTTTGTTAACTGTGCTTATGTAAAACCTTACCTCGATTAGCTGTTCAAAAAGATGCAAATTAATTCAATGAAGGTTACACATGAATTTAATATCTTCTTAAAATTGTCACAAATGTTTTTGGTAAAAGAATGCGAAACAAAAGAAAAAAAAGACAATGAAAGATTCAATCTTTTCCTATCCATCACAAGAATTAGCAAGACAAAAGTGGCAGACACTGAATTTACAAAAAAATTCAAATTTGAACATGAAATGAAATTCAACTGTGCAAAACCTCCCTCACAAAAGTGGGAAAAGGGGAGAACAAAATGATAAAAAAGGCGGTTCTCGAACCACGCATCTCGCCTGCTTTTGCGATTATCTTGAAAGAGTGACCTTTGACCTTGGTGTGTGACCTTTGACATCATTATCATGTGAAGGTGCATCTATGACCCAAGTTTGGTTCCAATTGACTTTTGAAATGAGACCACTTTTACATTTTCAGCCCATTTTACAACTTGACCCCATATGACCTTTGTTTGTGACCTTTGACATCATTAACATATGAAGGTTCCCATGTTGCATCAATGATTTAAGTTTGGTTCCAATTGGACTTCAAGTTTTGAAATGAGACCAATTCCTTGAAACATTAACCAAAATACCATAGCATACATACATACGAACAGACATAGTGGTTGCATGGTCTCTTTTCTGAACAAAGTCCAGACGAGACAAAAAGGGGGCCATTTTGAATTTCAAGTAAATGCAACTTTTGAATTTTTCTGAACAAACTGAATTGGTAATAATGAAAAAAATGGTCATTGACTTGCACCGAAGTAAATACATACGATTTGATAATGGTGGCCAAGGCACTTTTTCTCTCCCGTTCCACAAACATGTCTATCAAGAAGGCGGCCATGCCCGGCGCACAACGGTACAGCCTGAAAAAAGTATGATAATCGGACAGGTCCCAGGCCGAGCGCAGGGCCAGGGCATGCTTGACCATGGGGTCTTTACGGATTTCATGTTTAAGGTTGGCCAAGTCAGTGGAAAGACCTGTGGGTTTGGGGTTAAGGACTGTAAACATAAATTGTGGAAAACTAAATTTACTGAAATGTGAAAATTCAAGACTGAACAAATATAATTTTTGGATTGTTGCAACGTGTACAATCTTGTTACACAAAAAATACCAGGGCCACTGATGCCATTGACAAAAAAAAACAGACTTGTGTTTTTGCTTTTGGTGTTACATGTGTATATGTAGCAACTTCTGCATTATTGGTTTGATTTGAATTGAAAATGTCAAGTTTTGTCAAAACCCTTTATACACGTCGGTTTACACCCCTTGTCATTACAGCACCCTGCCCCTCCCATCCCTGACTGCCCAACATCAGACTATTATCAAAAAGCAATTTTTTTTTAATACAGTTTACAAAAAAATTTGCCGTTGCCAACTATTTGTTGACATCGAATACTCAGTTAGCATACAGTAGTATTATATTTCAATACATGTATTAGCCCAAGATAGGAGGGGGCAACAATTGATCTGGAAATACAATGTTTTTCAAAATTCTTTGACTCGAAATCATTCGCTCTTTTCACACTTCGCCATGGGCATGCAGAGCCTCGATCTGGCAACTTTACAAAATAAAAATAAAAGAGATAAAATAAGAAAACGCATTTACTAATAAAAAGGATACTGAGTGTATTTTTGGTGAGCAGGCAGTAGAGTATGCGATACGCAGTGAACTCTTTCATGTTTTGGGCCTCGATATTCTCCTCAGCATAGAGGGCCTTGAGCTGGGTCTGACACTGGTTGAATTCCTCTCGGTCACCCTAGGTTCATGGAAAAAAAGGAAAGATTGTTAGGTCTTGCCTTCTGCTTGTGGAAATTATAAAGAAATTGGTTTGGTTGCTCCGAAAAGGCTGGGGGTTGTGGGCGTGGCAAAATTCAACTGTCAGAAGACAGAGTGGTAAAACAGCCTCATATAGACCTCCACTGTGAACAATAAGCCATTTGCGTGTAACCTATACCCTTTGGGATTTACATTTGAAAAACGTCTGGTACAATGACTTGCTCAGAATGCTTGGCACATTTTAACTATGAATTCTCCAGACCAAAGACACTGTTGCTAATCACATGATTCGGGGCAAGCTCTTGCATAGTTACGTAAGAGACGCTCAGCACCAATACATCGTTCACAATGGGTGAGAATGGCACAAAGACACCAGACCATGCCGGAGCTGGGGGTTGCTAGCATAAGGCTTGCCCCGAATCACGTGATATAGTAACAGTCTCTTTGATCGGGAGAATGCTAGGTTAAAATGTGCAAAGCATTGTATTAAGTCAGCGTTCCAGATTTTATTCAAATTTAACAGGCAAATGGCTTATTGGTTTTGCAGTATTTGGATAAATTCAGGGCATACAGCCAAGGCATCACTACTTTACAGGGAGCTAAAGGGTCACTTTTTTTGTTTGGATTTTACAAAATGTGCCACTAGTTTAATCCAAACCCTCAAGGGTAGTTTGGCTGAAAATCCTGCCAAACGCAGCAACATGCAACACTCGACTAAGTGACAAGCCTGCCCAGTGCAGCAAGATCCATCATGCCAAAAGTCTCAAGGCCAAAGTGCCTCAAGTCTGTGGGCACCCAACGCAGCAGGATACAACTGTGGCATTGTTCAATGAGACTAGCTCTCATTGTCTCAGAAGCGGCTGTTCATGCACTGGTGTTGGCAGCTGAATGCATCAAAGTGCACCTGACTTTTCCACCTGATGCAGGGTTCCACCTGGCAGGGTTTAGGGTTAATGCACAGTGACAGACTTTGAAGCATCCTTTACAAAGCCAGGTTTATTAACAGCACGATTCTGGACCTGTATGTAACTTATGGCCAAGAGTTTGAAGACTGTTTGACTTTCCGTAAGATTAACTCACCTTTTCGAGAGCAATTCTTGCGTGGGTCTCGTACACCTCAACAGTGAAATTATCTCTTATGCACTGCACCTAAGAAGTAAAAGCCATTTAAATAATTTACATTAGTGTAAATGTGTACATCAACAACAGAAAGCATTCTATCACTAAAATATAAACATGATTCTGTCTTCAATCTTTATATTTTTTCAAGAGGTTTTAAAAGATTTGAAGTCAATGGAAGTCTGCACCAATTTTTTTGTAATATTTTGAGGGATTCAAAACTGAAATATCCCAAGCTGAAACTCATTCCCAATACTTTGCAAAAGTAACCAAATAGGTACCAGAAACTTTCGGAAAGGTTCACAACAAACTTGTTACTGTGCCCTCTTAAAATAATTGTCAGCGTTGGTGTTTCAAACTTACTGTGAGATCTTGACGGATGGACTTGAGTTGTTCACACACACCGACATAGTCCCGCTTGGTCCTCCAGTGTTCCTTGACCATGGCCAGGGATTTTCTGAGGACCGGGACAGGACGGACTGTGGAGGCCTCGGGTGCCTGGGGAATATAAGCACAAGTACAGAACATATTGACGGTTCATCATGGATTGTGGTGTGGCCAGACTCCCAACATGGCACATTTCTTCTCACTGCTAGTACGTCGCTATACTGAACACCGCTATACTGAACACCACTATACCGAACATTTGGCTACACTGAATGTCATCCTTGGCTCCCGATTTTTGTGTACAAAACATAACGAACACTGTTGTTGAAAAATGTCAATAGAAGAGTGACAAGTAGTTATTATATTCCCAAGGAATAGAAGGGGAAAGCCACCTGTAGTCTTTCAGTAACTGCCAGGGCGTGCAGGGTGAAGTTCTGAAGGGCGCTATTTATTGAAAAGTGAGTACCAGAGCACCGGCAGCTTAAAATTGCTATATCGAACGATCGCTATAATAAACAATTTCTGTGGATCCCGCAATGTTCGTTATAGCGGCATTCTACTGTATGGGTAATGGTTTACTCCAAATTGCAATCAAGATTTTGGGGTGTTCAAAAACTTTCTCATTTTCCATGCAAAATGTATTTTTGACAAGTTGCACAAAAGTTTTAAAGGGAATATACAACATTTGCAAACATCGAAAAAAAAAACTACCAAGTTTTTGCGAAATACCTTAATAGGATGTTGGTAAATGACAGCCTGAAGCATCCTGTAAAATTATGGCACCTGGTATACTGTCATTTTCAAGAAAAGTGGTATTTTTGTATCAATTTCCAACGCTGATCGGCCGATCAGCGTTGGAAACAACTGGCTTTTTTTCAAATACTGGCCCCAATTGACCATTGCACTTGTTTGCAATCGATTACAAACCTATGAACGGGTACGAGCCAGCTAGACTGGTTTCCTGACCTTACAATTCCCCAATGTATGTAAACTGCTCTGTTTCTTCTTATATGGAGTCAGGGAACCAGACTACAGGAAAATGATCGTTTTTCTTGGTTTTTATAGCATTTTCGAACCCAAAACCTCCAAAAAGTCAGTGCAACTATATTTGCTTTATATTTCCAACCCCCCAATTCCATCCATTTCTGAAAATTACAGCAAAAGCAAATGATGTATATTCCCTTTAAAGAGTGCAAACCATTCTTTTTAAAAGTGCCCCAAAAGACGATAATTCTTCATCAAATCTTAAATGAAGGATAAATAATAAAATACCAGAAGTTATGATTTCACCAAAAAAAACAACTGTTTCAGATTTCTGATACATAATTGCCACTTCAGCAGACTGCTGTCTGTTTTTACCTGTTTGCACTACGTTTAGAAAACTTTCATCCTGAATTTTGTGACAGAAATAATCTAAAAACACTTTTTCATTGTGTTAACTGCAAAATGTGACCGTTTTTCCTACCGTGGTAAGACGCAAGTACTGCTTGGTGATTTCTTGGCTTGTACCAACGATCGGTTCAAGGGACCAGCCTGAATCCTCCTCCTCATTCCCTTGCTGCAGTGAAACAAACAAAGGAAATATTCTGTCAGAATTTTATGTATAAAATTAGGGGCACATGCTTTTGTAAAGTTTCATTCGAGATGCCAGGGACAATATGTGATCCCAATAAGCAAGAATTAAAAGATACCCGACTATCATAGAGGTGGCAGTGTAAGAAGTTATGAGATTCAGTGACAATGAATTTAGAATGAAGGGATTTGCAGTTCACTAGACATGATTTTAACCCAAACCTTCCCAAATCCTCTTTGCAAAATTGAGGATTTTGTAGGATTGAGGCTATTATAGCGAAAATGTGTGGCTGATTTTGAAGGATGCACTGTGTCAAAGTCTTGGGCTGGACCTTGTGTTGTTTATGCTCAGCCGTGCATAAATTTAGGCCTAGATTATACTTGAAATCCTCCACACTGCTCCAGGATGTCACTGGCTCTGCCTCAACATATTGATAGTGCTTGCTGGAGGATTTTGCAGGATTGAGGCAGTGGTCACCCCTCCAATGACCAAATTCAAGAAATAATGGATGATTTTGGAGGTTTGAGGTTGTATGCAAATTTTACAAGGAGGCAGTTGGAAGATTTTGCAGGATTGAGGTTGCATCCTAGCAAAGTGCCTTAGGGTTAGGGTTAAGCATAACCAGCCAATGGTCAATTTAGAATCGACTTTGACAACACTGTCCTTCTGGTTACTCCTTTATGTTGATGAAAACAAACTCACCAAGAATCCGTCAATCTGTAGCGTGAGTTTCTGAGTTCTTTGTTTCTTTTTGGAAGCTGAGTCTCCAAGCATGTCTTGGAAGCGTGCTGCTCGTTTCTGCATTCTCATTTGTTTCTGTGGGTCTTCATACTCAAACACTTTTACGTTTCTGGAAAAAAAAAAATGGCATTTCAAATCAGGTATAAAGTTTTGTAATTGCATTGTAAAACAAGCAAATCCCCAGACATCATTTGAAACCTCTAAAGCAGTTACTTGTATGTACAACTCCAAATTGAACGTGTCTTTAAATCAATGTGCTTGGACAAACTTCAAAAGTAAATTTAAATCACAATGTTACAGTGTTACAATAAAATGCAATCTGATTAAACTCTTATCAGACAGTTTTGAGCCTAATAGTAGGGCAGATAGGTGATGGGATTGTGCCTTTGATGATACAAGCATGGCATTTGGTACACAGTCAGAGTATGTCATCAGAAAGATATTTGGCTATAGGGCCATCGCAGATTTGTCCTTCGAAAAAATATAGGTAGAATAACAAGCAATGGCAGCCAATATGAAAATTTTGAAAATTGCTTGTTACTTTACCCATATTTTTCCAAAGGACAAATCTGCGATGGCCCTATAGCCACATATCTTTCTTAAGACATACTCTGACTGTGTGCCAAATTCCATACTTGTATCATCAAAGGCACAATTCCCCAAATACTTCCCCTATCTGCCCCACTATAATGCTGAATCTATGGTTTAAAGTAACGCTGAGTAAAATTTGAAAGAATAGAGCCGATGCAAGATATCCAAGACGGCATGCCAACTTAGGAAACAAGAGTAAATTCCGTTCAGTAGGAAGAAAATATACAAACTAAAAAACCTCTTTTTTTTTTTTAAAACACAAATACAATTGTTGGGAAACACAAAAACTTACTGCTGCTTTCCTCTTCCTTTGCCAACCTTCTTCTGTTTGTCAGCCTTGTTGGACTCGCTAGCCTCATTACCACGACCTCTACCTCGACCTTTGCCCCGTCCGCGACCCCTATCCTGACCTTTGCCCCTGCCCCTGCCCACTCGTCCTTTCTCCTGGGCCTTCTCTAGCTGCATCTCCCTCCAGTCTCCGCGGAGGGGGATGTAGTCGTCCCGGCGGTCCCTGCTGTGTCTGCTGTCCGAATCGCTGTCGCTGTGAGGAGAGACAAACACTTAGGAACTGTAACCCCAATTCACTAGCTGACAAATTGATCAAAGCTCTCGTAGCAGTTAAGATCAATCAAGTGACTGTTGTTTAACTGTTTGGAAGACCTACAAAAACTTTAAAAGCAACCTTGACTCGCTATGGGCCTTATTCACGAGTCGGCCATATTAAATTAAGAGTGAGGTAAAATGTTCATTTTTGGAACTTGTGTAGAGAAATGAAAGCAATGACGTTACAAATGAATACCAGTCTGTGCTGATGAATAATTTAGAATTTGTGATTAAACATACCCTAATGTTTTAAGCCAGCATTTAAAAAAAAAACCCTGAAAGTGAGGCTAGAATGAATAAATAGTCTGGCACCATCCCATTCAACAGTTCACAATTTATGAAACACATTCAGGGAACACGACAAATAAGTGAATAAGGTCCATGGCTATTCTTGTAACTTGATACAGCTATGATTTGACTGAAGGCGATTGATAAACCAGAAGTTAATTTACCTACTACTGATAATTACTTATTGAGTTTGACTAATCACAGTGCTTTAATACCATGCATCACTGCATGTGGTCCGACTGTTGGTGACTTGCCTTTACATGGGGAATAGCAGGGGAAATTCTGGATTGAAACTTTTGACTGTGACTTTTCAACTTAATAATGAATTTAAACAAATCTTAACTACCTAGGTGCCTCCACAAAAAGGGTATTAAGTCGCGCTGTGCATTATCGTGTAATGGCCCGCTCAACGTTGAGAGGGTGAAAATTGCGTCAAAATGTGATTTTCATTTTTTGTCATGAATGACATCTTAAATACTTAAAGTTTCACGTTTCATTCACAGAAATGTTGATTTTGATGAATAAAGAGGAAAAAACTACCATTTCGAGTGCAACGGTTCCCAAATCCACAACAGAGTCAGCTATTTCAAAGCCTGTTTTCTAAGTTGTGTAATTTGAACTCCAAGGAAGTAATAAATATGTCATATCTCCAGACCGGGAGGGGTATGGAGGTCTATTATATACACAATGAAAGCTTACGTTGTGGGCTTTCCAACAATGTATATAAGTCAATTTAACTTTTTTTGAAACATAATACCCTTTTTTGTGGGGTGGGTCACATTTGTGAAGGAAATAATGGTTGTCTGATTTGCATGTTAAATTTCAAATAGCATCATCCCATGTAATGTTATAGTGGCTGGGATCTCACTTTTCTCGATTCTCCAACATCTTTACACTTCCATGTTGATTTTTGAAGGGCCAGGGAAGGTTTGGGTTAAGTATCTCTTGGTTTTCCAATCCGGCAGGAAATATTAAACTTCAAAGACTATGTGCGGATTACACCAAATGATAAAGCATAGCATAGCCTTGTTGAGTATGGTAGTAATCTGACTGTGTTTACTGTAGCATTCATCCCTTAATGAGTGGATCACTGTAGCAACATCACACTCAATACACATAGAATGCAAACATTTATTAGCTATTAGTATTAACAAAACAAACCCACACAAGTGTGTATTTGCCTGCAATCGGGGACCCCCTAATGTCCCTCTTTTGTTTGTACTTTTTTTAGGAAGACCTCCCATATAATATGTACACGATCGCAAAATTGGGGACATTCGAGAATTGGGGAATCAAACTCACCATAACTGGAATGCATGTCTTGGATTAAGTACTGAAAGATTTACAAGTAGTTCCATTGACTGAGTGTCGACTGCTTTATTTCGTTACTCAGCTTAGCTTCCAATACATGACACAATGGAATCCACCACTGCAGTTCCGGTGGATATTGATGGACTTAAATACACATGGCTTAAATGACAACAGCAGTACAGAATGCTAGGCAAAATCAATCCGATTCCCCTAGCACTGCTTCAGGCTTCCAGGCCCAAGTCCATCATACTCCATCAATATTTAGTCAAACCAGGCCTGCAGGACCAAGTTCCCCAAAAATCCTACCAAAATGGGGGGATGGATTTTGATGGAGTTGGGGAGGTTAGGGTTAAGGACTTTTCTTCAATTCCTCTTACCCGCTGTACCGTCGTCTTCTGCTTGACCTCCGGGAGTAAGGTGACCTACTTCTGCTCCTACTTCTACTTCTGGACCGACTCCAGGATCGCGATCTGGAGCGACTGTGAGAGCGTTCCCGCACGAATCCATAGATTCTACGTCCGGTACGCGAGTTGACCGGCGTGGCCGTGTGCCGGCTGTCGAAGTTGGGCGTTTGGCCCTGGCGTGACTGCATGCTCTGTGGCGGAGTCCGCTGGGGCGGAGGGGGTTGGTTTGGGGTGTTTGCGGACATGCCCCATCGGGACGCTTTCTTTGGGCTTGATAATAGTTCACTGCAATGGAAAAAAGTATAAAGCATTGGAAATAAGCACAGCAAGGGAGTTTTAAAAAAATGTAAATATAAATGCAACACTACCTTTGGTGCACTAATATGTTTTAAAGATTTTTATTTACTACTATTTGCAAAAAAATGCAAAAAAATAAAGAAAATAGAAAGAGTCAAACACCACCAAATTTCTAGGAGACTGAATGTTAACAGTTGAGGCAGAAAGTGAGAAACCTACTTCGGTAGAGGCTGCTTATCCCAATCTTTAGTCCAGGCTGATCCGTCGGTGAAGGATTCTGTGAGTACTTCTTTTAATTTGGCTTCAATGGCATCTTTGTCAATTTCGGAATCGCAACAACTGAAAGCTCTCTGTACGTATTCCCTGCGAGAGAAGTCAAAATCGTGTTATTCGAATGGGCTCTGTGATGGAAACATTTTTATTATTAAGAAACCTAAAAAGGCCATTGTAAATATCTGTGTGCAGATTACAACACGAGACAAAGCACGGTATTGCCTTGTCGAGTGTGGTGGTAAACTGGCCTTGTTTACTGTAGCATTCATCCCTTAATGAGTGGACGACTAAAACAACATCACACTCAATACACATAAGAATGCAAACATTCAATCCAACAAAAATCACATGGCAGTGAGCATAATGTTTGATTAATCACACTGAACAACTGTCAAATTCACTAGCAGCAGTAAAATTAACTATTTGCTCATTAGGAATACACTGTGGGAATTCAGTCTTCGGGAAGTTACTTTTGTTTCTAACTTGGCTGAATTAATACAGTGGTAAGGCTCAACTTACTTTAAGCTGTCTGGCCAATCAGTGTGCGATGCTGGAGTACTGTAAACAAATACAAGAAACACAAGGTATAAATCATCTTGCACTGGTCTGACACCAGTTGAGTACATGTCAAAATCTATTATCTTAAAATTACGTACCGTATCATCCAAGTATGGAAATAGTGACAAAATTCCCTTTGTCAGTTTATGAAAGACTCTCACATGTCGCTCTTGAGGAAGCAAGTATATACGTAGGTGACCACCTGAAAATTAAACTCCTCCAACATTTTTACTAGGAATCTTCCTGAATTCCCCCAAGTTCTCCTCTATGATGGTAACCAAACGCTTGTACTTTGAACTTTCAAGAAGCATGCACCTCCCTGTTTAGTAACAGTGGATGGGATCTACCATCCTGAATTACACAAAATCCTCAAAGAGCTCCTGGAAGAGTTTGAAGGATCTGGAAGGGGTTAGGTCAGGGTTAAGCCTAAGATCAGAAGGTTTGTATGGTAAGTCAGCAGTGAGAGTAAGTTTGTGGTTCGCATGAGTCAGTGTGGTTTTGTAAAGAACCAGTTGAAACAGACAGACAGTATGCTATGCGGCCCCATATAGGGTTAGGCATGGCCGAGAAACGAGAGTAAGATTTTATTGGCACAGACAGGATTCTTCTGGATGAGAGGAACATTAATAATAACAATATTTGAAAGGCTACCTTGGAGCCTGAGCAGTTGGTTTATCTGCTTCCTTGCTTTTATCACTGGCCCCGACAGATGGCTGGGCGCCAGGCTGCATTGGGGGCCCTTGGTAACCTTGCTGTCTGCTGCCCTGCTGGCGTTGTTGCTGCTGTTGCCGCTGCTGCTGTTGTTGCTGCTGCGGATGTTGTTGCTGTTGTCTCTGCTGCTGATGGAACTGTTGCTGTTGCCGATGGTTCTTCTGCCAGTACTGCTGCTGTTGCTGCTGCCTTTGAAACTGCTGATTTCTTTGCTGTGGCTGCTGGTGCTGCTGTTGGGTGTTGTTAGGGCTGCTGTCCATGTTGCCTACCGTGGGGAACCCTGGTCTCTTACGCATATTAAACCTAATACCTCCTGTATCAGAGGGCTCTGCACAGGGAAGGAAAAAATAATCATGTTTCTTCATCCAAATTTAGAGATGTCTGCGGTAAAAACATGAAAGATTATTTTTTTTGCAGGGAACATTGGCACTATTTTAACTGTGCCTCAATACTCAGGTGCATTTCTTTCATGTTACTTTAAGTTGACTTCAGATGAAAATTGGTCATTTACTCTTTTGAAGTTTTTTGACAGTATGAATCAAAGGGCAATGTGAGTATTAACCATAATCCTGCTGTTTCCAACAAGATCCAACAGACAAAAAAATTGAAGAAATGAATGATTTTTTTAAATTTTGTTGTTCGATATTGTTAGATTCTGCCGGATCATTATGAAACATTTGGAGCAGGGTTAGAGGTCAAGAAGGATTTTGCTTCTCAGCATATACAGAACGGACCAAATGCTAAAAATTGTAAAAATTATCCAGAGAGATGTCGTCCTTATGATGTGAATCAACGACCACAATTTGTTCGAACAGGAGGTTGTGACTTACGCTTGAGAGGTGGCGAGTTCCAGTCGTCAGCAGCTCTCTTGGGAGTCCCCACTTGGGAGTCCCTGTTCATGGGGCCTGGGTAGCCATAACCCCTGTCTGGACCGCCCCGGTCAGCTTGACCCATCCCCCCACCGGTGCCCCCACCCCTGGGAGCCCCTGCACCACCCTGCGAGTTGCTGCCGTTTTTACCTGGTTTGTCCTCACCTGTGGTCTTACCTACACCGTCGGCGGGCGTGGCGGGTAGCGGGGGGTTCTGGGGCGGGGGCTGGCTGGGCGGGGGGACGCCCGGCGGGAACGGCGGACCCTGGGGCGGAGGGTGGGTGGGGAAGTTACCCTGCATTCCTTGCTGGTACTGCTGATACATATCCTATGGAAAACACAAACATGGGTCAAGAACATGTGGTTATTTACAATAGAAACTGCAATTGCTTATTAATTTGGAATGAAACACAGTTTTTTTTTCTCAAAAGTAAAAATATATTATGATTTTGAACAGCTCAGTAGTTATTTGGAATACCAGACTTGGAAACTTGTGGGCAACTCTGCAGATTATGGGTTGGAGTTCAGACGATAGTGTATGTCTTCTACCATGACACTTTGGAGGAAGTTTAGGAGTGTCATGGCCTAGCGGTTAAGAGCACCGGACTCATGCTCTGGTGTTTCAGAGGCAACAGTGGCGTGGGTTCGAGCCCGGACACTTGTGCCCTTAAGCAAGGCACTTAACCATTATTGCTTCGTCCTTCGGATGGGACGTTAAGCCGGAGGTCCCGTGTGTCGTATAAGGCCTAACGCACGTAAAAGAACCCAGTAACACTTATCGCTAAGAGAAGGGGTTTGTCCCGGTGTTTCTGGCCTCCTAGTTATACTCCCTTGTGGAAGTCCTTAGGAGAAGAACCAACCAAGTACCAACCAACCAAGGATGGTTGTGAATGATTCAGCCCTCTATCTGTACACTGATCATGAAACTGAGATGGTTTTAGGAATGTGTATGGGCTTGATAAGCCGGAATGATATTGATGTAGTGCCTTGAGCCAGAGCTGAAGTAGAGCCAATCACGAGTCAATGGCAAGTCAATTCACAAGTCAATTCACATGTCAGGTCAGAAGTAACAGGAGATGAACAAAGACAAAAAAATGCATTTGTCACAGTTCATTTAAAATAGCTTGTGAGTCGACTAGTGATTAGATGACTACTTGTGATCGTGTTGTGATGACTTGTGGCGAATTGTGACTGACTCAATTACAACTCTACCTTGAGCACAAATATTGATGGACATGTGAACGTTGCAAATACAGTATCTTCAACACCAATACTTTGACTTGTACCAAGATCACCGTACAAACTTACTTGTCCCTGCTGAAAGCCTGGCATCATGCCATACTGGCCCATTGGCGGGGGCATGCCATACCCGTAACCATACGGAGATGCGTTCATGCCGGGATAATTGCTGTAGTAGTTTGCTGTGGGTATCAATAACAAACAACTGTCAGCATTACGATAAGCCTTGCATTGATCTTTTTTTTTTTCAACCATAAAATGTAGCTTGTCTCAACTGAAAATGCATCACGTATGAACAAATTGTGAAATTGATGTGACAATAAGCCAGTTCGGTATCTCGATGAAGTAGTCCAGGTCAAGGATCATTTGGGATAAGTGTCAAGTGTCTTGCAACTGTGATGCTACGCGAATGTCTTTTCTGCTCGTAATTAATGCAAGAGCCTGGTGCGACTGTCTCATGCGAGTTCATGCGCTTTCGATGAGCATTCGATTATCCTGAATGACCCATATCATTGCACGCATCCACACAGTTGAAGTACCGAACTCCCAGGTGCTTTTACAAAACCTTCCTTATTCCTCCGGAATTCTCCATTGTGCAGAAAACTAATTTACAAATTACAACTTTGAAACATTTCTTTGTTTGCAGAACAGAAATGGCTTTGGGCAGATTCAGGATATGTAGCTGGACTGTCTAGGGATTACAGGATAATATCTCACATTAGCTCATGATACACATGTATTCGCAGTGACCAAATCTTCATTAACCCTTATCCCCAGGCCGTTTTGCTTGGATGTAGCCTCAATCCTGCAAAATCCTCCCATTGGCCTCATGGAAAAATAGAATAAAGCCTCAATCTTGCAAATTCCTCCATTTGTTCTTGAATACGGTCCGTGGAAGGGTGCCAACTGCTTGAATCCTGCAAAATCCTGCGGCAGTGACTGTCAATATGTTCAGGCCTGGCCAGTGACATCCTGGAGCAGTGCAGAGGATTTGAAGCATAATCCATGCCTACATTTATGCATGGCTGAGCAAAAACAACACAAGGTCCGACCCAAGACCTTGACAAATTTCATCCTACAAAATCAGTAACGCACTTTTGCCGTAAAGCTCTATCCTCCAAATTCCTCCACTTTGGCAAAGAGGATGTTGAAGGATTTAGGGCGGTTAGGGTTAATCTCATAACACAAGACTTTCAACGTACCGTACTGCATCTGCATCTGTTGCATCTGCTGCATCTGTTGCATTTGCAGCTGTTGCTTCTGCTGATCTGTTCCTGCGTCTTCTTTCTTCTGTTGCTTGTCTCCTGCCTGTTTCTTGGGGCTCTTGTTCGTCTTCCCTGCATCCGATTTGGTCGCCTCGTTTGACTTACCACTGTTGCTGCTGCCTAAGATGCTACCCGCTGCATCGGGTAACGGCTGATCGCCTAGCTTCTCCAGGGCCTTCCGAGCAATTTCCCAACTTGCATTGGGTGAGCCTGCAGAGCCTGGTATCGGAGGCATAACACCCTGGTTGTACTGTTGTCCCCTGAAAACAGAATTATCAAAAGTTTGTCACATTAGTAAATTCTTGCAACCCTTGGAATATACAAACACATTGAAGTAGGGAACGTACTAGTCTGAAAATGTGGGACTCTTTAACCCTAACCGCCCTGAATCCTCCAAAATCCTTTTTGCAAATTGGAGGAATTTGCAGGATTGAGGTTACATGGCAAAAGTGCGTTGCTGATTTCGGAGTACGCACTGTGTCAAGGTCTTGGGCCGGACCTTGTGTTGTTTATGCTCAGTTGTGCATAAATTTAGTCCTTGATTATACTTGACATCCTCCGCACTGCTCCAGGATGTCAGTGCCTCTGCCTCAGCCTATTGACAGACATAGCCGGAGGATTTTGCAGGATTCAGGCAGTGGTCATCCCTCCATGGACCATATTCAAGAAATAACGGAGGAATTTGCAGGATTGAGGCTATATGCTATTTTTCCATGAGGCCAATTGGAGGATTTTGCAGGATTGAGGCTACATCCTAGCAAAAAGGCCTAGGGAGTTAGGGTTTAATACGTTGTAGTTGAATCCCAAAACTTAAGATCGTGAAAACGTGCAATGCAAAAATAGACTGGCACATGAAACAACCAGTCGAACACCCCTTTAGTACTACATCAAGCAACTGTGTCAAAAGAAACAACTGGTAGGCCTACCTAGTCCGTTTCTAGACATTCTCTCATAGTCATGCCACCAGACTACTGAATGGTCTAGACCCACTAACTGGGGCGCTAGAACTTCTTTCCTGACCTTTGGGATTTTGTCTGTCGTACTAGCGCCCCACGACAAACACCACAAAAGTTGCCAAAAATCACTCAAAATACTTGACAAAAATACCTTTGAAAGCACCTACTGGCTTCTCCACATGTCAAAGACGAAGTTATGGGGCTTCAACGATTCTCAAGATTATTTTTTGGGTTGCAAATCCGTGAAATTCAACCAGTCTAGCACCCACATCATACAGCGATCATTTTGTGGCTGTGAGCTACCAAGGTATTGTCTATGGACGTACATATAAACATGTACGCAAAGCGCAGGGACACGACTGTCACCTGCTGTTGATAAACAAACTCCGTGTGCAGAACGTACACGTTCTAAACAAATGACGACAGATACCAACATGAAACTTGTCTCAAACATCGCCACTATACTGACAAATGCAAATCCCATTGTTATTGTTTTTTTCTTCTTCTGAAATTGCAATTATCAAAGGGCATTTCAAATCGATAGCCACATTCACTGTCTCTGCCAGCGTGTTTTTATACATTTTAAAAACCAAAAACGATCACTGATCGTTTCAGCCGTCTCCACCTTGGGTGTATTCAAAGCCCAGGCTGTCGTACGGCGTGGATCGGAGCACGTATCATTGATAAAGCACGACTTGTTTTTCTTCAATTGATGATGGTGACGTCACACACACGCCCTCAATGGAATACCAGTGAAAGGAACTGAAGAAACTCTCCGTAAGTTTTCAGACTATTTTGCTCTTTCTTTCATAACTACCGCTTGTTGGGAACAATTTAACGGGTCTTATGGAATTTCATGAATGTGTAGATCGATCCGGGTAACTGTCTTTCTCATTTGTTTTCTCTTAACCGGGTTTTTTTTTTGGGGGGGGGGGACCTTTTTTCCTAGCGTGGGTACCTATGTACAAATTGCTACTGGCTGCGTACCAGTCGCAAAGTATGCCTAATCAGTGGAGCGCCAACGTTAGTACGGAGGGTACCAGTTCCAACGCTCCACTCAGTAGAGCTAGTACCAGTACCATGGCTATGCGATTCAACGCGAATACTAACTTACCATGACGTCACAAAATTCGCGTTCGCTTTCGCGCAGAGTATCAACCGGGCTTAATGCCAGGAAAGCGTTCTCACAACGACATGCCCCATGTAGCGTAAATATCCAAATCCATGGCCTCATTGGCAGTATTGCGCATGCGTAAAGTCCGATAATTAGACCTAATAAATATGCTATTTTTAGGACCATAATATGGCATGTATGGGAGGGTGACCCGTCACGTGCAAGGGATTAACAATAATAGGGAAAAGGAGTCGGATTTTCATAGGAGTTGGATTTTCATATGACACCGGTCGCCCCCCCCCCCATGAGGAAATTAACCACGCCCAGTTGCGAGCGACGTCGATCGGCGCGGCACGCGCACCATGCATAGCATTTGCATTCTCAGCTCCAGTCAGAGCCCAGAGGGAAGTAGTCAGACCATAGGGTCAGACTTCGTGTGAAATATTCTCATCAAGGAACCCACTGGGATACAAATAAAAACGCAGAGCGAAAGTGTAAGATTCGATTTATCAAAAACACGCAGTCAGGATCGGATTCTTACCAATGGGGTGACTGCGAAGGACGATTTTGAACGCCAGTCCAGGCGACGTTTGCCATTGTTTCGGCAACGAACTACGGTTTTACTTACACGTGTCCTGGTACTACTGCGATATCAAATCCACTTGTCAGCATATTTGGGTACCAGCTAAGAGTGACGTCACACGGCCGCTTTAGAATGTTTAGGCTGCGGCTTATAATAATACATGGACTTATGAAAGTGGCTAGGCTGAAGCCACTTCATTTTACGTTCACTGCTAGCCGTAGCCAATTAATTCGCACGCGGCAACCATCGCCAACGTATGGTGGCCCTGGAGGGACATATAAGTGGTCGTGAATATTTTCGCGATTTTTCTGGTGATTTTTTTTTTCGACAAGTCGTGAATTTTTTTCGACCTAGTTACACAATTTTCTTAAACAAATTTACGAGTTCTTACAAGCAGTTTTTTGTGTAGTGTTTCATTTCTTTTGTTTTCTTTTTTTCTTTAAATTAAAATTAGTTAGTTATATTTTATGGGCATAACTTAAGGGGCTCGTTTTTTGGTCAATTTTCCGGGGACAGACATAATTATGCAAAATAGACGCGCAAGCGCATCGATCAAGACAAAGTCCGTTTTCCCTGCATAACTTTCGTCAAGAGTCTATTTACTGACGATGGCATGGTTTGGGTCAATTTTTTTGTGAAATGTTTTTTTTTGTCAAAATGTTTTCGGGGACAGACAGACAGACAGACAGACAGACCGACCGACCGTACCACCAAGTGTACATGTAGAAGCTCCTGTCATAACGTCAGAGCTTTAAAAATGCTTAAAAGTATTTAATTCAAAGCAAAACATATTTCATAAAACAAACAGCGACTTGTGACCAACTTTTGATTGTTTAGAGTGCTAAATGTCATTATTTGTCAAGGTATAGAAAGTTGTTGGTGACCTGCAAGATGCCTGCAGCTCATGTCGTCGTTGGACTGGTTTCCGGCCCTCCATAAAAATATATGGAGACCGGTAGCTAGTTCCCATTTTCGCTCGTAACCCCCCCCCCCCCCCCCCCCCCGCCCTGCAAACAGGACGCTGGGATACGCTGATGAATTCACGCTCTGATTTACCTGAAACGGCCCTTCAAGACCGAGTCATCATTCTCATTCATCAATGCTTTTTTTCGTTGAAAAGCGTAATAATGAGGGAAAAACTGTAAAAATTATCTGTTTTGTGAATTTTCAATTCAGCCCGACACTAACTTGCTCAGGCTCCGTTCCGAATTCATGAAGGATCAAATTGCATATTATGCGACGCTCAAAATTTGTCCCGTGGTCTGCAACGAAACAGGAATCACATCCGGTATCACTTGTGTGCATTTCTATGGGAAAGTTTCCGGATAGCATTTGCGCGCATCGGCTACTAAATGCGGTTTAAAACGGATGCAGCCAGATGCTTTATACCTAATTACGATAAGTTACCCTGTGGTTACCCAGAATACCATCCCCAATTCCTTCACAAGATTCTATTAAGCTCATCAGCGTGTCCATTTTAGGCATGATAGGTTTCAAATACTAGCTATCTGTCGCGGTCCTTATACAGTTGAAGTCCGAAGGACAATGGAGGGGCAGGAAACCAGTCTAATGTCGTTGTCGGATATCAATTTCGGACTAGACGACTATTGCATGTTTGTTAATTATGGCGGCGCGGCATTAATTCGTGGATGCCCGCCGCGCCAATTAACATATATTCACACGGATTATGATATATCATAGAACAAGGATCGATGATCTTTACGAATCCGGGTATACAGAGTGGTAAAAACCCCCAAAAAACAAAACAAAACAAAACAAAACAAAACAAAACAACCGCAACCTCCACTATTCAGAGACCCACACTATTGATATCGTCACCGACACCACGAAGTAACACCCATCTACATACCAGTAAAAACTAGCAATCAGAGAAAACGGCTACTAAAGTTGAACGCCTTCTATAACAACACTTTGCGTCAAAACGACAGAGTATTTTCAGTTGGGTTTCTCGTTGTGGACACTTAATGAATTGAATTTATTAAATCTGCTGTTTTTCACCCGCCTTTTTATTGTGTATTAAATAAACAAGAAATAAGAGAAAAAAGATGAGTGTTAGTTCGTGAAACCGAAAAGGCTGCGAAACTGTAAATTTTCGTTTTCACGAAGTAACACTCTTCAATGTATTCAACACGAGGAAAGTGCAACTTCAGGTCAGCGCGCGCGCGCTCATACAACTTATTACAAGAAGAGTGTTACTTCGTGAAAACGTTTTTGCTCACTTATGAGCAGAGTGCGCGCCATGCATTGCAATGGTAAATGGAACTTAAGTGTTACTTCGTGAAAACGAAAATTGTCACTTTTGCGCAAAAGTTGCCATAGATATTTAGCGTAATTATTAAAGTAAAGCTCTTGAAGCTTTGAAACTTCGTGCAATGGTAGGCCTTGATGAATAATGTTTAAAAATCCAAAAACTGAAAATCGAAAAAAATATGGTAGAGTGTTACTTCGTGGTGTCGGTGACAATATATATGGATAGGAAATTCAATGTTGAAATTAAGGAAAATGATATCAAGAACTTTCGATTCGGTGTTGAAGTAGTTTTGATTCTAGCGCCATTTTTGTGAACCAAAGTCAGGGGCTCTAATTAGGATTATCAATTAGGATTTCAATCCTGGTCATGTTTGTGTTATTCATCCAAGACCAATATCCTCTGACTTATGGCGCTGGAATCAAATCTACTGAACTGAATCGGGAGTTCTTGGTGTCATTTTCCTTTTAACAAAATTTCCTATCCAAGGAGCCAGGTTGCGGTTTTGTTGGACCACCCTGCATACGTGCTGATTATATACTCACAAGGCCCCCTGGAGAAGTGAGTGTGCAATTGTACAGAGCAAATGCCCTGTGATGATCTGAACAATGCTTTCGCCATTAAAGGGGCTTCCGTGGCATGCATGGGAACGAGGTTGCTCTTGCTAAAACTTCGGTAGCGCCAGTATCACAACTCCAGTGGTACCACTTACGATAATTTATGTTTTTCCTTTGGATCACTGCAAGACACTTTTAGGTTGTCGTTCTCTCTTCCCTTTAAATTAAGATTGTCTCAACGATAAACTCAGAGCCTAAGAAAAATAGCCGATGAAAATGAGCAGCGACGACGTGGATTCGAACCAGGGATCTTTGTATCCATAGCTCATCTCGCTATCCACTGGGCTACTGTGTGGTAGCTCGATGACAATCTTTTTTTAAATTTATTTTTAATTTTTTTATTTTACAAATGCTTTAATGTTACGGGTTGACTAAAATACAACAATGCTCTGGATATCATTGTTCTGTTTCATGAATAAACATTCTGGCCCATTGACGTAGGAATACATTATTATACATAAGTTGTGATACTGGCCCTAGCTTAGGCTTTGCAAGCAATTTGGGTATACGCACAGGTCATTTGCACACAGAAGTGCTGACCAAGTTTACTGGCTATTTTATAAAAAGTACTTTAATAATGAGAGTTGAGAAACTATCAAAAGCCAACTTAGCTCGCCAGCCATCGGAAACGTTTGAGCCTTGGGTCGGGGCATTTTACACAGTCATGGGATCAAAAGATGCGCATACTTGGTATATATGTTTGCGGTTGGGGGAAATTCCTATTATATCACCATATAATGTCATCAGATAAGATGCACACACTGCCAAGGTGTTCCCGATGAACAACTTTTCCGAGCCGTATACATCTCCCATACCATCGATGGGTCCGATCCCCAATTTCGACTTCCAATTAGAAATGGCTTGATCTTTAACTATATCCTATACCGTACTCCTCGATCCAAACTGCAACAAATAACAGTTCTTACCCTTGTTCATGGGGGGGGGGGGTAACTTTCGCCCCCGGCTTAAAAAAAACCAATATAGGCGAAAGATTTGGTAGAAGTATCTTTTTTTTGTACAGTTAAAGGTTTGCTCCTTTGTCGGGGGTTGTTACTAAAAGATAGGCCTACCTGTAAAATAACTGTTAAAATACCGAGGTTTAAAAAATGATGTTTGAAGACCGAAATCTCCAGTAATATATGCGGATGTCACCGACATTTTACAAACGAACAAGCTAAATGTTCAATGCGTGATCTAGTCTGAACTTGACGTACGGGTACGGTCCCAACGGAGTCGTAAAAAAAAATCCAAAACATTGTATCCGTGTATACTACTAGTCCGAAATGTTCGTGCCATATGCGCGCTTAGGTTCGTGCATTGCATGCGCGCACTGCGGGGCCACTATAAAAATAGGACAGTTAATCAGTCTACTATGCGAGAATTTCCAATGGCACCGGTACCCACTATACGTGACGTTTCGTTCTCTTGCATATTTTTCGAAATGGGACCAGTGAAAGATTTACACACTGCTTTTTAATACGTGACGTACGCGTACTTGACGTATCCATTCGATGCATGCAGTGCAGTGTTTTGGATTTTGAGTCAAAATGGCGTCCAACATGGATGACGAACAGAGCTTGAAAGATTGCGAAGCCTATGTTCAAAGACACAACATTCAGCAAGTGCTGAAAGACTGTATCGTACAGTTATGCATCCACCGTCCAGAAAACCCCTCAACCTTCCTGAAGGAATACTTCTCAAAACTGGAATTGGTAAATTGAATATTTTTCAACCTTGTCTTCTCCTCATCATGTTCACTTCATGTTTACAGTAACACTACAGTCATGACAGTTGTGTTTGTCAATCAATGTTTGTCAATTTTTTTATGGTTGCATTTTCAACATTTTCAATTCAGTTATTAATAAAGACAAGTTGTGTTCCCCGTGCTCTTCAACATATTATTTTTTGTTTCTCTCTCAATTTTCAACTAGCATGTTTTATTCCAACCAAAAGAAGTCCTTTTTTGGACCCTTCTCTCTTTAATTTTTTTGTTTTGGCACAAATAAAAAGACTGGCTCCCGGTCTATACATTATGGATACTGATTGTGGGGCGGGAACCAGCCTACCCCTCAAAAATGGAATTTGTCTGGCACTCGGCCAATAATTCGAATTTGTAAAGTAGCCTAATACCTTGCCTTGAGTAGCCTAATAATTCAATAACTAAACATGCCTTGGACCTATTTTTTTTCGGTTTACAATGGTTGATGTCTCATTCAAAAGTGAAAAACTTTTGTATTGCTAGTGAAACAGCAATTTAGAAAATAGCACGGGAATTGCAACTTCACTGAAATGTTAGTTTGTGTTGAAGTTAAAAACTTAAAATGAACATTGTTTGTCATTTTTTTTCCAGCAGGTAAGCGTACAGGGCATGATATGATGTTCGTCATAGACCCTTTACCAGTTTACTGATAGATCTGAAATATGCAGTGAAGGTATACACTCATTACACTGCGTTGCATCCTGGGATAGTTTGCATGACGAATGGGGATTTTGTGCAACGTAAACCATGTAAACTGTCCCACAATGACATAGGCCCAAGTTACATTTACTTAAAGTTTTAGGACCCCTTTCCAATACATGTATAACTGAAAATGCATCCTATGCTTGGAACTTGTCTAAATAGTTGGCGAAGGCCAGATTTTAATTTTTTTCTGTCTGACTGGCTCTGAGGGATTTTAGTCAAGTCTGAGAACCATTTGGTTGACAACTGACGCATGCACAATGGTCGACTTCTGTAAAAATACATAAGTAGCAATGGCAATAAATAAAGGGGTCCTAAAAGTAACTGTTAAATGCCCCCACAATGCAACGCAACATATACCTTCACTGCACATATTTGATCTGGCAGCAATCTGCAAAAGGGGTCTATGTTTTATTGTAAGCATCTATATCTGTAAATAAGTGTAATTTCACTTATGCTATAAATCATTCTAGCATGCTATGTGTCAAGTGTACGTTCAGACTGGGACCTCGAGTGCAGAAAAACCTGCAAAACAAGATCAAAATTCTCCAAAATTTTAATGGGGCAAAGACAAGGTCCTCAAATATTTCACCAGCCAAGTTTGAGGTCTCAATTCAATTTCGAAAGGAGACTTTTCTTTAACAGTTTGTACCTGAGAGTGAAGCCAAGTGATTTCAATTTGAAGCTAAAGACTAGGCATGTTCAACTTTTTGCAAAGATTGACCATTCAGTAGTCTGGTGGCATGACCATAGACAATGTGTAGAAATAAAGCTAGGTACCAGACGTTTCTTTTGACACAGTTGATTGGTGCAGTACTAAAAGGGTGTTGGACTGGTTGTTTCATGTGCCAGTCTATTTTTTTGTCTGCATGTTATCTTAAGTTTTGGGACTCTCATAGTATTGAGACTCCCAAATTTTCGGACTAGTGTATGTTTTCAAATACTGAAGAGCATGTGAATTGAAATTAAAGAAAATACCAGCGCTCAAAAGAAGCTATGTGTACAACTTTATAAAGTACATGGAGATGATTTTACAAGAGATGTTGGAATTATAAAGGTCGTAAATTACAACCAAAGTAAGACTTGAGTGATGGAGTTGCAGGAGCAATTGCAGAAGACCAGTGCCACCTGGAAAATAACCCCCCAAAAGATGTGGACACAGAGTTGCATTATGAGGTTTAGTACAAATGATGTAGGTATGACATCGAGGGCGTTTAGCGACTGAATACACATGGGCTAGTGATAGCATGAAAAATACTCCTTAGCCACGAAAAGTGAATGGGAGGTGTTCAAAAATGTAAGGTTCAAAGTCTTTACCTCGGAGTAGCTATGCAGAAATGGAGTGGGAGTGGTAGGTTTATTTAGAGCAGTCGACCATGATCACGACTAAGTAGCCGGCTACCAGCTGGTTGCATGAGTTGTGGGATATTCTGTATTATAATATAACAGGCTGCCAGTGGTAAAAATATATCAGTGTATTGTATGCTGTTGTAAAAAGTGCCTTAATGACTGCAATATTATGTCAGTAAAAGTACCCGGATGACGACAATATTTTTTTTTCAAATTGTCCTCATCCGGGCATTTTAACAAATTTTGCTGGTTCCCGCTTAATCGAGTGTAGAAACTCACAGTTGTAAACAAGTGAACAGAGGGTAGCGGTTGCACACGCTTATGTTATTGTTTTGTCAACAAAAATGGCGGCTTCGAGTGGCGAGAGATGTGCTTTGGTTAGCAAAGAATTCAACGTATTTCTACACTAGTAAATATTGTGTGAGTGTATCTGCCCGAGAAGAAACTGCATGTACTGACGGATTTTGAGAGGCTGGAAAAACTTTCAGTCACTTGCGGGTATTTTGTTTAAGTTAACGTTAAAGTACATATGTACATGTCATGTATTGAGGAAGACAGTCAGCGATATTTACAAGACAGCGACATTAAATTTATTTCTTTTGAATCAAGTATGCCTGATATAAATAATAATAATAATAATAATATTAGATGTTTTTTTTTAGGGGGCTACAAGAATATATTGCACTATCGCTATAACAGTATATTCTTGTATTCCCCTCAAAGCCATCCAATATAAATATCCAACACTTCTCCAAAATGATTTTTTGTTCCCTTAAGACTCATTTTGTTGGATCAAAAATGGGGTATTCCAAGGTCTTGAGTCGATTTATGTTAATTTCAGTGCATTCAGATGTCCTTTGCATATCCTAATAGCCTAATTATGCTTATCCCCAAAGCTAGAAAAATTGCCGGAGAGCCAGCGATATGATGGTCTTTGCAGTTTTTATAGCCAAATTATTATAATTGTGACTTGATCCAACAAAAGGAGTCTTAAGGACAGGTTTTCACTTTGTAGGATTTCACATGCAGTATGGAAGCACATAATTTGCACTTCAGTTAGATATACACTAAGTTTGATATCATACAGATATTACTTGGGTGAAAAGGGTGGCTACTCCTCATGATTTCCATTGTTGGCGACTTGTGCCTCATTTTGATGGGGTGGGTCACAACTAGGTAAATTATCCCAATTATTGAGTAAGGACGAAGTGATCTTATATCAGGTTTTCTTCGTTATCCACCAATGACCATCTGTGCCAAGTTTCATGACTTTATACCAATTTGCACACCATATTTTGCAAGAGGGAGGGAACTATTATGAAAGTTCGATCATCTTTGAACCAGGGTCTATTTCCATTGCATCATGCTCACAAAGCGCTTGTTACGAAACCTCTGATTGAGCGTCTGTCTTCGAGTGACTTGTCATCGTCTTTGCCTACCGCGTTGTCTCGCCTCGGTTATCGGAAGAGCAGGTGGTTTGGCCGGGAACAGATTTTCATCAAGGAGTTTATCATGATGGAGAAGACGTAAGCAAGTCACTCGTTGCATCCAAGAGAATGCTATTGACCTTAACGGGTTTTTTTTGTTCCTTCGTACCCCCTGTCTTTATTGATGGCATTGCATCTGGCAGCTTCCTGGGATACCAAAATAGAACCGATCTGTTTTGGAAACATAAAATCAATATCAGTCATTCTATTGCTGGAATCACCCGAATTTTTGCAGTGGATAATAGCTTATCTTCCACATAGACAGATTTAATCAGTATACTACCTACAACCCGGCTTGTATAAGCGTGTTATTATTGTTTAACGCAAATGGCAAATGAGTACGACAATTATGAAACGAAGTAAAGTAGCAGTTGTGTCTAAATATACGACAAGTACATGTATCTCGTACTTCTTATCATATTTCTTTGGAGTTATTGCTTTCTGTTCTGTTGAGACAAAGTGGGGCTGTGGATTAATAAGTGTTAAGAACAGATACGTGATGAGCTTAAAAATTTACAATAACTTATCATCATCGTGATCTGCTGACTGGGTTGAATTTTGAGCTGCACGTCGTAAACTTGCCCCTTAAAGTCTGAATACGTGAATATCTTTGTCTTTGTCATCGTCGATGTGGTCGGAAAGGTCGCCCCAGTAAGCTCCTGTGTAGGATTGTGTTTGACGAGTTTGACGTCCCTGGGAACGAGTTTAGAATTCAGATGACAAGTGTGAAAGTTCAATCATACTAGATCGCCATGCAAATCCTCGTCACATCTGATATTTTTTTTCCGGACTTGAAAAGATCCCAGACGGTTAGGCCTATCTTGTCAGGAGTTAATGGTAGTTTGCTAAGCAGCTTAGACCCCGTTCCCACTTGATCTTAGAGGCTCCTTAATTGCTGTTTTGGGTTTGTTGTGACTTTGAGACGTGCACGCGTGACGTTGATCCTGCAAGGCGCCATGTCAAAGTCGTTTGTAATTGAGGTTTCCGAAAATACGATAAGTACCAAGTCATCGTGATGCATCTCCAGCCGGGAACGCCATGACATTCCAAAAGTCTGTCTTTTTTTTAACAGAATCTTTATAAACGCAGAGTTGTGTACGCCGATTGGTAAAGCTCTATCATATTTTTTGCGTTTTCCGTGATTGTGATCATTTGAGGATTAAGTAGGGATGTATGCACTATACATTTGTTGTGTGGAGAAAATGTGAAAGGATATAATTATATATTCAGGGTGCCCCCACCTCCCCCCCCCCCCCCCAAAAAAAACCCGAACGGCGTACTTCCGCTACCCTGAGACTCAAACAACCTATACCAATGCATGGGGAATTCTGTTAAAAGAAAAGTGATACCAAGATCGTCCGATTCGGTCCAGTAGTTTTGGTACTACAACCTATTTTGTGAAACAAAGTTGGGAGTCGTTTTGTCCCGATGAATTACTAAATCGTTGGATAGAGGTATTATTGTTATGTAATGACATCTGGTATCACATTTCTTCTAAAAAGATTCTCCATCCATTCGTACGGGTGGTTTGATTCTCAAGGTAGTTGAAAGATGCTGTTCCGTTTTTTTTGTGTGGGCCACACTGCATGTATAGGCAGTCGTTGTTTTCATCGGCGACCCAGACACAGATTTCGATTTTATAGAAACTGGAAAATGCCAGTAATTAAAGTCACACAAAAAGGACAGTGCTTAAAAATGTAAGAAGCTGAAACAAGGAAGGAGTCAAGACTAAAGTCATGCATTATTAGTACTGCAGTGGCCCTCGTATATTATAATATTATGGCCTACATTTTTTTCAAGCGTCACAACCAATTTCTACAAAAGCCGCGTCAGTGTACACAATTGTCAAATTTAAATGATTGACTGCTTATCAGGCTTAATCTCCACCAAATCGTCAAAAATAAAAGAGACATAGGTTTGACTTTCTAGCCTGGCGGAGCCACGAACGTGTACCTGCATGTTCGTTCGTACGTAGGTTTGCATCTCCCCCCTCCCAACTTATCGATCAATCTGCTCATGGTAAATTCAACACCAGGACGGACAGGGCAGTCACGTATGTAGGTGCACGCGTTATGGGTGTTTTTGGTGGTCCAACATCATATCAGTGACATCAGTATTCCTCAACTAGTTGGTTAAACCATGGTCAGACCCCTGCATGCTTTTTAATGCAGTTTTTAGCCAGCCGACAGAGACTAATTAGTTATGTCAGAATGGTTGATTTCGCAGCAGGTGCACATTTCCCTTTTCAGAGCTATCGCTGCGAAAACTGGATTCTCCTGGGAGATTTCCGTACTTTTTGTCCCCACCCGACAGATTTCTCTACAGTGTTTTTCAGTGAGCTCTCTGCATAAATATTTCATAGGGTGGACCCCCTCACAGGCAAACAAGTGGATTATTTTGTTTTCTCCGGTAAGACTGCTCGGATTTTTAATGCTGGCAAGCCGGATATAGCGGGCAGGATTCCTTGATCATATGCTTCTCTTCACGGGACTCACTGCGAGGAAACCATTGATTAGCCACGTCCTCTCACCTTTTAGTAACTTGTCATTTTCTTAAATGACAGACTGTACTTGCTAGTTGTTACCCCTAAGCTGAAAATGTCCAGAAGGATATAACCGAGCTCCGTTAATTTTGGGTGTTATACTCTTTGACTACACGCGTGGCTATGACGGAACGGGGTAGGACCTGTCTTGGAGACGCGAGTTTCAGTCTGCTTGAAGAGAGTTCCCTTGATGCGCGTTTCAAGTTTCATTCCTTGGATATCACATCCTGTGGTCTGGTGAAGTTCGAGGTGGACTCCTGTCTTCCTATCAGACAAGAATGGCTTCGTGTTTAGAGGTAATCGTAGTTCCCATGTTAGTGAACGTGTTGCGGTCGTGATTGAAACGTGTTATGGGGCAGTTCAGTGATATACAACAAAAGTTACAATAAATACAATCACCAGGTATAAAAGGTGCCTTGGTATAGGAACAGTCTTGGTATAGTTTAAGATAACGACTAGTACAATTTTGCGCTTTCAATTTAAACTTGAACATTTAATGTGTAAGTAATATATCACCGCTAGCGTGAGAGAGAATTTACGGAAATAATCTCTCTCCAAATGTGGGGATCTTGCATGGAAAGTTTACACTTTGGGCGCTGCGCCAGTAAAACTTTAGGATACATATATTTTTGTTTTTCCCAACGTCGCGCTATCTGTACAAACACACGCCTATCATTGAACAAAACCGTTTCAAAGCGGTGTCGTACGGTAGACAAGTGTTATTGACACGACCTACCAGTTGAGTGTTTGGGAAGTCATGGTCAAGTTCATTCCGCTTTACCTTCTAGCTTTGCTTTTCCCCCACGTTTATGGATGTAAATTGTAATTGCAGGCTAAGCATTGCCGATTTTCAGGCTGCATACAATTATCTGTAGCTCATAGCGTCATTCATGAAGATTGTACCAAGATATGAAGCCACCATCATCGCATAGCGATTGGTGTTGCTAAAAGAAAGTATCTTTCCTTCGAAGATGTCGCAGTTTAATTTCTCAAAACGGAGATGCTGGCCGAGAAGGTGTTTCGATTTAGAGACCATGATGTTGGTTCTTGCCTTGTGTGAATTTGGTACGATTCTTGGTCAGGGCTGTTAAGTTCGTAATGAAATCGAATACATTTTGTAGCATGTCGATCGGAAACGATTCGGATAGATTTTACATGTTCTGTTACTAGATCCAATATTGCGTTCAAACGTTTTGCGTATGCCTCTCGAAAATTAAGAACTCGGTTGTATCCGAAAAAAATATTCCGAAACCATTACCAATTTCGTAACACATGCAGCAGCCCACAAACTTGATCAACAAACGGTCGTCGGCGAGGCAACGTCGACCGACCTACGGATCATCAGTGGAGAAGAGATCGC
Organism: Patiria miniata; assembly: GCF_015706575.1. Lineage (NCBI taxonomy): Eukaryota > Metazoa > Echinodermata > Asteroidea > Valvatida > Asterinidae > Patiria > Patiria miniata. Next base: position 38,986,753 of record NW_024037069.1, on the reverse strand, counting down.
GCGCGATCGGCAAACAACTGAAGGTTATAGCCTGGTTCATACCCATGGCTCGTTAAACGTGTCTGGGTTAGGAGGGTCAAAGGCTATCATTCATAAAATATATCGGGATCGTGGGTACAGGTGGATCGTAGTAGTGGGGTGTTCTGCTGTAGTAGGCGTGCATAATGTGCATGTACATGTACAATACAGTGTACGATGGTTGTACCGCCATCGCATAGAGCACTGTAATGTGGCGAGATTGGACAAGTAATAAGCAGCGCTGGATTCTCACGACCGCGTGCATAATTTTTTTTTTCTTCAACTTAAACCCGCGGCTTGTATAATGTCGTGTGTAGGCTCACACACGCACGAATAGCGGCTAGCCCCAGCTCATTTGGTATGAATTCCTGATGTACATTTTCCGGACCGGTGGTTGAACCAACGGGCGCGCGTGTACACGTTCAGTACATACCGGTACACTACATGTAGCTAGCGATTCCGATCTCCGCTGACTCCAGATGGATACGCGATGGGATGGTCACGAGGCGTAGATAGCGGGGCTTCAATCATAATGCATTCCTGGATGTAATTTAACTATGCTCTGAATGAAAGGCTTCCTCTACATGTATTGCAACAATGGTGTGGTTCGCGATAGCTGATTATGTGAATTAACGGACAGACCGACAACCTGTAGGATTCACTTCTCCGCGTGTGTTTGTGTGTACATCTTCCAAGACGTTTTTTTTTGTCGGGCGGTGAAAACAAGGCGCACCCGGCGCCTCGTTTTTGTCACTCCCTCCAAAACAAACTCGCGAACATGTTGAATTTCTTCCGAAGGAGGAAGAAAACTTCCAGTGGGAAAGCTTCCACGACTCAATCTCGTCAAACAGTACCTCAGGACGGCGCTGGCACTCAGGCCCAAGCCTCATCGGATGGCCCTGCTCAGGCCAGTGAATCACCGCCGGTTAGTAGTGTGAGTGAGACATACCAATCATACCAAGCATATTTTCACTTGTCACACATGGACAAGAGGTGTCGATGACTGTCTTTTTTTTTCAAGTGAAATCATTTGAAAATGTACTAGGTTCTATCAAAATGGGTCAGATGTATACCAAATGTTGGACTCTCACTTTTTTTCCCAGTGTTTTTCCGGAAATGGTGATCAGTCAGAAATTGTAAAAGAAATTCTATTGTGTGGGCTGTAAACATCTTCCACTTAGTTTGTGTGCTCAGTGAATTAAATTAAATTTAATCTGTCTAATAAATTAACCAATATTCCTTTTTTTCTGTTCCCAAAAATAATCTGGTATGTTTCTATTTTTAGATGGGGGTAATTCTGTCTAGACAACTGGTGACCTCAGTGTTAGGTTTGTTGTTTTTTAGGGTCAGGGGTGGTTTCATCACGTTTACAAGCAGTTTTGTATACAGTCAGTTTCTGTTTGACTACATCAGTGGCGCAGGGGGGATCAGCCCCCCCCCCCCCAAGAGGTTGTCAATTTTTGGGGGGTTTTCAATTTTTTTTTTAGTCCTATGATTTGACGATGGTGATATGTTTGTGGCCTATTTTGCGAGTAGTATAATAATAGGGGTATAAATGGCGCCACCAATGTCAAAATAGTCCGTCCTCCTCCCCCCCCCCCCACCCCCCCCCAAAAAAATATTTTTCCGCTGCCAAATTTTGGGCACCTTTTTTTTAACAGAAATCAAACTTCTAAAAAAAATTCAAAAAAAAAAAATCTGACCCCCCACCCAGCCAAATTCTGGGTGCACCACTGAACTACATAAACAACCATGACAGATGAATTACCAAAACAATTTGATAAAGTATGTATTCCTCATTTTCAAATGAATTCCATAGAAAAAGTGATTAGGTTAACTTATTATGTGAGCTTATTTTTTTTATAATGTCATGCACTCTCGACAGTGTTGGTAATTAGAGTAATACTCTATTTCAGCACCAAATAATAAAAAGTATTTAAAAAGACATCATTCCGTAACTGAAAAATGTAACTTCAAAGGTACCTTCCTGATCCTGTTATTGTTACAGAGAAACATTTATAGGCATGTGCGAATGTCACCAAGGGCATGACTTAGTACCTTTTTCATATTCACTGAAGGATCAAATATGTGGTAAATATTTGTTAAGGATACAAACACATCCATCCATTTTGCATGACATGGAAAGGTTGAAGTGCTGGGTTGCTTTCTGTAACGCGTCCATTTGTAGCATGTGGGGTCCCGCCCACTCACACTCACAGAAGCGACCGACAAGTCCAGTTGTCTTACCAGAAGTAGGCCTTTGGGAGGACCCACGCTTCGGAGAAATTCTGGTGGGAAATTTGAAAGCGACTCCACTCCTCGTTTTTTCAGATCTTGAAGTGTTTTTGCAGGCGGTTGTCGTCACGGATGCGCGACTCTGCGATGGTTTTGATGCATTGTGCGCCTTTACCATGTCGGACGACTTGCATGTTGAAGAGCACTTGAAGCTGTTTTATTTACTCTGGGAAAATGCTAATGAGGATCTCAAGAAATAAACTCCGTGGAAAGTTCTCTTTGGAAGTTATGATCTTGAGTGCTACCCCTTTGACGGTAACGGGGGCGTGATCACAGCCCACTTCTGGAACACTCAAAGCATCCCAACCCATGGGTAATACTACATTGTACCAATGGCGTCATTGCTGCAGTACTTATATACGAACCCCAGGTTAGACTAATCTAAGCATTTCTGTCCAGTCGAAATGTCAAATCCAGCGTTTGTTTGTGCAGGGAATACCTTCAGGTGAAATTAATCATAATTCTGTGTATATCTTGATTTAATCCCTCTGTGCGTAGTTCAGTCAGCCAGAGTATAAATCTCGAAAGTTGTCACTCTTCCATACATTTTGTATCCGCTGTTGCCTGTGTCAGTACGTGTGGCCAGTGCTGTGGCTAAACATCCGGTGTTTTTTTAGTGGCTTTTTGTCAAGAATACGTTGTGTTTGGCAGTCACTCAGTCAGTATTTTGAGGCAGAAGTGAGTGAATCTTGTCAGTACTTTATTGGACTGGCAATGTCTGATTGGTCAACTTGGTGGACTTTGAGGTGATGGCGTCAAATTTGGCAAGATTTGAAGAGGTATGTGTGCGAATGTACTCTTGCATCAGCCAGGCACGCAATTTCTTTCTTCGGAATAGCTAAAAATCAATAAACTCTTGCAAAATTTGGAATTTCCTCATTTTTGTCAATTACCAGTTGAGTGCCGGATTGGTGTTAGTTCCTCATGAGTCATTACCACTCTGTATTATGTAATTTTTAATCGGAAGGGTCAAGGCTAATTTGCAAACTCCTCATTTTCTGGTTTTTTTTTTATCCAGGAAATCTGAGGAAAAAGTCACTCTAAAATCTTTGCCATGGCAATATTGGGTAGTGAAAAATTCTTAAAACACATGGAGGCGGTATAATGCACCACAATAAGCCAGTTAGGTATTCCAAAATAGTCTGGTGCACAGCAAGATTCGACGATTTTTTTTTCGGGATAAACGTGGCAGATAAATGCACACAAGGCTATGAATGGGGGACGCGGTAACCAAATCTGCCTTTTGTAATTTTTCGTGCAATCGAACAGAGATGGAAACTTTGCATAAAACTTTGGACACACCAGACACCTAAAAACACTTCGCTGTCCAAGCATTTTTTTTTTTTTGCAGAATGTTACTTCAGAACACGATGATCTCTTCAATTTTGCTGGTACGCCGCTATGCTTTGCACGCATACGATGAAATGTTTATCCCGAAAGAAAAATCATCAAATCTTGGTGTGCACATGCGCAGCTTGAATACCGAACTGGCTTACTGGCATCCCTTCCTATTTTCAAAATTAGGAACAATTCCAGTTTTCCCACCAAAAGTGGCTACATGATAGTGTTTTTGGCTCTTTTTTTCCTTTTTAAATTCCATTTTCTTAAAAAAAATATTCAAATAGAAACCAGAAAGCAACATGAACTAGCAAACAAGTTACTGGTGCCTGCATTGAAAAAACAAACGAACAAACAGACAAACAAAAAACAGTTTATCTGATGAAAAGTTGACTGAGCCATGTTCAGTTTTGAAATGGCGATAAAGTTACTGGCATTGCCAATTAATGCACAATTTGTAAATGAGATAGATTTTAAAAAAGACTAAGTTGTAAATGGAGCTGTTTTATTGTTGTCAATGAAAGTTGGACATTGTTGAAAAGGAAAATAATACTTAATAGCCCTTTCATTAATATTTATCAGAAATATTTATTTATTGTCATTAAAAAACCCAATGTCCTTCTCTATATGTTCAATAAATTCAGCTGTAATTTATTTATGAATTGCCCATCAATAGCCAGTTAATACATTCAACACAACAAGAATATAACGCTCAATAATTAATATTAGCCCACTTTTGAGAATCGGTCATGCAGCGCTAAGTATAGAGGCCACATTTTCAACCTACTAGAACAGTGTGGATTATTATTGCATTGTACGACTGGCCTACATATATTTACCGATCACATGTTTGCATAGCGTGCATCAGTAAAGATGCACAGCATGTATTATTACTTGTGCTGTGAGCGCCGTGCATGTAATTGTGCCCGTGCCGCACTCGTGGTAAAAGCATATCAGTCGTGGGACCCGTGATGAATATTTAACCACTTTGGGACGCGGTAGTATAGAGTTTCGGTGGTTAATTCATTTTCATAATGGCTGGCCCTGAAAATTGGATTTCAGGAAATCTGAGTCAAATGGAACATGTTCTCTTATGAATTAATGAGCATGTAAGCTACTGGCATCACTTTTCAAGCGGCAAACAGTGCTGCAATAAATTACTTCATCTTGACATTATCAAGTGTAGCTGATTAAAATAAATGCTTTCTACGGTAAAAATTGTAACAAGGGGAAAACATGTTCCTTGATAAAAGAAACTGTTTGTATGATACTGTGTATTTTGCGTGATTTAACTATATTAATTAATGTGCAGGTACATTGTACAAATTTGTACATGAAGTACCATCATCTTGCACATTGAGACATGTTAATTTGCAATTAAAAAAAGTATCATATTCAGCAAATCATTCTGAATGTGTGAATGCACATGTTGCCTTGCAAATCCTGCAAATTAAATCTGTTATGTGCCTCTTTAACAATTCAGACAGTATCGAAAGCAGTACCACGTCCAATTGTTATTGTTTTTGTAAAGTAACAGCACCTCCCACATATAAACACCAATTCACATCATGTACATGTACATGTAGGTTAATCCGCAGAGGGGAACAATCCGGAAGGTATTGTACAACTCGCGTGAATTAAAATTTTGAGTTGAAATTTTCTGACTTGCACAGAATCCCAAGGTCAGAATTGGGACTTGATTCAATTATTGCACAATAACTGACGGACTTGGGACTTGGCACTCGTTGATTGCTGCCCTAATCTGCACAGGTTAAAATGATTAAAAAAATGGGTAAAGTCTGTGGGGGAAGGGGTGTCAAGTTAAAACAGGTGACTAGCACCTCTGCATTTGAATTTCCATACCGTATCCTGGCACAAGATGGACGGCAAAGTAATTACCGTTACTTTGAATTACTGTATAAATTGCAAAATATTTGTTGTATATTTCTCTGAACATTTTAATAATTATGTAAATTCACATACGTGTATATGGGTCATTCTATAAATTTGGGGTCCACTATTTTTCTGGCATTTATGATTTTAAAATTCTGATACACTCCTTCACACTAACCACCCTGAATCCATCAAAATCCATACCCCTGTTTTGGAGTATTTCGGCGGATTCAGGGTACCTCCATATTGAAAACTGGGGAATTTTGATGGATTGAGAATTGTAAACCTAGCGGTAAGTACTGCAGGATTTTGATGGATTCAGGATACTCTATACTGAGCAGTCACCTACATCAAAATGTTTGTGCATGACACAATAGGTGGATTTTGGCGGATTCTGGATACTTTTTAGTAAAAGCGCTCATGGGGTAAGGGTTAATGCAGTCGTCCTTCAAGAGTGATTATGATTAAGAGCAAACTACCTTCATGTACATGTACATGTACCCAACAAATAAAAGTCGTTCGATGTCATTCTTAATGATACTTGATGGCAAATTAAAAGTACCAAGGTAACAGGGACAGGAATATGTCACACTTTGAACCCAACATTTAGGCCTATAGAACGACTAATATAACACCATTCACGAATAAAGGAAAAAGAGCCCTCAGCAAGAAAAATGCTAATTTATGTTGAAGTGTAGCACAGTAATAATAAAGCAGTTGGTCATTCTGTATCACATAAGACACACACACACACAGTGATGGGAGGCCTTTCCATTGAGCAAGGCCGCTGTAGAAACTCTTCCACTTAGTAAAATAAATACAGCGAGGGAATCTCTGCTGTCACACAGTCAATACAATGACCGGCGCTCATTCTACGCATTTCAACCCTTTGTGAGGTTTTCTTTGAACCAATCTTAAAGATGCGTGACAATATTATTAACATCCTTATCTCTCTTAAGTACCTCTACCATCTTTAAATATGATTCAATGTTTTATTTTTTCCTTTTTAGGAGAAATGATCAAATAATTTAACCTACCTTCGTTGCCGGAAAATTAGCAATTGATAAATGTTATATTAGCTTTGCAAGAATTATGAAGCATGGTTTAATTTGCGGCATTTCAGTTGTGGATTTAAATGCTTGATTGTAAATCATTGCATACATTGTAATTATAAATACTTAACCGTATAAGCAGTGGGACATATGGAAAAATTTAATTTCATCTTCACGTATAATTATGAGGATATGTATGTCCAATTAAAGGGAATGTGCAACATTTGCACACATCAAAAAACAAAACTACCAAATTATTTTGAAAAACCTTACTGGACTGTCTTTAATGGCAGTCTAAAACATCCTGTAAAATCATGGCACGTGGTATGCTGTTATTTTCAAGGCAAGGGGTATTTTTGTATAATTTCCAATGCTGGTCAGCCGACCAGCGTTGGGAAAACAGGCTGACTTTTTTTTCGACTGCTACCCTCAATTACCAAATTTACGGTCCACATTTTTTGTTTGCAATCGGTTACACGTCCGTGAATGGTTGCAAGCCAGCTAGACTGGTTCCCTGAACTTACATGTACAATTCCCCAACGTCTTGAAGTTACTCTGTTTCATGTTAAGTGGGGTCAGGGAACCAGACTACAGGAACAAAATTGTTTTTTTCTTGGCTTTCTAGCATCTACGAACGTAAAAGTGAAATAATATCTGCTATAAAATACAAACCCCCAAAACCATCAATTTCTGAAAATTACGGCAAATGTTGTATATTCCCTTTAAAAAACAATACACAGAATAGATAAAGAGCCATACTACATGAACATGAAAATACATCCAATGCCAAGGTCTTGTATGAACATACTCGTACTCGTGTGTATACGCTGTTCCCTAACAAACGTATACAGTGTATCTACGTGTTTGCACGACTTCGCTAGACAGTGAAAGAGTTAATGCCTCCTGTTTAATGAGGTGACCATGCATTAATTATGCACGTCAGCTTTGTAGTAATTACTGTAAATTAAATTACAACTACACCGTACACTGCTACAGTAAAACGTGCAATTAACTGCATGCTAATATTCTCGTAACTGTAGACTGAAGGGGGAAAAACATCGATGTCCCATTGACTGTACAGTTTTCTCAACAGTTGTATTGGAAATATGTATGTATTTTGTGTGTGTGTGTGTTCTGGTTGAATAAACTGGCAGTGCATTTTCCTGTGTTAAATATTGAATTACAAAAAGATAGAGTGCTGACTTAGATCACAGTGTAAAGATTTTTCACAATATACCGGTATGTATTTATAGTGGTATACAGGCTGATACATGTATGATACTTGGCCCGATTTCAGAAAAATTCTGGGCTCTTTGCGGTCAGCAAGAAGCTTCGGCTTGTCTGCATATTTCTTTTAATTAAAGATTCTGTGATTAGAAGATAAAGTGCAGAATAATGAGCCTAAGCACAGGATTTCATGATTAGCACAGCCATGACATTGGGAAAAAGGCGGATTGCACTCATAGTCTCATACAGTACAGGGTGAGTAAAAAAAACTGAAACCCAAATGTCGGGACCATTGTTTTAGTGATGTTCTGCATGTAGCACTTTCAAAATCTAGGATATAAAAACCCAATTCATTAGCTTTCTTTTAGGCCAAAAAAAAAAAAGTCTCCGGTTTCTGGTATGGAACTTGCCCAAAAAGTGGTGCGGCGACACGGCTTTTTTTTTTTTCCCTGACTTTTTTGCTTCAAATGCCGTGTGATGACTGCAAATGGTGCCTATATGGGATTGGGAGTCCAGAGAGGCCACATAAAGCTTATTCTCGACCATACGTGTAACTCCATCTAAAAACACATTAAAATTGTGCAGCAGCAGGATGCCAGTCAAACCAGTGAGTTTGGCGGTTTTGAGACATCATCTTTCATTGAAAAAAAAACTTTTTCATTTTGCCGACGTGCATGGCTACAGCGACGCGCGCGCATACCAGAAACCGGAGACTTTTTTTTTTTGGCCTTAGTACAAGAATCATTTAAATCACTCATGTACTTTTCAAGTTACGGCGTTTTAAACACAACCACCGTTTTAAAGTTCTGTCCATGGATCATAAAAAAGGTGTACTTTCTTTCAGCAAAACGAAAACAATTCTCGCACATCCCTATGTGATTTTTTTTTCGTTTTGCTGAAAGAACACTGAACTTTTTTGTGATCCTTGGTCAGAACCTGAAAACGGGGGTTGTGTTTAAAACTCCGTAACTTGAAAAGTACATGAGTGATTTGAATGATTCCTCTACTAAAAGAAAGCCTATGAATTGGGCTTTCATATCCTAGATTTTAAAAGTGCTACATGCAGAACTTCACTAAAACAATGGTCCCGACATTTGGGTTTCGTTTGTTTTTTACTCACCCTGTATACCGGTACAACGTGTACAATGTACTTTATACTTTTCATTAACCCTAACCTTTCCAAAATCCTCCATAATCCTCTTTGCAAAATGGAGGATTTGCAGGATAGAATCTATGGCAAAAACGTGTGGCTAATTTTGGAGAATGAACTGCATCAAAGTCTTAGGCCGGACCTTGTGTTAAATGCTCATCTGTGCATAATTTTAGGCCTAGACTATACTTGAAATCCTCCGCAGTGCTCCAGGATGTCACTGGCTCTGCCGCAACATATTGACAGTGATTTCTGGAGGATTTTGCAGGATTGAGGCAGTGGTCACCCCTCCAAGGACCACATTCAAGAAATCACGGATGATTTTGGACGATTGAAGCTGCATTTTTTACATAGAGGCAGTTGGAGAATTTTGCAGGATTGAGGTTTTATCCTAGCAAAAAATGACTAGGGAGTTGGGGTTAATTAAAGATTCTGTTGAAAGATTAAAGATTAGAAGATGAGTGCAGAATAATGAGCCTAAGTACTGAATTTCATGCCAGAGCCACGAAATTGGAAAAAGGTGGAATGCACTGATGATAAGTCAGGCATGTACAATATGTGCTACATGTACTTTTCAGTAAACGGCGTGTATCACAAGACTCGGGTCACAATACAGTATGTGTCACAATTGTATCAATTGTATGTCATTCTGTGCCTGCCCACATGTACTGTATGCACTCCTATTTATTCATAATGCCTTTGCACACTATTGTCGCTCCTTAGTGTTGAGTTCACCTTGAGTTAGGATTATTATTAAAGGGGTGCCCGAGATCGAAGGGTTGAACCCAGGTCCAAAACAGACTTTCTGATACTGTAAAAAAAAGAGTGTAAATTGTCCACATAATGTCGATTTTATTAACTAGCAAAACAAGTCAGTATCTCTAGAAACCACATATTTACAAAATGAAACTTTCTGATACTGTAAAAAAAGAGTGTAAATTGTCCACGTAATGTCGATTTTATTAACTAGCAAAACAAGTCAGTATCTCTAGAAACCACATATTTACAGCATACTAAAATGAAACTCTATAATTCCCCCTCCCCCTCAGGAGCAGCAGGAGAAACCCAAAGCTTCCCCCGCCACACCCAGTGCCGCACCCCAGACCGAGGAGGCTGAGGAACCCGAGGACACTGCCTCCACTCCCCCGGTGGTCCAGCCTAAAGGACGCCAGCGTCGCGGTGCCTTCAGTGCGGAACCGTTGACTGAGGAGTATGCTGCTTCCTATGTTAAGAAGGTAAATCACGATTGAAACTGTGCGCACAAGGGCGGATTGGGGGGGGGGGGGCAATGGTAGCCATGGTCCCCCCCCCTCCCAAAAAACAAACCCAATTTTTTGTTTTAAGTGACGTGGCAATAAAGGCACCACCATCTTTTCCTAAAAAAAATTGGTTAAAGTGGTCAGAAATTGCCTCAGATTGCACCACAGAGCATCTAGAGGCCCCCCCCCAAATCTACATGTAGATTGTGTTCAGGATCCGCCCTATGTGCGATCCGCCACAGTTTGATACGATTTCTGAAAATCCTCCACATGATGGAAATGATACACCCAATGTAGGCTGGCTTTCTACAGTTGCGCCAACAAGAAAGTATTTGGAGCAGCTGAGGACAACCCAAAAGGAATTTGGTTAAAACCCTAACTCCCTAGAATGATTTACTAGGAACCTTCCTCATCCTTGCAAATTCCAACACCCTGTGCTATTAAACTATGCACAACATTAAACAGCTGAGAATCCACCAAACCCTTGTAAAAATAATAATGATAATAATAATTCATAGAGCATTACATCAAAAGAAAAATCTCAATGCGCTTTGCAAAATTAATCGCATGAAAAAGTCATAATAGTACCGTAATTTTCGGAATATAAGCCGCGGCTTATACGTTGAATTTGCCCATGAAAATGTTTACTGCGGCTTATACACAGGGCGGCTTATATGCCGAGCCTTGAAGAATAAAAATGAGATTCAAATGTGTATTTAATGTACTGGTTTAAGATTAGGTATGTGGCTGAAATGAATTATCAATTAAGAAAGTCATTAACAAACACAAAAATATACCGAGCGGTAAAAAGTACGGCAGGCCGGCCAACCATGCGTGAGTGAAAGCCGTCTTCGACAACCGGCTGTATGTGATACTAGTGCTGCATGCCATGCTGCATGCATTCCCCATGGACCACACCATTTGTGGTAATAAAGGGGTGTACTTTCTTGGGAAAAATAATGACCAATATTTTAGCTGTTTAAAAACAGAAAAAAGACAACGAATACTTTTTATGGAGTTCAAATCATATTTTTATTCGATAATCAGTTGTTCAACGTCGCAATATAATTTTTTTTCTTGAAATGTATTCAAGAAACGTTGTTAAACTCAAAACAGGGGCTAAATCACCCCTTAATGGATTCGTCCATAAAAATGTCAGCAACGTGTTGACTGTTTTCGAAGAAAGTTACAATCCAAACTTGAATTTTTGACGATACTCCTCGTTAGTAATCACAACAATTTGATAAGTTTTGTTGTAAAAACGGACCTTTTTATTCTTATCTTAGTACAAAACAAATCAGCATCTGTTGCCACAAAACAAGATTTGTAGTGCTCCAGTCAGACGACACATGGGTGGGTTGCATAGTCTCTCAAGTGCTGCGGGAAAATGTTGTCATTTGCCGGCACAGGCTGCCAGGCCATGCGCTAACTTTAGGCCGGGGACCGGAGGGGCCAGCAGGCAGCAACTCCCGGTGTTTATTTCCCGGTGTTAATTTGGAGGTCTTACTATTCCTCCATGGTCTTACAAAAATTGAAACCGCTGCGGTCGGTGCGGTTTATACGCCGCCGGTGCGGCTTATACGCTGACGTCAAATTTTAATTTGCAGATTTTTGCGTGCTGCGGCTTATACTCCACGCGGCTTATATTCCGAAAATTACGGTACATTAAAAGCTCATTAAAAATGAGTTGGAGTTTGGCTGGTTGCGGATCGTTAGGGTTAGCTAATTAGCTAATTAGAAAGGCAAACTTTCGGAATCCACTTTCCATTGCTAGACTCTGGAGTCTTTCCGAACAACTTCAGAAGTTGTTCTTTCACCATCTTGCGCTTGTAGTCGCTCCTGTTTAAAAAAAAAAAGAACTTCATTCAAATATTTTAAATAATGTGGTTCAGTGCCACCTTGAAATGCGCAATGATCTTTCCCTGATTCTGTTTGATACCATACAACACAACAATCTCAGTGTAAACACACGCATACCACATAACCCACATCATAAGTTCCGTCTTTTTTTTTTTAGATGGGCTTTGTGCAACTTTACATTTAAAAGAACCCCCAAAAAACTGGGATACTTCTGGTGCCCGGTATTTCAGTATGTGCACAAACATGCTCTAACCTTACATCTTTGTAGACCTGTGAACCAGAGAGGTCCACATAATGCAGGAAGCGTGAACGCTTTGTGGACTTGCACACGTCCACACTAGGTTTCCCCTCTCTGTAAAACGGAGGCATTTTTCAGGCATGAGAATCTTCCTGTTTAAACAGGAATTCCTGGGTTTTTTTGTTGCCCAAATTTCTGCGTTTTTATTGTGAGCCCGTTTTGGGGCTTTTTGCCTGATTTCACATTTGTTTCCTGTCTTTGCACAAGTTTCCTGTTTTTATTTTTCATTGAAATTCATTCTCATGCCTGATTTTGGGGTTAGGTTTATCTGTTGCAAAATGAAGAGAAACACTCAAGGAAATCACCATAAAAAAATTGGGTTACAGTGCATACAGTCATGTTGTACTTTACTCCAGAGGACAGTGCTTTGTCTTTCCCTTTGTCCCTGTAATACATGTATAACACTCTCCCATAGACTAAGCACACAAACTTACTACAGAGGACCGTTTTGAACAAAAGACCCAACGACCAAGGACTGAAAGGATCTGTTGTTCTCCCTTTGTGTCTGTCTCGGGGGTTATGTAGAACACATGCATTCATACACACACACACTTATACTTTGACTCGTAATAATGCATTGAAATGGATTCCAGTTAGGATTCTTTTGAGTCGGGAGTCAAGAGGATGCTGTTTAAAGTTCAGTGGACTTCTTGTTGGCATTGAGTGAGCGCTGAACAGCCATAGCAAAGTGATTGAATATCACCATGATTTCAGCGTCCAAAGGTCCTGCTGGGTTATAATGACTCACACGTGTCTTATATCGCCACAATGTGTACAAATAAAGATAGTACTTGAGAAGGAATGAATAAATGTACGTACATGTAGGTCACCTTAGAATTGCATTGATGTGTTACTTTGAATGCAAACAAATTTTGGAAAGAAAAATTGCTCCAGCTATATTCAGAATGCATTTATGTACACGTACTAACTGTACACAAATTTGTACAGACCTTCAAACAATGAGCGATTTCCTTTGATTTGCATTGCAAAATGCGAGGCAATTTTAAACTTTTTCACAGATTATTTCATAACAATTTGCTTTTGCCATATATACAAAATTAAAAATTAACAGGAGTGCACTATATATTTAATATTTATAACCAAATAATAGCTGACTGACAATCATTCTGCAGTTGTAATTGAGTAATTTCAGTATGCACACTATGTACTGGTACTTTTCACAATGTCATGTCATTGTTCAATATGATTAAGAACATTTATTTTTAAAGAAAAAAACCCATACATTTCAGCATGATGATTGATCGTTGACTGTAAGTGACACTGGATTCCGTTTTGTAGTATCTGGTTGCATGCATAAAATACGTGTACAAAGCTCTGTATCAAATCTCTACCCCAGTGCCTCAGTATCAAAGAGATGTTGGTCCAATAAAAGCAGACACACAGACTGCCCGGACAAATGAAGTGGCGCTATCGATTTGTGAGCTGTCGCGTGCAAAGTCTCAAATTACATGTATTTTCTATCAACTTAAAAATGTACAGTGCAAAATGTGATTGACCACATCCATTATTGTTTGGACGCAAAATCTCCAATGTCCTACCATAATTTTACTGGCTGCATTTAGTGTATTGGCCAAGTGCCTTGAACGGAAGACAGTATAAGCTGTCCAAGCTTATTATCAGCATCCTGCAATTATCTCTGCTTCAATGGGTAGCTAGTCAGAAACCACACCATGCATGAAGAAATACGAGAGATAGCCAACCACTACACATATTATGCAGGTCTTTGATCGTGTACATGTACTGAGAATGTAGTAAAATCACGTTTTATGTTTACATGTAGTTACACATGGTTTAATAATGGTTTATGGTAACGCGACCTACCTGGATACATTATTTTGCCAAATTGCTGACTTGAAACTTGTTATTGCCACATTTGGCCAAAATTTGATTTTTTTTTGGTTTAATTTATTATTTTTGAAATAAAATCTTCCCTACATGAGTTTTGTTTGCTTGTTATTGGGTAATTTAACAAATAAACAGGTTAATTAAACAGAATACTGTTAAATGTATCCTAAAGTAAACGAAGGAAGTATAAAAGACAAACAAACAAACCATACAAAAGTTACAAAATAAACTAATTTAATTTTTTTTTTTTTTTTTTTAAATACATGTACTTCAGAAAATGGTTCAAATTTTGGATCATACTAATTATAGCCTGCTTTGCAATGTTAATAATGCATGTGTACATGTAACAAAGAGTTCGCGGTCATTATGATATCATCTCCAATGAAATGTATTAAACTGGAATTATTAACCCAAAGTGCAAAAGGACAATTTCAATGATACCTGATTTACCAAGACATAATTATGTGTAAATCTGGAACAGCAAATAACAATGGCTCTCTTTTCATTGGCAGGTGATCCCCAAAGATTATAAGACCATGGCGGCCTTGTCAAAGTCCATCGCCAAGAACGTGCTGTTCTCTCATCTGGACGAGAACGAAAGAAGGTAACGCTGTTTGATACGGTGACAATATTGGGACCAATATGGCGTAGGATTTGGCATCTGTATAAAGTAGGATTTAGTTTTGATTTAGGGAGGTGGGAAAGTAGCGGTTTGTTCCAAAAAAATAATAAGGATGAAGGTTTAGAGTCTGGTGTGACTAGGCATGTTGAAATGTTGCATTTCAGTTCCCAGTCCAAATTTTAAATTCTGAAAATTTGAGGGTGCATTGCTTCAATTTTAGCAGGATCTTTCTCATGGTCCACCTTTTTCCTGCCGCTGTCACATTTGCCATCTATGATTTTATAATTCTGACGCACTCCTTATTGAAGTCATCCGCCAAGAGTGATTATGAATAGCAAAATATCTTACCAGGCCCGTCGCCAAGGGGGGCCTGGTGGGGCCGCCCCCCCCCCCCCCTGCTGGCGATCAAGAGCAACGGTGCCGTATCCTTCCCAACAAATAAACAATCATTTGAAGTCAATCTTAATGATACTTGAATGACAAATTACAAAGTACCAAGTTAAGACGGTCAGAGCATACTGACCGGAACGTCGAGTTTATACCTCTGGTTCTTTTCAGAACCATTCTCTTAGTTGAGAAATTATTCGCACATGGTGTTTCCGCAAACCTTTCAGTATTTAATCGGAACAGAAATGTCACACTTTGGACCTTAAATTTATAGAATGTCCCATTGGAATATTTTTTTACTGCATCTATATGTCGTGTAAATGTGCGTAAATTTAGTTTTTAATTTTATGTCTTTTTAAAAGCTTGCCCAGGATAATGTATCTTGCAAGGAAAACTGTTGAATTGTTTCCGTATTTTGCCAAAAATTAATAACAAAAAATAAATGACCAATCTAGAACTACAAAAAAATAATTGATTTTTTTTTTTTTTAGCCCATTGTGCATGGCATGACCGTGCACATGTACGTGTACATGTACATGCCTCTGAAAATGAATCCGACCCTAGTTCTTGATTACCCATCCCTTGGAGGGGGCTAAGGTTTCGTTGTCGATAAGCCCCCTGAACAAGATCATGCATGAAATGAGACAGGTTTTTTGTTTCTCCTGATATGACCTTATTATGATGTGAACATCCATGTAATATATATTTTGCCAGTTTAGTAGCATGGATATTAATACATGATAACGGTCATCATATTTTTCATGTCATTAAGGCAGGTTTTTTTAAAAAAAATGGAATGACAGGGGAAAAACAGCAGATCATTAGTATCACCACAATTTGAATTGTTCCTCTTGTTGCTTAAATTACAATTTGAAGTGTTTCTTTTGTAGCTCAGAATTGTAGAAAGTCTTAAGTGTTGTTTGCAGTCCACGCAGACGTGATATCACAGCAAATATCTTGCAGTGTAAAGTGAATTTCATGAAAAGTGAATTTTATTTTTTATGTAAATTTCTCATTATTGTGTTTGGACTGGACTGTACAAAGAAAAACAAATATTGCATTGCATGTACGGGTACGCATACATTTTACCTGGTACTTTTGATGTTAATAACCAAAATAAGTGCAATGGTCTTGTTTCTCATTATGTTGCCAAAGATTTACGGTGAAACTCCCATCACTAGCAGATCTACAATTCTTAAGCGATCATTTTTGAAGATATAAACTTGCAGTGTTGCAATGGGTGAATTGTACATGTCCGTGTGCATGTACAATGTACGTGTGCACTTGAGTGGCAAGTAGACATGTTCACTTATTGCCTAGTGATGCGTGTGTTTCTGATTCGAGATTATTCCAACTTTTCTCTCTTTTTTTTGGCAGTGATATCTTCGATGCTATGTTCCCAGTCAAGCACAGCAAGGACGAAGTCGTTATCAAGCAAGGTACGGTCCTTTGTCATGCCAGGATGCGGCTGTTTTTGGTGATATTTTGACAGTTCTGGAGATTATTTGATGCAGCGGATGATGCTTTAAACCCTTTCCTGCAGCTTTGTATCTGGGTAATTCTATAAATTCGGGGTCCAATTTTTTGGTGTCCCTGTTACATCTAACATCAGACTTTGTAAATTCAGAACACATTTTCTTCATGCCTTCTACCTCCAAGAGTGATTATGTAATGCAAATTACCTGCTTAACAATTTAAAATAGTTTGAGGTCAATTTCAATGATATATTTTCATGCCAAATTACACACAGGTCGGGTGTAACAGGGTGCCAGAATGAGACACTTTTGTACCCCAAATTTAAAGAATGACCCATTTGTTTAATTTATTTTACTTTTATTGGAGTCTGGTGTTTTTTTTCTGGCCACAAGGCCCAGCCTACTGTCTTGCGACTTGCAGAGTGAATGACTGAGTCATTGACTGAGTCACTGAGCGACTGACTAAGTGACTGACTGAGGCATTGACTGAGCCATTGACTGAGGCATTGACTGAGCCACTGACTGAGGCATTGACTGAGCCACTGACTGAGGCATTGACTGAGCCACTGACTGAGGCATTGACTGAGCCACTGACTGAGTCATTGACTGAGCCACTGACTGAGGCATTGACTGAGCCACTGACCGAGTCATTGACTGAGCCACTGACTGAGCCACTGACTGAGCCACTCCCCGAGTCATTGACTGAGTAACTGACTGAACGACTGAGTGACTGACTGAGTCATCGACTGGTCACTGAGCGACTGACCGAGTGACTGACTGAGACATTGACTGAGGCATTGACTGAGCCACTGACTGAGCCATTGACCGAGTCACTGACTGAGCGACTGACTGAGCGACTGACTGAGTCATTGACTGAGTCACTGAGCGACTGAGTGACTGACTGAGTCATTGACTGAGTCACTGACTGACTGACTGACTCCCCCATTGACTGAGCCACTGACTGAGTTGTTGACTGAGCGACTGACTGAGTCATTGACTGAGTCTCTGACTGAGTCACTGAGCGACTGACTTAGTGACTGACTGAGTCATTGACTGAGCCACTCCCCGAGTCATTGACTGTGTCACCGACTGACTGACTCCCCGACTGACTGAGTCACTCCCCGAGCCATTGACTGAGTCACTTAGTATAACTAATGTCCTGATCTGAGAATTCCGTGTCCAGCTTGTAATTGCAAGTCAATTGTTATTGCTTTTTTCAATGGAGTTGTGTTGTATTTTTTTCATTTCAACTGAGCACTGTATTATAGAAAATATGAGGTTATTTCTATCACATACTGACAGATCATTAAACCAGGTCACAATTTCTTTGAAGACGGGTTTGATTATTTTCTAGGTGGCTTGCTGAATGTGAAGGTTGTTCGTTCCGATTATCTTTCATAACCTCGGTGGCGGTTGTTGAAGAACAGGAAAAAGTGTTACATCGTTGACAAACAAATCTTGTGCTTGTTGTGTCTTGTACACATGTACATGTACGTGTGAATATAGAGACACAAACAAACAAGCAGATTTGCAAATGTATTCAACCTTTGCTCCAATTAGTCCTTCCATTGCCAACATAATTTTTTTTCCACCCCTTTTGCTTGTATTGCTGGTATAATTTGACATTTTAACCCTTCGGTGCACAGATTATTTGGATTAGATGCACAGATTATAACGTTTCTTTGGCAGTCGCCACAACTGCGCTGTGCACAAAAGGGTTAATAATTTAAGCAAGTCAAGCGTTTTACCAGAAATGCATTCCAGCATCAACACATTTATGCAGTTGGAAAGTCAAATTTGGATAATTTTCACCAGGAAGTGGACAGTGCTTTGAAAGAGCCTCAAGCAAGTTTTCGTTAGCACAAACCAAATGAGCATAGCACATTTGATTGCCAACTTGCATGTGTAATTTGCTTACAAGGATGATACGTAACATTAAACTCATCCATCTTATTCTGAGATTGACCATCGCAAGTGTTTTTGACAAACATATACAATAAAAAAACACAGAATCTTCTTGACATTTTTGTGATGAGCATGTCTCCCTCCCTCAGGATACTGCAGGTAATATTTAGTCTTAAGTTCAAAAAGTCAGAAATGTTAAGATTTTATTGCCACAAACGTGAATGAAAACTGAATGATGAAATGATAGAAAAATTTCCCTAGCCCTTAAAAATTTTCTTCTGATTTCAATTTGGGTCATATGTGAACATCATCAACATGAACTTGTGTCAAAATATGTCCATGTACATGCTCTTTATATTTTTTGGATTTAAGAATAGTGAATTCCACATTTTGAAATGTTAGATTTTATTGTCACAAAAGTACCCTTATGGAATGATGAAATGATAGAAACGATAGAAACATTTTCCCTAACCCTTGTAAATTTCTTCTGATTTCAATTCGGGTCACTTGTGATCATGTACATGTACTTGTGTCAAAATACATGCAATGTACATATGTTCTTTACATATCTGATACATGGATTTAGGAATGACTTATAGTGTAGATTAGTGAATTTCATATTTTGCAATGTACGTGTATGTTCATGTACACTTTTTCCCTTTGTAGATAATTTTGTTTCCATTGAAGTTACATGCACGATATCATGTTATTATCACGAAATGCTTCCTCCAAACAAACTAGTGATCCAAGCATCATGCTTCGCATGCAGCACATGAACATAATTGATCCGTCACCAGGCACGGCGCTACCCAAAACCCTGCACACCACGGGCCTGATTGAGATATTACACTACAAAACCCTGCCACTGCCATTCCTTCTCTCCGCGCTGGAAATACGATCCGCAGCTCCCATTGCACACCGCTCGATAAGTGATGCAGCCTGGCGCTCGGGCCCAGAAACGTGTGGCCTGGAGCCACGGCGGTGTGAAACGGCTCTTGCGAAGGCTTGGGAATTGTTATTAGATGAGTATGCCCATTAGTGTCAGGACAATCCCCAAATGATGAGGGCAAAAGATCCCGTCTGAAAATTGCAATTCACTGCGGGTTACTTCGGGGCCGAAGGTTCGGAGAAAAGAGGGGTGCATTTCATGATTTAAATCTCGCTGGCAGGATTAATTAGTTTGGCAAATGAAATTTGCTAAATGGACGTCAGGAACATGTATCCAATCTTCTGGACAGTATGAAAAGTTCATGAACCCCTACAGTTTTCGGAAGCGGTGAAAAAATTATTCGTTTATGCTTTGTGGAATTGCACTTTGTATTGCGGAAAGAACTTCAGGGCAAGGATTCAGGAAAGGACAGGATTAAGTATATGCCTTGAAGGGAGGAAGACAGGGGACAGTGAGTTTTCAATTATTTTGAAATTTTTATTGCTGTGCAATAAATGTGAGAGCCTTTAATACAGGAACTACTTTGGACTTTGACCACATCTTCACGTTTTCACCGTCTGATGGTGACATTTATTTGAGTAGTAACAATTGAGCTAATCAAGAATGTTATATCTTTGATGGTGCACTTGACTCTACGAGTGATAACTTAAAAGACACTTTCTTTATGCCGATTTTTTTTAAACCAAATTATTTCCAAACTGAAATGAGAGGTTTCTGCTAAAAAAAAAAAGACTGCATAGAAAAATGACTGCATACCTTTGCTTTTTAAACGTTTTATGCAAATAAACACAACTTGCAAAAATGAACATGAACACATGGCCTTCGTCTTGACCTTATACATCAGTGGAAAATTTATTTGTTGAGAATGCTAGCGGAATCGCAAGGAAACAGATGGAGTTAGTGATGTTTTTATTGCGGGACGTATTAAGACACAAGACAAGATTGGCACAGAGACTGCAAAGTGGATTCTTTTTTTCTAATTCAGCACTTGTAAAAAAGTAGATGAGTAGATGAAAAACCATGAGTAAAACAATGAGTAGCAAACAATACTCGCGAGTACTTGAGTACTCAGGATACTCACCCAGCACTAGTTAAGAGCATAGTTAATTGCTTGAAAAAAATTACTACAAAAATTAAACCCCAGTAATACCAAGTGGATATTTTCTTGCATGCACAAGCGTACTTATTACATGTATGTACATGTACATGCATAGAGCAAGGGTACATGTCGTTAAGGTCAATCAATTGTTGTTTTTTTTGTTTGTTTTTTCAGCAGTCAGTTGTCAGCACAGCTGTTTATTAATTTATTTTACAAAATTCCGTTAAATTTACCAAGAGGAGATATTCGGCTTTTATGTTTGAAATCAGTGGTGCGCGCGGTCAGTCATGACTACCGAAATGCAAATAAGGCGTGTAAATGAAAAGTTGACAAACTGCAGTTAAGGATGCAGCCACACTTGACGGTGTTCAAGCTCATAACGCAAAAATGTTAAGCCATTAAATTTGGATTACTTTTTGTGATCCATCTGGTACCTGTACATAGTAAATGTATTTGTGTACATGTATGTATGTTGCATTATCATGGAGCAGTTAAGCACAAAAATCTGCTAAGAACAGGATATATTGGCTTAGCGATAACAGGTTACCAGCCAAAATATCATGCGATTGATATCACATGTGACTGGTTCCCTGCTGATTGTTGCTTAATGTTGAATTCTGCTCAGCAACATTGCTTTAGAAGCAATTTCATGTAATTGGTCCCTGTTTCTGATTAATGTAGGAACTCCAGTTTTCTTTCTCTTCCCCATCAACGATCTTGTGCAATAACTCGACCTTGATCATGACTGTATGGAACTCAATTGAAAGACATGCAGTCATCTGGTCTTGCCATCTGGTAGTTTAGGATCAATAAAACTGATTTCAGAAAAAGAGGGGAAGGCGTAGATGTCGATGTATGGCTATATTTAGATCCGGATTACTGCAAAGGAAGAAGGTGGCCTGCAGACTCGTGGAAACTAAGCTTTGGGAGATTTTCGTCGATACCCTGAACTCTGGAAACATTTCGTAGCTGAATTCCAGCTGCCTGATGTAATCGTTATAAAGTTGTTCAAAAAAAATGCTTGAATTTTAGTACGAGTACCTGTGTTTGGCAAAGTCGTCTTTCTTCATGCAGTGTATTTTAACCAAAAATGTTTTTTTTTGGTTCAGATTACTTGTTGACTATTTATTGCAGGACATCTGTTTAATACTTGGATGGAGAAAAATTATGTTCTTGTACATCTTTCTACTTAAGCCATAAGTTGGAACGAACTCTCTGAACAGTCTTGGCTTCGAAATTCATTTTATTTGTTCACAAGCTATGATCGGGAAACACATTTGTTTGACTTCCTAAAGTTCTTTTGAAGCTAACAATTCGTTCAGAAATGTGTCTATTTTCTGTTACATTTAAATTTTGTAAATAATTAAAATGTTGTAAATCATTTAAATTTTGTAAATCATTTTTAAATCATGAGGGGAAATGAAATAGATTTCTGCTTTGGAGAAATACTCTGCAAAGTGTGTACATCGTTAAATGAATTAAGGTTGGTGGTGTTTATGTTAATAAAACAATTCAACAAATTCCATGGAAAAACTGTTGGTTCGGCCAAATGGAATCTTTACAAATGGAAAATGTGCTTATAGGTACGGACAGTGATTGTCTCCTGGAGCATGTGAAAAAAAGTGTGAAAAAAAACAAGTGTGAGGCTTGGAATTGTGATGAGGAAAGAGTCCTCACACTGCATTTCACCTTGAGAGTGCAATCAATGGCAAGCCCCTTCCCCCCCCCTCTTCCCCCCCCCCCCCACCTCGAACCAGGAACCAAATGCCACTCTCAACACAGCAAGGCTCGGAACCACCCCAACTCAAGGTGTAAACATGACACCTCTGTCAACATAAACACAAGCAACGTCATTCCTAAAGCTTGTATTATTTTTCTTATTTTGTTCTCACCAGGGGACGACGGAGACAACTTCTACGTCATCGATGACGGTGAAGTGGATGTGAGTATTGATTGGTTTCCGACACCTTGTGTCCATTATAAGCTTGAGGAAATTTGGTTATTTTTAGTTTCGCGGGTTCAAAAACCTGACGCATGTCTTTACTAAGTTGCAAACAGAAATGTGAGAAATTAGCGGGTTATTCTTCATGTTTTGAAGATTCAGGAAAAGAAAATATTTGTCACTTAAGTTCTCAAGGAAACACGTAGTATAGATTTTATGTTTACTCGGGAAAAATTGAATGACGCATACTGATACATGTACACGTACACGCATGTCATATTTACTTTTTGCATGTATTCCTTTTGAAATGTCTTGCACTTATAAGACCACGCTGGGAGCTTTACTGAAAAGCTGGGAGTGTAGTTTTAATGTTCAGGTCACAGTCGGTGAACTTTCTGTTGGTTCATATTTTTGTTTTATTGGAAACTCCATATACAGTGAAATCTTGATAAGTCAAACTCTGATTTATAATCTCAAAACAACTGTTAAGTCAAACAAGGAATCCATTGCCTTCAGTAGTGTAACCATGATATACAAGTAACAACCCTGGTTAACTCAAAATTCTGCTGAAGTCAAATTGTGAGTCTGTTCCATTGAGGTTTGACTTATCAAGATTTTACTGTACATGTACAAATTACCCCCAGAAAACAAGTACATGTAGCGCCCAAGTTATGGGCTCTGTGTGTCAACAAAAGAGGGAGCGTTTTTACCACTTTTGAGAGCCCCTTAGGACGGGACACTGTGTGAGCATACTGTCCTGGTTCGCGCAAAGTACGCACAACTTATTTATCCTGAATGTGCATAAAGCTAAGCCATAGCTCTCTGACACATGACGACCACTACCTTTACACACACTGACTTTTCACTGACCGGCACCTTTGAATGACTATTATTTTCAGATACTGTGCACCTCCCTACAAATGCTTTGTTATTATTATAGCGTCTTCGCGCGTGAGCATCAGGCGGCGTCGGCGGCATGAATACGTCCAAGTTTAACTGTGACGGTCTCCCATACTAATCCCCGCCCCCAATAACTTTGGATCATTCAAAATACACAGTGGATGGACCGGGAACCAGTCTAGGTCTCCCCCAACTGTCTTTTTTTTCCGGTCGTTGAAGGGGTACTTGTGCAGGGAGCCCATTGTGTCCGCCATGTCTCAAACAGGCTAATTGAAGGTAAAAGTGATGATGAAATGATTATTGTATTTCTTGCAATAGATCTACGTGGATAACGTAGGTTTGGTGACAACCATCGGAGAGGGAGGTAGCTTTGGAGAGTTGGCCCTCATCTATGGCACACCCAGAGCTGCCACGGTCAAGGTAAATAATAACCAACACTGCTGCCATCTTGGTCTAGTTCCCTATCAAGGACACAAATTCAAGTTGTTATTATTCAAAGATGAATACAACATTCAAGCTTAGACTACTGTCTGTATGAGCAGAACATGACAAGGCTGACACTACAATACATTCAGACAAGAAAAGGACTAAAGAAGAAAAACAAGGTACACAGTATGAAATAATTTTCTTCTAAAACTGGTCAGAGCATAATATATTGACAGAAACATCACGTTAACACTTCCAGTTCTTCTCGGAATCACAGCTATTTTAGAGATAATTTTTTGGTGCATTCACAAACTTTTCACAAGAACGACCTTATAGACCTTTATCATGCTGCCCCCATTTCAGTCATGTTCCCTGTATCCAAATAACATTAATGAAGGATAATGTTTATTGTGCAAAAAGGACCCAGACTATTTCACCTTCCAGCCTTGTTTTGGTTACGTTGATGTGAATGGTAAAAAGGCAAATGGCCCAACATGATAATGTTATAAGATGGAATTTTTGCGCTGGGGTGATATAAATCAAATAAGGTTTTGCCCTTCACCGACGTTTAAACACTGTATACTCATTGTGTTACCTCCCGAGTGAAAGTTGGAAAAATCACTCGGGTGGGACTCGAACCCACGTAACACACTGAGTATACAGTGTTTAAACGTCGGTGAAGGGCAAAACCTAATTTGATTTATATCACCCTGGTGCAAAAATTCCATCTTGTAATAGTTTATGCGGTACCCGCTGCTACATGTATGAACATCAGATTCGAACCGGCCAACCTATCCCGTTAGCTCGGCGGTCGAGTGGTAAGACATCTGCACTAGAAAGCAGGAGGTCGTGGGTTTGAGTCCCACCCGAGTGATTTTTCCAACTTTCACTTGGGAGGTAATACACTGAGTATACAGTGTTTAAACGTCGGTGAAGGGCAAAACCTAATTTCATTTGAACATGATAATGGTCTATTGTACATAAATGGTGCAAGTTAGGGAACCTGGTGTTTTGTTCCTAGCGTAATCTCTCCAACAGTCTTTGTGAGATCTACTGAGGCCAGACGAGACAAAAGTTCTTCAAGATCATCAATCATAGCGATTCCCTAATCAATACTTACCAATATCCAATATCAATTCCACATTTGCATCCACCCAGGCTAAGGGTGACCTGAAGCTGTGGGGTATTGACAGAGACAGCTATCGGCGCATCCTCATGGGTAGCACCCTGCGCAAACGCAAGCTGTACGAGACCTTCTTGTCCAAGGTGTCCATCCTGGGTAAGTCTTACCAGCTCACAGTTTATACTGATTTCCTTGTTTTTTTTTAACTTCTCATGAATGCCATCACAACTTGAAAAACACTGTACAAAGTCTTGCGTGGTTTGGAATTTCTTAGTTTTTTTCTAAAATTCCCAGTTGCATGCCTGAGTTTAGTGTTGTCATGAAGTCCGTCACAAGATCTGGTCATAAGAAAATCACAAGTCCATAAGGGTCATTCTTTAAATTTGGGTCCAAAATTGTTGCTGTTCCTGTTACCTTTGTACTTTCAAGTTTGCCATTCGAGTATCATTAACCCTCCTGCTGATTAAACAGTCCCAGACAGTCAAAAATTCCATCCGCTTCCCCTGCCATGCCTTTTACACAGGCTAGTCACCAACAGTCAGATAATATTTCAAGCAAGCAATCTGACAAGTGGCACAGCAGTCTTATCAATCACCTACAGTGATAGCATAGCTGTATCAAGTTCCATTAACAGTCACAGCCAGTCAATCGTGCTTTATGTAGCCTGGCAGCTCTTAACTGTTGAAAACAGTCACTTGATTGATTTTGCCTGAAAAGACAACTTGGCAGAATGTATGTTTGCATAGGAGGGTTAAGAATGACTTCAAACAATCTTTACATTGTTGGATAAGTATTGCAGTTCACTATTCATAATCACTCTTTGAGAACGACAGCATTCAGGTGTGCATCAGAATTGTAAAAATAAAATGGGACAGGAAGCAAAAGTGGACCCCAAAGTTATAGAACGAACCCCCCCCCACACACACACACAAGTGTGTATTTGCCCGCAATCGGGGACCCCCATTGTCTCTCTTTTGTTTGTACTTTTTAGGAAGACCTCCCATATGTTTTGTACACGAATCCAAATAGGGGACCTCTCAGGAATTGGGGACCCTATTGTCCTCTATTGTTCAACATCCCCTATGGAGTACCGAAGTGAATACATCACACACACAAATTGTGTGTGAAAGACATTAGCGCGTGATTCAGCCCGTGAACCAACACGCGCGCGTACTCCATTCGTTCAGTTCTAAATGACGTCACACTTCGGTACTCCATTGAATGCAGAAACAAACTCATACACATCGCGCCACAAGTAACAGGGGATGAACAGAAAAACAAGGAATCTTTTGTCACAGTTCACTGGAATAGCTTGTGACTTAAATTGAGGCTGAAAGACTTGTGATGGACTCTACTTCAACACAGTAACAATTCCTCAACACGATCATCAATGCTTTTCAATTAGGAAAACAGTGGTCAATTTCACTGAGATGAAGCCCTCAGATGGGTGTGGTTCCGATGTGTGGGATTGGCAGGATGAGAGTGAAAATTGCTCAACACTCTGTACAAAGAGAGAGACTTTTACCAACTTTTTGTTTAATTAGAAATTTTGACAAAATCCGAACGAATTGAAAACATCAGGTCTTAAGAATTTGTTTACCTTCTTAGAATGTTCTCTGCTTCAAATCTAGATCCATTCAATCTGATTCCTGGGTGAATTTCTTTTTCTTGTGTGCCAGCCATTTTCCGCCTTCCCTTTTTTTTCCTTTGAGTACAAGAATGTTGTAATGCCTGATAAGATCACTCTCAAATCCGGACATCCTGTGCAGAAGCTCTTGCTCTAGGCGAGAGGCTGCCATTCTTGAAGTTCTCAGCTGACGTCCCAAATGGCTTTGTTCGGAAACAGTCATCTGTAATGAAAGATTTCCCGATATTGGTTAACAGCACTTGTACATGTACTTAAACATTGAATACCGCATTGCTATCTTTTCGTGTCGAGAATCTCAAGGTTTAAGTCTATTCTTATAAGTTTGGTACATTGTGTGATGTCTTTTGAAATTTGTTGCTGTCAATTTGAGTCATTTTTGTCAATTCTGTCATTTGCCCCCTTTGTAGTGAATTACAGTTGCAATATGGCAGATGGTCACTCTTAATTAATTACATAATTACTTTTACGTAATACCTTTTACTTTTGATACCTGTGGTGACATTCTTTTGGGCCCAGTCTTTGATGGTCTACTACAGAAAAAAAGCCAAACAAAACCACGAGAACACTCCGCTCTGTTACTGGAAGACGGTTAAAAGGGCCTGACTCGTGGTTTTATTTTATCAAATGACATCTTTTTTACCCAAACAAACGCAATTTAGTGGCCCAGTTTTTGATGGTCTACTACAGATAAAAGCCAAACAAAACCACGAGAACACTCCGTTCTGTTACTGGAAGACGGTTAAAAGGGCGTGACTCATGGTTTTATTTTATCAAATGACATCTTTTTTACCCGAACACACTCAACTTAGTGGCAAGTAGAGCAAGGAGCTATTTACGCCGGGATTGTAATCAATGCACAGTTATTTTGTCTGGTGCAAATCGACCAATCTGGGCACGCTATCAGTTCACGAAGGCCCCCTTCAGTTGGGAAAGCGTTGTGCTAGCTATTGTTCAGATAATCCATTATGGGGCAGTTGCTTAGAACAAATGTGCACAAGGATTCCTCCATTGAAGGGGGCCACAGGTGTGTACAATGATCACGTGCCAGGATTCGTCTATAATGACTTCTCTTCTCTTGAGTTTCTCGTCTAAGTAGCCACTTAAAGTACCTTTCTTTGTTTTTTATTCATTCCAATATGAAAAACCTACAAATTCATTGGTGTAACCTTTAATACCCCTTCTTGAATCGTTTTGGTCATCTCAGAGAGTCTTGACCAATGGGAACGCCTGACAGTGGCTGATTCTCTGGAGCCCGTCAATTTTGAAGATGGGGAGAAGATTGTAGTCCAAGGGGATCCTGGTAACGACTTCTTCATCATCGTTGAGGTGAGACAAGTATAAGATAATCCAGTCTCTCTGTTAGAGTTCAGTAATCCAGTCAACCACACAGGAATCACAAGTAAGAATAATAACAATGCCTTATACAGGGTGGTCCAACCCCCCCCCCCCCAAAAAAAAAACACCCCTCATAACTACCACTATTCAGAGACCTACACTGTTGATATGTATGGCTAGGAAGTTTTGTTCGAAGGGAAATGATACCAAGAGCTCAGTAGTTTTGATTCCAGCGCCATTTTTGTGATCCAAAGTCAGGGGTTAAGATAATCCTTTTGTTCACTATGCGATAATCCTAATTAGAGCTAATAATCCTAATTCATAGCTGCCAACTAGTACGATTTTTTCGTAATTATTACGAATTGTTTGTTAAATTACGAAAATACGATTTGCCACTAAAACATTACGAATTTCCCATTTTCTACCTAACGAAAGAAAATATACTTGTAAAGTATCGTTTTTGACCGAAAACGTCTGGCGAAATGTCGCGATAACGGATGGACTGGTGACAAATCTAATAAAAATGCAGTCAAGCACCTGATAGACATCAATGCAGTGTGCGCAGTGGAGTACTTGAGGACCAGACTAAAAATATTTTTCAATGGTGTGTCATTTGTGTGCATCTCGTGGATGTGTGGTTGTGTGTACTGTATGCGAGTACTTTTCAGTGACGATCGTGAGCACATTTAGTCGCTTATTGCCAGGATGAGACCCATCAGTGCGAGATTTTAATCATGGAATTTAATAAGAGTATGGTTGGAATAATTGGTAATAGAGTTTGAGTTTGTCACAATAAGAAAAGATAAGATCAGCATGCGTTTGCAAGGTATGTTGGCGGGATATTTCTATTGCATACGGTGGCCCTAAATCATTGTGTGTAAAAACATGATACGAACTCGAAACTCCACATCGATTGCATGCATCTCAAAAAAAATATGCGCACATGTTATTGATGTTATTATTTATTTCACTTCAACAGCTTTTTTTTTTTTTTAAATTATCTTTTGGCCTACAGTACATTATTATTCACAACAAGAAAGGTATGCACATGTATGTGTACATGTAAACCATGTACCTGTACTCGATGTTGGTAAAGCTTTTGATAAAACGAGCAGTTGAAAATGACCGCGCGGGTTGATTACTAATTGGGATTTTGAAAAGTTGGCAGCTATGCTAATTAATTAATTAATCCCAATTTGGTTCACAAAAATGGCACTGGCACAACTTTCATTGGTTTTCCTTTCAAGGGACAAGCTTCGGTTCTGCAGAGGCGTGATGAGCAGGATGAGTTCATTGAAGTGGCCAAGCTAGGACCCTCGGATTACTTCGGTAAGTTGAAACAAAGTACGGCCTAGTATGGGATGAAAGACCATTGTGCCAATAAACATGAATGATGGTGGAGGCGTCACCCCTCTTCCAAACTCAAACCTGACCCTTTACCCTCCCAACTTCAGTGATGCCAGTCAAAACATCTCCCTATATTTAATAATAATAATTTTTAAAAAAATATACAAAATAATAATAATTAATAAAAATATCCGGAAAAAATGCTCCAACCTGACGCCACTTTTTTCTTCATATATCATCTCAATGAAGATCAGTCATTGCAAAAATGATGATAAGACATGAATCTGGGACTGAGAAACATTTCCAATTTTGTTTGGAAATACTTTAAAAAAAATCTTGACTCTCCATAGACTTTGTACACAACCGCTGAAGTGGCGTCAGGTTGCAACATTTTTTTTCTCCAAATATCCTCCCTGCCATGATAAACTATTCTCCTAGCCAAGATGGGTTGTTTTCATCTAATCCACTAAAACAGATCTTCAGGTTTTATTCAGCCATAACAATCTCTACCAATGCAGCAAGTCAGATTATCAAGAAATCAAGCCATCCTTAACCCTAACTCCCTAGTGTCTTTTACTAAGTACTGGACCAAGTCCTCCAAATTCATCACTGACCCTGCTTCACATGATGCTTTTAGGACCAAATCCGCTGAAATCCACCTCAAGACCACCACTACTATAGGTGGATTTTGATGGACTTGGTACAGATGGTTTGTCTGCCAAAATCCTCCAAAATGGGGGATGGATGTGGATGGATTTGGGAAGGTCAGGGTTAAGCAACCTTTTTTCACAAACCAGACAAACTTCCTCCACAAGTCGTAAATGCCTGCACTGTGCATAATGCATGTAGCTTCAATGTCTTCTCCATAATTCCCTCTGAATAATATCCTCCAAGCCACGATGGTTTGTCTTCTCCATAATTCCCTCCAAAAATATCTATCATGACTAGGAGGATATTTTTCAGAGGGAATGATTGAGAAGACAAACCGTCTTGGCTAGGAGGATATTTTTAGAGGGAATTAAGGAGAAGACAAACCATCTTGGAGGATATTTTGAAGAGGGGATTAAGGAGAACAAAAACTATCATGGCCAGGAGGAAATTTTTTGAGGAGTTATTGAGAAAGCAAACCATCTTGGCCAGGAGGATTTTTTTTTAGAGGGAATTATGGAGAACACGTACTATCTTGGTTACGAGGATTTTTTTTAGAGGGAATTTTGGAGAACACAAACCATCTTGACTACGAGGATATTATTTAGAATTAAGGAGAAGACAAGCCATCATGGCCGGGAGGATATTTTTGAGAGGGAATTAAGGAGAAGACAAACCATCATGGAAAGGAGTATACTTTTTAGAGGGAATTATTGAGGAGACAAACCATCATGGCAGCAAGGATATTTTCGAGAGGGAATTATGGAGAAGACAATCCATATTTGTTACCTTTTTTCCTTGTTTCCAGGTGAGATTGCCCTTGTCCTGAACCGACCCCGTGCTGCCACCGTCATTGCCCGCGGCTCCCTGAAATGCGCCAAGCTGGACCGGGAACGCTTCGAGCGTGTCATGGGTCCCTGCGCCGACATCCTCAAGCGCAACATCACCCAGTACAACAGCTTTGTACAGCTTGTCGTGTAGTTCTGTCATTACCGCCCTCATTCCCATGAGACCCAAGCCAACCTTAACTCCTCGCGGAGTAAGTGAGTAGTCCCCAGCTTTCCATCTAGACAACCACCTCAACAAGCTTGTATAAACAAAAAAGTTTTGCCCCAAACAGCCGGCCTCGTGTAATTTGTAAAGGTATATTTTTTGTTCTGTTGTGAGTAGTTCCCGGATATCCGCTAGAGAATGACTTTTCGGCTTGGCTGAAGAACTTGAGCTTCAAACAGCCGGTCTTAGGGCGTAATTTATCAAACTATTTTGTTTCTGTTCGGAGGGCTTTATTTAATGCATTTTTGTGTATATTGAGTGATTTGTCTCTGTGACTTGTTTTATCTCGGTGATGCTAAGCACCGGTGTGCTACACCTAATCTGGTCCGGGTTAGAATCGGTGTAACAGTTGTTTGAACTTCCTTTTTCCGATCAATCTGGGAAGTGTGTGTATCCTGTAATTTTCATGAAACCAAGTTTTAACCATATGTTGGTGTGTTTTTAGAAAACCAAGGGGCCAACTTCTCAGCTGAGCAGGTTAAGTGTGCTTTGCACACACACAAAAAACAAACAGGTTATCAACAAATATTTAGTTCCAGGCTGATTTTTATGGAACTTGTTATTATGCTGAGCAGTATTCCTGCTAAACAGCTTTGTGAAACTGGGCTCAAGTTTCATCAAATGAAATATCAGATTTCAGTCATAATTAAGTGGTTTTTTTTCAACAGTGAAAAGGCAGCACTTTGCTGTGAGATAGGGGACACTTAAGTGCCGTTGTAACAGCATGCGCCAAATATTCGGTGAATTCTTTTACATGAAAACATTATTGTTAGGACAATTTTGATCAAGTTGTGGGGACTTCTGATTGTCCCCACATGGTTTTTAGTCCTTACAAAACCTATTGTACATGTTCATTTGCACAACCAGTGTCTAGTCCCCACAACTACAGAACAATCACTTGGGCTTGTGAACATTGAGCAGCTAGTGTGTGTCCCATCTTGCTTCTCATGAGAAGGCCACACTGTCCCCTGCACAGTTCCTGCATAGAATCCACGCAAACATTACATCAGCATCTATAACATACTTTTGCACTTTTGAATTTAAGTGCAGGACACACTCAACGATTCAAGCAACAACATTTTCATCTCTGTACATCTGTCTGTTTTTCTGAATTGGAGTTGGAGTTTCGTCAAACTTGCTTAGCCTCATTTAGAGGCTACTTTTTGAAGGCTCTAGGAATTAACGCTGTGATCGTAGATCATCGTACCAGCATTTTAAGGAATGGTTTTACGAGAGGCTCAAAATGCTTCACATGCTATCACAATTCCATAACGTATGTTTCTCCTCTGCATTCATTTCAGTCTGTTGTGTGTTCGTTGTGTCGCTATAAGCTTACGGTTTAGAATTAGCTTAATTAAGCAACAGCTGTAAAAAGGACAGGTGTCTGTATGTTAAATGTGGCTGTTATCCACGACCACAGTTTTGTATTGTTATTATCAATTTGCCTACAAAGGTTGACACAGTGAAGTCCTTTGCCAAAAGTTGCTGGCACTTTGTCTGTAGCGGGATTCGAACCCACATCCTCGAAAGCCTCAACCATCAAAGGCGCAAAATACGGCGTCCTTAAGACACAACGCTCCTTGAATGGCAAATGGTCTCCTTTTTGTTTTCACCTTCGTGAAGTTATTTTACAAGTGCATCTCGTCCAGTGTAAGGTGTGGTCAAAGAGAGCATAGTCAAACACAAGTAGGCATGGAGGTTAACCGCTGAATTTGTGTCAATTACTAGGAATATAAAAACTACCTGTACAACCAAGCTGCCTCATTTTGCCTTTGCAAAACTACAAAGGAAAGCGCATTGAATTCTAAATAAAGTGAATATTTAGAGGTGAAAATTCGATTTGAAAATTTAAAATAACAAACGTGTTTTAACTCTTATCATTATTGAAGTGGCTGTTACGGTGTGTAATAGTGCTTGTACAGGTCTGCCCTCCGGCGTTTTGTTTCTTTGATATCTGTCTGTTACTGTTTTTGTGTTACAAAGGGGAGAGGCAAGAATTTGGGCCCGGTTTATTTTTAATGCCTGGCCAGAGAGAAGGAAATTTTACTATAAGGCTTTATGGATCACTTTTAAATGTTTATAATACATGTATGTCACCATGAAGTAAAGATGTTTAACAGTCGTTTCTGCGTGTATAAATGTTCATTTTTTTTTAAAAGATTTTTGTTTGTCTGTTGGAGTACCATTCAATGTGACACACGACGATAGCGTGGAATATAAAAGACACAACAAAAGAGATAAGTAGTGTAATTTGTAGATGCCTTAAACACGGTTCGGGAATAGATTCAACAGTATTTTATAAGTTTTCTCTTGTTAAAGTATAAAGATTGTAGGTAACACCATGTGGAAAGTAATCTCTTTTTGGAAGAAGGGTGGTTCTGAAAAGAACCGGTTGTTTGAGTGTAGAACTCTGCAACCGGTTGGAGAACCACACTTCTTCCAAGAAGAGATTACTTTCCACATGGTGTTTACCTGCAATCTTTCTACTTTTATCTCATCCACCATGCAAAGCTTCAAGTCATATATTGTTACCTTTTTGTTGGGTTTCCTCGTCTTAAATTTACTATGACTCTGTCACTGATAGATCAGCCAAGTATGTTACTAACATTGTGATATATTTTAATACTAATCAGACGACCGACTCAATTTAGCCACCGATTGGCTATTTTCAGCATCACTTCCATAAGGTTGGGGCTAATTGGCCGATTGTTTTTTTTTTTTTTTAAAGTTAGTCATCGTGTCTCCATGGCAGTAGGTGCAAAGGACATTGACCCTGAAAGAAATACCACTGGGAAACGACACTTACTCGGAGACTATTTAAAAAAAATAAATTACATGTTTACCTTGTTACTAAAGTCAGTATTCATAGTTATTAAAAGTTATATATTGTACATTGATTGGTGTGCACGGTAGTTCAAAAAAAAAAATTAAAAAGTGGATTCTATACATGTTCAAAATTGTTAAATAAATGGAGACGGAAGTGCGACATGCATATGTATGGGTAGTAATAGCTGCTTTTAGAAAGCTAAGACCAAATATATCTGGAAATGATAGAAATTGACTATTTTTTGTTTGGTTTTAATTTAACGTTGGTATCTAAAAACATTGTCTGGGTGAAACTAGTTTTTGGATAAAGATGTTTATGAAAGATAGAACCGTGTAAAGTGTGACAATAAATGTCTGTAGACCACAGGAAAACATTCTTTCTCGACTAAAACAAAGAAGATATTTGGGTCAAAATCGTGTTCACCGTATGTTTCTGCTCTGCATTCAGTGTATTTTCAGTGGACTGGTGTGTAGAATGGTTTCTTATCAACAACTGTCCGGAAAATAGATTTTTCTGTGAAGAATTTTTTTTTTCAATTTCATTGTCTCATAGTAAAAGAAAACATCAGTTTACAAAGAAGACTTTTCTTGTGGCCTTGAGATTCCTTGATAAAATATCAAGCTTGATTAATTTCGTAGTTTATTAATTTTGAAATACGGGAATCTGGTGAGATCGAGAATGTTGACCGATGCTTGAAGGTTTTGAGCGATCGTTAACCCCTCCATCTAGCGCCCTCTATTGGCGTCTTAAGCAGTTCAAACAATGCCAATGGAGCCAGTCAAACTCTCTTCTAGTCTTGGCCCGAGACGTTCTTAGTTGGGTAGTTCACGTTAGACGCTACAGCCTTGCATGTCCCCACTCGAGAACCTGACTCGGTTGGCAAACCGCACGCAATTAGCATGTGATCAAGGGCTCCCATTGCGGCGATGAATCGCCCGTGCCGTGCTGAAACATCGCACCGCTGACGACGGCTTGGAACCACGACTATTAT
The DNA here is from genome assembly GCF_015706575.1 of Patiria miniata. Lineage (NCBI taxonomy): Eukaryota > Metazoa > Echinodermata > Asteroidea > Valvatida > Asterinidae > Patiria > Patiria miniata. The sequence continues at coordinate 38,951,820 of NW_024037069.1, read as the reverse complement.
TAACTCTCCTCGCGTCGTTTGTGCGCGTATGCATCGAGCGTGAATGCGAATTCAGAACGAGATATCGTTATGTAGTTTTGAAGGGCAACACGACTGATCATAAGCCTATAAAGAATCCGCCGTTAGCAATGCTACACAGTAGTTGATTTTTAATACTTCAAGTAATATGCTGTGAAAAAAGTCGCTTATCCCGTTTTTGAACTTTTTATGTATTAATGGCAGGCTCATAGTACAGATTATTTATTGTTTGTCATTTAAATATTGTCTATCGACAAGTTTTATTTTAAAAAATTTCTGAATCATCCAAGACCAAGATTGTGTTGGACTGAAAATAACAGTGTTTGTCCCATTGTCAAATAAAGGTTAATTCCACCAATACAAATGACTCTTTTTGGGTGATTACTGCTTCCCTAATATAGGTTTTCCCGGCTACTTTAAAATATTTTTGTTCGAATTCACCGATTCTTATACATGTACTCACATTCATCCGGCAACATCGATTTACTGCACTTGCAATGTTATCTCGTCTTTTGGCAGACATTTTCAAATTTAGTCCAAACAAATTCATGTTATTCAGAAATCAGATTCGTCCAGTTGTTTTATATCAGACGAATTCGTTCACTGAATGCTGCCATTCGGCAACAGTCTAGACGAGTTTGATCTGTAATGACGATTATTCTCGACATGGTGACTAAAGAGGGTGACCAAACTTGATACATGTACTTGAATGGTAGATGACTAAATTGTTTTTGTTAAAAGCGTTAGAAATATTTCGTGGACGAAATCAAATGATACAGTGGGTGAATTTGAATGGAAAATCTGTTAAAATAGCCAGGAAAACATTAGCCTTTTAAGTTAAGGGTAACCTAAAGTTGCCTTTAACGACTCATGTACAAATTATGTGGTAATAATGCGGGTGATATTTCCTTGTTCGTGCGGCTCTCGGTTGCACAATCGACCGAGCCATTAAGCCCCGCCCACTGCTCACGTGGCAACCAACACGTGCGCATGCTGGCTCGTTAGTGTGCATGTGACGTCACTTCAGTTTAAACCACGTCCACTGGCCAAACTAACGCAACTCGGTAGCATCCAATGGGCCTTATTCACGAGTTGGCCATTTTTTTCTCGAGTTCCCTGAACGTATTTCATTAAGTGTTAACTGTTCAATGGGATGGCGCCAGACTATGCAGGCACAGTGCAGCCTTATTTTACTGTCTTTTTTAAGTGGCTTTAAACATTAGGGAATTTTAAACTAACAAAGTTAAAATTATTCATTGAAGCAGACTGGAATTAATTAGGATTTAACTGGCTTTCATTTCTCTTCGCAAGTTCCGAAAATTAAGATGTTACCTCATTTTCCATTCAATATGGCCGACTCGTGAATAGTCACCAGGGGTGCGCGCGCGTGTATATGACGTTTTTACTAACGAACCGGATACTGCTGTCCAGCAGGGCCGTGCGCGCGCGTCGTGCACAGCTCTATGGCGTGCACGCATGTCGGATAAAAGACACCGCTGTGATTGGTCAAAACAGCATTGGGCGTGGCTTGCATCAGGTTGCAGGCCAGTATAAAATAGGCCCAGTGCCTGTACGCGCGTCAGCCAAATCACGATTTGCATTTTATTGGAGCATTTTGTGGACCATGAACTTGAGGGTTTGTAAAAAAGGAAGGTTGGAAGCCGTTAACAGGACTGCGAGCTCGTATTTCTGTGCAATTTGGACGACATTGGGCCCTAAAATTGTTCTATTAAACAATGGAGCGCAGGCATCATCTTTCAAAATGGCGATGGGCACAGGACTACTTTTAGGGGTTATCATCTCTGGATCGAAATTTCTCGGAGGGAAAAAGTCATCGGATTTAAACCCCCCCAACAAAAAAAAGTGAAAGAAAATGACAGATGATAAACACGGAGATTTATTCCTGTATTTTGGAAATGGGGTATTTATTACTGGGATCTATGGCAACTTTATATTTACTGGTCTGCAACTATCGAGCCGTGGGCTAGAGAGAAGCCGCGTCCGAATTACTTGGCTAAGACTTGAATTAATTTTTTCAATGCATTTTTCATTAGTGTTTTTAGTATAGGAGTAGCCCCCCCCTGAATAAATCTAGTCTGTTTTATTAGATGTCCCCTATCCTTTCATAGTAGTGGTTTTCCTGTTTCCCAGTAACACGAACCCACAGGAACAATAGTCCCTATATGAGCTCTCCAATGTAAGGCCACATACCACTCAGTTAGCAGACCAGCGGCATAGAAGTGAGTTGTACATTATTCATGTGCTTCGATCTTCTCTTTTCCTTGATATTCTTGGGTGCCCTGCGCTAGCTGTGTGCATTTGCACTGGTAAAAAGTCATTGGTGAGTTTTGTTACGGAATTATGTTTTTATGTGGTATTTTATTAAGTGTATTATTAAGTTTTGATCTGTTCAAGCTTTACACAAACAGTCAATGTTGTTTGTTCTTTAGCCAACGTGCACGTATTTTTTTGGTTTACATGTCATGTGGATGGATGTTTCTTGTTAAGTTGAGGTCAAAAGCTTGACTGGAGGCAAGTCTAGATTAAGTTGTTTTGCCGGACTTACACTGGGTAGGGAAATCCCCATTAAGTTTCCCTTTGCATTACGTCACCTATTTGGATCAATCTGTGTGAAATCGGACCAGTCACAATGAAAGCTCATTTTCAAATTGACTCCCGGAACTATACCGTTCAAGGTTACACTGCACATAATTTAACGATGAAAACTAAGGAGACCATTAACAATTACAGGTATATAGTTAAATAATAACTATTGTCTAGTTTCTTGGAAGAATCCACGAGTCAGCCATTGAATAATAAATCGAATTTGTTAAAAAGGGTACACTTTATCTTAAAACTACGAACACGGGCGTCGCCAGCTAGGATTTTTTTCTAGGGGGGCGGGCAAAGCAATGCCCCCCCCCCCCAATTCCTTGTATGTTCTCTAGCACATTAAATGTGTATTAAATTAATAGCAAATAATATGACTTCACTCCTCTTTTTTCCCCTCCTTTTTTTTGCTTTTCCAGGGGGGGGGGCGGCGCCCATGACTAGACTACGAATACTTTCCCGTTGATATTTTGACCCCACTAGCACCGCCGATGACCTTCGAGTGTGGATTCCGTAGTGGCTAATGATATGAAACTTGGCACTGTGTTCACTCATGGAGGAAGATCCTCCATTTTGTCTAGTGCCCATTGCAACTTCAATTTGCGCTGCCGAATCTGCAAGTGAAGCTACCCTACTTTACATCACGCATGCACGTTTTGCTGTTCCGACCGTACCGTGTACGCACCAGGTAAGGTCGTTTTGATCGTCACGCCTTTTGTGAGTCGACCAGTTTGTATTATAAGCTCTGCAGCACGTGCCCAGCTTTGGTGCATGGGTAATTTGAGACGATTCACTGTCCAGGTTACACTTACAATGCACTTTGTCAGTCTGTGTTTATAGCTGCATGGTAACAGTATGACTGTGTGTTCAGATAGTGTATCCATTTGCGGACTACTTTGTAGCATGTCTTGCTTTGGTTTGTCCTTGTTATGCTGGCTAACGAGATCAAGGATTCACTCTTAGTTTACCTCATATGTTAATCGACTCAATGATACACAGTTCACGTAAAGGTATCGTACCAACTGAGCTGAAATGTTTCAGGGGATCAGGGCCATATTGATTTGTTTCAAAATATAATTGTATTAAGTTGCAGGTACGTGTCAAAGTATCACGAACGTTTGGTTAGCAACCACGTCGTGCGTTGTAAACCGTTACCAAGCCCGGTTCATATACTTCACGCAAATGCGAAGCGAATTTGACGTCATGAAACGTTCGCTGCGAAATTCGTCCGAGGTGAAATATGTTCAACTCAGTTGAATCGGGCTTTTAAGCCCGGTTCATACTCGGCGCGAAAGCCGCAAAGTGAACGCAAATTTATGGCAGTTCATGGCAAGTATTTGCGCTGCAAATTCGTAAAAGTTAAATATATTTCAACTCGGGCGAATTTTGCAGCAAATGTTATATGACGTCAAATTCGCTTAATTCGCATTCGCATGAAGTATGAACCGGGCTTCAATGATTCAGACCGTAGCGTTATATTTTCACGTAAAATAAACGCAAAATCGTTATCAAATGGCATAATGGTCACTATGGTGCCGTGGGTCCGTTTATCATAATCGTGTCCACCCAGCACTTTTTATTGACTCATCGTGGTTTTTGCCATCCGTCCATCACAGATTTGAAGGCTTGCCCGACTACCTACTGCGCGCGGCGCTATACGATCTTTCCGGTACAAACTTTCCGCTACCCGGTGTCACGGTCTCACTTCTCCGGCGTGCTAGCTTCTCCAAAAGGGAAATATCGCTTCAACACGCATGCACAAAATTGCGCAGTAGTGTACATTTTCGTCACTGTATTAGTGTGCTGAGTTTTTCGGGGCTGTACTTGTGTACGTAAGATATTTGTTTGCATAGAATTTTCGTGGCGCGCACTATTAACTCCCAATATTAAAGACTTGAATTGAAATGCACATTTATTTTAAGCCGTGGTTGCAAAAATAAGGACAAAATGGACCACGAACGAGCAAGGAACACGGACCAAGGAGTTCGTTCTTAATTATTCCTCCATGAACACACACATGCATGACGCTGGGAACACAAATCAGAATGCTTGCAAGACCATGGAATGACTTGACCCACAGGAAGTGTTACATAACACATTCTTGGGTGTCCCTCACTGTGTTATTGGGCTTGGTAGACTTCAGAAAACAGCCCGAGGAAAAGTAAGCACAGCGGACACATGAGCATGAATCGTGATCATGTAACGTGCACTGTAACGTGCTCAATTATCCGCCGAATCAACCCGGAGAAGCTAGCACGCCGGAGAAGTGAGACCGTGACACCGGATATTGGTCGGGTCACGTGGATCGGTGAGAGTCCTCTATAATTTCAATCACAAAGCCACATGTACTTCCTCGATTTTGACAGACACCGATAACAACGTACCGACCTTTTATCCCATTTGCAGGAAACTAGCTGCTCGAGGAGAACACATCTTTTGTATGAACATGGGAAACGTTGCGAGAAAACGCCAAAAAGGTACGTATCATCACTCAAAAATAAACAAATCAACAAACAAAAGCAAAAACACAGTGTCCCGGACTCCTGCATCATTTTCGTGATGAAAAGCGAAATAGCAGTGGGCAAAGCTTTCCATTTCAGCCTCTATATCAACCTTACCTTGCAAAGTGCTCATGTTATTGCCGGAAGAAGGGTTTGACTGAAATATTTTAGGTCAAAATAAAGGGAAAAGTTTTAATGTCCTCACAAGTCCTCTAAGTCAATCGTATGCGCGCAAAGCCGACGTATGAGGGTTATGAGACATTTTTGACAGCTCCTTTACTGAAGATATTATTCGTATAGCACACTTCAACTTTCGTCCGGACTTATCCGTCCTCACTCGGATTGCAGACTCGGTCCCCAACTTTCCATTTGTCCTTATCTGCTTTGCTAATCCAAAAAGTAAAATCAGCACGAGTAGGTTGGCAATAAGGATAGTTGTTTACCATGTGACAACGAATAGCTTCTTTTTTGGGGGTGAGTTTGCGAGGTTTTGAAAGAAACAGCTGGAAACGACGTTTCGGTAATCCCAGCCTGTCTTCAGTAGATAAAGAGGATTTCGATAGGCGGTGGGCGGTTATGGAAATCCTCAAATCTTTACGTTGAAATACATGCACCGAACTAGCCTTTTTACCTCAATCGAACCTGAAACTCTTTGCTTTTATTTTCCTACCAAACATGCACCTGTTCGTCTATCCACCTGTCCATTTATCCATCGATGACAATGGTCAATTAATTAATGAATTGGTCATTGGCCCATTAAGGAACAAGCCCGGAGAAGGTAACCCAATCGCCCGATGAGGCTGCATGTGAACAAAGATCAGCTCAAGAAACCCACCAGGCTAACGCTCCCGTAAGTATACTCACTTGCATAATGCGAGTACAGACTTTGCATAATTTGTGCTTCGGTACCACTTTCGGGGCGGGGCGTCAATGGAAGGAGGAACAAAACCACATATAAGTAAATTTTGAATGTTATATACAAAATGTAGCAAGGAGCTGCCTGCCCATGTTTAAACAACCAACCAAACAACAAAGGCTTTTTCGTAACTTTGCGGACCCCCCCCCCCCCCCTAAAAAAAACCCCGCTTCCTCCCTTTAATTAATAGTAATAATAATAATACCGGAGTCTTATCCGCACGTATCTAGGTAATTATGTTTATTTTTAAATTAATGTCTTTTAAGTTTTAATCAGATCATAGGCGTAGCCAGCGGGGGAGAGGAGGGGGGGGGGGGGGTATTTACCCCCCCCCCAATACCCCCCCCAATATTTTATAAAGACTGCCTTTTTCCATTCAAATGCCCTTTTTTCAACGGGCTTATCCCCCCCCCCCCCCAATAAAGAGTGCCCCTTTTTTAAGAAGTGCATTTTTTTCGGAGCAAGTGCCCTTTTTGAAAAAGAAGTGGTGCCCTTTTTTGTGGCATCTGCCGTTTTGGGTGCCTTTTAGTGAATTTCGCACATGTATCGTCCTGGAAAGCACCATAATTATATTGGCCGTTTGTGTGCATAATCATCGGTTTTGAACAGCGCCCCCATCGCCAGATGGTACCCCCCCCCCCACCCCGCTTTTTGATCTTATGGAGGCCAAGTGTCCGGAGAAAAAAACCTGTCTACATTTCACCACGGATGTGCAAGAGCCCTTTTCAAAAAATTCCCCTACCCAATAAAAATGACCGTGCTACCCAACTGCAGATTCTATTATTTCAATATCGATTTAGGAATTTGGGGGCCCCATGTTTCTCCCCAACTTTAAAGCTGTCGGCGGGAAATTGGTGGACTTTGATGCGGACTTGAACGACATAGATGGCCAGTACGTCCTTCAAAACGTCGCCAAAGACGGCTTAGCTTATTCCGCGGGTTTCCGGTAAGAACTGAATCGCCAGGATTTTCTGATCAAAGGTTAAAATTTACTGTCGGTGCTAGCTTTCAAGTTTCACCCCAAACAAATCGAGACAAAATCTGGACATTTTAAAATGCATCACTATTTGGATAATTTGTGTTCGATGTGTTCTTCCAGGACCGGCGATAAGCTGTTTCAGATAAACGGCACGAACATCGAGGGTTTTGGCATTGAATTCATTCTGGACCTTCTGCGCACATTTCACGGATATCAAGTGCCTCAACTGATGCTGGTGAGCTAGAATGGGCCGTTCAGGATTTGGCCATGTATAAGCCCCGCCCATCCTGGGTTGGGGGACGTTTCTCGTAGTGCTTGGGACTAGGTTTGACTGAGCTGTCGCAGTCATCACCTGACCCAAAGTCGTGATCTAGTTGGTTAAGTGCGAACGACACTGGGAAGGGTCCATCGAGGCTGGCTAATGTTTTGCTGGTCCCAGTGTCTTCTTTGTACATAGAACAGTTTATTAAAAACAAAATCCTTTAGAAAAAAAAATATGGCACCGATGGCTTTACACGTGTAGCAGCCATCTTATTTCGTTGTTACATGTGCGAGCTAGCTAGGTTACAACTTGTTAGCCTTCATCATGCTTTTATACCTAATTATGTGCACTGTGACTATTATAGACTTGTCTGAGACCAGTTTCACTAGACTTGCCTTGTCTTGCAAAAGTAAGAGGTTCGTTGCCATTGGGAAGTCAAAAGGTGGCACATTGAAATGTTTAAGATGATTTACCAGATGTTGATTCTAGAACTTCAGTTTACGGTTCTTCAAATCAACATAATATTCCATGCTCCACTGATATTACACCACTTATTAAGATACTAATATAATTTATCGCGTCATTTTGTTGAATTCAGACAACTTATAGCTCATTTATTGTTTCACCAAATCGTCAAATGGACTCGGGATGACGGTAACTGGCACGGTAGTCAGCGTCGAAAACGAGTTGTCACGCTTCTTATTCCTTAATGTATTATACAGGCTGTTGAGAGAAAACCTGAGATTGCTGGCGAACCGTCCTTGTTTATTTGGGTCATCTTCAAGGTGGTTTGGCAAGGTAAGTTTGGCACGAAGGTGACATTCGCCTTTTAAGTTACATTTTCCCCCAGATAATAATCTACCTATACGGATTTGGTGATTTTCAAACTGTATTAAAATTGATTAACGACAGGCTTTATGTCAGTACAATTATTTACCAGAGTGTTAATTTACAGCGACACCATGAATTTCTCTACCAGCGTATATCACTCCATTATTCTTTAAAGGGGGAGGGGGGATGGACACCGTCTAGCCGATTAGGAACCCTGTTCAATGCGTGTTGGGAACTATATATCGAACAACACGTGGTGCTCAGTTCGTGGCGGCATATTTCTGTGTGAGGTGCTTTCATACCGGCACCTTCGTTTCAAATATAAAGGGCAAATGTCGCAAGTTGCCTCCCCCCCATCCCGCCACTGCTCGTAAAGGTGTTTGTCACGGCTAGACCAGAACAAGTCTAGAAATTTAGTTGGGCTTGCTGATCAACCCAAGTAAAGAAAGCAAAATAATTTATCATAGACACAAAATGTATATGTGAATGAAATCAAGAATTTTATATACAAGACAATGATCAGTACTTCAATGAACATGGACTAGACCCGAATTGTAACTTTGAATATTCACGATGTCCACTAACAAAATGTAACTCTATCAAAGAAATCCCACCTTATTTTGGAATCTGCGAACTAACCGGAGTTTGGTCCAGATTAACTGGATAGCTATTCCGTTCTCCCCCCCCCCCCCCAGATGGCATCCCAAAGATCGAGGTCATCCAAACGCTTGAAAACGACACCGACGAGATGCCATTCATTGTCCTTGGCCCGTCATTTGCCTGGCGAGGACCACCGGTCGTTGCATATGATATTTACATCGACGGGAAGCAACAGTTGTATCTCAGCATTCAGAAAGACAAGGTTGTGTTTACGACTTACAGCAAGCAGAGTAGGTGCCATGGTTTGATCCACAGACAACGATGACGACAAAACACATCGACAATGACGGTGACTGTAGTGACGACTACGGTATGACTGATGACATCGGCGACAATGGATGATGTTGACGACATCAGCAACGACAATGAAGCATGTGGCGTAGGCAGGTTTTTTTTTAGGTGGCGCTGCCCAGCAGTGGCGTCGCCAAGGGGGGGCCAGGGGGGCACGTGCCCCCCCTGGAAAACCTAGTGCCCCCCCGAGTGCCCCCCCATCTGAGATTTGGGTTGGTAAAAAAAAAATTCTGCGCGTTGTTAAAATCATTACCTCGAAAATAGCAATTTCTGGAGATATCTTCAGATCGAATTTAGCATCAAATGTGGCACCATTTTGCATCTAGCCCATCCTCCGTATGCGAAAATTTTCCAAAGGGGAGGGGGGCTTAGACCCCTCCCCCAGGACGGCGATCCGTATCCACCTAAGTGCCCCCCCATCAAATGCTGGTGCCCCCGCTGTGCCCCCCCCCCCCAGACTGAAAAGTCTGGTGACGCCACTGCTGCCCAGGAAGCACCAACATTTTTAAGGGGGGGGGGCACCAAGGGCAGATCCACAATAAATTATTCCTGGGGTGGGTTGGCAGGGGGTCACTTTTGTTTCACTCCCAGATTTTCCAAGGTCAACAAAAGTGTCAAAACAAAGTGTCAACAAAATTGAATTTGACCCTTCGAGAAACTGAACTACCCCTCAAACGCACACGTAGAAAGCGATATGATAGCGCTACAAATATAATTGTCTCCTCTCTTGTAATTCAAACTGACCCTCAAAAACACAAGTACCCCTCTCACATTCACAAGATTGCGCACCCTCTCGAGATGGAAAACTATCCCTCGAAAGCACAAATACCCCTCTCGTAATAACAAAATTGTGCCCCTCTCGAGATGGAAAATCGGCCATCAGAAACAATAGTGCTCCTCGGCGCGATAATTCTCGAGTTGGAAAACTGTCCCTCGAAAGCACAAGTAGGCCTACCCCGCTGGCAACATTAAAATTGTGCCCCTTCTGAAGATGGGCACTGGAAACCCGGACAACTGACTGACTGACTGACTCCCCGACTGACTCCCCGACTGACAGACTGAATCCCCGACACTTTCGGGTCCTGTTCGACTATAGGCGAGACTATTCGTGTTTGAGAGCTAAAAGTCCTAATGTCCGGGGAATATGCCATTGTATGGTGACTGACAACTTGAAGCTCAAACTAATTAAGTATACAAATCAACTTCACGGAACTTCTTTGCAATTGTTTTCAAGGCATCTTCCATGGGTACTCGTACTACGGTGGCCAACCTCGAAGCGGCAACGTGTTGGCCTACTCCTTACAGCCCCTCAAGCCCAACAAGAAACAGCCAGAGAGTACCACACCAGTGGGTACCGCTGGCAATACTGTATCAGCTATGGTAAGTTGGTTTTGTTGAGCACGGGACAGTCAAACGGACGAATAATATACCCATCCCATTGAAAAACTACGATGCTTCGACCAATCACATTCGTGAATTATTATGCGCAATGTAATAATATTATTGTTCTCACGAAGCCTTCACAAAAACTACGCTGCTCGCGTGTGAAAAATGACAAAGCGCTGTTTCGTCCATGGTTGTTCACTGTTTTATCGAAAAGTGTAATATCCACTGAAAACAGGTTTTGAACATTCTTATTTTGGTCGTCAATGGTAAATTAACTATTGGAAACGAAAATGGTAATGGGTCATCGTTTAAATCCAGTCTATGTCTAAAATATAACGAAATGTATCAAACAAAATGATAATTGTCATTTTATTTTGTTTGTTTGTGTAGGATTTTCCCAAGTACATGCTTAACAAGAAGGATATACCAACGGATCCCCGCTTCTGGTACCAGAAGCATTACCAGAATGGGTTTTCTTTAGAGAGCGTTGTGGCAAAAGGTAACGTGACGACTTTAAAGAAGTCTCAATAATAGACGCACATAGGGCACATTCGAAACCCGTTCTCCTGTTAACACGAGAACCAACTCAAGTAGGGTGTTCGCGTCTTCGCGGACGGGATTTTCACTCCCCACTTTAATTGGGAGTAGATGAAGAACGTCAAGAACACAGATACCGGGCGGACTGCATGAGGCTCCTAACTCAACTTGCGTTAAGTTTTGTGCATAAAACTGAAAGCCATCATTCAATACAGGACCAGTACATACTATTAATCTTAAAAGGGACCGGGGGGGGGGGGCGGAATCCGTCCCCCTCGACTTTTTCCGCGATAGCCTTAAAAAAACGTTTTTCGCGACCCGAGCTGTTATGACATTTTAGCCTCGAGCCTTACGCATCTTTTGACACCCAAAATATAAATATCGGACCAGGGGTTGTCGCGCAGCGAAAAATTTTACGGCGCTACGCGCCGTGACAACTGAATTTCCCCATATACGTCGTGTACATAGCCCAGAATTACCAGTCGTACATATGAATAATTAATTAGCCATAATTTCAAACCCTTTGACCTATAGTCATGAAATTTCTTGGGTAGCCTATGTTCATGAAGAGTTGCTGTATGCATGTACCGAGTTTCAAAAATCTTCGTCACTCGATGGCCGATATCTTGCGGAATCCCCCCCCCCCCCCGGCTGAGAGATGGTCAAAATAACCCGGCCCTTTTAGAGTTAAATGATACAAAATTGAAATTTTAAGTGATAATAGAGTGGGCTTGTCTTTGGCAATTTACAGCTGTCCTGGATTTCAATTATTTTCGCAAGATTATTGGTTTCCCTTCTTTTCATTCGGCAATTTAACATGGCCGCTTCCATCTTGAATCTTTGCCCAGCTGCTGCACTCCACATGCACTTGGGTGTTCGTAATACATGAGAACATGGTTCGCGGGTCACTTGCAAACGGGGTTTTCAGTACGCCCGTAATAAACACCCAAGGTTATGCAGGTGCCCATTCGAGGATTTCAAATACAGTTGTAGGCCTACTCGTACTTGGTACTTGGTCCTTGGTCCTCCGAAATATTCCATCTAGGGTTTTACAAGGTGCGGCAGCCACTGCCAGAAACACCGGGGCGAACCCCTTCTCTTAGCGACAAGTGTTACTGGGTTCTTTAACGTGCATTAGGCCTACACAATTAACCCACAGGACCTACGGCTTTACGTCCCATCCGAAGGACGAAGCAATAGTGGTAAAGTGCCTTGTTCAAGAGCACAAGCACCATGTTCCCACGGCCAGGATTGTACCACGGCACACGAGTCGAATACCGTAACCATTGGACCACAGCACCCCCGTCGTAAATTGGCCTATTTGTTAGTGTTAAGCTTTCAAGTGTATTTCCAAGTAAGATGTAATAACATTTCATCTGGCATTCCTCATGTTTTCACCGGACATTGTATTTTGCAAAGCGCATTGTCAGTGCTTACGATTACCTGCTCCAAGAAAAACCCCATCAAATTATTGGTTTATTTTTCCCATTACAGGAATGTATCTGGCAATGGCTCCTAATGGTGAGGCCATGCTGTCCACGAAACAAACCGAACTTAAGGTGAACAAAAGTATGACGACGGCTAGCAAGTGGGAACCTAGCTCACCTGCAATGACGAAATAAGATATTTTATTGCCTGCTATAGTGAAACCACAGGCGCCATTTTTTTTGACTGAAGTGTTTTCTTTTTACTAAAATATTTTTATTTAATTGTTTATTTTACAAACATATTTTCTTTACCAAAAATAACCTATTGCTATGTCTCTTTACGTTTACCCTGATGGTTAACGGCGACAAACTGGATATATGATTCTTAAATCTAAAACAATGCATTTTGGTGGTACTTGGACGAAAATGAACCTTTAACTTGGAGGCCAAGTTATGGTCTAGGATCGGTGAGGGAAAAGAAACACCACGCTCTTGCCAAAAGTTATGTTTTAAGAGCTCCACTTATTATTATAGTTCGATCTAGTCATAATCAGAAATATCGTGTATTCTACAATTTCTTCCCGTGAATTTGCGCACAAAATGTAGTCTAGCCTCATCCAAATGATATTTCAAACAATGATTGTAGATGTAGAAATTGCATTGTTATACCTGTCTTGAATACTGTATTTTCATTGGCTTAGAACGATCACGTGTTGAGTTTGTAAAAAGTCATGGCACACGCTACCTGTGGAGTGTGCTATGACTTTGTGCGTACGGTACGTATACGGTGTAAAACGTTTGTATCGTTGGTACCCACGCTATTTTCACCATGTTTTTACACATGAGTGGGAGCAGCGAACTAGCAGACGATCAGCTGTTTCGAGCACGCGGCAGGCATGTGAGTTGACGTTCGAGTGTCATGATTGCTGTGTTTACTGCTGTTTGTTTTCGTGATTTTTGCATCAAAATAAAATTTTTTTTCCAAGATTCGCCTTGGGTGCCATGCGGCCCTCGGGTGTTCAAAACGTCATATCCCACATCACAGCAGTCAACCGTGAATAAATTGTTAAATACATGTATAAATATTTCATGAACATGTATTTTTTTTGTAATCGGTTCCTAGTTTTTTTTTGCAATAATTATTAGTTGCGAAAAGTCGGCAAATTTATAGACGGTAGATTGTAGGCCCGTAATTAAGGGCGTGCCATCTTATTAAGTTTATCATCGGCCTACAATGAATAAGTTTCATTTTGCATTGCATTTTGTGCAGTCAGTTTTGTGGGAAAAAAACCCAAACCACTTTCCATTTTTTAAACAAAAATTCTTGCTATTCTCCGATATACTGAGGGCGTTGTTGCAGGCTTTTATGCAACTAAGTCATAGGTGCAATGCCATATTAAATTGTCCTACATGCATTATTGGTTTTGTCAACACAAACATGCATGCATTGTGGCGTCCAGTTTATTAATCACGTTGCATTGCTTTTGATTATAATAAAGCGCATTGCATGGCTTGAATTAGGAAAAAAAGTTTCGTTTTTAGTTGTGTTTTCAGGGAACCTGAAAAAAAAAGACAACTGGAAACAACACTCACTTGTGGGAAACTGTATATTGTATTGTACATTGCTTGGTGGCGCGGTAGTTCAAAAAGTGGATTCCAGACAAAATTGTTAAATAAATGAAGACGGAAGTACAAAGTACATAGTGTATCTGCAGTAATATGCATTCTTTAAATTCAAGTAATATGCTGTGAAAAAAAGTCGCCTATGCCGTGTGTTTATGTAGGCTATTAACGACAGGCTCAAAATAGTAACAGTGTTTGTTCCCATTGTCAAATAAAGGTGAATTCCACCAATTAAAATGGCGGTTTTTATTTAGTGATTATCTACTTTCTTTATATTAATTATATTAGCCTTTTTAGTCGAGCGTGACGTAAAGTTGTCTTTAACGACCCAACATAATTATGGGTAATGCGTGTGGCATTTCACTGCGCGACCACTTTCGGCCTGGTAGTTTGACATGACGGTCGCGGTAAACTAGACAGGGACGTTAGTTTACCGTCTGTCCCCATCGGATTTTGTCATTCGTAGGAAATGAAGTCGCGATACGTTATTAACGTTAACCAAAAACAATCCAATGGGAACAGGGCCATGTGTAGGACTGGAGCGTGCACGGCATTCTTTTGCTCATGGGTGGACGGTTTGTGGTAGTTGTGGCCAAAAGATAGGGATTGGAGGCAAGTTCAGATCAAATTGTTTGTTTTTTTTGCCGGATTTAAACTGGCTAGGGAAATCCCCATAAAATTTCCCTCGGCATTACGTCACCTATTTGATCAATCTGTGTGAAATCGGACTAGTCACAATGAAAGCTCATTTCAAGTTAAATTTCCCGGAATTAACTGTTCAAGGCAACACTCCACACATAATTTTAACCGTGAAAAACAAGAAGACCACATCTTCATTCCTTAAATTAAATTTTCCTCATTAAAAGTTCATTTCTCTGTGAAAAGAATCTTTAAGAGATGTTTCACGGACGTTCACATGGGGCTTATATAGGACTAATCCTGTAAGGGTATTTTCACGGTTTTTTAATGACCCTGGCCACTGAGGATTATCATTGGTTATACGTAACGGTACACTGGGTCTATCTCCATGGGTAAACAAATGACTTCCTTAAGGGTGTTTTCACGGACTCCTAATCTGGCTTAATATGTTGAAAAATCCGTGGAAATTTAGTTAACTGTAATTTCAAGGGAAAATGGATCTTTAACGAATTTTTAAGGGATGAAGATGTTCATAGTAACGTACCTATTACGCTATTACGAACACTAATTTTGGCTAAAACGAACATCTCCTTTAAGCCCCCCCGAAACAGTAAATTCTATTATAACGCACAGTCAATATAACGAACGACCACTTATAATGAACATTTTTTTTTTATGGATCCCATGTTGTTCGTTATAACCGCGTTCTACTGTTTAGTTGAATAATATTGTACATGCAGTTTCTGGGAAGGAAAAGCGTACCATGGCGGCTACGGAATGCGGGATGACGACGAACTCATTGTATAAGCACGACAAAAGAACCCCTTTTCTGGCGTATAGAATTAGAAGCGGACCCAGCCATGAAGAAATACCAGACTTTGAGCTATACATTGTGACTCTAATGTATGGGGTAGGATGGGGGAACTTACCACTTTCGCTTTGAATAGGACGGGGAAAAATCTTTCTGGAATTTTCGGTCAAGCCTCCTATTACGACAGCGCAGGTGTGAGACTAATGATCTCACGTTAGGATTTCTCCTACCAATATCCTGGTTCAAAAGAAGACAAGTTATGTTGAACTTTACTTTCATGATCTACTGGCGTTTTATTTTCGAGTTTCACCTCGAAAAATCATATTATATGTGACCGGCTCAACAAAAAAGGGTATTATGTCGCAAAAAGTGAAATTGAGTAATATACATGGTTGGAAAGCCCACAATTTAAGCTTTCACTTGGTATATAATAGGATTCCATAGCCCCTCCCGTTCTGGAGATATGACGTATTTGCATATTAATTATTTCCTTTAAGTTGAAATTACACAACTGAGAAAACAGGTGTTGAAATAGCTGGCTTTGTTGTAGAACATTCGAACAATGCACACAAAATGGTTGTTTTTTTCCAGTTTGTTCATCAAAATCAACATTTCTGTGAATGAAACCTGAAACTGTAGGTATCAAAGATGTCAGTCATGACAAAAAATGAAAATCACATTTTGACAAAATTTTCACCCTCTCAACATTGAGTGGACCATTACACAATAATGCTCAGCGCAACTTAATACCCTTTTTTTGTGGAGCCGGTCACATATTAATTATATTTTGAATAACTGCTTAATTTTATAAATATTTTATTTAATGAATTTTTATCCTAAATGTATTAATTACTGTTATCCAATTAGTTTGGAGAGCCCCTCGACAGAAACTTGTTTCTTTTGGGTAATCCTGCGGAAGCTTTTTGGGTGTTGTTTTCTGTTATGTTTTCTGTTATGTTTACTACTTAGTGTTATTTGTACATGTAATTGTTTAACTGTAATTCACTGTTTGTAATATCCCGGAAAATGAAATAAATAAATAAATAAATAAGGGTTATTTGCTATATAATTCATTAAATTTTTAATGAGACATCGAGCGGAAACAAGTATTTGCCCATGTTTAGTTATCATACATGTAATTTAAACGTACTTTTACAAATTTCATTTTTTTACGGCCCGACAATAATTCAGGCTTAGCTTTTGTACATTTGGAGACCCCGGCCTAGGCAACCCAAAACAAAAACCGTTTTATAGAGGTTTGCAGACGCTAAAATAGGGGAATACTAAAATAAAACATATGGGCCTAAAATATTGGTATGGAAAAAATTGGGCCCACTAAATGAAAATATCGGTATGGAAAAAAATGAATTTGTTGAAAAGGGTACAGTTTATCTTTAAAAATCTGAATATTTTGCTGTTGACGTTTTGACCCCACTGTCAATAATGGTGCATTCTGTAGCGAGTATAATGATATGAAACTTGGCACTTTGTTCACTATTTTGTCTGCGATGTTTGTACCATGTCCCCTTTCTCTATGATTTTTTTTTGGGGGGACGGGATATTTGTCGAAAAGCCGTTAATTCATTTTTGTTTAAACAGACTTTCGCCCTTTTCAATAGCAGTGACAAAAAAGGCATTACATATATATCAGATATAAGTTGAAGCGTCTTATTACAAAACCACTCAAAAATTACATCTCAAGTTCCCCTTCATTACATATAGTGGAACGTCGCTATAACGAACATTGTGAGATCCACAGAAATTGTTCGTAATAGCGATCGTTCGGTATAGCGATTTTCACACATTTTTGGCGCCCTCTTTTGATCATTGTTATTGTGTAGTTGCATTTACAAACCACGCGTGGAGTCGCCAAACTTGTCCATTGATATTTTCAATTCCGTAGCAGAACTTCACCATGTACGCCCTGGTAGTTACTGAAAGACGACTTCGAACACTTGTGACTAGTGAATTATGTAATTACGCAGTTTTTAATAATCGTCCCACGGACTACAAGCCTTGGTGTAATTGGCGGTTTTTATTCTACTGTTGGATGTGGATAATAAATAAATAAATAAATTAAAAAAATTGGGAATTTGAGACGATTCACTTTCGAGGTTAGCCTAAGGCCAAATAATAACAAAAAAATGTTTAGCGTCCCCGCCCGCTTCCTTTTTGGAGGCCGCCTCCTTTTTTCTTTTTTTTAATTGAAAAAAAAAAAACCCCGAAAAAATTGATACATTTTAAACACTAACATAATTTTGGCCTCTTTGTCTGTTGCATCTAGCCCATGTAAAGCTGGTCATTCCTGAAGTCCAAATGGCGGCCATTCAAAAAATTAAGCTGGCGGCCATCTTGAGAAATAGCCCGGCCGGTCGTTTTGGAAAATGGGTCGGGCGGCCATTTTGGAGAAAAAAGAAAAGAAAAAGGGCCTCCATCCTTTTTTTTTCTTCAGAAAGGCAGGACGCTAAACATGTTTTTTTTGTTTTTTTTATTTGGCCTAACTTTATTTGGTGGCATTGGTAGTTACATGTATATGTGAGATACGTGCACTAAGAACAAAGTGACTGAACATTGAGGATATAATAAATATTGTGCAGTCAACGGGGTGTGCTCAAATTGAACTGCAATTTAAAGATTTTTTGGCACAAACAGTTGTTTCAATTTTTCACCTTTTGAGAAAATCTGCTTTAACACAACACGTAATGAACCCATAATTACATGTGCACAAATGTGGACTGCCCTGCAGTGCCTATTACATCATATCTTGAGAACTCTTGGCAATTACAATTTGAAAAAGATTTGAAGTGTTCAGGAAAAAATATTATTAGATGGATGGAGTTTCTCCAATTTTTGTAAAACTGGCCTTTATCTGCTTTTGCAAATGAATTATTCATTTGCAGGCAGCATGTGGCTTCATTATTACCCCAGTATACACCAACACAGATTTGATTTTACTGTGATCTTCACGAGTCATAAAGATCACAGTAAAGCCAAATCAGACAGACATACGGACAATTCACTGGTTTCTTTAACGGGGTTATCCTTATTAGGGTTACCTCAGACTTACTACGGAGAATTTTTTTTTTTTTTTTTTTTTCGTATTGCTACAAACATAAGGTCTATAGCTGTCCCTAGGCGTACCTCACGATACGTCTGACGATCAGACGATCCTCGTGGAGAAAGGGGGTTTAAACCGTTCGGAAAGTGCCTTTAAATGAGCTTGACGACCAGTTATAAAGATCCAATCATTGCCAAGCTCGGCACGAGGGGATACAAATGTTTACAGACACAAAGATGGCAACAAGTAAAACGACAGAACGAACGAAAATCTTTTTTGCCTGGAATTGAATTCTTTATTTTAGTTGAAGGTATTATATGATTATCAGAGCTATAAGTATAACTTCCATTAGAAGGTTTTTTATTTTTTTATTTTTTTTTATTTTTTTTTAAATTTTTTAAAAGGAAATTGGGGAAGACTAATCAGCATGGCTAGGAGGATATTTTTTATAAGGAACATTGGGGAAAACTAACCAGCATGGCTAGGAGGATATTTTTTAAAAAGAAAATTGGGGAAGACTAACCAGCATGGCTAGGAGGATATTTTTTAGAAGGAAAATTGGGGAAGACTAACCAGCATGGTTAGGAGGATATTTTTTAGAAGGAAAAATGGGGAAGACTAACCAGCATGGTTAGGAGGATATTTTTTAGAAGGAAAAATGGGGAAGACTAACCAGCATGGCTAGGAGGATATTTTTAAGAAGGAAAATTGGGGAAGACTAACCAGCATGGCTAGGAGGATATTTTTTAGAAGGAAAATTGGGGAAGACTAACCAGCATGGCTAGGAGGATATTCTTTAGAAGGAAAATTGGGGAAGACTAACCAGCATGGCTAGGAGGATATTTTTTTAGAAGGAAAATTGGGGAAAACTAACCAGTATGGCTAGGAGGATATTGTTAAAAAACAAAGTTGGGAAGACTAACCAGCATGGCTCGGAGGGTACTTTTTAGAAAGAAAATTGGCACAGCTAGTAGCCTAGCATGAATACTAAAGGAAGTTTACGTTAGGCCGTACAAACGCAGCGTGGAAATTTCAAGGATTGTAAGGAACGGATCATTAAAACATACACCGGAAAGTGAAGTAGTTTATAGATTAGTATAAGTAGTAAGGAATGCCGGCATGTAAAAGCTCTTACCAGTCTGTTTTGGTAAATTTGACAAGAAACCAGAAATTTGTCTAAAAAGCGAGACTCATCAGGTACAGTTCGCTAGACCTTGGGTAGGTTTCGTCTCGAGACTGTACGACCTACCCCGTAAGAACTTTTACGTGTTGATGTTATATCATAATTTAAATTTCAAGGAAGGGGGTATTTAATTGGGTTGTAAGAGTATAATTTTCATTAGAGATCAACTCACCTAAAACGATAAGACGTCCGCTCATTAAAGCCGAGGATATGGTGTTAAGAGGTCACGTTCAAAGGTACAAGTACATGTAGTAAAGGAATTGCGTTTCAACGTCAGAAGAATACGTGTTGTTCTTATGGTAGCTGGGAGCAAAGTGTGACGTGACGCCGGCGCGACGCACGGTTTTTTGAAAACGTCTAAGATACGCGCGTAATAAATTTTATGAACGAGATGCTTAACTAAAAAAAAAAAAAAATTTGTATTTAACCTATATTCATAAATACCTCAGACAGTTTAGCCATTCCTATTGGTCGAGAGCCCGTCATGTGGCCGGTATTAAACGGATGATAAAGACATGGCTAGCTGGTCTTAAACACTTTTCCAGTGTCAATAAAATATGGACTCCTAAAAATCCAGTGCCTCTTATCGTTTCATTGGTTGAACGTTCACAATCCTCACGTAGGCATGCGCAACACTACCAGGGAGTTAGAATTTTATAGTTCTAAATTCAAAACGCAACGCGCCAGGTGCGTTCTGCGCGACATCGCGTAGAACATGATACGCGCGCGTCAATCTCCATAAAAGGGTTGTTTTCATCTTACTCGCCAGCTGAACACTCCATTATTTTGCAAGAGGGATGTTTCAAAAAGCATAAAGTGAATTTGTTGAACAAAATCGGGATGTTTTGAACGAATTATATGATTTTTTTTTACCGAAAAGGTATTTATGAATGGGAATAAATATGTACTCCGTCGGTATTTATCACTCTGTTTAATACCACTTAGAGTCTGGGTGCTGATAATTACCCTCGCCTCCGGCTCGGGTAATTATCAGCACCCAGACTCTAAGTGGTATTAAACAGAGTGATAAAAACCTCCGGAGCACACATTTATTCCCTTAAAAATCTCTGAGCTGCGTTTTTTTTACTTACGTCGACCCCGCACTGATATTGTGCCACTCATTGCTTTTGATACGCACAACGATTCATTATTACGCGCGCGTATGATACGCGCGTATCTTAGACGTTTTCAAAAACCGTGCGTCGCGCCGGCGTCACGTCACACTTTGCTCCCAGCTACCATAAGAACAACACGTATTCTTCTGACGTTGAAACGCAATTCCTTTACTACATGTACTTGTACCTTTGAACGTGACCTCTTAACACCATATCCTCGACTTTAATGCGCGGACGTCTTATCGTTTTAGGTGAGTTGATCTCTAATGAAAATTATACTCTTACAACCCAATTAAATACCCCGTTTCTTTGAAATATAAATTATGATATAACATCAACACGTAAAAGTTCTTACGGGGTAGGTCGTACAGTCTCGAGACGAAACCTACCCAAGGTCTAGCGAACTGTACCTGATGAGTCTCGCTTTTTAGACAAATTTCTGGTTTCTTGTCAAATTTACCAAAACAGACTGGTAAGAGCTTTTACATGGCGGCATTCCTTACTACTTATACTAACCTATAAACCACTTCACTTTCCGGTGTATGTTTTAATGATCCGTTCCTTACAATCCTTGAAATTTTCCACGCTGCGTTTGTACGGCCTCACGTAAACTTCGTTCACTATTCATGCTAGGCTACTAGCTGTGCCAATTTTCTTTCTAAAAAGTACCCTCCGAGCCATGCTGGTTAGTCTTCCCAACTTTGCTTTTTTAAAAATATCCTCCTAGCCATGCCGGCTAGTCTTCCCCATGTTTCCTTCTAAAAAATATCCTCCTAGCCATGCTGGTTAGTCTTCCCCATTTTTCCTTCTAAAAAATATCCTCCTAGCCATGCTGGTTAGTCTTCCCCAATTTTCCTTCTAAAAAATATCCTCCTAGCCATGCTGGTTAGTCTTCCCCAATTTTCCTTCTAAATAATATCCTCCTAGCCATGCTGGTTAGTCTTCCCCATTTTTCCTTTTAAAAAATATCCTCTTAGCCATGCTGGTTAGTTTTCCCCAATGTTCCTTATAAAAAAATATCCTCCTAGCCATGCTGATAAGTCTTCCCCAATTTCCTTTAAAAAATTAAAACAAAATAATAATAAAAAATAAAAAATAAAAAATATAATTAAAAAATAAATAAAATGAAATAAATAAATAAATCAATCAATCAATCAATAAATAAATCAATAAATCAATAAATCAATAAAAAAAATCTAATGGAAGTTATACTTATAGCTCTGATAATCATATAATACCTTCAACTAAAATAAATAATTCAATTCCAGGCAAAAAAGATTTTCGTTCGTTCTGTCGTTTTACTTGTTGCCATCTTTGTGTCTGTAAACATTTGTATCCCCTCGTGCCGAGCTTGGCAATGATTGGATCTTTATAACTGGTCGTCAAGCTCATTTAAAGGCACTTTCCGAGCGGTTTAAACCCCCTTTCTCCACGAGGATCGTCTGATCGTCTGACGTATCGTGAGGTACGCCTAGGGACAGCTATAGACCTTATGTTTGTAGCAATACGAAAACTAGGGACAGCTATAGACCATATATGTTTGTAGCAATACGAAAACAATTCACTGGTTTCTTTAACGGGGTTATCCTTATTAGGGTTACCTCAGACTTACTACGGAGATTTTTCCTGTGCATGCAGTCCCTTTAACACCGATTCCCACCCAGTACCCCCATATCATTGACTCCAAGAACAGGGAAGACACTCCAATTTGTTTTTTTTTTCTTTTCTTCACAATCACCCAAAGTCTGTTTTAAGGTATCGCAATGCTTTTCTTTTATTACAACATGTCAGTTTTATGGAATTGCCACTGAGCATCAAATGAGGGATAGCCGACGAAATTTCATGGTCGAGGTTTATTAAAAATGGAATCCATCCACAGTTTAGTTGAGGATTTTACCTGTGAGTGGACGGTTAACAAGGCAAGAAGGTGTTTGGAAGGTTTTAGACACTAGCCTATAAGAAGTAAGAATCCATGTACCTATTAGACTCGGATCCTGCTGTAATACATGTATGTTGGTTAAAATATCCTCGACTCCGTGATGACTACATTTTGTGGCACATACGACTTGTTTTTTGGATGTTTCTTAACGAGATCAATATTGCAATGCATTAATGTGAATAGACTATAAGGCCAGCTTCTTTATGTTAATAACAAAATAATAATGTTGTTGAGTTATCAGGGTCGGAACAGCAAATTGCCGTGCTAACATTTCAGTAGCAAAGCCACTCGTATAATTTCCTGAATTTGACGGCCACGGAAAACAATTGACCGACCTTTTTTTCCATTTGCAGGAAACAAGCCGCTCAGCGAGGAGAAATACCTTTTCTAATTCTTAAACAGGAGCATGGAAAACGTTGTGAGAAAACGCCAAGGTACGTAAAAAATCATTCAATTTCAAACAAATTAACAAAACAAAACCAGAAACACACAGTGCCGTTACATACATTTCCCCCATAAAAAACTGTTTTTGAAATAGGCCTAACTACAAACAAAACCCTAAAACCCCCTCAAAACACGAGGTCAATTTTGAAAGGTTTTGGTTGTGCAGATACAAAAGTCATGTACTATAGCAGTGGTCTCAACTCCAATAAGTTTCATTTAATTTCAGTCACACACTCACTGCAAATTGTCAGTTGAGCGCAACAACATTTTTGGACACCGTGACCAAGTTCCTTGTCTTGATCAAGGACAAAAATAGTCGGACGGACATTTTTTTTTGGGGGGGGGGCATATGCGCATTGGTTTCTGTGGTCAGCATGGAAGTTAATTTGACCCAAAGTCCTACTTCACATCCAAATATTTACTGTTTCAAATTCACATTTTTATACAAATAGCCTACATTATGATTAAATGATGAAAAGATCACTATTTTATTTCATACCATGCCAGATTCACGTTCAGTTCGTACTAATCGTAGCCTCTGTAAAATACACGTTCAGGTTTCACACCTTTCTATAAACTTTGGTGTCAAGTTAAACTTGGAAAGCAGTTTCCTCCAAATATAAACAGTCATGTGGTTACGAAGGGCGATTTCTAAAGGTTACGTAACACTTTATTTTGAATGAAACTACATGTACACAGACATGTTCATGCAGGCGGGTGAAATCTTTGAAAATTAATTTCTCCAGTTTGGAAGACCGTATCTTCATGCAACATTCAGGATTTATTTCCCTTATAATGATCCAAGTATTCGTTGTGATATGTTCATTACTTTTCGCTGAAATTGAAAAAATAGGCCTGGCTACGTGCATTTTTGAAAGTTGTAACACTGGCGTTTGCAATATCTGTCAAGCTTTTCAAGCCTCGCGAATGTTGATAAGGTTTCTTTCCATTATGGTGTGCAATAAAAATTTGGAGAAAAGCCTCCTTCACGAGTTATTAATTAATAAATATCACCCTTTATGCCGGCTTCCATTGGTCGACGAGTGACGCTAATGAATATGCTAATCTACCATACGTTATTATGTCGCTTGGCCGGAATCGGTCAACCGTATAGCGCCTATACGGCGCTTTGCTGAACAATGCACGTCGGTTGTGTCAACGGAAAATCCTCGTCGAAATTTGCAACAACAGATTAAGCTGAAATGCGGGCTATTCTTAGATGATAAGTGTTGAACTACTCGTGAAATAACAACTTGGAGAGATTCCTAGAAATTGAGTTTAATACATGCATTTGGGGAAGTTTTCGAACGATTTCTTCCAGACTTGAAGGTCAGCTTTACCAGTAACCAGTATTGACGTTTCGGCATCGATGACCGAGAAATTTTTCACAGACGTGAAGTTTAGAATGTCGTCTTCCGTTATAATTTAACATTTCAGTCATACTGAGCATAGTTTCTGAGAAACACAACGTTCAAAAGGCCATTTTTGTGGTGCATGGATGTCACTGCTCTATTATAGCGTCTAAGTACGTAATCGCATTAGCTTTGCCTAACAACACCAGACACTTTGCCTTAGCAACCACACGACTGTAAAGCATAGCCTCAGTTTTTATTTAAAGTTCCAGATTTTCCTCTACATCAAGTACCGTGCAAGGGGCCCATGGTATTACTCGAAGAAGGCTTTGGCGCGGGTGTCGGTCAAACTCCGATTTTGAACTTTCCTTTTAATTGTCCCTTATCTGCTTTACTGATCCAGAAATGAAAATCAGCCTAGGTTTGCAATCATGATACACTCAACCAAAAAAGAAAGTTCCCCCAATGCTTTTTTGTGTAACTCAAAAAGTATTGAGCACCTCTCGCTCAAATAACGACTAATCAGTACAGAAATTCCTTTTTGCACCATTTGCCATAAATTGCACAATCGTGTACACATTTCCACTATTTTGGGCCAAACAGAGAGTATTATTGCTAAGAAATTTCTGTACTGATCAATCATAATTTGAGCAAGATGTACCCAGTAGTTTTTGAAGTTAGACAAAAAAGTATTAAGGGAGACTTTCTTTTTTGGTTGAGTGTAGTTGTATAAGTTATGACAACAAAAGGCTTTTTTTTTTGGTGAGTTTGCGAGGTTCTGAAAAGAACAGCTGGGAAATCAACGATAGGCGGTGGGCGGTTATGAAAATCCTCAAGTCTTACGTTGGAATACAGGTACCGCCAACTAGCCTTTTTAACACAATCAAGCCTGAAACTAATTGCTTATATTTTGGTGATCCTATTATACACAACCACCTGTTTGTCTATCCATATGTCCATTTATCCATCTATGACAATAGTGAATTAAGTTGGTAATTGGTCCATTAAGGTACAAGCCAGGAGAAAACCCAATCGCCCGATGAGGCTGCACGTGAGCCAAGATCAGCTCAGGGCACCTCTCAGGCTGATGCTTCCGTGAGTACTCAGATACAATAATGTATACATTCACGTGCATTTATAATGAGAGTTTAGACTTTACATTTGGCTTTGGGGTGCAATTTTTAGGGGGCGGGCGTCCATGCACAGGAGGAGGAACAAAACCACAACGTATCGAATATTTCACAACGCAAAGCAAGAAGAGTCCTACAGGTATCGTTCCCAATTTTTAGATACAGTTACTGTAATGATTAAAAAAAAGCCACCTTTTTGTTTTAATTAATGTGTGTGAGTTTTATGAGATTATATATCATTTCAATATCGATCTAGGAATTTAGCGACCACGTATTTCTTAACAACTTTAAAGTTGTTGACGGAGCAGTGGTGGACTTTCATGCGGACTTGAACGACAAAGATGGCCAGTACGTCTTTCAAAACGTCGCCGAAGACGGCTTGGCTTATTCCGCGGGTTTCCGGTAAGAAATTAATAACTGAATCGCCAGGCTTCTCTGTTACAAGTTCAAAATTTAATTGTTTTTCTCGAGTTTCCAATAAGGGCGGATCCAGAACAGGCGTGGGATTTGGGGACCGCTTATGGCCCCGAAAACTGTTTGGATTCCAGATGCTCCGTGGTGCGATCTGAGGCAGTTTCTGACCACTTTAACACATTTTGTTTGAGGAAAAGATGGTGGCATACGCAGTGCCTGCCTTTAATGCGACGTCACGGGGAAAAAAATGGGTTCTATTTTTTAGGGGGGGGGGCGGGTATGGCCCCCGTTGGCCCCTTACCTGGATCCGCTCTAGCGAGTTTCACACCGAAAACTTCCAAATCTCTCAGAGGTGCTGGTGCTGCGCTGGAACATTTGCATGATTTTCCTTTCTTTTTTTCTTTCACTGATTCGGCAGGACCGGCGATAGGCTGTTTCAGATAAACGGCACGAACATCGAGGGTTTTGGCATTGAATTCATCTTGGACCTTCTGCGCACATTTCAC
The DNA here is from genome assembly GCF_015706575.1 of Patiria miniata. NCBI lineage: Eukaryota > Metazoa > Echinodermata > Asteroidea > Valvatida > Asterinidae > Patiria > Patiria miniata. The sequence continues at coordinate 38,925,188 of NW_024037069.1, read as the reverse complement.
GGATATCAAGTGCCTCAACTGCTGCTGGTGAGCTATACTAGAATGGGCCGTTCAGGGGCCAAGAATTATTTCACGGCGCTGATAAGCACACACACACAAGTACACCCAGTCTGGCTTATAAAAGCAGGTTACCAGCCAAAACTCCATGTGATGTATATTGCTCGTGATTAGTATTCTGCTGTTGTCTGCTTAGCATGAAAATGACATGAGTTTTGGCTGCTAGAGAAAACAAGGAGTACTAAACATATAAAGGTTCCTATAACTAACAAAAATGTAATGTTATTATACAGGCTGTTGAGAGAAAACCTGAGATTGTCGCCGAACCGTCCGTGTTTCTTTGGGTCATCTTCAAGGTGATTTGGCAAGGTGAGTGCATGAGTGCAAGAGCGTGACATTCACCTTGAATATTCCAAACAAAAATAGTGCTCCTTCTCGTTTACTTTGCACCCCCCCCCCCCAGAAAAAAATGCAGTATAGGCCCTGCCTACGGATTTGGGGATTGTGGAACTGTATTGATTTGATTGATGAATTGCTACAGCTAGGTGACCCTTAATGTACCATAGCGACACCATGAATGTCTCTACCAACGCATGTCACATAATTCTTCTTTCGAGAGGTGGGGAGTGGGGAGGGGGCTGGGCAACAGTATTAGGGACGCTGTTCAATGCAGACAATTTTGGGAACTATCGGAAAATAAGTGGCGCTATTCGTGGCGCACATTTCTATATGAGGGGCATGCTGGCACTTTCATTTCAAATAAAAGGTAGAAATTTCGCCATATGGAGCAATTGGCACCCCACCCCCTTGCACCCCACCACTGCTCGTCGGTGTTAAGCAGTTCCCACGTTATTTTGGATAATTGGAGTTTGGTCCAGAATATATAGCTGGATGAATTTTTCCCGCAGATGACATCCCAAAGATCGAGGTTATTCAAACGCATAAAACCGACAGCGAAGAGATGCCATACTTTGACTTACTCACGTACTCCTGGGCAGGACCTCCGGTAAATGCATATGACATTTACATCGACGGGACGACACAGCTGTATCTCAGCATTAAAGGAGACAACATTGTGTTTGATACCTACAACCCGAAAAGTAAGTGACATGATCCAGGACCCATTATGCAAATCAACACACTAAAAACGAACTTTTATGCACGGTCTGTTCAATAGACCATTATCATGTTGCAGCCATCTTGGTTTTGTTCCCGTCAAACAACGTAACTAAAGCGAGGCTGGAAGGAAAAATACACACTGATCTTGATTTATACTGCCTGTCAGTATAATTGTACTCTAAGTCTGACTGAATAATTCACTGAATGAGTGACACTTTTGGGTCCAGTTTAGCCTTTCACCAAGGCCATCGTGGCTTAACTTGCCCGCTTTCAAAGCTTTCAAATTTATTCAGAATACAAATAAATATTACTTCATGGGATTTCTTTGCTATTGTTTTTAAGGCATGTTCCGTGGGTACTCGTACTTCGGCGGCCAACCTAAAAACGGCAATGTGTTGGCGTACTCTTTACAGTCACTCCAGCCTGTCAATAAAACGCCGCGGCCGGGTACCACGTTGGCAGGTACCGCAGACAACACTGTATCCGTTACGGTAAGTTCACTTTGTTGAGCACAGTAAGTGAAACGTTTATAGGGTATAGAATATACTTAATAGACCTTTCGTTCATTTGTAAATATTGAGCGCCATTTGGTATGATCTGCCACAAAGGGCATACATTTAAAGAGTGGTTGGCAACCGATTTTGCTCAAACATGCACACAGGCCGGGGCGGCGGAAAGAGTGCCCCTTCAGTTGCGGACATAAAATTTAATGTGCCCCGGCCCTCAAACATAAATGTGCCGCCTCCAGATGAAAACAAAACTGCCCCTAAAAGTGTCGGATAATGTGTTTTCAGTAACCATTTCCTAAAATGGCATGGAGAGTTCTGATATGAACGAGGAATATGAAAATCAAGCCCCAAAACCCTTACAATGCGCCCTGAAAATTATTGGCACATAATGCGTAGCTTGCATAATGGTCGGTTTTGAAGAGCGCCCCCTATTTTGTAAGGTGGAACCAGCTCCCCAACTATTTGATTTGATGGAGGCCAAGTGTCTGGTGAAGGAAAACGTGGCGACCTTTCAGCACGGATGTGCAAAATAAAATAACGCTCATCAGAAAGAGCCCCTTTTTGGTGATGCCCCCCCCCCCCCGTTTGAAAACCGTTCCGCCGCCGCTGTGCACATTATACATGTACCTTCATCTGCAGTAAAGTCTTTGGTAGCATTTGTTGGTAATTTTGTATTTTCAACGATGTGATTATGTTTGTAAGCATTAATAACCGATTATTTTGGCCCCGCCCGATGTACGATGTTTTGACCAGTCGTGGCTGCGCAACCTCCAATCGCATAATATTCTCATCAAGTAACAAAAACGTACACGTTTTCTTGTTCCCACGAAGTAAAAAAAAAATCATTGGCAATTGTCTTATTTAAACAGTCGAAAATGCAAGCATGATCCAAACTTTGGAAATTGATTGAGATATTTTTTTCTTAGACATGATTATAATGAAGTCTGAACAGTTTCTTTGATGAAAATGAGATGAATAAGAGAACGCTCCAAAAATGACTGTCAAACTGCACTGTACTGGCTGTACTGTGCTTGTGAATGTGTTATGACAGAGTGAAATAAGAACATTATTTTCATTTTGTTATGTTTGTGAAGGATTTTCCTGAGTTCATGCTTGGCGATGAGATCACAGAGGACCCCCGCTTATGGTACCAGAAGCATTACAAAAATGGGTTTTCTTTTGAGAGCACTGTGGCAAAAGGTAAAGTAACCGCGACTTAAATGTTTCAAAAAGACACATAGCTAAGATTAATCAAGTGCCCATCATAGCACTTCAAATACTCGTAAATCGGTAAAGCTTTGGATTCTTTCCCAATAGGATGTAATATGCATATATACTAATATTTTATCTGGTATATTCGTATTTTCATTGCCTGGGTTAATTTCACCAAAGAAAGGGTGAAAACTGGAACTACCCAAACTTGGGTTGTCTTATAACCAATTGTTGGGTTATAATTTATGTGAAATTCAACCACAAGTTGTAGTCATACAAAACCAAATTAAATTTACGCTCAGCGTATTTGCTGAGCAGATGCACGTGCTTGGCTAGCTCCAAGAAAGAACCATTCAGTTTAATATTGGTTTATTTTTCCCATTACAGGAATGTACCTGGCAATGGCTCCGAATGGTGTGGCCATGCTGTCAGAGAATCAAACCGAACTTAAGGTGAACAGAAGTACGATGACGGCTAGCAAGTTGGAACCTAGCTGTGCAATGACGAAAGTATAAGATGTTCTATTGGCTGCTACTGAAGCCATCGGTACCCATTTCTTTTTTCTGAAGTGTTTTGTTTTTACTTTAAAATATTTTTACGAAGGTATTTTGACAAAAATACTTTTACCCGAGCGGTTAGAGCCAGGGACTAAGGAGTGGAAGGTTTGAGGTTCAAATTCCATTCGGACCAAAAACTATAAAACTCTGCCTGACGACCCAACAGTAAAATGGGTAGGCCTACCTGATTCGTTCAAGTTCAAGTTTGGTTTATTTCCACTTTGACACAACAATAAGTAAATAAATACACTGAGCGAGAGCAGTAATAATATAAGGATACTTTAGACTAAAGAAAGACTCTCTTTTAAAAGAAAAGTGGTGACATAGCGGAGGGGACCACATTTAGAAGCAGGGCTTTTGAGGTATGGGTCCCCTATTGTTACATAATAAAGTTACATAACACAAACTACAAGAACGTTTACAATGTGAAACACAGAGAGACTGAACACAAAGACGGAAAAAACAAATTCAACATGGAATTAAATACAAAGGGGAGGTAGACACATAATTTTAATTCGATAATAACTAGGCTAAGAATACGTAGAACAAAGGGAATTTTGAGCTTTTTCTTGAAAGCGAACGCAGTTTTGGAATATTTAAGATTAAGAGCTAAGGAGTTCCAGTATTTAGGGCCACAGTATCTGAATTTTTGGGCAAAATATGTGCGAGTATCGCGATATTAAAATGAGAGGCTTGTCTAGTTTGATGGGTGTGGACTTCTAGATTTTTTGGAAAAAAAAAAGAATCAAAGGCACTGGGGAGGTCCTTATTAATGAATTGAAACATGAAAGAGCAGGTTTGGAGATTGTGTTGCAAGAAAAGAGGGTCGGAATGAGTGCGAAAATCAGCAAAATAAAAATTCTAAGGACTTTTTTTCTGTAAAATCAACAATCTGTTGATGAACGTGGCTGATGCATTACCCCAAGCCAATATCCCTTAATTAACATAAGATAAAACTAGAGGTTCGCGTTTGTTGTTACAAACGCAGAGTGGTCGGGTAGACAACCATTTTATTAGAGATTGTCCAATTAAGTTATGAATATGTTTATGTCAGAAAAAATGGACCGAGAACTTCAACATTTCCAGTACCAATTATTTTGTACAAAAAGATTGCATCTTTTAAGGTACTAGTGCAGTGCCCGTCTAAAATGTGCATGTTCGGGAAACGCAAATTGCTTTGCCGCTGGTATAGGTTGCATCATTGCAGAGTTTTGGAGAACTGCTCGTGCAAACAACGCACGCGATTCAATGGTGTTGGTTTCACAGGTTGAACGCACACTTGCGTCAACATTTTTGCCAAGTTTGAAGTTCGACCACCCACAATGGTCGCTCAGTCGACGGCAAAAATAATGTGCCCGTGTACATACGAAAACATGGTACGCAGTGCTATTCACCCATTGATCCATTAGTATTCACCCATACTGGACAATGTATCGCCCTGCAATGCACGTGCGCGTGCCCGTCCTTTTTGCATTGTTTGTGTCATATTGAGCACGCGCGCTTTAGCTTAAACATGACGTAAACAATTGAAAAGAACGGCAGTGCGTGCTGGTGTTATGTTCTAAGCTATATACTGCCACGTTTGCCTCAGAAAATACTGCTTTTTCAGCTTTTTCAAGAACCGCTGGTCCAAACAACTTCAAACTTTGCACTGCACATTCTGTTGTCCCGAAAAATATACCCGCCAATTTTCAACTTCATACGGTGCCCATTCACCCATACTGGACAATGTATCGCCCTACAATGCCAGTGTGCGTGCCCGTCCTTTTTGCATTGTTTGCGTCATATTGAGCACGCGCGCTTTAGCTTAAACATGACGTAAACAATTGAATAGAACGGCAGTGCGTGGTGTTATGTTCTAAGCTGCCACGTTTGCCTCCGAAAATACTGCTTTTTGCAGCTTTTTCGAGAACCGCTTCAAACTTGGCACTGCACATTCTGTGGCCCCGAGCAATACACCCGCCGATTTTCAACTTCATACGGTGCCCGGTTCTGAAGATAATCGACGGACAGACAGACAGACAGAGATTCCTGGAATTATAGTAAGACTAGTGCAGTGCCCGTCTAAAATGTGCATGTTCGGGAAACGCAAATTGCTTTGCCGCTGGTATAGGTTGCATACTTGCAGAGTTTTGGAGAACTGCTCGTGCAAACAACGCACGCGGTTCAATTGTGTTGTTTTCACAGGTTGAACGCACACTTGCGTCAAAGTTTGTTCCAAGTTTGAAGTTCGACCACCTACAATGGTCGCTCAGTCGACTGCAAAAATAATGTGCCCGTGTACATATGAAATCATGGTATGCAGTGCTATTCACCCATACTGGAAAATGTATCGCCCTACAGGGCACGTGCGCGTGCCCGTACTTTTGCATTGGTTGCGTCATATTGAGCACGCGCGCATGACGTAAACAATTGAAAAGAACGGCAGTGCGTGGTGTTATGTTCTAAGCTGTCACGTTTGCCTCCTATAATACTGCTTTTTTGCAGCTTTTTCGAGAACCGCTCATCCAAACCACTTTAAACTTTGCACTGCACATTCTGTGGCCCCGAGCAATACACCCGCCGATTTTCAACTTCATACGGTGCCCGGTTCTCGAGATAATCGACGGACAGACAGACAGACAGAGATTCCTTGAATTGTAGTAAGACTAGTGCAGTGCCCGTCTAAAATGTTCATGTTGGGGAAGCGCAAATTGCTTGGCCGCTGGTATTGGTTGCTTGCAGCGTTTTTGAGAACTTCTCGTGCAAACAACGCACGTGATTCAATGGTGTTGTTTTCACAGGTTGCAACGCACACGTACACTCACAGGTTAAACGCACATTTTTTTAAATTGTGTTATTGTGTATCCCAGCCCCCACCCCCAGTGAAGTACCCATTGTTGATAGTGGAATATCCCCCAGTGAAGGTCAGCTAGCTCTTTGCACGTACACGCGTGCAGTGTTAATTGTGACATCACAGTCCACAACTCAGTGGCGCCATACGCACGCGTGGTGTTGCGTTATATTGAGCACGCGCGCTTGAGCTTTACATGACGTAAACAATTGAAAAGAACTTCAGCGCGTGCGGGTGTTATGTTCTAAGCTGTATATTGCCACGTTTGCCTCAGAAAATACTGCTTTTTTGCAGCTTTTTCGAGAACCGCTGGTCCAAAGAACTTCAAACTTTGCACTGCACATTCTGTTGTCCTGAAAAATATATCCGCCGATTTTCAGATTCATACGGTGCCCGGTTCTGGAGATAATCGACGGACAGACAGACAGACAGAGATTCCTGGAATTATAGTAAGACTAGTGCAGGGCCAGTCGAAAATGTGCGTGTTCGGAAGGGGCAGTTGAGAACTGCAGCTCGTGTAACAACGCACATTATTCAATGGTGTGAACGCACACTCGCAAGTTAAACGCACAAAATGTCGTCACCCCCCGGCACTGATATTTAACCCTACTGGACAATATGGTATCGCCCAACAACTGTAGGGCGTAGTTGTAGGGCGATACCATATTGTATTAGAGTCGCTCAGTCGACCGCCTACATACAGTGCAGTGATGGTTGCTCAGTTGACTACAAAATGCATGTGCCCGTGCATGCCACTCACGTATATGTCACGTACGAAGACATGGTGTGCAATGCTATCGCCCTACAATGTGCCCGTCCTTTTTGCACTGCTTGCGTCATATTGAGCACGCGCGCTTTAGCTCGAACATGACGTAAACAATTGAAAAAGAACCCCATGATGTGCCCGTCCTTTTGTCCATTGTTGCGTCATATTAAGCACGCGCGCTCTTGCTCAAACATGACGTAAACAATTGAAAAGAACGGCAGTGCGTGGTGTTCTAGGCTATATTCTGGCGCGCAAGGCCTCAGAAAATGCTGCTTTTTCGAAAACCGCTCATCCAAACCACTTCAAACTTGACACTGCACATTCGGTTGTCCCGAGCAATGCACCCGCCGATTTTCAACTTCATACGGTGCCCAGTTCTGGAGATAATCGACGGACAGACAGACAGACAGACAGACGGACAGACAGACAGAGATTCCTTGAATTGTAGTATAGATGATACATTTCAGTAAACAGTTAGGTACACGTACAAGTTATTTCCGGTTTGATGGCGTCATCAGTCAAAAAAAGGAAGGGAGGACACTTGTTTATTATTTAGTAAAATAACGCATGGAAATATGGAAATTTAGTGCATGTAATACTAACAGATAACTTCCAGTTTGATGAAGTCACAGTATTTGGAAGCAAAAGGTCAATATTAAGTGTAACAGATGTCATTTTTTTTCGGGGGGGGGGGAACAAAGTCATGAGACAGGGATCAAATGATGGATTTAAATTCAAAATAAAATGATCATTGTTGAATTCTCCCTACGGTCTGATGATGTCATGATTATGAAACCTTGCAAATTCATTTGTGGTTGCATAAGGGGATATATAGGGGCAATTATCATAAAAATTTGATCAAGGGCTGTAACATTTTAAAAGATTAAACGGTTTTCGATGAGCCGCTAGAGGGCGCCTTTTAGTGGGATGACGTCAAAATTACGTTTTTGTGATTGGCATTCCTCACTTAACACTTCCATTATATATCTGTCTGTAGTAAAATGCTTCCGTTTTAGAGTAAGATTTAGTTTTTATTGCACTTCCGGTAACACCGGAAGTAAAGCTCGAGCAGTTTTGTGCCTGGAATTAAGAAATGTTGCTCTAGGTACCGTCTACAACCTCACGAAAAAACGAACACGATACTCTATTTAGTTCAAGAGATATAGGTAAAATTATTTTGTCAAATCGTGCAATCAAATTGCTTGTAATTCGATACCTGATGACGTCATGATGACGTAACAACACTTATAACATCTTCGTAACATGATTCAAGTTCACAATAGGTTTTATGATCTAAACGGTAAACCGTTCGGAAGAAATTGTGCTTTGTTTCGATTTCAGGCTAATGTCTTCATTTTGAATTCACCTAAATTTGACTTTCCGGTAGACCCGGAAGTAAAGGTCAAGCGAGTTTACGTACACGACAAAAAATGTTGATCAATTCATGGTCTATCTCATTACAAGGTTGGAGCATAATTGATCATTTTGTTGAAGAGTTATAGATGAAAGAAGATCGTCATTTTTCAACGAAAATCGCTTGTAATTTGACATCCGATGACGTCATCATGACGTCAGTGTAATATGCACTACTCGGAATGAGGGTCAATATATGCTAATAGTTACAAGTTCATATCATATACCGTTTAGGAGAAAACCCGCGGAAACGTGCTGTACGGAAAAAAAAGAAAGAAAGAACTAGAGTTTCGCGTTTGTTGAGTTACAAACGCAGAGTGGTCGGGCGGACAGCCTTCTCATTATACACTGCCCAGCTAAGTTAGGAATATATGTAGAAAAAAGGATCACGAAATTAAATCCCTTTAAGTACAATCAATGTTTCAAAACGGTATCTTTAACGGTGTGATAAACTTCAGTAAACAATCTATGTGCACAAAAAGTTATTTCTAGTTTGATGACGTCATCAGTCAAAAATGGTTAGTGAATACTGATAAAGTTCGGAGAGGATAATTTGTCATTTAAAATTAAATAACGTATGAAAATATGGGAAATATAATTGTTTGTATTAATATCACATAACTTCCGGTTTGACGACGTATTTATAACACCTAACTTCCGGTTTGATGACGTCACAGCATTAGAGATCCAAAGGTGAACATTGTAATGGATATCATTATTTGGACTTCGAAGATATGACAGGGATCAAATGATAGAAATAAATTTAAACTTTGATCATTTTCGAATTCTCCTTAAAGTAACTTCCGGTCTGGTGACGTCATGAATTTGAAACCTTGCCACCTTATCTGTGATTAATCAGAGAATGTCAAGGGGCGATTTGGTAAAATTTGGACAGATAGTTTTACAATTACAGAAGGGAAACTATATTTTATGTGCCGATAGGGGGCGCCCTTTCGGATGATGACGTCATCACACTGTTTTTTGCGTCTTGCATTCCTCACTATACACTTTCATAATATATATCTGTCTGTAGTGAAATGCTTCCGCTTTTGAGTAATATTCAGTTTTTATTGCACTTCCGGTAACACCGGAAGTAAAGGTCAAGCGATTTTGCGTTCGGGAACATGAAATGTTTCTCACGGCATAGTCTACAACCTCACGAAAAAACGAACACGATACTCTATTTAGTTCAAAAGATATAACGCAAACTATTTTGTCAAAGTTTGCCCTTAAATCGCTTGTAATTTGATACCTGATTACGTCATGACGTCATGATGACGTAACAAAATGTACAACATCTTCGTAACATGGTACAAGTTCACACAAGGTTTTGTGATCATACCGTGAACCGTTCGGAAGAAATGCTGCTTTGTTTTGATGTCAGGCTAACGTCTTCATTTTGAATTCACCTAACTTTGACCTTCCGGTAGACCCGGAAGTAAAGGTCAAGCGAGTTCACGTACACTACAAAAACTGTTAAGCGATTAATGGTCTATCTGATTACAGAATACAAACATCATTGATTGTTTAGTTCAAGAGTTATAGGTGAAAGTAATTGGTCACTTTTTCAGATAAAATCACTTGTAATTTGACACCCGATGACGTAATCATGACGTCAGAGTAATATGCACCACTTCGGATGAGGGTCGATATATATTGAAAGTTACAAGTTCATACCATATACCGTTTAAGAGAAAACCCGCGGAGAAGTATTGTCCGGAAAAAAAAGAAAGAAAGAAAGAAAGAAAGAAAGAAAGATTAATCGTAACAGATCCAAAGAGTGGTCGGGTTGTGCCCGACCACTCAAAGAAAGAAAGATTAATCGTAACAGATCCAAAGAGTGGTCGGGTTGTGCCCGACCACTCAACAAGAGTGGAATAGAGAGTGAATAGCACTGACTGGGGGAGATCGAATTTTAGTCGATTAATGACACCCACGTTTCTTGCAATAATAGAACATAAAATAATGGTCAATGTGTTGTTTCCAAGATAAATTTTGATCTATGACTAAGCCAAGAAATTTAGTGCCAAAAAAAACGGGAAATAATATTGTTATCCATGATAATATTACTGAGCAAAACATTCTGTGATATACTAAAAAGCATACAATTGGTTTTATTAAGGTTAATAGACAATTTGTTGGCCTTCATCCAGTCCGCAATGTGAACCAACTCAGAGTTGAAAGTTGCGATAAGAGTGTTCAAATTGTGATGAGTATAAAACAAGTTGGAATCATCAGCATACAGGATAAAGGACAACACATTGGAGCAATTGGTAAAATCATTAATGTAAATAATAAACAATAATGGCGCACTAATTAACGGCTTTAAAGGAGAATCATTGTTGTTAATATTATTGACACATACTATTTTCTATTAGAGAGATAACTTCTGAACCACTCCAAGGCAACTCCACTGCGGACACCATAACGAGCTAAGTTTAAAAAAGAGAATATCATGGTTAATGGTGTCAAATACCTTGGAGAGGTCCAAAAAAATCCCAACAGTGTGGGTACAATTATCAACAGCGGATGAAATTTTATCGATTAAATCTAGAATAGCGTGGGTGGTAGAGTGTTTGTCACGAAAACCAAATTTGGAATTAGAAAGGATATTGTGATTCTTCAAAAAGTAGTACAGGGTTTGGAACGAGATCGGAGTTTCGGGGTCCGCTCCGTAAGTCCGACGCCTCATAAGTCCGACGCCTCATAAGTCCGACAAAATCGCATCCCCAACCGAACAAAGGCACATAAGTCCGACGCCTCATAGCTCCGACGCCTCATAAGTCCGACGCCTCATAGCTCCGACGCCTCATAGGTCCGACGCCTCATAGCGGTACGACGCCTCGTACGCTTCGTTTTTCCAGTGTCGGACTTATGAGGCGTCGGACTAGGCGTCGGACCTATGATGCGGAATAAATAAATGTTATGTCTCATAAGTCCGACGCCTCACAAGTCCGAAATTTCGGACAGTTATGAGGCGTCGGACCTATGAGGCTTTGGACTTATGATACGGCCCCTGAGTTTCTTGGTGTTTGAGCGAGATTCACTCATTCTGGAATGGTTAGTAGAGTTCCAGGTTTTAACATACACAGTCCAATGTGGAAAACAAAGCCGTTTTGGCTGCTACAGACGGAAATTCGGGCACTTTTTAGGTGTTTTACGGGACGCGCTTATTCAAACAACATGTCACAGGGCGCCCTCATTTTTCATTAGAGAAGAGGTAAGACGGCGAGAGGAGAGGAGATTGGCACAGCCACACATAATGCCGCGCCCATTGAAACAGTGGACCTCTAACATCCCACTGACCTTACGGCCACTAATGGCTATGGGATATACCTTCACCCTTTTACTTCTAATGATGTGTCTAATTTTGAAGGTCCCCGGACGAAAATCCTTCGATACAGGACGTTAGGTTATATCAGGCGCGGATCGTGGGGGGGGGGGGGGGGGGGGGGGGGGGTTGGAGTCCAAAAAAACCCAACACCCCAGCTCTGTCAAAAAAAGAGAAAATTCCTAAAAAACAAATTCCTAAAAAACAAATCGAACCCCCCCCCCCGTGACACCCCCCGAAAAGTTATACTGTCTGGTATAATGTCCGCCTGTTCAAAATACGGTACACCATTCTGTAATCTAGTGTTAATAATCGTCGAATTTGAACAGCGCCCCACCCCCCCCCCCCCACCCCCAGTTTTTTATTTTACGGAGGCCAAGTGTCCGGAGAAAAAAACCTGTGTACATTTCCAGATTTATTTGCTGATGAACCCCCCCCCCCCCACGAAAATTCCTTGATCCGCCCCTGCAAAGTGTTTTTTTTAAAGCTCAACTGATACAATCAGACGGAACGGAATGTCATCCAGTCTCACCAAAATGATAACATCATCGAATGCGAGCCCGAGTTGTCAGTGGCCTCTCCGGGGAGGGGGGGGGGGCACTCTCCCCCCGCCAGCGGAAATTTTTTCACATCATATTTGATTTCAATAAATGGTTGAGTTGTTATTGTGACATCAATCCCGAAAAACACAAATGCTCAAAAAACATGCATTACAAGCCTGGGGCGCCGTGAAAATAATTTGCAGTATACATAATGGTCAGTTGTGAAGAGCGCCCCCATTTGGAAGGTGGGTACGGAGGCCAAGTGTTCGGGAAAAAAAATATGTCTACATTTCGGCGCGGATGTGCAGTTGCCCCCCCCCCCCCCGACATCCAAAGCTGGCGCTACTGGCTATTATTCGGCACCAAAAGTTGCAAGAATTTTGGAATTTTCTTTGGTGATTCGTTGTTGTATAAATACATTTTTTCTATGATATATTTAAAGGGTCTGTGTCGTGTAAGCCAATGAGCAACCCTTTGTCAAAAATGATTTGAGCAAATTTTGGGTTCGCGGCACAATTTGAACCAAAACCCCCCTAAACTGATACGAACAGCTCTTCCTGAAATGACACCACAGCAACAGCGCCCTCAGTTGTCCGGAAAAGAATGGAACATTTTAAATGTTCAAAGAAGAGCACTTTTCAATAAAATCAACCAAAAACAGCATGTCTATGATAGTTTTTTTTATACATTAAGAGGAATAGAAAGTTGCACAAAGTGTGTTCCTAAGTTTAAGAAGTATTCATTGAACATATCCTTTAAATATATCATAGAAAAATGGCATTGATGTGATCCGCCGAAAGGAGCAGTAGCGACCTTATGTTTATATGTTTATTGCAGTCACCCTTGGGACATGAAAAAGCGGCATCACGGGTGTCGCCAGGATTTTTTTTTCTAGGGGGGGGGGGGGCAAAGCACATATCCCCCCGAAACCCCTGTACTTTTCCAGCATATTCTCGATTATAATTTTTCGAGGGTGGGCAGGGACAACGCCCCCCCCCCCCATTTTTAATATAACTTTAAGCCTCTTTTTCTTCCTTTTTCTCTTTTTTCCCTACTTTTTTTCTTGGCTTTTCCGGGGGTTGGGGGCAAGCGCGCCCCCTTTTGTCCCCCTTGCAACGTCAATGAGCGGCATACGAAGTGAATAAAAGATTTGATTACATCCCGTTGTCTTAAATTGGCTTCCGTATATTTTATGGCTACACGTAATTTCTATTTTCAGTCATGTCCCGTGCGTGTGATGCGAGTGGACGCGGCCAGACTATACATACAGTTAAATGTATGTGAACATGATCTGATCACCGCCTCCTGCTGGCCCTCGCACAAAAATACAGTCACGCCGCGCGTGCCGAGCCACACACAAATAAAATCGGACGAATCTGGATCTGGAATTCTGCAAAACACAATCCATAAACGTTAGATCAACTTATTTTTATTGTCTCCTGGTTGGTGTAGATTACTGAAATGGAGGGTGGAGCTTATGGAGCTGGTAAAGCGTCAAGTTCAGGATTAAATCCGGGCGCTATCATGAGGAAACCTCAAGTCATCTTGCGTGCAGTAGCTTGGGTATGTACATGTACGTTTGCATGTGGGCGGAACCGTTGCTTCGTTCTCAAGCATATTCGAAGGGACTCCCACTCCGTATCCGCGTAGCCGGTGTGGACGGTAATTCTGTCCCCCGGTAAAAGTGTCCGGGGGGGAAAGAATTACCTAGGTAAAAGTGTCCCCCCTGTCCCGTTAATTGTGTCCCCCTCTAGCCCTGGTGGACTCCCTTTCCTCCCTACGTTATTGCAATGAAGACTTCGTCCAACCTGGGCTATGTCCCCCTCCGGGTAATTCTGTCCCCTCCAGTTAATTCTGTCCCCCCTGGTTTTGCACGCATAAGTTGTTATAATATATTGATGTTATTATAAGGCAGTGTATATTTTGCCGGAGACGGCAAACCTTTAGAAAACGTTAGTTTGCCGGATATTAGCCCCATAAATGTGGCCTATTTACTGGACTGCCTCCGTAAACATAGGCCACACATCCACATGTACAAATATCGTGTCGACGGAGCAAAATTTTGATTTTCACATTTAGGCTTAGTTTGTAGGTTTTTTTTGCTTTAGAAGCATACTCACCCTCTTTATAGGCTAATCAGAAAGTGCTGCCTTTTTCAGATGTATATTTCGTGAAATTTCCAGATTCATTTTTACACGTTTGCGTATCAAAATTTCAACATGAAATTTCACAAAAATTAGACATCTGAAAAAGGCAGCACTTTCTGATTAGCCTGTAAAGAGGGTGAGTATGCTTCTAAAGCAAAAAAAACCTACAAACTAAGCCTAAATGTGAAAATCAAAATTTGGCTCCGTCGACACGATTTTTGTACATGTGGATGTGTGGCCTATGTTTACGGAGGCAGTCCAGTAAATAGGCCACATTTATGGGGCTAGCCGGATATGCGCTGAACATGCGCAGTTACTGTTTTTTTTGTACTTAAACATTTTCCGGTGACAAGTTTTAGTCTGGCTCCATGCCAAAATTATCGTTGTTACCTCGTATTCACAAGATGGGATTCAGACCATTTTATAATTTCGGACTTTATTTCCATTTTAAAAAAAATCCTCCAGAGCCACAAATCTGAAAAAGGAAATGTAGGCCTAATACTCTGCAAAAAAATGTTTGAGACATGTTAAAATAATAAAAGAAGAATATTCTTATTTATTTGGGGATGAGAAAAAAAATAAATAAAAATGTGGTGCGGTCGGAATCGAACGCGAGTTATCCTGCTTACTAGAGCCTTTGCTTAACCATTACACCAAATGTGCTACACAACTTTTGGTGGGAATTTAATACATCTTATAATTCAGCCCTATTTTAAAGAGTACAGCGCCCTCTGTTGATATGGATTGCCGCCGGCAAACCTTTAGTAATCGTTAGATTGCCGTCATTACCTTCGGCAAAATATCCACTATCTTTAATTAATAGTAATATTAAAGTAATATTTCAAGCCCCAAGATGTACATGTACACGTACCGGTATGCAACTTTTGAACCTATAGGCTTTAGATAGACTAACACAACATCAGAACTGAACATTGAGATACATACTGTACATGTACATTCTACAACAAAAGTTTGGACAATTATAGCTAAGATGATAATGGGGCATATACATGTATCTAAATTGTAGCCCGCAAATTTGTCTCAGTTACTGGACTCAAGTCATGTATACATACAAAATCCAGTACCGATATTTGAGATACATTTATGGGGCTAGGGCATACCACGTTCACAAATATGATCAGTGTGTTTGTTTCATTTCACTTGTAATTAACAACGTCTTTTATTTCTTGTTTCTTTTGCAGCTGTTTTCAATCATTGTGTTTGGCTGCATTGCAAATCAAGGATGGGTGTCTGTCTTTGGATTAAGTGGAACATATTGCATCTTCAATTTAGATTCGAATGCCTGCAATTTTGGGATCACCATTGGTGTCTTTGCCTTTCTGGCTTGCATGGGATTCCTTGTCGTTGATATTATGTTTGACAACTTAAGCAATGTGCAGATGAGGAAATATGCTGTCATAGCTGACTTGGCATTTTCAGGTAAAAGTGAAGAGGAATTTAATTTAATACTTTCCTATTTTCAATCCCAAGGGTCTGTTTACAAAAACACAATTAGAAGGGGATAGTGAATGGACCAATTTACTCTGTGAGCTACATTTCAATTTAGTCCGAGTAACTTGGACCCAACTTATCGCCTTTTTAAAAATTTGGACATGGTCTGGCGATAGTAGGGTCCAAGCTCATTCCTCGACCTAGACAACACAGTCACTGACAGTCCCAAAAACCAACATTTTCCAACAAAAAACATCAGATTTCACCTTCAAAACGGCCTCCAAATTACTAGATATGTCACCTGAGGTACAAGTAGACATAGATGATTAAGATGGTTGTACTTAAGTTTACTTACGATCCGGAAAAAAGTGAAATTTTCCGTTCAATTCTGAAGACCCCCTCTGCCTAGGTTGTCGTTGTTGTGCTCACGTTCAAAACTGCATGATAATGGCGTCTGACCTCGACCTCATGCAAATGTCTGGACGGCGCGCTTGCGCATAATGCACGGCAGATTCCCCTGCGCCGCGCCGACGACTGTTTCCTGATGTAGAGCGCCAGCCATGCGCCTGGCTAGCCAGTGCGACTCCTAGGCGTACCGCGAACTTACACAGCGCTCTACATCAGGAAACAGTCGTCGGCGCGGCGCAGGGGAATCTGCCGTGTATGCATGCAGTGCATTATGCGCAAGCGCGCCGCACACATTTGCATGAGGTCGAGGTCAGACGCCATTATCATGCAGTTTTGAACGTGAGCACAACAACGACAACCTAGGCAGAGGGGGTCTTCAGAATTGAACGGAAAATTTCACTTTTTTTCCGGATCGTAAGTAAACTTAAGTACAACCATCTTAATCATCTATGTCTACTTGTACCTCAGGTGACATATCTAGTAATTTGGAGGCCGTTTTGAAGGTGAAATCTGATGTTTTTTGTTGGAAAATGTTGGTTTTTGGGACTGTCAGTGACTGTGTTGTCTAGGTCGAGGAATGAGCTTGGACCCTACTATCGCCAGACCATGTCCAAATTTTTAAAAAGGCGATAAGTTGGGTCCAAGTTACTCGGACTAATTTCAATTAACGTTCATGCATGTTACAGAACCTTAAAATTATTATCGAGAGAGTAAATTTGATGGTTAAGCTTGGCCTGCTTGTAGTCTGTACATTTAGGTTGAGTTTGCCTTTTGTGCTGCAGACGATCAAGGTATTAAATATTAATTATTGATCCTTATT
Source organism: Patiria miniata (assembly GCF_015706575.1). Classification (NCBI taxonomy): domain Eukaryota; kingdom Metazoa; phylum Echinodermata; class Asteroidea; order Valvatida; family Asterinidae; genus Patiria; species Patiria miniata. The sequence goes on along the minus strand of NW_024037069.1, from coordinate 38,908,082 downwards.
TTCTCATTCATATTCGCGCAGTATTTAAGGGTATCGGTAAAGTCTGGTTTCTGTGTCATTAAACATAATTATAGTCATTGAGTACTAATTATGTCAGTGGACACAGAAAAGTCCCTGCTTCCACAGCTACCATGTGGAAAAGATTTCTTAACCCTAACAGAATTCAACCCATCAAACCCCAACGGCATGTTTTGTTGGAATCTGTCAGGATGGGTACAGTACCCTTAAACTGGCAGCCTTTTACATTGGGTTGGCACACCGCCAGAATCAAAGTCAGAAATATGTGTGTGCAGTTTCCCATATGGTGTTGGAATGTGCCAGGATGGGTATGGTTCCTAGTAGCCCCATAAATGTGGCCTATTTACTGGACTGCCTCCGTAAACATAGGCCACACGTCCACATGTACAAAAAACGTGTCGACTTTGCCAAATTTTAATTTTCACATTTAGGCTTAGTTTGTAGGATTTTTTTTGCTTTAGAAGCATACTCACCCACTTTATAGGCTAATCAGAAAGTGCTGCCTTTTTCAGATGTCTAATTTTTGTGAAATTTCATGTTGAAATTTTGATACGCAAACGTGTAAAAATGAATCTGGAAATTTCACGAAAAATATACATCTGAAAAAGGTAGCACTTTCTGATTAGCCTATAAAGAGGGTGAGTATGCTTCTAAAGCAAAAAAAATCCTACAAACTAAGCCTAAATTTGAAAATCAAAATTTGCCAAAGTCGACACGTTTTTTGTACATGTGGACGTGTGGCCTATGTTTACGGAGGCAGTCCAGTAAATAGGCCACATTTATGGGGCTAGGTTCCTAGTAAATCATGCAAGGGAATAATATGGTTAAGTGGTTTGAATGATAACAGTTTTTCCAGTCTTGATTTAAACAAAATTAGGTGATCTTCACATGGATTGATACATTTTCTTGTTGGTTGGTTGGTTTTCAGGCCTCTGGACGTTTATGTGGTTCGTTTGCTTCTGTTACCTGACTGATGCCTGGAGACGTGCTCCAGCTGAATTTGGTGAAATAGCTGGTGCCGGACAGGCTCGTGCTGCCATCGCTTTCAGCTTTTTCTCCATTATTCCTTGGGTAATGACTTGTATGTTCTATTCATAAATGCCCCAGACAGTTTCCCCTCCCATTGGTCGAGAGCCCGTCACGTGGCCGGTTTTAAACGGATGATAAAGACATGGCTTGCTGGTCTTAAACACTTTTCCAGTGTCACATGAAATGTAGACTCCTGTGAAATCCAGTGCCTTTTATCGTTTTATTGGTTGAACGTTCACAATCCTCACGTAGGCATGCGCAATACTACCAGTGAGTCAGTATTTCATAGTCCTACATTCACAACACACTCATCACAGCTGCATCTGCGCCTCATGGTTTCAAAGTACAACATTTAAGAGGGTGTGGAATGCTCGAAGACATTTCCGTCATTTTTCGGGTATATGTAGCCTAAGGTGTGATGAAATAAAAACGACTATTGTTTCTGTCATGAAATGAATACAAAAGGTACTTTTGAGAGCTGTTTTTTAGGTCCTGTTTCGACCCGAACGTGCAATTTGTGTAAAAGTCGTCGTTGGGGGCAGCAAACAAAACATAGTAAATTGTGACGTAATAAACAGGACTCCCTATGCAGCGTAGTATAAACGAGTCCTGTTTATTAAGTCACGATTTTTCTGATTTTACGAAGAACCCGACGACTGTTGATTTCAATTATGCGCTCGCCGAACCAACAAATTACTCGATGAATTTCAGTTTTATAAGTTACATATAAATGCACATTACAAAAGAATGGATGTTTGTCATTATGATATATATGGGTCTACTCTACAATAAAAAAAATATAGAAAAACAAAACGACTTTCAGCATTGCACAACCTCTTTAATATTCCGGTGTTGTAAAGAAAATATGGCAGTCAGAAGATATAAGGCATGTAAAACAAACTCGTACCGAGTCACTTACATGGGCAGCACAAAGTTTACTGCAACAATCAGAAATTGCAAATGACTGATAGAATATAGTTAGGGTGGGGTGCTGTGGTCCAATGGTTACGGTGTTCGACTCGTGTGCAGTGTGGAACATGGTGCTTGTGCTCTTGCGCAAGGCACTTTACCATTATTGCTTCGTCCTTCGGATGGGACGTTAAGCCGTAGGTCCCCTGTGTTGTGTAATGCAGATTGAAGAACCCAGTAACAGTTATTGCTAAGAGAAGGGGTTTACGCCGTTGTTTCTGACAGTGGCTGCAATATACGCCGCAGCACCTTAAATGTGCTAACATAATGGGTCTCACATTTTTCGTAAACTTCATTTACCCGTCTTTAAAAATAGACATAATTACCAGCGCCTTGGGTACCTTATTGTTCGTAGAATAGATGCATGTGCTATACAGGGTGGATAAAAAAAACCGAAACCGACATATTATTGCTAATTGGAACAGAAGTAGGGCACATGTGAATCAAAGGGATGTATCCTCTGTTAGGGTTAAATTCTCCAAATAGACCCTTTCATAAAATTGGTCACTGCTCAGTTAGTCGTAAATGTAATGACATAATCAGGGTGTCATTTTAAAGAGAAGATTCAACCCTAACAGAGAATATCTCCCTTTGATTCATATTTATGCCCTACTTCTGTTCCAATTAGCAATAATATCGGTTTTGTTATTTTGTATCCACCCTGTATAAGATTCCGGTATTATAGTTTTCCCATGCTATGTTTTTTTTAAAACTTGAACCCTGGACCCATAGTAACTCAGGCGTGATTATGAATCACTGCATGATGTCATGTGGGCTTGGGTGGTAAACTGTGCGCAAGCTACCTTTATATTGTCTGATTATCAGATAATGGGTCATCCCAATAGGTACATGTGTCTGATTACAAACTTGACCCTTGACCTTTCATCATAGTCTGTATGTTTTGAGATCTCCCCACATTTTTTTTTTGTCAATTGGGAATTGTATTTCAGGGGTTTGAAATTTCGTCAGTCATGTCCTTTTCAAGTACATGTTAATGTAGAAGGTTTTTTTCCGATCTTTTTGAATTGGAATCAACCATGAAAGTTTGACTAAGCTTGGACCTAAACCACAAACCTCCATTATCTGTTTTAATTTTCATTGTGAAGTAATCCTGCCGGGCCGTCCACTCCTCCCTTTTCCATTTTGCATTTAATAGTTTGTACTTTGTAATGTAATACTACATATTGGATGGGTAAAAATTCGGATATTTTGGATCTGAAGCTGCAACGAATAAAATCCGTCTGTACCCTGGACACAGCATACTAAAACCAAACACTGATTTAATTAGCCAGGCACCAGACTATTCCGTACTGATTAAGATGTACAAGATATTTGAACGTGCAAATGATCTAATAGTACCAGGATTAGAGAGCAGGTAGTCGGAGTGTACTGCTCGACCCCATGGGAACGAGGTTGACCCCGATCCTCATTGTGTACTTGTTGATATTCAAACCAAAGTCACTAGAGATGGTTGGTAGGCGAGGCAAGTACTACAACCCTTCGTTAAGTCTAGCTGGGCCGAATTTTACGGCGCTGCTAAGCACACAAATTTGCTGAGCACAAAAAAAATTTGGCTTATAAAAGCAGGTTACCAGCCAAAACTCCATGTGATTTTCATGCTAAGCAAACAATAGCTGAATACTATTCACGAGCAATATATATCGCATGGAGTTTTGGCTGGTAACCTGCTTTTAAATGCCAGAATCTTTTTGTGCTAAGCACATTTTTGTGCTTAAAATTGGCCCCTGCAGGTCATAGTCCACATCAGTGAGAATGCAATGTGATTTTAATTTGATGTCATTGTCACATACATGGAAGACTTGTGTAGAAACTTGCCGGAGTTGTAAATTGCAAAATGTTTAATTCTGCTTCTGTTTCAAATCAAAAACAAATATGTTTAAGGTAGACCAGCATTTTTTTTAAATTGCAAAATGAAAATATTTAATTTTGCTTCTTTCTGTTGTACCTTTTGAACTTTGTGCTGGCACTCCAGGCCGGCCTGACGGTTCTGGCCTTCCTGAGGTACAGGCAGGGCGCCCAGGCAGCCTTCTCACAGAGCTACGAACCAGAAGGCGGTGCACCCCAACCAAGCGGGCAGGTTACCGGTGGCGACTCCTACCAGCAACCCCCCTTCTCGGAGAAAACGGAGGTACCGGACTCGCAGTTCCAGTCGCCAACCTACTAGGTGAGTCGCTCGACGCAGAAGGGAATGGCTGCAGAGGAACCAGATTTATTTTTCTTCAGATGAAAGGAAATTATGAAAATGAAAGTTTTGGTATTGAATTTGGGATGGATTTGTAATTGATGAGGGACCAGCTTTTGTACTGCATACACTTCTTGATGAATTGATTGTTGTGTTATGCTTTCTTAACCATCAATACCTGTGTATCGTACAAGTGTGATTTTAGCAATTTTGATAGCACTTTTCATTTACAGCATTTTAATAAAATGGAGAAATTATAATGATATATGCCTTTTTTTTGTTGAAATTCATAGTCTCGGCTGTAAAGTCGATGAATATCACTGTAGCTCTGTATTTCATAGACCCTTAGCACTATAGTTACACATGGTTTGCATTAATGCATATCATACGTAATGCATTGCACATTAAAGTACACGTATGGAAGAATGAAATGAGGCGATAAAACTCATATTACATACTGTATAAGTACAATGAATGGGGTCATATGATACATATTGCACAGGAACGTGTACATATATATCTCGGACTGCAGTATAATGCCTAGGCTATAAATGCAGTTTTGATACGCTTTGATACATTTTGAATGATACAATGAAAGTGGAGTTGAGATGTCATAAGTTTTATTGTATAAATTCAAGCATCTTCAGAGGATATGCCTATAAAAAGAGACTAAATTGTTGTTTGCATACATATATATTATCTTGAATGCGTACAGAATGGGATCAGTCCTTTTATGTGTGTTGAGCCAGATCTGAGAATCGATGAGTGGTATTGTGTGAAACGTTTTCAGTATAGGACCAAAAAAACCATTTGAAATGTGTCCCTTCTTGTTTTAGGATTACTATGCTCAACACTTCCAACAATATATGATTTAAGTGAAAGAACAAAATTAATGAAACACCAGATGGTACGAAAATGTATCTCTTAACCACTAACTCCCTAGCGTCTTTTAGTAGGAACTGGACCAAGTCCATCAAAATCCACCAATCACTGTGCTTCCAATGCAAAACTGTACATAACATAATGGAATCCACCACTGACGCACTGGTTGACATTCATGGACTTGCTACACTTGGCTTTTATCACAATAGCAGTGCAAGAAGCTAGGCAAAATCAACTGGATACCCCAAGCTCTGCTTCAGGCCATTAGGCCCAAGTCCATTATATTCCATCAATATTAAGTCTCCTGGACCAAGTCTCCAAACTCCACCATAATTGGGGATGGATTTTGATGGAAATGGGGTGGTTGGGGTTAAGAGGAACCAGGAAAGGAATGCAACTGTGATAAGTGTTGGATTCATGTGCTGGAAACCAAATGCATAGTACTGCTATAAAAATGTTTTTGAAAAGTTTTTTAAATATCGATCAAGATATTTTCTAATATCGGCGCAACATTCTTATTTTGCTGTTACATTCATTGTACATGTGGTTGTTTTGTAAATGTGCTGTGATAACAAGTTTGCAGGCATACAGTTGTGTATATGATTTGGAATATATGCCACAGAATCTAGAAAGCTAGTTTTCAGTAAATTTCCTTACCACGTAAAAATTTTCTTAGAAAAGATCGGAACCATCTAAAATGTTACGGAGTGGAGCGGTACAGCCGACTTTCGTTTATGTTAATACAAACTCTGTAACTTAACCCTAACTCCCCAGCCTAATTTACTAGGAACCACATCTATTCTGGCAAATTCCAACACCCACATGGGAAATTGTACACACACGCTGTTGGACTTAGTTTCTGGAGGTATATATATGCCAACCCCAGTGTAAAAGACCAATAGGCGTACTGTACCTATTCCAACAGATTTAAACAAAACCTGCTGTTGAACTTTGATGGGTTGAGTTCGGTTAGGATTGATACAAATTCTGGGTATGCTGACGAAATCCTTGGTGACTTGGTCCTGAAGGCACATTTATATGCACAATGAATGGGACTAGCGCGCCTCTTAAAGGGAAGATACAACATTTGCAAAGGAACGCAAAAAAAAAAATTCCATCTTATAACATTTGCAAACATCAAAAAACGAAATGATCAAATTATCACGAAATATCTTACTGGATTGTTTGGGAATGACAGTCTAAAGCATCCCGTAAAGTTGTGGCTCCTGGTGTGCTGACATTTTCAAGAAAAACTGTATTTTTCCAACGCCAGTCGGCCAACCAGCATTGGAGAAAACTGGCTTTTTCTTTTCAAAACGTGCTCCTAAATTTTCATATTTAGGTTGTCTGCATTTTCTTTGCAATTGATTACACACCTGTGAAGACAACAAGCCTGCTAGACTGAGGCCGTGTCCGAAACGGGCTTCCAGAGCTACGGCTACGTCTATTGTCAGTGCGTCCCCGCGTATTTTCAATGGGCGCAGACCTAGACCTAGCTCTAGACAGTTGATTCGGATGCAGCCTGATTCTCTGATTATATAAATTATATAAATTGTTCTGTTTCATCTTAAGTGGGGTCAGGGAACCAGACTAGAAAATGTGATAGGTTTTCTTAGTTTTTCCAGCATCTATATTTGTACGAACCCAAAACGTGAAACAAGTCAGTGTAACAATATTTGCTATAATATACTAATCCTCCAAATCCATTTACCGGTATTACTGAAAATTGCAGCAAAAGCAAATGTTGTACATTCCCTTTTAAGTTAATACAAAATTGGGGTACAGCAAACATTAATTTGGCTAGGTCGGGCTGTGTTTGTAGTAACGGGAATCGATTGTAATTGGTTTTCAGAGAGTTTGCTCAGCATGTTACTTGTCTGAGCAAAATTATTGGGAATATCGATTTGTGTTTTAGGCAGTTCCCTACTTTTACCTCTGTGTAGCACGATTGCAGTAACAACAATAAGAGACACTTTTGGATCATGAGGATAATTAACAAATTGTTATCTTTAATGGTTTGGGTAAGTAGTTAATTAATTGATTAATGAATACAGCTCATGAGTATAACTCTGTTTTTTTTCCGTTTGGAATATTCTTTAAGAGGTGGATTTATTAAGGATTATATTTTATTGTAGTTTAGGTGATAGTTAGGAAGAAACAATGTTATGGACTACATTATGTTTAGAAAAAAAATGGACTGTATTTGAAGCAATATACACAGTTTAATTTAATCTCGATGAGAACATCTGACTAAAAATATTTCATGTTCAAGAAAATGAATTTGTAAATTTATGAGATCATATGCAACAATTTGTGGATGCGAAGTTTCACAAGGTTTAAGGCATCTTGTGACAATGTGCATGAGTGTTTTATAGTGATCACCATGATATCTGAACACTTAGTGTAGAAGAAGCAGTGCTTGGTTCACTTAAGTCAGGTTTTCAAATGTACATTATTATCATTTCATCATTGAGGCTTTTTGAGCCAAATATAGTAATGTTTACCTGCTTTCCAGCAGATAAGATGCGGCTGCTCACGTAAAGCCCAGGGGAGAGATTTCAAGATTTGTCAGCATTTGTCTTGATTTCAACATTTTTTAAAGAATCCCTTTTGAAAGCTGGAATTCCTGTGGTTTTACCTGCAAAGGTTTATGTGGAACAAAAAGAAATGGGTACTTTCTAGGATGCCTTTAGGCCAAAACATATTCCATATACCATATGTTGTTCTTGGGCCCTCGGCAACTCTCAAACCCCGTGTCGATTATTTCTTGGATTTTTCCATTTTTGCCCCTGTCTCACTCCTGAAACCTTCAAAATATTTTCTTGGTAAATTTGCAGACTTTCCTTTGCTTGTTGCAGTAGCAGTTTAGTTCTGTACATACATGTACTTTGCGATTTTTGATTGAAGAAAGTTAATTGTTTTCAAGATTATGATTGTATTCTTTTAATACCTGGGTTTTGTCCATGTTTTTGTCCCCAGGAATAGAAATGTGTTGTACAGTGATCAGCTAACGCATGATTTTTCACTGATGGTTATGTAGACATGAGTACCGAGTAGTACGTTTTTATATTAATATGGATCAGGTTTATATGCTTAGAAAAAAATGTTAATGTTGTTGGAGTACTGTTTTAATGCTTTTACAAATAAGCCCAGCTAAATTGTGCAGTGTCTGAAGGCCAAAGACGATAATAAAGCTGAAATATTCTTCTTTCTGTAAATTGTTTATATGATTATAAATTATTCAAACCCTTCTGCATAAGCTAAAAAAACATGTTGGAGTTCTGATGATAGATGTTTTTTGTCGGCCAAAGTGTAAAATAAGGAAGTTGCTTATAATACAGAACTGATTCTTCAAATCAGCTGTGGTCAAACATGAAGTGGCTTCTGATGGGTGTTTGGTTAGCTCTTCTGAGTGGTTGCAGTTTCAGTAGTTACGTTTGCTCTGTGGGCATGTAATTGTATATTCCCAGTACAATGTTGCAACATGATATATATGCATAACGAAAGAATATCAATTGCTTACATGAATAAAGGATCAGTGCACAATTGCATATATAATATATTAATTCATGTCTTTTATTCATTAATCATAAATCAACAACAACCAAAAGACATGGAGGAAACCTAGAACATCATGAACATGAAAGATGAATCAAAAGAAACAGTCTAAATGTCAATGAAGCAAGGAACTAGAAATTAATGTAGAAGTAAGAGACAAATTCACAAATTAATTAATTAACAATTTAGCATATATTAGATCATGAAATATTTACAATGGTTTTATTAACAATCCTACATGTATAATATTCACTTCAAATTGGGTGAATAATGATAGTAATGTCAAATATGTGGTACTTTCTCAAAGTTTTGCGTTGCATTGACTCCTAAGTTTAACTGAGGCAATGATATTTGTAATTTTTGCACTCTTTTTGCCAGCATAAGGTTCTTGTTAATATTTAAAAATGGTAACAGCTCAATACGATGATTGCCATGCAATTACCCAATTGTCTGAGAATGTTAAGAGATAACATTAACGCATTAATTTACATGATACAAATCATATTTTAAGGGAGATAATATTCCAGACATTTAGATTTGGAAAGATATCAGCTAATGTCGAATAATTTGTTTTGATTTATGCGGTTTGATTGTTTGTACATTTTTGGATTATATCAGATTTCTTAAGATTTCCTTCCTCGAATGGTGCAAATAAATTATCAGTTAAAAACTGTTCTGGTCAATAATCTTGAGGTTTTATCACACAGTGTTTGTTTTGTCATGGTTTTGTTTTGTTTTTGGCAGCTGTATGTTTCTTTGGTCTCCTACCTTAAATGAGTTTTAATTTCACATATTGTTCCATTTTGTTGTGACAACCAAAATACCAGGTGTGTGAAAACAAATAATGGGTATCTGAAATGGAAGAGCTCTAAAATAGCTCCCAGCCTCCCGGCTACTTGGCATCCACACTTCTTTTGCTACTTAAGTGTTCACTTTCTTAGAGTTTAGGCACTCTCCTGAAGACGGTCAGAGCAAACTGACGAGAACGTCGAGTTTATACATCCGGTTCTTTTCAGAACCATTCTCGACTTAGTTGATTAAATATTCGCACATGGTGTTTCCACAACCCTTTCATTCACTCTGAAACTGAAGATGTCAAGTGTGGCTATATTGTATTGGATGGTTTATCAGCTGTGCAAGTCCTAAGACATTATGATGTTACGCTCTGTTGACGCCAGCCAATCCTCCCCACCAATAAAAAAAATTGGTCGTCGAGGTCCACTTCTCTTAAAAAGCAGAAAAACTCTTCTTTTAGTCAACCCCCCCCAGCTCTTCCTTGTTTTTTTTTTTCATAGAAATACCTTCAAAATAACTGCTTTAACACACCAATTTTTATTCTTGTAAGAATATCCTGCGCACAAAATTCAGACAAAGCCAACTTTGTTATGGGTGTAGATTTGAATAGCGCCCCCATTTAAAGTATGGTACGTCCACCCCCCCCCCCCCCAATACCTATTGATTTTTATGGATGCCAAGTGTCCGGAGAAAAAAAAACCAGTGCCTACATTTTAGCATTTAATTGCGGATAATTTATTTGCTGACCCCTGGACTGGAGTTCTTGAAAGAGTTGAAACAATGCACTGACGTCCACACAGTTCACCGTTTTAATGATTAATTGATGTCGTGATTATTGGCGTGCGTTAAAAACTGATCGACTTTCACTCGAAATAAGTTAACTTTCCGGAAATTCTAGCAAATTAGCAAAATACAAATGTACCCTCTTATTGTTACGCATGTGGCCAACAGAGGGCGCTATACTAACTACTGTCAAATGGATGGATTACCAGACTAAAAAGGGAGAAATTATCGCTCGCGTTTACACTAACACAAGCCTAGCTTTTAGTGGTGAGCCTGGGTACCATTTCAAAGTTCAATGACCGCCACATGTTGACAAGAAAAACATCAGTCGCGAAAACCCACAAGGCGAGGGATGAATACAGTGGTGTAAAGCACGTTTGACCTGCTCCCCCAGCTTAAGTATGACTCACAGCCAAAGGCTTAGCGAGCCGAGCATGGTGTGCCTATCGTCAAGATAGCATGTAGGACTAGCAAGGCAGCATTTACAATTCGGTAAGTCGTGTTTTTAGGGCCTTCTGACTCTGACTGAGTCTGACTGTCATGAAACTTACATGAAATTGTACTGTGGAAAAAATGTTGCAACCCGACGCCGCTTCAGCGCTTGTGTACAAAGTCTATGGAGAGAGTCAAGAACATTTTCTAAGGCCAAAGGGAAAGAATTCCGTACTGCACTGGGCCACCACTTTTGCTTTTTTCAAGCGCCAAAAGGTTGCATCCGTCTCACCCTCTCCTTTCCTTTATTCCAATTGATTAATCAGTCACTTATTTAAAATTTTCATTGAGATTTGAACCTCGGCCTGGGACACTGGCTTGAAAGACAAGACTTTTACCACTGTTTACCTCAAGACCACGCGCACATTCGCATTGCAATGATCAATCTTAGGACGTATTTGAAGAATCCATTGAAATAAACTAAATATTCATGAGAAATTAAATATTCATAATGACGTATTGCTCTACCATTGGCCGGCTAATGTGTTGTCATGGTTGTCAATGTCATGCGTATAGTATAGCCCCACTAGTGTGGCCGTCGGTATGCTGCGCTGAACCTTTGGCCACACACCGTGGTACCGCGCGCTACTGAGGACGAAGTTTTTCATAAAATTCAGGGCAGTTTCTTACATTTTCAGTTTCTTACTTTCTTATGGTTGTATTCTATGATGTCTCCTATCACTTCTGGGATGCTTAGCATGTGCTTAGATCTAATGATGTTCCATTTTCCGAGATATTCTTCAATCTTTCTGGAGCCCATAATGCACTCGTGAAACGTCTGGTGGTGGCAGCCATTTTGAATGTGACAAGAGATGACCTCAAGCTGTGACGTCGCGTTTATGCAAATTGCTTGTCGAGCGCGCGAGGGCGCGAGTTGCAAATGCGACGGCTGTTTCCTGTGCCGTAGATCCTGAATAGAGATCGGTGCACGTGGCCCCCTGACGATAAATGCATGGTACAGGAAACAGCCGTCGCATTTGCAACTCGCGCCCTCGCGCGTTCGACAAGCAATTTGCATACACGCGACGTCACAGCTTGAGGTCATCTCTTGTCCCATTCAAAATGGCTGCCACCACCAGACGTTTCACGAGTGCATATGGACTCCAGAAAGATTGAAGAATATCTCGGAAAATGGAACATCATTAGACCTAAGCACATGCTAAGCATCCCAGAAGTGATAGGAGACATCATAGAATACAACCATAAGAAAGTAAGAAACTGAAAATGTAAGAAACTGCCCTGAATTTTATGAAAAACTTCGTCCTCAGTAGCGCGCGGTACCACGGTGTGTGGCCAAAGGTTCAGCGCAGCATACCGACGGCCACACTAGTGGGGCTAGCGTATAGTACTGCTGTATTCCAGACACTTCAATCAATTTGACCACTGTCTGTCTCCAACATAATTCTGCACGACGTGTGCGTCCAAAATGTGCTCTAAAAAACACATTTTTGCTAAAGATATGTCACATTTGCGAGTCCTCCTGGATTCATGGTAAAAGCATAGGGTGAGGTGAAAATTAATGTGTTTGGTGGCAGGTAAGTGGAGGCCCAGTATGGAACTCAACCCTTTCTAAGTATTTCCTAACAAAATTGGAAATGTTTCTCAGTCCCAGATTCATGACTTATTATCATTTTTGCAATGACCGACCTTCGTTGAGATGATTATGAAAATGAAGAAAAAAGTGGTGTCAGGTTGCAACATTTTTTTTCCTGCGTATTTTGAATGATCCAAAGTTATTGGGGTGGGGATTAGTCCGGGAGACCATCACAAGTTAAATTTGAACGTATTCAAACTTTACGCTAACGTGAAGACGTTATAGCCATTCCTTCCTCCATGCTGTAGCCTTCAGGAAGTCATGTGTACATGTACTTCGTGCGCGAACCAGTACAGTGCAGTACGCACACGCTGTGTGTCCCGCCGGCCCACAGGCTCTCAAAAGTGGAAAAAAGCGCCCTCTTTGTTCGCGCACAGAGCCCATAAAGTTGTCAAGGTACATGTACAGTTCTTATTTTTTCCCCTTTCCCCCAAGTTGTACCATGCTCCATGGAGCCATGTTAGGATAAGTCTTAATAAGACTTTGTTTTCTTCCTTCAGTTTTTCTCAACATCTTGACAAGTTCAGCATCAAATTGATCGCCCGTTGACTGTAGGCCCCCTCTAGGATAAGATGGGGGCGTGTATAGGGGTGGACCAGGAGCAGAAGAAGGCAAGGATGCACAGTGAGGCCATAGACAAACAACTGATACAAATGTCCAAGGAAGAGGAACACATTGTCAAGATCTTGTTGTTGGGTAAGTTGAGGATGCTATGTGGAGTTCAGTAGGCTTAAAAAAAAGTTTAATCAGTGCAGAACAAGTGAACCTGTTTAAGGAAACCTGACAAATAAAACAGCTTGTCAGGTTCCAAATTTTGTCAAAGTAATGGTTAAACCGGAAAAGGGAACTTAGACTCATCACTGTTAAGTTTTTGTGTGTTTTCAAGATCCCATTTTCAAATTGTCTAACATGTTCTTCTCAATCTTCTGTGAGCGTGTGCAGCTGGGATCTTTAAGTTTAGCTAACCCTCCTTCTCTGGCTGGCAATTTCAACAAGGCCAGCCCAGCAGTCAAACTAAATCAAGTGACTGTTTTTAACAGTTGAGTGCTCCCTGCCTTCATAACCTGATATGTAACGGTGCTTTGACTGTAGGAGATTGATAGCCAGCTGTGCCTACCAGTACCAGTCACCTGCTTTTGTCTGTTGATCAGGTGTTGATCAGAATTTGACTGTCACAGTGCCTACCAGAAATATGATCTGACTGTTGGTGACTATCCTTTGTAAAAGGCATGGCAGGGGAACAGGATTGAAATTTGACTGTCTGTGACTGATCAAACATAATCGTACCTAATGTTATCCATCACTTATCTATGAACTATTAAATTGTTTACATTCAAATGCTGTGCTGAGAACAACTGGGCTGAAGAGTAGTTGCCCAAAACTGCTTGTATTGAAGCACCACTCTTCACAAGTTGTAACTTGTACTCAGGCCTTTTGTGATTTTGATTATTTTTGTCAAAGGTGCCGGTGAGAGTGGGAAGAGTACGTTGGTGAAGCAGATGAAGATCATTCATAGCGACGGCTTCACCAATCATGAACTCATGAGCTTCAAGGTAAGACCAACCATCATCACCGTTTCACCCTTAAGCACGTGTACTAAAGTGTACTCTATTCATTCCCTAAAGCAAAAAAAACCCCACAGTTTTGCTTCCGATTACATGCCTTTCAAAAAAAGGGTCGGTAGGTCGGAAATATTAAATCAATACAAGCATTTTTGACGCAAAAGGGTTGTTTAGAGGTGTTTTGTGAAAACAGAACAGACAACAGGATTTTATAAATTTATTTATTCATTTATTATTATATATATTTTTTTGACTTGCTGATAAAATTTTTAGGGTCGCAGCCTAAAAATAGGGTCAGTCGGGTAACCGGATGCAGAATTTTTTTTTTCTTGGCCTAATGTCCAATTAAAATCATACAGTAAGGAGTGGTTTAGGGAGGAACAGTGGGTGACATGCATGGCTGTTTGGGGCATTTCAGTTACCAATGGTTCAACTCTTTGCATGGCAAGCCGATATATTATTGGCTCAAAATTGTGCCTGCTAGAGATGACTAAGCTATTAGCAACTTGGACATCATAGCACATCGTTCTGTTTGTTCCGTCTTATGAAACCAAGTAATTTTGTACATTGAGAGTTAAAGTAAAGGAGCCATGCAGTGAATTCCACACCGAAACATTTTTTTTAGTATAAATACCTACACCCCCTACCTCTGAAATGCATTTAAAAATTAGACAGTAATCCCCTATTTGGTTTAAAGGGAAGATTTATACAACATTTGCAAACATCAAAAAACAAAATGATCCAATTATCACTAAATACCTTACTGGATCGTTAGGGAATGACAGTCTAAAGCATCCTGTAAAATTGTGGCTCCTGGTGTGCTGACATTTTCAAGAAAAATTGTATTTTTTCCAACGCTGGTCGGTCAACCAGCGCTGGAGAAAACTTGCTATTTTCAAAAACTACTCCATATTTCTTAGATTTAGTTATTCCACATTTTCTTTGCAATTGATTACTCATCTGTGAACGGGTACAAGCCAGCTAAATTGATACTCTGACCGTACAAATCCCCAAAGTCTATAAATTGCTCCATTTCATCTAAGTGGGGTCAGGGAACCAGACTACAAGAATATTATTGGTTTTCTCGGTTTTTCCAGCATCTACAAGCCAAAAACGTAAAACAAGTCAGTTTAACAATATTTGCTAAAACATAAAAATCCTCCAAATGCACTTTTTTTCTGAAAATTGCAGCAAAAGCCAATGTTGCGCATTCCCTTTAATTTAAATGCTGACTTCACTGTCAGGGTAAGTGGTACACACATGTAACATAGGTTTCATGGAAAATTTGATTGCATGTGCCCTTTATTGAGCTGCTCTAATCTGGCTGTTTTTATTGTTTTAATGTTTGGGGTCAATGCAGAAATTGCAGGAAGTTTTACAAAGTAAACTTTCAAGTTTGAAACTTTTTGAATACATGCATGTTAATGTTTTACAATCTGTACAATGGAAATAGGGTGGAGCATTCCCCCTTGGCATTTACTTCTTATTGATTTGGTCTTATTTATTGATTTTTTTTCCCCGTTAACCTCAGACAAATTCCAGGTTTTGAAACTGGGTAACACAAATCAATATTCATTTACTCCAAGCACATTCCTTAACTGTTATGCAAACAAGGTTTTCATTGTTCAAGTTGGCATCGCCAACAAACAACTTAACGTTTCGATAGTGAATTTTTGGCTTTGTGAATTTAAACCTGTTCATGTTATTTGATTGTGCCAATTTGATCCTTAAAAAAGTGAACATGAACATTTCACTGATACATTTTAGACATACCGGTACATGTATGTTTGTCACATCAATTAGAAATGTTTCTCTGTCTTTGTAACTCCAGTGTTCACATTGATTGACTAATAACTGGTTAAGACAAATGAAAAAGAAATTTCCCAACTTTTCCATATGAAGCAAATGTGCTTGTGATACCTATTTTTAAACAAGCAACCTAAACATTATTTCAAAGGGTACATGTATTGTACATGGCACCTCATGGAAGTCCCACATTAATGTTGTGTGAAAGTGTACATACTGTGCATTTTCAACCTCTTAATGTGAATTATTCAAAGAATGAGTTAATGCCTGGACAAAGATTTATTGTCCACAAACCTTTCTGAGACACCTTATCCAATCAAGTGCCCCACTGGCATGTAAACAAGCCTTTCATTGGGTATCCATGTTGCAGGCTTAAAGCTGTGGACTGTCCCTGATCCTTTTACACCCATGGTCCTGAGATAATTGCCATTTGATACATTTCAGAGCTTAGACTAAGCTGTGGGGTTTAAATTGATCAGTCTGGCCAAGGTGTTTTGGAGTGTGATTACAGTTACATAGGAGTAGAGAAAGACTGACTGCTGAGGCAAAAAAAAAGAATTAGTTCTGCTTCCGATTTTTTTTTTTTTTTTTTTGGGGGGGGGCATTTTTGTGTGGGTATGATCATATGAAGGTGTCTGTGTGTAGTCAAGGGTAAAAGGTAGTAATTGATGATTTTGTGGTGATTTTTCCCCCAAAAAAAATTAGGGTAGGGGCTGTCAAAATAGGGTAGGTAGTGTAACCGGAAGCAGAACTATTTTTTTTTTTTGGCCTAATGATGCTTTAGATGAATACGAGCATGCGGTCACTGCACACTCATCCCGAGGCCCCCTTCAATGGAGAAACCATTGTGCATGCTATTGTACAAAGCAACTGCCCCTTTACTGATAATTTGAACAAAAGCTAGCACAATGCTTTCGCCATTAAAAGGGCACTTCGTTATAGAAGTGATATGCCCAGATTGGTCTACATGTATGTTAACAGAATATTTAATTAGGACCTGCTGAATCCAGCAATATCCAAAAGTTTCTGTGTGGAGCCTGCTGATGAGAACAGGGATTCCACAGCCGTGACAGCCAGAACACAACGGGTTGTTCTAAAAAAAACCTCGACCACCGACCCCCTCGAATTATGTTCAAGCCTCAGTCCCCCCGACTAGATCAATTAGCGCGTGCTTCATTTTCAAGATTGAAAACTGCTCAATTAAGAAGATTTTGAATAGGGGCAAGTATGAACCAATATTCCATGGCTTGATCTGGTCGGGGGGGGGGGGGGGACTGTGTTTTGAGGGCTTGAGGTACCGTAAGTCAAGGGGGTCGTGGGTCGGGGGGGGGGGGGGTCAAGGGTTTTAAAACTACGGTACCCAAACACAATATCTTATGTTCGCTGTTCGGATCAATTTTTGCTGAGCAAGGATGTAAGGGATAATAATCAAAACCAATAATTTCTGTCTGGCCTTGGAAGGTGTGTTTAGTGGTAATCGGTTGCTCATTGACTGTGAAGCTTTAGTATGCTTGGTTGATTAGCACACAGTAAGCAGCCTTTTTCATAGAAATAAGCTCAACATTTGAAAAAGAAACGTTCCGGCCCATTGACAATAAAACAAGTCTGTGGCGACATAGGCCTATAGTGTGGTTCATTAGGCGAAGTAAAAAAAAAAACAAGTTTCTCGTCCCCGCCCGCTTCCTTTTTGGAGGCCGCCTGGATTTATTTATTATTTTTTATTTTTGAAAAATGTAGTAGAAACACACCGAAAAAGTCTACAAATTCATCGGAAAATAAATACCAAAACCAATACAACTCTAAATGACACTGTAAATATGTTCAGTTCTCTTGTCCAACTTGTCTTTCATCTTTAAAAGTGTCTTTGAACAGTGGAACACCAATGGTTGCAGGAAATTTTGAAAAGGCGGTCATCTTGAAAAAAATATAAAATAAAAAATAAAAAGCCCCGCTTCCTCCCTTTTTTCAAAAACCCCTGACGAGAAACTATTTTTTTTTTTTACTCGGCCTTATATAAACTAAGTACATGCACCTTACTATTCATAAGAATTAAGATAGAATTTGTGGCAGGGTGTTGTTAATTCAAAGTTTGATTTTAAATGCACATTGTTGTCCTGAGTAATTTTGAGAAAAAAATTGCTGAGGTGGGACTCAAACCCACGACCTCCTGCTTACTAGTGCAGACGTCTTACCACTCGATCACCGAGCTTGCTGGGATCAACTGGCTGATTCGAGGCTGACATCTGCACTAGTAAGCAGGAGGTCGTGGGTTCGAGTCCCACCTGAATGTTTTTTTTCTTTTCTCACAATCACTCTGGACAACACTGAGTGTACGGTGTTTATAAAATGTGTTGGTGAAGGGGAAAAACAATATTGAATTTACATATTATATGTACCTTGAAAAATTTTTGTGCAGGAATTTTGATAACATAGTATTGAAGTTTGTCCATTAAGTCAGACAAAGTAAAGGTATATTAATATAGTTTTATTATCGGGTCCATTGTATTCATTCTAAATGTGACCTCCTTAACTGAAAGTTTGTGAAAATTTCTGTAGTCTGAACCATACTCCTTGTTTTGCTTAAACTCTGTACAAAATCTCAGGTTCACTTCTGGTTTCAAGTCACTTGATACAGGCAATGTTTACTGTTGCGTTTTCTGTCCCCATCTAATGTCATAATCTTTAATCTAATTTTTGTAAGTTTCTACTGCCCGGGGTATGTGTAAACATAACGTTCCTCTCATATGTTCAACAAATTGCTTACATTGTAAATCAATAAAACATTCATTGTTCAGATATTCAGTTATCCCCAAAAACTTGTCAAGTAGGGAATCAAATCTAGTGATATCATGAAAAGCACTTAATGGGCAAGCACCTGCGTACATTTTGGACATGCTCAATGTATACAAACCATCTCGCAACCTTCGATCTGGAAATAAATATCTTCTTCAAGAAGTCAAATCTCATCGTACCTGGGGGGACAGATCTTTCTCTGTTACAGCACCACATCTCTGGAATCAACTACCTCTTCATATCAAAACCTCGACTTCTATTCACTCATTCAAAACATCTCTCAAAAGTCAAAACACACCTCATGTCGAAAGATCCGTTTTTTTGTAATTAAACTGATTTTGTTTAGTTTCGTTTTCAAATTTTGTTTTTTTCCCTTCACTGTTTCGTTTTCATTGTAATAGCGCCCTGAGCACCTTGGTGGATATGTGCACTTTATAAAACTTCGTTATTATTTTTATTAATGTGTGCACTTCCCTTCTGTTTTGATTGATGAATTCATTTATCACCCGAAAAATTCTTACTAAATACCAAATTTTTCACGAATAATGATTGAGTGCTGTACGTGCTGCATTCAATTGGTGTTGTGTTCCACTATTCCTTTCATCACTCGTTGAACTCCAACTGGGAAACACAAAAGACTGGGCAGAAAAATAACATGTACAGGTTATGTTTGCCATCTCTTGCTAAGAACCAAATAATGGTTATTGTTGGGTGCCTACTGACAGCCACTATGTACATAAAGTTACATGAAGTGCTGCACAGGTGCTTCAATGCACCTGTTTGCATACCTGTGAAATCTGTTCAGGGGCTCAAGAAAAAATCAAATACAAACATATATGCAATAACCTACACGCACCTGTTAAAATTGCGCTAATTTGTATACAAATTTTTGTCCTTACAGATTTTCAATATATATGTTTTAACAGAATAAGCTCCTTTTTAATTCTGGACGTTTTCAACCATCTAAAAATATACTTTTGTTGTGAGTTGTTTGGCACCCATAACACACAAATGATATGCCCGAATTATGTCGGGCCGCAATAATTCGAACTTTGTACACAGGACATTCGGTAACTGAACGTGGGCAGATTTTTGTTTGTTTGATGTCTCATTCAGAAAAGAAGTGAATAAATTTTGTAACGCTAGAAATATACCATTTTAAAAAGAAAATCTACTTTTGGCGTGAAACTCAAAAGTTGCACGGGAAGAGCAACTTTTAGTCTTTACTATTCAACTGTATGACTATGGTGTTTGACTTAATTAGAAGAAATAAAAAATATGAACAATGTATGATGATAAAGCCATTTTGTTTATTTTGTGGTATTCGCTCACTGTTAATAAACCTGCAAATAATCCAAAACAAAAAATAGTGAACTTTTGATTACAATTATAATTTAATTTGCTATTTATAAAGTTTGTGTGATTTCTTTGACTTTTGGGGGATCACTGGGTCTCCTTCAGGTGAAAGGGGAAAAAAGTAAATTGTTAAATTTAATGAGTTGTAAACCTACTTAACAAAGAAATAAACCTGAAAGAAAGGGTGTATTTTTAGTCAATGTTATGTGTAAGTTCTAATGAAAATTTGAAAATCTTGAAGTATTGTTTTTAAGTTGAAAGGAAGTTAAAAAAAGGTCCATTTCTTTTTATATTTCCCCCTTTATAGCCAGCGGTTCTTGATAATCTTCTGAGTTCCATGAAGTACGTTCTTAATGGCATGGGACTTCTCCGAATTCCCCTTGCCAACCCAAGAAACAAGGTAAAGAGTACATGTATATGGCTTATTATTGATAAACCCCGACTCAACTTACATCTGAAAGTTTAAAGCTATAGTCCATCATTTGTAATTAGTGCATTTTGTTCGTTTGAAGCAACAAAAGTGTTCAAAATCTAATGAAGGATACTGAACAACTTACTTGATGAAGTTTCAGCTCAGCTTCAGCTTCATATTCCGAGAAAAACAGCCTTCTAGGATCTCAATTTCAAATCAAAAGTTGCTAAATCATGTTTCGAATTGTTTTGAATTGCAGCTTTACGCGATGTTGCGCACTGATCCAACGAATTATAGCAATCGTGCACGCCTGTGCGTCGTTCCAATGCTTGTGCGCGCTGCGCCGAATAACAAAACGAACAACTAATTTAAATTTTCCTACGGTGCTTCTTAAGAAGCACCGTGGGAAATGCCTTCTTTCGTTGATTTCTTCAAAATGAGAGCTTGCCAGAAAGGATAATTTCACAGGGAGTTTATTCCCCTTACTATCTTTCAACCAGTATGTTTTTCAACAATAATTACGCCGGTTACTTTTTTGGATAGCTGCAAATGATGGACTCTGGCTTTAAATGTGAGACGTTCTGGAAAAATGAGACAAAACTGGGCAGAGGTCCAAATGAGGTTTGTAGATATTTGGAAAGAGAATAGAATTCTCTTTACAATTTTCAGAGATGCCAACCATTTACTCTTTTGGAATAATTATTAGGATTTTGAGGCATGTTACTACTCTTGAAATTTCCAGCTGTTCTAAAAAGTGCTGTGGTTACTCTTAAACTTGACTGTTGTCCTATGTATTTACATTAGCATTACTCTTTGCAGGAAGAATCATTACTATTTTGTAGTCTGTAAAGTTGGCTTCTCTGAATATTGTTTGTTGCACTCCAACCGGACATTCCGTTGACAAGTTGTGGCTGTTCGCATTTATCGACATGTCAAAAAAGTAAAATACTAAAGAAAAAGGCATTTAAAGTTACAAGTATTGTAGTCATTTAAAATGAAAGATGCCAATTGGGTTTTCTTAAAAACACATTTATTTAATGGGTTTTGTACTATTTCTTTAAAATATGTGTGGTAGACATAATATCAAAGATTACTACCGTAATTTTCGGAATATAAACCGCGGCTTAAACGTTGAATTTGCCCATGCAAATGTGTACTGCGACTTATACACCGGGCGGCTTATAAGCCGAGCCTTGAAGAATAAAAATGACATTTACATATGTGTATTTAATGTACTGGTATAAGAAAACATCTGTTGCTGAAATGAATTATCAATCAAGAAAGTCATTAACAAGTCGAATGCACGTCCCACAAAAAGGTACCGAGCGGTAAAAAGTACAGCAGGCCGGCCGGCCGGCCATGCGTGAGTGAAAGCTCACGGTCTCTTCGATGCTGCTTTCGACCAGCCGTACGTGGATAACTATAGTGCTGCTGCATGCGCTGTATTCCAGATCCCGGCCCCATGCAGACCACACCATTTGTGGTAATAAAGGGGTGTACTTTCTTGGGAACAATAATTACCAATATTTCCACTGTTTTAAAAAAGAAAAAAAACAACTAACACTTTTTTATGGAGTTCAAAACATTCCTTTATTCAATAACAAGCTGGTTTACCCGATCATAGATCGGGTAAGGCGTATAGTGTTGGGGATGAAAATGTGGGGAGTTAAATGTAAATGGGGGATATAGTTGGGAAGACATGCAGTTAAAGAATAGCAATTTCTGTGGTGTGATCTGAGGCAATTTCTGATCACTATAACCAATTTGAGCAAAAGATCATCTGTGAAAGTTTGGAGTTTTGAGTAATTGAATCAGCTACATGTATTCTGAGCAATAGAATCATTATTGTAGGCTACAATATTTTTATTCGGGGAAGAAAAAGTGTGGGGGGGGGAGACCAAACAATGCCCCCCCTCAAAATGTGTGTGTGTTGGGGGTGGGGAAGGGGGGGGGGGGGTTCTCCTGTCCCCCGTTGATTTACGCACATGATCATTATGTACCATGGCAACTGTCTGAAAATGTTGCCGTGGGTCTGTTAAATTGGCTTTTTGTGAGGCAGTCGCATTTGGAAAACGTAGTGAAAAGGTTACTGTAGTACACAGGTGAAGGCTGGTTGTACAGTTTGACAAAAAATTGGAATCATGGAGGAAGGTCATAATTAAGTTTCAGTATTGGACTCTTCAACAAACGTAAACTTGAACTTCTTACAATTTGTGAGACCGTCTGCGATTCAACTTTCATTCAACTTCAAGTTGGTTCAACCATCTATATATAAGAGCAAGTTTTACTCGGCCTCCGAGAAATGTTTGCTTCTGAAAGGATCCGAGACCGCGGCTTCACGTCCGTGGAAAAAATGTGGGTGTCTTCCGCCAGGTCGGACACTTTTTCGTCGATTTTTTGTGACTTCGTTGAAGATCGCGATATTTGAAGCAATGCATCGATCCTTCGTTGACCCCAAACAGGCCCCCGAAATTATAACGCGACACTGAATTATACGTGGCGGGCAGCGAACTCACAACGCTCAGCCTTGGTGGTGGTGGAAGCATGGAGCTGTAAACACATTATGGAAGCAACAGCACTCTATCACGTGACGTCACATGCTTGCGCTTCAAATAGCGAGCACCGTAGACCCAACCTCGTTTGCAGGGTGTGGAACAGGCTGCAGTACGCGTTGCCATCGACAGTTTTACATAGCCCGGAAATACTATGCAGTGTAGACTTTCGATTGGTCAGACCGCGCAAGGCATACTAATGTGTAGTCCTTCTGAGTATTCGTTGCACTCGGCGCAGGGGCGGCAAGCAAAGCACAGGAAACAATAGGGACACTTGGTGGCCACGCACCATGGGGAAAAAATATTTTGCCAAGGTCACCCCATACTACCATTTGGTGAACACTTTTGCAGAACGGCCGAGTAGAACACGTAAACGAAACCCCTACGTTGACCTCGCTGACCTCGCACAGTCTAGACTCGCAGAAAAGCCAGCACAGGGGGCGGCCAGGCAGTCAACGTGAAAGCGCTTACGACGGCAAATTCCTGCGCAAAACGCAGTCACGAAAAATCGACGAAACGGATCGCCGGTCCGTACGGGAAAATTAGGACGACCCGAAGTGTCCGACCCGGCGGAAGTCACCCTCCGCATTTTTCCACGGACTTGGAGCGATTTTGGCGCCGCGTGAGCCCGCGGTCTCGGAACCTTTCAGGAGCAAACATCGTCTCGGGGGCGAGTAAACTTCTCTCTTATAGATCAGTTGTTCAACGTCACAATATATATTTTTTTCTTGAAATGTATTCAAGAAACGATGTAAAACTCAAAACAGGGGCTAAATCACCCCTTACGAAATAAATGGATTCGTCCATAAAAATGTCAGCATTGTGTTGACTGTTTTCAAAGAAAGTTACGATCAAAACTTGAATTTTTGACGTTACAACTCGTTAGTAGTAACAACAATTTGATAACATTTGTTGTAAAAACGGACCTGTTTATTCTTAGGACAAAACCAATCAGCATCTGTTGCCACATAGCAAGATTTGTAGCGCTCCAGTCAGACGACACATGGTGGGTTACATACTCTCTCAAGTGCTGCGGGAAAATGTTGTCATTCGCCGGCGCAGGCTGCCGGGCCATGCGCTAACTTTTAAGGCAGGGGACCGTACGGGTTAGCCGGCAGCAATTCCCGGTGTTTATTTCTCACCATCAATTTCCATATTTTTATCCACTGTAAATGATTTGATATAAATTTTGTGGCCCTTAGTTTTCGTAGTGTAAATGGAACTGGTTCAGAGCATTTTTACTAGAATTTGCAGGCCTTACAAAATTGAAACCGCTGCGGTCGGTGCAGCTTATCATGCTTATATGCCAGTGCGGCTTACATGTATACGCCGACTTCAAATCTTAATTTTCAGATTTTTGCATGCTGTAGCTTATACGCCGTGCGGCTTATATTCCGAAAATTACGGTAATATCAATAAATCTGAATAAAATTTCCCCGTTCAGGTTTTTGCATTTTTCTCCACTGCCATGACTGCAGCTTGTGCCCAGTTCCGTCTCATTTTGCCAGAACACCTCACAAATGAATGTTGTCTTTAAAAGAAACATTTCTTCAAACTTCATTTTCATGTAGTTTGCTAGTCTATATTCAAATTAAACACTAAAGTACCGGTAGAATTCTTGTAATATTTAAGAAGCTAAACCTGTAAATGCTGATAGCAAGTTTCAGTTTACTTTCTTTTGGTCGTTTGTTGTCAATGCACAATTGCTTAAAATTTTAAGTAATATTTTCAGATCTCATATTATTTTCTGGGCAATAAAACTATCCAAATATGTTCAGTTAAAATTATTATGACTGATAAAATTGTGATATTTATAAAAAGAAATCAGTTTCAGACTATATTTATTTCAGAAAAACTTTTGAAGAAGTTGCTTTTCAGCTTTACCCGTGTATTGTTACTAATGCTTCTGAGTGAAAAAAATGTGCTTTTCTTCGTTCCCAGATCTATGCTCAGACCATTCTCCAGTGCTACCGCTGTTTTGACGAGCAGATCAAGATGCGCACATCTATCGCAATAGCCCTACTGGCGCTCTGGAATGACACGGGGATCAGGTCATGCGTAGCCAGAGGTCACGAATATGAACTCAATGACTCGGCGTTATAGTAAGTCTGGAGCATTGAATTTGTGGTCTGCGGGTAATCCTGCAGATTGTGGATTTGAGTCCAGCCCGGGGTTATGGTGCGTGTGCCCTTGAGCAAGGCGCTTTGTCACTCATTGCTTCGCTCCACCCAGGAGTAAATGGGTGCCTCAGACGGCAGTGTTGGTGACTATGAGAGGTTGATTACGGCACAGAGCGCCGAAATGGCTGCCAATCAGCCGCGTATGCTCCCTAGGGAGTTAAGAAGCTTTCAGGAGTGTTGCCCGTTGAAACAGGAATCATAATAATTGCAAAACGCTTTGATACCCCGTTGCGATGTAAAAGCGCTATATACATTTGTAAATGCCTGCTGTTATTATGCTATTTTTACCGGCATTTCATTTGGGTAAATTTGGGAAAATACTAGAGAGTTTACCCAAAACAAAACAGTGCCTTCCTATTGTGTCCTCCATATCTCAAATAGGCTAATAGGCCCTACTTTCCTGCTAAACAGGTCCCCTGTCTTTTTCATTTAGATCATGAGTTTTAGGTAAGGTTTTCTTTCTGCTTATTTGTGAGGGTTCTCGCAAAATGAGATAGAACTGGGTAGAGGTTGAAATTAGGGTTTTGTGGGTGGGTATTAGGAATGAGGTTAAAATCCCCATGCAATACTGTTTGTTGCGCTTCAGGTGGACATTCTGTTGGCAAGTTATGGCTGTTTAAATGTCCGATTATCAACTTGTCAAAAAAGTAGAATACTGACATGACTGAGAAAAAGGCCTTTAAAGTTTCCATTGTTTTGTAGTCATGAAACTGAAAGAGGCCAGTTGTTTTTCCTGAAATATACTTTTATCCCACGATATTTATACTATATCCTTAAAACATGTGTGGTAGACATAATCAAAGATTACAAATATCATTAACATATGAAAATCGAAGAAAATCATTCCCATTGGCTTTTTTTCCTTCTTCATTTTTCTGTACAAGGCCTGTGCCCAGTTCCGTCTCATTTTGCCAGAATGCCTCACATTTTACTAAGCCTAGCAAAGAGCATACGAACTTCAGAGGCAGACTCTCTTAAAAGTAACAATGCAACAATGAATATCTCATTTTTGGGCACCGGTGTTTGCATATATCCAAGAAGAGAAATATGTATAAAATTAGCACATACGCTTATTTCTGCGAACTGTTAAGTATAGTGCCATTAAATTGGTACTTGGTCGAATCTGGAATTCGATTTGTTTGTATTTGCTCAGCAAGTCTTGCATAGTGGAGTGTATACAACCCCACCGTGATGACAGCATGTTGCTAAAGGTTTCAGCCTGTTATGCATAACAAAAATAAATAGTCTGTCAAAGACAGACTGGAGAGGATAGGGCCAGTAAACAAACATTGAAAGGTGAAACTTTCCATGACCTTCTTGTATTTTTCTTCAGCGAATGCCACTGTGCAATTCAGTGAAAGGAATAGCCTCTGCCATTT
Organism: Patiria miniata; assembly: GCF_015706575.1. Lineage (NCBI taxonomy): Eukaryota > Metazoa > Echinodermata > Asteroidea > Valvatida > Asterinidae > Patiria > Patiria miniata. Next base: position 38,881,719 of record NW_024037069.1, on the reverse strand, counting down.
TTAAAATTTAAAACTTATTCTTTAGGATACTAGATCTATCTTTGAGCAGTTGAGTTGAAGCAACTGCTCTTGAAGTGTTTGTTAATCTCATACTTGAACTCATATACTCCTAGGTTTCTTTACTCCAAACACGTTAAAATATTCTCAAGTTAAACGGAAAGTTACTGCATGTACTTGTAGTCCTTGTGCTATAATGATTGCGTTTTTTGTACTCTTTCTTGCTAAAAGTACTTGATCACAACTTCACCATCCTATATCAAGTATTACAGACTACTGCTTGGTGAGTAACTCCATTACTCGAGTACTCGCGAGTAGTTTTTATGCCACTCGTTTTTCTACTTGTGGTTTGTCATCTACTTGAGTACTTGTCCTGGCGCAAGTAGAAGCAGGTACTCGCGAGTGGCAATTTAGGGTTTAGGGTTCACAGCTTAAAGGGAATATACATCATTTGCTTTTGCTGTAATTTTCAGAAATGGATGGAATTGGGGGGTTGGAAATATATAGCAAATATAGTTACACTGACTTTTTTGAGGTTTTGGGTTCGAAAATGCTATAAAAACCAAGAAAAACAATCATTTTCCTGTAGTCTGGTTCCCTGACTCCATATAAGAAGAAACAGAGCAGTTTACATACATTGGGGAATTGTAAGGTCAGGGAACCAGTCTAGCTTGCTTGTACCCGTTCATAGGTGTGTAATCGATTGCCAACAAGAGCGATGGTCAACTGGGGCCAGTATTAGAAAAAAAGCCAGTTTTTTCCAACGCTGATCGGCCGATCAGCGTTGGAAATTGATACAAAAATACCACTTTTCTTGAAAATGACAGTATACCAGGTGCCATGATTTTACAGGATGCTTTACACTGTCATTCACTAGCAGTCCATCAAGGTATTTCAAAATGATTTGGTAGTTTTATTTTTTGATGTTTGCAAATGTTGTATTTTCCCTTTAATACGTTCCCTGCAAAACCAAGTAAATGACCCGAAACGTCGCACAGTAAGGATATCTCAGTGCTTAATAATGTGGTGTGACTTGCAAGCTATTTGCTTGTAAGTTGCTTCACATGCTTTATGGGAATTTGGTTAACTACTAGGGAGTACCCGACTACTCGCGAGTAATTTCTTTGCAAGTACTCAATTAGAAAAATCCACTACTCGCCCAGGCCTAGTAGAGACCAAGAACCTGAATAATCAGTGTGAATTAAAATTAAAATACATCTTTCCTTTTAGCTACTTTGAGAATATGGAGAGGATAACATCAGAGTACTACAGACCAAGCACAGTAGATGTCTTGAGAGCAAGAGTCCGAACGACAGGTGTTATTGAGACACACTTCAAGATCAAAGGCGTAATATTCAGGTAATAAGCTACTCAGCAGAGTAATGTTTGCCCCACCATCCTATTATGAGCTTAAGGTCATCGGAAAAGTTTCTAGCTTCTAGGCTATATACTGGTGATGTAGAAGACAAGCAATGTTCAATCTGCTCTGATAGTGACTGCCAAAGCTTCATGTGAAATTGTATATTGAATTATTAATCAGTGCTACGTACTGAATACGGCTTGATAGTTGTACTAAAACTTAATCTTTAAGGTTAATTTTTAAAAGAAAATATCTCTGAACACCCAACAGTCTTTCTGACATTTTTTTTTTTTTTTTGGGGGGGGGAATTATCTTTCGCATTTTTGTTTTAGTTAATGTATATGTGAGCACTGGTGGGGGAGGGGGGTGATTTTTAACATTGGCACAATATTTGATATTTTTTATTCTTCCTTGGTTTGGCACAATCACGAACAACCGTTTGTTCCTCTTGTTTAAAAATGAAAGGTCACATTATTCAGAAGAAGCTTGTCTGGAAAAGTTCTTTATTTTGTATGCTTGTAAACACCAATGAGACAGAAAGAGTAACTTAGTGAGAACTTGCATGAATGATTAATGACCTGTCAACATTTCAGAATGTATGATGTTGGAGGTCAAAGGTCAGAGAGAAGGAAATGGATCCAGTGCTTCGACGATGTGAAAGCTCTGCTCTACGTGACGGCATTGAGTGGTTATGACATGACACTCTTTGAAGATCCAGAAGTTGTGAGTATCTTTCAACAACTTAATCTTGTTCTGAGGACCTTTTTGAAGCCTTGAGCAAGAAAAATGTAGCATTACACCTGTTGATATTTCATTGGCTATTAAGTTTCCATCAATTCAGTGGTAAAATAGCTTACGTTTACTTCTAATCTGCACCCAAAATACTAACTTTAATGGAGTTGCCCGTCTGGTAGTCAAACGTCCTATTTCAGTGAAAAGAGCATGTAGAAACAACAACCAATTAGTGTCATTACATCTTACGAATAAAGTTATCTTTGCGAAACACAGTTGATGTTTTTTTCTAAATGAAAAGTGGAAAAGCGTCTTTGTTGGAACAACTTGTAGGTGTCTATAATTAATGGTCATGGCTCTGTAAACAATTCGAGCTGGTATGAGAGACTAAGCCGGTCCTGTTTCAGGCCAAATTTTGTGAATATCTAAACATTTTTTAGACGATGGCAAGTATTTCACTAGGGTTAAGAAAACCCAAAATTTGATCACTCAGTACTTAGCTTTGGTGGTTTTTATTTATGTTTTTTTTTTTAACACTTGAGGAATGACATTTTTTGATGGGGTCCACGAATTGGAACAAACTTGACTGCTACAATCTAACTTGACTGTCAATTTTATCATTGATCTTAGAATCGGCTTAGGGAAAGTCTTCACTTGTTTGAGTCCGTCTGCAACAACTGTTTCTTCAGAAACACCACCATCATCCTCTTCCTCAACAAAGTTGACTTGTTCCGACAAAAGATACTTCACACTGAGAGACAACTAAGGCTGTACTTCCCTGAATATCCAGGTTGGTTATTGCACTGCAAATTACAGTGTTGATGTCGAGTCCATCACAAGTCCATCACATGTCCATCACATGTCCATCACAAGTCCATCACAAGTCCATCACAAGTCCATCATAAGTCCATCACATGTCCATCACAAGTCCATCACATGTCCATCACAAGTCCAGTCACAGGTCCATCACATGTCCATCACAAGTCCAGTCACAAGTCCAGTCACAAGTCCAGTCACAAGTCCAGTCACAAGTCTAGTCACAAGTCCATCACAAGTCCATCACAAGTCCATCACAAGTCCATCACAAGTCCATCACAAGTCCATCACAAGTCCATCACAAGTCCATCACAAGTCCATCACAAGTCCATCACAAGTCCATCACAAGTCCATCACATGTCCATCACAAGTCCATCACAAGTCCTCACAAGTCCGTCACAACTCAATCACTAGTCCTCCAGTCCCAAGTCAAGTCACAAGCTATCCAAACGAACTTTGACAAAGGCATTCCTTTGTTATTGTCCATCACCTGTTATTGTGAGCAGACCTGTGAACAGATTTGTGAATTATTTGTGACCCGACTTGTCTCAGACTCGACGATAACACTAACAGAGTGTGTTTTCTGTTGAACCAATGGTGCAGTATAGCAACCTCTCACTTGCTCAGCATCATGACTAACTTGTGAAAGTAGTTGTTAAATTGTATGGAAGAAGATTTCGCTCTTAATCCACTCTTCAGTTCAGCAAGACGCTATACCGGGTTTATCAAAGGAAAGGTAGTCAAGAAATATTGGGTTAGTGTGTTATTAACTTATGAATTTGAACAGCTTCAGTGTGGTTGCAGCTAAAGAGTGATTTATCAGCTATTCATTGAACCTTTTATCTATCTCTGCAGTCATAGATAACTGACCACAATCTTTCTTAAAAATGAATCAAAAAATTTGATTGGTTTTAGATGTCCAAACAATGAGCTGTTACTGTCTATTGTACAATTTTTAAACACTTGTCGCCTTCATTATTTGTTTGCAGGTCCTGATTACGATGTCGAGACAGCCTGTCGCTTCATCCGCAGACGCTTCCAAGACGCTAACCACAATGTTAAGAAACACATCTATCCCCACTTCACCACGGCAACAGACACCACCAATGTGGAGGTAGTATTTCAGATCGTCATGGAAACCATCATAAGGGAAAACCTCAAAACGGCGGGTATGTTATAGCACACTGTTTAAGCCTATCACCCTATCGTCTCCCCTACGCGTGTTGAAATCAACACGTGTTCACCATAAGCTGAAGCGGGTCCCTTCGAACATGGGTAGGCAAGGCTTACTGTTCACACTTAAACTGGTGTGTAGATTTTGGATTTCTACTCAGGTAGAGCCTCTCAACCCTGGGTTTGACCAAGGTTGAATTTACCCGTGGACCAGGGTTGATTTTACCCATGAACAAGGGTTGATTTTACCCGTGGACCAGGGTTGATTTTACCCTTGGACCAGGGTTTGAATTCTACCCAGGAAGAACCTTTATCCTTGGACTGGGGTTGATTTTACCTGTGGACCAGGGTTGATTTTACCCATGGACCAGGGTTGGATTTCTACCCAGGAAGAACCTATATCCGTGGACTGGGGTTGATTTTACCTGTGGACCAGGGTTGATTTTACCCGTGGTTCAGAGTTGGATTTCTACCCAGGAAGAGCCTTTGTCCGTGGACTAGGGTTGATTTTACCCGTGGACCAGGGTTGATTTTTACCCATGGACATGATGGACCAGGGTTAATTTTACCCATGGACCAGGGTTGATTTTACTAGTGCAGTGTGCCGGACCCGTGTAGAAGCTGTGTTGGATTCTTGCTTGTGTGAAAGGAGTTCCCGAAAGGTTTTGGACAGTGGGAAAGGCTCTTTTGATTGTCACCGCTTGTGTGAGTTTAAAACCATATGGGTGCTGTAGATACGCCAAGTTTTAAAGCACTGTATGATAATTTTTTTTCACTGAGAAAACTGATCAACAAGAGAGCGATTTTTTGTCAGATATCTCATACATGTTCAGATTTTAAACTTCATTATCCCTGTCACAAAAAAAAATTCAATGAATGTCATAAAAACACTGATGAGCCTTATGTGTCAAATTCAAATATATTTTCCCAGGATTTTACTAGGCTGATATCAGGGTCTTTTTGGCTGAATTTTGTATTTTGTATGAGTGTAGTTTGAAGCCAGAATAGTGGAACCTTTAATTTTCCTATCCATCAAATTTTATTAAAAATATGATGTAAAATGGCTGCAAAGTTTTTGCATGTGGAGATAATAAAAAGATATATTAGATTCAGCGTCAAGGCACGTTTAAAAAATTGTTTCATTAAGTCAATAAATGGGGGTAATGAAAGACATAAATAATAACCTATTGTACACTGTACTACATGTAAAGGCAAGAATTTATTGTTGGCAAATTTTAATTAAGTCAAATGCTAAAACTTTCAAATTTTTGATTTCACAACCTGCGTTTGTAAAGATGCTCCGTCACAGCCTTAGTACGTCATTTTTAAAATTCACTCTCTCGGTGCCAGTCAATTCTCATGGATGTATTTCAAATTTATCTGTATTCAAAATTTAAAAATAATGAAAGGAAATTTGTTATTCACTGCCCAAAATATTTGCCTTAAACACTGGAATATTCCAAATTCTGTGCCTTGACCTGTGGCCAAATTTGTACATGTACTAGGCTATGCCTTTTACCTTAATTCTCATATATGCACTGACCTTAAGGAATACACTGTTACGAATAACAAATAATTTGAAATGTACATTTTTAATGTAATGATGTAGCGCCTTGAGCACCAATGTTGGTGGATATTGTTATTAAACTGAGGCTGAATATCAATGCATGAGTATTTTTTTTTGTTAGATTATGCATTCATTTTGCAGGATGTTACAATGACAATTTGTCAGCAGAAAAGTTGTCGAGAATTTGTACATAGTGTATATGTATATGTTGCTTGCCATTGAGAAATAGTAATTGTGTAGATGTTTTATGAACTGTTTTGATGCCAAATTTTTTACACATTCCAAGTAATTAGGTGCTGTGCCGTGAGTGTCAGTTCAGATGTGTTGTAGTTGAATGTTACAAATGTTTGAAAAATGTGACGTGTGTTTATAGAAAGTGGTAAATATTTAGGTCAAGGCGTCGGCTGATAACATTTTGTAGATTGTCAGAAACTTTGTATTCTTCAATTTCATAGTTGTCATTGCAAAACTAGCTAATTAAAATTAAATTGTTTCTTTGATGTTTTGTAATATGCCCCAATATCATCAGGAAATTTTTTTTATCGTTAGCTGATAAATTCAATGACATTCAGGTCCTCCATTTTGAGGTTTTCTGTTCTTTGATGTTTTATAGATAAATACTTTGACGTGAAGTGGCTCCATTTGAGTGACCATTTTATTAATGAAATCTTACATGAACACTCTGCTTGTAAATCTTTATACACTGTACATGTACATGCATAGACCTTGATCATGCTGCCACCATTTCAGTCATGTTCCCTGTATCCAATAACAGTTCTGAATGATAATGGGTTTTTGTGCAAAAAGGACCAGACTATTTGTCCTTCCAGCCTCGCTTTGGTTACGTTGATTTAAATGGGAAAAAAATCAAGATGGCCGCAACATGATAATAGTCTATTTGTCATATTAAGGTGTCATCTCAAAACAAAATATCTGGGAAAGGTTGTGGGAAAGTTATCTGCAATAGACGCATTGTATCGTGTATAACTTTGTTGCAGGATTCTAGACAATTTCCCCAATATTTTCGAGTCTGTCATGAAGTTATCGTTTGTACAAAGTGCTATTAACTTAATTGCGGGAGAATTCCAAGGAGAATGTTCAGAATCACGTAACAAATACCTGATACAATGGCGTATAGAGGATAAACTTTCTGCAATGTATCTTAGATATTGATTGAGATAACTCCTAAGTTCACCATTTCTTTCCTTTTTTCCTGTTACTCATGCTTTGACCCTAACTGCCCTGAACTTCCTTGTGCGAACGAAATAGTAATTCGTGCGAACGAAATAGTAATTCGTGCGAACGAAACAGGAATTCGTGCGAACGAATTAGTAATTCGTAATTAGCAAACTCCAAAAAAAAATTCCACCCTGTCCCTTCCCGGGCTTCATATATCCCTCCACGGCCCATATTCAAGAAATAATGGAGGAATTTGCAGCTATACATATGCTATGTTTCCATGAGGCCAATTGGAGGATTTTGCAGGATTGAGGCTACATCCTAGCAAAAAGGCCTAGGGAGTTGGGTTAAAATTAAAAGTACTGTGTAATACTTCGAGTGACTTTTTAAAAATGAACTTTTGACTTTATTCAATCTACTTTACGTTGTGTATTTTGACAATGTTGCTGAAATCAAACTAACACCATAGCTTTAATGTACATAACTAAGCTTCGGTAGTTCAATTTTAACTTGCCATGATTGCATGCCAAAGAATATCTGTAATTGTAAGTATGAACAAGTATTTCCCTGAAACGGAGTGTTATAATTCCATGAAATGAAATTGGGTGAGGGGTAGTTTGTTGTGTTTAACTTGATGTCTACATCATAAATGAGCAACTGTAAACAGGAATATGAAGGACAATTTGTATTTAAATTTTAACCAAGTTAATCAAATATTATTTTGCAATAATGAAAGAGGCATTCATTCATTAGTTGATGTGTGTTGTCAACAATTCATTCAATATTTAATAGTACCTTGAAGTGAGAGAAGTGCATTTTAGAATTTTTCAAGTTACAAAGTACCACATGACCATGAGAAATATCTGTAAATATTTGTATTGTACAGTCTTTTTGGATCTGAATTAAAGTGAAATTCACGTAAAATGTTTTAAATTGAGCAAGTTGAATCCACGTTTGTGTGTAAATTTGTATTTGTTTTCTATTTTTTTTATTGTTTGTTGTGTGTTTTCCTGAAAAGTGTTAGCGATGTAGTTCGTTTTCGTCTCTTATTTTTTTTGGGGGGGGGGGGGGTGTATCAGTGAAACCGCGATAAAAGTGATGCCGAACAATTAGATTTATTCCATATAAACAAAAAGTTTACCACTGCCTACCCCCTAAAAAAGGGGGAAATCCACAAAAATCAACTGACGTTCTGAACAAAAACTTAACAGCAGTATACATCAAAATAATTAGGACGGTGTTTGCTTCAATTGAGAGGGGGAAAAATCCCTTTGAAACATTTTGGGACACTGCAAAGTTTGTGTTTTTAAAACTGTTCTTGTAAAATTGTGCAACTTACCCATGACTTGCTTTCCCTCGTCTGAGAAAAGGCTTTTTTAAGCTAGCAGACATTGACTGGACTACTGTATTCATGTGTCGGTATTTTTGAGGTAGCAGACTCGTTACTTTTGTCTCGAAATGTCTGTTTTACGACGCATAGAACTAAGGCTGTGTAAACGGTGTGGATATCTCACGTTAATTCTTACATTATTAAATTTCAAAGGCCCTAAGCCTGTTTTCGTTGAGTCTTGCGAAAAGACGCAATGCGCATTTTCACCTTTGTTCCCTGTTGTAAACAGGTGGTTGCAAAGATTTCATTGGTCAGAAGTTGCCGCACGCGCTGTTGTGCGTCACACGTGACTTGAGCAATTGAAAATGAGTGAAACATGCATCATGCTAAATGGGAATTGAACAAGTTAAAAAGACGCAATGCGCCAACGAGTAAAACATCATTAATGTTACCTCAATGTCTGAGAGTTTTGGGTTATTCATTACATTGTTTAATCATGGAGGATATGACTCGTCGGAGTCGTCGGTCACGGAAACAGTTGCCGCCGAAGATCGTGGCCTTTCGACCTCCGATGCTTCGACCGCCGGATGCTAGATTATTGGGGCAAAGCTTAAGGACCTTCAATGTTTAGTCCGTTAGCAATCCTATTTGTTGTAGTCATCAACTAAAAATTGAAAGATTAAAGAGTACTATTTCGTCTGTCGTCACTATTTGTGTAATACAATTGCTTTGGACATTGCTTTGGTTCTGAACCAAAATAATGTAGCTAAACCGGAAACGAAGCCGAGGTTTAAGGAAAACTCAAAGAAGCGCCTTATTTTTGAACAGCGCCCTCAACTTGAAAATGATTTAAAGATGGCAGCGCCCGTCATGCCCGTGGCCCCGTGACCGTGTTGAACAATAATTTTGTAAGTGGAATCATGGAGGAATTCCTTGCTCTATGGTGGAATGAAGCCTTGCAAGACGTGGGTACGGGTGTGGTGTGGTTGACTTGTACCCACTGGCACCACTTTGGGGATATTAGGTCATCAGTTGTAAAGGAAATGTGTATAAACAATTGAAACTCGCAAGCCGTTCGGCCGGTGGCGCAATGGCCGCGGGCTCAAGACCCGTCAATGTGGCGGGTGCGGATATCTGGGATTTTTTTCACGTTGGCTTATGTCCGACATGGCCGGCAACCGATGAAAACTGGTGTGCAAATGAATAGATGTTTTCATCAGTTGACGTCTAGCCCTACAAACAGGGCAGGAAATCACTAATTTGCTCTCTTTTGAAATTGATCTTATTTCTGTTGAGTGTTGTTGCAGCAAATGAAAAAAACAATAGCATACCGGTACAATATATGCCGAGGTGAATGCATATAGTAGTAGTCAAGGAGTGTGTGTGTGTGCCGGCACTGTCTGACTGGTGTATGACTGAGTATTCAATTACTAGTGAATTTGACTGCAGCCTTTTAGCCTAGGGTAATCAAAACGGGAAAATGTCCATACTCGATCGCCACTTACCTGCCGCCAAACATATCAATTTTCACCTCACCTTCATGACCTTGTTATTTCAACCAAGAGGAATCAAAGAACCAGCGGAAATGCGAAAATAAAATAGGCACAATGTGTTTTTAGAGCACATTTTCGATGCACACGTCGTGCAAAACTAAGTTGGAGCAGCCAGTCAACAGCGGTACGTTAATACGCATGACATCGACAACCAAGACGTCACATGAGCCGGCCAATGATAGTGCAATACGTCATTATGAATATTTATTTTCTCATGAATATTTAGTTTATTTCAATGGCTACTTCAAATACGTCCAAAGATTGATTATTGCAACAGCGATCGTGCTCGGCCTAGCGGTTAAGAGTCTCGTGTTTCAAGCAAGAGTCAGAGGTTCGAATCTCGATGAAGTAAGTGACTGATTAATAAATAGAAATAAAGGAAAGGAGAGGGTGAGACTAGAGTAGAGGAGGGAAAGTGGAGGGGAAACCATAAAGAATGTAACTTTTGGCGCTTGAAAATTAATTGAAAAAAGTGGTGATTGAGTATAAAAATTTAAACAAAAAAACACTCAAAAATGCACATAAATACAAACAAGTTTCATTTTATTGAGAAGTATGGGATCAGTTTAATTTAATGTCCATAACCTTTTTTTTTTTTTGTGCTCATTTTTCAGATTCGGGCATAACCGTTTCTTCCAAACCAGAACGCAATCTCCTAACTGAAGAAAAGCAATGTTACAAAAGAATATAAACCAAAGGGTTGTACAGACGCTCTGCTCTTCTGCTGTTCTGTGATCTCAGCATGACGAAGCTGTTCCACCCAGTGCAGTTCCTGCAATGCCAAATGTCAATAGCATCAAGATCTGTCCTACACAGAAGGTCCTCAGTTACCCTATCGCACTTCCCAAGGTTCTTTGCAAAGGATGATGGTATCCTGAGAATTCCCTCAGTTACCCCAAACCCTTGGCAATCGTCAAAAAGGACGTTGGCATCTTTTCCAAGATTGCACCTTATACCCTGCTTCAGAGTGTATGTAATATCACCCCAGAGTCTTTCCATGTCAGCGGTTGCAGCTGCATACCAGAGAAATAATTTGTCCTCACCATGCTATTCACTAAGGGCGTGGTTTTCCCAAGCCAGCAGATCTCTAAATCCGTCAGGGAAAACGGATCAGGAGAAAGAACGAGTTTTGCTAAGCGAGTACGGGAGGACGTATTCGGCCACAAAGAGGTACACTGAGCGGAGACTTTGGGAGCAGGAATCCGACAGTGAAGAGTTGGTTCAGGAAAGGCTCGATGACTTGCCTCCGGAGGACACATTTGGTACCCTGACCAACAAGTATGAAAAGAAGGTGAGAGTAAAATGCCCTACAACTTCTGGTTGCAACCATTTAATTTGTATGTACTGAGCCCAATACAGGCTGGATCAAGCAAATAGACTATTATCATGAGCTGGACCCACGGCATGTGTGGTCTAGCCATAGAGCACGGGATTCATGATCGTGAGGTTGTGGGTTCGAGCTCCGCCATGGCCATGCGTGTTGTGCCCTTGAGTAAGGCGCTTTAATACCTCAGATACTCCTCTCAACCCAGGACGGTGTTTAATGGGTACCAGCATTATTCAGTGCTGGGAAGGTAACAGACTCGCTGTGGAGGAGGTGTGGCGATCCCCCCACAGCAGCATACATGTACGAGTCAGGCCCAATCACTAATGAAAGAGAGATGGGCACTACGTTCCTGTGAACACAAGTTCGTCCCCTTTACCTTTTTTTTACCAGTCCATCTCCACTGAAGTATCCCATTGTACATGTTGTATAGCACAGCATCTCAACATTAGCCCCTCCTAATCAAATCCTACTGTCTGGCATCTCGTGCTGAACCTGTTTCTACAAAACAACAGAGGATGTCAGCGAGTCTCTGGCGCTATAACCAGGCTGCTTCGGGCAGTGGAGCTCGTTATTGGTAGGCAGTCCACCTACATGTAGGAGAAAGAGCACTCTGATCACAAACCGGGGTAGTTAGAGCTTGTAACCTAGGTCGGCAGTCTACCTACATGTAGGAGAATGACCACTCTGATCGCAAACCTGGGTAGGTAGAACTTGTAAGCCTTGGTTGGCAGTCTACCTAGGTACTCCAAAATCCCCCCACCGTACGTCACGGCGTTAGGCAGTCTTCGACCAGTGACTGAAGCGCTGGTGTGACATTGCAGCCCCTTGGCATCGCTGGTTGTCTTGTGTTCCCCATGCCATCGGATCCAACTCCTCAGGGTCAAGTCTTGTGAGGTTGATGGATGGCGTACCTCCTTTCTCACGTTATTCTCATCACTACGCAGGTTTCTTCACTCTCATTTGTGGGGACGACATCGTCGATTCAAAGGACTACCACTACTACTCAGTGACTTCAGTCATCAACTCACTCAGAGGACAGTAGGAGGGGCCAGCAAATATCACGGGCACCAAAAACTTGAATTTTGTTTTGATACATTGCGTTGCTTTTTTTTTTTTATATTCTAGTTTCACGTAAAAGGAGATGCCTTTGATCTTGAGGTTGACAGTGAAGACAAAACTGAGGGACAGAGTTTCAGACCGCCAGGCAGGCAAAACACACCGGACTGGTATGGTAACCAGATGAAGAAATTATGCAAAGAAGGAAAGGTAGTTGCATGACCTATTGTCCGTGTTCATATACATGCAGCATGCATTATCAGATTTCTTTTCCTCAATTTTGTTTGCTTTGCAGGTGAAAATGAAAACAGTTCTCATGACATCATTTAAATATGCTTTAAGCTCTTGAGCTTAAAGCATATTTAAATGATGTCATGAGAACTGTTTTCACAACTGGTTTCACAACTGAGAAAACAGGCTTTGAAATTGCTGCCTCTGTTGTAGATTTGGGCGCAATGCACTCAAAACTGTTGTTTTTTCCCTGACTTTATTCATCAAAATCAACATTTCTGTAAATGAACCCTGAAATTTTAGGTAATAAAGATGTCATTCATGACAAGAAATGAAAATCACATTTTGACGAAATGTTCACCCTCTCAACGTTGAGCGGGCGACTTGATACCCTTTTGTGTGGAGCGCAGGGGTGAGGTAGTAGGTAAGCCTCAAAAGCTGTAAAGGATGGGAGAAACACTGAGTAAAACGCTGAGCCAACACCCAGTGCTGGGTCGGCACAATTATGACAATCGTACACGTCACGAGCAGTGACCATTATGCCATTTGGTAAAGAATTTGCGGTTATTTTACCTGAAAATAAACCCTACTGTCTAGTTAACAACGCAGTTGCTAACCAAACGCCTGTCAACTACAATAGTGGCCAATCACATTGAAACCAGATGGTCAAGTGGTACATTGACGCCTTACGATCGGAACCTATTAGGTTTCTCACCAATAATGGCAAACAGTACATTGAGACTTCTTGTTTTGTATGTCTGCCACCTGCAGTTGCTGGAAGCCATTGACGTGCTGGAGGTTCGCATGCTGAAGGAAGACAGGGTGCAACCGATAGAGTTCAACTACGACGTGCTGATTGGGGCTTGCGGAAGGGAAGGCTACACCAAGAAAGCGTTCAAGCTTTACAATCAGGTATGGACTCTGGAAATGCTTTGTGATGCATCATGAGAGCTCTCCCACAGAGATCTGGTACAAGGTACCCTGTGGAGACATGTGCATAATAGGGAACCAAAGATTGTACACGTCTCCACAGGGCAATTTCTATAGGAGAAATACGTCTCCACAAGTTTATCACGAAATAGATATACATGTATGGATTTTACTCAAAAACTAAGAATTTCCAAGATGTGTTGATCCGATGCAAATTGAAGTATTTTATGTAAGGCCCAAAAAAAAAAGTCTCTGGTTTCTGGTATGGAGCTTGTCCAAAAAGTGGTGCGCCGACGCGGCTTTTTTTTTTTTTTACCCGACTTTTTTGCTTCAAATTTGCTTCAAATGTCGGCTGATGACTGCAAATGGTGCCCGACTAAACTTAGTGCAAATACATGTATATGGGAGTCCAGAGAGGCCACATAAAGCTTATTCTCGATCATAACCCCATCTAAAAACACGTTGAAATTGCGCAGCAGCAGAATTCCAGTCAAACCAGTGAGTTTTGCGGTTTTGAGACATCATCTTTCATTGAAAAAAAAACTTTTTCATTTTGCCGACGCGCATGGCTACGGCGACGCGCGCGCATACCAGAAACCGGAGACTTTTTTTTTTTGGCCTAAGGGATGTTAAGTCCCATTTCAGCCCAGGAAATTAATTCTGGTTAGCATTTTGAAACTACACTTTCAAACTCTAAAATTTAGTACACAAGAACAAAGAAATGACTCCACAAGGATACAAATTCCAGTATGCTGAGAATGTATACGTGCATGCACTGGTTACCACGCTTTTGTATCTTGAATGTGATACACGATACTGGATAATTCATATTAACTTACTGCTTTTAAAAGCATCCTACAAGGGTTAAACATGCACATCACACTATGGTGAACTGCAAATCACAAGCAATTTCTGTTCAAGTGAAAGTAACTTCACTCTTTTTTTGTTGTTGGTGTCATTTCTTTAACTTGGTGTGTAAGTATGCCCTCAGGGGTGAAAATACAACTGAATTTAACTTCTGATTATTGCTACAGGTAAAAGGGCAATTAAATATTCCAAACTGAAATTCTATTGGAATAGACAAATGGTTTACATAATTATTAAAAGTTTCTTTTGTAAAAGCGTTGGTTTATTTTTTTAAAATAATTTCTGTTATTCTACAGCTTGAAAGAAGGGGGGGGGGTTGCCTGTGAGTTTATTTCATTCATGGTCAGATTCTTGGGAAAGAATGTAGTATCCAGACGCCACTTTATTGGTTGTGTACAAAGTCTAAGGAGAGTCAAGTATTTTCTAACAAAATTTGAAATGTTTCTCAGTCCCAGATTCATGTCTTTTCAACATTTTTGCAATGACTGACCTTTATTGAGATGATATATAAAGAAAAAAAGTGTTATCAGGTTGCAACATTCTTTCCGATTCTTGTATGAGTTATGTACGCCGATATAATAATGAAAACACTCAAAACAAACCAGCATCGTTTTGGTGTTCACCACAGATGAAGAAGCGAGGCCTGAGGCCTTCAGACGTCACCTTCACAGGTCTCTTCAACGCCTGCGCCGAGTCGCCCTGGCCGCTGACGGACGGACTGACCAGGCTGCGCCACCTCCACTCCCAGCTCCAGGAGAAAGGTATCACCGTCAACCAGATCACCCATCATGCCATGATCAAGGCCTATGCAAAGTGCGGTGACCTCCCGGTGGCCTTTGACCTTTTCCGTGACCTCTTGTCGTCAGGTGTGGAGCTGACCTCGGAGAGTTTTGCCTTCCTGCTGTTCGCTTGTGCCAGCGATAAGGAGAGAGGGTTGCTTTATGCTATTGAGGTAGGCAGTGTAGGTCTGCTAAATAGACCTGTCTGTGACTATCTGTGACTATCTGTGACCTAACCATTTCATGCTATGTAAATTTCCTCAACTTGTGATCATTCTGTGTTGAAAAAGTTAAAGAGCCTGACAGTTTGATCCTATAGACCTTTATTAGGCTGCCACCTTTTCAATCATGTTCCCTGTATCCAATAACAGTACTGAATGATAATGTTTTTTTGTGCAAAAAAGGAACCAAACTATTTTCCCTTCCAGCCTCGCTTTGGTTACGTTGATTTGATGGGAAAAAAATAAGATGGCCGCAACATGATATGGTCTATT
The DNA here is from genome assembly GCF_015706575.1 of Patiria miniata. Lineage (NCBI taxonomy): Eukaryota > Metazoa > Echinodermata > Asteroidea > Valvatida > Asterinidae > Patiria > Patiria miniata. The sequence continues at coordinate 38,866,328 of NW_024037069.1, read as the reverse complement.
AGAATCTTTCTCGAAGGCAAACTTTTAACTTTTGATTTTAATTTATGCATTATGCAAACAAACTATGGTTGGTACTACAGGTTTAAGACATATAACACGTACCATTATATTCATTTTAAAATGTTTGCTTTCTAAAAGGTACACCAAGTACGTATTGCATGTGGGTCATTTTATGTGTTTTTTATTTGTGTATCAGACTGGTCAAGTGCTTGAACATAAATGTAGTATGCAGTGTCAGTGAACTTTAGAGTGCAAGACGAAATGCTAACATATAACTGGCAAAAACAAAAATTCTGATAGAGTACACTCTTCCTGATTTGTGGAAGCTATTTTAAAGCTCTACATGTATGTAGTATCTTTAAGTTCTTTTTGCAACTTGTTAATCCCACGTACAGGCTTGGCGTCAGATGCTACAACGAGGTATCAAGCCTGATATCTACACATACAACCTCCTTCTGAGGATTGCAAGGGATTGTGGGATAGGTGATCCAGAGGCGGCCACTCGCGTCCTCCTTAAACAGGCAGAAAAACAATCAGAAATGCTTCCGGCACCCAAAAAGAAAGGCAAGACAGCTTCAGCTCAAAGGTCGGCTCAGCCTAAGGTTCAAAGGTCACAAGATAATCCGATGACGGGAATCATGGAAGTGAAACCACTTGGAGTTGAAGATGAGGTGCATCAAGACGTTGTTACTGGTGCAACAGATTCCATCAGTCAGTTGGGAGCTGCTGAGAAGACACTGGTTCCCCAACAGGAGGAGCTTCCGAACCTTCTGGACCTGTCGCCGGATACCAGTCGAGTCCACTCTCTAGCGAACGTCTCGACTGCCTCGGATCGCCTGGCCCTCCTGGGTGGTGCCAGCGGCATTCTGGCAAGCATGAAGAACCAGGGCGTGATCCCCGACGTCAAGTCCCTGACGCTGATGATGGAGAGCCTTCCCATGACCACTCAGGACGAGGAGAGACTTCTTGAGGTGGTGGATGAGTACAAGGTCAGGGTAGATGTGGATTTCTACAATGCCATCATCCGGAGGAGGTCTCGCAGGGCGGATCTTGAAGGTGCTAAGGTATTGGAGAAGTTTCTTTGACCCTCTCACAACTTCATCATACCCATGTGTAGTCAGTAGCCATCTTGGCGATGTAAGGCTTCATCCAAAATACTTGGCTACGTCTAACAGTAACACATGGGTGTATGAGAAGTGGCTTCGGCCACTTATAGTTGCAAGCCGTGACCAGGTTAATGTACTTCAGATGCGGTCTGAGTCTCATGTGCTTACATGAAATTCCCTTGTCTGTCATACATCTAGGTCACTGTTGAAGGCTACCTATGCACGGAGACCATAGCTCAGAAGTTAAATTGTTCAGGTTTTGTTCCCGATTCCAGGATTTCTTTGTCAGATTTTTCCCCGATTTCAGGAGATTTTAAAGAATCCCTTTGTGAAATCAGGTTTCAGGTTTCAGGTTAGTCTGCAATCCTTTAGGTTTTATCGTTAGGTATTTTCACCTATGAAAGTTTATATAGAACACAAGAAATGGGTATTGTAAGGGGTGCCTTTAGTCAATTCAAACATAAACCATAGGCCCCATGTTGCTCTTGGGCCTTCGGCAACCCTCCAACCCTCTGCCATTTATGTTGCGGATGTTTCACATTAGGGCTGTCCATTTTCAAATAACTAAGTATTCGATTACTCGAAACTGGGTTTGACCGGATATTCGAATATTCAAAACTCGCCGATCAAGTTAACCGTGTGCCGCACCGATGAAAAGTTGCGGGCAAAGCTCGCCAGTTAAAGTTTGTGTGTGGCGCGGCGATCGATATTATGGGCCGCTCAACTTGTTTTGCAGTTACTGTTTTATAACTGTCAAGGGCAATAACCTGCTAAAAGGATGGCAACAATGAACTGCAGTTGGCGAAAAGGTTACGGTCAACATAGAAGTGGCATCTGACAATAAATCACAACTTTACGATTAAAGGGAATATACAACATTTGCAAACATCGAAAAATAAAACTACCAAGTTTTTACAAAATACCTTACTAGGATGTTGGTAAATGACAGTCTAAGGCATCCTGTAAAATTATGGCACCTGGTGTCAAGTCATTTTCAAGAAACTTGTATTTTTTTATACATTTCCAACGGTGGTCAGCCAATCACCGTTGGAAAAACCTAACTATTTTTCAACTACTGCTCCAAATTTACAATTTTCGGTCCAAATTTTGTTTGCTATTGGTTACATGTTCATGAACGGGTGCAGGCCAGCTAGACTGGTTCCCTTACCTTACAATTTTCCGACAACTATAAATTGATCCATTTTATCTTTAGTGGAGTCGGGGGAACCAGACTACTTAAACATTTTTTTGTTTTTCTTGGTTTTTTCAAGCATTTTCGAAACACCAAACTTCAAAACATGTCAGTTAAACAATATTTGATCTAGGCCTATTATACTAACCCCTCAAATAGTTCATTTCTGAAAATTACAGCAAAAGCCAATGATGTACATTCCCTTTAATATAACACAACAGTTATGTGTGTACGTGGGTACTTTTCATCCCGAATATTTGAACTGGTAAAAAGCTATTTGAATTTTCGGTTGATGATTGAACAGTCAAATATTCAGTATATCCGGACAGCCCTATTTCACATTCCCCCAATCTTACCGCTTATATTTATTGAAAGTGTGTGCGGTCTGCACTGAAGGTGATGTGATTTACAAGTACATGTAAGGGCATGTTTGACGGGTTATGAATTATCTTATCTCCTTTTAAATACAGGGTGAGTTAAAAAAAACCGAAACCCAAATGTTCGGACTATTGTTTTAGTAAAGTTCTGCATGTAGCCCTTTCAAAATCTAGGATATGAAAGCCCAATTCAAAGGCTTTCTTGTAGTACATGAATCATTCAAATCACTTATGTACTTTTCAAGTTACGGAATTTTAAACACAACCACCGTTTTAAAGTTCTGTCCACGGACCACAAAATGGTAGGTGTTCTTTCAGCAAAACGAAAACAAATCATACAGGGATGTGTATGAATTGTTTTCGTTTTGCTGAAAGAACGCACACCTTTTTTTGTGATCCATGGACAGAACTTTAAAACAGTGGTTATGTTTAAAATTTTGTAACTTCAAAAGTACATAAGTGATTTGAATGATTCTTGTACTTAAAGAAAGCTTATGAATTGGGCTTTCATATCCTAGATTTTAAAAGTGCTACATACAGAACTTCACTAAAACAATAGTCCCGACAATTGGGTTTTGTTTTTTTTACTCACCCTGTATCATGTTATCCCACTTTGTGTTTATACAATGTTTCCTTCCTTCTTTTTTTTAACCAAAGGATTCTTATGAGTTATTGTACCCTTTTGCTGCTTGGCTGAGACTGTGAATTGTTTCTTAATCTTTTTTTGCCAGGCTGTCTTGCCGCTGATTCAGCAGAAGGGTTTGTTCCCCAACCTACGGACGTTTGTCAATTTGGCCTGCGAATGCAGCCGGGCCAAGGATGGAATACAGCTCTTGAAAGACATGAAGGTGAGTTTAGAAAAGGAGTTAGGAAATTTTACCTACATGTATGAGCAGGATCAATAATTGAGGAAACAAACTGAATTTCTGAAAAAAAAATTGCCAACCTTATGCTGTACTTATTTGGAAACATGAAAGGCAAAAAAAAAATAGTCAGGTCTCTGGTCAGACCAAAGTTCCGGAATCAATGTGGCGACGCGTTTTTTTTTTTTGGGGGGGGCAATTTAAGCTTGGATTGTACAGACAAAGTGGGTACTATTTTGCTTTTTTTGTGTCCTCATATACATTGGTTTCCTCCATCATTGGCCTTGGTTCCCCAAATCATTTTCCTTTGTGCAATTTCCCCTTTTCTTGATGCTCCTTGTTACAAAAATTTGAGGAGGTGCGGCAATAGAGGGCGCTGTTGTAGCTACCACGGAAAATTTGAAGGAAAAAAATATTGACACGCAGGATTAAAATTGATGCGCGCACTGACCAGAGACCAACTATTTTTTTTTTTGACCTAATATGATACCGATTAAAATGAGCTACGTGCAGGAACGTTAATGTGCATTTGATGAAGTCATCATCGTGTTAATATTTTATCAATTTTCAGACAGCAAATTCTGCACTTTCAGAATTCAGTCTTATTTGCTTTTACACACTGAGGAGACCTTTGCCCAGTACACAGACCTACGTAGCTTATGAATAACGCTCAACTTGCTAAAACACCTGTTGCATGGATCTCAGTTTTATTTGATTAATAACCAAAATGAAGGTATTTACTTTGGATATTTTTTTCAAATGGATATATTTTTTTCAAATTATTTTTTGATGTAAATTGCAAAAGTCAGTTTTTTTCCAGATATAAAAGAAAAATCATCTACAATGCATAAAAACATATTAAATATAATTAATGCATTGTAGATGATTTTTTGTATGAAAAGGTATGTCCGAAATTTACATTACAAAATACAAATTACTTAACGCTCACTGCAATGGCACAACATTTTACATAACAATCTAAATGCTGTTAGTGGCATTTTATGACACGTATGCACATTCTAGACAATTTGGCACATCCAAAACCAATTTTTTTTTTGGGGGGGGGGGAGGCCCAAAAAGATGGTATACATTGTATTTCTTTTTTAAAGGGGTCACATTAATCACCTACCTGTATCAAGGTTTATTGAAAACCAAAGAAAAAGGAAAGTGTAAAAAATGTCTTCATTCTTTCCCTGGGTAACCTATTTCTGACGAAAAAGTACCCATTGTTAGGGGCCATGACCCCCGTTGCCCCTTTGAGATTCTTTTCTTTGTCATTATGTCTATTTGCAGACAAGAAATCATTTCAAATTTAATACCCACACTGTAGTGTCTTGGGTTTTCTAAATAAAAATGGACATGAGAGGTTTCTTTGAAATATGAAGCCACCTTTTTAATAGTGAGGTTGGGTGCTTAATGGTCAGTGTGCTTAGCTTTGTGGGGGAGAATCTGAAAACTTGACCTGGTCACAACACACAAGTTACAACATGTCTATTTGCAGCCATGAAATCATTTGAAATTTAATACCCACACTGTAGTGTCTTGGGTTTTCTAAATAAAAATGGACATGAGAGGTTTCTTTGAAATATGAAGCCATCTTTTTAATAGTGAGGTTGGGTGCTTAATGGTCAGTCATGTCAGTGTGCATAGCTTTGTGGGGGAGAATCTGAAAACTTGACCTGGTCACAACACACAAGTTACAACACCCCCCCCCCAGGACAGGGAACGAGGGCAAAGCAAAACCTTGTTCATATCAAACTAGAGGTGTTTTAAAGAATAGAATCTCAAACATTAAAGATGGCCTTGTTCAGCTGAATATTCCTATAATTATTTGTGATACCGGAGTCTTATATAGCGCACGTACATGTATCTACCAACAATTAGGTACTCAAGGCGCTGGAAATTATGTCTATTATTAAAGACCGTTAAATGAAGTTTATGAGAAATATGAGACCCATTATGTAGCACCCAATACAAGGTGCTGTGGCGCATATTGCAGCCACTGCCAGAAACACCGGGGCAAACCCCTTCTCAATAGCGATAAGTGTTACTGTGTTCTTTAACGTGTATTACACAACACACGGGACCTACATGTACGGCTTTACGTCCCATCCGCAGGACAAAGCAGTAAAGTGCTTTACTCAAGAGCACAAGCACCATTTTTCCACGGTAAGGATTCGAACCCATGTACCACGGCACACAAGTCGAACACTGTAACCATTGGACCACAGCACCCCGCGAAACGGGGGATGGGGATGAGGCAAAACCTTGTTCATATCACACTAGAGGTGTTTCAAAGAATAGAATCTCAAATGTTAACAGATGGCCTTGTTCAGCTGAATATTATTACCTACTGGAAGAGTCTAAGTTACCCAAATAAAACATCCTTAACTTTACCTATAATTAATGGTCACCCCCGCAAAACGGGGGATGGGGTGAGGCAAAACCTTGTTCATAACACTAGAGGTGTCTTAAAGAATAGATCTCAAACGTTAAAGATGGCCTCGTTCAGCTGAGTATTAACTACTGGAAGAGTCTAATTTACCCAAATAAAACATACTTAACTTTACCTATAATTATTTGTCACCCCGCAAAACGGGGATGGGAGTGAGGCAAAACCTTTTATCACACTAGAGGTGTTTCAAAGAATAGAATCTCAAATGTTAACAGATGGCCTTGTTCAGCTGAGTATTAAGTACTGGAAGAGTCTAATTTACCCAAATAAAACATACTTTTAAGTATGTTTTAAAAGTTAAAACTTTACCTATAATTATTTGTCACCCTCGCAAAACGGGGATGGGAGTGAGGCAAAACCTTGTTCATATCACACTAGAGATGTTTCAAAGAATAGAATCTCAAATGTTAAAGATGGCCTTGTTCAGCTGAGTTTTAACTACCAGAAGAGTCTTAACCCTAAAAGGACCGGGTTATTTTGACCATCTCTCAGCCGTACACCATACATGTACACGTACATGGGGAAATTCAGTTTTCACGGCACGTAGCACGGGAAAATTTTTTGAAAAATGTTTTTGGTATCAAAAGATGCGCAAGGCTCGAAGCTAAAAAGTCATGACAGCTCGGGTCGCAAAATTTTATTTTTTATGGCTATCACGGAAAAAGTTGAGGGGGGGGGGGTAGGTTGGATTCCGCCCCCACCCTGCCTCTTTAGAGTTAAGTTACCCCCCCCCAAAAAAAACACCCTTAACTTTACCCAAATTTGTCAAGAAACTAAGAACACTTGGGACCTTTATGTGATTTAATCTGTTTTCGAAAAATGTTTTTGGTATCAAAAGATGTGCAAGGCTCGAAGCTAAAAAGTCATGACAGCTCGGGTCGCAAAAGTTAAGGGGGGGGGTGGATTCTGCCCCCCCCCCCCGGCTCTTTAGAGTTAAGTTACCCCCCCCCAAAAAAAAAAACGCCCTTAACTTTACCTGAATTTGTCAAGAAACTAAGAACACTTGCGACCTTTATGTGATTGAATCTGTGACAGATCTGTTATTTGACTTCTGGTTTGACTTGTAAATGGCTTGACCACATCCTGCACCACATCTTGCTTGTCACCCATTGCAGGTAGCAGGTCTCAATCCAACCGTGAATGTCTACGATGCTTTGGTGACTGCAGCGGCACGCAATCGGGACTATTGGTACCAGACCGAGCTGCTGAAATGCATGGAGAAGGACAAAGTCTCTCCTAATGAGCGAATTCTGCAGAAATTGGAGACCATGGCAGCGTTTGGTCAGAACCCTTACAAGGTAATTGCTATATCAAATATGTGAGGTGATCTGGTAAATTGAGACAGAACTGGACGGAGGTCAAAATAAGGGTTGTGAATATTAGGAAAGAGAATAAAATTCTCCTTATAATACTGTTTCTTGCACTTCAGTCAGACATTTTGTTCACAAAGTATGGTTGTGTAAAATTTGCATTTATCAACATGTCAAAAAAGTAAAATACTGAGAATTTCTTTTGTTTTAGTTTGTAGTTTTTGTGAAAATGAGAAATGCCAATTGTTTTTGTTTAAAAACACTTTTATTGCACAATTTGTATACTATTTCTTTAAAGCGTGGAGCAAAAAGCTCCATGTTTAAAACATGTGTAGTAGACATCTCAAAGACGACGAATATCAATACATCTGAATATTGAATAATTAAATTCACCCTCATTTCTTGTTTGTTTTTGCATTTTTTCCCCACTACGGCCTTCGCCCAGTTCCGTCTTATTTTGTCAGAATTACTCACATACATTTCCAAGGCTGCGTCTACATTACTTGGCTATGGCTAGCAGCAACACGTGTCTATGGGAAGTGGCTTCAGCCATGTCAATACTGCAAGCCGTAGTCATATAATCCAGTAGGGCCTTATGCTCATTGACAGATCCCATCAGAACTTGGAGTGCTTTGGAATTGCTGGGCATTTGCAGTGGTTGATAATGCGTCTGCACTAGAAAGCAGGTTGTCTTCCACCGCAATTTTATTTGTGAAATTTGTTTTCATCTTCAACTTTTAAAGGGGCACTAGGTCATGAAATCCCTGAAAATTTCATGCTTTGGATTGTTTAATTATCCTATTTCAAACATCTGGTTGAAAGAAAATTACCATTTCCGAGAAGAGACGGAAAAAACCCGGTCGTTTACATCGGACACGATGGAGTAAGAGCATGTTTTTTCTGTCCTTCAAAGTACAATATGTACACAGCACGGCTGTCCTCGCGAACAGTGTTGACCAATGACCAATGCATAATATGTGTTTTTTTACACGTCCGCAAAAGGCGAACACTTTACGGATGAAATCACAACTATAGCATTCAAACAGCTCGACTTTTTGGGGTCGCAAAGGTGGACCCCGAAAGTCGTTTTCGCACGCATAATAGGGAGGTTTCGCAAGTGAACGGATACACTTACACTTACGTTTAGCTATCCGTATCCGTTTTTTACTTACGTGTAGCGAGCGAGATATGCGTGTCGTCTGCACGTATGACGTCATACGCCACTCACTATCCGCTAAACGTGCAGACGACACGCATATCTCGCTCGCTACACGTAAGTAAAAAATGGATACGGATAGCTAAGCGTAAGTGTAAGCGTATCTGTTCGCTTGCGAAACCTCCCTATTAAAGGAATAACACAAAAACGGCCATTTTTTATTGGATAGTTGTGTTGATGTTTATATCCTACTTTTAAATGTTCTTTCGGTTTAACATTATTTCATAAAAAGCACATTTTGTTGGCCATTTGGGCTGTTCCAGGACGTAGTGTCCCTTTAATCCTGCTGATACTGTTGTGGAAATAAATTTCTTTATAATAATATATGACATACATCAAAATTGTGATATTTGGATAAATTGTGGGGTTTTTTTCACCTGGGGAAAGGGAACCTGAAATGCATGCCTCAGTGGCCAAATGAGATTGTGAATCTTCCCTGTAGGGGAATTTATAGATAGATTTAGTAAATTAATTTTAGCTTCATTTTTCTAGGATAAACATCTGGTATGTGCGTCCATAGGTTACCAACCTACATGAACATGTACTTTCTCAATTGTGTGTCAGTGCAAATTGCCTCAAATCCATTGGAAGATGCTGTAGGCTGTACATGTATACATGGGCTCCGTGCACAAGTTCCCAATTAACGATATTTTCTTTAAAGGAAGGGGGAGTAATTTCAAACAAACAGAAGTTCCACTCCATCACTCCTGAACTTATCAAATTACACTGGCTTCCAATCACACAAAGAATCAACTACAAGGTCATCATTCTTATGTTTAAAGCATACTGGAAACAAGCTCCTGCTTACATTACGGACATGCTCCAAATTAGTTCTCAACAGAGACTACTTCAATCATCAACCTCCTGTTCACTACACTTTTTGAGCCTAGAACCCATTGTGTCTCTTTTACTGATACTAGAAACAAGCTCCCGCTTACATCACGGACATGCTCCAAATTAGTTCTCAACAGAGACGACTTCGATCATCAACCTCCTGTTCACTACACTTTTTGAGCCTAGAACCCATTGTGTCTCTTTTACTGATACTAGAAACAAGCTCCCGCTTACATCACGGACATGCTCCAAATTAGTTCTCAACAGAGACGACTTTGATCATCAACCTCCTGTTCACTACACTTTGTTGAGCCTAGAACCCAATGTGTCTCTTTTGCTGATAGATCATTTTCTGTATACGGCCCCAGAGACACTCCTGAAAGCTCACCTGTTTCAGGAGGCGTACCATCAATAATTTTTCTTCTTTTTGGTGCCCCATCCGGGCCTTAGAGCAAATTTTTTGATTTTGGCGCTTTATATATTTCTTTTGATTGATTGAGTTGGGGAGACTATTTGGAGATCAGAACGCTCATACCACATTTTCACTGGCAAGTGCTGATAAAATCCTACAATCATGCACCCTATAACATATAATACCGGTACCATAGTGTACAAATGCCCCCTTCTCACAACTATTTTTTTTGGGGGGGGGGGGGTTTGCGATAATTTGCACGTCAACTTCTACAATTGGCTACTGCCATTTTTTTTTTAGGATTTTTTTTGGGGGGGGGGGGGCTAGACAAAATTTTTGAGGGGCTACAGCCCCCCTGTAGAGCCAGGCCTGCCACAGCCACGAAAACTCAAACATTCTCTCATATTTGAAATGCTAATTAAAAAGCCACCTTGTTTGAAATTGAAAATGCACCAGACGGAAATGAGACATTTTTTCCCTTTTACCCTTGGAATCAATTAACATTTAATTAAAAAAAAGCCACAAGAACCAGGATCTCAGGCTGGAAGGGACAAATGAAACAGAAATAAAAAAAAAAAACGATCAGCCTTTACTGATTCTGATTAGGTTTGGCCTCTCTCGAAGCAAGGCATTAAGTGATTTTCCCGCCTTAACCATTCTTAAGCCGCGTATCCACAAGGTAATAAACCGATGTTTGTTGTTTGTCTGACTGCCAGAGGCTCAGCCCATGGACTTGACAAAATTGACTTAACATGCTTATTGCCAAAAAAAAAAGTCTCCGGTTTCTGGTATGGAGCTTGCCCCAAAAGTGGTGCGGCGACGCGGCTTTTTTTTTTTTTTTTTTACCTGGTTTTTTGCTTCAAATGTCGGCTGATGACTGCAAATGGTGCCCGACTAAACTTAGTGCAAATATTATGGGAGACCAGAGATGCCACATAAAGCTTATTCTCGATCATAACCCCATCTAAACACACGTTAAAATTGTGCAGCAGAAAGATTCCAGTCAAACCAGAGTTTGGCGGTTTTGAGACATCACCTTTCATTGAAAAAAAACTTTCTTATTTTGCCGACGCGCATGGCTTCAGCGACGCGCGCGCATACCAGAAACCGGAGACTTTTTTTTTTGGCCTAAAGGTAATATACAGGGTGAGTAAAAAAAAACGGAACCCATACCCAAAACAATGTATTTCATATTTAAAAAATATGTAGCACCAAAAATAATAATGACTGGAAAGCCAATTTCAAAAGCTACTTTTAGATGGAAAAAACTACTGAAATTGCTCAATCCGTTCAAAAAATATCACCATTTAAACGCAATGACCCTAAAACCTGTCTCGTCCAAAAAATCAATTTATTGTGTGTTTTGACTGTTGGAACAACAAAGAAAATGACGCAGAATACTTGTTTCAACAACTGTCACCAACCGTAGCACACAATATTTTGATTAACAACCCTGGTTAAGCAAACAATATGATTTATAAAATCTACTTTTTTAAAAGACGGGCCTTCAAAAGGACTTTGTTGCATATTGTTAATGTTTAAACTAAGATTTCATTGCTGGTGATGTTTGAAGACAATTGTGACGACGATTGTTGAAATCGCATTTTTTGGACGAGACAGGTTTTAGAGTCATTGTGTTTAAATGGTGATATTTTTTTAACAGATTGACTAATTTCAGTAATCTTTTTCATCCAAAAGTAGCCTATGAAATTGGCTTTCCAGTCATTATTATTTTTGGTGCTACACATTTTTTTAATTATGAAATATAATTTTTGGGGTTTGGGTTCTGCTTTTTTTGACTCGCCCTGTGCAACGTTTGCTTTGGCTTTAATTTTCAGAAATGGATTTGTGGGTAAGTAATAGTATTTTATAGCAAATAGTGTACACTTACCTGTTTAGAGGGTTGTGTGTTCATAGATGCTGGAAAAAACCAAGAAAAGAAGTGCTGTTCTTGTAATCTGGTTCCCTGACCCTACTTCAGACAAAACAGAGCAATTTATAGACGTTGGGGAATTGTCAGGTCAGTGACCAGACTAGCTGGCTTGCACCCGTTTAGGGATGTGTAACCGTTTGCAAACAAAATGTGGACTAACTAAATTTGGTAAATTGGGGTAGTATTTGAAAAAAAGTCAAAATTTTTTCCAACGGTGGTCAGCCGACCATCGTTGAAAATGTATTGAAAAATTCCACCTTTCCAGGAAATGACAGCACACCAGATGCGTGAACTTATATTTTTAAGATATATGTTATTTTAAATTTTTGACCAAGTGTAGCAATAAAAAAGTTGGAGGTCCAAAATATTCCAAGCAGGTCGGGATATATTCTCCCACATTTTTGTTTAGCCTCACAAAAGTTTGATACAGTAGACCTGTAACATAAAGACGTCATGTTTCCTATTCAAGGGCGGATCCAGAAGACAATTTTGGTCCCCCCAAAAAGTGGGTCAAAAAATTACGGCGTGGGGTTCGGGGCCTGCTTAAATTTTTTGGATTCTAGATGCTCTGTGGTGCGATCTGAGGCAATTTCTGACCACTTTTACCAATGTTTTTTGAGGAAAAGATGGTGGTGTACTCATTGCCTGCCTTTATTGTGACGTCACATAAAAACAAAACAAAAATTGGTTTCGTTTTTTGGGGGGTGGGGGCATGGCCCCCTTTGGCCCCCCCCCCCCCCTGGATCCGCCCTTGTTCCTATTTGCAGTTTAGATTAACTTCAGATACAGGTAGAAGACGTACACAGTAGATTAGCTTTCCACAGTGGGCAACCTTTAATTTCTTACCTTGAGTAAATGAGATTGAAAAAAAAAAAGCTCAACATGGATTTAATGTTTTTTACAGGAAATTGAGTTGCAGTTGGCGAACACGTGTTAGGAAAACGTGACAATGCAAATAGTTTCACTTGAACTTTAGTGGATATGTTTGTCATATTCAGATAATCCAGAAACTGTCTTCTACCTGATGAAGATTTATTCCCCACCCCGAAGAAGCAACATTGATAGGAAGTTATGAGGTCCAATGTGATATTCTGTCCAAGTGGTTTAAGTCCTTAACCTTTCAAGCATATTCTCCTACGCTTCATTAAAACTATCAGTTTCATTCTTCAGTTTAGAGTTCAAATGCCACATAATTCTTTTTGTTGGGGAAGGGGTGGGGGTAGGGGAGGTATCTTGACATGTTTCAGGATTATCTATGATTTACTTCATCTGAAAAAGACAAAACCTTGTTACAGACTAGTGCTACAGATTGATTCCAAACAATATGATTCCTAAGATTTGACAGAAGTAGGGCCCTACATGAAATGTTCAACATTTGAAACAACCAGAAGCGGCCACATCATGACATCGAACAACTCCACACAACAGTGGTGTAACTATGGTGGGGGGGAGGGGGGGATGGAGGGGGGTGGAGCTTGAGGCATGAGAGCCCCCCCCCCCCCCCCCCCGGTCAAATGAGGGGAAGCAAATGTGAGCTTTGTATTGTTCAAAACCCATTGAGTTCTCCCCTCCAGGATATGAAGCCACCTAAGTGCTCCACCCCCTGCAAGTCGGCCCCTATTAGACACGGACTCCAGAGTCAAGTCAAGGGGAAAATTCAAACATCACGTTCGCAATTAAAATCTAGTTCGGTTCACCTGAGCCGCTTTTAGTACTACATGTATTTGGTTGGGTGTTTGGCTTATATAACGAACACATTTGGCTTACGTTATTAATCAAGGAAGTCCTTGTATGTTATTTTTTTTTTTTTAGGGAAGCCGAAGCAATTGGGCAACCAGGCAGCAAACCAGATTGAATCATTTCCGAGGGGTCTACACCAAATGGCTTGACCGGATGGGGCTGGAAGAGACACCACACCCATGGAAGAAGTTTTACAGACCTAGAGGGGATCCTCCTGCCTCCCTTGAGCACAAGGAATGATGAACAGGTGATCTGGCAGACTATGCTCAGAGATGCTTATATGGGCCATGGTTCTCATAACCCCACCAGGGCCAGATCCAGGCTTAGATCAAGTAGGGTGTTTAGCTGCCGAGAGGAAGGTTTAGCAGGCATAAGCTGTGTTTTTCTGCACGATTTTCATATTTTCTATGGCCAAAGAGGGGGTTTACCCTCCCCCTCACCCCACGGAAATCCACCACTGCACTCTTCCCTTGGTGGAAAGCGGCAGTGGCAAGCACCACACCACCCCCCTTCCCATTTCTTCCTTTGCTTTCGTTTGCAAATCCAGGCGCGGTTCTAGAACCAATATTTTGGGGGGCTAGCAGGGTGGATCCAGAATTTGGGGGGGGGCTCATGCCATATTTTCAATGGGGAGCGCCAATAAAATCCTGAAATCATTCACACTATATTAACTACAAATGCACCCTTGTCACGACTATTTCTTTAGGGGGAGACCGTTCACAATCCTTCTTTTTGCTATAATGCAATTTCTTTTTACGGAATTTATTTTTTTGGGGGCTAGCCCCCCGTAGAACCGCGCCTGGTCAAATCGTCCCTCATTATAACCATTCCTCGTAATGCGATGCCCTGTCCAATTATATTCAAGTATGGAAGTCCTGGAATGAATGATGCAAGCTATGCGCAGGAATGAAATAACAAGGACATTGATAAAACCGAAGGACTCATGAGAGCCTTCCGTTATTAACTGAAAACATGAAATTGAGCTTTTCTGTAGAAAATACTTTTAAGATTAGACAATTATATAAGATGGATTAAGTTTTATAAGTTGTGTTGTACCACCCGCTGAGTCTGCGTCTGTTGTCAACCTTTTTTTCTTTTTTGAGTTTTTAATTTGGAAGATTTCTCTGGGCAATGAAATTGTTTATACTCTGCATCTGTACATGTCATTTTATCACTTAAAGGGAAAATACAACATTTGCAAACATCAAAAAATAAAACTACCAACTCATTTTGAAATACCTTGCTGGGCTGTTAGTGAATGACAGTGTAAAGCATCCTGTAAAATCATGGCACCTGGTATCATACTGTCACTTTCAAGAAAAGTGGTATTTTTGTATCAATTTCCAACGCTGGTCGGCCGACCAGCGTTGGAAAAAAACTGGCTTTTTTTCAAATACTGGCCCCAATTGACCATCGCACTTGTTTGCAATCGATTACACACCTATGAACGGGTACAAGCCAGCTAGACTGGCTCCCTGACCTTACAATTCCCCAATGTATGTAAACTGCTCTGTTTCTTCTTATATGGAGTCAGGGAACCAGACTACAGGAAAATGATTGTTTTTCTTGGTTTTTATAGCATTTTCGAACCCAAAACCTTAAAAAAGTCAATGTAACTATATTTGCTGTATATTTCCAACCCCCCAATTCCATCCATTTCTGAAAATTACAGCAAAAGCAAATGATGTATATTCCCTTTAACTTCCCAGAAAATCGTCCTTTTATTAAACTGAAACCAATTCCAGCTGCAAAAGTTACTCAGGATTTCCATCATCTGTCCGACTTTTTGCTGTGAAATAAAGGCAACCATATTTGCATATGAAAGCTTTAAATCCATTGAAACAGCCACAGTAATTATCCCCGCCAAGGAGGTTATGTTTTCATCGGCGTTTGTTGATTGGTTGGTTTGTCTGTTTAAAAGATAACTCAAAAAGTAATGGCCGGATTTGCATGAACAAAATTTTAGGGGTGGTCCTTATATTTTGGAAGTGATCGGAAAGTGATCCGAATCTGGGTCTTCATCCTGAAATTTTTTGAAGGATTCTTCACCTTTTATGGAGTATTTCTTTTGGGTGTATGACCATATGGCGATGAATTTTTATGGTGTTTTTTTATAAGTGTTTTATGGTTAATGATGTCATTCTTATTCCTTTAGATTAGCATAACTTAAAAAAAAAAATGTTGCCTCCCTCGGAAAAAAATCTGAAAAACTACTGCAATATGATTTGAGACACGGAAGAGAGAAAAATATTCTGAGAGACATCGTGCCGACAAGCTGTCTGTTATTTCCAAGGGTCCTCCGGTCATTGCCTTAAAAACGGTCCAAATGAGGTAAATACCATGGCAACCCAACAGGACACAGCTGATTTGAACAGAAACACATCATCACTTTTCTTGCCGAGGGCCCGTCATTGCACTATAATCACCTGACAGATACAAGGGCTCTCCACACAGGGGTAATTGATTAATATCCCCCTCGGGCTGATGACAATAGAAACTATTGGACTTGCAATAGGAAATATTGGACTTTCACGTAAACAACAGCTGTGGTTTAATCTTACAAATGGGAGAAAGAAACAACAGTTTTAAACATTTTTTTACTGTATGTTGATAATGTGAGATGAAGTTTATTACAAGACTAAGCAGGCACATTTTTAAGGCATGAACATTAAACAATAAAGAATATCTGACTGTGTTTTTGAATATATGCTAGAATTGTGTAAATGTTCTCCATAGTTTGGAGAAATAGTTTGGAGAATAGTTAGAAATTTCAAAGAAATTATTCCTAGGATAATAAAGACCTAGATAATAGGGAAATCCCCCCCCCCCTTGACCTCAAAACAGTAGATATTATCGTCGATTGTAGCTTACTTGAAAATGGGGCAGAGCCAGTTGTCCGAAAAACTGTTTCAAATTTCAGCGCTTACAATCTATGTATTTTATATCAGTACCCTGTATATGAATAGGTAAACAATTATTTGTTTCGTGAAAACACACTTCCATATTCTATTATTTGACGTACATGTACATCAAAGAGGTACAATAATTCAAAATGTGCCTTGATCAATAATTCATATATTCAGATTTCGAAGAAATTTGACTCGAATGATTAAAATGTCAATTGTAGAGTTCCATTCATTCCAAGCAGATTCCATTCTTTCATTTACGCATCTATTTTGCAAACAACATTTGGCATTTTCATTACCTTGTGAGTATATATTAAAAGCGGTACAAAATAATGAACTTTAAATGGTATTTTTTTAAGCTGTAAAAAGGTTTGTATTTATACTGTTTGTGGTTGTAAACGCATGTTTCTTTAACTGAAAATGCTGCTAGGGACACTGCTTTTATTGAACCATCGTCTTTGTCACAAATTCACAAGACTTTCTTTTTGAAACATTGATTAAATTTTTTTCCACGGAATAATTCGCTTTTGGTTCTGTGCATGCGGTGCGATATTGCAGAAGGTCTCACTGGCGTCAACGCGGAAATACTATTACGTACAGGGACAACATTTTGATTGAATTTCATTCCACAAAAAAAACCCGACTGGATGGTTGACATTTAGAAAAGATGCAGAGGTGTGGTGAATGCAATAGGCCATTGTCTGGGTAACCGAGTGCGCAATCAGCTCTGGCTGTGTTGCAAGTCTTGCATGAAAGTCTTGCATGAAATCGATCAAAATGATCTCAGCCAGAGCTGATAACTGCGACGCCTATAAATGCGACTCCGATGGCACATTTGGAGCACAATACTTTATGTATACCTAGATTTATAGCGATATGGGATAAATACCACGTGAGTTTAACATTTCTGCACATATTTTGCCCACATTTACAAACTTCACAAACATCTTTCCCAATTTTTACAAACCATTTTTGTTGAGTAGGCCCAAGGGCGGATCCAAGGGGGGGGGGGCCAAAGGGGGCCATGGCCCCCCCAAAACGAAACCAATTTTTTTTTTTTTATGTGACATCGCAATAAAGGCAGGCAATGAGTACACCACCATCTTTTCCTCAAAAAAACATTGGTTAAAGTGGTCAGAAATTGCCTCAGATCGCACCACAGAGCATCTAGAATCCAAATTTTTTTCGGGGCCCTTAAGCGATCCCCGAACCCCACGCCGTAATTTTTTGGACCCACTTTTTGGGGGACCAAACATTTTTTTGCCCCCCCCCTAAAATTGTGTCCTGGATCCGCCCTTGAGTAGGCCTATGTTATTTTATTTTATTTGCTTTTGAAAAATTAAAATTTTGGTAGTTATATTTTGCGGGAAACATGGGGCCTTATGATAATAATAATACCGAAGTCTATTATAGCGCACGTATCTACCAACAATTAGGTACTCAAGGCGCTGGAAATTATGTCTATTATTAGAGACAGGTAAATGAAGTACATGAGAAATATGAGAACCATTATGTAGCACCTTTATAATGGTTTACAAGGTGCTGCGGCGCATTAAGCAGCCACTGCCAGAAACACCGGGGCAAACCTCTTCTCTTAGTGTTAGCGATAAGTGTTACTGGGTTCTTTAACTTGCATTACACAACACACGGGACTTACGGCTTTACGTCCCATCCGAAGGACGAAGCAATAATGGTAAAGCGCTTTGCTCAGGAGCGCACACCATGTTTCCACGGTCAGGATTCGAAGCCTTATTTTTGTCAGTTTTCCGGGGACAGACCTATACCGACCGACCACCAAGTGACATGTAGAAGCTCCTGCCAGAGCTTAAAAAGAAGTCAGTTCGAGAAAAAAAATACTGTCCATCCTGAAGTCAGTGGTGTAACTTAAGGGGGGGGGGGAGGGGTGGGGGTGCCCGTGCCCGTGCCCCCCTCCCCTTAAAATCTTGACTTGAACACAAGTATATCACTTGCCTTCAGGTGCCCCCTTGAAAAAAAGTCTGCACCCCATGTGCCCCCTCAGAAGTTCAACCCTAGTTACGCCACAGACCGTAGAACATTTGTTATATGAATATGATGGGACATGATGTATTACTGTACCACGCATTAGGGCTTATATCCTTGGTTGACGAGGACCGTAGGCCCGTACTTCCGATAAGTAATACAAAAATAGTCTAATAATGGACAACTATTAAACCTGCTCAAATCCAGAGATTGATGCACATTTTTGTAGCCGATTACATTTCCGCCGAGTTCGAGTACGAGTACTTTGCCATGAATATATAATGCCATGAATTCGAGGACGAGTACGGGTACCTGTAACTTGCCATTGGTACGAGTATGAGTACATTGAAATATATAGGGACCATGGTACGCGTATCATTTATTATCATCATCACAACCATCCTCATCATGCCCCTATCGTCCCACTGCTGGGCAAAAAAACCTCTCCCTTTTCTCTCTGTCCCCGGTGTGTATCTTCCAGGCTGTTGTCCCTGTTTCCACCAGTGTGTAAAGTTGCCAGATCGAGGCACTGCATGCCCATGGCGGAAGTGTGAAAAGAGCGAATTAGAAAATGATGCGCGTACGGGATACGTCCGTCATCGATGCGGCTCGCAAAAAACCGGCCTACTATAATTATACATTAACATTTTGTGTGAAAAGTACAACAGGCCCAGATATCTACATCTGTAACATCTCAACATTTTCATGTGAGATGCACATTGCTGATTAACTGCCCGATAAAAATAACAACGCAAAATGATGGCGACTTTTTCTGAGCCGCATACGTCTCCCGTACCCGCGCCATTTCCAATGGTCCTATTATACTTTCCATGGTAGGAACACATTTTAATGCGCATACATGTTCGTAACGGCTATTTGCTGTTGAACTGGGGCAATATTAGACAAATGCAAAAAACTTCAAAATGTAGATAATGGTGTCTTTTCCTGCAAGTACCTCTTAAAAAAATTAACGTTCCATATAGATCCTTCGAGCGAACATTTCGAATACGAGAAAGAACGTTGCAACCTGACGGTGCTTTTTTATTCACATATCCTCTCAATTAAGGTCAGTCATTGCAAAAATGATGATAAGACATGAATCTGGGAATACTTAAAAAAAATTCTTGACTCTCCGTAGACATGAGGTTGCAGCATTCTTTCCCGTATACGAGTGCGAGTACGAGTGCAATTAGAGTACGATGAGGTATTATTACAGCTAGGTGCCGCAATCTGGACCTCTTCTGTCTTTCCCTTTTTTCTGTCATTGTCATTTTGCACTAGAAGAAATCGAAGCGCAGCTGATGATCGCATTTCGAAGTACTCCGAGAGATCAACATTCTCGTTTTAATCGGAAAACAAGTGGAATCTTGCGCGGCATCTAATCCAGTGTGCACAACACAGATCCGAGGATTTCCAGAACTGTCGGATGCGCTTATCTCTGGTAATCCTCTGGAGTATTATCAGGTGGATAATTCGACTTGCCTGATTGGGGATCATTGAGGCTTACAAGGATCACCGTACTTCCTGTTGATTGAAGGTTTGCGTTCATTCCATGGCTCAGGCTCGCTAAACTTAATCGTACATGTTCCAGCAGCGTACCCCGAGTTCTCATCCTAAAGGGGGGAGAGGGGGAGTTGGGGGGACTTATTTTATACAGTGGAGGGGCGCCAACTTTTATCCGTGCTCAAAGGGGGAAGGGGGGGGGGGGTCTTGGACACAATTTTTCAGTGGGGGCGCTGTTCAAAACATAATTCATTGTCATTGTCAGACAATGGGTCTTGCTGTACGCGTTCCACGGGACGTTAAAATAAACAACAAATCGCGAAAATAATTGTTGAAAATTTGCTGGACACCACGTTACACTAGGGGGCGCTGTTCATGATACATTATTTACATCTTATGTATACTTACGTGCATTAAAACGGCGCATTTGAAACTGTTGTACCTTTTCCTCCGTTTTTCAGTTGAATATATTTTCGTTGTTGGGAAGTTCGACAAAATACCTCAAAATCCGCCTTCTTTTGTTTCTCAAAAGAAAAAGTGGAGAGGGGGGGGGGATCCAATAGCCCATCCCCGCCCCTGGTCAAAAACGAGGGCGGGGGTATATACACCATCCCCCGGGATTTTCGCCCCTAAACCAATGTTAAAGACGGTGAGTTGATATCAATCACGGAAAGTGGAGCCTTTGTTTGACTTTATACATATTTTTTGGCGCGTACTTTTTTACAGGTCCTTCACATTAATGTTGCTCGTAGCGAGACAAAATCAGCGATGCACGTCACACAATGATGGTGTTAAATTACCCTGGCAACCCAATACTGCAATTACAAGAACACGGCGCGCGTGTCCTTCATTCGTGCAAAGCAACAGGAGTTACATACACGTGATGACCGGATATCGAATTTTGTTTTAAAATTAAATTTATTTGAACACATCTTTCTTAATTTCAGCCCGGGGCTGTTTCCAATTTAATTTGGGGAAATGCAGATGGGGCAATTTCGACTGGAATGCGCCATTTTTGGGGGGCTTCAATAATGGAACGTTTCAGCAGGATTGGCAAAATCTAAAATATATTTAAAAAAAAATCGTGTTTTTTTTTTTTGCCGGGGGAGGTTTACATTAAAACAAATAGTTAAGTGCCGATGTTTCTTTAAATTATTTGTGACTGTAGTAAGCTTCCGGCGACTGGCTTTATACTGCAAAATAAATATTTTTCCAACGCGTTACGAGAGATCGACGGCTTGACCAAAAGCGGGAGAGTACGCTGCAGACTAGAACTGGGGGTAATTGCCTCCGTAAGACAAACCCGTTGCATAAAACTAACACCCTTCTGTAAGATGATCCTAATGGCTCTTTCTTTTTTGTTAAATGTGTCATTTGCCTCTATCAGATGTCACTGCACTCCCTTGACGATGTCCGTGCGGCGCGTCTGACAGGTGAGTTACAGGTTCGTACTTTCCACGTGTGCCATTAGGTAATTAGGCCTACATGCAGTTTGTTTTTATCATCGGATAAACATTGGAACACAATGCTGATTGGAAAACGAAAAAGAAAAAATTGCTTCGGCTTGTATTAATATCAGTATTAAAGGCTTTTTTGAGCTAAAAATAAATGTTCAAATAAACTTTACCTTTTGTGTATAATATCTCTTCTGTCATTGGAGATTTGGCGAGGTTACGAACGCTGGACAGTGGAAAAGTGGAAATTATCGGTAAGGAGAAGCCCTGGAGAAATACATTAAAGGTCCATTATTTGTAATTTGTGCATTTTAATTGAAGCAACAAAAGTGCTCAAAATCTAAAGAAGGGTGCTGAACAACCAACCTGATGAAGTTTCAGCTCAGCTTCAGCTGTATATTTCGAGAAAAGCAACATTCTAGGATCTCGATTTCAAATCAAAAGTTGCTGAATCATGTTTTGAATTGGCCTGAATTCAGCATCCGAGACACGTTCTCACTGAGCCGAATGTTGTTTTTCTCGAAATGTACAGCTGAAGCTGAGCTGAAACTTCATCAGGTTAGTTGTTCAGCACCCTTCTTTAGAACTTGAGCACGTTTGTTGCTTCAAACGAACAAAATGCACAAATTACAAATGATGGACTATACCTTTAAGACGCAAGTTGGGAAGGCCTTCTTTCGTTGATTTCTTCAAAATGGCAGCTTGCCAGAATTTCACAGGGAGTTTAGTCCCCTTATACTATCTTTCAACCAAGTATGTTTTGCAACAATAATTACGCCAGTTACTGTTTGGATAGCTGCAAATGATGGACACTGGCTTTAATCTCCGCTGCTCTAACCTCGCACAAAAAGTACGACGTACGTAGCAACTCTTACGTATGTACGGGACAAATTACTATATATAGTCTTAATTGTTTTTTCCCCTCTCATGCGCCACAGAAATTCTCTTTGCGTCATACGCCAACGGTCAGAAATAAACCATCAAGAGGTTCTTTTGAAATTCAAGAAATTCCATCGACCTCAACCAGAATAATCAAAAGTGTTCCTTGAGTACTTACTGGAGTGTTTGGCGGCAAAGCTACCTCCTTAAGGCGCCGGTTTAGTTGGAATCCTTTTCTTCAATCTCGCGCGGTTCGCGGTATTCCTGTGAACAACAAAACTCTAGTCATGCTTGTTGCTTCATGGCTGTGGCGAATTCGGCAGGGTCGTTTTTATCCATCCTTTCTTAACGTATATCGATTGTTTAAAAAAAAGTAGGGTATTTTCTGTCCGTTTATTCCAGAAACGTTCATCTTAATTGGAACATGTGGGTCATTCTGTACATTTTGGGTCCAAAGTTTGACATTTTACATTTTACCTTGGTACTTTGTAATTTGCCATTCAAGTATGATTAAGAATGACATCAAACGATTGTTTGTTGAGTACATAGAGAGTGTGGGGGGGGGGGGGGGGAGGGGCATCGAGCGTGGTAGGGGAGGGGTAGGCCTATTTCCCACCCATGCACCGGCAGCTACGCCACTGTGGGCGTCAAGAGAATGGAACATGATTTTCAGTGGGCGGAAAAAGCCCCGTCAAAAAAAAATCTTCGGATATTTGTCAGATTTTTTTTAATACCTAAGTGTTTCTAAACGGGACCTCAGTTGAGGTCTGTTGACCTTCCCTCGCCGAGGGCGGGGCCAGAAATCGAAAGGGGCCGCTGTCGACCATTTGAAATGGTGCGGTACGGAATACGTATAATATATGCGGCTTGGAAAAAAAACTAGCTGGTTAGGCCAAAAAAAAAAGTCTCCGGTTTCTGCTATGCGCGCGTCGCCGTAGCCATGCGCGTCGGCAAAATGAGAAAGTTTTTTTTTCAATGAAAGATGATGTCTCAAAACCGCCAAATTCACTGGTTTTACTGGACTCCTGCTGCTGCACAATTTTAACGTGTTTTTAGATGGGGTTATGATCAAGAATAAGCTTTACGTGGCTTCCCTGGACTCCCATGTATTTGCACTAAGTCTAGTCGGGCACCATTTGCAGTCATCAGCCTACATTTGAGGCAAAAAAATCAGGTAAAAAAAAAAAAAGCCGCGTCGCCGCACCACTTTTTGGGCAAGCTCCATACCAGAAACCGGAGACTTATTTTTTTGGCCTTAGGCCTATATATCACCACTTTATGTGGTTATTTCAACAAGCCCGCGCATAGTAACTTTTTGATGTGAATAGTGTCCCACATGAAATAACCTTGCAAGATTGTACTTTCTCATGTTAACAAGCAACGTTTTCCGAGCCGCGTACGCAACCCGTAAACACGATTCTGAATTTAGTATGCCTGTAGGCCTAAATCTGCATTTTGGAAACCAAGAGGAGCGTAATCGAGCAATAAGGCTTCAATCCCCTTAATACCCCCTCCTTCATATGCCACTGCACCCTCTAACAAAAATCACCATAACGACTGTTTAGAATCGCGCCTTCTATGATTTCAAAATTATTGGGCAGTGTCTGAGCGCGCGGCGTTCACACATTGTGATCAGCCAGGAACTAAATCGGTGATATATTATAATTGGACCCGGCGGAATCATTTCTCTGATCGTAGAATAGTCGTAGTTCAAGAGCCTGGGGGCTTGGCGTCAGACATAAACCATGGAATAACACTTTATACTACAGCAGATGGCTGGCTTCCCATTAAAGTAGCAAAGACCTTCGACCGAAGCCATTTTCATTTCAGGACCGTTGAAATTCATTTTTTTCTTCTTTCAATATTGACAGCTGACAATTTTTAATAACGTCCCGTGCGGCGTTGCATAGGGTAAGTTCCAAATTGTTCATCAATTATGTACAGGGTCATGTAATATGTATGCCTCGATCGACTTGCACAAACAAAATGTGAGTGAATTTCTATATTTGCGTAATCTCTTAATTTAAGCCCATATTTCATCCGATCTACCTACCAAGGCACCATTTCAACCACCTTCCGATACAATCAAATCGAAAAAAAGAGAAAAGATTATTGCTTTTATGTTACAAATCCTCCGATGCTTTTTTCCCTATGGTGTGCCGCCGGACTCCAATTCTTACAAATGGTGAAATTTTTGGGGTCGGGGGATATTATTCGATAGGAAATACGTTACGTCCGGGATGTCTAAAGGTGCGAAAAGAACCGACATCTTGAGTCTTGGATTGGTGAGAACTGATTTAACTTCAAATAAATATACAATTTGTCAAGAGATACCTCATAATGAGAGATTCATCAATCAATTCAACTCATTGTTGATCATGTGCAGGACGTGCTTATTTGAAACCAAACACGTTGAAATATTTTGTTCTGTACAAAGTTCAATTTGTCCCGAACATCATGAGAATACCCAGCATACCTAGGCCTATATGCCACGTTTCTCATTAACGCGGCTGCATATGTGCCAGTTGAATTTTGTGAAGAAGAATATTGAATGTAGGCCTATACAGGTATTCATTTGTTTTATTTTAATATCAGGGCTACTTAATAAAATACTGCAAATGCGGTTCAACAAAGGTGCCGGACTCATGAGAATTTCCCATTTCCTGCAGATATGCCACGTACGTTTCTCATTAACGCGTCAGTGTGCACGGGTGCCAGTTGAATTTTATGAAGACGAATTAGTGTAGGGCCTACGGGTATGCTTGTTTTATTCAGGACCACTTAATAAAAATACTTAATAAAATACAGCAACCGGTTCCAAAATGCTAGTCGAGACAGAATAAATACTTCAACACACGTGCGATTCAAAACTGTATTTGAGTTATATTTCCATCAAAATGGGCACTTCTTTGGGCACACTACCATCTTAACATGTCCTGCATGTGCACATCAATTCAATTGGTATTATTTTTAGTGAAACAATTGAAAATACAAGCGTAAATATTCGGTGGTATCTAAGTGTTTCTTTCAAAATTTGGTATATTCGTTCAAAGTTACGACACAAATTTCTCATTAAATTAAAAATGACAATTTCTTGATGAAATATCAAAGTAGAACAAAATGCATTTCTTTTAAGCGTGCGTGCGTGTGTATACGCTGCTTTTAAAGATCGATAATCCCTAAAAAAAAAAAAAAAAGCACGCACAAACCCTTTCAAAAAAAGAAAGAAAAGCTCTCATAAAAATCAGACTTTCCAAAATACAGTCTGCAAGTATATCCATCAATTGAAGCATGGCATCATATTATTATGAAGAACACACTCCACTAATAATTACATTGTGATTGATTCTGTTTTTCCCGACCAACTGACGGTTGAGTATTTCATTGCCCCGGATACGTTTTCATAGAAGTGTGTACTTCAAAAAGACACGTTTTCGTTGACTGAGTGACAGCTAGGTACGGCAGTTTTCAGTACAGGAAGAAATTGATAACTAACATTATTTTGTGTATACCTTCTTTTCAAAGATATCCGTGTGCCTTTCGTATAAAAAAATTAAGATATTAAAATATTAACATAAAGGCTTACAAATAAACAGTTTTTACATTTTGTTACAAAAACGTTTACTCAAATTGTGTAGTAAGCCTGAGGCCACTCGGAACATCAAAATGCGACTGTCAACAGCAAGTACAATTGTGCATATTTCAATATGCAAAAGATCACTTTGATTTTGACAATAATGATGGTGGTAAATTGCTATATAGTATTACCAAAAGCTCCAAAATAATGAATACATGATGCGTGTCATAACAGGATCGTTGTTCTAAACAATCTGCCAAGCGTGATAACCTATTCAAATTACGGCCGTAGTGAGCATTACAATGGCTTTTTTGTTTCAGAAAAATACCGTCTGAAATTTTTTTTTGGCATGAGCTATCAAAAATAGAAAGGGCAATGTCCTCAGGTTCGCCATCCGATTACACGCTTTAATTGTCTGCAACCGGTGACGTACTCTCTTCAACGGCACAAATGTGCAGCTCTTGCTTACGGAGTCAGTTGCTTTCATCGTCCTCCTTCGGTCGACAGTTTGTTCTCAATGAAAGATCACGCGTATAAGCACTTGATGAAGTGTCTCACTTGAACCGTAAAAGCTGCGCATATTTCGAGCGTCGGATAGGCCTACGCACAGTGTCCGACACTGTGCGTGTTTTAACTTGTAAGTTAAAACCAAGATTGCATGTCCCTTGAAGAGCTTAACTGTTATGCATTATAGTTTAACAGGTGCTGATCTCCGACGCTTCCTGAATGCTGGGCATGATGCCGTTGTCACACTTCACCACGTCCACCCTGTGCTTGAAGTGAGCCGTTAGGATGTCCATCAGGGCCCCGCCCTGAAACTCCAGTCCCGAGGGGCTCAGATCGCGCCTCGCCTCCTGGTGACCGTGCGAGATGGTGACGGTGGGCACGGTCAGCGAGGTCGTGATGGTGTACTCGATGCTCTTGCGCGGCTGGTCGGAAGCCCTGAAGTCCCCCTTGTGGTCCGTGATTTCGTCCGATAGGACGATGGCTGTCTGCACGGTGATGAGCTCGGACAGCAGGCGCTTGGCATCATACGGCTCGTGTTCGATGGATGCCCTGTGATCCTTGGTCGGGTAACAGCTTGAACCGCTCCCCATGACTGTTGCTGAGGTGAACCGCTTTGGTTTCCGGACTAATATGATCGAGGAAAGCCGAAGAAAAAGATGGCTAAAACTCGATCAGTTGATGACTTGTAAAGCAGGCTAGCTGAAGACGATTGACGGGCTAAACAACTTCTGGAACCTCAGGTAGATTTCTTATCTTGGTATCTTTAAAAGAAAGAAATAAAAATTGAAGATGTAAAACATTGTGCAGAAAGGCAGCAAAAAATGCCTCTAGATTATATTACTTGTATAAGTCTTGGGGACCTTGAAGACAGTTTTAAATTAATAACTGTTAATTACAATCTACAAAAAAAAGCAAAATGAGTAAAACAAAGTCAAGCAACACCGAAACGCCTCTAGATTACTACTTGCGACTTGATCAAATTAATTCAATGTTACCAACACATATGAAAATAAATTTAGTCTATGAAGGTTCACAACCGAAAGCACAGCCTCATCAAAGTTGCCTCCAAATTACTGCTTGGACATGAAGACATTTTAAAAAGTAAATGTCACACAAAATATGCAACTAATGTACACTGTATAAAAGGCAGTATACACTCACGCTGCGTTCACAACATGACACACATCGCTATTGAAGTTGGCGAGTAGTTACGGCTGTGGTTTAGTTGCGACACGCAAACAAACTCACCTCAATTTGCGGCAAATGCTGCAGGCTTAGGCCCGTGCAAATCAAGAGAGCATCGACGTTAGTTCCGCCAAAATATCAGAGTCAAGCTCATGTGTTCTATCAACGTCAACGTTTTTGTGGAATTTGGCGTCCGATTGTGGAGAGAGGAATACTGGCATTGCTTTGCTTCCCATCCGTATTTATAGCAAACAAAAATCCACCTGGATGATCGCCGGTAGGGCCTAGTGTGTGTATCTGCCTATCGGGACTAATGACGTGGGATGCGCAACGGAGTTCATTAGGAATAATTACCAACTCCCACGGAAAGATTGTACCGGGGAATACATGCAGTACGCAGACAGAAGTAGACACCTGATGACACAGAACACTGACTTCCCTGACGGGAAAATGGAAGTTTCCGAAGAGGCAGTGATGGGAGCCTGCATGAAGACAAACTGGACAAATCACGCCGCCGAACACGTGAAATAATAATATTATCGTTACTGAGAATAAATACTGCGTGCTCATATAGTAATAACATTTTTGACATTCGCATTACAACCTGGCTAAGGATGTCCAGAAAATGGGGGCAGTGAACCAGTCAAACTTTCAATAATTTTTTTCTTCAATATTTTTTTTCCAGAAATTAACTGATCATCAATTCAACTGTTTTTAAAATTTAGAAATAAAAAGAAGAAATAATTTATTTCTGTCAAGGTATGGCCCAGAGGAGTGTTTATTTTATATTTTTTGAATAATAATATTTCAAATTACCAACATAACAATATGTGAGAGATTATCACTAATTATTGATATTTCATAGCCAGCCTTATAGGGGTTTGTGCACAAATAATCTGATTGCGATTATCGATGGTGGGACATAATTTGACACTTGGGGGCGCTGTTTAGGGTCACAATTACGTAGGCCTAAAGGCCGTCATGTGGCGCTCACTTTCTACGGAATCGAAGGCGCGTTCCACTGCTAATTAGACGAGTTATTGAACACCTTTCTCTCGGACAATGATTTTAGGAGCACTTTTCTTTTCAAATAAATACTGGCTCTAAATTATAGGAGGGGTGCATTGGTAGCCCCGCCCATCCTTTCTGTATTTACCGTACCAAGCTGCAATGCAATGGAAGAAGTTGTCAGCAGGCAACACTTATTATTCAAACCACTGAGAACAACGTATCGTGCTGCTTCAGTTTGGAATACTAAGCACACGGTTTCTTTCAAAAGTGATGGTGTGCTGCTTCGCTGTTTGCAGGCCCTGCCAAAACTGATGGTGATAACTCATTTTCTTCCTTTAACACATGGCATTGCATCAATTCCAACTGGGGCAATTGTACTTTTCATATTTTTTGTGAAAAAAACAAATAGACTCAGATTTTCAAATGTTTTGCTAATCACCTCTTAATATTTCTTTAACTTCAGGCCTCAGGTATTTTCCCTGCGTTTCGTTAATTACTTAAAACTGTCATCCAAGTGAAAATGTCTACTCTTCAAGTTGAGCAGAAGTATGAATTTATTTAATGGCCTCTTAACTGATTTCTAACCATAGCCTATCGTTCGAAAGACCTTTTTGTTCGAAGTCGTGTTTCGAAACGTCATTCTCAATGATAGCGTCATCTTTTCAAGACATGTATAAAAACCTCCAAAAACCAATTTTTACTCGAATTACCTGGAGGTCACACGAGGGCGCCCTAGTGTTCGTTCTCTGTTGCGTGGCCATTTCCGAAACACTCCGTGTCATAAAATAGTTATTAAATGGATAATAACTAATTATCTTTTCATTGTTTGAGACCGTACCCCGGCCGGATTCGATTTGTTGGCAACATTTTGGGACAAACTTTCTGCACATGAGCCTCAACTGCTTGTATCTTCGAAAACACTATACGGCCGATAGGGATTTAAAAAAAAAAAAAAAAAAATCGGCCTAAAATTCTTGATCACACAGAATGAGCATGAGCAATATCTGATCACCTCTTCCATTTTTTCCAAGGGGTTTCTGGTTTACTGTATCTTGAGTTAATATCACCTCATTGAAATGCAAGTTTATGCGATCTTTTGGTTCCTCACGTGTACCGGCATATGTCGGCTCATATAACGATATTTCCCTATAGAGATTATAGTTTTAACCACGAGGACGGCCGCGTGTCCCGAGCTGTGGACCGAATTTCCTCGATTTTCTTGATGCTAATCTTTCCCTCGAGATACTTAGATTGGAGAGTGCATGTAAGTGCCTTGAAAACATCGCCAGTCAAGTCGACGATCACTGATGTTTTGTTGCAAACCGAATGGTTTAATTTATTTGATGGTATTTTAACCGACAAGTTGTAATGTAGAGAAATTGTACACGCAGTCGTGAATTTATCCTCTATCGTAAAGCCATGTACATTAGGTCACGCGCATTTTAGAAGTTGAATCCGACTGTAATGATTATAACTGGAGCTGAGGCTGTATTTTACTGTGCTAATACTCCTTGTTTATCATGATAAACCAACCTAGCTTTTTCGGGCTACGGGCCAGTCCCCTTTATCCTGGTGAAGAAAAGGGATGCCCGAAAGACCTATACCTCTAATTCGACATTGGTCGACTTCATATCAAATTACAATAGTCTTAAAGTCTTGTTTTAATTAACTGGACCATGAGTAAAAATCCATACTTTGTTTGAACGTTTAGATTTCTAGCAGTAGCGGAATTTATTATAAAACATTTTTGTTAGTAACAGAAGAGTCCATTGTTGCATAGCCGTACCAGGGTGGCAACGCACTTGAATGGTAAACATCACCGTGGTGATGTCAACATGACGATGTCATCATGCAAGCTCGTTATCTGATGATAAAAGCATTACTGTGGACAGATAGGCACTAATAATGTGCACTAATAGGCACTAAATATGTGCAAGATCGTCAACAGCTGAATGCGCTCCTTGCTTAATGGATGAACAAACCAGCAGCGGCGGCGGAACAGTTTTCAAACGGGATCGAGGTGGGGGGGGGGGGGGGGAGCATCACCGAAAACGCATTTCGCCGTGAGCCAAGAAGTTCAACTCTCTAGGCTATTGAGTTGAAACTTCTCATACTGATAATTGATATATGCAGGAGGGGGACAGACAATTTTTTTGTGCCTGGTTACCCATGACCGTCTTTGCATTGATTAATAAAGTGGATATTTTTTTTTTCACTATAGGCCTACAAGCTACAGTAATTATAAAGTGTTGAAGAGATATAGTTTAGACTATCTCAGTAGTTTAGACCCAGATCTAGTAGGTCATTCCTCAGCAGCTAGACAGTACTAATTTAAAGATAATGATAGACTGTCGTCCGAACAACACAAAACATTATGTCGTACTCAGTACAATACTCTGTGAGTACACATACTGAGTACGACACAATGTTAATAATGTTAATATGTTAACACAATGTTAACAAGGAAATTCTTTGGAACTGGCTGTTAATGTTTCAAACAACACAGCATCTTCAAGAATGGTTCAATCATATACTCTCCTGCATTGACATTCGTTTCAGCAAACTATCATTGAACATGTCAGTTCAGAATATCACCGAGTACCTTATAAATTATTCCAATGTCTTTTGTTTTTAATTCGCTGCCCGTGCGTAGCACATGCTTTATTCAAATGCAAGAAAACATGAAGGCAAAGCCACGTGGATTTCAAGACGTCAACAACAGTACTGAAGTTTCTTTGTGACGTACGTTCATTCGCCATTACCCTAACCATAACCAGTTCGCTTTGCCGGAGCACAATCATTCGCGTGAAGTGTACGAATCGGCCTTTAGTAAGAGCAAAATCACCGTGTAAGGCAAAACTCGAGGACAACTTAATAACTGAGATTTTTCTATTCAAAACGAAGATAAACAAATTGGGAATTTTACCGCAGGAAAAGTGGTGTATTAATCTTGGGACAGCAATGGAAATAACTTTTTTGCGTTATCCCTGCATTTTCCACTGTATGGGGTTTTTCTGTGTTTTATCTTTCATTTTTTTATATGATTTTAGATAAATTTTGTTGCGTTTTGTTAAATCTTAACTTATATTAAATCTGTATCATTATTGTGTGGAAATTGCGAGTAAATCAAATCAAATCAAATCAAATCAAATCAAATCAGCCTCTGTTTTAGCCTCTGAAGAAGAACTTGCTAAGTTCGCAACGTCAGGCCACATTAATTTTAAGATTTATATATTTCAGGTCCATCCAGTCAGTAAGCAGTTTGCAGCAGTTTTACTTTTTTTCACAATCAAATCAAATCAGACCAGCAGAAGGATGCAGAGTGATTGGCAGATTGCATCGGGATGGAGATTCTCAACCCGAAATTGGGACGCTGATATAGAAGCATTATCGGGGCGATAAAGATGGGATAAACGGGACAAAAATTATATTTTGCAACTGGCAAACAAAACCGTGGCTACGCGCCTGCGATGGGAACCGATGTCTTACTCAAATTAAAAGGATGTATAGGGCCTACTAAGAAATGTGCACCAGTGGCGTTCAGTTTGCAGTGGGGCAATCATCGCGGGCCTATTTTATACCGGAAAGGAAATTCAATGGGTTTTGAACAATATTAAGAAAAACATTATGTTTTGGCCGGGGGGGGGGGGCAGAAGGGGCTCAAGCCTCGAAGAGATGGGGGGCTCGCTGATTTGTTTGTGATTTAAGGAAACTGAGGATTAAAATGGCGGTCGTTTATACCGATTCACATTTCTCGAAGAATATAAAGTCTAGGCTGTGAAAAGACTGAAACAAAACAACTTTTATATAATTTAAGACAAACTGCTTTCAAGTGGTACAAACTTCTTTTCTAAACTTTTGAAAAAAAATAGTTATTAGAAATACAACTTGAATCGAAGCTTGAAACCAAGTCTACGTTCTACATGACATTATGATTTAATTTAAAACTTTAAATTTACAGAGGTTCAGAATCATGGCTTTGTGGTTTCTTGCACTTCCTAAAAGTTTTAGTTATGGGTACAAACTATCGCTCCGATTGATACGAACGTTCACCCACGCCAAACAATTTGTTTTTACTGTATTAAAAAAAGTCGCCGGTCGTGTTTCGAAGCAGCTCAGTGATTAAGTTGAATCGTATCGCAATCAAGTCAAGTCAAACTTTCCCACGCAAATGTCGAGTAAATTTACCGATTTGAATTTTCTGCACGTGCCGCATCGCGTGGTCGCAGCAGCATTATGGAAATTAAGTATCAATAGTGAGGGAATGCGATTTGCATGAACAATTTGCTGGCTAGGAGCTTTGCCCAGAAAAGGCGAGTGCTGAGAATGAAGACGCGGGTGCATGTGTACATGCCCCCCAGCTAAAGCAATGACCATAACTACAGTTGGGAAATTCCACCAGTAGGGTCCGTCGATGTCTAGTACTGCGCCCTTCCCACTAAAAATTATGGCCGTCGCTGTTATTATGATTTACTCCACACTGTTATGTGTTTGCATATCTCTTGCTTAGGTCAAAAAAAAATAAAAATATTCGGTCTCTGGTCAGACCAAAGTTCTGGAAACGCAGCTTTTTTTTTCTTTTCTTCAAGCTTGGATTGTACAGACAAGGGGGGTACTATTTTGCTTTTTTGGTGTCCTCATGTACATTGGTGTCCTCCATAATTTGCCTTGGTGCTTTCGATCATTTGCCTTAGTGCAATTTCCCATTCCTTGGTGCTCTTTGGTAAAAAAAAACCAAGGAGGTGCGGAAATAGAGGGCGCTGTTGGAGCTACCGCGGAACATTTTGGAAAAAAAAAGATCGACGCGCATGATTAAAATCGACGCGCGCGCTGACCAGAGACCGACTTATTATTTTTTTTGGCCTTATGTTGCCGGTATGTTATTTCATTTATTTGCTGCTCTATTATTTTGATATAATTGTACATGCAAATTATGTTCATGTTTGCCGTAATATTTTGTTGGATTTTGTTTTATTTTTTACTGCATATAAGTTATTAATTTAACATGCTGTTATCTTTTATTGCTTTACATTTTTGCTTAAACAGTTAACATTAATTTATGTTTAAATTTTAAAAACTGTATTTGTTTTGAATATTACTTTAATTAATTGTTTTATAGTATTTTTTTAATCAGGGCCCTCAAGGAAAGCAGTTTTTTTAACTGTGGATGCCTGTTTAAATAAGACTGCAAACAAACAAAAATCAAATTTGGTGCGGAATACCTAACATTTCAAACAAAATCTTGATGGTACCAAGGACAATTCCCTTTGACTGTTCCTTAAAAACTATCCAATCCTCAGTCCTCAAAACACTTGTTTGTTTTGCCATCTTGGATAGACAAGATCGAAAACAACATAATTCCACGTGGAACATAAACTTCAGCAACAGGTAGCAGATTTGCAAGTTTAATGCCAAATACACGTGCTTCGATCATCGCAATACACGTGCTTCATCGCGTGCTCAAATGCAAATTGAAATCCAACATAAACAGAGATCCATTCTTCAAATCGTTGATCAAATATAAGCCGAATCCCTATTGAAGCCTTGCAATTGAAAGGTTTTCATTGCTGCAAATTTATTCCAAAGATCTGCATGCCATAACCCACAGGAAAAAATACCCAAATAAAAATCAGGGGTGGTTGAAAACTGTCTACGATTTTCGACACTTGACATTCAATTTGACTTTTCCCGATCTGAAAACAGAGGTGACTGCTTCCTTGCTGATTACTTACTTTTAATATGTATACAATTGTTGCATACCTTGTGGGGAGGAGGACTATAAACAACACACAGCCACATTTTTAAAGGTCTGAAATTGCAAATAAAAGCAGACTGGGAAGTTGAAAGTTTCACAATTTATTGCCAGACCACTTCCCAGAAGACATGATACGTGTCAAGTAATCAGTGATACATATTTACAACACTCCAAACGGCATATGCTTTCTGAACTAAAAAGTCCACTAAATCAATAAATAGTATCAACTTTACCCCAGAGTTATTAGAGGATAGGTTTAACAAGACAAAAAACAAGGAGTAACAATTCGTAAACAACTTAACATTTTGGTGGTGTTTTGATTAACAATTATAGCAATTTAATTGGTAGAAAAGACTATTAATTGGCATTCATAAAGGCAGTTTACCCATTCCCATTGGTCAAGAGCCTGTCACGTGGCTGGTTTTAAACCGTTGATAAAGACATGGCTGGCTGGTCTTAAACATTATTTTCCAGTGTCACATGAAATGTTGACTCCCATGAGATCCAGTTAAACGGTTAAACGTTTAAAGTCCTGTAGGCATGCGCAATACTACCACTGAGTCAGTGGTAGTCCTAAATTCACACTTACCGGTGCATCTGTGTTGTGCACCACATCACGTAGCAGGCACGATGCACGCATCTATCTCCATATAAGGAGTTGTTTAACACACGGAGCATATCATTGCGGTAGATTTTGTTGATCAAAATCATTTAACTTTTATAATTTTTGACTTGTTTTGACTTTTGAAACGAAAAATTTGATTTTTTTTTCCCCGAAAAGGTATTTATTGCAGATTGGGTAATTATCAGCATCCAGACTCCAACCGGTCTTAAACAGAGTGTTTAACATATCCCAAGCACAAGATTTTTATTCCCTTTTCCAACTATGAACATGTACATGTACAATGTATATACATCGGCCTCATCAGTACATATTATTTACAAGAGTAATAACAATAATTTCTCGATGAAATCCTCAGTTGCTGAATGCGATGAGTGTTCCACATCAATTCAGTGGGAAGTTTTTGGTGGGTAGGGGCCAAACCAGTTCTGCAGTGAATGAATGAGAGAAAGTGAAATTGAATATTGAGCCCTTGATCGTATAGCATCAATAAACAATAACAACAGACACGTATTAACAAAGGAATGCCTTTATCACAATTCATTTGAGTAGCCTGCCATTTGACTTTAAATAATACGCAATAGACTTGTGATAGACTTGTGATAGACTTGTGATAGACTTGTGATAGACTTGTGATAGACTTGTGATGGACTTGTGATAGACTTGTGATAGACTTGTGATAGACTTGTGATAGACTTGTGATAGATTTGTGATGGACTTGTGATGGACTTGTGATGGACTTGTGATAGACTTGTGATGGACTTGTGATGGACTTGTGATGGACTTGTGATGGACTTGTGATGGACTTGTGATGGACTTGTGATGGACTTGTGATGGACTTGTGATGAACTTGTGATGGACTTGTGATAGACTTGTGATAGACTTGTGATAGACTTGTGATGGACTTGTGATAGACTTGTGATAGACTTGTGATATGGTGATTGACTTGTGTTTCCAATTGTGATTCTTTTTAATGATCGACTTGTTATTGTTTTGACTTGTGATTGAATGGTGATGGATTTGTGCTTGGCCAGTGATTGACTTGTGATTGGCTAGTGACTGATTTGCAATTGATTTGTGATGGTCTCGTGATTGGCTAGTAATTTACTTGCTGTGATGGACTTGTTATTGATTTGTGATTGGCCAGTGATTGACTTGTGATTGACTTGTGATTGACCAGTGATTGACCAGTAATGGGCTTGTGGTGGACATGTGATGGACTTGTGATGGATTTGTGCTTGGCCAGTGATTGACTTGTGATTGGCTAGTGATTGACTTGTGATGGTCTCGTGATTGGCTAGTAATTGACTTGCTGTGATGGACTCGTTATTGATATGTGATTGGCTAGTGTTTGACTTGTGATAGACTGGTGATTGACTTGTGATGGACATGTGATGGATTTGTGCTTGGCCAGTGATTGACTTGTGATTGGCCAGTGATTGATTTGTGATTGACTTGTGATTGATTTGTGATTGACTTGTGATTGATTTGTGATGGACTTGTGATATTGGCTATAGTGCTTGACTTGTGATTGGCTTGTGATGGACTTACTTGTGATGGACTTGAGACTGGCTAGTGATTGACTTGTGATTGACTTGTGATTGGCTTGTGCTTGACTTGTGGTGACTGGATTACAACACCTGGAAGGAGGGGAAAGGGGGAATGGGGTGGGAAAGGGGAAGGAGTGATGGGGGAAGGGAGACTGGTCCAGGGGGGATGAAAACTTACCACTATCCAGAACTATATCTAGTGGCTTGTCATATCTATTCAAAAACTCCTTTGGGGAGCAGAGATCAGTGCTCTGCAGCAGAAACCCAATCAGATCTGTGTAGCATAAAACAGTGAGTGTTATATATATTACCAATTGCTCATTTGAAACTTGTGAAAGACAATAATATGTTCAGGAAGGGCAGGCTCACTTTCCTGAAAACTGAAAAGGATAAAATGTGAGGGAAGGTTAACATTGAATTGGTATTGTTATTTTTTTATTTTTCAACTTTTTCATTTTGATTTTAATGGAATACTTAATTCCATTAAAATCAAAATGAAAAAGTTGAAAAAAAAATAAATAAAAAAATAAAAAACTCAAGAACAAAACAACAAACCTTGTGGTATGAGCAGATCTGGAACTTTCTCGTGAAGTGAGTCCATGACATTCTTGAGCGTAACCTAGAAATGGACAAACAAAAATCAGTGATTTGAAAATTATTCTATTTGCGGAGAGTGATCTACAAGTTTTGTGATTTAAATTGAATAATGCCTTGCAACATGTTCAAATCAGTTTCAGTTTTTCAATCATCCTCCCCTACAATTTATGAATGGTAAAGGCTAAAGATTCCATTTTGTTTTTCTTAATTTCTTTTGAGTCCATATGCATCAGTTAACTTCAGTAGTCGTTTTCCCTCGTATAATCCCCCCCCCCCCCCGATAATTCCCAACCCAACCCAAGAATGACTATTCATAGAAGAGGTCCACGTAAGCTGGATTAGCCGGGCCACATTATAGTACACGTGCTTTCAGCATGTGCACGACGTACAACTGGGATTTGATTCATTCATTTGAAATGTCAAAACAAAAGCCAAGGTTTATCCATATTGACTTTAAATCTTGTAGACCTTGCTGTGTGTAGTACGTGGATGTCCTTTGGAGTATTAAAGAAGGCAGGCGTACATGTATAATTTATTTTTCAATGAAATACATATTTTATTTTTTTTTCAGTATATTAAATTTTGCAAAATGGAGTCAGTCTGTGTTTCATATGCCACTTGGCTTTAAAGGGGCAATACGGCCTGAAATCCCCCAAAATTTCATGGTTTGGATTATTAACTTATACTATTTTAAATGTCTGGTTGAAAGGAAACTATAACCTAATGTCTAACCATTCCCGAGAAAAGGTTAAAAGCCCCGGTTGTTTACATGGGATGTGACAGACATTTTTTGACTTACACAAACGTTTGTCAAGTCGTATCTTTTCAATGTATCATATAGTTCTGTGTGTGAATATCGAATACACACAGCACCAATACACAAAATGTGATTTCTCATATGTTCACATAATGCGATACCGTGTAGCTAGATTCACAACTAGCACTCAACAGCCTGATTTTTCTAGGGGAAAAATGTGCCCCCCCCTGAAATTCGCTCTCGCATGGTTCTCGCAAGAATAACACAAAACTTCCCAGTATTTAAAGGATTGTTGCGGGGGACGTTCATATCTTACTTTTTAATGCTCTTGCCAATTAAATAATAATTTCATTTTAAAAAGTGTTTTGTAGCCCTATTGGGCTTGTTCCAGGAAGTAATGTCCCTTTAATATATGATTTTGTAAGTTATCCGAGGGCGAGCACGAGCCGTTACGAGCACGAGTGGAACATGGAATAATATTATTCCATGTTCTACTCGCGCTCGTAACGACTTGCTCTCATGCTCAGATAAACTTACAAAATCGTTTTGTAATATATTGCCTACTAGTCCAACATGTGCGGCAATTTTTTTTTCTCAAAGTTAAACGCAGTAGCAACAATGGAGTTGAACACGCTGTGTTGGGCAATAAACATGATTACGGGAAAAGGAGTGGAACATGGAATAATATTATTCCATGTTCTACTCGCGCTCGTAACGACTTGCTCTCACGCTCAGATAAACTTACAAAATCGTTTTGTAATATATTG
This sequence comes from Patiria miniata, assembly GCF_015706575.1. NCBI lineage: Eukaryota > Metazoa > Echinodermata > Asteroidea > Valvatida > Asterinidae > Patiria > Patiria miniata. The sequence goes on along the minus strand of NW_024037069.1, from coordinate 38,827,819 downwards.
CCTACTAGTCCAACATGTGCGGCAATTTTTTTTTCTCAAAGTTAAACGCAGTAGCAACAATGGAGTTGAACACGCTGTGTTGGGCAATAAACATGATTACGGGAAAAGGAGTGGAACATGGAATAATATTATTCCATGTTCTACTCGCGCTCGTAACGACTTGCTCTCATGCTCAGATAAACTTACAAAATCGTTTTGTAATATATTGCCTACTAGTCCAACATGTGCGGCAATTTTTTTTTCTCAAAGTTAAACGCAGTAGCAACAATGGAGTTGAACACGCTGTGTTGGGCAATAAACATGATTACGGGAAAAGGAGTGAAACATGGAATAATATTATTCCATGTTCTACTCGCGCTCGTAACGACTTACTCTCACGCTCAGATAAACTTACAAAATCGTTTTGTAATATATTGCCTACTAGTCCAACATGTGCGGCAAATTTTTTCTCTCAAAATCAAACGCAGTAGCAACAATGGAGTCTAAGAACACACTGTGTTGGGCAATAAACATGATTACGGGAAAAGGCTTGTGTTGAGATTAACCAAATCCTGCACCACTAATCCAAGCTAGATCAATGAGACTTAACAGATTTAGGATGACAGAGCTGGGCTCTAACTTCCTAATCCCAAACACGTGCCACCTGCCCGCCCCGTTTTTTAATCAACGAGGCAAAATGTCTTCAAACAAACAAGGAGGAGGAGGAGGGAATTGCTTGTGTGACTGTTGGAAATATCAACGGTCACAGGCCACTTCCTGGCAAATAGCTTGCGCTATCCCGAGGGACATAAAATGTGGAGGGCAAAACATCTCTCGACTGAATGTGGCAGTTAAAACTAAGGCTGCATCCGAATCAACTGTCTAGAGCTAGGTCTAGGTTTGCGCCCATTGAAAATACGCGGAGACGCACTGACAATAGACGTAGCCGTAGCTCTGGAAGTCCGTTTTGGAAACGGCCTCATTCACTTCTGGAATTAAATAAAAAAAGAGCCAGGTTGGCGGGGGGCTAAAAATTTTTTTTTTTTTTTTTTTTTTTAGAAATTTGCATTTAAAATAAATAATGTTGCCCAAAAGTTTTGGTCGCAGAAAAAAAAAATGGGTTTTTTTTTTTTTTAATTTTTCGGGACGGACTATTTTTACGTTGGCGGTGCCATTTACACCCCCATTATACTACTAAAAAAATAGGCCACATACATATCACCATGGTCAAATTGTGGGACCGTAAAACTCAAGCCCTCCCAGCCCCCCCCCCCCCCCCTTGGGTGCGCCACTGTCTCCAAGAACGTTTATCTGGGGTTTCCTCAAACATCCAGAACTGAACATTTCATCATTATCTTTTCTCTACAGGTTTTTTTCACGCTCACAAGCTACAGTACCATGGGTACTTTAGAAGATTCCTTGGTTCCATTATTATTATAGCTTCTTCCCGATCTCCACCGTCAACCTTACTGCCTGAAGATGTATTCAATTGTCAATTATCTGGTTCACGCTAATCGAGCCATAACTCAAAACTAATGATGATTTGATCAGGATTAAGTGTAGTAAAGTTGGAGCACAGGAAAACAGAAACAAGATTTTAAAAAGAGTTTGAATTATCTTACCTTGGGTTGTTTTGCCAAATAAGCACCGAGCTTGAGCATCAACGCCAGACATTCTGGGGCCTATCAAAACAGTGAACAAAAACATTCTTCAAAAAGAACACTTTCAGACTACAGTTGAAAAAATAAACTAAAAATAGTGAGGACCTTCACTTTGGAACCTTTTCAGAAAGTGAAGAGGTATTAAAACCTGTTTTTCCAGGAATGTTCTGTTCCGTTTGTTTATAGACTTTAAAGTTGCATCCATCCGATCTAACTTTTATGTCATAAATATCATATCTAGGGGCATTCACAGTGGAGTTATGCAAAACGTATAGACAATTTTTCCTTTTTTTGGGGGATGGGGGTGATGGGGTGGGGGTCCCCCAAGGGGCCCTGTCCCCTGTGTTGTTCAGTAACTACAATGTATTATAATTATTTTCAATTTACAAAAAGTAAAGAGAACAAAAATGGAAGCTGTCCATAAACACTATGTGTAATCTGAGACAGCACTCTCAAAATCTTAGCATTTAAAAATTTAATACACTCCCTTCAGGTCAGAAACATGGAAAGTATGAAAGCAGGAAAATGATGTCTGCCATTTTAAAATCCTGGGGCCAATTTCACGGCGCTGCTTAACAGTCAGCAGAAAAGTTGTGCTTAGCATAGCAGAAAAATATTGCTAATCTTTAAGCTCTATTTCATGCCGAGGATGTTCTAATGGTCACGCGTGCATGGAGATTTTTATTGTTAAGTCACAGAGTCAGGCAAATTTTTCCTCTGAAGTAATTGTGCATTTTGCTGTGCTTATGCTTACGGTCTCCATGAAATAGATGGAGGCTCTGTTGGCAGAAAATCATGTGCTTAGCAGTGCCGTGAAATTGGGCCCTGGTCTTTGCCCTGCTTACCAGACTCTGTATGGGTTCCGAGGTTTCATACTCCTCCAGTCGTGAGGCCGGCAGGTTCAGGACCCGGAAGCTCCACTGGCTGAAGAGCCTGGTGGGGACGTTGCTGGAGATGACGAGGACCTTACTCTGCGAGATTAAAGCCTGGTCTCCGGTGACCTCCATGGTGCCAAGGTCACGGATCAACGCCATCAGCATCTCACTTGAGGACTGTTAATTGGGGGAAAACAAATTTCATACTGAGTTTATACTATTTCGATTGCCGTACCAACTGCTACATTACAATCAAATCGCGTCCAGCTGATTCAGCAAGCTCAGTGGTTGAGTGGTAAGACATCTGCTGCATTTCTTAAACATTGATGGATGATGTTTCTCGAAAGAACGCCTACCTCAACAAGGTGCACATAATGGTTAGGGTAGACCAGCAGCATTCCTGTAGCTCCCTCCCCCTGGAAATGGGACTGCCATTGCTTGAACTTCTTCTCATAATGAGCTAGAAAAGAAGAAGAAAAAGCAGAGAAATCTTCAATTCCTGATTCAAAGTACTGCTGTAGTCTAGTCCTTCTGTCCAACTTTGAACCTTTTGCCAAGTTTGCTTGTAGTGGATGATTCCTTAGAGAGGTAATCAAGTCATTGCAAGCCAATCACAAGCCAATCACAACCCCATCACAAGCCTACCACAAGCCCATCACACTGCAACCCCATCCCAAACCAATCACAAGCCAATCACAAGTCACTCACAAGCCCATCACTTAGCCTATCACAAGCCCATCACACTGCAACCCCATCCCAAGTCAATCACAAGCCCATCACAAGTCAATCACAACCCCATCACAAGCCTATCACAAGCCCATCACAAGTCAATCACAAGCCCATCACCATCACAAGTCAATCACAACAAGCCCATCACAAGTCAATCACAACCCCATCACATGCCCATCACAGGTCAATCACAACCCCATCACAAGTCAATCACAACCCCATCACAAGTCAATCACAACCCCATCACAAATTATCAAAAATCAAGTCAGCTGACAAGCTCTACAAAACAAACTGTGACAATTGGCATTCCTTTGTCATTATTCATCCCTGACTTGTGAGTTTAATTTGGTTTGGCTCGATTACAACTTATTTCCCAGCCACTCTCATAGAATTGATCGAGACTTGTGATTGGCCATATAGGCCTACCTAATTGGTCCCACACATTTTTGTTTTGCATCAGACTGCCCTCCTTAAATTGATTTTGAAAACTTTATTGATTGATTTTGTAACAGGTGCTTCACAATAATGCTAGAAGCTTTACCTCCAAGATCTCTCTTGTCATCGAGTTGGTCGCTCAGCCTAGCGATGTAGACAAGTCTGTGCAGAAGAGCTTTCTGGAGAAAATATAAAAACAAAGATGATGAGTTAAAATTTGAGAATTGATTTTTCAAAAGAGAAATCAAGAAGTACAAGCTTATTACAGAAAATGGGTAAAGTTGTGTCAAAATCGTTTATAGAGTAAACATTTGTTCAGCTTTGCGTTTGTGACATCTAGTTTTAAATGAATTAATTGGTTATTTCAATGTCATTACAAATTCCCCAAAAGCACATTTTTACTCAAAAAAATGGATCGATACTTCTATGCATTACTGAATATGAATTTTAAATTAATTTTAATTAAATAATGTGAACTTACAATAACTAAGCAACCTTCTGTACTTTAATTACGGAATAAAACTGCAAAGTTAAAGCTTCACAGCAATTTTATACATGTATAGAGGTCACGTTGCACGCTTAATCAAGTTGTGATTGAATTAACCACATGATTGAGAAAAGTAATAGAGAACAAAAAAACATTACACAAAACAAACTATAAACTCAATGACACTGCAAAAGAATATTTATGTTATTCATGGAAGAGCACAGTGCTAAGCTTTTATAAGAGAAATCCCTAAAAAAAAAATCTGACGATCCCTAAACACAAACAGTCATGAATTGATAAAAACTTACAAACAACCCAAGAAACGGGCAATATTCAAAATATGAAAGAAATCAAGCGTAAAATCTTGAACATCCACACCAACAAATGATTTGAAAAGAAAAATATCGCCCATGCAACAAGGAGTGGGCGAAGTGAACAATTATTATTCAGCATTGTACCCTGTTAGCATCAAATCTCTGTGCCCTGTTTATAACAGCATCCAGCATGGTCATCCGGTGCTCAGCAAAGAGACTATCACCATCATCATCATCATCATTGCTCCAATGTTTGGCGCCGCCTCGTTTCTTTACCATTGTTCCAGTCATCACTCTGGATTTTCTTCCTTTTGGAGACGACATTTCAAATTTTCCTTTCCAGAAAAATCCAGATGTGCTTCCCTTGATGCAGTTTCTGGATCAACAACTGATCAAAGTTTGATCCGGGAATTGTAAATGGGAGTGATTACTGAACCTGGCGGCACAGGTTAAACAAAAAATTGAATGGCTATTTGTGTGGATCAGTAGGCTGTATTGTTCAAGTCCTATTATCAAATCCCATCAAACCAAACAGAAGTCAGGTGTGTCCTTTCAACAGAATGAATGAAACAGTCTCTCTCCTCTGATCATTTGAATGACAATCGCTGGCGAGCAACAGGAGCTCTTCAACTCGGAGGGCTACTGTCGTTGGTAAAGTTTAATGGTCCAAGTTTCTCAGCTTCGGAGGCCACTCCAAAGTGTTTGTTGTTATCTGCGGGACTCAGGGCTGTATGCGCTTGTGTGGAACCGTTAACTCTCTGTTGATAGAGTTACTGTGGTGATGATCTATTGTGCATCTGTGCCTAACTTCGTTTTCATGATTTTCAGCGCTAATATCTACAAAACAAGTTTTGTTTTGTGAACGATTGAAATTGCGTATCCATGAATTCAAGCCAAATGGTTAGAGTGGGTGCAACATCATTGTTGCAATCATCATCACAAGATGCAGGGAAGACAGTGTAGTAATACATGAATGATCCGAGTCTCATAAAAAATCTGGCGGGTGATACTCTGAGAGATAACGATGTGGCCAGAAGTCAAATCAGCACTTAAAACTAAGGCAGAACATTGACATCAAATTCCAGAAAGCAAAAAAAATTGTGAGGTCGTCTTCTCTGACTGGCAGATAATCAGCAATGGATTGCATCCCAGGCCGCATACAACATTGGATGGTAGATACAGATCTGTTTCACACAATCAAATAACAAGATGAAAGCATCTGATACAACTGATGCATTCACAGGCAGGTCTGGGGAAAACCCGAAACTAAAGACACGCTCGCTTAGTGGAGATGCAATCTGCTTGTAAACAAAGCTCATCTTACAGTAAAAACATGGAGGAATATAATCTCCATACGATTTTAGTCCTGGCAGTATATATATGGTAGACAACCAACAACCGACAAAATATGTGTGAGAGTTCTGCTCTGCTGAAGCGGGAGAATTTCCTCTTCACCTGTTCCAGACAGGTGGTGCACTTCACAGGAATGGAGAGCTCATCAATTACATGGAGCGGGCTCAATACCAAGCAGAGCATCATTAGCATAAAACACTCAGGGATTTCAATTGCAAATGCACATACAGTGTGTGTACACTGGACTTAACGCTGACATTGATCCCTTTTTTTTGTCGAAATGCAAGGTAGCAAAAAATAACAAAAAATCCCCCCCCCCATAAAAAAAATAATTCAAAGAAGTAATCTTGAACTTATTAGTTTTTAAATTACATGATCAATCCATGTTTCAAAAAGAATAAAAAATGAAGCATGTTAATGATCCAAGTTTTCTTTCCATGGCAACTGCTGCCATGGATCTGACAAACAGTAAGTTGACCAGCTGCGGAGGCCAAACCAAATACAAGAAAGACAACATGGGAGTCACGGCCCTGTACATAAACACAAGTGTCACATTAACAAATACAACCCCAAACAGCGTTCTGCTCAGGTAAATTTGATCTGGCTAATGAGAGGGCTTACAAGAACAAGCGGGCCTCTGTATATTGGTTGCTTTAGGGAGTGCTAAACCAATCTACAGGCCTATGTTGGGATTTGATTTCTGCTCCAGACTATTTGCCCAGCCCCCAATTTTTCATTTCAGACATGTCAGATGAACGCAGGTACGAAGTTCAATTATGAAGGTAAGCACTTCAATTCTTCTTTGTGGAATTTCAGCCCCCTGGCAAAATCTTTCGCGAGGTGAAAGAAAAATGAGACTGAGCTGACTTTGGTAGAACTGTTGAAATTGCTTGAATTTGATGGCTAGCCTACATCAAGAGCGCTAACTGAAGATATGTAACTTTGCAAAACAAGTTCTGAGGAACTCAGGTTTCAAGTGGACCAAATCAGAAACAACATCGGTGAGTTGGTTTTCTTTAAGCTTGTAAGCAAGAAGAAAAAAAACCCTCAAAATTTCAACATTTCCAGGAACAAAAACCAAGCAAAAAGACATCTTGACGGAAAAAAAAAATGATCTCAAAACTAACTTAATCTGTATTAAATAATTGTATCACTGTCATCAGATGGATTAATTTAAAGGAACATCTTCACAATTTGATAAAAGGGTTACACATTTAAAATGTATACCCCTCTTATGTTCTTCACATTTTTTTCTTGAAGGTTTGTTTGCAGTTTGTGCATAGAATGTATTTATTTATTTTATTTTTTTATGCATCTTTAATGACAGTAAACTCTGATCAGTGCAAGGCACTGCTTTCCATGGAGTCCCTCAAGTTAATGAGAACTATGAGACTCATTATGTAGCACCTTTATAAGGATTTACAATGTGCTGAAGATAAACGATCTGCCTTTATAAAACCCATTTTTATTACCAAGCAATAGAACATAATCAAATGCTTTATATTCAGTAGATTAACCCTTGAATGTGAACTTTTATATTTTAAAATCAGAGGATTTAGAACTGCTAGATCTATTTGGTCACATTTTCCCCCTGGCCCCTGCTTGTTTAAAGGGAAAATACAACATTTGCAAACATCAAAAAACAAAACTACCAAATCATTTTGAAATACCTTGCTGGACTGTTAGTGAATGACAGTCTAAATCATCCTGTAAAATCATGGCACCTGGTATACTGTCATTTTCAAGAAAAGTGGTTTTTATTTTTGTATCAATTTCCAACGCTGATCGGCCGATCAGCGTTTGAAAAAACTGGCTTTTTTTTCAAATACTGGCCCCAGTTGACCATCGCGCTTGTTTGCAATCGATTACACACCTATGAACGGGTACAAGCCAGCTAGACTGGTTCCCTGACCTTTCAATTCCCTATGTAAACTGCTCTGTTTCTTCTTAAATGGAGTCAGGGAACCAGACTACAGGAAAATGATTGTTTTTCTTGGTTTTTATAGCATTTTCGAACCCAAAACCTCAAAAAAGTCAGTGTAACTATATTTGCTATATATTTCCAACCCCCCAATTCCATCCATTTCTGAAAATTACAGCAAAAGCAAATGATGTATATTCCCTTTAAGCACACTGTATTCCCACAATGCCAGAAACTGTGAATTCAAAATAACTCTTTTATTAAGATGTACCGATAGGTCCAAGTTATAATCCTGCCCGATACAAAAAAATAGACTGAAGGAAAATGAGATTGTGAAGCATTGATCAAGTGAAGTACATTTACATGACATGTAGGCGTACTGTTTCTACAAATATCTACCCGGGGGAAATAATAAGCCTTTATCACACATAGAATGAATTCCAAATTACCTCTGAGACTGGGCAAGAAGATTCTGACAATATTTTGCAGCTTTTGTTTCGTTGCCTTTACACCTACATTGTACATGTAGATAATATCTTCAAGGAAAGTAGGAAACCTTACTTCAAAAACATGTACAGTGGCAGCTCTCTGTGATTTGGTGTTTAACCCGATAGGCCTAAGGCTTCTAAAACTTCTCAATTTTCTTCTTTTTACAAACATATCTGATTTGAGAGGGTGCCCAAGAGAAGTCAAGTGTCTGACACTGACAGTCATTGGATTGATGAGAAGCTCAATTGTCAAGCGAGGTAGGCAACAAGGTTTTGACATTTTGTCTGGGTAAAAATAAGTTGTTTGTCAGTTGTCAGACACAAAGTATAAACTCAAAATTACCTTTGAAACAAGAATGGAACATTGAGGATTCTGAAATTCACTTTTCAAGGTCTTTTTTTGGTTCTTTTTCTATAAAGTTAGCACTTTTTCAGGCAGTGCCATTCATGTAGTTTTTCATGCATTTTTTCATTCACACCGTTTTATGGCTTGCTAAGGCCAAAAAATCTTCTGATTTATACATGGCATTTGAAAATAGGGTAGGTTACAGGGAATTTTCTTTTTTGGCGATTGTGTTTTATGATCATATGGAGGCATCTGAGTGTAGTAAATAGTAAAAGCCTATGGTTTTGGGTGTTTTTCCCACATTCTTCCAATAACAAAATAAGGGTAGGGGCTGTCAGGAAAGGATACATGTAGGTAGGGAAACCGGAAACCAGAGTTTTTTTAGCCAAGCAGCCTAATCTGTCATTAGTTGTAGTATAAAACAGACTTCTTCACTTCTGACGTGTATCAAACCCTTTGAAAAGCAAACAAACAAACAAACACCCCAACAAACACAGTTGTAAATCTAGATTATCATAGCTGAATATTACAAAATATGCAACAAATTTTGCAGTCAGTTAAACACACTGGATATGGAATATGTATGCCTTAGGATAAAAGGCTATGATAGGGGCCGTATCATAAGTCCAACGCCTCATAGGTCCGACGCCTCATAAGTCCGAAATTTCGGACTTATGAGGTGTTGGACTTCTGAGGCATAAATCCGCCTCATAGGTCCAATGCCTCATAAGTCCGACAATGGACAAACACTGCTTCGGACTTTTGAGGCATCGGATCGATGAGGCTTCAGACTTGTGAGGTGTCGGACCTACATGTGTGAGGCGGAATAAATAAATGTGATGCCTCATAAATCTGACGCCTCAGAAGTCTGACGCCTCATAAGTCCGAAATTTCGGACTTATGAGGCCTTGGACCTATGAAGTGTCAGACTTACGAGCGGACCCCCTATGAGAATAACGGCAAAATAGTCAATAAAACCTAGTATAATAGTACATGTAGGCCTATGCCAGAGTTGAACCTCACAGAAAGCTCTGGAGAACTTAACTGGTGAGTATACTGGAAATTCAAAACTGTGCAAGAAAAAGACATTTTGCTATTTTTTTTTTATATAATGGTGGCAGTGCCATCTATTTCCAAAACTAGTGGCAGTGCAAACCTTTCACCCATGCCCATCAGAGAAATATGCCTCAAAAGTAAAACGCTGAAAAAGCCTTTAATTTAAAACCTTTAAAGTATCCCCAAGTCCCAGTGCCTGTTTTGGATGTCACTCGTGAATATAGAATTTATTTTTAATTGCTAGGACTTAGGTATTTTTCTAGTAATAAGAAAATTAATATCTTTTAAATGAGACATACTGACATAATTAGGCCTATAGTAAACAATCCACCAAAATTTAGTTATGGAGAAATTAGCCTATACTTCAGTTTAGAAATTAGAAATTTATTTGTGGTCTGACAATAATGTTTGAATGTGGTGATTGTGTAGTTACAGGCCCTGTTCTTAGTATAAAATCCACTTTTAGGTTATTGGACTCACTCAAGTAGGAATATCGTGGATGGAGGGCAGGGTTTCGAATAATTTTAGGAAAGAAAACCAACGTGAATATATACATGGCTACTTTTTAGAAGGCTTAATTCTCTCCGTCAGACGGAGAGAAGCCTTCTAATTCTAGAACTTAAGTGATACATGGCCATCATCGCAACGCTAAATCGAGTCGATTCGCGTGGCTTCAACTGAAAAATGCAAATAAAAATTGCATTTCTCTACCAAGTACCAACACATGGCAACACAGATCATTCATACTATAGGGCGCACTGTTCAAAATTGCCAAAAATAGGGTCATAAAAATAAAAAATACCGTTTCTGATTGAAGCAATTAAAATTAGTATGACAAAAACAACCTTCAAGACCCCCTCCCCCCAAAAAAGGGAAGAGGGGTCCGTAAGTCACAATATATATCCTCGAGTCACCATAATTGACGCAGATAATGCTTGCAACCCGCGCGGGTTGTCCAAAGCAAATTGAATGCGATTATTGCGAGTGTGTCAAAACCTAGCCCTAGTCCTTTTAGAGCCTAGAGGGTCTCACGATATAGGCCTACACTAGTACAGGCAATATTCTTCACAAAAAATGAAATGAAAAAAACTTTATGATTATCTGCCCTTTTCAGAAAGACAATGTTGCAGCGCAATTGCGCAAAGTTAAATTAGGTGGGTGAAATAAATGACATTTTTATAATGACAAACTTAAGTTCAACTTCAAGAAAAATGAACAGCGCCCTCTTAAATTTCTTATCCCCCCCCCCCCCCCCCCCCCGCCAGACTCGACTGCTGTGCTGAGGAAGTGAGGGCAGCGTCACGATTTTGTGGTCGATGCATATTTTAAAAAGAAATCGTTTTATCAGCGGCCTAAATCATAAATGGACATTATGTGATTATTATGTAAGTGTATGATATAATATTGCTTTCCCTCACCCTGTTTAGCGCCCTGTTTCGTTCTTCTATGACTTCTAGCAGAGTTAATCTGTTACTTTCGTACATTGAGTCGGCTTTCGTCTCCGCCATTTTGTCACTCGTAGCAACATGAAGCTTAGTCTGGAGGCGGGTCCATAGCGTCCGTGACACAGAATGCACAAAATAGTGCATTGAAATAGGCAGCGGCTAGACTTCAAAAACTCGTTAGCACTTTATCTCGCAAACTTTCAACTTCACTTTTATTACATTTTTATTTCATTGAAAGTATTGTCATTTATAATGACTATTTTTTTTGCAAGGCCTTTAAAATAATGCAACAATCGGAATACGTAAATGAATATTTTATGATTGATACAAAAACAAAAACAAAAGGTAGACGAGATTTTAAATTCAAGATGGCGGCGCCCATAGCAGCCGGAACCGCAACCTCGTCCCCAGTGCTGACTTTATTTCCAACACGGTTTCCAATAGTAAACCCTGGATAGGAAACTTTCTTCCTGTATCCTGATTGGATACCGCAATTGGCTAGTAATGGATTTTTATCGTGTACTTGGTGCTATTATTCACAACGTGCAGTACGTGTTTTCGCGATCATTCGTCCACGCCTTCTCGAAAATACTAATTTCCTTTCTAATTTGCTCATATTAATATGAAATATGATACTGCATGTTGTCTGGATAAGATCGTAACAGTTTGATTTCAAAAATCGTATTTTCGTAACTCACGCCGTGCTCGCGCTGCTACGAATTGACTCTGTTTTTACCCCAGACACCGCATACAAAAACAAACTCTAATGTGTAAAGCATATCCAGGCACCAGACTGTTCCTCATTTGCATACGTGTGCAAAAATCTTGCACATGCAAATGATCCAATACCAGGGTGAGAGAGCAGGTAGTGGTGGGCGCGTACTGCTCGACACCCTGGGGACGAGGTTGCCGGAACCGCCGATGACAGCGAACTGAATTTTCAAAAGTAGTGTTTAAATCGTTTTTTTTCATCCACGAATGAGGTAAATTGCTTGTGTCGCTTGGGTGATTTCACCTTATGCCGAAAGTATATTGTGGGATAATTCAAAGGTACTTTTGTAGCTGTTTTAAACACTCAACACAAACGTTTTAACAAAAAAAGACGCGGAATGAATATGATGGACATTAAATTATGTCTGAGGGCGCTGTTCATTTTATGATATTTTCTTATTGCATTACATGTAGGCCTACATGCATGACATGTAAATCTCTCAAATGATGGCACTTCCTACAGATCATGTTCAGCCGCATTTTGGGAGTCACAATTTCGTGATGTGCATTGGCTGTGTTGTATTTCGAGGAAATTTCAAGCATCATGCACTTTTACTAGGGGCAGTACTAGTAGTACATTTTGCACACATTCACTTGATAGCATTGAATAAACAGTTGTAATTTTCCTTCGAAAATGACTGTCTATGATTTATGAGAGGGGTCTTGTGATTAAATGTTTGATTTTTTGGCTCATTCATAAACATACTGTTCTAAATATCTGTCGTCTAGGCCTATCTTGAAATCAGACAGACTTTGAGAAAATGTGAGTTTTAAGCATATCAGTCATTACTTCTGAAATCAGAAGGCTTCTCTCCTGATGAGAGAGAAGAGAACTTAGAGAAGCCTTCTGATTTCAGAAGTAATCAGTCATAATCTGCACTCTGATTTTGGATTTGTAATTGTATGCAAAATACTCGTGAACACTTTACTCTATTACTATTACAATGTATGTACATTGTACATGTACACATTTCAGGGACAAAAAATCCCCGCTAATCGATTTTTCTTTGCTTTGCAGAATCCGATGAAATCCAACTTTCTTATGACTTTCTCTACAAAAGCCACATCAAAAACAAATATAAATATAAAAATGTGTTACTCCTATTCCTAAGCATTATACTACCGCTAGCCACTGTAGTGGGCAGTGTTTTTATATTTAAGTGTCTGCAGTGGGCAGTGTTTTTATATTTAAGTGTCTGCAGACGCAGTGATGGCAGTGCACGCATTGAACATGTTGAATGGCAGGACCACTGCGAAGTGGAAGGAATATACATAGACCCCTGATTTCACTTCACAAACATATAACCAAAAAAAAATAATATATTACCTTGATTGATTCTCAGATTAATATAATCCTTCATTTGACCACTGTGTATATGTCTTGATATTTTCATAATTGGAGAGATTTTGGGTAAAAATCTTGTCATGATATTGTAGTTTGCAATGTTTACATTGATTTGAAATAGGTCCTCTAGTGACAAGGCAGGTTTGTGCTGTCTTGACACTGGACATGCTAGATATGCACCTTCTTTTTATGTCCTGTAAAGTTATAAAAAAATTATGAAATTCCTAACTTGCTGTTAATTTTTTGAAGTTGTAGAAAATTACAAATTGAATGATGTAATTTACTCCATTTCTTCAAACAGGTTCATGTAATCTCTTCCAATCATGGATTCTTCAACACCAAGTATGACTGTTAATCACCAAAGGTTGAGACTTCCATTCCAGGGGATACGATTCTTGAAATCCACGTTAAAAGATGGCAGGTCTTTCGAAGAACAAAGCCCTCAAGAGTTTGCAGGAGAGGGGAGCACTGTTGTCGCTGGAAGAGAGGCTAGGGATTTTTACGAGAGTGTCATATCTATGAAATGCTCAGCTGATACATCATGCCCTTCGTCTTCTGGACAGTCCAATTCCGAAAAAAGTGACCTTCAATCGTTTCGGGAAAGGAGGAAAACAAGTGCGAGTAAATCTTCAAGGCCCGCAGGTAGTCATAGACAATCTGAACGGGTTCACATGAGAAATGTCAATAATTTCCTGCGCTATGCACAGGAGGGTGACGTGAAAGGTTTGTCATCACTTCTTGAGGAAGGCCTTGTCGGCATGGATGTGGTGGATGGTTTCAACTGGACAGCCTTAATGTGTGCCAGCTACAACGGCCATTCAGATGCTGTACAGTTCCTCCTTAGGAAATGGGCATCATGGGAACGCCATCGGGACAAGAGCGGCCGAACTGCATTAGACCTTGCCAAGATGGCCGGTCATGTTGACATCGTCAGGATGCTACAGGGTCATCATCTGACCCCTGAGCATCAGCAAGAGGAGCGGGCGTCAAGAAAGAAGCAGGAAAAAAGCTTCTGGTGTGAGGTTTGCAAAGTTGAGTTTCGGGAATCCAGCAGACGTGAGCACCGGTCCTGCACCGTGCATCTGTTTAACTGCCAGCACAAGCCGCCGTCTACCCTGTACTACATCCCCGAGAGCAACGTGGGATTCCAGATGATGATGCAAGATGGATGGGACAAGGAGCAAGGACTGGGTCCGGACGGGGCTGGACTCAAGTTCCCCGTCAAGACCGTTCTGAAGCGAGATCGCAAGGGATTGGGGGCAGCTGATAAGAAAGACGAGGCAGCCAAAGCAAGGATCACGCACTTCAAACCATATGACGTCAAGGCTGTGAAGAGACCTGCTCAACCCAAGGAGAAGAAAATGAGGACTACCACCCTGGATAAAAAGGCTAGACAAAAGTTGAAGAAGAATGAACGAAACTGGGAGAGAGACTTCAGACAGTCCTTTAATATGTTGTGATTTGGAAAGAATATTTGTTTTCTTTATGGGTGCGTTCGTTAAGCTCACCCGGGTCGACACGGGTCAGTCCCGTGCCGTTCGATTAGCTCTGACGTCATTCTTGGGGCTCACCCGGGTCAGCCGCCACAGACCCTGCTCATGGAGCAGAATCGCAGGTGGAAGTATGTCACGCATGCTTTGTTCATTCCCTAGAAACGGACAAATATGGCAGCGGGACAGCTGAAATCTCAAGTGGACTTAAAAGTTAAATTTATTTGAAGTCTAAAGGTAATCATTTATTGAGTTTATTGCGAATTTTGAGGCTATAATGAGTTTTGCAATTGACTAAAAAACAGTTTATCTCAAACTAAGACCCAATCCAAAACGGGCATTACGTCAATGGCTAGACCACGGCTAAGGGAATCACGTGAAAATCGCGATGGCCCGCGGTTGAACGTTTGATTAGCCCAGCTGTCGTGGCCAACCCGTCTGCCATACCCCATGTCGACCCGGGTGAGCTAAACCAATGCACCCAATGATTTCTTGCATTATGGCTGTTATACATGTACATGTAAAATTGTCATTAACTCATTTTTGATAGGGTTACCATCTTAAACATTAAACAACACCCAACAAATTTTCCTCTAAGTAAGAGCAGAGCAAAAGCACACCAATTTTTTTGAAAGAGACTACACATATTTAGGACACTGACAATGTGACCTTGTTGAAAAGTATGACTGGACATTTCTTGGATTTGTGTACTGGGCAATTCCCCTTAATTCCTCATTTTAATACAATGCTTGTTTGCTTGGTTGCCTGGTTGATGTTTGACACCTTCGTACTTTAGGTATTATTTTCTAAGTGACTATTTTTATGTACATGTATATCAAGTGCCCCTAGGCATTGGGTTGGAATTATCAGTAAAAAAAACCCCACTGAGCGTCAAGCAGGATTCTAGAACAAATTGTCTGTGGAGTCATCAAGATTTAAGGATCCTTTTTTTGGTTGTTGCTAAAACGGCTTAAAGAGTAAGGAAATGGTGTAGAATGTGGGAAAATGGTGAACCGATTCTATCAGTTTCTTTGGGAAATATTTTAAAATTATGTCTCTTCCCATGCTAATGTCAAAGTGCATAATACACATATAGACTGGCAATGAGGTCACTAGTGCACGTCTATGGCCCCGAGGGACCGTGAGTGACCAGGAAAGAGTCAGAAAATAGGACCCTCTTCTGGTCACTCACAGGCCCAAGGGGGGCATGGACGTGCACTAGTGACCGAATTATGCCAGTCCATGTGTGTTTTATAACTAACCTCTGTCCAAAATCTAAATTATTCTAAAATGAGAAAAGAAACCTTTCAGGGTTTTATTATGAAACTGTTTTAATTCAACAATTAACTCATAAGCAATTCAGCTGTCGGCAATTCAACAATTAAAGGAATGCTTTTAGTTTCCCTAAATTAAATTTTTGGGTTTGAGTTGTTTCAGAGAGTGCTGTTACCAATCAAAATATTTTGAGTATAGTGCCTGATCAGGCACTATACTCTGGAAATTACGCGCGCACAATGTCTCGCCGCGTGTCTAGTTCACGCCGACGCAAATTTCATACACATAAGCCTATATAAGTGAATCACACGTGACCACGTTTCAGCCAACCAGGATCAAGAACAAGCAAAATCTAAATATATAAAAACTTGAAAGAGATGGAAGCTGGTTATTTAAAAAGTAGAAATAAAAATGCATTACAATTTTACACATTTCACTTGTACATGTATTGTATTGTCAGCTATACATACACTTGACCGAGTCTCCAAAACGGCATGGCTTTACAATGCACCAACAGACTTTTGGTTTTGAAGAATTTTGAACGCTTTCTTCTCTCATGCTAGTCGTGTGACCTCCAAAATCTCTCCAAACGACAAGCATTAAATCAAAAGACAGAATAAAATGCAATTCGAAGTATGAATTCTTTTTTAAATTTATAAACGAGAAATCAAAATTCCAGAAAAATTGTGTACTAAAGTACCTCTACCACCTTTTTTGGTTAAAAATAATAAGATGTACAATATTTCCTCAAATAACATGTATGTAAAAAATCCTATTTACAATACTTCTGAGCATGAACACTGAATAGCAAGTATTTCCCATTCCAAACCTGATAGATTGTCAGTCTTGAATGTTCCCTTCCATCTACAATAATTTCACATTTTACAAACCATAATTCAAAAAGTGGGCATTCTTACCCATTTTGCGATTCAACATTGACCCAATTTGTGATGGCAGGTCTTTGATACATGCTGGGTAACAAGGGGCTTTGCATAGTGAATACTGCTCAAAAACACAAGCACCTTAGCTGCGTTAAAATTCACATTTAAAAAGTTTTTTTTAAATCTGTTTATGTAAAAGTTTGTCTCATTCAAAATATGTGACCTCATCACAAAACGAGCTTAAAGTCAGACTTTAAGAACATCTGGATTCTGCAGAACAAGAGCTTTGGAATGGTATACAACGTTTTGGGGTACTGAGTTCAGTAAGGGAAACATGGACCACCAACTAACTTGAAGTGTTAAAACTGATTCTTGAGAAAATGACATGCAAATATCTTGCAGTTGTGTTACAGTGTGAAGGCACAGTCAACCTTTTTTTTATTAAAAAACAGGATGAAATAGGCTTTAAAGATGACAGAACAAAAATATATACATGTAGACCTTTATCATGCTACCACCATTTCAGTCATGTTCCCTGTATCCAATAACATTACTGACTGATAATGAACCAGACTATTTTTTCCTTACAGCCTCGCTTAGTTACGTTGATTTGAATGGGAAAAAAGTCAAGATGGCCGCAACACGATAGTGGTCTATTGGAGAAAGGTAGTCACAGGACTTAAGATCCAGGTTCACCTGAAAACAAAAAAAAGCGACCGACCCTTCATATTTAAGCTTCGTCCAACTGTACTGCAAAAAGGCCATTTCCAACTTTAAGCTCATTTCGTGGTGACAGGTTACTTCATATGCCATTAGTCTTAATGGGCGCATGGATTTGGTAAGGCATTTCAGTTAACATAAAAACTCCACTGATGCTAGAATTTGGGCTATATAGCCTTGGCTTCCGCAGATGATGCACTGCTGTCATTCTTGAAGGCACTGATGTACCATTCTGGTATAAACTGCTGCCCGTCTGCCCTGTGCTCTGTGTAGGAGATGACGCTCTCGCCTGGTTTCCGCTCAAAGAGGTACACCATGCTACAACAAAGAGAGAATGGAAAGAACACATCATAAAGAAACTGTAGCAAAAAAGCACTGAACCTACGAGATGTCTGTCATGTAAGTGTGACCAGCTCCACACAAAAAGGGTATTAAGTCATGCTGTGCAGTATTGTGCAATGGCATGCTTAACATTGAGAGGGTGAAAATTTTGTCACAATATGACTTCCATTTTTTCGTCATGAATCTAAAATTTCAGGGTTTATTCACAGAAATGTTGATTTCATTCACAGAAATGTTGGTTTCATTGAAAAAAGTGGGGGAAAAACTACGATCGTGAGTGCATCGTGTCCAAAGCTACAACAGAGCCAGTTATTTCAAATCCTGTTTTATCAGTTGTGTAATTTGAACTCCAAGGAAGTAATTACATATAATATGCAGATACATCATACCTTCAGAATGGGAAGGGATATGGAGCTCTATTATATTCAAAGGAAAATTTATGTTGTGGGCTTTCCAACCATGTATATCACTCAATTTCCCCATTTTTTTTAGGAAACACCTTTTTTTGTGGAGCAGGTCACAAATGTCCTACTCTGTGCAAAGTTATGCCGTCCATGGTAAAAGAACAAAAAAATCCTAGAATATTGTTTTCTCGGGAATATACAGCATTTACAGAGCTAAAACTTCAACAGGTTAGTTGCTGAGCACCAATCTCTAGATTTTGTCGCTTTAAACGAAAAAAAAATGCACAAATGATCTACCCTACCTTTATTGGATTTGCCTTAATTCCTAGAAATGCCTTTGTCACAATTCATTTGAACTTGTCACATATAGTCATGACTTTCGAGGAATTGACTATTTGAACAGCTGCATATAAGTGCTACTTTTTTGGCCTGTGTGTGCAGACAGAGCTGTACACCTCAAATGGAACCCTTGGAAATAAACTAGCTTCAGGATCATTTAATGGAGTTCATGTACCTGGTTCTGTTGAAGTGGTCAAATGACTTACCTTGGATCATCAATGACAGCTACTGACTTGATAAAAGCAAGGAGCTTCAGCAAGAAGTTAAAGCAGACCGAGCCATCCCAGCTTCCCTGTTATTGAAAACAATTGTAGAAATAATCGGTTAAAAGCTGCACAGAGGAAGATTGTCAAAACTGGAATGACTCCAATTGTACAGAGAATGACAGGAACTGTTTCCTATTATTAGGGATGTGTTTGTGAAAGGTTTTCTGACAGGCCTTTTCACATCAGCTGTGTTGTGATGGAGGTGCCTTGATGGATCACAAGTCATTGCAAGTCATCACAAGTCATCGCAAGTCATCACAAGTTGTCGCAATTCATCACAAGTCACTGCAAGTCATTGTAAGTCACTGCAAGTCATCACAAGTCATTGCAAGTCATCACAAGTCATCACAAGTTATCACAAGTCATCACAAGTCATCACAAGTTATCACAAGTCATCACAAGTTTGCTAGTCATCACAAGTCATCACAAGTCATTTGCTAGTCATCACAAGTCATCACAAGTCATCACAAGTCATTTGCAAGTCATCACAAGTCATTTGCTAGTCATCACAAGTCATCACAAGTCATCACAAGTCATTTGCAAGTCATCACAAGTCATCACAAGTCATCACAAGTCATCCAGTCCTAAGTTTTACCTGATAGACAAACCATTACTTTAAGCCCCCCCAAAAAGTCTCCGGTTTCTGGTATTCGCGCGCGTCGCCGTAGCCATGTGCGTCGGCAAAATGAAAAAGTTTGTTTTTCAATGAAAGAAGAAGTCTCAAAACTGCCAAACTTACTGGTTTGACTGGAATCTTGCTGCTGCACAATTTTAACGTGTTTTTAGATGGGGTTACGATCGAGAATAAGCTTATGTGGCCTCTCTGGACTCCCATATATTTGCACTAAGTTTAGTCGGGCACCATTTGCAGTCATCAGCTGACATTCGAAGAAAAAAAAAAGGTAAAAAAAAAAAAAAAGCCGCGTCGCTGCACCACTTTTTGGGCAAGCTCCATACCAGAAACCGGAGACTTTTTTGGGGGCCTAACCATGGAATGTTTGGGCATCTCCATTGTCTTGAAATGTTTGATCTCTTGAACGACTCCGTCATCATCCCGGAAACCACAGATGACCTCTGGAATGCCGACTAGGAATGACTGGGCCCACCACTTCAACAACTTGTATCTGGGGAGAAAAAAAGGATGTGAGAGAAATTCAAGCTCAATTTAGAAAATGTAGATTGGTGATAAGTTGACAATAACCCAAATTGGGGGATCGTGGCTCGGTGGTTAGGGTTTGTGACTCATAATTAGAGAGTCGGAGGTTCGAATCCATCTGCTGGCCATATGTTGTATTCTTGAGCAAGCCACTTCACCCGCACTTGCCTCTCTCCACCCAGGAGTATGAATGGGCACCAGCATTAGCAGGGGAGTAGCCTGTGATGGACTAGCATCCCGTCCAGGGGAATAGAAATATTCTCGGTCGTTTCATGCTTCTGAAACCAGAGATAAGCGCCCGCCTGATGGGCCACATTGGCTCGTGACAGACTTTACTTACTTGTTCTTTTACTATCCCCCCATTCTTCACTGAGATTCTCTCCTACGGGTCAAGGGTCAAGCTGCCTCAATTGTAGAGGGCGCTATCAACAAGGTGATTCATATCCAGTGTTGGAACTTTGGCAACCAGACCCGAGAAATTCCACGCATACCTCACATGCACTATATTCCAGTTGACCCTCCTGCTATTTAAACAGTCGCAGACAGTCAACATCTCCGTCCACTTCCCCTGCTATACTTTTAACACAGGCTAGTCACCAGCAGTCAGATCATATATCAAGCAAGCACTGTGGCCAGTCCAACTCAGTCAACAGACCACGAACAGACAAAGCAGGGAAGTTGTAGGTACAGCTGGCTTATCAATTACCCATGGTCAAAGCAAAGCTGTATCAACAGTCCCAGCCAGTCAATCCTGCTTTACGCAGGCTGGGAATTCTGAACTGTTGAAAACAGTCACTCAATTGATTTTGACTGAAAGGACTACTTGGCACAGAATGGGAGAGGTACATTGTATTTCTTGGGTCTCAGATCCAAAACTTGATTCATCTCTTCAGAGGCTAGCTCATTAAGGGAACGAAAGCCAAATCTAGTTTTGGACCAAGACTTCATCTTCTAGAATGTATTTCCTATGGCACAGCTTAATCATTAAAAATCTTGGCATAATTTAGCAGAAATGCTGTACTAAACTCCAGTGTTTTTAATGCTGTGCAGAAATCGACTCGCATATTCTTTGTTCTTAAAACTGTGCTAGGGCGTTAAAAGCCACATGCAGTGGCAGGGCTGTATTATCCTCAACCCTCAAAATGCTTCAAAATCTCCTGGCATTTTTTTTAAAAGAATCTGGGAGGAAAACAATGCTCATGATAACTATGATCCACCTGAGTTAAGTACCTGTAGAAGCTGCTCTCATTCTTATGCGTGTACCACTTGCGACTAGTCTTCAGCTCCAGGTAGTTCTCCGGCGGTTTCAGTGTGGACCCTGGCTGGAGACAGTCTACCTCTCCGCTGTACAGCAGCTTGAAGGGACCGAGGTCTGAACGCACCACAGTGCAGAAGGCCTCAATGTTGTTGACTGGTTGACTCGGGTCCGGTGCTTTCTTGCCATCTTAAGAAACCAGAGAATAGTAACGATAGTGGGTATAAATAAGCGAACATATCCGCCAGGACTTGTGCTCAAGGCACTACATCATTAATACCCCCGCTCATTGCGCCCATCAAACATTCCAAATACCATCTCAGCTCCCTGGGGAGTATACAGCTCGATGCAGCCTGTTGGGCGCAAGGAAGCTAATTCAATCACAATAACCATCTCTGCCCTCACAGGTACCTATCTACTCCTGGGTGGGGAGAAGCAATGAGTGACAAAGTGCCTTGCCCAGGGGCAAGAGAAGAAACCAGATATTATAAATTATACATAGCAGGATGCCAGAAAATTAGCAAACTCTTGTAACTGTGGATTTTCAAAGTTCCAAAAACCCTCCAAGATCCCTCAAAATACACCAATTGGTTTAATAGGATTGAGAGAAGGCAAACCCTTGCCATAAGGTTATTTTGGCTAGAGACCCTGATAAACACACCACGCAACACTTGTCAAAATGAGATACCAGCCCAGCGTAACAAGATGCAGGCAAAAATCTCAAGACCAAAGTGCCTCAGAGTTCGTGTCACCAACTGTAACAGGATATAGTTCGAGTAACTTGGACCCTACTTTTAGGCTTTTATAACATTTGGAGATGGTCTTCATGTCCAAATGTTAAAAAAGGCAATACGTAGGATCCAAGTTACTCGGACTTACCAGGATAGAACTGTGGTATTGTTCAATGATTTCATTTATCCCAAAAATGGTAGTTTCTGCATTGGCTTTCGCTCAATGCAGCAAGGTCCCACAGACTTTTACACCAGTTGCACTGTTGCATAGATGTAGTAAAGTTAGGGCAAAAAGCAAAAACAAGAGGTCTAAGTGCCATTATTTTCCTGCACAGAAGAGGATGTTGAAGGTTCCAAGAAGGTTCCTGACAAAGAACCTGAGTTCCAGCTAATAAAGCTCTACAAGGCAGTCTTTGGCAAAAATGTTGCAACCAAAATTAAACGCCACTTTTTTCTAAATATGTTATCTCAATGTAGCTTGAGTAACTCCAGCTTAACAAGCAATTCACATGTAATTCCTGATGAGCTTATTAAGCTGGAGTTACTCAAGCTAATCTCAATGAAGGTCAGTCATTGCAAAAATGATGATATGACATGAATATGGGACCGAGAAACATTTCCAATTTTGTTAGGAAATACTTTAAAAAAAATTCTTGACTCTCCACAGACTTTGTACACAACTGCTGAAGTGGCGTCAGGTTGCAACATTTTTTCCCACTCTTTTTGTTGATATCTCACCACTGGTAACATATTGCTCAAACTTGTAGCCTCCGTACATGCACTGCTTCTCCCAGTGGTTCATTTCCAGCCTGTGCTGTCTATCCTGTTCCGTCTCTACCTCGCTGATGTAGATGGTCCCTCTGAAGAGCGTCACAGCCATCTCCCAGCCCTCACGATTCTCGTTGGGTGTGCACAGGAACTTGGTGAAGTGGCCACGCCATGCTATGAAGTCGATGCCTAAGCTGTGAGAATGAAAATCCGTTTTAGCCCTTCAGTTGGTGTGAAAACAAAATTAAGTGCAATAAGACCCAGTAACTTACTGGGGCGCTAGAACTACGAATTCTGGTTTGGATTGGCGGGTACAACCATCCAAACCAGTATTTCAAAAAGTGAGTTTTAGCACCCCAGTTACTCAGATTACTGGGTCCACAGCTATGACGCTAGAGCATCACCCCTAAGGCTTGCTAGTATCTTTGGTCTAGTAGCCTGAGGAACTCCTGCGCTAATAAGTAATATGCTCATCGGGAATTCGACATATGAGATCTATTTTCTGCTGGAATGTCAAATTCCTGATGAGCAGAGCTGAAGTTACTTAAGCTAGGTCTACAGTACATTATGCTTCATAGCTACTTTAGTTTTATAAAGCTCCGAAGCATTATTAACAAAATATAGTTAATTATAGGTCATAATACTTCGCAGAATGGAAATTTTTATTCTATATGCAAGAAGGTAAATATGAAAAACATAATGCTGGGAGTGGGATGAAAACAATAACACTAATGCCTAAAACTAAGTAAAAGGGTTTAAAAACTAGACCCACTAACTGGGGTGCTAGAAGTTAGTAGAACTCCTTTTCTGACATTTGAGATTAGGTCCGTCGTACTAGCAATTACAGACCAACATCCCAAATGTCAAAAAGGAGTTCTAGCGCCCCAGTCAGTGGGACTATTTGTAACTTTGTGAACACTTTTTAAACCTTTCTATCATGTCATCTGTCTCAGTATCGTAGTGCACGCCAACAGTTCTCTCTGGTTTCAGGAAATGTTGCTTATTGTGGATGATCCACTTCATGACGTTATTCAATCTCTCTTTCACATTGTCGTCTCTCTTCACAAAAGTTTCAAATCCTTGTCTCAAATCTAGATCAAGATCCGATTCTTTACTTGGCGGGTAATAGTGCTTAAGATGCCTGTCGTCATTGACAAAACTCCTATCAATTTCGAGGGAGAAGTGACCGAGTTCGCGAGGCCGGCTGAAGAAGGGAAACTGGCCGGTAAAGTTTGTCGTGGGCCTCACTGCAAACGTTCTCGGCACAGGACCTGTGTACGATCCGCCGTCCCTTCGACTGTGTGGTGGTAATATTTTGGAGTCCAGCTGGCGACTGACGCGCTTGAAATGCCTCTCATCACCGTGGCCTTCCTGTGATTCAGCAGATCTCTTCATTCTGGCAAAATGTACCTAAAACAGTCCCTAAATTCGAAGAAATTTAACGAACTTTCGTGTGCAGACGACACCGCGTTGTGGTCTCAGCTAGCGCAACACATGATGGGTAGCATAAAATGGTACGACAGTAGAGCGCGTAATGAATATGCATGACTATGACGTCACTAGAAGCTCATGAGTAATATATCACGCACGGTACTGATGTACATGTAGATGCACACTGCATCCATTAATACCGATGATATCACATTTAACAAGTCCTCTTTCTACTGTCGCGCCGCAACCCTCTACTGTTGCCCCACTTACCGATTATCATCAAGTGGGGCGACACGAGAGGGTGGCGGCGCGACAGTAGAAAGAGGACTTGTTAAATGTGATATCATCGGTAAGTGGGACGACACTAGAGGGTGGCAGCGCGACAGTAGAAAGAGGACTTGTTAAATGTGATATCATCGGTAAGCGGGACGACACTAGAGGGTGGCGGCGCGACAGTAGAAAGAGGACTTGTTAAATGTAATATCATCGGTAAGTGGGATGCAGCACATACAGTGTGCATCTACATGTATATCTATCAGTACCGTGCGTGATATATTACTCATGAGCTTCTAGTGACGTCATAGTCATGCATATTCATTACGCGCTCTACTGTCGTACCATTTTATGCTACTGAAACGTGGAAGAAATAAACTGCGCATGCTGTCAACTGAGGGCGCTACAACGACAGACCGCGGAGTAAACTGCTGTGGTTGTGAATCTTTACCGACCTTGGCGAGCGAAATTCTGGTAAATGTCACGTTTTTGTTTGACTTTTCAGAGATATGAACCCACCCTGGTGGTACCTAACCATGTCAAAATAATGGCTGCGAAATACTGGTGCCAAACATTTTGTGACAGGAGAGTTTGGAAGTTTGAAAAAAAAATGACAATTTTCTGCCACAGGCACAGGCACAGGCACATGCACAGCATTATGATGCAGCAATGGTCTTTCAGTGCAGTGCATGGTATGGTATGGGCTACGTGCACAAGTGACCTAGACTGGTTCCCAATCCATCCACTGCGTATTTCGATTGTATCCAAAGTTATATTGGAGGCAGGGATTAGACCATCACAAGTTAATTTCGAACGTATTTGCGCGCACGCGCCGATGATGCCTGATGCTCACGCGAAGACACGGTGGCTGTAACTGTTGCACATTCATGACATTTCAGGAAGTCGTGAATATTTCATGCGTAAACCAGTAGTAGTACAGTACAATACGCGCATGCTGTGTGTCCTGTCTGCGTATTTCTTTTCCGTAGGCGGGATGCTCCAAAGTCATGAATAATTCAATAGTTTCAATTGGGCCAATAACATGTTTATTCATGAAAGAACAATGATATCAAGATGATTGTTGTTATTTAGTCAACCAGTTATCTTTAAAGTATTTTAAAGTACGGACGTCGTCGAGCTACCAAAGTAGACTAGTGGAAAAGCATGATGAGCTATGGATACAAGGATCCCTGGTTCCATTCCACGTCGTCGCTGCTCATTTTCATAGACTAACTTTTCTTCTCTGAATTTGTCGTTGAGATACATGTAATTTTATTTTATGGCCAAATAAAAAAACGTGTTTAGCGTCCTGCCTTTTTGAAAAAAAAGGGAGGAGGCCTCCAACATGGTCGCCCGACTGGGCTATTTTTCAAGATGGCTGCCAGCTTTTTTTTTTTATAAATGGCCTCCACTTGGACTCAGGAAATGACATACCAGCTTTATATTGGCTAGATGCAACAGACAAAGAGGCCAACATGATCTCACTGTTTAAAATTTGTCATGTTTTCGGTTTAAAAAAAAAAAAGGAGGCGGCCTCCAAAAACGAAGCGGGTGGGGACGCTAAACATGTCTTTTATTTGGTCTGATAATTGTTTTGCAATGATTCGAAGGAAAACTGAATTACGCGTGATATTTGAGCAACCCACCAACAGAAAAAAATTCGCGTCCCGGAGCTCTCAAAGGAGGTAAAAACGAGCCATCTTTTGTTGGCACACGAAGCCAATAGTGACTTAGTGTAAGGTTTGTAAACAAAAACCTTACAGTTTTGGAAGTAGGCCTAGTACTTGATATATCCACCGATCGTGATCAACATGAACAAGTTGCAAATTGTCGTTTACAAACACACACAGACACGGTATAAGTATTCGAAAGTTAGATTTTTTAGGCCTTTAAATGGTTTATCTTCTATTTTGTTAAGTTTTATGTGCACTCGCCATGCTTGACATTGCTTGGCAGTTCAACTTTTGAGAAATGTGAAAATCTTTTTTTCAGATGAAAATAATTCTGGTTTTAAAAGAACAGGTGATGTTAGGCATTTGTCTTTTGTCCTATGAATTAAAAAAAAATATTAATGGTCTCTGATTATCTTTTTTTCCCCCAGGTGAAAGCAATGAAGAGATCTCGGGTGCCTGACGTGTTTAGCAACAGGAAAAAGGTCCGAGTCACAGGTACTGCACACAACTGGGAAGAGTCAAGCATCTCTCGTAAGTATGGCCACGATCGAGAAAGTGTGCCTGCCATTTTAGCCCCTGCTCTGCCAAACCCTCCAAAAACATTTCTTATTCACCTGAGCCCAACCATTGTGTTATGGGAAACGCACAGACTCCTCCAAAACTGCACATTTCTTGGACATGTAGACCTACTTCCAAGGTGTGTAAAGCTCCATGTAAAGGAAGAGTAGATGAGCTGTTTCTTCCTTTAACCCTAACAGAATTCAACCCATCAAACCCCAACGGCATGTTTTGTTGGAATCTGTCAGGATGGGTACAGTACCCCTTAACTGACACTGTCTTTTACATTGGGTTGGGCACACCTCCAGAATCAAAGTCAGAAATATGTGTGTGCAGTTTCCCATATGGTGTTGGAATTTGCCAGGATGGGTATGGTTCCTAGTAAATCATGCTAGGGAGTTATGGTTAATCTTTAAAATCTTGAGAAAAAAAAACTTCTAAATTTTGAGGAATGTGGGTGGGGGAGTGTTTGGTTTCAGATCATGAAAGTAAAGTATTTAAAGTATAGTCAATATGGCACATCAGGCCAGTGTTTGGTTTGCTAGATATTTAACAATTTAGAATATTTCCATCTTCCCTGGATTGGATGCCAGTCCATCACAGGTTATGCCCCAGCAAGGCCAGTACCTGTTTATACTCCTGGGTGGAGAGAGGCAAGTGTTAAGGGGGAGGGGAATAAAGTGGCTTTCCTAAGGGCACAAAATATGGCAGCAGCTGGATTCGAACCCCTGACTCTCGGATCTTAAGTCGTGAACCCTAACCACTTGGCCACACTCCCCCATCGATTATCAAATGAAAAGGATGCACCACAAGTTACCAAACGTTTTATTCTTTTAATTGTGCTTGAAGATCATCTGCTGTTCATACCCTGATGATGGCAGACAAATTTGTCTATAAAATTTGCATTTTCTTGAATAATATTCCACAAAACAAACAATAAAAACTACATAAGTCTCTGTAAATTTGTGTTCTTCAGCCTCAGAGGTTGCCAGTGAGACCAAGGCAGCTCTGCTGTACCTGCGTTCCCTGGTCAACGTCCAGGTCTTTGAGGACCGGATTCCACCAATCGTCTTCAAGCAGCAGGTCTACAGCATTGTCAAGTGCAAAACTGCTGCAGACAAGCAAATTGTAAGATACTAGAATTAAAAATAATAATAACACAAGTCGCACAAAAAAAGCTTCAAGAAAATGGATATGGGTCATTCTGTGAATTGAGGTTCCAAAGTGTGACATTTTTCCTGTCCGTATTACCTATGAACTTCGTAGTTTGTCATTGAAGTTCCAAAAAATGATTTCACACTAATTTTTTTTCATTGTTAGGTAGGTTGTACGCTTACTAACAATGATTAAGCAGAATAACTCTTGAAGGAAGAATACATTAAAGGGAATGTACATCATTGGCTTATGCCTTAATTTTCAGAAATGAACTATTTGAGGGGTTAGTATAATAGATCAAATTATTGTTACACTAACATATTTGAAGTTTTGTTTTCGAAAATGCTGGAAAAACCAAGAAAAACAAAAATTTTCAAGTAGTCTGGTTCCCTGA
This sequence comes from Patiria miniata, assembly GCF_015706575.1. Classification (NCBI taxonomy): domain Eukaryota; kingdom Metazoa; phylum Echinodermata; class Asteroidea; order Valvatida; family Asterinidae; genus Patiria; species Patiria miniata. Next base: position 38,799,503 of record NW_024037069.1, on the reverse strand, counting down.
CTCCCCTGAAGATGAAATGGATCAATTTACAGATCCCGGAAATTGTACGCTAAGGGAACCAGTCTAGCTGACCTGCACCCATTCATGAACATAAAACCAATTAGCAAACAAAATTGGACTGAAAAAATGGTAAATTTGGAGCAGTAGTAAAAAATAGTTAGGTTTTTTCTACAATGGTCGGCCGACCACCGTTGGAAATGTAAACAAAAATAAAATTTTCTTGATAATGACTTCACACCAGGTGCCATAATTTTACAGGATGCTTTAGACTGTCATTTACCAACATCCTGTAAGGTATTTCGTAAAAACTTGGTCATTTTATTTTTCGATGTTTGCAAATGTTGTATTTTCCCTTTAATTGAGGAGTGCATCAAGAACGTTTGGCCAGTGCATAAAATGTAACAGAGACAGCAAAAAAGTTAATGGATGGTCAATCTACTTGCGTAAACATGTGTCAGCTTCACCATGTTCACCAGTTAAAAATAGCTGCACATGTACAATGTAGGTGGTGACATTTCAGAGTTAAAAGTTGAATTCAGCTGTCAGCGTTAGATACTACACCTCATGGTGATTTGATTGCAATTTTACAGATTGCTGGCTTTGGTCAAGTCATTTGGGTTGAAGTGGTGGTGGGTGCTGTTTGTCTTTTAACCCTAACCCTAACCGCCCTGAATCCTTAAAATCCTTTTTGCCAAAGTGGAGGAATTGGGAAATTTGAGGTTTCACGGCAAAAGTGCGTTACTGATTTCGTAGGATGCTTGTTAAGGTCTTGGGCTGGACCCTATGTTACTTTTGCTCAGCCATGCATACATATAGGCCTAAATTATGCTTGAAATCCTCCGAACTGCTCCAGGATGTCACTGGCCAAGCCTCAACATATTGACAGTCACTGCCGCAGGATTTTGCAGGATTCAGGCAGTGGTCATCCCTCCACGGACCATATTAAAAAAATAATGGAAGAATTTGCAGGATTGAGGCTAAATATTTTTCCATGAGGCCAACTGGAGGATTTTACAGGATTTAGGCTACATCCTAGCAAACAGGCCTACGGAGTTAGGGTTAATAGGCAAGACAACTGGTCGGTAAATGGCATCTTGCAATTCAAGGACCCGAGAGGGGTAGTAATGGTTGTTTTGCTTGTATTGGCTTTTCCGTATTTGTGTGTTTCAGAATAGCACTTTTCTCACTTGAGAGTATTAATTGCCATGCTGAGTATTAATTTTGGAAGACATTGGCTGGACTTCCGTGTGTCTTGTCTCTTTATAGGAGCTACTTTTATTGGGGAGGATGGAGAAAGGGAATTTGTTACCAAATAAAAATACATGTAGGAGAAAGTACATTATTTGTCTTATACACTGTTAATCTCTTATTCAATAACAAGTGTCGAAATGCTTTTTTGTTGTTGGCAGAATGACTTAAGAGAAAAGAAAGAAATCAAGCTGTTTCGTCTGGGCAAGGAGTCTGACACGTTCGCCATCGTCTTCACCGATGACTACCGGGAGCACGTCAGACGGACCATGGCAGACGGCCCTGCCAAGGAGAGATTCCTGGACACGGTCCTGGAGAAGACGTCTGACGTCAGCTTGGACAAGAAGACCATGACGGACCTGGGGTTTAAGGATGAGGAGATCACGTAAGAGAAAAACTTAAATGAAATTACCTTGGTGAAAGTCTTAGCGATAAGTGTTACTGGGTTCTTTTACGTGCATTGTATTACACAACACACGGGACCTATGGCTTTACGCCCTATCTGAAGGATGAAGCAATAATGGTTAAGTGCCTTGCTTAAGGGCACAAATGTCCAGACTCGGGCTCGAACCAACTTTCTGCTGCCTCTGAAACACCAGAGCATGGGTCCGGTGTAATGCTTTTAACCGCTACGCCATGACACTCCCCGCTAGGCCATGATCCTTTTTAAGAGACTTTCAAATGCACTTATGTGCGTGTACTGAGTAAACAATAAAAGATGGTTGTTTAAAACACTAAGGATATTTTAACACAAGAAGTCACCCATTAAGTTGTAAAAGTTGATTCTCGAAGCAAGCATTTTGGTGATGCACTATATTAATATTCGCTCCAGTTGACCTGGGCCCAATTTCACAGCGCTGCTAAGCACACGATTTTCTGCTAACAGAGCCTCCGTCTATTTCATGGAGACCGTAAGCATAAGTACAGCCAAAGGCACGCTTACTTCAGTGGAAAAATTTGCTTAACTTTGTGACATAACAATAGAAGTCTCCATGCACGCGCGACCATTAGCACATCCAAGCCGTGAAATAGTCCTTAAGGTTCAACAAACTTTTCTGCTATGCTAAAGCACAACTTTTCTGCTAGCTGTTAAGCAGCACCGTGAAATTGGGCCCTGATCTATTCTCCATTGATTCCTTGTCATTAACAGGCAGTTACTCCATGGCGGTGTGCTTAACGTCAGGGATGTGGGCAGCTGGTGGATCGCTATCCCTGGCGCCGGCATTTTCATGAAGTGTTTCAACAAAGGTAAACCTGCATCTTATAAGTCAGTAACATTTGGGGTCTGTTGCACCGTTCCTGTACCTGTTGAATGCAAAGGCTGACATTTTCTTTTCGTGAGCAAAGGTATCTGTGGTTAGTGTACCAGGGTCAACAGTGGGGGACTGCCCAGTTGAATAGTTTGCTTTGTCGTGTTTGTATTCCAGCTGAACCATTGTATTGTTGGGCTTTGGCCGTTTCACTTGAAGGGTTTTGTGTTCTCAGTGGAACTGCGGAACTGAACAATGTGGGACCATTCCAACATAAAAACACAAGTAGCAACCTGCAATGCTCATCATGGAACAAACAGGGTGGTGTGAAAAGAAGGAAACCCACTTTTGACAGTGACTTGTATTCAAATTTGCATAATAACACTATTCTTGGGATTTTTTTTAAAGATTTTTTCACCATGTATGGTTGAAGAGCTATGCTTCACTACTAACATTATAAAAAAAAAAAAACAGTTCAAATAAATTAAGTAGGTTAAAATTCCTGTCAAAAGTGGGTTTCCTTCTTTTTGCACCTCCCTGTACAGTAAACAATTATTCTAGGTGATAGAAAAGCATCATGAGGACTTGCGAGATGTCCAGATGACTAGCACAGCGAAGGGGCTAGTACGAAGAAAAGTATTTCTGTACAAGGGCTTGGGAAATTTGTTAAATTTTGTTTGTTTCTTTTACTCCTTGCAGGAAGAGATTCCATTTTACGCTCGATAAGGAAAAGTAAATATCAGAAGATTCTGCAACAGGTGAGTACAAGTATTCAGGCATATCTGCGAGCACTCACTCACTTCCTTCTCGTTGTGCATGGTGACTTATGAAGTATGAGTATAGACTGGTTGCATTCAGCTGCCATCTTTGAGGTGTGCTTTGTTATGTTAATTCATTAATTGCACAAAAGGTCTGTTCATTCGTATCCCTGTTGAATAAAACCCCACACCTCAAACATGGCAGCGGTGCAAACAATCTACAGTGTGAGTAAAAAAGAAACGAAACCCAAATGTCGGGACCATTGTTTTAGTGAAGTTCTACATGTAGCACTTTCAAAATCTAAGATATGAAAGCCCAATTCATAGGCTTTCTTGTAGTACAAGAATAATTCAAATCACTCATGTACTTTTCAAGTTACAGAATTTTAAAACACAACCACCGTTGTAAGGTTCTGTCCACGGATCACAAAAAAGTTCAGTGTTCTTTCAGCAAAACGAAAACAAATCACATAGGGATGTGTGTGAATTGTTTTCGTTTTGATGAAAGAATGCACACCTATTTTGTGATCCGTGGACAGAGCTTTAAAAACGGTGGTTGTGTTTAGAATTCCGGTTAAAAACGGTGGTTGTGTTTAGAATTCCGTAACTTGAAAAGTACATGAGTGATTTGAATGATTCATGTACTAACAGAAAGCTTATGAATTGGGCTTTCATGTCGTAGATTTTTTAAGTGTTACATGCAGGACTTGAATAAAACAAATATTTTTAAAAACGGTGGTTGTGTTTAGAATTCCGTAACTTGAAAAGTACATGAGTGATTTGAATGATTCATGTACTAACAGAAAGCTTATGAATTGGGCTTTCATGTCGTAGATTTTTTAAGTGTTACATGCAGGACTTGAATAAAACAAATATTTTGTTTTTTTTACACTCACCCTGTATTAAATGATTGTACAGTAGTCATTCATAGATTTTCATCATACAATCAAAAGCATCACACCATTGTTGTTCGGGGAGTCAGGTTGGCATCGGGGAGTCAGGTTGGCGTAGTGGTGTCTTTCCTCGCCTTCCACCTCTACGGCCCAGGTTCGATTCCTGCCCTGGTCCACATGTGGATTGGGTTTGCAGTCCCCAGCCGATTCTGTGGGTTTACCCATAATATTCTTCTGGGGTTTTCCTCCCATGTCCAAAACTTTAATTTCTTCGCTGTCTTCTCTTGACAGGTGTCAGGCTTGTGAGCTACAGTGCCTGTGGCACTTTTTGAGGAATCCTTGATTTCATCACAAAAACTGAATGAATGAATAATAATGATGATGAAGTGTTTTAGGATTGAAGATGGTTAACTCTTTCAGTGCCCGCGAAATTTGAAAAGTTTAACCCTAAAGCGCCCAACTTCGAGCGTTCTTGTTAATTGTTCGAAATTCTGTAAAAAAAAAAGTAAATAAGTTTTACTCACTAAATTTGTTGTTGTTGCTCTCTGGTATATCCTTGATATATTGGAAAGTCAAAAGTAGTCACAAACACAGTGATACACCCTGAAACACTGGCCTGAACACAGGGGAATTCTGCACTTTTTGCAGAAAATACGAGATTTAGTGCTGCGCCCTCTCGCAAGAACTCGAATGAAAAAATAAATACAGGTCGTACATGCATTAAAAATGGTACCATTAGAAAGAGCGAGAGCGCCCCCTTTTGATAACATATTTACTCTACCTCGTACATGTACGAGGTTTGGCAATTTTAAGTACGAACATTTACGAACATTACCTCGTACATGTACGAGGTTGGCGCTTTTGTACTAACAAATATACCTCGTACATGTACGAGTTTGGCACTGAAAGAGTTAATTGGCTAGTAGCCCATGTATTGATGTAGATGTTCCTCATAAGTGGTATTCTAATGGTCTCATCAGTGATGTGTAACTGGAATTTTTTTTTTTTTCAGGAGCTGGAAGACCGGAAGCTGAGGGCGGTGCAGAAGTTAGGAATCCAGTATCATATCCATGACATCATAGGTGCAGAACTAGTCACAAGGTATGCAAGGCTAATGCAATAAACTGGAACGTAAGGCCCCCCAAAAAAAGTCTCCGGTTTCTGGTATGCGCGCGCGTCGCCGTAGCCATGCGCGTCGGCAAAATGAAAAAGGTTTTTTTTCAATGAAAGATGATGTCTCAAAACCGCCAAACTCAGTGGTTTGACTGGAATCCTGCTGCTGCACAATTTTAACGTGTTTTTAGATTGGGTTATGGTCGAGAATAAGCTTTATGTGGCCTCTCTGGACTCCCATATATTTGCACTAAGTTTAGTCGGGCACCATTTGCAGTCATCAGCCGACATTTGAAGCAAAAAAATCAGGTAAAAAAAAAAAGAAAGCCACGTCGCCGCACCACTTTTTGGGCAAGCTCCATACCAGAAACCAGAGACTTTTTTTTTGTGGCCTAAGCAAGTTATTATGATTATTCTTTTTGCCACTTTACAGAAAAATCTAGTGGCAGTATCTAATGCTTGTTGGTGCCTGACTATTCAGGTCACTGTGGTGTATCTGGCTATCAAATCCATGGAATCCCAGACAAAATGAGGAAATTTGTCCTATTTTCTGGAATTGTTCTGGTTAATTGCATACATGTACCAGGAATTGCGATAGTAAGTAAGAAAGGGCACTCAGGAAAAACTTGTGCTGTCAACAAATGCTGAGACAAAGTCACTTCACGTGGTGTATCTGCAAAACATCTTCCTATAAAGAGAATGATCGTTTGTCACTTGTTTTTAGGCTCGACACAACATCAGGGACGATGTTACGGCTTGACCAGTGAAAAGAAGTGCTACTGGAGTTTTTTTGACTCCGGATCAGATAGTGGACCAAAGCAAGCTCAGTGAATCAGCTGGTTCAACCTTCTAAGAAGCAGGATGTGAAGGGTTCAAGTCCTGTCTGAGTGAGCTGGCCAAGTTGCTCTCACAGACTCGTAGATAGTCTAGGGGCTAGATTTTTATGGTTTGATACGCAATAACCCGCCGCCGCGATGACCTGCTGCAGCGATAACCTGCCGCCCCGATAACTTGCCACAGCGAGAGGGTGTTATCACGACCAACCAATATCACCCATGAACCGTCTGGAACAACGTCTGGGGAAATTCGTATCGGTTGTGTACTGCGTACGCACCTGTTTGGCCTAATACATGCAGCGCACATTCAAAACATATCATTGTAGTTCTGAACCAAACTCTTAAATTGCTAAAAAAATTGTAAAAAAAAGATGCAGCAAGACTTTTGTGCAACTTCACCGGTCAGCTCTTTCGTGGTGTGTACTGTGCCTGGGACTGAATATGGACCGTAATTGCCTGCAAAAGTAGCACATGCACACTATTTTCCACCTTGTTCGGCAAGAGATTTTACATATTTCCCTAAATGTTCCTGATGGTTTGTGGAAGATATTGGTTGGTCGTGATTATGCCCTCTTGCGGCGCCGGGTCATTCTCGAATCAAACCATAACAACGTCTAGCCCCCAGACTAACTCATAGATAGAGCTGGGATATGGTGGTATCAGTACTGTAGTGGGAAGAGCAAATCCTTGTGAATTAACATTCAATCAGGTTTGTGTTACCATTATAATTGCATAGGGGACGAATTGCCCAACACCAAAATGATTCTGTATGTGTTAAAAAATTCCTATGTGCAAAGAGGTTATGTCCAAGGAAAAGACTAATTTGTGTTTGAAGTTTGGCACCGTTTTGCAGACATTCGTGTCAGAAATATCATGTATTGTCTTCAAAATAGCAGCCTTTGGCCACACACTTATTCAATAAGCCTTTTCGGAGTTCCAACTGCGCATTCGTAACCTGTGACAACGCGCAGTGTTTGTCTCAAATGACCTTTGACAACATCGCGCCACTGACTTTACAAAAAGGCTGTTTGTGCATTGTGGGTACTGTCAAAGGGCATTTAAGACAAACAATGTGCGTTTTCACAGGTTACGAATGCGCGCAGTTGGAACTCCGAAAAGGCTTATTCTTCCAAATTGTGATGGAGTTTTAAACATTTGATACAGACTGAATGGAAAGGTGAACTAGGTTACAAAAGTACTAATCTACTTGACAGAAGCTGTAAGTGAAAAAGTGTCAACAATGGATGAGAAATTTTGTGTCAACAATGATATTTAATTTTTATGTTTGCTGTGACATCCTTGTTGGTTATATTTTGTTTTCCCGACTGCTTAAATTCTTGAAAAGCGAAGAGATTACTCCTTTCTCTGGGTAGAAATTGACGGTTTTATAAGTACTTTCATTCGGTCTCATAAACTTTGAGCGCATGCGTACTTTTCAAAATTCCAATGTTTATTAAAATGAAATTTATTTTCGTGCTAGAGGATATTTGCATGAATTGATTAAAGATTAATTATTTTTATAAATATTTGTAGTTTTTAGGTATATTTGAGATCAATTGCATATAAATATACCACACTTTATTTTAAACTTGCCTAGTAGAAATTTGGGAAAAAAATTTGGTGTTAAAAAGTTTAGAACAGGCAGCATGTGACTGCCATGTACTATATTTGTAGATACAGATTATTTATATTCAAAGTTCTATCAATGCTGATTATTGTTAAAAATATGTTTACCTTTGATTTAGCATATTATGTGGTTGAAATAAAATCCTGATGTTCTCAAATGGGTACAAGTTTATACAAAGGAATCTTTCTAATTTAATGTTTCTTTCTGTCAGGTGTGTTCTTTAGCAATTGAGTTGTGAATTCAATAAACTGTTCATGTGATCAATTCCTTGCTCATAATTTTTATTCCAATTTAATTCCATTATACATGTACGTTTATTCTATAAACCTCTACAAAAAAAATATAAAATTGATTATTTCAACAAAGGATTTTCTCCGCATATTTTTTTAAAACAATTACATCACCTCTGAATAAATAAAAATCCTCTATAACAAGTGAGTTTACAATTCATGGATACCTGAACAATTCCACATTACAAAAAACTCATAACACAATATTAAAACTGAATCACTTGCACTCTTTGGATGAAATTAAGTCACTGGACAAGAAATTGTTTTAATCAATGGGCATCCTCTATCCATAGATTTTTCTAAGTTTCTTCCGAGACTGTGAATATGTGACCTGTCCCACAAAATGAGCATTATAAGCTGGAATTTACAATTTTGCAGTACAGTAGGGCAAAGCCAAAATTGAAAGAGTGGTTGATTTGTCGCCTTTCAGGTGAACCTCCATCCGTAAGTTCTGTTCTACTTTTACTAATTTTGTTTTCCCTCAAACATCTAAAGTAAAAAAAAAGTTAATTTCACCCCATGTTAATAGTTGACTCCAGTAGGATATTTCAATACCATTTTATCAAAAAATTACTTTTAGGCCAAAAGAAAAAAATACTCGATCTCTGGTCAGCGCGCGCGTCGATTTTAATCATGCGCGTCAACTTTTTTTCTCTTCAAATTAACACGGAAGCTACAACAGCGCCCTCTATTGCAACATCTCCTCAAATTTTTGTACCAAGGAGCACCAAGGAATGGGGAAATTGCACCAAGGCAAATGATAAAGGGCACCAAGGCAAATGATAAAGGGCACCAAGGCAAATGATAAAGGGCACCAAGGCAAATTATGGAGGACACCAATGTATAATGAGGACACTAAAGAGCAAAGTAGTACCCACCTTGTCTGTACAATTCAAGCTTGAAAAAAAAAAGCCACCAAAATAAAAAAAAACAGTGTCGCTGCATCAATTCCAGAACTTCGGTCTGACCAGAGACCGACTAATTTTTTTTTTTTGGCCTTACAACTTTTAATTTAGTTGGTGGTTTGGGTTTCCGCTACTGAACACGGTACCCCCAAATGTTAAACTATTAGAAGCTCTTGTTCTACAGAATCCAGATATAAAAATGTTTCAATTCATAAAAAATCTGACCCTATGCTCATTTCTGGTGACAGGTCACATATACCAGTGCATTTTTATTCTGTCGGGGGGGGGGGGGGGGGGGGGCAAGTGGTCAAAGGCAAGATTATCCAAAATTTGAAAACAGTTGACTCTGAATCTGTGACATGATTGGAGAAACAAAACATAAGAAATACTGATTTGTACAAATTAAAAATGCTCCAATTATTGTTGACATGTTATTGCCAAAATTATAACAAAAATAAAAGGATGGGATGAAAGACGTAACCTGCCTTTCCAAATGTACTTTTTCAATCCGCTTTGTGTCAATAATACATTTAAGCTTTTTCTCAACTATGGCACAAAATGGATTTCAAAGCGTATATGGAATGCTTTACAATGGTAATACTAAGCTTCATCACTCAATGCAATAAGTTGACGTATCAGTGACAACTATCTGCCCTTAATGTGTTGTTTCTCTGCTTTCATTAATTGGAAGATGACGGATGCAATCTTCTCGTAAATGGTGAACATCATAGCAGCAGTCAGGACGGTTTGGAGTAGCTTGGCCTCCAAGCCTTTGAAGAGACCCTGAAGCCCTTGGTTCCTGCAAACAATGAAATAATGATACTTCATTTTGTAATATTGTATTGCCCAAATCCCATGTAAACATACAATATCAAACCATACTGACGCGTTTGGTAATATTAAATAAAACCCCTCTATGCCAAATACAATGTACATGTATATGCTACATTCTTTCATCAATTACATGTATCATGGTAAAAGATTGTGAAATTTTATAGGGCTCATTCAATGACGGCCATCTCTATAGGAGCACTGCAACTTTGTATTTTACGCACGCATTGCGCAGTGTTGAAAATGTTCCAAACACGCGCGCTTGTTGCTCGAAATATGTTCGAAATACGATGCAGCCGATGCGCGTTATGCAAGTTCACGCTCAAAATGCCCATGCACGTGGATGGTCTGTAGGAAATGACGTCATTTGAACGAGACCTATTGGTAGAGAACTGGTCATGTGACAGACTCCGAGGAGTACATCATTCATGTTTCCGGGGTACATCACATCGATTGTTCTCAAAGACAGGGATGAGATTGTCGATTTAAAAAAAAAAAGTCTGAAAACTGGATGAAAGGTCTGAAAGATGCATTTCTTACTACACTGATAATGTCTTTCTCTCAGATTCAAGAAGTCTGAATTCAGACTAAAATCCAAAAAAAATCTCATGCCTGCAAAGACTTTTGAATAATTTTATCCCCTTTGCTTTGCACAACACAGCTAGAGCAATTGACTACAAGTGCTAATGGGCTTAACCTACCTAACAATAAAACAAAGCACCGACCACATGGACTTTAGCTTCTTGTGAGATTCGGATTCCTCTTTTCCATACTGAAAAATATCAAAATATCAAAATAAAAGTTTACAATCAGATTTTCAAACTCTCTGTAGTTTTTTAAACAAAAAAGTAATGTTCACCGTCACTTCTGCTAGTGCTGCTGATATATGGGCAATTCAACGGTTACTCACGTTACATTTTTGATGTACTTTTGAGTTTCCTTTGGCTGTAATTACCTTACTGAAAAGGTTTAATAACTGTTATCCCCATGGTAGATAGAGTAGACCTAGACCTAAGCACCAAAGATGACATCCAGAAAAATGTGTTATGTATGATAAACAAGACGCAAAAAATCGGTTACTCACATTACGAAAATGTAACGTGAGTAACCGATTTTGTACGTCTTGTTTATCAATACCTGTATACTATTAGTACTGCGGTTACTGACACCACTACCACATCTTATCTTATTATCATACATACCCTTTGCTTTGTCTGGACTAACTGAAGTGGGTAGGTGAGTAGTGTGGCTATAATCTTGGCAACAGCTCCCATCATAAAGTACAGCACAGATGAATGCTCCTGAGGAGAAAACGATAAAATAAAGTGAAACGTGTTGTGAGACATATGACTAATTGCTGTATTAAATTTGTTGATTGCTGAGCAACGAGAGTTACAATTATGCAAAATTTGTCAGGCCACATGTACGTGTGCAGAACGGCCGGGAACAGTTTTCCACAGAGATACACTTTTCTCCAGGTTTTTAACTGATGTTCTGGGGGAGGGGAGGGGGGTAGATGGATGATTGTGGGGAAGGAGATAGAGGGGGTATAGTAGTGGATTTTATGGGGAAGAAAGGGTAGATTTGGGGGAGGTATTTGGGTTAGTGGACAACATGTCATACATGTATTCGAGGTCTGTTCCCCTTGAATTTTCTGAATCCTTTCTTGAATATTTGAAGTTCGTACCCACATCAGTAACGAGGATCATTTTTCCAGCAGGGAAATGTAAATTTAACATTTACTTTTGCCCTTCATAAACTGATTTCATAAGCAGAAAATTGTGTGCTTAGCTGGACTATGAGCTCATTATCAAAAGATCCAAAACTCATCCAACACTGACCTTGTCTCCAGTGTATTTAGTCAGGTACCTCTTGAAAGCCTCATAGAACATGAAATGAATGGCAGGATTGAGGACAAGGAGAAGAGAAGACGAGGTACCGCTCCACAATGCACCCAAGCCTTCCTCTGAGATGATAGTCCTGAAGGCATCTACGGAAAAAAAACCCCAAATTACACATCTTTTACATATTCACGACCCAAACTGAGTGGTGATTTATAGTAAAGTTTTACTTGATCCTCTGGATACATAATTATTATACTAATTCTGAGCTACACCTGATCGGTAATGCAATTTTCGTCATTTTGTCGCTGGATTTTAATGAGTTATATTTGGTCTGAGGACTCCAAACTTGTTGAAGAATGTAGCCACACTATCTAACTCTCAAAATATGAGCCCCCACGACCAAGTACTGAATAATAATCTCATCTTTATTCGCATACGGGGTCGTCGCTAGAAATCCAGTGACAAAAATAAAGAAAAACATTAGCCAAGGGACACGGCTGTTCCAAGGCGTTTGTTCAGCACCAACTAGGTTGCATATTGTAGCCTAGCCGCGCGAGGTCGCTGTTCGCACTTCGTACAGTATATGTGAGTGCATAGTGCTAGCGCAAGGCTACTGTTTTTTTAGCGGCTGATCATCGAATGACGGATACGCATCGAATGCCTTGACCAAGGCTAAATAAAACCCTGTAAAACCTTGAAAATCATAGCAGGAAACCTCAGCTTAAGGCCCGTTAATTTTGCATTCTCCTCTTATAAAGTAGGTCAAAAAAGGACAAAGAAATGCTGACTAAATCTGAATGAGATACGAGTGTTTATTCAAACTTCTAATGCCTCCTCATTTGAACAAGCCTAAATCATGCAAACAAATGTAAGGCTTTAAGGACTTACGGAAGATGCCACTGTAGTGCGGATGTTTGCTCTTCTGTTTCTGCTCCGTCTGGAAGTTAGCACCTTGAAGTTTCATTCTCATGTTCACAACCCACATGGGTGTGGTCACTAGAACGTTGAAGACGCCTGGATGAGGTAACAGGACAGTCGCAAGATCAGTATTATGAATGGAAAAGAGAGTTCAGCTCAAGACGATCTTTTATACTTGTTGATTTCATCATTCACTCACAACAAAAATGACAACATATTTCAGCAAGGTGTTTAAGGTGAAGTTACGCAAACTTAACCTAAAAGCTGAGATCATGGCATCAATGTGTTTGCCTGGTTATGATTGAATGCCATGGTCCAGTGGTTACGGTGTTTGATTCGTGTACAAAGGTGCGTGGGTTCGAACCCGACCAGGAACATGGTGTTTGTGCCCTTGGGCAAGACACTTAACTACAATTGCCTCTCTCCACCCAGGAGTATAAAACGGTACCCGTGAGGGTCGAAGACCGATTGAGTGCTGATATCGGCTGCTGCGTGGTCCCATGGCCTGATGAACGGGGTAAAAATTGTAAAGCGCTTTGAGATCGATAATACGATGGAAAGCGCTATATAAGCACAATTATTATTATTAAAGCATGATGTTGGCCTCAAACTTGTATAGACCCCTCTCATAGACAGCCATCTTCGTAGGAAAATTACAACTGCGTTTTCAACGCCATCAGGTACGTGTGCGCGCAATGTGCTTAAAAAATGTTCTTAACAAAATTTCTTCGAAATACAGCACAGCTGACTCCCAAAATGCAGATCTATGCACGTGACAATCTGCAGGCACTGACGTCATTTGAGAGGCATCTATAGTGACATTTTCATATCCTTAGGTATGTTATGAATACATTCAGGGGTACAAAGTACTTCAGAAGAGAGTGAATTGCATCGGACAAAAATCCTTTCTCCAACAAATGGCACAAGCTCCCTCCATGAGTACACACAGCTACGAGACCCAATGATAAAACAGAGACATCAAATGCCAGGAAGTCCCAATTAAACGTGTTGGTTTTCTCAGAAAAGAGACTATGGGTCTCAATCTTAGTCATATCAGGATTAGCAGTGATGTGAGACTTGCCTTAATCCAGGGGATTTAACAGTTCTTTGGTCCGCATTTGCAAATTGGGTGTCCAATGGTCTTAAATCGGGGGGGAAAAAAGGATGTTGTAAAAGTTATTGAAGTTTTATCCATTTATATAAAACTGCATAATAAAATGGGTGTACAAAATGTGCCTACAGGGTGTAATAAAGACAGCTGGACACCCCAACTGGCTAAATTGTTTATACAGCGGTCCAACGGTTACAATGTCCAACTCACGCGCAATGGTCCATGGGTTCAAACCCTGATAGGATCATGGTGTTTGTGTTCTTGGGCAAGACACTTGACTACAATGACCTCTGTCCACCCAGGAGTATAAATGGGTACCTGTGAGGGTACAGACCATATACTGCCCTGATCTTGAGCTGGTCTCATGGCCTAATGAACAGGGGCAGTAACTGCTTTGAAACATATACGTACACGAAATAAAGCACTATACAAGCACCACACTAATATTAAAACCTCACAGTTCCCACTCACCAGCTACGATACCAATCAACAGTTCCTTGATGGCCACCGTGCCCTTCATGTGATCTGAGCAGGCTGCCTTGAGACCGTTGAAGGCGTAGAAGTAGACAAAGTTGGAGCAGCACAGGCTGCTGATGACGGGGAACCAGCCTCGGTAAAGGGAAACCCTACAAGAAACAAAAATAGCTGGTCTGGTTACCAATGAGTAATTGTGCTCGACACAAAATTCTAGATTTCCATGTTGCAGTTTGACCGTGTTGTACTGGTTTGGTGGTAAAACATCTGCTCTAGTAGGTTGTGCCCTAGTTGGTTGTAGGAGGTTGTGGGTTCGAGTCCCACCCAAGTTTGTGGGACAACAGTACACCCAAGTTTGTGGGACAACAGTGACATGACTGTCAGAGTTAACAATGTTATTGTGTGTGTGGTGGTTGTTGTTGGTTTTTTTTGGGGGGGGGGGGGTGGTCTCCATTTGCCCCTCCCCCTGGACCCGCTTAAGTATCATCATACTTCAGATACACATCTACAGATCCATCTCTGTATTTTCACAAATTATTATGCAGACATAGAAAACAGAAATCTCTTTCCTCCTGATTTATACTTACACTCCTTCTTCCCTGACAATTTCTGCAATAACATGTGGAGTGTATCTAGCCTCTCGCTTATCATCGACTACAAAGAATAGGAAAATAGAGACATCGTGTTTGAGCAATAACTGTTAATCTTTCAATTTTTATGGCAAAATATTGGAGAATTTTGGAAGACGGTGTCATAAAAATGGATGGGTGAATATGTTGGTGACCTCAGCATCGTTTTGTAGTGACAAATTTAAGTGTGAGTGGCAAATTATTTCAGCACCCCAATTTACCTTAACTGGGGTGTTTGTGGTGCACATACAGCATATCCCAATAAACAGTGTGCATGAAGAAGTCGCTGATTTGCTCAAAAGGTGGTCATACTTTCTAATCAAATGTTATATTATTTTATGCCTATGGTCTTGTTTATAATTGGTGAAAATATCAAGAAAATCCATCAATGCAAACCAGAGATACATGTATAGTTGATTTTATAAGGCTATATTATTTTCCTCCTGCACAATTAGAATCCTGTAGTTAAGCTTAGGCTAATACATTTCAGCTGTCAAAGAACATTGCATGTGCATTGTCCTTTCAAAATCTTTATCAAAGACTAAACACCTGATATTAGGCATTCCAAGTGCTATCAGATTTCATTATATAATGTTATGTACCCAAATTGTTATGTGTGAAAATGCAACATACAGGCCATGCAATATTTCAAGCACTACGTAACGCCAAAAAAAATGACCAGTCTGTTACGATTAATCATCCAAAACAAAGACATATAAATGATCTCTCAAAAAATCTGGCACAACGGTTGGACTTTGATGTTCTTGCCTGGAAGTGAAACAATAAAAAGTCTGTATTCACTGTCACAAAGTCCTGCATGCTTTGATTCTTTGAACCTATATGTACATAATGTAAAACATGACACATGACTTTGTGGAGAATGAAAACTATGGAGGTCATTGTCTTGTTATCAACCATTATTTGAAACTTTTGAAACGTCAAATTCCCTCTCCGGAAGCCCCCTGCTCTTATCAACATGATCAAAGGGTAACTGCTACATAAACTCAAAACTAAAGTGAATCAAATTTGGATACAAATATTATTTGTGAAATACTAGCGTGCACTGTTGACCAACATGTACACATTCACAAGGGCCCAGTTCAAGATGAAAGAATTACTCACTCTGTAGCCTCGTTCTTGCCGTTTCCAGAGGATAGAAGAGCGACATTGCTGCTATACTTCCCTGGAATTGAAAACAGATGGAAGTGTCGCAATGATTAGCCATAATTTGCGAGTGATCTGTACCCTTTGGGTTTTTAATTTGAAAAACATCTGGTACACTGACTTGCTCAGAATGCTTGGCACATTTTAACTTTGAATTCTCCAGACCAAAGACACTGTTGCTAATCACATGATTCAGGGCAAGCTCTTGCATAGTTACGTAAGTGATGCTCAGTACCAATACATTGTTCACAATGGGTGAGAATGGCACTAAGACACCAGACCATGCCGGAGCTGGGGGTTGCTAGCATAAGGCTTGCCCCGAATCACAGTCTCTTTGGTCAGGAGAATCCAAAGTTAAAATGTGCAAAGCATTGGATTAAGTCAGCGTTACAGATTACTGTCTAGAATTGTTCTCATAAATCTTCTTTGTTTGGTTCTTTTTTTTTTTCCCGACAATACTTCTCCGTGGGTTTTCTCCTAAACGGTTGAAGATATGAACTTGTAACTTTCAATATATATCGACCCTCATCCCAAGTGGTGCATGTTACTCTGACGACATGATGACATCATCGGGCATCAAATTACAAGCGATTTTAGCTGAAAAAGTGACCAATTACTTTTACCTATAACAATGATGTTTGTATTCTGGAATCAGATAGACCATATAAACTTGATGAACATTTTTTGTAGTGTAAGTGAACTCGCTTGACCTTTACTTCCGGGTCAACCGGAAGGTCAAAGTTAGGTGATTTCAAAATGAAAATACATTTAGCCTGAAATGAAAACAAAGTAAAATTTCTTCCGAACGGTTTACGGTATGATCATAAAACCTAGTGTGAACTTATAGTTGTACCATGTTACGGAGATGTTATACATTTTGTTACATCATCATGACGTCATCAGGCATCAAATTACAAGTGATTTAAGTGCAAAATTTGACAAATAGTTTGCGCTATATCTTTTGAACTAAATAGAGTATCGTGTTCATTTTTTTCGTGAGGTTGTAGACTATGCCGTGAGAAACATTTCTCGTCCCCGGACACAAAACCGCTGTTACCGGAAGTGTAAAAAAACCTGGATATAACTCAAAAGTGGAAGCTTTTTACTACAGACAAAAAATTATGAAAGTGTTTAGTGAGGAATGCCAGTGTAGCGTGAATATCCAACTCCATTAAAAATGGACTCATTGGTAATATTGCGCATGCGTAAGTGCGATAATATGCTATTTTTATGATCATAATGAGAGGGTGACCTATACAATCTCTCAACCGATAGTATTAGTGTCGAGCGCAATTTGAGTCCCCCACGCAAGTTTAAACTTGCGCGCGCAAGTTTAAACCTGCGCGAGGGACTTCCGAAGCACGCAAATTACACCGCGCCATTTTAATTTGCGTGCGCAAGTTTAAACTTGGGCAAAGGCGATCGCAACCTTCTTTTGCGGGCGGGATTTTCATTGATGAAGAATTTTTTTTCAAAACACGAGTAGGCCTACATGGAGAAACAATGGAATAAATGAATGAACAAAGAAATAGATAAAAAGGAAAATTCAATTAGCGTCTACATGTATGAAAAGAAACATTGAGATTTAGCAGTGCAGTGCTTAGGCCAAAAAAAAATAAGTCTCCGGTTTCTGGTATGGAGCTTGCCCAAACAGTGGTGCGGGACGCAGCTTTTTTTTTTTTTTTTTTTTTGCTTCAAATGTCGGCTGATGACTGCAAATGGTGCCCGACTAAACTTCGTGCAAATATAATGGGAGTCCAGAGAGGCCGCATAGGCCTAAAGCTTATTCTCGATCATTACCCCATCTAAAAACATGTTTTTCATTAAAAAATTTTTTTTTTTCATTTTGCCGACGTGCATGGCTACGGCGACGCGCCCGCATACCAGAAACCGGAGACTATTTTTTGGCCTTATCAATATCAGAGAAGTTGTTTAAGGGTACCCGGGGGCGGGGCTGGGGAGGGGACCGGGCAAGCAATTAACTTAAGCACACTAGCGGCGATTGCTTGGAAAGTGTACTGAAGTTGTTCAACAATGGAGACCAGCTTCAAGTTTTTGCTTTGTAAACCTAATTAGCATTTTACCGTATTTATATTCTTGAATGTAAATAAATCATAATTTCCTAGGTGTAACCCACTGTTAACATAAAAAGAATGATTATGATCCCTTCAATTGTTCAAGTTTTGACGTTATAGTAATCATTTACATTATTTTTTAAAATGCTTTAAATTACATCAAATGTATTTTACAATTAAAAAAGTACTTACTCTTAAAAAAATACTAAGTAATTTAACAATATTAATAAATTGGGCGGTGCAATAATTTATATTGTTTTTAGAAATACTTGCATAACATTTCGAGCGCTGTGTACACTTCAAAAATGCATAATTTAAAAACAAAATTAGTGAACGCATTACTAATTAAATTAATTAAATTTATTACTTTAACAATTATGTTATTGCAGGCTCAATAATTCATATTAATGTTTACAACTTAAAAACGCTATGCATATAAAACACTAATTATTTAAAAACGTAATGAATTTGCAAATGATTTAATTAATGAATTTATTTAATTAATTAATTCGACTTAATGAATAAATATGTTGTTTATTAAACAAAAATCCTAATGAGCCATAAACAATAATACACATGCAAAGTGCATTTAAATTGTTCGCATTACCACTCCTTATCTCTCCTTAAAGGGAATATACAACATTTGCAAACATCGAAAAATAAAACTACCAAGTTTTTGCGAAATACCTTAATAGGATGTTGGTAAATGACAGTCTAAAGCATCCTGTAAAATTATGGCACCTGGTATACTGTCATTTTCAAGAAAAGTTGTATTTTTGTATCAATTTCCAACGCTGATCGGCCGATCAGCGTTGGAAACAACTGGCTTTTTTTCAAATACTGGCCCCAATTGACCATTGCACTTGTTTGCAATCGATTACAAACCTATGAACGGGTACGAGCCAGCTAGACTGGTTTCCTGACCTTACAATTCCCCAATATATGTAAACTGCTCTGTTTCTTCTTATATGGAGTCAGGGAACCAGACTACAGGAAAATGATCGTTTTTCTTGGTTTTTTAAGCATTTACGAACCCAAAACCTCCAAAAAGTCAGTGTAACTATATTTGCTTTATATTTCCAACCCACCAATTCCATCCATTTCTGAAAATTACAGCAAAAGCAAATGATGTATATTCCCTTTAATGAAATGTTTCAAAAAGGCATTGTCTCCCGAAGCTCAGCGATACTATTAAATCGGAGAAAAAAAAATCTGCTTTAAAAATAATGTTACATATTAACTGCATGAGTATACCCGGGAAAAAATATAGTTTAGCGGCTTTCTATGCGTGGCCGGGAAAATCTATGCAGTGCGCAAGTTAACTTGCGCGCGCAATTTGTAGCAAGGAAATTAATGCGCGCGCAAGTTTAAACTTGCGTGCACGCAAGTTTAAACTTGCGCGGTGGACTCAAATAGCACGCAGCCATACATTATGGGCGAAACAAGAAACAGCCGTCCCATTGCAACTTGCATGTCTGGCCTGAGCGACAAGATCGATTTGCATAAGTCAGAAATTTAACGTGTTCACGATCGCGAGGGGAGCTCTCAGAATTGAATGGGAAATTTCACTTTTCATCCGGATCGTAAGTAAACTTCAGTACAACCATCTTAATTTATGTCTAAGTTGTACCTCAGGTAGGGTATCTAGTAATTTGGAGGCTGTTTTGAGGGTGAAATCTGATGTTTTTGTTGGGCAATGTTGGGTTTTGGGTCAATGTGTTGCTCGGCATATAACTTAGGATTAGCTTGGCCCTACTATCGCCAGACCATGTCCGAATGTTAAAAAGGCGATAAGTTGGATCCAAGTTACTTGGCATGTGAAACCAGTAGGCCCTATACAATGATGGCCCACCCTCATTAGTTTCAATACGAGTTTTGGCTAATTCATGAAAATACATGTGGTGAGGGCGGTTAGGTCATGGTTAGGTAGAGTGCAAGTGAATCAGTGAGTCACCAGTTGCGTAGTGAACACGCGTAGCCTACACACGTGTACATTGTGATGAGGACTTTTCTACCGACATGACCGTGTTTACTACGTCATGTACGTGATGTATCGAAACTTTCAAAACAACTTGGACTAGCAAAATGTACTCACAGCTGCTCCAGCCACGGCATGTACCAGAGTCTGGTAAGACAGTATTGAGGACGGAGTACCTGACATCTTCCTCTCTCATCATTCGAGGATTTTATGACGGCAAAGGGGCTAAAACTTTGTATTTGGGTGAAGTTCGTCGTGCTCTTGCCTCGTATCGAAATATTTTGTAGCCATTGATAATACCGCCCTCTATGTTCACGAAGCCATGCGGCGATTTTCTATGGGCGTAGCCCAATGGCGGAAAATTCGTCTCATTTATTGAACAGCGCATTGGTCATTTAAATTCAAATGCGCGTTGGTCATTTAAATTCAAATGCATTTTATTCAACTGAGCATGAAATTAAAGCGAAACCATTCGCAAATAATAACGTTTAATGTTAATTTCCTATATGATTTTCATATTCATTTAAAAAGCACAATAAACAGAGCCTTCCAAAATCGTAGATTTCCTTCTTTTTTTTTTACATAAAAAAGAACCTCACAAATTGTTTAATAATGTAAAGCAAGTAAGAAATACGTATGTTGTAAATATTTCTATAATTAGAATAAAACCAAACGTTTCTTCAGTGCTGGCCACTGACAAAATAGAATGACAGAACGCATGATTTAAAAAAAAAAAATAATAATGTTCAGAGGCGTAAATGGGGGGGGGGGGGTACATCCCCCACTTTGTGACCGGGGAGATGGTCTGTTGGATTCCCCCCCCCCCCCCCCCCCCCCACTTTTTCGTGGTGAGAAAAAAGGCGGATTCTTAGCTATTTTTCAAACTTTCAAACAACCAAGATGTATTTGCTGAAAAAGGGAGAAAAAAGTACAAAAACTTTAATGCGCCCGTTTTGGGGCCGTGACATATATTATGTATCATGACCAGCACCCCCAAGTGTCACGTAGTTTCCAGCGAACACCCCCCACCACCCCCGTCCCCCGCTTTTCAAGTTTCCACGGCCGCCGCATGGGCGTCGAGAGGCCCCCCCCCCCGGAAAACGAAAAAAAAGGGGGAAAAAGAGAAAGAGATGCGAAGCCATATTGCTGTTAATTGGATGGGGGGGGGGGGTAGGGCAAATGCTCCCTGCTCACGGCTCGAAAAAAAAAACCTGATAAATTGAGAATATAATGAAAAAGTTAGGGATTTGTTTGGGAAAATTTGCTTTGCCCCCCCCCCCGGAAAAATCCTGGTGACGCCCGTGAGTCGGCCGGGTAACGTTTTGATGTAAGTCATCCCATCCCCCCCCCCCCCCCCCCCGTCACCCTCCCCCAGTCCCCGGCAAGAATTACGCTACTGATCATCCACACCAACAGTGCGGATTTGAAACTGGATTATAATTATGAAATTTGAATTTGTCCATGGATATTACTCGAGTCGAGTGCTAAATCAACCGGGAATATAGGGGGCCTCCTGAAATTCCAACACGTCTATTTTGCATTTTTCGCTTTTCACAAAATTAAAATAATTGGACAAAATATCTATAACTGTCAACATCAAAAACAAACGGCCCGAGTAACCCTCAGCTCAAGCGGCCCGTTGCTAACTTTTCACGGTATTTTCATAGACATGGTATTTTGCAGGTGTAGTGTGAATTTAGGTTTGGGTAGTATAACATCCATTAGGCCAAAAAAAAATCTCCGGTTTCTGGTGCGTCGCCGTAGCCATGCGCGTCGGCAAAATTAAAAGTTTTTTTTCAATGTAAGATGATGTCTCAAAACTGCCAAACTCACTGGTTTGACTGGAATCCTGCTGCTGCACAATTTTAACGTGTTTTTAGATGGGGTTACGATCGAGTATAAGCTTTATGTAGCCTCTCTGGGCTCCCATACATTTTGCACTCGATTTAGTCGGGCACCATTTGCAGTCATCAGGCGAAATTTGAAGAAGAAAAAGTAAGAAAAAAAAAAAGCCGCGTTGCCGCACCACTTTTGAGGCAAGCTCCATACCAGAAACCGGAGACTTTTTTTTGGGGGGGGGGGCCTTAATTATTGGGAGTCCCTCCACTCCTTCTTTAGCCACGCCTATATGCCGTTCATTTGCCGACTGAGGCTCTAATTGCCTACTGGGGGGGGGGGGGGGGGGGTAATCACTGTATCGGGCGCGAAACCGACCGAGCACTGTATGGTTTTAGTTTTTCTTTGAATTGGATCTTTGCACAGTTTTAGTGGGATTCAATTTTGTCCTGTCAATCCCACAATGTGTGCAAATATTGGTTACCACCTTAAAGAAAACAACTCTTTTTTCTATGGGCGTAGCCCAATGGCGGAAAATTCGTCTCATTTATTGAACAGCGCATTGGTCATTTAAATTCAAATGCGCGTTGGTCATTTAAATTCAAATGCATTTTATTCAACTGAGCATGAAATTAAAGCGAAACCATTCGCAAATAATAACGTTTAATGTTAATTTCCTATATGATTTTCATATTCATTTAAAAAGCACAATAAACAGAGCCTTCCAAAATCGTAGATTTCCTTCTTCTTTTTTTTTTACATAAAAAAGAACCTCACAAATTGCTTAATAATGTAAAGCAAGTAAGAAATACGTATGTTGTAAATATTTCTATAATTAGAATAAAACCAAACGTTTCTTCAGTGCTGGCCACTGACAAAATAGAATGACAGAACGCATGATTTAAAAAAAAATAATAATAATGTTCAGAGGCGTAAATGGGGGGGGGGGGGTACATCCCCCACTTTGTGACCGGGGAGATGGTCTGTTGGATTCCCCCCCCCCCACTTTTTCGTGGTGAGAAAAAAGGCGGATTCTTAGCTATTTTTCAAACTTTCAAACAACCAAGATGTATTTGCTGAAAAAGGGAGAAAAAAGTACAAAAACTTTAATGCGCCCGTTTTGGGGCCGTGACATATATTATGTATCATGACCAGCACCCCCTAGTGTCACGTAGTTTCCAGCGAACACCCCCCACCACCCCCGTCCCCCGCTTTTCAAGTTTCCACGGCCGCCGCATGGGCGTCGAGAGAGGCCCCCCCCCCCGGAAAACGAAAAAAAAGGGGGAAAAAGAGAAAGAGATGCGAAGCCATATTGCTGTTAATTGGATGGGGGGGGGGGGGGGGGTAGGGCAAATGCTCCCTGCTCACGGCTCGAAAAAAAACCCTGATAAATTGAGAATATAATGAAAAAGTTAGGGATTTGTTTGGGAAAATTTGCTTTGCCCCCCCCCCCCCCGGAAAAATCCTGGTGACGCCCGTGAGTCGGCCGGGTAATGTTTTGATGTAAGTCATCCCATCCCCCCCCCCCCCGTCACCCCTCCCCCAGTCCCCGGCAAGAATTACGCTACTGATCATCCACACCAACAGTGCGGATTTGAAACTGGATTATAATTATGAAATTTGAATTTGTCCATGGATATTACTCGAGTCGAGTGCTAAATCAACCGGGAATATAGGGGGCCTCCTGAAATTCCAACACGTCTATTTTGCATTTTTCGCTTTTCACAAAATTAAAATAATTGGACAAAATATCTATAACTGTCAACATCAAAAACAAACGGCCCGAGTAACCCTCAGCTCAAGCGGCCCGTTGCTAACTTTTCACGGTATTTTCATAGACATGGTATTTTGCAGGTGTAGTGTGAATTTAGGTTTGGGTAGTATAACATCCATTAGGCCAAAAAAAAATCTCCGGTTTCTGGTGCGTCGCCGTAGCCATGCGCGTCGGCAAAATTAAAAGTTTTTTTTCAATGTAAGATGATGTCTCAAAACTGCCAAACTCACTGGTTTGACTGGAATCCTGCTGCTGCACAATTTTAACGTGTTTTTAGATGGGGTTACGATCGAGTATAAGCTTTATGTAGCCTCTCTGGGCTCCCATACATTTTGCACTCGATTTAGTCGGGCACCATTTGCAGTCATCAGGCGAAATTTGAAGAAGAAAAAGTAAGAAAAAAAAAGCCGCGTTGCCGCACCACTTTTGAGGCAAGCTCCATACCAGAAACCGGAGACTTTTTTTTTGGGGGGGGGGCCTTAATTATTGGGAGTCCCTACACTCCTTCTTTAGCCACGCCTATATGCCGTTCATTTGCCGACTGAGGCTCTAATTGCCTACTGGGGGGGGGGGGGGGTAATCACTGTATCGGGCCCGAAACCGACCGAGCACTGTATGGTTTTAGTTTTTCTTTGAATTGAATCTTTGCACAGTTTTAGTGGGATTCAATTTTGTCCTGTCAATCCCACAATGTGTGCAAATATTGGTTACCACCTTAAAGAAAACAACTCTTTTAACTTTAAGATATACATAGAAGTACGATCAGTAGAAGTGTCGCACAGAAAGGTTCGCTAACTGTGCACTCCCACAACTTGTCCACATTTTAAACTGACTTTTAATACTTTGTCCACAACATTGTCATGTTTCAGTCTTCAAAGAAAAAAAAACATGCAGGCTAGTGAAAATGCCCGCGGGCTAGTTAAGAGTCTGTTTCAGTAGCCGGGCTGGCTAGTGAAAAAAAGTTAAGGTCGAACCCTGGACTTTAAGTATGTCTTTTTATGTACATGTAAATGTTTAGGGTTTTATACTTAATCATATTGAGTTTTAAATAGTATACATTTTTTAAAGATCGCACGTTCACATGTACAATTTAGTTTTTTAACTGCGCAAGGGCGGATCCAGAACACATTTTTTTTTTTTGGGGGGGGGGGGGCCAAAAAACAATTTTGGTCCCCCAAAAAGAGGGCCCCAAAAAATTACGGCGTGTTCATGGGGTTCAGGGCCCGCTGAAGGGCCGCGAACATTTTTGGGATTCTATATAATCTGTGGTGCGATCTGAGGCAACTTCTGACCACTTTTAACAATTTTTTTTTGAGGAAAAGATGGTGGTGTATGCAGTGCCTGCCTTTATTCCGACGTACGTCACTTAAACCAAAAGAAAAAAATATTAAGTTCGTTTTTTTTTTGTGGGAGCCATGGCATTGCCCCCCTCCCATCCGCCCTTGTACTGCGAGACATGCTTTTAATAAACCATTGTTGAATTGAATCGATTCTTCAATGAGTAAACACAATGTAATACAATGTAGTACACGACGGTGCAAAAATGCGTATTTACCTTACCGCAAATAGGGGGGGGGGGGGGGGTATATACAAATATTGAATTCTTCGAGTGGTGTAGTAAAACTAGCCTCCCGAGGTGATCCATGGACATTCTATTTTCCCGAGGCGAAGCCGAGGGAAATAGAATGCTCCCATCGATCACCGAGGGAGGCTAGTTTTACTTCACCACGAAATAAAGCATTAAATCTTTGTTTTATAACACTTCACCCACAGATTCTGCTTGGTTATAATATTCGGCCAATCAAGACAAAAAAATCTGTGGGTGAGGTGTTATAATATTAACTATGCCCACCTTGGGAAAAATTGTGCCCACATTTCATAAACATTTCATGTTAGCTTGAAATCAATATTATTGTACAACACAGCTGGAAATTGGAATGGGAATAGGAAATTTTCACAAAGGTATAGGCCTAGGGCTCGCTGAGATCAGATATCTTCCCCCAAATATGCGCAGTGTCCGCTCCGACAGTCTTGGTTATTTATTTATAGGTATTTCTGTTTCATTATTTTCTTCTCAGTTTCCCCCCTTTTGGTCCACGAAAAAAATTATCGTTGCTTTTGAGGGGATCATCAAGACTTCATTATCATTTACGCAACTTTCCCTGTTTGTATTACAGGCGAATGCGTCAAGCCTCGCACTCACGAGATCGTATTTCCATTGACGATGATTAAAATAAGTGAGATTCATTAAGTTACGATCTGGAGTACATCTCTCTTGGGGCACGCTTCGTTCCGTTGCTAAGAGACCGTGTGTGAGGCGCGTGCATAACCAGAAGACGATTGTTTGTGGCAACGTGTGTGTATACATTAATTTACTCTCTGCAGGCTATAACCTAAAGTTATTCAGCTATAACGAGACAAGTAACAAGTCGCCAGAGCTATTCCTGACTAATAAATGGGAACTTTAATCCACAGAGTCTAACAAAATATATATTGGAACAGCTTAACCTTTCACCAATATCAGTATGTTAAAATGAGTGATTTATTAACACGAAAAGCAAGTTATGCGATTCCATACAGAACTTGTAACAAAACTAATGCGGTAGTGACAAAACGTGGGTTTTTTTAGCTTAAAGTAATTTTTGTCTAAGTTTCAATTAAGTTTAAGGTGTCATGTATTTTTTGTCGTAGATCCAATCCTTGAAATATATCTTTGTGGTCCATTTAACTTTATTTGTAATCTTCATATTGTCATTTTAAGGGCGTTCTTGGTGCCTTTTGATTTTATGCCGACGAAAAGTTCATTGTAGTATACAAATAACGAATGTTTGTGAGTGCAATGGTAAGAATAATTTGCAATTATCCTTTCCATTGCACGAATGTGAAACCAGAGCTTTTGAAGAATGTCACCGTGCGCCGCTCAGGGTGCTGGCACAAAACTGCGTTCGTTCGTGATCTCCGCATCAGGGAAGCGACCCAACATAATTGAATTAATTCATTCACCGCACTTTATCCATTAGTCCGATACTTAAATGGAAGGTTTTGACGTTACTTCAGGCTGGGAGGAAATGATGGGCCTTTACCGGTGATATTTCCCAAGGGCTGCTAATTGCATGTCAATTTACGCTAGGATGAATGGAATGGCGTGTCGACCCTTGACGATGAGACGTATATTCCAGTTGAAAACCTTTCTGTAACTTGAAAGCAGACGGCTGTTTGCACTGTTTACAGTTTGTAATTGTTTAAAATGTTTTACATTTTATTCCACTTGTAATTACTTATAGTTTTTTGTAGTGAGCTGTCCAACCTATAATTGCCCTTTTAATGAAAAATAAAATAGTTTGAATTGAATTGAATTGAATTGAATTGAATTGAATTGAATTGAATTGAGGCATCAAGGCTGAAACCACGTTGCTATAGTGATTGTGCCAGTCCAGACCTATAGCTGGCCCGTTCCCTGACCTCAGACTGAGAGGGTTCGTCAAATTCCAAAGTGGAACTTTTTGCATATTGTGGACACATTATCATGAAGATGTGCTTAGGCCGTTTTTTAATAACTTGGATTACGGATTTTTCAGGTCCCGAGGTCGGGCGTCGGCGGGTAGCGGGGGAAATATCAAAACGGTATGGGTTGGAAAATTTGCATAAAGTCAAGCGTCCGATTGATATCATACACTTCCACAGATAAACTGTTCGGCATGTTAAAACACACGACTTGCAATAAGTAAATCCATCAGCAAATCTCAAGTAAATTCACAAGTCCATTAACAAGGCGCGGTTCTAGGGGGGGGGGGGGCTTTAGCCAATTTTCAAAGTTGACGTCACATGCGAATTGTCTCCCCCCCCCCCCCCACAAAAAAATATTAGATAGGGGCATATGTACTCTTTTTATAGGTAATAGTGTCCACGATGGCCGTAATATTTCAGCGCTCCCCATTGAAAATGTGGTACGACCCCCCCCCCACCCCATCACACACACACACCCCTATTCAGTTTCGGAGGCCAACTGTCCCGAGAAGCCAGTAACCGGTACCGTACTTCGCTCGTACCCACCGCCCTGCAGTACCGTACGTACTTTAACAATAACCGACTTGGCACCAAGTCTACACGCCTCCCTGCAAACAATTCTGGATCCACCCCTGATAGCCCCCCCCCCCCCCCAAAAATATAGGCTCCAGAACCGCGCCTGCCATTAACAAGCAAAAATAACTTGTGATGGACTTGTGTTGGGCTTGCTTCTCTTTCTGTTATTTGTTTTTGGATGTGATGACTTTTAGGTCTTCCCTAAAAGTGTTTTTAAACCCCATCTCTATTTTGGAAAAACTGTAACCCGCTGCAAAATGTAAACCGATTCTCCGGTCCGATTTCCTCCAAACATCTAAATGTTTACATGCTCACTGGCCTACAATCTTCAAGGACGTCTGAATTACTGGAGACAAAATGGATACAGTGATGATATGATGCACATGCATGGCGGCGAGACGGCTCCCACTAGTTAGCTGGTCTCTCGATCAGAATATTTTGGTTTGGGAACCAGACCAGACTAAACCTGTACCCCACCCATGGTGCACCAGACCATTAAAATCAGCCAAACGCCTTGGCAAGGTGTTTGAAACCTGTAGTTTAAAATCAATGGTGCTCATCCACCCATGACTGCGAAGAAATGCAGGCAAAGCTGATAAAGTCTTTCATTGAACGTTATGATATCGCGATGTTGTTTTGAGATGACATGAAACGGTCGCCAACATTATAATAACTGTCGACTGGAGACTTGTGGAGAGAGGGCGGGCATATACACGGCGGTATAATAGGTTGCAAATATTAGAACATCCTATTTGCCGATCGTGCTTGGCGTGGGATCCAAATTCGTGTAATGTGCCTGAAGCTTCGGATTTGTTGGCGCCTAAACATATTTTCCTGCATCATTTGTACCGTGACACTCCCACACTTTACAAGCGGATATCATACTGTCACCTGGACATTGTCAGTCATCGCTATGGCAATTACCGGTAATAATAATTCATTGGCCGTCTTGGACACGACGAGCGATGATGACGACCTACCGGCGACTGTGATAGTCGTCGCCTCGGTGTGCGCATCGGGGCTCGCTCTTGTCACTGTCGTCGGTAACCTTTTGGTAATCACCGCTTACGTGAAAAACAAGAAACTGCGAAGCATCGCCAACAGTTTTCTGGTTTCCTTGGCATGTGCTGACCTGCTGGTCGGAATTGTGGTCATTCCGTTCTACATCTCCCTGGAATTTGTCAATCGGGGGAATTGGTATCTAGGACAGTGGGCGTGCTTCTTTTTCTTCGCGTTCGACGTCATGGCCTGCACCGCTTCCATTTTACACCTGTGCGTCGTTTCGGCCGACCGCTACGTGGCCATAGTCCATCCCATGACATACCCGGTGAAAATGACCAGGAGGCTCGCCTGTGTGCTCATGCTCGTGGCCTGGGGTTTGTCACTCTGTGTGTCCTTCCCCTGGATGCTGTACTGGAACACCATCATTCCAGTGTCGCCCGAACTCGGCAACCACTGCCTGCTGCCCTCCCCAGTGCTTTACAATGTTGCGTCATCCGGCATTTCGTTTTTCGTCCCGGCAACGATAATAATCGTGCTCTACGCGAAGATGTTCTGCGTAGCTTGGCAACACAGTAGGAGGGTCCAGAAAGGCAGGCTTCAGGTGGGAAATGGCGATGGGGAGCCTCACCAGGAAGCCATGAGAATACACCGAGGCGGTCGTGCACAACAAGCCCAAACCGAACTACACCGGGAGTACCGAGCAGCGAAGACAGTTGGGCTCGTGGTCGGGGCTTTCATGGTTTGCTGGTTGCCGGTCTTTATCATCATAGTCATCAACCCATGGTGCGGGGAAGCTTGTAAGGAACTCAGAAGCTACATCAACTGGCTTGGTTTCATCAATAGTGCTGTCAACCCTTTCATTTACGCGTTCACCAATTTGCAGTTCAGGGAGGCCTTCGCAAGTATTGTGTGCTTTGCAAGAAACAGGACAGGTAGAGGAAGAAACGGACTGCATTCGGATTGCAGGCAAAACAGGTTCTTTGCAGGACATGCACCCCAAACTCGAGTTTCAAGTTCTCCACCAACGAAATACCAACTTAAGCACATCTACTTCTAAATTTGATGCAAAAGAATTCGAAGGTGTCTCAAGTTATTAATTAATTAGAGTATTTAGATTAGAAATTAATTAGAGTATTTAGATTAGACCAAAAGGTATGCTGAGATGGTCAGAAAAAAACCGTACATACCTGTTTTTGTTATGTACTATATCACTGTGTGGTTATCAAGTCAAATTAGTACCAAGTTAATAAAATAATTAAGGTATTTGTTTGTATTGTTCATCGCAAGTCACCTAACTTGTGATTCGACCCAATTAACTGGTATAGTTGACGTGTGTGTGATAAAGATCCTTTATTTTGTCAGCCACCTGCAGCTGCTTGGACTAGATTTTTCCAGTCAGTAGTGAATATATAGGAAAAATAGTAACGCAAATAACTAAAATTCGGGAGTCAAATCCAACTACTTTGTGTAGTCATAATATGAAACTTTGCATGTTTAATTAAATCCCTCGTACATTCTCGATAACTAGGAAAAATGCAGTCAATATTTTGACTAAAGTTGTTTTTAGAGTGCATTGCGTGTATATCAAAGCCCCATTATGCCCATTTTGTCGGTGAAAAACGTGCAACCCGACCAGCATTTAGACCTTGACCACACAAAGACGCGAATAATTATATTTTCTAGGTCTTTACAAAATTAATGTTATTCATTAAAAAGTTACTGGATTATTGTTTTACTACGAAGCTTGTGGCTTAAAAAGGCACTCATGTATAACTGCGTTCAACTTATGCAAAAGGGACTGAATAATTGACGAAGTCCTTGTTGCATAAATTTAAAACAATTTTGCTTTAGTGCTTTTTTAAAAATAAATGCTAGCTTACTTGGAAGAAAAAAAAATTAAAAAGCGAAAACACGGAGGTCATAATAAAAAATTCCGAAGCGACCATTTCAGCAGTAATTAAAATACTTTGACCCCAACAATATTTGGGCATGAGAAATTTTATTAAAATGGGCCATGTGCATTTAATATTAGACATATGTTTAAGTAGAAAAAATGACAAAGAATAATTGAAGATAAAATGACGGAGAATACTGTGGAATTAATTTCGTTTGAAATAGTATGCGATAAGATAAAGAGATTAGAAGAAAACAGAAATGGTGTGAAGAAATATTGTTATTTCCAACAAGACAGACATTGCTTAACGAAACAACTTTTATTAATTAATTATGAGATAGAAGAATTTTACGAGGACCTACAGTCTTGGCTCAATTCGGGATATTTGTTTATAGGTTATTCCAGCTATTTTAAAACATTTTCGTTCGAATTCACCGATTCTTATATTCAAATTCGTCCGGCAACATCGTTTAAGTGCACATCCAATGTTAAATTTCGTCTTTTGTCAAACAATTTCAAATTTAGTCCGAACAAATTCCAAACAATGAGCACAAGTTTTCGACCAGGAGTATTCGATTTCGTCTCGTCTATGCCGAATCGTGTTATTGAGAAATCAAATTCGTCTAATGCCACACAATTTAGAAATGATTTTTTTTCCATTTCGTCAGACTTCATAGCGATATCTTCAAATGCATGCATGCCTCTAATAAGAATAAGTCTTTACTTCTTTATCTTCTTAAAATATATTTTAGGCATATTACACGGGGATTTATGGGTTATCGATTCGTGGCTTTTGTAGTTTCCTTTTTTTCATTGTCAGACTTTTCTTTTCTTTTGTTTATTTTAAATAATGTTGTATTGTTTATCTTGGTAATCTTTACTTTTTTTGGTAACTCTTCCTTGAGATCAGTACTCTGCTTTGGTCCGAAAAATCCTGCCAGCGAATATGCCAAATCGTCCTTGGGGAAACAAGGAAAATTCTCTAGAACACACCTGACTAATTTTGATTGACTAAAAGACGAATTTGAACTCTGAATGCTGCCATCCCACAACAGCCTGGACGAATTTGATCTGTAATGACGAATATTCTCGACACGATGACTAAAGAGGGTGACCAAACTTTGAAGTTGAATGGTCAATGACTAAATTGGCTTTGGTAAAAGCGTGTGAATTTTTTTCTCGGATGAAATTGAATGTCAGAGTTGGTGAATTGAATGCAACATGTTTTAAAATAGCTGGGGAAACCTATATTATCCCCTGTAAGGTCTAGTGTGTGTAGAAGGGACAAAACCGTCTTGAACTAAGAATGTCTATCACATTCGCACGAAAGGCTCTAAGCAGTTTTAAAAGTACTACTTCTAGACATTCCATGTATATACAATCCAGTTCCTTGACCTTTTTGCACTACTAAGTATAGATTTTCTCGGCTATTTTAAAACGTTCATCATTCGAATTCCCGGTTCTAATATTCAAATTCGTCCATCAACATTGATTTAGTTCACTTTCAATGTTCAATTTCGTCTTTTGTCGGACAATTTCAAATTCCGAGTTCAAGCAAATTTCGGAGTATTCGATTTCGTCTCGTCTACGCCAAACATTGTTATTCGGAAATCAAATTCGTCTACTGAGACGAATTCGATCTCCGAATGCTTCCCTTCGGCAACAGCTTAGACGAATTTGATCGGTAGTGACGAAAATTCTCGACTCGGTGACTAAAGAGGGTGACCAAACTTTAAAATTGAATGGTAAATTACTAATTGGTTTTGTTGTGTGAAATTTTTCGTGGATGAAATTGAATGATATAGAGTTGGTTAATTTGAATGAAAAATTGTTTAAAATAGCCGGGAAAACCTATATTAAAAGAGGATGAAAAATCTAATTCGAGCCTGCACTTGCCGACTCGAAGAATTCCCCCTCCCAATACAAAGCTTTCTGGTAGATGAACATGGCCGTGTCCAGGTCTACGTTGTACCGCCCAGCGTTTTCGTCGATGAAAGTGGCGAGCACGGGGTCGATGCTGACGTGATCATCGACCCAGAAGCGGTAGACGTTGGTGGCGCTCTGCAAGAGACGTGAAGAAAACCGTGTGGGAGGAATAAGCCGTTTGCGAGTTAAATTTGAATGAAATCTGGAACGCTGACTTAATCAAACGCTTTGAACGAATTCAATTCGACTCGTTATAGTACAGCGACGACTCTTCGCTGATATCGAAATCAGATTCATGACATTGTTCCTTTGTTGGTGAATAAAACTTACAATTTCATATTGAAGTTCCATAGCTAACCAGCTCCACAGTTTTTCACAAGGCAGCATGGCAATCAGCAGATACAGGGGGCTCATATCCTCGGCAACTTCCCGTTCAAACTTGACGTACTCTTCCGCAGCTTTCCCCAACAAAATCCCGTTCGGATTGGCAATGTGCCATTGCTGGAACAGATCACGAGTATACCTAAAATGATTGCAGAGTCAAGCGAAGATTAACACCTCGTCTCGTCAAAAGTTTGTAACAAAAGTTGAGCGCTCAACAAATCAGATGCACATTTCTATTGAGTCATTTTATGAAGGCGTAATTTCGCAATGCGCAATGATTAACACGCCTTGACTTGTTGTAAAAGGAAATCGGTAACTTACTTTTCGTTAGTTCTTATTTGTTCTTGCAAGACGGCAGTAAGTGTAGAATCACTGGGATATTTCTGCAGTGCAATCTTGAGATGCTGTACAACGTGGAAACAGAAAACAGCATCCTGAACGAAAAAGCTACCTGCAAAATCAAGTCGATGAAATGAAAATGTAAATATAGGAGAAAGACGCAAGCTTTTAATAATAGACAAAAAGAAAAAAACGCCAACAGTTGCTCTCACAAATCCAGACTCCTTTAGGAATGCTCTTTGTGACAAAATTTAATCTCGACCACTCTCGCCACACCACACCTCAAGTTTAAATTCCCTAGATGGAATATTTTGGAGGACCACCAACCAAGTACCAAGTAGTCAGCCAGCCCGCCAAATACATGCATCTAGTCAGACAGCTAGCTATAGCCTTGCCATTGCAAAGATCAGTCCGAGCCAGCAATCAGCCGGCCAGCCAGCCAGCAAGCCAGCCAGCCAGCCATCCATCCAACCAGCCTACTAAAAGCCTGCATGTCGGGGAGGGAGTCAGTCGGGCAGTCAGCTAGCCAGCCAGCCAGCCGCCAGCCAGTCAGCTCACGATAGCCAAGCGCCGACCAGCCTGTCAGCCAGCCAAGCAGCCAACCACCAATCCAGCCAACCAGCCATTTAAGCAGGCATGTCTGCAAGTCAGGTAGTCAACCCGCCAATTGTGTTCGACACAAGAATGAAGTCAAGATACAGACAATTTCATTCCTACCTTCTAAGAAATGCTGTAGTAAAAATAACTTGCTTGGCGACCATGGCTACTTCACATCAACTGGACGGCGAGTCGGCGACCGTTATAGTGAGCTGCTGCTGCTCGATTGCTGACTCGACTGAGCAGAGCAATTCAAATGAGCTATCACGCGGTCTGGACGTGGAATTTCTGCTGATGCGCATGCGCCATGGTAATATTTTCTTTGAGAACGGGAATCATATTTCTAGTTACGTTGGTGTGTGCAATAAAGTACAAGTATACATTGAGTATTCAACAATGAATATGAGCAGGAAACAGTCGCGCTTTGACCACGATCTCATCCATCTTAGACCATTAGAAAAATATCTGGAAACATTATATTCCTACTACGACAAAACAAACATGATGATGTTCGAAATTTCATGAGTTACATTATTAATGCAAGGCGGCACCCAAATGTTAATTATTATCAAATAAAACATCATTGATTAAAACATATTATATTCACTTCACATTCAGTAAATCGTAATCACCATGTTTTTGTCAATACCACAACAGCATGGATCGTAACGCACAGCATAATTGCAACTTAAATTCAGTGTCAAAACACCTTTATAAAACGTTACAGCAACGTGAGCTCTCAACATAACAGCCACGCTGTGAAAATACCAAACTGCAATGTCACGACAACATGATATTTACAACTTAACAAAAATGATGAGACTTTTATGCAACATCATCATAACGTCATGAACACAGCAACGTGGTGTACATTGTTATCTACAACGTCATGACAACGTGAGAATAACAACATACCAACAACGTTGTGAACGTACCCACGTACAATGTTACAACAACGTCATGATTTTTACATCACAGCAACGTTTTGAAATACTAAACTACAACGTCGTGACAATGTGATTTTCACAACTGAAAAAACGTTATAAAATAACGTAGATGGAACGTTAACTCAACGTCATGATTATAACCTCACAGCAACGTTGTAAACATTCTAAATTACAACGTTCTGACAACGTAACATTGACAACTTAAAAACAACGTCATGAAAACACCTACATTTAACGTAACCACAACGTCATATTTATTACTTTATTACAACGATTGTGAAACGACCACCATACAACGTCAATACAATGTCATATGATGACTTTCGTACAACGTTGTACAAATTACCAATATACAACATTTTTACAACCAACAATTATACAGTCAAACGTTGTGTCAACGTTGCTTGAATGTCATAGTGACACGTTACCAAATCACAACATTTTCACAACTTTGCACAACGTTGTGGCAACGTGATGTGTTAGCTGGGAACCAGTCTGCAGCCAACCGTCAAACCAGGCGGATAACCAGCCAGCAAACCAGCCACCCAAACAGCTTAATAAACCGCCAGACAGCCAACCAGCAACCCTGCAGCCAGCCAAACAGGTGACCACTATAAGTATAACCCAACCAGCTAGCCATAGCGAGCAATAGCCAGCCAACTAAAGCAACTAGTCAGTCACTCAGCCAGCTTAATAAACTGTAACTACTGCTGGCGAGCCATGCAGGCCACCTAGCAGTAGTCAGTCAACCAGCCAACCAATCAGCAAACTATGGCCGACCACTCATCAAGCCAACAAAGAATCCAACCAGCCTGGCAGCCAACCACGCAGCCAGTAAACTAGCAATTCGGCCGGCCGGCCAGCCGACCGACCGACCAACCAACCTCACCAATACAAGAACTAGCTCCTCAATTATCCCTCTGTTTTCAAAAGTTACTCGTCAACATTTTCCATACATTTACGAATGCATTCAGTCATACGTGTAGCTCATAATTACCAAAATGTCTGGGATCCAGCAGACCTGACTTGATTCCCTTTATGAACCCGGAATGCAGCGCCTTTTGGGCTAGAGCCCGACTCTCGCTTCCCCTCCAGAGCCATTCTGACAACTGGACATTCACCGGGCCCGATTCTCTGCTGTCTATCTTGGTACCGGTCAACTCCGCCGACAGCAAAGTCATTGTAGCATTGCAACATTGTAGGACGCAGAATAATTGGGCGTACATGTTCGACCGGCAACGCATGGAGTCACGCGGTATCATCACGGAGGTAGAATGGTATCATCAGCTCACAAGTTGGACAGTTACCGTGTATATGTAATGCATGTGGCGGTCTTTCGACAACCACTTACTAGAAAAATACCCGCCATTTTATCAGACACAGTTGAAGGGTACAAACTGTATAGGTTACATGGTGTTAAGTAAATAGTGATAACCATTGATCCGTACAGCGTACACTGTTAGGGACCCCGGGGACATACAGTCCTTCAAAGCTTCAATGAAAAGCCGTTCATGCAGCTATAGCTACGAGTCCATGGAAATCTTATAAACCTCAGGCCCTATTATATATTTCTGTGTATAGAAAGGGATTATAAAAACGCTATGAGCGTACACAAATATGGAAGCCTGCACACACAGTCAATTGAACTTTAGAAGATCTGCCAAAACCTTTATGTGGATATTTAATGAAACAAACAAATGGATAAAAATGAAGAAGAAAAAGAGCGGACCTTAAATTGTGAAATCAATTCAATTAAACGATCCATTGAGCCAAACACGTCCAAGTTCATCAACAAAATCTGACCGACCGACCGCATGAGTGTCCTGCTTCTGTATCTGTATCTGTATGGTTACGTTGCAGAAACCTATTCAGGCATTATCGCAACGGAGTATAGGCACTCAAAGCACTGGAAGTTATGTAGTTTAGTCGGAAAAGGGGGGTATCGTGCACCCTCGGAAATCAATTTCTAATCAACGTGTCTAGGTCAGAAAAAATGCGTAGAAAACGATTTGCTATGTTAAAAAATTCAAAAAATGTCCCACGTATTGTTTTTATGCAAATTAGTGCCGCCATTACCGAAAAATCTATTTTTAATTATATCTCAGCCAATATTGCAGATAACTGAACGAACTAGGTGTCTAAACCCATGTTTTCAAGGTCAGAGATCACAATAAAACTATTTTGGAAGTCACCACATGTGTCTGTGGCATAGGA
The DNA here is from genome assembly GCF_015706575.1 of Patiria miniata. Lineage (NCBI taxonomy): Eukaryota > Metazoa > Echinodermata > Asteroidea > Valvatida > Asterinidae > Patiria > Patiria miniata. The sequence continues at coordinate 38,762,563 of NW_024037069.1, read as the reverse complement.
ATATGCAAATTAGTGCCGCTAATACCGGAACATCATGTTTTTGGCATATCTCGGCCAATATAGAACATAACTACACCAGTAAGGTGTCTAAACCCATGTTTTGATGGTCAAGTATCATTAGAAGACCATTCACGAAGTAACTATGTGTGTCTTTGGCATGAAAATATGTAAAATATTAAGTGTCGGTTTATCAGATATTTGATTTTTAGCCAATATCTCGGCCAATATTGCACATAACTACACCAATAAGGTGTCTAAACCCATGTTTTGAGGGTCAGGTATCATTAGAAGACCATTTACGAAGTAACTATGTGTGTCTTTGGCATGAAAATATGTAAATTCTAATTTGCCGGTTTATCAAAAAATTGATTTTTAGCCAATATTATATTCAATTTCAGCCAATAGTACAGTTTATTTTAAATATAATGGCTTAAAATAAACTTTGATCATTATTGCTTATCAAAAACCCTTCTGTCAACATTAGCTGCAATATTGGCCGAGATATTGGCTAAAAATCAAATTTACGATAAATCGACACTTTTGAATTTACATATTTACCTGCCAAGGACACGCATAGTTACTTCGTGAATGGTCTTCTAATGATACCTGACCCTCAAAACATGGGTTTAGACACCTTATTTGTGTAGTTATGTGAAATATTGGCCGATATATTGGCTAAAAATCAAATATCGGATAAACCGACACTTTATAATTTACATATTTTCATGCCAAAGACACACATTGTTACTTCGTGAATGGTCTTCTAATTATACTTGACCCTCAAAACATGGGTTTAGACACCTTACTGGTGTAGTTATGTGCTATATTGGCCGAGATATGCCAAAAACATGACTTTCCGGTATTTGCGGCACTAATTTGCATATTCCTATGCCACAGACACATGTGGTCACTTCCAGAATAGTTTTATTGTGATCTCTGACCTTGAAAACATGGGTTTAGACACCTAGTTCGTTCAGTTATCAGCAATATTGGCTGAGATATAATTAAAAATAGATTTTTCGGTAATGGCGGCACTAATTTGCATAAAAACAATACGTGGGACATTTTTTGAATTTTTTAACATAGCAAATCGTTTTCTACGCATTTTTTCTGACCTAGACACGTTGATTAGAAATTGATTTCCGAGGGTGCACGATACCCCCCTTTTCCGACTGAACTAATGTCTATATTATTAGATGAATGAAGTACATGAGAAATTATGAGACCCATTATGTAGCACCTTATAAGGGTTTATAAGGTGCTGCGGCCACTGCCAGGACACCGGGGCGAACCCCTTCTCTTAGCGACAAGTGTTACTGGGTTCTTTAACGTGAATTACACAACACACGGGACCTACGGCTTTACGTCCCATCCGAAGGACGAAGCAAGAATGGTAAAGTACCTTGCTTAAGGGCACAAGTGTCCGCCGGCGGGCTCGAACCCACGTCACTGTTGCCTCAAATAGATATGTTTATTCATTGTTTAAATTCCAAATATTGACAACACAGACATTAGGAAACATAGGGGCCTACATGACTTTGTACATTCTGAGTGAAAAACACCTCTTCACTAAAGCAGCTAGGAGGGCGATCGTAGGTTCGAGTCCGACCCGAGTGACTTCTCACAATCACACAACACCGAGTATACTCCAGTGTAGGGCACAATCCATTATAATCTTGAATTTTACATCAACCATACGCAAATTCCACATCAAAAATTGAAAATATTCCCCAAGTTCCCCAATATGGGCGGATCCGGGATTTTCCAAGGGGGGGGGGCGTAAACAAGGGCGTCAATCGCTTCTCAAAAGTAGGGGGAGGGGGAAGGGACATACTTTGATCAGAACTTATGCCACCGCGAAGCCCTAATTACGGCGTGGAGTTCGTGGCCCCGAAAAATGTTGGATTCTAGATGCTCTGTGGTGCGATATAAGGCAATTTCTGACAACTTTACCAGTTTTTTTTTTAGCAAAAGATCATCATTTAAACATCATCTTCGTGTTTGGAGTCCTTGAATCAGTTCTGAGCTATGGAATCAAATATAGGCTACAATTTATTCGGGGACGAAAAAAGTGGGGGGGGGGGGGGGGGGACAAACAATATGACATCTCCAACCCCCGAAAAAAAAATGTGGGGGGGGGGACGTGTCCCCTCGTCCCCCATCGATTGGCGCTTGAATGCGAAGAAATCAGTGATTTTCGTAACAGAGTGAGACTTCATGACTACGATGCCTCCGTTGTCCAACAGTAACACTGATGTTGTTAGAATCTGGTTATAGCGTGCAATAGCATAGACCTCCCCTCCTCTCGCTCGCCGCTGCATTTTTTGTCTCGTCACCCAATAATAAATGTCTTATGTGCAACTAATCCTAGCAGGCGCAGTCTGACGTGACCTGCCCTATTAATTTTGTCTCTCCCTCTTTTTGAGTCTCTCTTTCTGTTTGTCTGAAGGAAAAAAGGGGGCGTGCGCCCCACGCCCCCCTGGATCCCCCGGCCCAAAATTTGCATACCGCTCAACGAGATATCGATATTGCAACATAAACATGGTTTCGTGTGCAATTCATTCACAGGAAATATTACGGTAAGCAGCTAAGAGAACGAATGTCACACAAAATTTCTTCAGAATGGAAATTTTAATATGCTGTAAAACACATCCATATAAAATACATTTGCAATTTTTCTTTAATAATTTAATCAACGTCTCTTTAAAAAAAATTAATAATTTGGTACTAGAATTAAATTCATTTATAAAGTGTTTAATTTATTATTAATTTAAGCCAGTAGTCAGTTGCATTGATTGGTAACATTTACGAACTTAGTGATTGTCCAACGATGTAAAGCTTTCAGCAATTTTGAATTATATGGTGGGCAAGCCCTTGTACGGTGCGCCTCACTGAGAGGTTTTGTTATTTAAATGTAGTGGCTACGCATGCGTATATCACAGAGGCACAATGACCTTCCCCTATGTGACGTAAGATGCAAGGGTCAGTCCTCAAGGCACCGTCACCAATATCACATATTTTTGCTACGGTACTTTTACTTTAGACTGAACAATCCGGACCTGCCACACACATTGCAATTTTAAAGTCAAAGAAATTCGGAAATTCTTGTTTCACAAGATTTCATGACTGAGGACAGCCATCTACGCTAGTGTACATTCAGAAACTACTTTCCTTCGAAAAAGGAACAAGCTAAGTTAGGAGAAAATATTTGAGAGAACATGCATACACTTGTACAAATTGTTAAAACAGCGGAGAATCTTGTGGAAAACCTGCCAGAATTGCAGTAGTCATCACCTGTCCTCAAAAGTCAATCACTCAAAACTCAATCAATTTTGACTTTTATGAAACCTCTGAAAATTGCATCAATGGCACAAGTCTGAACTAAGGGTGGTAAAGCTAATAAAATAGTTGATATTGCGAAGTACAAAAGCTGCCATTAATTTGATGATTTATCTTTATGAACAATAGTATAAGCAAGGAGTAAATATAACATATATGTTATCAACAATTGGTTTATACCATACATTACTGTTGAAGTTGCACATTGCAAACTGTAAACGAAATATTGAAGCCACCATGGATTTGTTTTTTAATTTCGTAATTTACTTCGCTGTGCTTTTAATAATAGCACACATATTGATCATATTATATTACAATTCACGGCTGTTAGCCAAAAAAATTATGGAGTTATGTTCAAAAGTTGTGAAAAAATATCATCTTCTCACACGACTTTTCCCCACTTTACAAATCACTTCGGTATTATAAGTACATTTCATTCCCAACACAGCATTTTAATAATGCAAAATTTATAAGGACACACACTAGTAGTGAGTACCAAAAACCTACTATATTGCAGTTGATCCTTATTTATGAACCAGTACTTTTGAGTAAATGTAGCTTAACACAATTTCTGAATCACTTGTCTGGAGCTAATGTCTTGATTTTTTTTTTTTATATAAAATACAATCACGTGGACACAGGCTGACAATAGATATACATGTATAGCTGCTGCTCTGGAGGCCGGCTTCAGATATCACTTGATTCTCAGATATTTGTGCTTGGCACATAATTATGTTTGCTTTGCAAAGATTTTCTAATTAAAGGGACGATACAACATTTGCAAACATCACAAACATGACAAAACGAAATGATCAAATTATCACGAAATACCTTACTAGATTGTTAGGGAATGACAGTCTAAAGCATCCTGTAAAATCGTGGCTCCTGGTGTGCTGTCATTTAAAAAAAAAAATGGTATTATTCCTACGCTGGACGGATATGACCAGCATTGGAGATTACTGGCTTTTAAAAAAAAATGCTCCTAAGTTTTCATTATTAGTCATATTCCGCGTTTTCTTTGCAATTGATTACACACCTGTAAAGGGACACAAGCCTGACTGATTCTCTGACCTTCCAATACCCCAAAGTCTAAAAGTTGCTCCGTTTCATCTTTGGTCAGGGAACCAGACTACAAGAACATGATTGGTTTTCTTGTTTTTTTCATGCATCTACAAGCCCAAAATGTGAAACAAGTCATTTAAGCAATATTTTCTATAACATACTAATCCTCCAAATCCATTTATTTCAGAAAATTGCAGCAAAAGCAAATGTTGTACATTCCCTTTAATAGCTCTATGGAATGGGGTCCATAGCCAACAGTTACTTGGAGTACTGTAGTATGATTAGATCAAATTGGTGACCATCTGCATCATCTTGTATGCTGTCCCAGGAGCATCAGAAGGAACCTGGATCAAACAGAGATGAAAAAAAAAAAACCATGAGATACATTCATAATGAGAAGTAGCTGTCAAGGTGTCAGAGTTGGTCAGTTTTGATGCAAGATATAAAATGACTTAAACATTACTTGCAGTTCCCGGGAATATCAAATAGATTGGGTCATGCAACTCAATTCAAACCTAAAGCCATAGAAAATTAATGGTCTAATTAAGACCAAAAAGTATATGAACTACATGTGCACATGTAACTAAATATGAATAATAAGTCTGAAAATAATGCTTGACCAGCGTTGGAGAAAAGTGGCTTATTTCAAAAACTGCTACTTATTATTCATATTTAGTTATTCCGCATTTTCTTTGCAATTGATTTCACACCTATGAAGGGGCACAAGCTAGCTAGACTGATTCTCTGACCTTACAATTCCCTGATGTCTATAAATTGCTTCTCTTATCTTAAGTGGGGTCAGGGAACCAGACTACAAGAGCATGATTGGTTTTCTTGGTTTTTCCATTATCTACAAGCCCAAAACGTGAAACAAGTCAGTTTAACAATATTTTCTATAACATACTATCCCTCCAAATCTGTTTATTTCTGAAAATTGCAGCAAAAGCAAATGTTGTACATTCCCTTTAATATTGAGTTTTGTCCTTTACCATAAACACTGAACATTGGGTATGTGAGAAAACTCAGCAGGAACTCGAACCCAGGACCACTGCACTATGAAGCAGGAGCTCATGGGTGCGAGTCCCTATGGGTAAGCACTAAGGATACAGAGTTCTGAAATTATATCGGGGAAGGGGAAAACCCAACATTAAATATATCCCTACCATGTGCCCAGCCTTCATGATCCAGTAGAAAGCAAAATTGCGATAGGACTTGACAAAGGCTGCTGGCTTGTCAGCATAGACTTGGATGGGCGCCCAGGTCTTGTCATTGAATGCAGGCAGACCATTCCACTTCAGTTTCTGCACCCACACTTCCGTGCCTGGAAAAAAGTAGAGTACAAGTGTTTAGGTTGTCTTATGTCTAAAACCTCACGATGCTTTACAGGTTCCATTGGACAAAACACAACCTCAATCAAGTAGCTCCCGGCTATTTGATTGAGGAAGGCAGCACCAGCCACCAATACATGCACATGGGATTTGATCAGGGCTGAGATCGTGGGGAAATGAAAAATCCACAACAAAAATCGGCAGATGGTTTGGGGGTCACTGAGGACCCAAGAGCAACGTAGTGTCTGTGGTATATGTTCCATGTAAACGTTTATAGAGGTAAAATATCCAAGTATTGGTAAAACCTAAGGAATTCCAGATTTCGAAAGGGATTCCAAGTTAAAAATCCTGAAATCAGGACAAGTCCTGGAAAAAAAATCCTAAAATCAGGAAAATCCTGACAAAAAAATCCTGAAATCAGGGAAAATCCTGACAAAAAAATCCTGAAATCAGCAAAAGTCCTGACAAAAAATCCTGAAATCAGCAAAAGTCCTGACAAAAAATCCTGAAATCAGGGGAAAAAATCCTGAGATCAGGAAAAATCCTGACAAATCTCACCGGCCCCTGTTTGATGCCTAGCTTTGAAAGTTCAAGCACAAAGACTGATAACTTGCGAGTCTTACCTACTGTGTCGACTATCAGATCAAGCTGACCACTGTACACAGTCACATTAAGATCTGAATCCAGCAGGCTATCAACTGAAATAAAGGAAACAATTTGAACATAAGATAACGGACCTACATGTACATGGAGCATGAAATTTATGATTGTGAACCATTGTGGTGTAAAATTAGGACTGCCATAAGAATACAGACTTAACTTACCAACGCTGTAAACTGGCTTCATAAAATCAACACTCAGTTTTTGAAAGACTTCACCAGATTGGCCTGTACATGACAAACAAAAGACGAAATGAAAAAGAAACTTTCAGAAAATGTTAATCTGGATATTCAGTAACCCTTTTACATGCCTATAGTACAGTGAAGTAAGTGCAAAGAAACATGGTAAGAATATAAACTTGTTCAGAACTCTTTTCCTTTTGTGGTTATTTTTGAAAATATGTCCAGAACTCTGCAGATCAAAACACAAAGGCAAATGTTTCATGTATTAAAAAGCACAATTTGTTAGGCTGTAGAGTCCTGCATCCCTTCTGAATCAAGGCCCAACCTATCCACTCCGTTCACAAGTACCCCCTCACCGGCAAATACAGTTGGGAGTGACTGACCGACGCCATCTTGCCTGACTGCAATTCATTTGCCGCGAAGCGTGGCCACTGCGTTTAAATAGAACAAATCCCCTGGTGTACGTGCGTCACACACAAGGAACGGTGCGCGTCAACCAGCGAAATGTCCCGCCCATGAGACGTCGTTGTTAGGTAAAAGGGCACCCTCTTTTGGTAGCGCACGGAGCTCATAGGGGGTTCAATTGTGATCTGATGGACAATGGACGACAGTTACAGTTATAATGCTGTCCATCTTTTTTACTTCATGGTCACCTTAAAACTGTAACTTCTTCTCACTGTCTTCTCTCCACAGGTTTCTTAAGGCTTGCGAGCTACAGTGCCTGGGGCGCTTTTGAGGAATCCTTGGTATCATTATGATTAATAATAATAACAGGGTTATCAAGCCAAACACTACTTGCTGTCTGTGTCCTTAAGCAAGACGCTTAATCCCAATTGCTTCCGTATAAATCTAAGGTTATTATGGTTATGGACATACGGCACATCTGGCCCAAATGGTTTCGGAAGTGGCACCAAAGTTGGCTCCAAAAACTGGGAAATCACTTTTAATAGGGGGAAGATTATTAGCGCTGGTTCTGTTGCTAAATACTGATCCTGCTAAGCAGTATAAATAGTAAATTTATTGGTCGTACCGCCCCATGTGACGTTCTCAGGAATTCCAAGTTTCTTCTTAATCGGCCCATTCATCAAAGCATTCAAGTCGCCCTGCTGAAACGGCAGGACATGCCTTCTGTACAACTTTTCTGCAAGAAATAAAAATTGGAGAGAAACAAGTTAAGGTCTAAAAAACAAAATAGCCACATGACCTCCGTTTACATCTTTATATGAGGCATTGAAACACACATAGGCATCCAACATCAAAATAAAGTTCGTGAATATCACACTTTGGCAATTTTGTTTTATTGGTTGAGAATCTGTCACATGGGCTGCTTCAACGAGTCATTGAACAAAATGTTCATCATCAGTGAATACACATTTGAGGTACAACAGGTTCCCACACACAAGCTGTGCCTTACTTTTTTAAATGGCTATTGCAAAACAGCATATAACAAACAAAGTAAACTCTTGTGCTTATACCTAATGGGGCGAGGTGTGGTATTACCTAATGGGGCGAGATGTGGTATTACCTAATGGGGCGAGGTGCGGTATTACCTAATGGGATGAGGTGTGGTATTACCTAATGGGAGAGGTGTGGTATATTACCTAATGGGATGAGGTGTGGTATTACCTCATGGGATGAGGTGTGGTATTACCTAATGGGGTGAGGTGTGGTATTATACCTAATGGGGCGAGGTGTGGTATTACCTAATGGGGCGAGGTGTGGTATTACCTAATGGGGCGAGGTGTGGTATTACCTAATGGGGCGAGGTGTGGCTTGTTGTCTTGGCGTTCATACAACCTCTCTCCATAAGTTGACAGAATGTTGTAAAAGTTAACGCCATCAGTTTTCTGAAATGTTAAAAAACAAACAAATAGTGTAATTAATCAACCCTCCTGCTACAGTCAAAATGCCCATCCACCATATGGAGAACTAGGGAGCATTTGCTCACTCGCCACTAGTGGAGCTCTGTTTACGTGGGAAGACTGGCTCATGTCTAGGCGCTCTGGGCAAACTTTCGTTTATATGCGGAAAGTGTGTTGGTTAAACTTACTTCCTCGCATCGCACCACAAAATACAGATTTTCCTCTTTCACATGAATATAATTTCTTTATGATGAAAGGCGAATAATTATGTGCACTTTTTCATTGAAAAACGGGCAACTCAGTGAAAATTTCGCGTTTCCTACGGAGGTCACGGCACATTTCCTCCATTTTTGAGGGTGCGGGTTTACTTCTTCGAACAGCACACATGTGAACCCGGTCGCATACAATTACCTCGCACGGTTTCTGAAAGATAACACAATAAGCTTTCCATTCATGTAACAACTATTTAGATTGGTTGAGAAGAACAAGGGGCACTTTTCTTGTCAAATCAGACATCGCTTTTGTTCTGAGGTCGACCTGCTGTTTATGTATAGTGCGGTCTACGCAGTGGAGCTATGCAGGTTGCCGGGTCAATGCACCGTTGTGTGTGACCGCAGAGCATGCAGGGCTTTGATTTTCTGCACATATGGGTGGCAAAGTTCTCCATATGTTTCCCTGCTACGATTTTAGTCAGTTCCAAGAAAGCAATGGTGGTGGTGTTGATGAACCAATGAGCATTTTAAAAAGGCACACAACTTGTGAGTTGATCACTATTTGGTTTGACGGAATTTTGCATTTTAATTCAATATTTGGTTATGGCCTCCGTCAACAGGGAAGAGATGGTCAATTTATAAAAAAAGTCTGAAAATTGATGAAATGTCTGAAAGATGCATACCTTTCTATAGTAAAAATAATGTCCTTCTCTCAGATTCAAAAAGTCTGATTTCAGACAAAAGTCTGAAAAATCTCATGCATCAACTTAATTTCATAATCACTGTATACCCCGTGCAATGCTGTCAGAGGACGTGAGAACAAAATCACACGCTTTCTCGATTGGGACTTGGACCCATGATGTCTTGCTAGTGCAGAACTCTTGTGTGTTGGTCTCAACTAAATGGCTCATCAGTAGATGGCTTGGATTTGCAACTGGAAACAGTTATATTCAGACTCAAACCTGAAATACCAGCTGCCTGATTTGCTGCCTCAGCAAGGAGTACTTTTTTAGCCAGTTAGGCCAAAAACAAACCAAAGGCAAATAGCCACTTTCTGGTCAGACCAAAGTTCTGGAATTGATGCGGCGATGTGGTTTTTTTTAAAGCTTGGATTGTACAGACAAGGTGGGTGCTATTTTGCTTTTTTGTGTCTTCATATACCTTGTGCCCTCCATCATTTGCCTGTGTCCTCCATATTGCTTCAACCCTAGATTAATCTCTAACGGTTGTCCAAAACAGTAACTGCCAATATCTTGATAAGTTTTTCCCAAAGGTTGCTTAAACTGGAATTGGTTTAATAATAATAATAATTTCGGGGTTTTATACCAATAATGGAGTAACTGGTGCCCCGCATTTGCCTACATGAAGGTTCCCTCCTCGTTTGCCCAGGTACCCTAAATGCTTTCCTTCACATTTTCCATCATCCATGGCAACTTTTATGACTTTGCCTTCAAAACGTTATGAAAAAAACAAGCCGAGGAAAATTTGGAAAAAAAAATAAATTGATACGCATGATCAAAATGGCCGTGCACGCTGACTAGAGAACGAATATTTTTTGTTGGCCTTACAAATCTGTACTCACATCTTCAACGACATCTTCGCATGTATTCCACTTTTCTGTTGCCTCGGCAAATTTTCCTTGGTTGACTGCGTCTTCGACGGCTTTAGCCGCAGTGTTCACGGCTTGTAGTCCCTTGTTGTCCAGCAACGACTGCAGAAAGTGATGATAATTACGATGGTGGTTATCATCAAATTAAATCTAGTAACAGTATGTTCTAAAATCTGATTGATCAGTCCATGGCAACAACAGTTGTAATATTATCCTATACATGGGGGAGTCACGTTGGCGCAGCGGTTAATACTTCCCTCGCCTTCCACCGCTGTGGCCAGGGTTCGATTCCTGTCCGGACCACATGTGGATTGGGGTTTCAGTCCCTACTTGATTCTGTGGGTCTTCCCTGGAATTTTCTTCTGGGGTTTTCCTCCCACTTCTAACACTGTAATTTCTTCTCATTGCTTTCTTTCTACAGGTTTCTTCAGGGTTTCAAGCTACAGTGCCTTGGGCGCTTTTGAGGAATCCTTGGTTTCATTACCAGAAAGAATTCAAGAAATAAACTAAAATAACTAAAATATCGCCCGGTTCATATTGTGCTCACTGCTTAGAGTAGTGGTTAATAGCTGTCATGCATGCACATAAGTCTGACATGCGTCATGTGTGTTATTAACGCACACAGCTAGAACATGCAGTTTGGACTTGAAGAGAGGGACATATGTCATCGCCCACTACCGCAGTCGGGATTTAAAGGATCGGTCTAGCTAGTGCTGAAGTACTTACAATCGAATAAAGGTACGGTCCCCAGGAATTCACAGAATCTGAAAGAAAATATAACAAAATGTTTGTTTTGACACGTCCTTTCGATCATGAGTTCCTCTGCCTTTCTCTGTGATAACATCGAGGGCAGGAAAAGAAGTTGACAATCAGGACCGATAAACTTAATCGGTTACTTACCTACAGGAGAAATCCAGGAATCTCCAAGTGCCACACCTTGGAACTTGCAGTTGATTTTTCCAGCTTTTATCGCCTAAAAAATGAAAAAAAAAAACTTTGTCATCATCTGTTTTATGTTGTAATTCAATGAATACGGTTGCATATCAGGAAAGTAGTATATATTAAACTTTGTTTTCCACAGTGACAATAAATTTTTGAAGCAATTTTAACCATAAAACGAAGCTTTTTACCTTTGAACTTTCATCTACAAGGATAAAAAACTGCTCATAGGAATTTCAAATCACCCGCTATGCAACAAACGAGAACTCGTGCTGTCAATTATTGATTTTTCTAACTTGGACTTAATGATTGAATATACAAATATTCAAAAATGCACTGATCAAGTTTAACATGCATCAGCCTAATTGGCGCTGATTGGGTTTCGTGGCACCTGCACTTATCGAAAATTGATAAAGAGCTTATTAATAAATAACGAACATCATGCATATATATGTAAATTTTTCAGTGTAGTGGAATGGCTGATATTTACAGATTTTTAACAAGAAAATTGCACCAATGTTCCTTAGGAAGCTCAAAAATTGTTTGTGAAATGTGGTTTTTCTTCAAAAGTGTTGCATTTGACAAGCAATAAAACCAAAAGACTTTTGAATTGCAAAAATGCTTTTACATATTCAGTGGATGATTGAATATTTAAATATTCGGTATATTTGGCACAGCCCTAAGCAGAACTATAGTTTGATATTTTCTTCTTTCCCCCAAATAACAGCACTAATACTTTTCTCACCTTCAACAGAGCCTGGCCAAAGCCTACTGTCATCTTTCCCCCATAGGATTCAGAGAAAATGTAGAGAGGATTTCCCTGAAAAGAAACACATACAAAGTCAAATACAGACTAACAGCCATGCAAATCTTTCTTTACAGAATTAGCTGCCCTAATTTGACTGGATTAAACCAACTGGCTTTCACATTCAAGACAATTTATCTGCCTTCCATATACATGTATTAAAGAAAAGTCTGTCACGAGCCAACAAGGCCAATCACATCGGGGTTTATCTCTGGTTCTTTTGGCATAAAATGACCGAGACTATTTCTACTCCTCCTGGATGGGATGCCAGGTTACTTCCTGCAGCTAATAATGTTGGTACCCATTACACCATCTGAACATTTACAGGCAAGGGTAATTATCAGCATCAAGACTCCAGCTGGTCTTAAACATAGTGTTTAATATCGGCCAAGCACACATTTTTTTCCCATTCATAAATACCTTTTTTCAGTCAAAAAGTTGAAACAAATAAAAAGTTGTATATTTCCAACGATTTTATTCAACAATTTTACCTCATGTTTTTTCGAACTAGTTATATATCATGGAATGTCCATCTCGCGAAAAGTCTTTAACAACTCCTTATATGGAGATTGGCGCGCGACTCACGTACTGCACGATGTAGTGCAGAATAAATGCAGCTGTGCCGGTGTAGTGTGAATTTAGGACTATGAAATACTGACTCACTGGTAGTGTGGCGCATGCCTACATGAGGATTGTGAAAGTTCAACCAATAAAAACGGTAAAACACGCTGGATTTCAGAAGGAGTCCCAATTTCATGTGACACTGGAAAAGTGTTTCAGACCAGCCCGCTGGTCTTTATCAACCGTTTAAAACCGGCCACGTGACGGGCTCTCGACCAATGGGAATGGGCAAACCGTCTTAGGTATATATGAATTGTGAATTAGACCCCACACGCCTATATACCTAGATCCCTTAAGACCAAATTGGTACTCTTATTCTAAAAGGCTTGGGAGTTTTAGCTACCTGAAATTCTGGATGATCTTTGTAGAATGCAGTCAGAGTTGTCACCAAATCGTCAGCAATTTGGGAGTTATTGGTGGCAAATGCATCGGGTGATGTCGTGTAGCTATATCCAGTCCCAACAGGATTGTCAATGAACAGAACGTTGGCTGTCTGTACCTGCAATTCAAACAAAAACAAAAGAAAAACTGTTAATGATGGTAGGGCCGCTTGATTATCCAAAATACATTAGAGGCTCTGTCTAGCTGAATTATTTGTCTATGGCTTTCAAATTCACAAATATCTACTATTATGTGTAGTCTGATTATCACCTCTTATCCACGGAGCAAAATCTTCTGTATAACGTCTGATATGTGTAAACATGCAGATATGTGCAAGCCGTGTGCCAGCCGATCGGAGTTGATGTTACTACATCGGTCCTAAATCGTGACGTCTTTACATTCCCATATCAGGACTAATGGTTTGATTGGTCAATTTGAATGCAGTTTTTGTAATACAACAACAGCCGGGCATGTACGTACCTCGTAACACAATAGCGTGACCGAAGCCTTTGTTGCTGTGTCTAGTGCGGGCTTATTTTTATACATGTCTAGACACGACAAAGGTGAAGGACTGAAGACCTGACATAGAAAGGGCCTGCTGATTGGGCAAAATCTAGAGGTCAAGTTGTGGTTGTCTTGCCTAAATAATCAGCAAATCTGTTCATATGTGACAGACCATGGCTTTTGCCCCGGTCTATTTACAGAATATATTATGTATTGCCTGGGAAGATCGGACCCTCACATACACTCTGTTCCTGTAAGGCCTGCCTGCTCAGCTAGGGTCCCACTCATGGTTTTGTGGGGACCTCAATAAAAAAAACAGTACGCTCTGCCTGTTGTCAGGAAAGTTTGTGACCGCAGTGGGGAATTAAACCTACCCATGTTACGTTCCTTGGCTTTAAGTTGACATCTAGTGGACCAATCTCCAGGAAGTTGCCAAAGCCAGTTGAGGACCCACCTGGACCACCCTAAATAAAGGTTAACAAATAAAATCATGTTGAAATACAGCATTTGTAACACTTTTTGGAGGGAGATTACTTTGCATGTTATAACACACAACATTTTCAAAACTGAGGAACGACTACTTGAAATCTTATTACCTTTGTGACAAACACATGACTTAACTGGTGTTGTAGTACTCACACTCAAGTTCATTTTTTCATACTCTTGGTCGTAAGGCCAAAAAAAAAGTCTCCGGTTTCTGGTATGGAGCTTGCCCAAAAAGTGGTGCGGCGACGCGGCTTTTTTTTTTTTTTACCTGATTTTTTTTGCTTCCAATGTCGGCTGATGACTGCAAATAGTGCCCGATTAAACTTAGTGCAATATGGGAGTCCAGAGAGGCTACATAAAGCTTATTCTCGACCATAACCCAATCTAAAAACACGTTAAAATTGTGCAGCAGCATGATTCCAGTCAAACCAGTGAGTTTGGCGGTTTTGAGACATCATCTTCCATTGAAAAAAAAACTTTTTCATTTTGCCGACGCGCATGGCTACGGCGACGCGCGCGCATACCAGAAACCGGAGACTTTTTTTTTTTAGCCTAAGTGCACTTTATACTCATGGAATATACTTATACTCGTACTCATACGCGCAAGAAAAATAGCTTGCAAGAAAAACATTCAATTGTTCTCATACTCATGGCAAATTAGTTGTACAAAACTCATGCTCATGAAAAAGTTCTTAAAGAGGTATATGTACAGGCAGAAAATAAAACTTTTCAGCTGTTTGCGTACTCACACTCATGGAAAGTACTTGTACTTATTTCTGAAATTGTGTTCTCATACTTGTTTTCATATTCTTGACAAAAAGTACCTTGTACTCGTACTCATGGCAAAGTACTGGAACTCATAGAAATGTATTCGGTGCTTGCATGTATAGGGCTTTATACCAAAGGTCTCAAAGCGCTTCACAATTATTACCCTGTTCATCAGGCCATGAGACCAGTTTCTGCAGCAGCTCAAGATCAGCACATTCTGGTCTCTACCTTCACAGGTACCCTTTTGTACTCTTTGGTGGAGAGAGGCAATTGTGGTAAAGTGTCTTGCCCAAGAACACAAGCACCATGTTTCCCATCAAGGTTTGAACCCACGCACGGCACGTGAGTCAAACACCATAACCACTGGACCACAGTGCTCCAAACTTTACACTTCTAATAATTAATCTTGCCTGAATTGTTTTCGACGTAGCCAATACTGTACCTGTAGCCAGATGACAATCGGGGCAGTTGCGGGGTTTGTCTGTGCTAAATACAGCCACCAGAACATGTAGGCATTCTCACGCACATTGACATAATTCCAGTACTCCGTGTCCTTGATAGAGTTGCCTGTGAGAGATACAATGTGGCATGTGTTGAGCAGTGGCGTATCTGCCAGATCTGTACTTGCCCATGCACAGTATTGACAGTCCCAAATTTTCGGATAAGGCAGAGACTAGACATCTATGCCCAACTTTTGTTCATATTTAACCAATCGGGGTATGTATGTTGGGTGCAATCAGTGGATGTGCTATCACTTGATTGCACAGAGATGAACAATCGACCAATAGCGCAGCCCGATCGACCAATCGCACAGGCCGATCGCGTGCCCAACATTGGCGTGATTGACCGATGGCGGCACGATCGACTGATAGCACAACGTGATCGAATGATCGGGCAGATCCCTAGATCACGCCAACCATGTCACGCTTCCCAACAGAAATAAAGTTGCAGAGCAGTCTGTTTATTTTCCCTGATTTTTAACAAGGTAAGAAACTTCGGAAAGATTTCCATACTATACGAAGTTCACTCAACACCCTGTGTACAAACCCTACGAGATTGGACTGAAAAATTCTAAGTGTTTTCTAAGAAAATGCTTGTATTTTCTCACTGCTCAAATTGACTTTGATGACATGAAATTGCTATCTGGGGGCTTGTTAGTCAATACAGAGGAAAATTAGTGAACTTCGTATATGGAAATCTTTCCGAAACTTCCATAGTGAATATCACGTGGACAAAAAAAAAAAAGTCATGATTTTAAGAGACAACTTTTCTCAAAATTTTACACAAGCATGGGCATTTGTAGCTGACACTACAGAGGAAGACCAATAGCTGAGCCATTTGTTTTGGGCTATGATATTTCAAATTCAAGGACAGCTATAGTTGGACTTGGGCCGGCCCAAATGGACCGGCCAAGTTGGGACCGATGGTAAAACATGAACTGTTGCCTGTTGGTGTGGATGGACAGAGAGAGGAATGAAGATTAACCTGTAAAGTGTTAAGTGTAAAAACCTCACACCATGCACAAGACAAGTGAAAAGTAGTCGTGTAGTTTGGGAGCAAAAGTAGTCCCACTAACTAGGTCCTTAGAACTCCTTTTTGACATTTGAGATGTTTGCCTGGCGCTAGTACGACAGGCATGACAGGCTAACATCCCAAATGTCAAAAAAGGAGTTCTAGTGACCCAGTTAGTGGGATTAGAGCAAAAGACACTTTCATGTTTTGTATAAACAGTTGGCTAAAACTATGAATGATACTGTCACTTTACAAGAAAAAAATGTGTGTGTTTGGAATCATCTAAATAGTTCGCTAGGATAACGTGATGAATATCAGGGCTAGCTTAATTTTGTGGAAAGAGCCCGAGAACAAGGGCAGGTTTGGAATGAACCTCCCCCCCCCCCCACCCCGCTGCCCCAGGTCCGATGTCGGGATTTGGTCATGTTTTTCATGCCCCAGGGTGGGCGGGACCCATAAATGTGGCCAATTTATTTGACTACCTCCGTAAATAAAGGCCACACTTGCAACATGTCCAAAAATATGTAGAACTTTGTCAAATATTTATTTTCACATTTATTGTAGTTAATTTTTGCTTTAGAAGCATAATACACTCACCCTCTTTTAAAGGCTTTTCAGAAAGTACTGCCTTCTTCAGATGTCTATTTTTCGTGAAATTTCATGTTGAAATTTTTATACGCAAACATGTGCAAACAAATCTGGAAATTTCACGAAAAATAGACATCTGAAAAAAGGCAGCACTTTCTGAATAGCCTTTAAAGAGGGTGAGCTTCTAAAGCAAAAATAAACTACAAAGTAAGCCTTAACGTGAAAATCAAAATTTGACAAAGTTCTACATCATCATGTTTTTGTACATGAACGTGTGGCCTTTATTTACGGAGGCAGTCCAGTAAATTGGCCACATTGATGGGGCTACCCAGGGTGGGGATTTTGGTCACTCAAATTACATTGCTACTAGTACCATTGGCGTACTTAAATCTGAATGTCGGGATTGTCACTTAAATTTTCCCCGGGCATTGCCGGGGGGCTGGGGATTTTGTCACTTCAAAAGTGACACTCCCCACGGGAAAAAATTCCACACTGGGCCACCACTCATATTCCTTAATTTAGTTAATATGATGACCTGAAAAGTACCAAAAGTATTAAATCTGATGAAGAAACACTGTTTAAGGAGTGCACAAATTCTTTCTGATAATACTTCAAAATGTTCTGTCATGGCACATAGACTTTGTGCAGTAGCTCTGAGTGGTGGCCCAGAATGGATTTTTTTCCCATTCATGGAGCATAAGGAAGTCACTTGGCAAGTTCTTTCTTTGACCACTTTTTCCCGATACTTACCTCTAAAAGTTGAAGCCCCAGACACAGAGCGACTTCCTAGAGCAATCCCTATACAAATGAGGGACACACATACCACGAAAGTACGCATCTTTACGTGAATTTCTGCAGTGATTCGTTCCGCATTGAGTCCCGCCTCGGAGTGCAGTGAAGCGCTGATGATGTGATCATGTGTACTGTGTACATGTGATCGTAAGCAACTACATCATGTGAGCTGTTAGTACGATCACGTGACACACGCACATCTGACAGTCAGGTGACAGATAGTATATAGTCAGCTGCAGGTGGCATGTGGTTTGTCCGGTTCCCCGTGTCCCCATTGTCCTTTGGACTCCTTTGGGCTTCAATTTTTTTTGGGGGGGGGGGGGTGGGGGGGGGGGGGGGGCAGGAAACAGTCTAGTATATGGTCGGAATCGTCACCGACCGGTCCAAATTTGGCAGAAATATTTTCTTGTGGGGTGACACCTGGTATACTATTATTCTTTGGGGAAGGGTGCCTGATTTGCATAAATCGTTATAATACCTGCCATGTATTCCCATTGGGTATATCACATAATTAAAAAAATAAAAATTGAAAAGTATATTTTGGGGATGATACTTTCTTTACTTAAACAACGTTCACTATACAAGGACATAATAAAGACCCAAACTGACGGCTACCAGTACCATTATACCCTAAAGTTGCGCGCATTAGTCCCTCAGATTTCAAGTAGCCGTGCCACGTACAGTGATGAGCTTCAAATTCACAAAGTTACTAACAGGCACATTAAGGGAAATGCACGCAACTTTAGGTCATTAATGGTAGACATGGATCGTTACTATGTGTCCTCGATTTAGTTGCTGATGATGTACATGTTATGACTGAGTAAGGAATCACCACAATATACTTTTCAAAAAACAAATTCCCAAATAATTATGGGCACAAACAAATGAATATTACACGCTAGGTATTAACGATTTATGCAAATAAGGCACCCGGCTTCCCAGAAGAATTTCAGGTGTCACCCCTTCTAAATATCTTCTCTAGGGCTATATAAGAATCTATCTGGACCAGTCGGTCACGATCTTGTCAACTGGGTCTAAGACACCTGACTATTATACTATGAGTGCAATGGTGAGACTATTTTCATGAGTTGAAGATTGAATGTTAGAATGGAACATTCAATCTTTCAACGAATTCATTATTTGTTTTATATAACATCCAAGTAGATCTTTGTCTTTCGATTGGAGGATAAAACTTTAAGAACAAAAACTCACCAAATTGTCCACTACTTTTTTTCCACCTTGTTCAAGGTATTAACAAAGGTTTCAAAGTCAAATCATTGACAATAATGAAACTTAACATTGTAAGTTCTTCAAAACAATGCACAAAAATCATCAAGGCAACTGCATCAACTTCAAAGGCAAGTTTTGTACTGCTATAACGCTAGTGTCTAAATAGCGCAAAGATCGTATAGCGCCGGGCCAACTGGAATGCGCGTCTTAGCGTGCGCGCGGCGTGCTATTATAGATCAAAAGGGATAAGACGAAAATGCACGGTGAATGGAACCAAACAAGCACGGTTATGCATGACGTAGGCCGTGCAATGGTTCGATTAATGAATGCCGCGAGACCTACAATCCTCCAATCAAATGACAAGGATTAACTTGGGTGTTATATAATACAAATTAGTCAACTGTAATATTTGTACCTTTTTTTTTTTAAAGAGAATGAAGCCCATTGTTCATGGGGAGGAATGGAGAAGATGTTGTAAGTTGAGGGGTAATCTTACCTTCTGTCAAGTCGTTGTAAAACTCCTTGACCTCCGAGTCCAGAAAGTCCTTCAGTTCACGCAGCAGTTCTCCCAGTTTTGTGTCTGTTGTAGACATTGATTTTATCACTGACTCGTTATCAATTCAATATAGTCTCTTGAAAGTATTTAAAATTCTAGTTTCCTTCTAGTTTAAGAAGGTATTGGGATAGAAATTCTTGGTGGAGTTCCAATTGCCATTCAGTCCAACACCTCCAAAAAGTTGGAAATCAGAACCTTCAAAACAATTCGTCATTTTCATGCTTGGATACAAAAAGATCAACCCAAACTTCCAAGAAACTTGAACAGTAAAAAAAACTTGAACAAACGTGAACACTAATCTAAATGTAAAAGCTAGCATAAACCTCCCCAAAACTCAGCCCTGATCAGATAAAAACGAGCAATTTGATGTGCATGTACAGCAACGCATTGCATTATAAACATTAAGAGATAAGTCATCCCTTGATTAAGAAAATCAAAATTAATCGAAAAACCTTTTCACGAATGGGCTGACGCCTGGCGAATACATACCTTCTTCCCTCTCGCAACCGCTGACGAGGACGGACACAACAAGGAAACACAGAAGGTTCTTCATTTTTGAAAATAACTGCGGGATCAAACAGGAACAATACAATGCAAAGCGACACTAATGCCGTCACACAATCCTGTTACTGCAGGGAAAATGGGCTGAAATCGTTATTCAATATTGTCAATGATTTCTGCGGGTACGACAGAGATTCCAATTAACTATTCAATCAACTGCGGTACTTGACGTTTAACGCCTTCATTTGACCGTTGTTTCCCCCCCCCCCTAAAACTTACCACTTATGGACAATTTAATATTATATGTGGCATTTTTTAAATGAAAACTGTTTCATACACAGTCAGAGAACAGACTTTTAAATGCAGGAAAATTTGGATATAATTTTCATTCAATTGTCAATTTCTAGCGGGTTCCGAGTCTATGCGATTAATTTTTCTTAGGAACACGTTTTGTGCAACTTTCTACTCCTCTTAAATGAATGGGATTGAAAACTATTTGACACCCCTTTTTTGGTTAATTTTATTGAAAAGTGCACTTCTTTAAACACTTAAATGTTCCATGCTTTTCAGGACAACTGAGAGCGCTGTTGCATTGATGTCATTTTTAGGAAGACACTGTTCGGTTTAGGTTTTTTTGGTGCTGAAATTGATGTATCAATGAGATTTCTGCCCGGAATGACATCACAGTTTTACTCATGAATGTTGAAATTCACATGAACATGAAAACCGAAAAGGCACCAAAATACTCTTTAAAATGGCGAAACAAAAGTTGAAAATCAGGTTGAATGGGACACAAAGGTGCAATTTCAAGGATAATATATAAAAAAAAATCATTGCATGGGCTCAGGAATGGAGCTTTTAATTAACTGCTCAATTAACAGCAATACTTGACGTTTTACGTTTTGAAAATCAGGTTGAATGGGACACAAAGGTGCAATTTCAAGGATAATATAAAAAAAAAATCATTGCATGGGCTCAGGAATGGAGCTTTTAATTAACTGCTCAATTAACAGCAATACTTGACGTTTTACGTCTTCATTTTAATCGGTTCCCCCCCCCCGAAACATACCAATAATGGACATTTTTAGGCATGTAGCAGTTTCTTAATGAAAACCGTTCCATACATAAGAATTATTCGTGGTTAATCTCGATTTGTTTTATTCAATTTAATTGTTTTAAAAATTAACAGCATAAACAAATAATAAAATATTCCTAGGATAAAAAAATGACAACTAATGATAAATAACTTACAGTTTTGTTTTGCTCGCTTTGATGCTTGTTGGAATTTGACGATAAAGTTGTGTGAGAGACAACTGTGACAATATTGGACACAGGGCTTGAAAAGAAACAGCCAAAATGATCAAATAGAATTTTCTGACACGCCTTTTATCCCAGTAATATGACCAGCTCGTTAAACAGACCATTCCATTACAGAAAAAGAGGGGATATCAACTGCACATCCCTAATTTCTTTCAACAGATGCTTACCCTAAGGCTCATCTCTCCCATCCCTGCGTAATGCAACACTTTATGACCGATTAAACATTCAATGTACAAAACACTGGAGGCAGGGAAAGATGAAACAATGTTGTTTTAGCAAAATGAGATGGACTTTTTTGAAAATCAATTCTTACCTTTTCCACCAGGTAGAGAATGCTTGGAGCCGAGCAGTTCGACGTTGGCACTGGAGCTCAGCGCGACGA
This sequence comes from Patiria miniata, assembly GCF_015706575.1. Lineage (NCBI taxonomy): Eukaryota > Metazoa > Echinodermata > Asteroidea > Valvatida > Asterinidae > Patiria > Patiria miniata. The sequence goes on along the minus strand of NW_024037069.1, from coordinate 38,740,924 downwards.
ACCAATGCAGTCATTGCGGATGAGTGAGTATAGAGCAAAATGTGATGGATTTTTGTTTTTTAATTTTGAGTACTATCATATTTTCTACCATAAAACAATTGTTGGTGGTACGTTCCTCATTTTTGTCACGCAATGAAAATGCTCGGTAGGTTAAACGACGCGCTATAAGGGTCTTGCACAGTTGGACGTAATTCCTAAAATCACAAACGTAAATACAGATTTAAAAGAAAACTGAGTTTCTGTTGGAAGCTCGAGGTCACTTTTGCAAAATACAACACAATTGAAAAGAATTTGCGTGGTTGTTTTTTTTTTGTTGGTAAAAACGATTTATGCAAATAAGGCACCCTTCCCAAAATAATGTTTGGTGTCACCCCTTCTAAATATCGTCTCAAGGGCGCGCTATAAGAATCTATCTGTTAAGTTTCGTGCTTTCGATCACGATCTTGCAGCGGCGACGGAACTGTTTTCAAAATGGGGGGGGGGGGATCACCGAAAAGGGCCACTTGCTAATTTTATTTTAATAATTTATCTTTTTTTTGGGGGGGGGACACATCCGGCTTAAATGTCGGCACGTGTTTCACCAGACACTTGGCCTCCGTAAAATCAAATAGTGGTGGTGGTTGGGGGGGGGGGGGAGGGCTGGTAGAATCTTCAAAAATAGGGGCCGCTCTTCTAAACCGGCAATTATGCAACTATACGCATTATGTTATGTGGCAATTTTTCAGGGTGCATTGTAAGGGTTTGGGGGCTTGGTTCTGTCATATTCCTCGTTCTTCAAAATTTCTCGAAGTGTTAACTTGTTAAGGCTTCTTTTGTGTTCACCTCGAGAGGCACACTTATGCTCGAGGGGGGCACATCATAATGTCTGCAAGCGGGGCACTCAGGTAAATCTGGGGGGGGGGGAGGGGGCTAGTGTCCCCCCTGCCCTTGTCAAAAATTTGATCTAAGCCACGTGACTAGTGTGCGATGTAGGTCGTCACGCGTCGCGAAAGGGCGGTCTTTTTAACATAAAATGAATTATTTGGGCATCAAACTGCACCAACAAGATTGACACATCGCTAGAAATGAATTGCTAGGAGCCTTACAAGTTCATTGTAAAAAGAACTGAGATTTTCTAAACTTTCCTTAAATTGTTTTTTTTTTTGGAATTTCCTGATGTCCTACACTTTTTTTCTCTTATAATATTTCTTTGAAATTCCTTTAGGTTTTGGATGTCCTTAAAATTTCTTAATTTTTTCATTTCCTCAGAAATCTCAAAGAATCTCAGGAATTCTTTTGAGATATGTGGGTTTAGGGTATGGGTACCGCTCTGTCACATATCGTGCTGGGTATACCGGACATGTCTTTGTGGATGTCGCATGGGAAAGAGGACGCTTTCTCAGCGCACGCGCGGCAGCAAAGTTCCCATCTGACGTAGTCCACTGAATGTGGTCCCCATTAGAGGTGGAAAGTGGTTATAAAAAACGCCCTCTCGTTCGCGCACGGAGCCCATTGCGCTTGTCAGAGACCGGGTGTATTTTTTATAAACACTCGGATATGTTCGCGGTACTGTTTCTGGATGAAATGGTAGTGTTCCTCAGTCCCAGAAATTTAAAGTTCGTTCACCCTAATTAACCTTGCATTGGTTAATTCCAGTATCAGGCGTGAGGCCAAAAAAAAAAAGTCTCCGGTTTCTGGTATGCGCGCGCGTCGCCGTAGCCATGCGCGTCGGCAAAATGAAAAAGTTTTTTTTTTTCAATGAAAGATGATGTCTCAAAACCGCCAAACTCACTGGTTGGACTGGAATCCTGCTGCTGCACAATTTTAACGTGTTTTTAGATGGGGTTATGATCGAGAATAAGCTTTATGTGGCCTCTCTGGACTCCCATATATTTGCACTAAGTTTAGTCGGGCACCATTTGCAGTCATCAGTCGACATTTGAAGCAAAAAAGTCAGGTAAAAAAAAAAAGCCGCGTCGCCGCACCACTTTCTGGACAAGCTCCATACCAGAAACCGGAGACTTTTTTTTTGGCCTAATGCTCAGTGTATGTAATAAAGCGTTGTGCTTCAAGTTTCATTCGGACGAAAGCAAGGTTTTACACTGCATGAGTAAACGTTTCAACAACAATTTTAAATCTCATTTTGTGATCACATGATAGCTAGGTACCTGACCTCTGATATAGAAATAGACGTTAGGGGATCGTAAAGTCAGGGAACAAGACAATAGACCACCGCCACCAGTGAATAATATTGTCTGATTCCCTGACCCTTTGCAATATGAAACAGTAATTTTTGCGATCTCAAGACGAAGTTACAACTGCACTGTTTGATGTGTTATGTCCATGCAGTAAATTTGGGCTTTTTAATAACCTGAGACAAGAACATTTTTTTGTCTTGACAATCACATTTCCCAGCGCACCATTTGGAATTCACAATTGTGAGAGACATCAAATAATCTTTTATTTATGCACCAGTGTCCATCAGCAGTGCAAATCACATGTCAATAAAGGAAGAAGCACGGAGAACTTTTTTTATTTATTTCAAAAGATCATCATTTTATTCATTATGTATAGAATCTCACACAGCTTGAGAGCATTTACTCATTGGAACTTTCTACTGACCCATCCAGGCATAGAAACTGTGAGTGGTTTACATGGAAGAAATATTCCCTAAGTGAGATATCCTCAGAAAAGATGGTAGTGTTTATTATAGGAATGTAATATGAATACCACCGACGTTCTAAATTATGCTGACCCACAAACAAAAGTTTTACTCTCCCAATTTTAAGTTTGCAATGCGGAAACTATGACACACAAAAACACACACACCCACCCACCCAGGCTTGTTTATGGTGTAAATCGAAGATTTTCTGCTGTTCCTCTTCCCTTTTCCTTTGTTTATACTCATTGGTTTTTGCACACGTTTTCCAATCGAGGTCGTCCTCGATTTGGTTCCTGTCCTGAGGAAAGTGTCCTCAATTCATCGATGATGTTGCACGTGTGTATCCTCGATTTACACCATAAACACGCACGCCGGACGATCCTGCCAAGTAGTCACGTGACAATAAGGTTGAATCAGCCCTGCGTTTGCGCAGAACCGTGCGGATATAACGTTTCTTTCTTCTTTGTTTTCAGTCTCAGCTACATCTCTAGATGCCGAATCGTTTAGAGGCCTTTATTCCAAAACCAAATGGACATATTCTAAACTGTTTTTTTTTTCAAGTTGTAGGAGTGGATGTTCGTCAGGGATCAAAAATATTATCTTGAGGCCAATTTAGAGACGAACTCGATGTTTTAGTCTGCCCCCCCCCCCCCCCAGCTGCCTGCAGCCACCATGAGAGTTTAGCTTTCCTATAAAGTGAATGTCAATTAATAACTATTTCAGACCTACATCTCGAGCAGGACAAAGTGTACCGTCTTGTGGTCTTTTCTTTTGATCAATCGTTATTATCAGGTTATTGTACTATTTTCTTCCAAAAATATCCACTGTTTTAAAAGAACTCATGAAAGCTCTCGGATGTTGTATTATTGCTGTAAATACATTGTGAATATCAAATCGCTCTGTATGCGCTATTTTACAAGCATTCAAGACTTCATAGAATAACCTCCATCTTGACTTAATGAACTAAGTAATACATCACGTAAAAAACATTTAATACAAAACCCCCGTAATCTCTGAGTATATAATCTGGCGATGATTTGTGTTGTCTTTATCAAAAGATTGAAACTGAATGAAAGCCTTTTTGGTACTCCAACTGCGCGTGCGCACATAAATATCTGGCCAGCACAGTGACATCATTGACAAACAATGAGAAATAAAGTCCAGCCCTCAAATGTGGCATCAGATGCAAAATGTCTATTCGTGATAGTAAAAAAATGTTCGCCTTAAGCATGCATATCGTCTCAAGGAACTGAAGAAAACTCCTTATTACCAATCAATTTCACTGGAATTTTTGAACTATAAGGGTTTAACAATGTTTTGCGGTATTTTGTTTAATGTTTCATCCATGTGCGAACAATTTGCGAACATTTCTATGTGCTTTTTTATTGCATGTAAACATTGTGGATTGTAGAAACATCGAGTTCCGCATAATAAGACTTGTGTAGGCCTACACAACTACTCCCGAGACCAAATTGTTAGGTCGAATCTTTAAGTTGGGTCCATTTAGGCCAATTATTTTATTTGACTTGATAATTAGGCCAAATCGTTATGTGCACATGAGCATTTTGGAATACAGAACTATTCAACTGATGGATTTAAAAAAAATCTAACCGTTTGAAAGAAAATATGTATCGTTCAAAATGATAAGCGATCTTAGTTCTTAATTCTTTCTGCACTGTTAATACCGCACTGCTCCATTCTACTACATCAACTCAAGCTCAATCATTTTGAAAAAAAAAAACACACCCAGCGCTTTCTACATGAAGAATGCACTGTGCATGCAACAAAAGCTAAGAAAATCAAAGACTAGATCAGGACTAGATATACGGATGCTATGGGATGCGCCCTAATAACAAGCACAAAGCCATCCTGATGGATTCACTCACTTTACAGAGTAAATACAAGGGCAGTCAAGCCTACAGCCGCAGTAGTGAGGAGATTGACCGACACCGACTCAGCTCCGTTGCAGAATTCACCAGTGCAGCAACAGATAGTGGCCTCGTTGCCTTGATACTGAGCCGAAGCGCACCCACCCGCGCTCGCACAACCAGCAGTTGGGAGACAGCCTCTCACCGTGAAGGTCAAATCAGTTGAACCTAAGTATGTTTTCTATTTATAAGCAAAACAAAACAACAAAACATGTATGTCTCACTATTACTTCGTACGTGCGGAAGTAGCCCACAAGGGCCATGCACAAACCGCGGCCAGGGGATGTTCGTACCCATCGGGAAGCCCTACCTTCCCCCGCCCCCTTTAAAATCTTGAATTGAACAAGTTGATTGTACTGTTTATATGGCTTAAGTGCCCCCTCAGGCCTCGGAAGTTTAACCCTATTACGCTACTGCTCCACCCACCCACCCCAATACGCTACTGAAATACGGTATTTGAAAACTTACACTGCAAGAGTAAGCTCCACCTGGGCAAGTCTGTTTTGTAACGGTTGGATCAGTGGTGGATGTATTGAACGGATCCAGACAGCCAGGGGAAGTGCCAATTAATCCGTCATCACAGAGGTAACACTGGAGACCCACGATACTTCCTGCATAACGTCAAATGCAAAAATAATGGTAATACAAAATCGACAACTATATTATGATTGTTTTACGGACTCATTGACTCAAGCTCATAAAACACAAATCAATAATGTGGTAAGGGGTGACGTACTACGGAAGCGTTACGACACCATTTTGGGGTATATGCCGTACCCCAAAACAGACAGGAACGGTACTTTACATGTTTGCTAAAGCCTTTAAAACAACATTGATAAATTGAAATTAAGCTGCTTCATTGTGTTCTTATTCCTCCATTGTCTGTATAGCCCTAAAGTGGCCTTATTACAGTGCTCTTGTCTCATTACCCCCCCCCCCCTTATGAAAACAAGTTTTTCAGTGAGGGTAGCTAGGGACATTACGGACACACTCTCGCAAAATGTGGTCCGGCAGCTTTCTATACAAAAACCTCGTTGGCTCGGGGTTTTGTACGTAAACCTTATCAGTCAGCTGATCACGCTCAATTGACTTCGGCCAAACCGCAGTCCCATCATAAGAAATAAGTTAACAATGTTAACCGGACCATTTTTCCAAGAGTGTGTCTCTAATGAAACAGCAGACTTTTGGAGAAACAGGCTGTATTCACCTGATTTGAGTTGATAAGTGCAAGCTATAAAAGGGGGGGGGGGGGGGGAGGGGGCAGTGCTGGGGGGGGGGGGGGGCAAGCCACCGTGATTGGGATCTGTTTTCCTGTGGAAGGGGATATTGACTATTTTCCAAGATATCAAAAGGACTATAGGACTACGTCAGTTTGATTGTTTATACGCCCGTTTCGGTTTCAAAAAGACAGGGGAGAAAAAGAGCAGATGCTGAAAGCCTACCAATCAAGCCAAGCATAAGAGTGAGTTGTAGCAGCTTCATGGTGTAATTGTAGCTATACTGTTGTCACACGGCAATGAACCCTGCATGATCAAAACCAGGTAATTAGATACAATTTTATTAATACAAGGGGATCCTGGGGAATGCCCCGTAAACTTTTAAAATCAACGATGTCATAATATAGTCAGCGGCTGAATGAGGGGCGGGGGGGGGGGGGGGGGAGAGGGTGGCAACCCCCATCTGTCGACCCGCTACTGGTACCAGATCGACTAGATTAAAAAGCACCTGTACCGTGTACAAAAGATGGTGTTCAGGGGAAAGGACAGGTCTAGATCCTTTGTCTAAATTTGGATGGGTGGCGTTATTTCAAAATACCAAACAATGATGACAGATATTAGTTGGATTGATGAGGAATTTGGGGCCGGGACTACTATAAGCATAAAGATTTCACTTGTTTACTCTAATTTGGGACTTTCTCTGAAACTAATGGGTGCACACCAGTATATAGACCAAATAATCGTCCGCCCAGCTCATGAATAAATGAGTTATACACTCAAACTCTTCTTAGTATTAGGTAGTTCTGAGGGCCATACATGATTGGGAAATTGACGAGATATGGCAATTCAGCTCTGGCCCGGACTTGGGGCTTCCAATTCCTGAAGTGAGGGCGCTATTTAGCCATGTTGTGTGTGTGGGGGGGGGGGGGGTGTTGGAATTTACTACCTTAAGGAGACATGCACACAATAGGAAACAAAAGATTGTATACGTCTCCGCAAGAACATTTCTATAGATGAATACGTCTCCACAAGAATTTCACGAAAAAGATATATGGATTTTACTCAAAAACTAGGAATTTCCAAGGTAGGTTGATCCGTCGCAAATGGAAGAGTTTTAGAAAAGGGATATGTAGTCCAAATTTCAGCCCAGGAAATTAATTCTGGTTAAAATAAGAGCATTTTGAAACTTTAATTTCAAACACGAAAACTTTACTACACGAGAACAAAGAAATGTCTCCACAGGAATACAAATTCCAGAATGTGGGGGGGGGGGGGGGGGGGGTCTGTTTACAAGCGGGACACTTTTCCACTTTGGGAAACATCACTTTTTTTATTGGGTGTAAGGAACCGTGCCGGGGCAAGGGCGACCTCATTTGTCCTTTCCTAACTGTATGCATAATTATGTAGAAGTGACGTACCCATTTTTCAATAAATCGGGGTGATTTACATATTCCTATGTAAAACAGTGCATTTTTGATGACCTTTGTGCTTCCCGCACGAGGACGGTTAACAGTTGTCTTCGTCAACACGAGAAGTTAGTTCTTAGGTCAATCCATTGCAATTAATGCGGGATTATTATATAATTTTATACTTGTCCATCTTGATATTGTATTAATATTAAATCTTGTGTAATTGCAAGCTTATGACTTGAATTTTCATTGTCTGGATGAACGTTAAATAGAGGTATTTGTTCTCGCGTATATATATTCCGACGAGTGACTCGGCAGCACCTGGAAGTTGTATATTTTCTCGGTCTTTTTGGAAGACGTCCTTCGACTGAGCACACCAATATATTCCTGTCAATAGTTGTGAGTTATTTTGTGCGTCAGAATGGCTTCGCCGTGACTGCCATGTTTACTGTGGGATAGAACACTAATTCCCCAAGAATGCACAGTGAGTATCTTTAGATGTTATTCTCGCATATTATGAAAGAAAATGAAGTTTGTTTGTGTAAACTCTCACGTGTTTGCGATACATGCTGCAAGGCAGGTGCGTACGTACAGTTATCATGTTCAGTACAGAGTGAGTAAAATTTATTTTTGCCAACTTATAAACCTGTAAACCTTTACATTGTGCAGGCCAATTACTCAAGAGGAAATGGTTTTCAGTAAAAGCGTTTGCCTAATTTTTTTATTCATACAGATGCGAGTAAATGCTTAGAATTTGTAGTAAAAGCAAATGCTTTTTCGCGATTAACATTAATACATGTAGTGTTTTTGCGCAGAATTACTTGCTTTATAATTTCAAGGTTCGAAATATGACAAGTAAATATTTGAAATCTGAAGCATTTACTAATTCTTATTCATATGAAACAAACTAAACGCTCATAGTGTATAGCAAAGTCTAAACGGTAAACAGTAATTATTTTTAGATTTTAGCAAATGGTTTTCAGCAAAAGCGTTTGCTAATTTTTATTCGTACAGATGCGAGTAAATGCTTAAAAATTGGAAGTAAAAGCAGATGCCATGTTTTATTCATACGAACATGGTAAAATTTATACTTTGTGTGAACTTTTTTAATATAATTTTTTTCGCGATTAACACTAATTAATGCAGTAGTTTTTTTGCGCAGAATTACTTGCTTTATAATTTCAAGGTTGCCCCAACCCAGCCTTTAAATGACAAGTGCATATTTGAAATCTGAAGCATTTACTCCTTTCTATTCATACAAAACAAAGTAAACGATTATTTTTCGTTTTGACGAAGTGTCAAATATCTGTAGTAATTAATGTCTCCTAATTAGCCTAAACATAATTTTATGAAAACAGAGATTTTGTTTTGGCTATTTAACTACTGGGCTATCGCATTAGTTATATATTTTTTAAATTTTGGTGGAGAAAAGTACGCGAAAATGCGATTTGAAAAATCGACCAACTTCAAACGTGATTTTCTCGAGACTTGGTTTGCAGCTATAGCTGTGTGCACATATACAAATATTGAGTGGCTCAGCGTGGAATGGGAGGAATATTATCGCAAGATAAAATCTGGACTTTTCCATTTCACGAGGCGAAGCCGAGTGAACTGGAAAAGTCAAGATTTTACCGAGCGATAATAGTCCTCCCATTTCACAATTTAAAGCCACTCAATATTTGTTTTATATAACTGACATATAGATCCTTGTCATTTGATATTATATTTGAATTTTTTTTTTCAATACAAAACTGGAGGAAAATGTATTTATCTCTTCCAAACCACCCCTTTACGAAAATGTTTGAACCCAACGCTGTAGCGCTGGCTCTTTGGAACAATACGCGCTACCCGCAACGCTGAACGCGCTCACCAGCATGCATTTGCACACAAATACCGCGTCATGATCCTAACTGTTGAAAAGTATTTTCCATTCCCCATGGGCGGATAGTACTTTTTGAGCCGCCGCGTGAATGGGAGCAATAACGAATGTCACGTGATGTGAGTTCCACCATTCAAGTGACTAGGATCTGTATGTCAGTTATATAATCGTCACTTTGTCAAAACGGTGACGCTATCAAAATTGACATTTATCGTAACCAAAACGGAAAGCGGCACGCCAACATTGTGTGCGCAGCGCGTACAGTCTCAGTGCGCCTTTCCTATAGCTTCGCCATGAGCTTCGCGCGCTTTTAGTGTGGTTCCCAGACCAAAAGATTCTGACTATTTCTGATGAATCTTAGGTCCAGTAGCCTCCAGTAATACATTGTATTACAATTAACGTCACGTGACTAAAACGGGAGGAATTTCTCCTTTTTCCGAATATTTCCGAATATTTCCGTAGTTTGCCGAATTTATTTCGTCGACAATCGGATAGCACCCGAGTATTTCCGAGTATTAATAAATGCTAATTGCTTATAAATTTTTTTAAAAAACGAGTTGATTATTAATATTCCTTGCTTTCAATTAGAAAAATTTGAAATATAACGACGATTTCGTACTCGGATCGTATGCGAGGGGCAAACCTTTTTCTGCGTCATGTACTGTTTTGAGTTTGAAGACCGTGAGGGGCATTTTCCAAACCTCGGCGTGGTCTTCATTCGGCTCCGCCTGCTAACAGTGCTATTTGGGTGCCTAACTTCGAAGATTCCAGATCAACATTAGTCAATATTTTCTTACAGAAATATCAAACTGTATTATATTACGAAACAAGTGATTTATTTTAAAAATTTGATCGGAACATTAAAAGCTATAAGTGATAAAGCGAATTCGGAAACGAAGCCGAGTTTTTAAAAAGGGCCGTCAATGTCGTCATGTTTATTTTTAGCCACGGAGGCTGCCTGACCTACAAGTTAGACTTGAGCGTCGGGAATAAATGTCAGGTCTGGGAACCAGACTACGCGCGCTTTGAGCTAGGCCACGTGCTGCACGTCAGGTACATTAAGCTTTATGACTTTATGTTAATTTTTTCGCGCGTCCACAAGAGACTATAAAAATGGTGCCCATTCATCGCACAATGAATGGTGGCGCTGCCGATCTAGTCATATATCTATGGTCAAAACACAAATCGTGGAAGCTATCTAAATATAGCATACAGCAATGAGACTAAATACAGAAACAGAACTGGCATTGTACATGTTTGTCAAGTTTAACTCATTTCATCTATCAATCATAATCCTTGCCTTCGGCTGTAAGGCCCTGCCATATTTTCAATGGGGAGCGCCAATAAAATCCTAAAATCATTCACACTTTATTAACTAATGCACCCTTGTCACGGCTATTTCTTCTTTAGGGGGAGACCGTTCGCATGTACATCACAATCCTTCTTTTTGCTAATGCAATTTTTTTTACGGAATTTATTTTGGGGGCTAGACAAAATGTTTGGGGGGCTAAAGCCCCCCCCCCCAGCCCCCCCCCCCCTAGAACCGCGCCTGCTCGAGCTTCGACTGAAGTGGTTCTTTTTCAGACTATTCCAATCGAAAATGAGAGTGATTTTCACTCTAAAACGTCTAGTCCCTAATTTAACTCTTTGGAATTTAGAGAGTAGGGCACCAGACCTAAATAATAACAGATGACCTAGATGAATAACAGAGTAAAAAATTATACATGTTATAATGACGTTTAAACAACGTCATTTCGAATTTACCATTTAGTATAGGCCAATAGCGTAAACAGTGGCGATAGAAGCAGGGCTGAAATGGGGGCAGTAATACTACCGATAAATGAGAACCAACCCTGTTTGTAGGGCTATCATGCAGGCTGATAAAGTTGAAGAGTGTTTGAAATGGTAGGATTGAACTCATCACCCTTACCAAATAGTTCGTCATCCTGATAATATGCTGTCGGGATGACGAGTCAAACCCCTGCCATTGTATGTTACACACCGTTTCAATCTCGGTAACGTAACAAGTTTGTTAGGTGCCTAATCAGTTTCCCTCTGTGGCCCATGCTGATTTGAATTTGTTGAAACAAAAAGCCATAAGCCTATCCCATCTTTTAGTGATCACTGTCTGCCATTTCCCAGGTTTGCAGGTTTGCTAGTGTTTCCAGCATCGTGACTATAGGGCTACATGGCTTGTGGGGTATGGCTTCTGACTAGCGCCGTTGAACTTGGACACTAAAGAAAGATAGCTCAGTTGGAAGAGCACCGGAACGGTATTTGTATTCCGTAAGTCGTAGGTTCCACCTTCGTTTTTTAGTGTGACAAACTTGTTAAAATCAGTGATATAAATCTGGACGATAGCTCACCTGTACGGTATTCTGACCAGTCCAAGATCCAAGGCACCACTTGTCCGCTCTGCCAGCGTCGGTGGAAATGAAGCGAGTGCTCTGCCGCGCCCAGTGCCGCCAGATGCCGGTATTTGATTGGTGCACGGTTACGATAGATCGTAAATGATTACAGACAACGGGCGTGACATGTCGGAATGTAGTCGCAGACAAGCGGTACTAGAGTCAAACCTTGTACAAGCTCAATTGGTGTACTGTAGGCAGTGGCATTATCGGCGACTTACGGAAGCAGTAGCAAAGGTTGCTGAAGTCTTGAATATCCGCATCGCGACCTGGAAAACTTAAGTGACGTCATAGCGATGACGTGCTGCGCAGTGGGTTTGACATCCTCGAATATCGTTGCATAAAACGTTGGTATATAGATCGTAAATGATAACAGACAACGGGCGTGACATGTCGGAAGGTAGTCGCAGATAATCGGTAGAATACAACTTTGCACAAACTCAATTGGCTTATTGTAAGTAGTGGCATATATCGGTGACTTACGGAAGCAGTTGCAAAGGTTGCAGAACGGTCTGGAATGTCTGCATCGCAGCCTGGAAAACATAAGTGACGTCATAACGATGACGTGCTGCGCAGTGGGTTTGACATCCTCGAATATTGTTGCATATAACGTTGGTATTCTAGCCCATGTTATCAAAGTAAAGTTTTGTTTAGGGTTTAATCATCATGACTTTTGCATAGGCTTGTTATAAACCTTCGGCTTAGATACTTCACCTTGTGTCCTGCTACTTTATTGGACACCGTCGATTTTGTCGACTGACAATAGCCCAACACTGTTAAGGGGGGAGTTGTTTGAAATGTCACTGATATTTATAAGGAGCTGTCCTTAAAATATAAATATCGGATTTTTGTCGTAGAAAAACATCCATTACAAATAAAATCAAAATTAACTGAAGATTAGCCTTTGTTGAGTTACAAACGCTGGGTGATCGGGCCGAAAACAATTTCATTGAACACTGCCTAGTTGTGAATGTTTTTGTTATGTCGGAATAGAAGAAAGTATCATAAAATTTAACCTTTCCCGTAAAACCATTCGTATTAAATTTAAAAAAACATCATTTTTTTAGGGTACGATAAATTTCAGTACATTTTATGTACACGTACTGTCCACATTTTTTCTAGTTTGATGACGTCAGCAGTTAAAATGTGCAAACATTTTGAGGCCCAAGGTCAACATTGTACTGGTTTTTATCATTATTTTGTGGTACGAACAAAGTCATTGGACACGGATCAAATGGCGGATTTAAATTTTAAAGCAAATAGAAAACTGATCCTTTTCAAATTCTCCCGAGAATAGCTTCCGGTATGATGACGTCATGATTCTGAAACGTTGCAAAATCACTTGCGGTTGTCCAAAGAATAAGTAGGAGCAAATGATACAATAAATAGTTTAACGAGTGAATTCTACTGAGATTTAAGCAAGTTCAATTTTATTTGATGTGCCGCTAGAGGACGTCCTTTCGGGTGATGACGTCATCATGCCATTTATGTGTAAGGCATTCCTCACTGAACACTGCCATAATTCATTATATCCAGGGGAGTAGCACGGTCGTTTTTATAGGGGAGGGGGGAATTTTTTTGAAAAGGGCACTTGCACATCCGTTGTGAAATGTAGACAGGTTTTATATATCGTGCTTTACAGTGCGGTACATGTGCGCAATTCTGAAAAAGTCACCCAAAACGGCAGCTGCCACAAAAAAAGGGCACCACTTCTTTTTGGAAAATGGCACTTTTTCGGAAAAAAAGGGCACTTCGTAAAACAAAAAGGCACTCTTTACAAATTATTGGGGGGTAAATACCCCTTTACCCCCCCCCCCCCCCCTCCCATCCTGCCACACGTCATGTACATGACTAGCACTATGCGTGTGTTAGGGACAACGTATCATACTCGACCTGCCTCGCGCAAGCGAGGTGAAGTTTGTGCCGTGCGTAGTCTGGAGTACCATCCGTTGTTATTGAGCGGTCATTCCATAGAGACTATAGGCTACACGTACAAATAGTGGTTTACCATAAGCGTGCTAAATGCAACTAGGGTTTAAACGACTGGAAAACGGCTGCTACCCCAATCCGCGATGAAGCAAAAATAATTCACATCATGCATTAAACGAAAATGTTCGGAAGGGCATTTTGTCAGACATACTTCAAACATTTAACATGATGGAATAGGCCTGAGTTTGAAAATATTATATCAAAATGTGTTTCTAGACTCTTTAGATACGAATAAGGTGTTTGAGAAAGGATGTTTGAAAAGTGTGATTTTTTTCTTTTTTAAATCTGCTTACATGATGCACGTTTTGATAAACCCCATTCCCATCTCTACTCCGGCTCCGTCGTCGTACACATAAACTGGTTCCTGTACATAGTATGTGCATCTAATATTTCAAAAAGACTCGAGACTGGACTTGACTTGAAAAACAATTGTCTTGGGACTTGACTTAACTTGTGAAAAAAAATGACTCGAGACTTGTCTTGACTTGCTGAACTTTGACTTGAGGCTTGACTTGACTTGGAAAAAATGACTTGGTTACAACTCTGCTAACTGATCACAATCAAAGAGCACGGTAGGGATACTCCATTCACTCAACAAGTTATGGTTCAAAGTAATTATTCAAATTTTGACCTCCAATCTCTTGTTATTTGACACCTGATGACGTAATGATGACGTAACCATTTCTGTCACATTTTCGGACCAGGGTTCAAGTTCTACCAGGTTTTATCATCATTCCGTGAATCGTGTGGAAGAAAGTAGGCTCGTTTTGATTTTGAAGCTTTTGTCTGTATTTTAAATTCATTAAACTTTGACTTCCGGGATACCCGGAAGTAAAGGTCAAGCGACTTCATGTACCAACAAAAAATTGTCTTGTATCGTAGTGCACATTATGCGCCTATCAAATGTTCCCCCCCCCCCCGCTGCCCCAGGTCCGATGTCGGGATTTGGTCACGTTTTTCATGCCCCTGGGTGGGGATTTTGGCCACTCAAATTACATTGTTAACATTGGCGAACTACATGGAAAGGCAACCACTAGTGCGCCCCACGTATTTATGTCGGGGCATGGTCGGGGATTGTCACTTTAATTTTGCCTGAGGGTGGGGATTTTGTCACTTAAAAGTGACAATCCCCACGTCTTGGGTGGGGCAGCCCGAGGGGGGGGGAGGGGGGAAACAATAGATAGGCGCATTATACAAATGAAATAAGCGTAAAACTTCACTTAGCCTAATCATTTGCTGTTAATACTTCAATTTGGGTTAAAGGGGCTCTCACCACTTTATTTGGCTGTTTTTGAATTAGGGACCAGGAAAATATGAAGTTTGGACCCACAAAATAAATTTGACCTGTAATTACAAAATAGTACTGACGCTGCAGCAAGAGTTGAACTAATATAATACCAGGCCACTTTTTGACCTTAAATTTTTCCCTTTTTAAAAGAAATCAGTGAGCTGAGACTGAATACCAAATACACGATTTCCAAACTAAGCCTGTGTGAAAATATTGAAAAGCAGTTACAATAATATGCCAAGGACACTCTGTTTACAAAGTTGACTAACCAGGGGGTGGCAAAAATTATTGAATATGATTAACAGTACACGCATACAATGAAAACCATGAATAGAATCGCATAATGGGCAAGGTGAACTGAATACGTGTTTTCATATACTGATGGGACAAAGTGACACTGCAAGTTTTTTTCCATTCAGTGATGCATTCAGCGTTTGCTCAGCGTTTTAGTGTCATGGCGGGTTAGGCCCTATGCGCAACGTAACGCTGGGGCTTGACTCTGCTAGATTTATTCTGAAAAGGGAAACATAAGTGGAAAAAAAAAACAACAAATTTACCCTGAAAGAGTCAAATGTACACTGCTCGATCAACAGAAATAATAATGGATTCGTAGCATTCGGCGGCTTTAATTTCAATGTGCATCACATGTTCCTTGTGCATGCCATATCCTCAGAAACCATTTCCATTTTGCTTAACGTAGGCCTACATGCACGTTAATCGATTACCAAACATCTATGACGATCTGGTTCCCGATCAGATGTCACGATGAATTGCTTCAGTTTGTACCCAAGACACTACATTAAAAATTAATCTCTCAGCATCATTGCAAGACACTTCGGTATGTATAAAATACAAGATTTCTGACAAAATGTGACGGTGTTCAAGGCGGAAAGGACAGGAACAACAAAGTCAAAATATTGACTGGTTTTCCTTGTTATTGAAAATTTACTAGGGAATTTAGTTAAACACGAAGTTTCATACTATGACTAAAAAAAAGTTGTTGGATTCGAATCCAATTTCATTTATTTGCATAACTATTTTTCCAAAGTCAAAAATACTGACTGGAAAAATCTAGTCAGATTGACTAATTTTCAGTTGCACCCAGCTGACCCTGAATAGTTATAGTCAAATTAAATGGTTCTCGTCAAATCTGACTAATTTTTTTTTAGAGTGTATTTGACCACCGATTTTTATAAATGACCCTTAAATGGGGAAGATGAGCTATATTTTCGCATTTTCAAGTTAAACTTCCGAATAGGCTGACGCGCACATTCTGTACTGCTTCAGCAGTGATTTCCTGATTCACCTAAATGTCTTTAAATTTTGAAGCCTTACATTTTCAAGCTGAAGCGAGAATTCCACTTTTTTATGCAAAAACTGATTTTTGGCGACCCAATGTAGGTAGTTGTATGAAAACATTAAAATAACGCAGGCATAAAAAAAGGGAATTTCACGGACACAGTATGCTGTCCGAAACGTTGAGTCCAAACCGGCTCTTCTCAGAACCATCATCACAAACTCACAAAAGAGATTAATTTCAAACAAACTTGCCTTGCTGTACTCCTTGTTAGATCCATTCTCTCGAGGGATAAGAAATCTATTCCCATCGTTTATTAATTTATATATACAGGTCATACAGTTAAAGTTTATGTAAACTTGTATGAAAAGTCAAAGAAAAGTTACTCCCATGATCTATTTGACACCAAGTTTGTGTTAGCTTGCCGGTAACGCCCTAAAAAAAATATCCAGACAAATATGTTTATTTTGTAACATTTTGTGTTCGTCTGTCGGTCTTCCATGCTGCTATTTTTACTTTCATGTACCTTCAATGGTACTCTGTTTAATTAACCTGTTTATTTGTTTAATTAAACTAATAACACACATATAGTTGCCAAATATGGCACTAACAAGTTTGAGGTCGGCAATTTCGTCTTTAAAAATCTGGGTACGTCGGGTTACCGAACACACAATTGTCCTGGAGACAACAGTACCAAAGTACAGAAAATCGTACGCAAGAGCTCCCCAGCAAGTATCGCTGACGCCATTATGATTCCAAAATTGTTCACTGTGTCACACAGTGAAATAACTAAACAGCGTCGTTGTATTGTGAACACATAAAAGCATTAAAGTCGCGTTCTTGCACACTTTCTGCAAGTCGACATAGATATCCTTGAACCACTGCCCCTGCTTTGCATAACAAGTGCATATGAATTAACGATTCGACTTTTATTCAAAGGAATTTCCATGTACAATCACCAGACTCTATTCAGTAAAGTCTCCGTCAAAACGAAAGTAAACTTGTGCACAAAGCACGGCCTCTACCATAGCCATCGTACAGTGTGGCAGGGACACCAACAAGTAACAAAACAACTAAATTTTCAAATAATGTTGATAAATATTGTGATTGAATTTCGTTAAAAGATACTTGTTGGTGAGGTATCACAGGACATTCCTGTGACATGAGCCTTCAAGATGAAAAGTTTATGTGTGGGGAAGTATGTTACCAAACATGACTGTGTGATTCAACAGCAGTTGTTGATGCGATCCCTGAATTTACAACACTCCGTTTATTCCCATGGGCACCAAAGATAAATACCCCAATTTAAACAAATCGGGGAACATACTCTCAACCCTCACAGGTGATCAAAATATACATCAAATGAAAGCTTAATTAATCCTCTCTACCTTTTTGGAAATCTTTTTTTTGGGGGGGGGGGGGGGGGTTGACCTATGACTTCTGGGTGATTTATCCCTCCCTCCAACGATAATCACCCCATCGCCATTTTGAAAAACAAAACAAAAACAAACAGATTCCTTCCACTCTATATCAAAATAAATTCCTTTCAAATGTTTTGTTCAGAAATCCCAAGTTCAGGGACATGGACCCTTCACTTCTACAAAATACAGACCCTCAAGTGCAGGGGCCAAAATTCTTTATTATTACAGATAAACTAGTATACAATTCGTAATTTGGCCGGCTTAGGTCGCGCCTATTTGGGCTGCCTCTCATATGTACTGCGATCGGGAAATCTCCAGCGTAATAAAGACTTGAAGAAACTTTATTTGATTTATTTGATTCAATTATTTTATTTTAAATCTTAAAACATAAAATAAAAGCTAAAAGTTGGACAGGCTGCCACGGATATGTAAAAGTAAAAAAAAAAACAATTGTCATCAGACGATTATCCAAACCCCTGCCAATAAAACAGATTTAAAATTCCATTCATACAAATTAAAGTACTATTGAAAAGTAAATTGTACAAATCATACGAAACCACACGAGACGAGACATGACGAGACATTACGAGACGAGACAAGACGGGGAGATGAGACAAGACTCAGCAAAAAAATCATGGAGTGAAACATTAGACAAATCAGACAAATACAAAAATATAAAAACGAACTAATGAATAAATACTCTTACAACCCAACAAACAAACAAACAAACACCCCAACACCCCAACAAACAAACAAAACAAACAACCAGACTCACGAGAATGAATGACAAACGGGCTAAAAAGATTTTTACAAACAAAACAAAACAAAACCGAGTAACAAACGCAATCCCATTCACCAGAGAGAAAAATGCAAACCATAAAAACAAACAACCTAGTTGACATACATAGGTCTACACTTACACTAAATACACACACTAAAGAAACAACAAGAAAATACCCGGGAACAAAATGAAATAAGACACAATTTTACATTGACGATAAAATAAATATGACTGCAATAATTCCTCCCTCAGTTTTGAAAGAAAAGATTCACAACCTTCTATAGTTAAAACTTTTTCTAATTTTAACACGGTGACTTCGGAGAACATCAATGAGGCAATCGAACAGTTCTCGTATCTTGTAATCCATGTGTCTATCAGCTCTAAGTTTCAAGTGGTGACACGTTAAAGGATGTGCGACGGAGCTGCCCTGCAATTCATTCCTGAAATTATTGTTGCATTCCCGATTTATTTAGTTCATTAACTTTATATTAGAATCAACATTATTATCTATGATAACGAATTTGGCGGGAAACAGAGCTTTCACACAGTGACTTTACTGGTTTATTTAACTTTGTGGGGATTCTTCCAACGTCAGGCTTTCCCTTGGTTTCAACACTGGTGTCGGAGTCTCACAACACTAACTGGGGGAACCAAGTAAGCCAAAGATTCTAGCTGAACCGAGTGGGCACGGTACGAGCTATCGCTTCGCAGAGACGGCCGGACTGAAGCGGGAGCGGACCGCTACAGTGACGGGGAAGCAACAGCTAGACGGGGCCAGCGAGTGTACCGGATCACACTACAGTTCGAGCCATGGTGTGCATGGTCAACCGTGCACTGTGTAACATTGAATACATGTTTAAACGACAGGACCGTGGTTATACCATGGAGCTATAAAACAGCTGAACAATACAGGGGAATGGTGATCGAAAGCCAGGCGGGCCGTCGCGGTAACGGCCCAGCCCGCTATGGTGACGGGGCTAGAACGCCGGGCAACCGCACTGCAGGTCCGGGCTAAAAGTAGCAGGGCGTTCAACGGTAAATTGAAACCGCACCGCACGATTAAAACTAGTAAGTACCTGCATGGTTTTTAAGTGACGTCGCAATAAAGGCAGGCACTGCATACACCACCATCTTTTCCTCAAAAGGATTTGGTTAAAGTGGTCAGAAAATGCCTCAGATCGCACCACAGAGCACCTATAGAACCCATTTTTTTTCTTCAAATTTTGGGACCCACTTGTTTGGGGTACCAACATTTTTTTGCCCCCCCCCAAAAAAAACAATTCTAGATCCGCCCTTGGTGAGTGCATTACTTTTTTTTCTGGGGCCGATTTTACGAAAGGCTAAGACTCGCCTAATAGGAAGGGTATAACTAACTCGCCTTAAAGCCAGAGTCAACCATTTGCAGCCATCCGAAGAGTAACTGGCGTGATTATTGTTGAAAACATACTTGGTTGAAAGATAGTAAGGGGACTAAACTCCATGTGAAATTATTCTTTCTGGCAAGCTGTCATTTTGTAGTAATCAATGAAAGAAGGCCTTTCCAACGGTGCGTCTTAAGACGCACTCACTGTAGGAAAATTTAAATTAGTAGTTCGTTTTGATTGGCACAAAGCACACGCGCGTGTAGTTTGCTATAATTCGTCGGATCAGTGCGCGACATCGCGTATAGCTGCAACCGGTTCAGTGAGAACGTATCTCGGACGCTGAATTCAGGCCCAATTCAAAACATGATTCAGCGACTTTTGATTTGAAATTGAGATCCTAGAATGCTGTTTTTCTCGGAATATACAGCTGAAGCTTAGTTGTTCAGCATCATTCATTAGATTTTGAACATTTTTATTGCTTCAAACGAACAAAATGCACAAATTACAAATGATGGACTATATCTTTAAGTCCTTAAAAGAGTTGCAAGAAAAAACGACTTTCGTAAAATCGGCCCCAGCCCTGGCTCTCAACCTCCTTGGAGGGAGCGTATTAGCACTGCACTTCGGGGATCGATTCGCACAACAATATACGAATAATGAATGTTTGTGAGTGCAATGATAAGAATAATTTCATGAGGTGACAGATGAAATGTTCGCCTCGTGAAATTGAATATTTCATCTGTCACCGAATGAAATTATTCTTTCCATTGCACGAACGACGAACGTGAAACAATTATTATTTGTTTTATATAACACCTGAATAAATCCTTGTCATCTGATTGGTTGACTTTTAAAGGCCAATTTATTAAGGTTAAAAACTGTTACAAAAGTTCGACATGTTCATTATGTTTTATTAATGCAAACAGTTCAACAGGTTGAGAACAATCATATTCAATGTATTTGAAACAGCGCCACCACCAGCAGCAGTGACACCGTGCAATGGAAGTTCTATTCACCGTGCAATAGAACTTCCATTGCACTGTGCGCTGCGCGCCACGCGCGCACCGTGCGTTGGTACGAATAATTCAATGGCATGTGAACAACGATCCACCAATCACATGATGGGGATTTATTCAGGTGTTGTTTAATATGGTCTGTCGTACAACATTGGTTGTTAATGTCATGATTAATGTTCAAAAACGCTCTTCTGTCCGAAAGGGACATAAGACCCAATGTTTTCAATCTGCATAAGACCCAATGTTTTCAATCTGCCCTGATAAGATTGCTCCAAAACAATCGCAGAATCATCCAATTCGCTGCATGGATTTCATCAAAGCTATAGGTTTACTTCGTTGAATCCACCACGCAGGTGAGTTATAGTCTATGATTGGTTGCACAACTTCTGAATGAACGGTACCATTGGCAAATCGGCTGGTACCATCTGTCGATGGGGGCGTTGTTCAAAACCGACGATTATGCACAATAACGGACAATATGTGGCGCTTTTCAGGGTGTACATGCGCGAAATTCAACAAAAAGGCACTCGTACTCGTAACAACAATAATAATTAATAATAATACCGGAGTCTTATAAATATAGCGCACGTATCTACTAACAATTAGCTACTCTCAAGGCGCTGGTAATTATGTCTATTTTTAAGGACAGGTAAATGCAGTTGATGAGAAATATGAGACCCATTATGTAGCACCTTGATAAGGGTTTACAAAGTGCTGAGGCGCATATTGCAGCCACTTCCAGAAACACCGGGGCAAACCCCTTCTCTTAGCGATAAGTGTTACTGGGTTCTTTAACGTGCAATACCCAACACACGGAACCTACGGCTTTACGTCCCATCCAAAGGACGGAGCAATAATGGTAAAGTGCCTTGCTCAAGAGCACCATGTTCCGAAGGTCAGGATTCGAACCCATGTATCACGGCACACGAGTCGAACACCGTAACCATTGGACCACAGCACCCCAGTAACGGCCGCTTGCACAAAAAGGGCACGATTTTTTTGGGGGGTGGGGGGGGGGGGGGGGGGGGGGTAAGCGCTGATGAAAAAGGGCATTTGAATGGAAAATACCCCCCCCCCCCCGCTGGCTACGCCTATGTTGTAGAAAATGCGCGATAAACCACCGCTGCGATAACTCGCCGTCGCAAGAGGGCCTTATCACGACGAACCGCTATCACCCACCAACCAACAGAAACCGCTTTAATAGGGAAAGTGTTAAGAATGGAATTGGGGAAAGACGTTGACATTTCATGGATAGAGTTAATGGATAGGGTTAGCTGTCGACAATGGTGTCTTATTTTTCGCGAACCGAAATTTTGATGCTGAAAGAGACACCAGAAAACTGCATAATTGTTTGTACTTTTTATATTCCATGTTTAAACAGTAAAACCGACAGTTTTATTCACTGTAATCCGTCCTTCATGATTGAAATCGTTAGCAGTTAACAAACAAAAAATCGATCCATAATATTATGTGCGACGTCACTAAACAGTGGAACGACATCATAGCTGATTTTTTTATTTAACCCTTACAATTTTGCAATTGTTTCTATACAGAAAAATGTGTATCGGCCCAAGAAAACATGATTTTCCTAAGATATATTTTCAGCAAAATGCACGATCTTCTACCGAAAACCGTAAAGTGTAAATACAAAAAGGGCGAGGGCTGTACCGCATTAGATAAGACTTTCTTCTCCATCAGAATAAGAGGTGGTAAATATATTCACGTTTCCCCCATTATGAACTACTTTGCCATGGCCAGAGAACACAGTGATAAAGCTATTACATTTTGCTATCGGTTGATATGGTCCTGCTTCGTTTTGTAACATTAAGACCCCACTCTAACAAAATTGCCAATTAAAACGTGGTTCAATAATTATCACACTTTTCTAACACAAGCCATTCGTCATGGTAACGGCATAACGGAGGTGACTCTTGCTTGCACTTTTCGTGTAAAGAAAAATTCTACGCAACGTCAGAGCTGCTGGTTCCGTCTCACACACATGTCAAGGGTTTCGGCAAACCTCACCTTGATACCTTTTTTTCATCCACTTGGTCAGCAACCTGAGTTTTCTTCAAGCCCGCCTGACTGGCTGAAATGGCGTCAGTCTTGTTACATCCGACTCCCTAACAGGATGAATTGGTTTGAGGCCTCGGAGGCTTGTATTAAACCGACCAGGAGGCAGCATGATTGTGCCCAATTCAAAGGAGGAAAACCTCTTCATCTGGGAGTCATTGGCAACAGGTACCGGTGGACTCTGGATTGGCTGTACGGATGCGGCTCAAGAGGGTGTCTGGCTGTGCGAGGTCAGCCTGCACAATACATAAACTGGCATCCGAACTACTTTTAGATGAAAAAAATACTGAAATTGTTCCGTCCGTTCGAAGTATATTACCATTTTAACGCAATAACCCTAAAACATCTTTTGTCAAAAAAAAGCGATTTCAAGAATCGCCGTCACAATTGTCTTCAAACATCACCAGCCCAAAAACAAATTCAGTTTTAAGAGTTATAATATTGAACAAATTCCTTTTGAAGGCCCGTCTTTAAAGAACAAAATTATAAATCATATTGTTTGCATAAGCACGATTGCTAATAAAGCTATTGTGTACTATACAGTTGTTGACAGTCTTGTTGAAACAAGTATTCTGTGTCATTTTCTTTGTTGTTCCAAACAGTCAGAACACACAATAAGTTGCTTTTTTTTTGTGTGGACGAAACAGGTTTTTGGGCCATTGCGTGTAAATGGTAATGTTTTTTGAACGGATTGAGCAATTTCAGTATTTTTTTGCTGCACATTCCATTTAATATGTGACCTTTAAAAGTGACTAAAGTCTCGTTAACAAAAAGTGTACAAAGTCTATTGGATTTGACACATTAAAAAAAATCCAAATAAGCTCACGTGATGTTACCATGACGTCACTTAGTGCTGCAAAAACTGTTCATGCGTATTCACATGTTTATTAAGTGTGTACATGTACTCTTTCATTCGGTTAATGTTGTAATTTGCATAACAAATTCAGATACCTTAAGTGTTGGCGTTACAAAATTCAGATCATATTACTTGTCTTTCAGGTTTTAGGTATTGGCATTAAAATAATAAGAGCATTGCATGAATTCAGTGAGGTTTCATGTTTTATTCCCTTTTTACTTTCTGGGTTAGTTTTGTATTGTTTTTGGAATTGACTTGAGCTCTTATTTGGAATGTTTAATTGGCCCAATGATCAGGGGTAATAATAATACTGTAAGCGCTATGATTTTGTTTACTAATAAGAGCGTTCTTAAAATGCCGATTATTATTATGATTATTATTAATTACAAAATCTTCAAGAAATCCACAAAGCCGGGCAAAAAGAGTGAACTTTATTTCAGTGATAACTAAAATTGAAATAAGAAAAGGAAAACAGAAATTTTGGGTGTACATTATCGCAAATCATGTGGCAGGGTTTTATTTAAACATGGACATTCTGTAGAGCTAAGTTCAAACATTTACTTGTAGAGCACTCAATGTCTTTCTTTATTAAAAAAAAAAGTTAATGTTAATTACACCCAGTTGCAAATTAAAACATATAAGGTCCATCTTGGTTGCCGCACAGAAATAACACGCATCCTTATACAAAGCAACATCCCTACATTTTGTGAGGGATTATCTGGATAAAGGTTTTGTATTTTTTAAAAGAAAATGTTGAAAAAAAAATATTAATCAACATTACATACAAAAACAATAGGATAGTGAAACCATGGAACTCAGATCCCCAAACCCCCCCCCCCCCCACACACACACACTCAAATACTCAGGAGAGTGCAATATACTTACTAGTTAAACCCTAGTCCATAATAAACTCCCTCAGTCATGGAAAGTTCGTGGTGGAAAAAAAACAAATGCCATGCAAACTAGATAACAACGCCGTCACAATTTCGTATGCCCGCGATTGCCATTTGCTAACATTGTACGTACACTTTACCTTGCGCACGCAAGTTTAAACTTGCGCAAGGGTCTTAAATTGCAATCGCCTTTGCGCAAGTTGTAACGTGCGCGCGCAAATTAAAATGGCGCGGTGTGGTTTGCGTGCTTCGAGAGTCACTCTCGCAAGTTTAAACTTGCGCGCGCAGGTTTAAACTTGCGCGTGGGACTCAGATTGCGCTGTTTTGGGACTCTCGTACACAGTATTGAGAGTCCCAAATTTTCAGACTAGGGATCTGCCAGATCTGTACGTGCCCATGCACAGTATTGAGAGTCCCAAATTTTCGGATAAGGCAGAGACTAGACATCTACGCCCAACTTTTGTTCATATTTAACCAATCGGGGTATGTATGTTGGGCGCAATCAGTGGATGTGCTATCACTTGATTGCACAGAGATGATCAATCGACCGATATTGCAGCCTGATCGACCAATCGCGCAGGCCGATCGCGCGCCCAACATTGGCGTGATTGACCGATGGCGGCACCATCAACTGATAGCACAACGTGATCAAATGATCCTGTGCACTGATTTACCAATCACGCCAACCGTGTACGCTTCCAAACAGAAATAAAGTTGCAGAGCAGTCTGTTTATTTTCTCTGATTTTTAACAAGGTAAGAAACTTCCAAAGTAAATATCACATAGAAAAAAAATAAAACAGTCAAGGTTTCAAATTCAAAAGAGACAACTTTTCTCAAAATTTTACACCAGCAAGTGGGTATTTGAAGCTGACAAATACAGAGGAATTAAGTCCAGTAGCTGAGCCATGTGTATTGGACTATGATATTTCAAATTCAAGGACAACTATAGTTGGGCCGGCCCAAATGGACTGACCAAGTTGGTATGGAACGCCAAAGCCGCCTTCTATAGTACGATTTCATTCCATAATCAATTTCATTATTCCATTCGGCGATTTCATCATTCCATTCACATTTTTTTGTCTTGACAATCACATTTCCCAGCGCACCATTTGGAATTCACAATTGTGAGAGACATCAAATAATCTTTTATTTATGCACCAGTGTCAATCAGCAGGGCAAATCACATGTCAATAAAGGAAGTAGCACGGAGAATTTTTTTATTTATTTCAAAAGATCATCATTTTATTCATTATGTATAGAATCTCACACAGCTTGAGAGCATTTACTCATTGGAACTTTCTACTGACCCATCCAGGCATTGAAACTGTGAGTGGTTTACATGGAAGAAATATTCCCTAAGTGAGATATCCTCAGAAAAGATGGTAGTGTTTATTATAGGAATGTAATATGAATACCACCGACGTTCTAATTTATGTTGACCCACAAACAAAAGTTTTACTCACCCAAGTTTGCAATGCCGAAACTATGACACACACACACACAGAGACTTGTTTCACATACCTAGTGTGGACTTTCCTTTCTTTTCGTGTAGTTAAGGAACACCAGTGGAAAAACTCATTTTTCTCAAACTGTGAAAACTCTTACAACCCAATTTTTTTTCAATGATTCCCTTTAGTGTTTCTCTTCATTCTGCTACGGATAAACCTAACCCAAAAATGCCTCTAAACCTGTTTTCCAGAAATGGGGAAACACTGTGTGGACGTGGGCAAGTCCACACTTCGTCGCTGCTACCTACATTATGTGGACGTCTTTTGTTCGGAAGTCCACACTGCGTATGTAAGACAAGCTCAGGTTTGTTTATGGTGTAAATCGAGGATTTTCTGCTGTTCCTCTTCCCTTTTCCTTTGTTTATACCCATTGGTTTTTGCACACGTTTTCTAATCGAGGTCGTCCTCGATTTGGTTCCTGTCCTGAGGACAGTGTCCTCAATTCATCGATGATGTTGCACGTGTGTATCCTCGATTTACACCATAAACACGCACGCCGGACGATCCTGCCAAGTAGTCACGTGACAATAAGGTTGAATCAGCCCTGCGTTTGCGCAGAACCGTGCGGATATAACGTTTCTTTCTTCTTTGTTTTCAGTCTCAGCTACATCTCTAGATGCCAAATCGTTTAGAGGCTTTTATTCCAAAACCCAATGGACATATTCTAAACTGGTTTTTTTTTTCAAGTTGTAGGAGTGGATGTTCGTCAGGGATCAAAAATATTATCTTGAGGCCAATTTAGAGACGCACTCGATGTTTTAGTCTGCCCCCCCCCCATCTGCCTGCAGCAACCATGAGAGTTTAGCTTTCCTATTAAGTGAATGTCAATTAATAACTATTTCAGACCTACATCTCGAACAGGACAAAGTGTACCGTGTTGTGGTCTTTTCATTTGATCAATCGTTATTATCAGGTTATTGTACTATTTTTCTTCCAAAATTATCCACTGTTTTAAAAGAACTCATGAAAGCTCTCGGATGTTGTAGTATTGCTGAAAATACATTGTGAATATCAAATCGCTATGTATGCGCTATTTTACAAGCATTCAAGACTTCATAGAATTACCTCCATCTTGACTTAATGAACTAATACATCACGTAAAAACATTTAATACAAAACCCCCGCAATCTCTGAGTATATAATCTGGCGATGATTTGTGTTGTTTTTATCAAAAGATTGAAACTGAATGAAAGCCATTTTGGTATTCCAACTGCGCGTGCGCACATAAATATCTGGCCAGCACAGTGCGCCCTCAGTGAGGACAGACTATTATTTGAATGCAGTGACATCAGAGGCGGATCCATTGGTTAAAGTGGTCAGAAATTGCCTCAGATCGCACCACAGAGCACCTAGAATCCAAAAATTGTTCGGGGCCCTTAAAGCGGGCCCCGAACTCCACGCCGTAATTTTGTTGACCCACTTTTTGGGGGGACCAAATATTTTTTTTGGCCCCCCCAAAAAAAATTGTGTTCTGGATCCGCCCTTGAGTGACATCATTAACAAACAATGAGAAATAAAGTTCAGCCCTCAAATGTGGCATCAGATGCAAAAGGTCTATTCGTGATAGTAAAAAAGTGTTCGCCTTAAGCATGCATATCGTCTCAAGGAACTGAATAAAACTCCTTATTCCCAATCAACTTCACTGAAATTTTTGAACTGCGGTATTTTGTTTAATGTTTCATCCATGTGCGAACAATTTGCGAACATTTCTATGTGCTTTTTTATTGCATGTAAACATTGTGGATTGTAGAAACATCGAGTCACTATTTCGCATAATAAGACTTGTGTAGGCCTACACAACTACTCCCTAGACCAAATTGTTAGGTCGAATCTTTAAGTTGGGTCCATTGAGGCCAATTTTTTTTTTTATTTGACTTGATAATGAGGCCAAATGTTTATGTGCACATGAGCATTTTGGAATACAGAACTATTCAACTGATGGATTAAAAAAAAAATCTAACCGTTTGAAAGAAAATATGTATCGTTCAAAATGATTTAAGCGATCTTAGTTCTTAATTCTTTCAGCACTGTTAATACCGCACTGCTCCATTCTACCACATCAACTCAAGCTCAATCATTTTGAAAAAAAAAAACACCCAGCGCTTTCTACATGAAGAATGCACTGTGCATGCAACAAAAGCTAAGAAAATCAAAGACTAGATCAGGACTAGATATACGGATGCTATGGGATGCGCCCTAATAACAACCACAAAGCCATCCTGATGCATTCACTCACTTTACAGAGTAAATATAAGGGCAGTCAGTCCTACAGCGGCAGTAGTGAGGAGATTGACCGACACCGACCCAGCTCCGTTGCAGAATTCACCAGGGCAGCAGCAGCCAGTGGCAGCGTTGCCTTGATATTCAGACGAGGCGCACCCATCCGAGCTCGGGCAAGCAGAAGTTGGGACACAACCTCTCACCGTGAAGGTCAGATCAGTTGAACTGAAGTATGTTTTCTATTTATAAGCAAAACAAAACAACAAAACATGTATGTCTCACTATTATTTCATACGTGCGGAAGAAGCCCACAAGGGCCATGCATAAACCGCGGCCAGGGGATGTTCGTACCCATCGGGAAGCCCTACCTTCCCCCGCCCCCTTAAAAATCTTGAATTGAACAAGTTGATTGTACTGTTTATATGGCTTAAGTGCCCCCTCAGGCCTCGGAAGTTTAACCCTATTACGCTACTGCTCCACCCACCCACCCCAATACGCTACTGAAATACGGTATTTGAAAACTTACACTGCAAGAGTAAGCTCCACCTGGGCAAGTCTGTTTTGTCACGGTTGGATCAGAGGTGGATGTATTGAATGGATCCCGGCAGCCAACGGAAGTGCCAACTAATCCGTCAGCACAGAGGTAACACTGGAGACCCACGATACTTCCTGCATAACGTCAAATGCAAAAATAACAGTAATAAAAAATCGACAACTATATTATGATTGTTTTACGGACTCATTGACTCAAGCTCATAAAACACAAATCAATAATGTGGTAAGGGGTGACGTACTACGGAAGCGTTACGACACCATTTTGGGGTATATGCCGTACCCCAAAACAGACAGGAACGGTACTTTACATGTTTGCTAAAGACTTTAAAACAACATTGATAAATTGAAATTAAGCTGCTTCATTGTGTTCTTATTCCTGCTTGGTCTGTATAGCCCTAAAGTGGCCTTATTACAGTGCTCTTGTCTCATTACCCCCCCCCCTTATGAAAACAAGTTTTTCAGTGAGGGTAGCTAGGGACATTACGGACACACTCTCGCAAAATGTGGTCCGGCAGCTTTCTATACAAAAACCTCGTTGGCTCGGGGTTTTGTACGTAAACCTTATCAGTCAGCTGATCACGCTCAATTGACTTCGGCCAAACCGCAGTCCCATCATAAGAAATAAGTTAACAATGTTAACCGGACCATTTTTTCCAAGAGTGTGTCTCTAATGAAACAGCAGACTTTTGGAGAAACAGGCTGTATTCACCTGATTTGAGTTGATAAGTGCAAGCTATAAAAGGGGGGGGGGGGGAGGGGGGGCAGTGCTGGGGGGGGGGGGGGGCAAGCCACCGTGATTGGGATCTGTTTTCCTGTGGAAGGGGATATTGACTATTTTCCAAGATATCAAAAGGACTATAGGACTACGTCAGTTTGATTGTTTATACGCCCGTTTCGGTTTCAAAAAGACAGGGGAGAAAAAGGAGCAGATGCTGAAAGCCTACCAATCAAGCCAAGCAAAAGAGTGAGTTGTAGCAGCTTCATGGTGTAATTGTAGCTATACTGTTGTCACACGGCAATGAACCCTGCATGGTCAAAACCAGATAATTAGATACAATTTTATTAATACAAGGGGATCCGAGGGAATGCCCCGTAAACTTTTAAAATCAACGATGTCATAACATAGTCAGCGGCTGAATGAGGGGCGGGGGCGGGGGGAGGGTGGCAACCCCCATCCCCCTGTAGACCCGCTACTGGTACCAGATCGACTAGATTAAAAAGTACCTGTACCGTGTACAAAAGATCGTGTTCAGGGGAAAGATCCTTTGTCTAGATTTGGATGGGTGGCGTTATTTCAAAATACCAAACAATGATGACAGATATTAGTTGGATTGATGAGGAATTTGGGGACGGGACTACTATAAGCATACAGATTTCACTTGTTTACTCTAATTTGGGACTTGCTCTGAAACTAATGGGTGCACACCAGTATATAGAATAAATGAGTTATATACTAAAACTCTTCTTAGTATTAGGTAGTTCTGAGGGCCATACATGATTGGGAAATTGACGAGATATGGCAATTCAGCTCTGGCCCGGACTTGGGCTTCCAATTCCTGAAGTGAGGGCGCTATTTAGCCATGTTGGGGGGGGGGGGGGGGTTGTTTTCAAGCTGGACACTTTTCCACTTTGGGAAACATCACTTTTTTTATTGGGTGTAAGGAACCGTGCCTGGGCAAGGGCGACCTCATTTGTTCTTTCCTAACTGTATGCATAATTATCATAAGTGACGTACCCATTTTTCAATAAATCGGGGTGATTTACATATTCCTATGTAAAACAGTGCATTTTTGATGACCTTTGTGCTTCCCGCACGAGGACGGTTAACAGTTGTCTTCGTCAACACGAGAAGTTAGTTCTTAGGTCAATCCATTGCAATTAATTCGGGATTATTATATAATTTTATACTTGTCCATCTTGATATTGTATTAATATTAAATCTTATGTAATTGCAAGCTTATTACTTGAATTGTTATTGTCTGGATGAACGTTAAATAGAGGTATTTGTCCTCGCGTATATATATTCCGACGAGTGACTCGGCAGCACCTGGAAGTTGTATACTTTCTCGGTCTTTTTTGGAAGACGTCCTTCGACTGAGCACACCAATATATTCCTGTCAATAGTTGTGAGTTATTTTGTGCGTCAGAATGGCTTCGCCATGACTGCCATGTTTACTGTGGGATAGGGCACTAATTCCCCAAGAATGCCCAGTGAGTATCTTTAGATGTTATTCTCGCATATTATGACAGAAAATGAAGTTTGTTTGTGTAAAAGTCTCTCACGTTTTTGTGATACATGCTGCAAGGTAAGTGCGTACGTACAGTTATCATGTACAGTACAGAGTGAGTAAAAAAGTCAGTTTTGATAGAGTCGCCGTTTTGACAAAGTGACGAATATGTGCACACAGATATAGCTGCAAACCAAGTCTCGAGAAATATCACGTTTGAAGTTGGCCGATTTTTCAAATCGCATTTTCGTATACTTTTCTCCGCCAAAATTGAAATATATATATAACTGATGCGATAGCCCAGTAGTTAAATAGCCAAAACAAAATCTCTGTTTTCATAAAATCATGTTTAGGCTAATTAGGAGACATTAATTACTACAGATATAAGTTCGTCACTTCGTCAAAACGAAAAATGAATAGAAAGGAGTAAATGCTTCAGATTTCAAATATGCACTTGTCATTTCAAGGCTGGGTTTGGGCAACCTTGAAATTATAAAGCAAATAATTCTGTGCAAAAATACTACTGCATTAATTAATGTTATCGCGAAAAAAATTATATTAAACAAATTCACACAAAGTATAAATTATACCGTGTTCGTATGAATAAAACATGGCATTTGCTTTTACTGTCAATTTTTAAGCATTTACTCACATCTGTATGAATAAAAAATAAGCAAACGCTTTTACTGAAAACCATTTGTTGAAATCTGAAAATAATTACTTTTTACCTATTAGCTTTTGTTTTACACTATGAGCGTTTACTTCGTTTCATATAAATAAAAAAGGAGTAAATGCTTCAGATTTCAAATATTTACTTGTCATATTTCAAGGCTGGGTTGGGGCTGCCTTGAAAATTTAAAAGCAAATAATTCTGCGCAAAAACACAACATTTATTAATGTTAATTGCGAAAAATTACTTTCAAAAAGTTCATAATCTACAGATAATTCCATAGTTCGTATGAATAATTGGCATTTGCTTTTACTACAAATTTTAAAGCATTTACTCGCATCTGTATGAATAAAAATTAAGCAAACGCTTTTACTGAAAACCATTTGCTCTTGAGTAATTGGCCTGCACAATGTAAAGGTTAACAGGTTTATAAGTTTGCAGAAAATAAATTATCGTAACCGAAACGGAAAGCGGCACGCCAACATTGTGTGCGCAGTGTGTACAGACTCGGTGCGCATTTCTATAACTTCGCGCGCTTTGAGCTAGGTCACGTGCTGCACGACAGATACTTTAAGCTGTATGACTTTATGTTAATTTTTTGCGCGTCCACAAGAGACCACAAAAATGGCACCCATTCATCGCACAATGAATGGGGGCGCTGCCGATCTGTCAAAACACATATCGTGGAAGTTACATAAATCTAAATATAGCACACGCGTAAAACCAATGAGACTAAATATAGAAACAGAACTGGCGTTACGTTGAACATGTTTGTCCAGTTTAGCTCATTCCATCTAACAATCATATCCTTGCCTTCGGCTGTAAGGCCCAGTTAGTTTATTCATAATCCATTTGACAACGAACAGGTGTATTGTGCAAAAAATATGTTTACCACATACTGTTTAAGTAAAGAGCATTTTATGATGCATGCACAAATTTGAATAGTTTCAAAAAATGTGCACATTTTATAATGAGTTTTGACATATTTACTTGATTGTTTATACCACAAAAAAAGGTAATCAAGGAATAAACAATGTGTATTTGAAAATATATAATCATCTCTCCATATTTTATATTTATAAAGGAAAGACTTAACATGCATGATACACAGTACACAGTACTGTATTCAATATTTGTGTCCAGCAATTTACATTTTCCCATGTACGATAGTAACTTGAAATTACCCGCAAGAAATGAAAAAAAAGAACATTAGCCTGATCAGAATCTTTTATAACTGTAATACTTTGTGCTATTTTGGAACGTTATTGGATTGTTAAAGGGGCTTACATGTTCCTGCAGTGTATGAATTTCCACCGACCCTTTCCCATTCATACTCATGATGCTTTCGTAACACAAGCCTGTGTCTGCCTTGTTCCACCAACTCCCCCCCCCCCCCTCCAGCAGGGGGATTGGGGGCTCGGGTCCCCTCCCCTGCCCCAGGACCCGCCATTTTGTTCTATACTCTCTAAATTCCAAAGAGTGAAAATTCACTCCATTCGAGTGAAGATACACTCTCACAGTCGGAAACTAGGGACTAGACGTTTTAGAGTGAAATTTCTTCAATCGTAAAGATTGAGTTTCCACTCGAGTTCAGGCGCGGTTCTAGAACCAATATTTTTTTTTGGGGGGGGGGCTAGCAGGGTGGATCCAGAATTATTTTCAGGGAGGCGTGCTGAAATGTAGACCGGTTATTTTTTTCCAGACACTTAGGCCTCCGAAAATCAATAGGTGGGGGTGGGGTTGGGGTGGGGGTGGGGGTGGGGGGAGGGCTCTCATGCCAAATTTTCAATGGGGAGCGCCAATAAAATCCTAAAATCATTCACACTATATTAACTAATGCACCCTTGTCACTGCTATTTCTTCTTTAGGGGGAGACCGTTCGCATGTACATCACAATCCTTCTTTTTGCTAATGCATTTTTTTTGGGGGGGGGGGGGCTAGACAACATTTTTGGGGGGCTAAAGCCCCCCTAGGCCCCCCCCCCCCCCGTAGAACAGCGCCTGCTCGAGCTTCGACTGAAGTGGTTCTTTTTCAGACTATTCCAATCGAAAATGAGAGTTATTTTCACTCTAAAATGTCTAGTCCCTAATTTCACTCTTTGGAATTTAGAGAGTAGGGCACAAGACCTAAATAATAACAGATGACCTAGATGAATAACAGAGTAAAAAATTATACATGTAATAATGACGTTTAAACAACGTCATTTCGAATTTACCATTAAGTATAGGCCAATATCGTAAACAGTGGTGATAGAAGCAGGGCTGAAATGGGGGCAGTAATACTACCGATAAATGAGAACCAACCCTGTTTGTAGGGCTATCATGCAGGCTGATAAAGTTGTAGAGTGTTTGAAATGGTAGGATTGAACTCATCATCCTTACCAAATAAATCGTCATCCTGATAATATGCTGTTGGGATGACGAGTCAAACCCCTTCCATTGTATGTTACACACCGTTTCAATCTCGGTAACGTAACAAGTTTGTTAGGTGCCTAATCAGTTTCCCTCTGTGGCCCATGCTGATTTGAATTTGTTTGTTGAAACAAAAAGCCATAGGCCTTTCCCATCTTTTAGTGATCACTGTCTGCCATTTCCCAGGTTTGCAGGTTTGCTAGTGTTTCCAGCATCGTGACTATAGGGCTACATGGCTTGTGGGGTATGGCTTCAGACTTGCGCCGTTGAACTTGGACACTAAAGAAAGATAGCTCAGTTGGTGGAGCACCGGAACGGTATTTGTATTCCGTAAGTCGCAGGTTCCACCTTCGTTTTTCAGTGTGACAAACTTGTTAAAATCAGTGATATAAATCTGGACGATAGCTCACCTTTACGGTATTCTGACCAGTCCAAGATCCAAGGCACCACTTCTCCGCTCTGCCAGCGTCGGTGGAAATGAAGCGAGTGCTCTGCCGCGCCCAGTGCCGCCAGATGCCGGTATTTGATTGGTGCACGGTTACGATAGATCGTAAATGATTACAGACAACGGGCGTGACATGTCGGAATGTAGTCGCAGACAAGCAGTAGAGTCAAACCTTGAACAAGCTCAATTGGTTTATTGTAAGCAGTGGCATTGTCGGCGACTTACGGAAGCAGTAGCAAAGAATGCTGAAGTCTTGAATAGCCGCATCGCAACCTGGAAAACTTAAGTGACGTCATAACGATGACGTGCTGCGCAGTGGGTTTGACATCCTCGAATATCGTTGCATAAAACGTTGGTATATAGATCGTAAATGATTACAGACAACGGGCGTGACATGTCGGAAGGTAGTCGCAGACAATCGGTCGAATACAACCTTGCACAAACTCAATTGGCTTATTGTAAGCAGTGGCACATATCGGCGACTTACGGAAGCAGTTGCAAAGGTTGCAGAACGGTCTGGAATGTCTGCATCGCAGCCTGGAAAACCTAAGTGACGTCATAACGATGACGTGCTGCGCAGTGGGTTTGACATCCTCGAACATTGTTGCATATAACGTTGGTATTCTAGCCCATGTTATCAAAGTAAAGTTTTGTTTAGGGTATAATAATCATGACTTTGCATAGGCTTGTTATAAACCTTCGGCTTATATACTTCACCTGCGTTATGTCCTGCTTCTTTATTGGACACCGTCGATTTTGTCTTGACTGACAATAGCCCAACACTGTAAAGGGGGGAGTCGTTTGAAATGTCACTGATAGTAAGGAGCTGTCCTTAAAATATTAAATATCAGATTTTTCTCTTAGAAAAACTTCCATTAAAAATAAAATAAAAATTAAATGGAGATTAGCCTTTGTTGAGTTACAAACGCTGGGTGATCGGGCCGAAAACTATTTCATTGGACACTGCCTAGTTGTGAATGTTTTTGTTATGTCGGAACAGAAGAAAGTATCATAAAATTTAACCTTTCCCGTAAAACCATTCGTATTAAATTAAAAAAAAATCCTTTTATTAGGGTACGATAAATTTCAGTACATTTTACGTACACTGTCCACATTTTTGTCTAGTTTGATGACGTCAGCAGTTAAAATGTGCGAACATTTTGAGGCCCAAGGTCAACATTGTACTGATTTTTATCATTATTTTGTGGTACGAACAAAGTCATTGGACACGGATCAAATGGCGGATTTAAATTTTAAAGCAAATAGAAAACTGATCCTTTTCAAATTTTCCCTACAGTAGCTTCCGGTATGATGACGTCATGATTCTGAAACGTTGCAAAATCACTTGCGGTTGTCCAGAGAATAAGTAGGAGCAAATTGAAAAAATAAATAGTTTAACAAGTGAATTCTAGATTCAAGCAAGATCAATTTTATTTGATGTGCCGCTAGAGGACGTCCTTTCGGGTGATGACGTCATCATGCCATTTGTGTGTAAGGCATTCCTCACTGAACACTTCCATATGTCATTATATCCAGGGGCGTAGCACGGTAGTTTTTATTGGGGGGGGGGGATTTTTTTGAAAAGGGCACTTGCACATCCGTTGTGAAATGTAGACAGGTTTTATATATCGTGCTTTACAGGGCGGTACATGTGCGCAATTCTGAAAAAGTCACCCAAAACGGCAGCTGCCACAAAAAAGGGCACCACTTCTTTTTGGAAAAGGGCACTTGTTCAGAAAAAAAGGGCACTTCGTAAAAAAAAGCACTCTATACAAATTATTGGGGGGGGGGGGTAGCCCGTTGAAAAAGGGCATTTGAATGAAAAAAGGCAGTCTTTACAAAATATTGGGGGGTAAATACCCCCTTAACCCCCCCCTCCCCCCCCCCCTGGCTACGCCTATGATATCTGTAGTAAAAGCTCCCCGTTTTCATGTTGTAATCAATTTTCATTGCATTTCCGGCAACCCCGGAAGTAAAGGTCAAACGGCTTCGTGCCCGCAAATGCAAAACATTGCCTGAGGCAATGTCTAACTGACAGTGTTGTTGACTCGAGTCGCTGACTCGGACTCGAGTCGCTGACTCGGACTCGAGTCGCTGACTCGGACTCGAGTCGCTGACTCGGACTCGAGTCGCTGACTCGGACTCGAGTCGCTATATTTTTGACTTGCGACATGACTTGACTTGGGGAAATATGACTTGAAACTTGACTCGACTTGAAAAAAAAAAGGGTTTATGACTCGACTGGACTCGAATAAATTAGACTTTCTGACATTAACACGTTTTCTTAAAGTTACAAAAACACAAGCCTCTGGGCGTTCGTCCGCACTAGCATAATCGGTTGAAAACAATGATAATATACATAGCGAATTAGCAACCAGCATGCGATAGCTGGGCATCCTGAGCCTGCCACACGTCATGTACACACAGACTAGCACTTTGCGTGTGTTATGGACAACGTATCATACTCGACCTGCCTCGCGCAAGCGAGGTGAAGAGTGTGCCGTGCGTAGTCTCAGTACCACCCGTTGTTATTGAGCGGTCATTCCACAGAGACTATAGGCTACACGTACAAATAGTGGTTTACCATAAGCGTGCTAAATGCAATTAGGGTTTAAACGACTGGAAAACGGCTGCTACCCCAATCCGCGATAAAGCAAAAATAATTCACATCATGCATTAAACGAAAATGTTCGGAAGGGCATTTTGTCAGACATCCTTCAAACATTTAACATGATGGAACAATTTTGAAAATATTATATCAAAATGTGTTTCTAGACTCTTTAGATACAAATAAGGTGTTTGGACCAGGGTTCAAGTTCTACCCGGTTTTATCATCATTCCGTGAATCGTGTGGAAGAAAATAGGCTCGTTTTGATTTTGAAGCTTTTGTCTGTATTTTAAATTCATTAAACTTTGACTTCCGGTAAACCCGGAAGTAAAGGTCAAGCAACTTCATGTACCAACAAAAAAAATTGTATCGTAGTGCACGTTATGTGCCTATCAAATGTCCCCCCCCCCGCGCTGCCCCAGGTCCGATGTCGGGATTTGGTCACGTTTTTCATGCCCCTGGGTGGGGATTTTGGTCACTCAAATTACATTGTTAACATTGGCGTACTACATGGAAAGGCAACCACTAGTGCGCCCCACGTATTTATGTCGGGGCATGGTCGGGGACTGTCACTTTAATTTTGCCTGAGGGTGGGGATTTATTCACTTCAAAAGTGCCAATCCCCACGTCTTGGGTGGGGCAGCCCGAGGGGGGGGGGGGGGGGGAAACAATTGATAGGCGCATTATATAAATGAAATACGCGTAAAACTTCACTTCATCATTTGCTGTTAATACTTCAATTCTGGTTAAAGGGGCTCTCACCACTCTATTTGGCTGTTTTTTGAATTAGGGACCAGGGAAATATGAAGTTTTGACCCACACAATATATAAATTAGCCATGCGCGTCGGCAAAATGATAAAGTTTTTTTTTCAATGAAAGATGATGTCTCAAAACCGCCAAACTCACTGGTTTGACTGGAATCCTGCTGCTGCACAATTATTTTAACGTGTTTTTAGATTGGGTCATGGTCGAGAATAAGCTTTATGTGGCCTCTCTGGACTCCCGTATATTTGCACTAAGTTTAGTCGGGCACCATTTGCAGTCATCAGCCGACATTTGAAGCAAAAAAATCAGGAAAAAAAAAAAAAAAGCCGCGTCGCCGCACCACTTTTTGGGCAAGCTCCATACCAGAAACCGGTATGGTGAGCTGAGACTGAATGGCAAATACACGATTTCCAAACTAAGCCCTTGTGAAAATATTGAAAAGCAGTTACAATAAAATGTCAAGTACACTCAGTTTACAAAGTTGAAACCAGGGGGTGGCAAAATGATTGAAGGTGTCTAACATGCATGCATACAATGTAAACCTTGAATAGAATTGCATTTTGAACGAGGTCAATTGAATACGCGTTTTCCAGTATTCAATTCATACTGAATGGCAATTGAATTACGAAGTGAAACTGCAAGTTTTCCCGTTCAGTGATGCATTAAGCATTTCCTTATCGTTTTAGTGTCATGACGGGATATGCGCAACGTATAACGCTGGGGCTTGAGTCTGCTAGATTTGTTCTGAAAAGGGAAACAAAAGTGGAAAAAACAACAACAAATTTGACTTGAAAGAGTCAAATGTACACTGTTCGATCAACAGAAATAATAATGGATTCGTAGCATTCGGTGGCTTTAATTTCAATGTGTATCACATGTTCCTTGAGCATGCCATATCCAAGGGCGGATCCAGAACACAATTTTTTGGGGGGGGGGGGGGGCCAAAAAAAAAATTGGTCCCAAAAAAGTGTGTTCAAAAAAGGGGCCATATCCTCAGAAACATTTTCCATTTTGCTTGACATACATGCACGTTAATCGGGTATTAGATTATCAAACATCTATGGCGATCTGATTCCCCATCAGACGTCACGATGAATTGATTCAGTTTGTACCCGAGACACCACATTAAAAATCAATCTCTCAGCATCATTGCAAGACACCATTCGACTAATCGGTATGTATAAAATACAAGATTTCTGACAAAATGTGACGGTGTTAAAGCGGAAATAACAGGAACACGTCCATACACTCTAAAAACAACTAAGTCAAAACATTGACTGGTTTTCCTTGTTATTGAAAATTGGACTAGGGAATTTAGTTAAACACGCAAAGTTTCATACTATGACTAGAAAAAAGTTGTTGGGTTCGAATCCAATTTCATTTATTTGCATAACTATTTTTCCCAAAGTCAAAAATACTGACTGGAAAAATCTAGTCAGATTGACTGATTTTCAGTTACACTCAGCTGACCCTGAATAGTTAGTCAAATTAAATGGTTTCTCGTCAAATCTGACTAATGATTTTTTGGAGTGTATTTAACCACCGAAAATGGCCCTAAAATGGGGGAGATGAGCTATATTTTCGCATTTTCAAGTCAAAATTAAAAACATTCTGTACTGCTTTAGCAGTGATTTCCCGATTCACCTAAATGTCTTTAAATTTTCAAACTGAAGCGAGAATTCTACTTTTTTTTATGCAAAAGCTGATTTTCGGCGACCCAATGTAGGTAGTTGTAAGAAAACATTAAAATAACGCAGGCAAAAAAAGAGGGAATTTAACGACACTTTATCTCATTTGGAAGAAACAAACAAATAATTATGCACCCACAATTTTGTCAAAGGCTATAATCCACCTCCAGTTGGAGTCCACCAGTCTCCTGACGATGGACACAGTAAGCTGTCCGAAACGTTGAGTCCAAACCGGCTCTTCTCAGAACCATCATCCCAAACTCACAAAAGAGATTAATTTCAAACAAACTTGCCTTGCTGTACTCCTTGTTAGATCCATTCTCTCGAGGGATAAGAAATCTATTCCCATCGTTTATTAATTTATATATACAGGTCATACAGTTAAAGTTTATGTAAACTTGTATGAAAAGTCAAAGAAAAGTAACTCCCATGATCTATTTGACACCAAGTTTGTGTTAACTTGCCGGTAACGCCCTAAAAAATTATCCAGACAAATATGTTTATTTTGTAACATTTTATGTTCGTCTGTCGGTCTTCTATGCTGCTATGTTTACTTTCATGTACACTGTTTAATTAACCTGTTTATTTGTTTAATTAAACTAATAACGCACGTATAGTTGCCAAATATGGCACTAACAAGTTTGAGGTCGGCAATTTCGTCTTTAAAATCTGGGTACGTCGGGTTACCGTACACATAATTGTCCTGGAGACAACAGTACCAAAGTCGTACGCAAGAGCTCCCCAGCAAGTATCGCTGACGCCATTATGATTCCAAAATTTCTCACTGTGTAAACACAGTGAAATAACTAAACAGCGTCGTTGTATTGTGAACACATAAAAGCATTAAAGTCGCGTTCTTGCACACTTTCTGCAAGTCGACATACATGTAGATATCCTTGAACCACTGCCCCTGCTTTGCATAACAAGTGCACATGAATGAACAATCTGACCTTTATTCAAAGAAATCTCTATGTACAGTCACTAGACTCTATTCAGTAAAGTCTCCGTCAAAACGAAAGTAAACAATCCACGTGCATAACGCACGGCTACACCATCGTACAGTGTGGCAGGGACACCAACAAGTAACAAAACAACTAAATTTTTAAATAATTTTGATTGTGATTGAATTTCGTTAAATGATACTTGTTGTCGAGGTATCACATATTCTAGCAAATTGATAAAAATGTACAATATTACAATATGCAATATTGGGGGAAATGGGCAAAATACTGCATAAAATAATTTAACTTGATCATATTCATATATACACAAACCGACAATTTTCATTTTCAGACCCACAACGAGGAATATTGTTAACACTGGGCTTATTGTGAGGAGTTGTGCTGGGAATCCATGAAGATGTTATTTTCAACATAATTTCTAAACAATTTAATGGGACATTCCTGTGACATGAGCCTTCCAGATGAAAAGTTTATGTGTGGGAAAGTATGGTACACAAACATGACTGTATGATTCAAAAGCAATTGTTGATGCGATCCCTGAATTTACAACACTCCGTTTGTTCCCATGGGCACCAAAGATAAATACCCCAATTTAAACAAATCGGGGAACATACTCTGAACCCTCACATGTGATCAAAACATACATCAAATGAAAGCTTAATTAATCCTTTTTACCTTTTTGGAAATCTTTTTTTTTTTTTGGGGGGGGGGGGTTGACCTATGCCTTCTGGGTGATTTATCCCTCCCTCCAACGATAATCACCCCATCGCCATGTTGAAAAAAACCCCAAACAAACAGATTCTATAGATTCCATTCAAATGTTTTGTTCAAAAATCCAAGTTCAGGGACATGGACCCTTCACTTCTACAAAATACAGACCCTCAAGTGCAGGGGCCAAAATTCTTTATTATTACAGATAAACTAGTATACAAATCGTAATTTGGCCGGTTTGGGTCGCGCCTATTTGGGCTGCCTGTCATTAATTGTACTGCGATCGGGAAATCTCCAGCGTAATAAAAGACTTGAGGAAACTTTATTTGATTTATTTGACTTGATTATTTTATTTCAAATCTTAAAACATAAAATAAAAGCTAAAAGTTGGACAGGCTGCCACGGATATATAAAAGTAAAAAAAAAACATAATCATCAGACGATTATCCCAACCCCTGCCAATAAAACAGATTTAAAATTCCATTCATAAAAATTAAAGTACTATTGAAAAGTAAATTGTACAAATCATACGAAACCACACGAGACGAGACATGACGAGACATGACGAGACGAGACAAGACGGGGAGATGAGACAAGACTCAGCAAAAAATTCATAGAGTGAAACATTAGACAAACCAGACAGATACAAAAATATAAAAAACGAACTAATAAATAAATACTCTTACAACCCAACAAACAAACAAACAAACAAAACAAACAACCAGATTCAATAACGAGAATGAATGACAAACGGGCTAAAAAGACTATTACAAACAAAACAAAACAAAACCGAGAAACAAAAGCAATCCCATTCCCCAGAGAGAAAAATGCAAACCATAAAAACAAACAACCTAGTTGACATACATAAGGTCTACACTCACATTAAATACACACACTAAACAAACAACAAGAAAATACCCGGGAACAAAATGAAATAAGACACAATTTTACTTGACGATAAAATAAATATGACTGCAATAATTCCTCCCTCAGTTTTGAAAGAAAAGATTCACAACCTTCCATAGTTAAAACTGTTTCTAATTTTAACACGGTGACTTCGGAGAACATCAATGAGGCAATCAAACAGTTCTCGTATCTTGTAATCCATGTGTCTATCAGTTCTAAGTTTCATGTGGTGACACGTTAAAGGCTGTGCGACGGAGCTGCCCTGCAATTCATTCCTGAAATTATTGTTGCATTCCCCATTAGTTCATTAACTTTATATTAGAATCAACATTATTATCTATGATAACGAATTTGGCGGGAAACAGAGCTTTCACACAGTGACTTTGCTGGTTTATTTAACTTTGTTGGGATTCCTCCAACGTCAGGCTTTTCCTTGGTTTCAACACTGGTGTCGGAGTCACACAACACTAACTGGGGGAACCAAGTAAGCCAAAGATTCTAGCTGAACCGAGTGGGCACAGTACGAGCTATCGCTTCGCAGAGGCGGCCGGACTAAAGCGGGAGCGGACCGCTACAGTGACGGGGAAGCAACAGCCAGCGAGTGTACCGGAACACACTACAGTTCGAGCCATGGTGTGCATGGTCAACCGGGGCACAGTGCAACATTGAGTAAATGTTTAAACGACAGGACCGTGGTTATACTCCTAGCTTAGCTGAACAATACAGGGGAATAGTGATCGAAATCCAGGCGGGCCGTCGCGGTAACGGCCCGGCCCGCTATGGTGACGGGGCTAGAACGCCGGGCAACCGCACTGCAGGTCCGGGCTAAAAGTAGCAGGGCGTTCAACGGTAAATTGAAACCGCACCGCGCGATTAAAACTAGTAAGTACCTGCATGGTTTTTAAGTGACGTCGCAATAAAGGCAGGCACTGCGTACACCTCCATCTTTTCCTCAAAAGGATTTGGTTAAAGTGGTCAGAAATTGTTTGGGGTACCAACATTTTTTTGCCCTCCCCCCCAAAAAAACAATTCTAGATCCGCCCTTGGTGAGTGCATTACTTTTTTCTGGGGCCGATTTTACGAAACGCTAAGACTCGCTTAATAGGAAGGGTATAACTAACTCGCCTTAAAGCCAGAGTCCATCATTCGCAGCCATCCGAAGTGTAACTGGCGTGATTATTGTTGAAAACATACTTCAGCGACTTTTGATTTGAAATTGAGATCCTAGAATGCTGTTTTTCTCGGAATATACAGCTGAAGTTAGCTGAAACTTCATCGGGTTAGTTGTTTAGCATCCTTCATTAGATTTTTAACACTTTTATTGCTTCAAACGAACAAAATGCACAAATTACAAATGATGGACTATATCTTTAAGTCCTTAAAAGAGTTGCAAGATAAAACGACTTTCGTAAAATCGGCCCCCGCCCTGGCTCTCAACATCCTTGAAGGGAGCGTATTAGCACTGCACTTCGGGGATCGATTCGCACAACAATATACAAATAATGAATGTTTGTGAGTGCAATGGTAAGAATAATTTCATGAGGAGACAGATGAAATGTTCGCCTCGTGAAATTGAATATTTCATCTGTCACCGAATGAAATTATTCTTTCCATTGCACGAACGACGAACGTGAAACAATTATTATTTGTTTTATATAACACCTGAATAAATCCTTGTCATCTGATTGGTTGACTTTTAAAAGCCAACTTATTAAGGTTAAAAACTGTTACAAAAGTTCGACAAGTTCATTATGTTTTATTAATGCAAACTGTTCAACAGGTTGAGAACAATCATATTCAATTTATCTCGGCAGCACCAGCATCAGCACCAGCATCAGCAGCAGCGACACCGTGCAATGGAAGTTCTATTC
The DNA here is from genome assembly GCF_015706575.1 of Patiria miniata. Lineage (NCBI taxonomy): Eukaryota > Metazoa > Echinodermata > Asteroidea > Valvatida > Asterinidae > Patiria > Patiria miniata. The sequence continues at coordinate 38,696,914 of NW_024037069.1, read as the reverse complement.
ACCGTGTAATAGAACTTCCATTGCACTGTGCGCTGCGCGCCACGCGCGCACCGTGCGTTGGTACGAATAATTCAATGGCATGTGATCAACGATCCACCAATCACATGATGGGGATTTATTCAGGTGTTGTATAATATGGTCTGTTGTACAACATTGGTTGTCAATGTCATGATTAATGTTCAAAAACGCTCTTCTGTCCGAAAGGGACATAAGACCCAGTGTCTCCAATCTGCCCTGATAAGATTGCTCCAAAACAATTGCATAATCATCCAATTCGCTGCATGGATTTCATCAAAGCTATAGGTTTACTTCGTTGAATCCACCACGCAGGTGAGTAAAAGTCTATGATTGGTTGCACAACTTCTGAATGAACGGTACCATTGGCCAATCGGCTGGTACCATCTGTCGATGGTGGCGTCAGTTCAAAACCGACGATTATGCACACTAACGGACAATATGTGGCACTTTTCAGGGTGTACATGCGCGAAATTCAACAAAAAGGCACTCGTACTCGTAACAATAATAATTAATAATAATACCGGAGTCTTATAAATATAGCGCACGTATCTACCAACAATTAGGTACTCAAGGCGCTGGTAATTATGTCTATTTTTAAGGACAGGTAAATGCAGTTTATGAGAATATGAGACCCATTATGTAGCACCTTGATAAGGGTTTACAAGGTGCTGAGGTTCATATTGCAGTCACTGCCAGAAACACCGGGGCAAACCCCTTCTCTTAGCGATAAGTGTTACTGGGTTCTTTAACGTGCAATACCCAACACACGGGACCGACGGCTTTACGTCCCATCCGAAGGACGGAGCAATAATGGTAAAGTGCCTTGCTCAAGAGCACCATGTTCCCACGGTCAGGATTCGAACCCATGTATCACGGCACACGAGTCGAACACCGTAACCATTGGACCACAGCACCCCAGTAACGGCCGCTGGCACAAAAAGGGCAAGATTTTTTTTTGGGGGGGGGGGGGGGGTCAAGCGCTGATGAAAAAGGGCATTTGAATGGAAAATACCCCCTTACCCCCCCCCCCCCCCCCCCCCCCCCCGCTGGCTACGCCTATGTTGTAGAAAATGCGCGATAAACCACCGCCGCGATAACTCGCCGTCGCAAGAGGGCGTTATCACGACGAACCGCCCATATATCCGTCTACAAAGGATGGCATTGGGTCGATAATACACTTTGCAATAGACAGCGATTTGCTACCTGTGAGATGTCAGCCTCTACGGTATCAGCCCACCTTCACCGGTCCCGATGGGCGTGTCCCCCAGCTATGCCTCCTCCACCACGACATCAAGAATCTGACGGCAGAGGGCTTGCTTGCCTGTGGCTGGGCGTGCCGGGCTGATCCCCGATGCCGCTCCTTCCATCTCTGGCAGAGCAGCAAGAAGGAAAACATGTGTCAACTCAATGACGTCACTCGTCTTGTGGTTGATAGCATCGACTTCAAAGCAACCGATAACTGTTACTATTTTGACTTGTAAATTGTGAAGTTTTCAGTCAGAGGAAAAATAGCCTTTAAAGTTCGAACAAACACTGTGGCAAGCGTGACGCTGAACAATCAATACTTTTCAATTTAATTATCTTTATGTACACCAATTTTATCATTTTGATGCATCAGGCCAGGCACGGCTTGGCTTGAACTGAATAATGCGATTATTAACCGTTTACTATCATAACGGTGATACTGCACGTGTTTCAATGCATAGGCTGCATTTCTGCATCTCATAGATGGTTTATATGTCAAATTTATTTTAGCTTCAAATTCTCAGCTATATTAGGCAAATTATACAGGTGAGCCAATAAAAGCGGAACCCACCCCCCCCCCCCCCCCCAAAAAATATATTTCATATTAAAAACAATATGCAGCACCAAACATAATAATGACTGGCAAGCCAATTTCATGACCTACTTTTAGATGAAAAAATACTGAAATTGTTCCGTCCGTTCGAAGTATATTACCATTTAAACGCAATAACCCTAAAACCTCTTTTGTCCAAAAATGCGATTTCAAGAATCGCCGTCACAATTGTCTTCAAACATCACCAGCGATAAAACCTCAGTTTGACAATAATTATAATATTAAACAAATTCCTTTTGAAGGCCGTCTTTAAAAAAAAAAAGATTTTATATCATATTGTTTGCATAAGCACGATTGTTAATGACAGTCTTGTTGAAACAAGTATTCTGTGTCATTTTCTTTGTTGTTTCAAACAGTCAGAACACACAATAAATTGCTTTTTGTGTGCGGATGAAACAGGTTTAAGGGTCATTGCGTTTAAATGATAATATTCTTTGAACGGATTGAGCAATTTCAGTAATTGTTTTCATCTAAAATTAGTTTATGAAATTAGCTTTCCATTCATTATTAATTTTGGTGCTACATATTTTTTTTGCATATGATATTTATTTTTGGGGGTTTGGGTTCCGCTTTTTTTTTTACTCACCCTATATCATTCTAAGTGGACACAAACAGCGCAAACACTTGGGAGCTTTGATAACTTCATTTCAATTTTAAACACATGAGGGAAACGGCATTATTTTGCGGTGTCCAGGTATATTTGGTCGGAACTATAATCACAACATTATGAAGTCGCGGGTTTCCCGGCCCACGACACCTCCTTCCCTGTCCATCCATAATGACCCGAGGGCCAAGCACCATGTAAGGCAGGAAACGAGACGGCAACCCAAGCCTTGGCTGCCCAGATCAAGCAAAACGAGCCCAGTACCCTTAGGAAGATGCTAACCTGTACTTCTCGGACAGTCTCAACTATACCTCATTAGCTAAGCGATACAAGTTCATGTTGATTTTTTTTTGAGACGGTAAAATAAATCTCTTAAAATAGATGACTAAACTGCGTACGAGGAAACAACTTAATGACACCACGGGGATTCGAATCCAGGTCCCCGGGATCGGTGGACAGCGAACCTAACCACTCAGCCTAGTAGATTCTTACGGTTCTCCATACAAACCGATGTATGGAGCGTCAAAAGTGGGCAACCGTATTTTCCCATTTCCTGCTAGTAGAGTTTTAGGTATTTAGAAATTGCAGCACCGGTTTTTAAAAACAAGAAAAAATTTTGCTGGCAGAAATTTGGATTGAACTTTGACGACTATCTCAGCGCCTCAAAAGTGGACAACTAAAAATCTCTATAGCAGAAATTGGGAAAATACTGTTGTCCACTTTTGACGCTCCATACTGATGGCCTGAATAGGAGTATTGGTAGTTCCATCTGCTTTGGCTTAATGCATGGCAGAAATGGAGAATGCGTTTTTGAGGATTGGCCCATGCGTATAATTTGCCCTGACAATGCAGCAGTGTCTTAACACAGTCGAAACGATTACGCAACAAGAAACGCAGTAAATATGAAGGAATAGCATGTGCGGGTGCGCTCAAGCGCCAACCTCGTCCCCGGGGCTCACTTTCTTTCCAACATCGTTTCCAATAGTAACCCCTGGATAGGAAACTTTCTTCCTGTATCCTGATTCGATACCGCAATTGGCCAGAAATGGATTTATATCGTGTACTTGGTGTTGTTATTCACAACGTGCAGTACGTGTTTTCGCGATCGTCCATGCCTTCTCTCGAAAATATTCATTTTCTTTCCAATTTGTTCATATTAATTTGAAATGTGATAATGCATGTTGTCTCGATAAGATCGTAACAGTTTAATTAAAATAAAATCGTGTTTTCGTAACTCACGCCATGCTCGCGCTGCGACGAATTGATTCTGTTTTTACCCCAGACACCGCATACAAAAACAAACGTAAATCAAGTGTAACGCACAGGCAGGCACCAGACTATTCCTCATTTGCATACGTGTTCAAAAATCTTGCACATGCAAATGATCCAATACTAGGGTGAGAGAGCAGCTAGTGGTGGGCGCGTACTGCTCGAAACCCTGGGGACGCGGTTGGCTCAGCGCTGACACGTTTACATTTGGACACACGCTCTGGACATATACAGATCCTCTGCCTCCGTCTACTACTAATTAAACGGAGTGTCAGTCGATCGGAGGTTAATCAACCCGAAAGATAATGGGCATAAAGTTTCTTTCATGAAGCGATTGTTATAGTGTCCAATCTGTATCCCAGCGAATCAAATTGGATTTTCTGATCACATTTGGACCATGGTCGTTTTGGAGCATTGTATTTTTAATTTTGGGCGATTTTTATTCTGATTTTGTGATTTTTTGGATTGGGGGGATTTTGTTCCTATACATGTATTTGGGTATTGAAAAAAAAGTGTATTCATTCGACCTTCAACGCTCTGCGGTGTGTATATGTACTTGTATGCATGCACACATGTCATGTTTGAACCCCTGAAGTCAGATGGATTCACTTTGGATTTTGGTTTGATTGTTCGTTGTCATGAGCAAATGCACCTCCCCAAAATCCTGCGTACGGCCACGGTCCATGATAAAAAAAAGAACATTGACACCCACCCTTCTGATGGAGAAGAACGTTTTATCCGACGTGATTGCTTACAAAACCCATGTCTCTTGGGTATTTCCTATTTCCGCTTTGCGGTAAAAGATTGCGCATTATGCAGAAAATCTCTTAAGTGTCAATTTCGTGTATTATACTCCCTATTATTAAAGTGTCCAAAAAATGACGGTCTTTTAAATACTTTGCGGGATGAAAAGACTTGGCGAAGAAGCAACCAAAATTGACGTTTTAAATCCATAGCAGGTCCGTTTGCCATGGTCTCGGGCCATATAGAGATGGAGTCACTCAAATGTCTGGAGCAAATCCGAGGTTTGAGAAACTCAGGAATCTGCTTTTAAAAAGCTATCTGATCACAATCTGCACGATAAATTGCCAATTTGATTGCCACTCTTCGTTGCACTTGGAATGATTTCCGATCGTGGAGTTCGTGGTGATTGAGCAGACGATAGGGCTGGTTATTTTCACGCGGAGCCTCTGATTGGTCGATCGGCCGTTTTGCGCGAGCTATAGTGACACGCGTGTATCTTCAAAGAAGGAAATCGTCAGTTACGACCAATCACGTTCCGCCTTGCATGCCCACACTATGGAGACCCGCAGGGGGAAGCATATATATAGGCAACTTTCTTGAAAAAAAAATACTTTTTCGGTCGTGTTCCGTGGGCAAAACACACCAGACCGACCGACAGCCATTACAGATACAAGTAGTATTCCTTGATGAAACTCTGCGTGCCAAGTTGCATATACTTAAAAACCCGACGGAGTTTCTTTCAAGTTGTGGCATTCCAGTGAGTGAAAAACGGTTCCAAAGAAATGGCGGCTGGTCTTCAGGAGTTGTTTCTTTTGTTCGTCGCGAGTCTTTGTTGCGCAGACGCACAAGGTACCGCAGGTAAGAATACACATCCACGATATTGGTGCAAATTTACGAAAGCCCTGTAGTGCCATCAAGTATATATTTTGAAAAAAGTGAAGTATATTTATTCCAAGTTCGTTTTACGAGATATATTTTTCCCAAAGTTCGTTTTTACGAGAAACACGAACTTGGAAAAAATATATCTCGTAAAAACGAACTTGGAAAAAATATACTTCACTTTTTTCAAAATATATACTTGATGGCACGACAGGGCTTTCGTACAAATTAATTGTTGTATAGTATACAGAAGTACAGTGCCAAGTGTACCTCTTTCTGTCTCTCTCCCTTTCGAGGGGGCAAGTTCATTTTTCAAGGGGATGTTTATCTATTTCCGAGTTATCAACTTGCGGCCGCGACATAGTTGCTCGCGGCCGCGATTTGATACCAGTAACTCGCGGTCGCGAGATAAACAAGTCGCGGCCGCAAGTCTTCTGGTTTTATTTTCAACCATACACAGCCGTGTGGTTGCGAAGGCCGATTTTTAAAGGCTACGTAATACTTTATTTTGAATGAAATACCATGCAAAGACGTTGGAGGGCGAAATCTTTGAAAAGTAATTTCTCCCATTTGGAAGACCGTATCTTCATGCAACTTTCACGGTTTTTTTCCCCTGTAATGATCCAACTATATGCTAAAATCGGTTTGATGTGTTTAGTACTTTTCGTTGAAATTGGAAAAATAAGCCTGGCTAGGTGCATTTTTAAAAGTTGTAACACTAGCGTTTGCAATATCTGTCAATCTTGTCAAGCCTCACGAACATTAATAAGGTTCCTATCCATTATGGTGTGCAGTACACTTTTGCAGAATAGCCTCCTTCACGAGTTATTAATTAATAAATATCACCCTTTTGCCGACTTCAATTGGTCGATACTGAGACCTACGCGAAGTAACGCCGAATGACGCTAATGATGATAATATGCGCTTCGTCATTGTTACCCAACAATAATCAGCCAGCCTGAAAACCATGCACGTGAGTTAATTTGGTAGGCAAAAAATCCTCCTCGAAATTTCTTGGAGATAGTTCAAGGTGTAACACAAGCGTTTGCAACAAACTATTAAGCTGAAATTCGGAATATACTTATAGATGATGTAAAGTGTTCAACTACTCTTGAAATAACAATTTGAGGATATTCCTAGATATTGAGATAAATACATAGATTTTGGGACGTTTACGAACGATTTCTTCCCGACTTTAAAGTCACTATTTACCAGTAACCAGAATTGACGTTTCGGCATCGATGACGGCGTTTTTTTTTCACTGATATGAAGTCAAGAATGTCTTCTTCCGTTAAAATTAAACATTTCAATCATACTGAGCATCACTCATACTGAGCATGTCAGTCAAAAAAAACCGTTGTCATCGATGCCAAAACGTCAATTCTGGTTACTGGTCAAGCTAAAGCTGACCTTAAAGTCGGAATGAAATCGTTCTTAAACGTCCCAAAATCCCAAAATCTTTTCTGAGAAACACAACGTTCACTGCTCAGTTATAAAGCGTCCAACGTAATCGGATTTACGTTGTTTAACAACGGCGACGCTTAGGCCTTCGCAACCACACGGCTGGAAAATGATGTTTTGTTTTACTGGTGTGGCAGAGGGGCTAAAAAAAATTGAAAAATGGTACCTTCGAAAACGGTCATGTGCTTTTCTGGTATTCCGGTGGTATGCTTGTCTGTCCATAGGTTAGAGTACAAAAGGTTCCTTCAACTTCAATAATGTTGTCATTTAATTTGCTTCTTTATTATTTAAATCGCCGTGTACATAGTTTCTTTCAAGTATAATGAATTTATTTCTTTGTGATTTCTACACGATAGTACGTACTGTAATGAATGTCAACATTTTGTTTCAGAATGATGACGATTGTCACTTTCAAAGTGTAACCTCGCTTTGGTTCAAAATGCGATTCCGTGCCACGCGCCAATTCATGTTTTTTGTCCTATTCTGATATCTTTGACTCAGGAATTCCGTCTCCTGCCGACCCCGAAGCTGATACGCTGCCCAACACAAGCGATGGGCCGACCACACCGGCCGGAAGGGAGATACCGTACGCCTGTCCGACGCGGCGCAACATGTGGCACTCCTGCAGTAGAAGTTGCAGGAAACCGCCCTGGCAGCGGTTCTACTGTCATTGCGATCCGCTCTGTGTAACGTACGGCGATTGTTGCCCGGACGTCGATGAGTACTGCGCGGTGGGTACGAACAAAGACGGCGTGACAACGGTCGAAGACGGTGCTACCTACGGGGATAGAAGTTCAGGTAGCGAAAATACAGAAAAGGACCTGAGGTGCATCCAGACGGATGAGTTTGACCCTGAGGGATCTACACCCCGGTATGGGTACCGTCTTGTGGCTGCCTGTCCGCCGGACTGGACTGGAGCTGCCACGGTCACCGAACTGTGCCAAGAAACGGTCGGGATGGACGGACTTGCTGCCGTACCGGTGGAAGGATCCGACGGACGCCATTACCGGAACGTCTACTGCGCCATGTGCCACGGTCTACCACACACAAATGTCACCTTCTGGACCATCTCTTTTCAAGGCAAGCAACAGTATTTCAGACAACTCACCGCCAGCCAGGTCCTCCAGATTGCCAGGGGTCGGGGTCCAAGCGATTACTACAAGAAGTTGTTCAGACCTCCCAAATACGACGAAACAGAGTATTTAGCTGCTTCGTCACTTCGAACATGCAGTATTTTGGACGCGATTTCGTGTCCAATCAGCGATCCCCGCACGCTAGAGCTCTGCCACAGGCACTACGCGCCAATCACTTGGAACGGGACGACCTTCCGAAACTTCGCATGTGTTCATTGCGATGACACACCTTTTATTCCCTCCGACATTCTCTGGACATGGTGCGAGCCGCCGTATTTATTTAGTGGTGTTGGAAGGGGTGGCTCAATGGCTTCACTGCTTGTTTTCTCAGACCACACTGATATCAGTGGCATTCTGACTCCAGGTGGGTCCGTGAGCATCGCCGCTACCTGCACGCACCGTCAAATCTACGATCCCTTCTCGTCATCATGCCGAGACCTGAGCTGCCCAGACGGCTTCGCATTAGTAGACAGCGGCATGAGATGTGCGAGAATTCGTGAGACTGAAAATGTGTCAACTAGCCTGAAGTTCGACGTCGAGGTCGCCCTCACCGTCACGGTAAGTTTGGACAACGATACTGACGCTCAAAGCACCAATCGACTGAATGAAATTTGGAGAGAAGTTGCTCACCAAGCTACTAAAGAATACCAATCAATTGTCTCCATTTGCGAATTCAAAGATGAAATGACACAAAACATTCAGGTCGACCGAGAAAATGAATTATGTAAAGACTTTAGTGTCCAATGGTCATGCAAAAGGGGCGTCGCCACCTTGGATGCTACACCCGTATGCCTGTCAGGCAGTGTGTTCAAGTGCAACGTCAACGTGTCGTTCGACAGTCTGGCGCCCTCAGATGACCAGTTCATTGCCCAGAACGAAAGGCTTTCCAGTCAGTGCTTTGCCAGTCGAATTGGGAACCACACAATTCGACCAGACTATCTGGCAGTCTCAACTCCTTGCGAAACTCTGTCAAATGATACCGAGGAGGAGTCCAATGTTAACCATGTCTTTACTTCGAAAGTTGCTTACGTTCGGGACAATGACTCTGGACACTTTGTGGTCGCGCAGAATGAATCCTGCACGGAAGCGTTTGTCGACTGCCCTCTGTTGACATTTTCAAAAGAGGATTACGTAATCACTGGCGCCCTCAACGACTCGATTAGACTCACGGCTCACGACCGCGTACTCCGTAGTGGCGAATTTGAGATAAAGTCCAATCGGGACGTCGAGGTGTGTACCTTTCTTCAACAGGGGGTGCCCTCTATCACCCCTACCTTCATGAATTGGGGCCCCTCCCACTTCATCCTCACCGTCACCGGCAGTAGCTTGTCTCTGATTGGTCTGGTTGTGACAATTGCTACGTATGTCGTGTTCCCGTCTCTGCGTCGCAATGCAGCCGGCCGGGCACTCATGAGTCTGGTGGCGGCGCTCTTTCTTGCCCAGTTAACAATGCTTATAGGTAAGTGAATGTACACGTAAGCCTGGAGCTTTGAAAAACCAAGTGGAGATGCATCACAAGTCGAGAGTATTTTTTTTAGTTGTGAAGAAATAAAGTCACCATGAATTTTATAATCATATCAGCAGTTTTTCGCAAAATCTCTTCAAAGAAGGAAAAAGCTTAGCCTTTTGTCTAACTTGTCTAAGTTAGGTACAAGAGGGCCAGATAACACTTTTGGAGTACAATAGCGTTATTCCATCTTAAATGCATAAAATAAACTTTCATGCTCATTGAAAAGTAATATTTGGGAGTCCGATACCTTGGAGAAATGTTCTCCCTGTCCGTCCAGGAAACCAGCCACGCTGCTCGGAAAGGGATATATTCAGCCCCTTTAAAACTTGAAAAAGATCAATAATGAAAAATTAACAAATCGTGAATTAAACTGTTTGGACATTTTCTATAGGTCTTGATCGTACTGACGACCCTACTCTCTGCGTCACATTCGCGATCGGTTCCCATTTCTTCTGGCTCGCAGCGTTCTTCTGGATGAACATCCTGGCCGTGGACATCTACCGCACTTTCGGCATCGGTACCAGTCTAAGTAACCCCAACGAAAGGTCATTCCTTCGCTACGCCCTCTACGGCTGGGGCGCGCCAACCCTCATCGTCGCCACCGTCGCCATATTGAGTTTCTGCGACTGCGTGGAGGCTGACGTGCACTACGGATCTGCGCATGCGTGCTGGGTCGGCAACGGGACAGCCAATCTGCTGTCCTTTGGCGTTCCGATTGTTGTGATTCTCTGCTCCAATGCGGTCCTATTTTCTCTCACCGTGGCTGGGGTCAAGAGAACGCGAATGGCATCCAAGCGGATGAATATCACCCAGGGGCAGCTCGGTTCGGCGGCAAACAGGCCCACCAATGATCTCGTACTGTGCCTGAAGGTAAAGCAAGAAACATAGGAAATGCGTTACAATTGATTTTTATCACAATATCATCAACCACACCGTTTCCGTAATGTGCACATCAGCTACGAATAAAACGACTATAACAACAGCACCCTCTGTTCTTGTTAATTAATATAAACACTGTTTTGCTATTTTTCGAGGCTAGATTTCTATCAGTTTTCGAGATTTGGAATGAACAAAATATCTTTATTTCACTTGAACATTTTAAAACGGGCTGGCCTAAAGACGATGTACCAAAAACTGCGAAAATAATATAAAAATTGCTCAAAGCAGACAAAAATGTAATTTGGTCTTTCTTCATTTAAAAAAAAAACTTGTGTCATAATAAAGTGTATATAGGCTACAGTCGGCTGGCGAAAGACTATCAAGCCAGTTTCTCGGTATTTTCCAATGTTGTTCACAAAATGTACTTCATTTCTACCTCGTTTTCAACCAAGGAAGCCACACAGTAGCGGATCGCAGCCACAACGACGAGGTTTACTTCATTAAGTTTTACTTTAACAAAAAAAAACCCGAAGAATTCCTTCTTTTCTTTTCCTCTCATCCACTTTGTACAGTTAACGGCCATCATGGGATTCAGCTGGGTCTTCGGCTTCGTAGCCTCCTTCTCAGGCGTCGAGTTTTTCTGGTATCCCTACATCGCCCTGAACTCCCTCCAGGGGGCGTTCGTCTGCCTGGCCTTCGTCTGCAACCGGCGCGTGCTGGCCATGTGGAGGGCGTGGCTCAAGTCACGGCGCGTGCGCTACCTTGCCGACCAATCAGACACGTCCGGCTCGTGTGGAGGTCAGACGTCACTCAAAGCGTCAGTGGCTGACCAGAGCCATGAAGAAAGTGGTACCAAAACCACACGTGTGTGATTAAAAAGACCGACTTGAACTGTCTAAATGTTACTAAATTTCTATCTAGAATTGCGAAACTCAAGTGAAATCTGTAACAATCAGAATCTTTACAAATAAAGCAATTCAGAAGGCTGATTTGGGACAATAATTATAGTTGTTTTGTTGTAAAAATGATCGACGTAATTTCAAGTGATATTGCACATAATTGTATGTAACGTTAGCATTGTTATTGCATCTTTGCATTTTAGACTCTCATGATCCGTATGGATTTAATTTTTAGCTGAATAGAATTAATTTTAAATGTCGCTATTCGTATTTAGTATTAGCTATGATTCTTATCTTTCAAACCTTATTCTTATCTAAAGCGCATGAGAGCGTTTAAATTAATGGATTTGGCGCTATTCATCTGTATAAAAGTATTTTATTATTGAAGTATTAATTATTTTACACGCACAAGCTTCTACCCGAAATATGTTTTTATTAAAGTACTCACTCTAATAACATTAATTGTATTCTAAAGGTTGCATGCTGAGTAAATTTCCTCTGAAGCGCTACAGAGAGCGCAATACTACTTGCACGGGGCCGAGCCACTGATTTCTATAATAGAGATCAGAGGGCCGAGCCATGTACTAGAATGCACTAGTTTCCAACAGAACACCGATTATTGTACAACTCTGTTGCAGTTACCAAAACGTTTGGTGATGTGCCACCAAAATTACGTTCTTGTAAGTAAAATGTTCATATCGTAACAAGTTATCTTACATTGCTATAACCAAACACTATTGTCAAAACCTCCAACAAAATTTACCGTTCAATAAAAAATAATAGCATAAATAAATGTGAAATTTTATTTTTGGCGATTTAATCTAAATTTAAGTGCACAAAAAAATGTATGTAAAACTATGGAATGAGTTAAAAGTTAGAATGTTTCATTGTTTAGTGAACTACGTATCTCTGGTTATCCGTCAAAGAGTTTGTTCCTTATCTTCAATATCTTGAATATCTTTAATAGCATTTAGCATTCCATGGACAGCTTTAAATGGTTTATTTTAGTAAAACCTGCCTAAGCAATTATTGCAGTATATTCTTCTTTATTAAGCTCTGGCAGGAGCTTTGGAAGTCACTTTGGTATCGGTCGGTCGGTCCTCCGCCGAAAAATGAAACATTGACCCAAAAAATATCACAAAAATTGAGCAAATGCCGTGCCGTCGTCCGTAAATGCAGTCTATAAATTGTTCGTAACAATTCGTAAAGTTGTTTATAACAGTTTTGTAAACAGAGGTAAGGTATGTGCAGTATTGCTATAGTCACGTGGTATTTTCTGTAGTGGTTGGATGGTATCCAGAAGGAGGACATGCAAATTGACGAAAAGTATGGTGTTTCCTATGCGCCATCGGTGTCGCATTTTTCGCCAGAGCTTAGTCTTCGCACTTTTTTTCAAATGAGTGGAAGAACATAATGGTTTAATAAGTGTTGCATTGGTGTATCGTTTTTGTTTGATCCCCGTCCCGGTCACTTTCTTAGTGAATATGTGAATATGTAAACTTCGTGGTTTCAAACTGCATACTTAAAAACCATGTTCTTTTTCTTAATATAACTAATGGAAAATGATCTTGAGCTGATGCTTTGATATCATTTACAGCTTTGCGTATCTCTTTGATAGAATTATCTAAATTGAAGACTGCTTTGTTGTACACGAGTTTAGGAAAAAGATGTGCCCTGAATTACTAACCAATAAGATACCAGGAAGTTGAAGTTTGTATAGTCATTAGAACCTTGGAATCTTTCGGCGATTTTCTGAATATTGTCAATATCTTACACCTGTAACAAGTGGCAGATGGCTATAGGTTTGAGCGTGATAGTTCGAACATAATATGGCCTCCTGTCGAGAATGAACGACGTGATAGCATAATACGCCTTCATTACGCTGTCACCCACCGCCCTAAACAGGACGATGGGAAGGGATAATCTCTTTCACAAATTTGTATGGAGGAACCAGAGCTATATTAAATTTAATAAAGCTCTATGGGAGGAACAGTCGTGGCAAAGAATTGTTGGCAGCTCGCTGCTTTTGTCAATAGAATTTACATTTAGTACGCACTCTACGCTCGTGCCACCTTGCAATGCGCACTGGCCGCCCTCTAAATCAGTATGGAACGATCATCAGTTGGTGTTACATCTTGGACAGAAACAAAGAATACTTCATTAAGCACGATAAAAAATGGTTTTCAATAATTGCTACCCCTTTTATGTTGGACGATTCACAATTATTGTTGAACTTTACTCCAATTTTCAAGGATCAAGTTGGATCTGTTTCATGCAGTTCAAACTACCAAAGTATACGAACATGTTTTTTTCTTCATAAACTTAGATATTTTTAGCTCTTAAATTCAGAAACCAAGATTTTGCTGCTGTCTATGAAAAAAACAGGACTGTAAGAATAAGACGTATATCTCTTTCATGTCGAACTCGTGGAACTTGAGCTTGTCACGGTCAAGATATACTGTAGGCCTATAGTTCATTGTCTCATGCAGGTATACGCACTATGTTTGGAACGCTTGGCTCACGGAGGAATTTTGCAATTAACTAATGGTATCACCTCACAACAACGACGATGTTGCCATGGTTGTAAGCTATTACAACGGATTGATGGTAAAGGCAATTGAGACGTAGACAATTTATTTCAAATTGCGATGAGGAAAAGATCATTCATCATGCATATGCCTATACCTACAATGTACAAAATAAAACAGTACGATATGGCGTGTTGGACAGCAAGCTTTCCTCTGACACTTGTCTCGATCTTTATCAGTTTACCAAGCTGCCAGGCCTACGCCTCCTGCCCGCCCGGCTGGCTGAGATGGCAGCAATCTTGTTACATCTTACTGCCGGACAAGATGAATTGGTTTGAGGCCTCGGAGGCTTGTAACCGACCGGGAAGTGGTCTGGTTGTGCCCAACTCGCGGGAAGAAAACGACTTCATCTGGAAGTCAGTGGGGCCACAGACTGACGGTATGTGGATCGGCTGCACGGATGCGGCCCAAGAGGATATCTGGCTGTGCGGGGGTCAACCTCTGTCTTTCCGAAATTGGTATCCTGGCAATCCGCGCACCGACAACCAGCGTAACTGCGCCCGGATGACTGCTTACGGTGGTGGGGGCTTATGGTCCGACTATGTTCCTTGCGGTAGCAGCAACCGCAAACCTGCAGCGTGTGAGATGACGGTCTCTGCGATGCCAGCCTACCACACCTTCACCGGTCCCGATGGGCGTGTCCCTCAGCGATGCCTCCTCCATCACGACATCAAGAATCTGATGGTAAATGGCGTGCTTGCCTGTGGCTGGGCGTGCCGGGCCGATCCCCGATGCCGCTCCTTCAATCTCTGGCAGAGCAACACTGAAAGAGAAAAGATGTGTCAACTCAATGAAGCCACTCGTCTTGGGGCTGATATCACCGACTATATAAAGGCAACCAACAACTGTTACTATTTTGAACTGTAAAAAGATTTCAACCGAAAGATCACCTGCTGTCAATGCTCGGACAATAATTATTCTCAGTCTGCAATTGTCGTCTATGCTCGGACAAAAAAATATCAGAATTCTCTCTCAATTACACATACTTTTCGACTCAGAAGCATTGCTGCCTATTATTGTTTAACCGCGTCAAAGGATTATTTGAGAATCACAGATTATGATCGTCAATGTACCTGTACGTGTGCTTCACCTGGACCTCGGTTAAAGATTTCTCTGTCTTCTTCATTAGATATACGAACAATGAACTGTATTTTTCAAAACAATTAAGGGGGAAAATAGGGAAAATGTTTAAATCTATGATATTTTTTTCGCGATTTAGGTCTAACTTTTGTAGTGCACAAACAAAATATTATAGTGAGCGTGGATAACAAAATGATGTATTTTTTGTGGTGTAAAACTGTGGAATGCGTTAAAAGTTAGAATGTTATCATAGTGAATCACTGTTTATCGTTTATCATTGTTTACATGTTGTGCAGTACATGGTGTCAGTTAGTGACCGACTTAGAACAAAAAAACACTATAAACATAATATGTGGCTTGCTCCATTTAATGAAAGTATCATAAGAATAAAGTAGACATGTTATTGACTAAAGTAACTCTAATTTCTCTATAAAAAAAGGTCACTTAATTTGAGTACTACATTCACAAGTTACTTCTATTTTAATAGAAATACACATACCACAAAATTAAGTTGTCCACCACTCTTCGTTTAATACAGGTACGCATGGATAATATCAATTGAATACAGTGCACAAGAACTAGCTTGCAAAGAAAACACAAAAAAATCACCATTCTCATTTATTGAGAAAAAATTACTGTATTCCTCCGAAGTACGCATGGCCGTCGCGAGGGTGGCAAGGGGCGCTTGCCCCCCCCCCCCAACTGAAAGCGGCACCCCCCCCCCCCAAAAAAAAAAGAGGAAAAAAGGAAAAAAGAAAGAAAAAGAGGCGCGAAGTCATATTGCTGTTAATTTAATGGGGTGGGGGGGGGGGGAATGTCCCTCGAAAAATGATAAATCGAGAATATGCTGGACAAGTACAGGGATTTCGGGGGGGGGGTTGCTTTGCCCCTCTCTAGAACAATCCTGGCCACGCCCATGCACATACGAAACAGAATCTGACAATAAAAATTATGTTTCAGTCTAGGACTCGAAGAAATCCCATTTTTTGAATTCGAATACGTAGCCTGTGTGTAATCTAATTGTTCCGTCCCACTCAGCAACTGAATATCTTCAAATCATTTAGCATTCCATGGACAGCTGTTAAATGGATTCTTTTAGTAAAACCTGCATAACCTCTTATAGCGATGATCAATTTCAGCATTTTTTTCCAGATGATCGGAAGAACATGCTTCATTGGTGTATCTTTTATTTGTTTTTGCTTTTTCAGAGACATTTGTTTATTAATCCCAGTCACTTTCTTTTTGACTTATCCTGTACATCGGTAAACGTTCTCTGTCCACATAATCTTGACTTCTTTGACAGGAAAATGTTTGTGAGTAACGGATTTTGTCACTAAACATTGACACGTATCACCAGTCCTAGAAAAAGTCTTTCGATTGTGAAGAAACGCTCGTATCCCCCCCCCCCCCCCGCCCTTCCTGTTGTTGCAGGGTGGGGTAGGGGTACTGCTGAGCGAACCGACTTTATATAGTGCGCGACGCGTGAAAGCCGCCGCGTGGTGGCGCTGTGCAAGTTCCCACTGTCAGTGAAGTAAGTTTGTGATTGTGAATGAATTTCATCACCTGCTCACTAAATGTTGCCGTTGGTGAAGATGCTTTCAGTTTCATTCACCATGTTCACGCTCGATTCAAGACAACGGTGTGTTTAATGTGTGTAAGTACATGGTAAGACTTAGCCCCATAAATGTGGCCAATTTACTGGACTACCTCCGTAAACATACTACATAGGCCACACTTGCACCATCAATCATCATGACCCCGGCCATGTACAAAAACATGTCGAACTTTGTCAAATTTTGATTTTCACATTTAGGCTTAGTTTGTAGGGTTTTTTTTGCCTGAGAAGCATAGGGGGCCTACTCACCCTCTTTATATAGGCTAATCAGAAAGTGCTGCCTTTTCCGGATGTCTAATTTTCATGAAATTTTATGTTGAAATTTTGGTACGCAAACGTGTGCAAACGCATCTGGAAATTTCACGAAATATAGACATCTGAAAAAGGCAGCACTTTCTGATTGGCCTATAAAGAGGGTGAGTATGCTTCTTAAGCAAAGAAACCCTACAAACTAAGCCTAAATGTGAAAGTCAAAATTTGACAATGTTCAACATGTTTTTGTACATGTGGATGTGTGGCCTATGTTTACGGAGGTAGTCCAGTAAATTGGCCACATTTATGGGGCTAGGTAAGACTAAAGGAAAGAATGTAGAAGTAATATCCAGACGCCACTTCTACTTTAGCACTTAGTACTTTGCTTTGTTTACAAACCAGTCCCATAATGTGACTAAGTAATACTGGGTCCTAGTACTAGTAGTAGGCCTACTAACATTATGACTAAACTGCGTCAACAAGCGTCAACAACCGTCAGCAAGCGTCAACCGTCGTCAACAAGCATCAACAAATTTTGTATATGCTTTTGAACATTAAAAGTAGCTTTAGGGCAGGCGCGGCCTATATATGTAGAAAAAGCAATAAAGAACATCTTCTGCATATCAATTAAACTTAAAATTATTTTAAAACTTGTTTTATGAATGCGAAATGTACAACGAGTTTGTCGATTAGTGTTGGCCACCATCTTGTTTGGACGGCGCTGCACACTGTGCGCATGCGTAGTATGGCTCTGTACACTTCACGCATGCATAGTACGGCTAGCTCACATGAACAAAATGGCGGCCACCCCAAACTCGACAAACTCGTCGTACATTTCGCATTCAAAAGATTTTTTTAAAATAATTTTAACTTTGTTTTATATGCTGAATCAATGTGTCCTTTGTCACTATTTCTACTATAAAAAAACGTCTTGTGATGTTCCAAAACTTATACAAAATTTGTTGATGCATGTTGACGACCGTTGACGCTTGTTGACACTTGTTGACGCAGTTTTAGTAGGACCGGAAATACTGGACTACCTCCATATAGACGTCACACATCCCACATGTGGTCTGTGCTTGGACAGTCCGTTGAAAATCAGTTTGAAATCGCAATTATTTTGTCACTCTATACTCACACAACGCCGTCTACAAGTTAACTGCTTAATACTATAGCAACAAAACATGAAATTCTTTTCAGAGGTCTAGTTTATCTTGAAATTTCGAGTTGAATTCGGAAAACTTTCGGCTGCCATTGTTCACAAAAGCGTCTGGCGCGTGCGTGGTAATTTGAAGAAAGAGTTACAGCTTGCGCACCAGTTACTGGGCCTAAGTGTTACCAAATTTCTTTGTTAACAAGCTTGCTTCAGTGCTTGTGATCAATTTAATAGGCCTATAGGCAATGATATGCCTACTGTTGAGAAATTTAATCCAAAATGGTGGTGACCGGAAATAGACACAAAATCTGTTAAGTGTTCCCAAACGTGGCTTGCCCCATAAATGTGGCTCAAATACTGGACTTTCTCAATGTTGTGAGGCACGAGGTGGTGATAGCAACGTGTGAGGAAAAGTTGTTTTTAAGGAGGTCCAAATTAGGACTGTTTTTACTGATATTTGCTATCAAAGAGTTTACATGGTTAATAACCAGGGAAAATTAGTGCATCCGGGATAAAGGTGATGGCCCCCGATCTTGAAAAAAATACGACATTTGGCAAACTTTCAAACTATACATATATATGAACGCTCAAATTGTACAAAATTTCTTGGTTATTAACTTTGTATGTATAATCCATAGTGAATATCAAGTGAAAAAAAAAACAGTCCTGATTTTGATTACTTTAAAAATAACTTTTCCTCTCACGCAGCTACATGTATCCCTGCCCTGTGGCTCACGATGCAAAGACAGTCCAGTATTTAAGCCACTTGACTCTCTGGAATCTATTCTTAAGACAATCAAGTCATTACCAAGAATCAACACCTAAAAAGTGGAATCACAATTCTGATTTCAACTTCGGAATTGATTTTGTTCGACCCTGTCCTGGAAAAGCCTAGCCTGCAAAAAGTGTTTACAAAAATTCTGGGCATGTTTTGCTAGAAAGCTTCTTGGAACCTTCAAATTGAAAACTGTGTAAAGAAACAGAGGCACCTTTTTCAGGGAAATCCATGTAAAGGTAAAAGCACTTTGGCTCTAACTTTCTCAGTTCTGCAACATTAACACCTGAATCCCCATGGAGAATCTTGCGTTGGACTAGATCTTGGAAAGTTGGGGTAAAAATGGAGGATTTAATTGTTACATTTTTTTCGAACGAATTCAGGTGAAATGGCTAGCGGTTCAGAAGAGGCAAACCCTTGCTCCGTGGAAGAGACTTTGGGTTTCCACACCCCAGCTTTCTCAAAACCGCAAGTGGGGATGAAGTTCAACTCGTATCAGGAGGTGAAAGGATTCATCCGGGAGCATGCGGAGGCCAACTATGTCAAGTTCAAAAAGCTGGACTGCCGAACGGTAGAGTGCTCGCGCAAGCGGATGCCCAAGCGATACCTGAGCGATGAGCTACAATATGCCACGGTGACCTTCACCTGCATCCATCACGGTCAGTACAAGAGTAAGTCCAAGGGGATGCGACCAAGGCAGAAGACCCAGCGGATTGGATGCCCGGCCAAGTTCAGGTATAAATCGCTTTGCTCCTGGCACAAAATCTTCCAGTCAGAACGACAGCAATTCTGCTAATTTAGGATGAGAATTCACGTTGTGTATGGTTAACAAAAAGTATACTAAACTGCCTCAAATATGTAATTAGTACTCATCAGAAGCTGCCACACACATAAGCATTATTGACTGGCAGATTATCATTTGATATTCAGAAGCAAAAAAAAAAACCTGAAAGTGAACATGTGTCTCCATTGTCCAACTTTAGAATTCTAAAACTCTGGAAATTGGAACCTGAGGCAAAGTTGGAGACGAAGCTGTGGCACAGCAAGTCCCCTCCGATCCCCCCATACCCCCTCCATGGCCCCCTTCCACACTGAAAGGTGGACAACGGTGCAAACACTTACATGTAACTTCAGACTCTTTGGCTTCCCATTTTCAGGTTTGTAGCCACCCCTAGCGGCAAGCAACTGTTCCTTGCAGATTTTGTGACACAGCACAACCACCCCCATGATGAGGCAAGCTCCCAGTTTCTTCCCCAAAAGAGAAAAATAAATTACCAGAAGAGAGAGGAGGCTTCCAAACTACAGCAGGTAGATAAAATCACACAGGCTCCGCTTTAATTGCCAACAAAACCATGTTCTACCTTTGTCATGCAAACAAGATTAACAATTTTGAGATTATGGATTCTGTGCACAAGTACATCAGTGTAACCCATGAACAGTTACAAGGAGAGAGCTAGGGAAAGCTGGGTTTTGCACATTCCAGATAGAATTAGCAGGGGCGTAGCACGGTCATTTTTATTGGGGGGGTAACATTTTTGAAAAGGGCACTTGCACATCTGTTGTGAAAAGTAGACGGGGGGGGGGGGGGGGGGGGGGGGGGGGCTTGGACCATCTGTCGATGGGGGCGCTGTTCAAAACCGACAATTATGCACACAAAGGGCCAATATATGGTGCTTTTCAGGCGATACACGTGCAAAATTCTGAAAAAGGCACCCAAAACGGCAGATGCCTCAAAAAAGGGCACCACTTCTTTTGGAAAAGGGCACTTATTCAGAAAAAAAGAGCTCTCTTTACAAATTATTGGGGGGGGGGGAGGGGGTTAAGCCCGTTGAAAAAAGGGCATTTGAATGGAAAAAGGCAGTCTTTACAAAATATTGGGGGGATAAATACCCCCCCCCCCCCGGCTTCGCCTATGATTAGCCTGCGTAGTTCATTCTATATATATACAGTATGTACACGCTGTGTCCCTCTCAATGGAGGTATTGAAAGTGGTAAAAAAAGAGGGGAAAAACACAATCTGGTGTTTGTGCATAGACTCAATATTGGAAAACATTTCAGTTTTGCAAAATGTATCACAAAAGCTAGCTAGGGAGTAGGGAATACATGTACAATGTACATGTACATGTAGTTTGACAAGCAAATGGAAATTAAACAACAAATGTCTTACCTGTGTTTATCGGGGTCTGTTATGCTGTGTGACACTGTTTTTCCCCTAAAGTGTGACATAAATAATAGGAATATACCAAGATTAGAGAAATGTGCTGAAAACAAATCAGATTCTCGTAGGACAGATAATTGTTAGTAACATAAACAAAAACACTTGCACTGGCCAGATCATGCTATGTGGATATATTTTTATTCAGCCTGTGGACCTACTGTTGATATCTTTTAGGGGAAAAAAGTTGGAATGTACATTGCTAAAGGCACTCATCAGGCAAGTAAAAGACTTCCTTTGTTATCATTTTACTGGGATTATTTGTCACCGCAGAAAAAAAGGAAGAGATCAGCCCAGAAACACTCAATGCAGGAGGCAACCGAAAAGGCACCGACTACAACAGACATACACATTGTAGCTGCTTCACCTCGGCTAAGGTCACTCTACTCTACCAACATTCAATCTATCCTGGATTATCTGTCACAAGTTGAGGACCAAACCAGTGTCACTGAAGTAGTGGCGAATGCCAATGGGAAGGTTGTCGGAATCTACTACCAGGACCGGGAGATGATTAGAGTGTACGCATCTTTTCCCCATTACCTTGTAGTTGATGCCACATGTAAGTACAACAGCGTAGGAATGCCGCTGTACATCATGCTGGTTGAGGACAGCAACTGCGAATACGAGATCGTAGCTTTCTTCTTTCTGATCGCCTCCAATGCGGAAAGCTTCCGAGCAATGATGAGGAGATTCAAAAAGAACAACCCCAATTGGCCTGACCTTCAGGTCATCATGGCTGACGAGGGCTTCCCTGCCAAGGTCTTGGTGAAGCAGTTCCCAAGTGCAACTCTGCAGATGTGCGCGTACCAGGTACTGAAGAAGTTCAAGCAGGACACATCTAAGAAGCCGCTTGGCCTGCAGAAGGAGGAGGAAGCATTCTGCGAAAAGCTTATGCATAAGCTGGCAGCCTCCAAATCAGAAGCTGCGTACATGGAGAACTACAAGCAGCTCCTGAACACAGAACTTCAGACAATGATCAAGTACTACAACACCACCTGGCACAACAACCGACAAGAGTGGGTGGAGGGCCTCAAGTCCAGAAAGGGGGCCCTCATTGAGGAGGATCCTGAGAAACTGACAGCAGTCAGTAAAAAGCTGGAGGCAGTGTTGAAGAACTCGCCGACCTCGAAACAGGTCATGGCCAACTTGAAGAAGGTAGTAAAGAGTATGCGTGATGAGCGAGACAAAACTGCGGCTGCTATAATAGCAGAGAATGCTCCTAAGACCAATCCAGATGACTCCACAGTCAGTAAATTTCAGCAGTACCTGACCCCCTGCGCACTGAAGTATGTCTTGCAACAATTGCAGCTCAGCTGGGAGGTTGAAGCCCAGGCTAACATGGACAGCAAGTCCATGATCGTCAAGTCCAGCAAAGACAAGATGATAGTCAGTGCAGATAGTTGTCCCTGCCACCTTTGGCACTCTCTTTGCCTACCCTGCTGTCACATCTTTGCTGTGCGTCGCACCAAGGGCCTTCCCCTCTTTGCAAAGGAAGTCATTGGATCCAGATGGTCTCTTGAGTACTACAGGTCATGTAGCCGGCCACCAACCCAGAATGCTGACACTGCTCAAAGCATCGATGACCCTCAGAAACCACTTGGTCTTCTGTCTGACCACGAGAAATGCATCCAGGCATCTGAAATCACCAAGCAGTTGGCAACTGTTGTGTCGGAGGCTCCAGGGGAACAATTTGCAAGCCAATTGGAAGTCATCGAAAAACTGCTGACATGCTTTCAGAACGGCTCTTCTGTGAACATCATGGAAGAGGTTGGACAGCACACAATAGCCACCGAAGTAATTACTGAGAGTTTCCCTTATAAAGAGGACAACAGGATGGAAAGTTTGCAGGAGACACATGCAAAAGGCGATCTTGTCCCTGTGACATCATGAACAGCTAACAGCTTTTGAGAAGGATGAAGAATCAGTTGAACCTACAACTGTTTCTTACCATGGTTGCACCTACATGTACTTGTACTTAATTTATTAACCGGGCGGGCAAAAACATGCAACCAACGTTGGGACATACATCTCATTCCCTTCACAGACAGATGTGCGCACACATCGCGGGAGAGCAAGGCCATTATGTTCTGTACAAACTGCCGTGTATACACACCATTGTACACAATGTACATGCACGTATGTATGTATATAAGGCCAAAAAAAGTCTCCGGTTTCTGGTATGGAGCTTGCCCAAAAAGTGGTGCGGCAACGCGGCTTTTTTTTTTTTACCTGTTTTTTTTTGCTTTAAATGTCGGCTGATGACTGTAAATGGTGCCCGACTAAACTTAGTGCAAATATATGGGAGTCCAGAGAGGCCACATAAAGCTTATTCTCGATCATAATCCCATCTAAACACATGTTAAAATTGTACAGCAGCAGGATTCCAGTCAAACCAGTGAGTTTGGCGGTTTTGAGACATCATCTTTTACTGAAATGTTTCTCTTTTTTTTCATTTTGCCGACGCGCATGGCTACGGCGATGCGCGCGCATACCAGAAAATGGAGACTTTTTTTGGGCCTAATACACACACAACGTGGTGATCCTCAACTGTCGACCACACACACTGTGACCACGTTGGCATGAGCCCTGTTGAGTCCCTGGTTTATTCAAACAATATTACGGCCCATTTGTTGAGCCAGGCACCCGACTATGAAGAAACATATAAATACTGTAAGAGATTCCATCTTCACTTTAGTCATGATCATAAATTTGGCCAAAAAGCTGTCATGTTGTACTGACAAATTTCCTTTAAACGACTATAGAGTAAAGATGAGCCTTTCAAGAAATAAAAACGAAATGTTAAACAAAGCGTTTTCACAAAATAGATCGGTTTTTGTGTGGGAATTATTGGGGGGGGGGGTCATTGAAGGTGCTACTACACCGTAAGTGTATTTAAGCACATGGTAAAGTGCATTATTGCATGATAAAACGAAGCAAATACAGATTCTTGTCTAGAATTGTTCTTTTTGATAGTGGACAAAATGCACGTTTGGTATTGGGAAAAATGGGATACATTGTATTCTTTTTTTCATAAGTTTTAGTGTGTCAAGTTTGCTTGAAGATAAATTCGTTATCATGCTTGCGCTTGTGAAATGTAGTTCGTCTGTGTCCCACATACCACTCGGCCTTCGGCCTCATGATATTTAAGACCCAGACGCACTATATTCCGTGTTCCACATGCGCTTGCAGGATAACTAAAAATGAAACCCAAAAGCTGTGTTGGCATATTAAAGTTGCTGTACGCATGCTGTTCAACATTATTTTATCTAATATCTTTCATCTAACCAATTTAATTATTTTATATCTGAATGGCAAATTTTTTGTTTGATTTCTCATTTAAAATGTCTTGAATAAGTTTTGTACAGGGTGAGTCAAAAAAAGCGAAACCCAAATGTCGGGACTATTGTTTCAGTGAAGTTCTGCATGTAGCACTTTCAAAATCTTGGATATAAAAGTCCAATTCATAAGCTTTCTTTTAGTACAAGAATCATTCAAATCACGTATGTACTTTTCAAGTTACGAAATTTTAAACACAACCACCGTTTTAAAGTTCTGTCCACGGATCACAAAAAAAAAGTGTGCGTTCTTACAGCAAAAGAAAACAATTCACGCACATCCCTATGTGATTTGTTTTCGTTTTTGCTGAAAGAACACTAACTTTCTTGTAAAGATTGCCCTTTTCCATACAATGCTTTTTTTCATTAGCGCCCCCCCCCCCCCATCCAATATTTTGTGGAGAGTGTTTTTTTCACACAAGTGCCCTTTTGAACAAAATTAATTTCTTTAATGACGCATCGAAACTTCTGATGATTTCAATACACGAGTTCCCGCGTCAAATGGTAAGATTTCTACTTTGACGCCACAAAAATGTAGTAACCATTCATGTGCTGATGATTGTACTTGACGTGTATTCTACGGAATGAGCAGTTAATTACTCTTCTCTATAAGCTGAAGTTTAGCATACAAAAAAAAGTAACAACAAAGCTCGAAGATGAGAATGTTTCTATTTAGTAGGCCAAGTGGTAGATCTACTGCTGCGGTGATGCCACAATATCCTTGAATGTCACGTACAGTTCATGGTAGCTCCCGGAGATAAGCAGAACAGTTCTTATGATGTTCAATGTCAGTGAATGTCAAAGCTTTCAAAGAGGGAATTGAGCACCTAGATCTCCTCAGCTTAGTTAATAAGGCCCACTTTAAAATTTAGTTCACTGCGCCAACCACTCCGACCTGTGCGAGATAACCACTTAAGAGGTGTTTGCACAGTAACAACCAGAACCAGAACCAGATTGAAGCACGTGAGAAGTCACTGACGGTGTGGTATACATGTATGAAAGTGCAATGTTAAACTTATATGATTGAACTTTATTTGCAGTCATTATTTACAAAACGTCAAATTGTGCAGTGCCTGAACAGACTGACGGCTTTATATTAACAAACAAATTGTGACGACGTGCACGTGTGAAAACTAGCATTGGCGGCTATTGTTATCTTCTTTCCAACTCGCAGTTTACAACTGGAAGTTTCCATCATTAATTACAAGTCGAAATAGTAGCAGTTATCGGATGCCTTGAAGTCGGTGCCATCAGCCACAAGACGAGTGACGTCATTGAGTTGACACATATCTTTTCTTTGTTGCTGCTCTGCCAGAGATTGAAGGAGCGGCATCGGGGATCGGCCCGGCACGCCCAGCCACAGGCAAGCACGCCATTTACCGTCAGATTCTTGATGTCGTGATGAAGGAGGCATTGCTGGGGGACACGCCCATCGGGACCGGTAATAACCAAGGGCGGATCCAGAACACAATTTTTTTGGGGACCCCCCAAAAAACTTGCCCCCCCCCCAAAAAAAAGTGGGTCAAAAAATTACGGCGTGGGGTTCGGGTCCGCATTATAAGGGCCCCGAAAAATTGGGTTCATTTTTTTTGGGGGGGGGGGGGGGGGGCTGGATCCGCCCTTGTAAATCCCTCCCCCCCCCACCCCAAAAAAAAATATGGGTCCCAAAGACAATGGGGTCAGGGAAACAACTGTTAATTTTGTTTAACCCACTGAGACAACTCCCTTTAAGTCAGTATAGAACAATAATCGGTTTAATTGTTTGACAGAAACTAAAAATACATTACTTGCGTTGAAAGATTGTGGTTTTGATGCTCCTTTTTATGTTGGACGATTGTGAAGAGGAAAAACCCAATCTGTAAATCTCGCACAACAGTCTGACATGCAGGGGGTCGCCAGGATTTTTTTCCAGAGGGGGCAAAGCACCCCCCCCCCCCCCCCCCCCAAAAATCCATTTTTCCCACCATATTCTCGATTTTTCATTTGTTTTTTAGGGTGGGCAGGGACATTTCCCCCCCCCCCTCCCCGGCTACCCATTAAATTAACAGCAATTTGACTTCGAGCCTCTTTTTCTTCTTTTCCTCCCCTGTTTTCTCTCCCCATTTTCACATTTTTTTTGGGGGGGGGGGAGGAGAAGGGGGGGGGGCTTGTCCGGGGGGTGTGGGGAGTGCCTCCCTTGCCCCCCCCCCCCCCCCCCTTCATCTCGCGACCCATTTTGGCGTAAACTGAGGGGGGGGGGGGTGGTTCCTAGATGGGGAGGGACTGGGGCAGGGCAGAATAATGATCCGGCACGGTCCGCTCGGTCGTCAGACACACAAACACTAGACCTCGGTCACACCGGTTTCCAAATTAAACCTTGGTTGCCGTACGTGTACCGTGACTTCTTTGCAATTTTTACAAAAGACCTTGTACTATTATTTGCTTTAGGCCCAAGCTAGTTTGGCGGTTGAATTGGACTACCAAGACTCTTTTTGTTAATTGCCTAATCCAGGTGCGGGGAACATTTCATACGAGGCATGTTTGTCGCACCCTCCGTCCGGACGCTCTTTTCAATATTTTTTTCAGCCTCCTGCACGTCCCCGGCTAGCTGGCCCCGCCCACCATGCATGTGAAAGCCGCCTCGCCTCGTGGTGGCGCTGTGCAACTGCAAGTTCCCAAAGGTGGCCAGTGGGGGGCACTGGTCGTCATTTTCTGTGCTCTGGGACAGTGTGAAAACTGTCTGTTTGTCAAGTTCCTCTTTCATAATTGTGTTGAAAAAGATGCTTCCATTCACGCTTGATTCCTGGCAAATGTGTGATTAGTAAGTAAGGTAGGCCTATGTTGTAAGATATGTTGGAAATTACGGAGTAATTGCAGAATACCCCGCCACTCACTCGGAATTAAAATACACCCCTAAATTCTCTGGCTACGAGTACGAGGTTGGAATCACTAGAAAAGAAACAATTCAAGTCCATGCTAGACCCGTGAACGTGGCGTTGTATACAACGCCACGCGCTTCCCTCGGGTAAATACAAGCGAAAGCATTCTATCTTTTGATCCGCTACATATGACTATGTATAATTTCGCCCATGGGTGAATCACTTACTTGTTGGGCTTCCTGTGAATATACGCGAGTGTTGGATCTGTCATTGCCAAGAAATTTGATGTAAAATACGGCACAACTTTGTCACAACGAATGTTTCAAAATGATCAGAAATCTAAGACAGGCATGACACTCTGGTACCCCGAGTTCCGCATGCGTAAAACGGTTGGAGTATCACGAGTGGGTACCAGACTAACCGTCTTACATGGCAGGCTGACCGTAATACCATATATATTTCTGCTAAATCCACTTCGAAAGTCTGTCAAATTACCCAGTATAATTGCTGGTCCATTGTGCAAGGGTTTGTTTCAGGGATCTTTCAATAAATGAAGGTTTTTCAAACCAAATGTGCCATATTTCTCTAATCTTTTTCATTTTTCCTTCATCTTCATAATTCTGCCGAAAAAAAAATTCTGCTGATTTTCTGTACAACTCATTTTTGTATGCAAATATTCTGTCAAATGTAGCCGAAATTCGGCTAGAACGGTCACTCCATCTTTGTAACCGCGGATCGCAATAGAGTCTTTTTACTATAGACTGAAGCGTGGCTATGTATATAGCCACGTTCACGGGTCTAGTCCATGCCAGCTACGCGGATACTGAGTGGGGGTCCATTATTTGAGAACGAAGCTACACAAACATGACAAAAGGAATGGGAGTTGCTGAAAAAAATTCTAAGTCCAAACCAACCACCCTGTAAGTGTAAGCTGTTGGCGGCTACGCTGTCACGAAGTGGGAGTGCAATGGAGCATGACGCATAGTACATAGCGCTGAGAATGTTTATTGAGGTCAACCAACCGTGACCTCGTAGCCGGCTACGAGGTGGATAGATCGAGTGGCGGGGTATTCTGCAATTGTGCCGAAATGACTGACAGTGACAGCCGATCAACTTATTATTTTGATATTATTAGTGGCTATCGTTACGGCAGCCGTAACGCATTTCCGATTTTCTATCGTTACGGTAGACTGCAACTTTTATAAAAACATAAGGAGAAAATATAAAATTAGAAGGAAAAAAGTGAATTTGAACGTTATGAAATTCGGACTTTATTTCCCTTTTAAAAAAAAATCAGGTTAGAAAAGGAAAAAAATTCGAGTGCAAAACTGAGATGCGAACCTGCAACCTCGTGGTGCAAAATCCTACCCTCCATCGACTGAGTTGTTGCACTGCTCGCTAAAATGTGGGGAAACAAATAATTATATACCTGCGTGCGTATCAAAAAAGTATCGTAGAGGGCGCTAAACAACGGCTGCCGTAAAGATAGCCACTTTGTATTATTAATCATGACATGTAATGTTCGCTGGCTCAAGACTTCAAGTGGTAATTGGTTTGTGCACAAACAAAATTTGTGTAAACAAAGCAATTACCATGCGCACATGTAGTCCCATAAATGTGACTAATACTGGACTACCTCCGTATTAACGGTCACACATCCCACATATGATCTGAGTACTCCTAGAACTATGATGCTCCGCAGAGCGGAGCCTCATAGACAGCTTACCCCACAAAATTATTAATTGTTTGCTTCTACAAAACACCAACTAAGTACAAAAACGTCCATCACAATCAAGCCATTTCCCGCAGAACCGCTGCATAGTTTGCCCCTAAACTCTGTACTATAACTCTTGACATACTCACGTTATGTGCACCCAACAAATATCGGTGGATTCTGTCGGTTTTTAGGCCAAAATGATGAAAAATATGTCCTTTCCGCACTGAATCAACCTGACACTTGAAACGTGCATGCAGAATGATCGATCGATGATTTTCGGTTGGCTCGGAGCGCGCCGCGGGGGGTACGTACTTGCACTTGTACGCATGCGCATACTATCATTCTGCTCCTACCGTACCCAACGCGGCGCGCTCCGAGCGAACCGAAAATCATTGAACGATCATTCTGCGTGCACGTTTCAAGTGTTTCAAGACTTTCGGCTGCCACTGTTCACGAAAGCGTCGTGCTGCATGACGTCATGGGTTGTGATAATCACTCCTTCACTAGCTTGCATCAAGTTTTGACAATGTGCATTGGTGCGGCTGTTGCCTGTCATTCAGCTTTGGTCAAAAGTACGCTTGATACATGCACTGTGTGGAATATCAAATAGACAAACAGTCCTGGCCGGGTACCCATTTTTTTTCTCCAAGCCAGTACCTTCGTTCTACCCATAAATGTACACACCTAAAAGTAAAACTGAGGAATGTTAATACTCACTTTTCAAAGAAAATTCATCTAAAAGTGAAAGTGTCTTGGCACTACCTTTCTCAATCCTGCAAAATAAAACTTGAACCATCCTTTTGGCGTTTGAAGGATCCTTGAAGGTTGGGGTTCAAAATGAAGGATTAAATTGTTCCTTTTTTCTGATCAATTCAGGTGAAATGGCTAGCCGTTCAAAAGCAGCAAATCCGTGCCCCATGGAAGAGACTTCGCATGTCCGCATCCCAACTTCCTCAAAACCCCAAGTGGGGATGAAATTCAACTCATACCTGGAGGTGGAACGGTTCATCCGGGAACACGAGGAGGCCAACTATGTCAAGTTCAAAAAGCTGGACTGCCGAACGGTGGAGTGCTCGCGTAAGCGGGCGCCCAAGCGATATCTGAGCGACAAGCTACAATATGCCACAGTGACTTTAAGCTGCATCCATCAGGGTCAGTTCAAGAGTAAGTCCACGAAGTTGCAGCCAAAACTGGAGACCCAACGGATGGGTTGCCAAGCCAAGTTCAGGTATGTTATCATAAATCATTCGCACTTTGCACATAATTTTCCAGTTGGAACAAAAGCAATTCAGCTCTTTTACGATGGGAATTCACACTCAATTTGGTTAACAATAATCAAATTAAACGCCTACATTTTTTAACAATATGTAGCCAGTACGCCGAGTAGATTCCATTTAACTTCAGACTCTTTGGCTTCCCATTTTCAGGTTTTCAGCCACCCCTAGTGGCATGCAACTGTACCTTGCAGACTTCATCACACAGCACAACCACCCCCATGATGAGGCAAGCTACAGGGGTCTCCCCCAAAAGCGAAAAGTCAATGACCAGGAACGCGAGGAGTCCTTCAAACTACTTCAGGTAGATCTATAGGTCCAACAGAGGATGTTTATTTTTGGAAAATCACACAGGCTCATTATACACGTTGCTCAAAATGCTTATCGGACAACTAGAAGACTTTCTTTGTTGTCGTTGAGACTGGCTGATCAAAGACCGCCATAATCAAATTGGGCTGCAAAAGTGGTTCAGCTGCATGCGATTGAGCAAAGGTATACCATGAACCATGCTCTCATCTGCCCTCTGCTAACAAGCCCATGCAGCGCAAGAGATCTTGCGGAGTTCAATGAATATGTGAAAAACTGTGTCAGCAAGTGGGAAACCATATTGTAAGTTACTTAAAAGGCTCTCAAAGAAGAGTATCTAGACTGGTTTCATTTGTCATTGCAGAAAAGAAAAAGAGGATCAGCCCAGACAGAAGAAAATCTACACGCCATGGAAGAGACTTTAAGTGACCACATCCCAAACTCCTCAAAACCCCAAGTGGGGATGAAGTTCAGCTCGTACGATGAGGTGGAACGGTTCATCCAAGAGCACGAGGAGGCCAACTATGTCAAGTTCAGAAAGCTGGACTGCCGCACGGTGGAGTCCAACCGCAAGCGGATGCCTAAGCGATACCTGAGCGACGAGCTACGATATGCCACGGTGACCTTCAGCTGCATCCATCACGGCCAGTACGCGAGTCAGTCCAGGGTGCGACACAGACAGAAGTCCCGACGGATCGGATGCCAAGCCAAGTTCAGGTATAAATCACTTGTTCTTTGCACAAAATCTTCCGGTCAGAACAGCAGCAATTCCGCTCTTTTAAGATGTGAATTCACGCTCAATTTGGTTAATATTAACCAATTTAAACACCTACAATATCTAGCCGGTACTCATCAGAAGCTGCAACCTGAACCAGAATGTATGCACACATGAGTGGTGTTGATTGCCATATTATGAGTTGATGTTAAGTAACACCAAAAAAAAGGACCTGGTAGTGAACATGTGTCTCCATTCTCCAACTTGAGGTTTCTAAATTCTGGAAATTGGAACCTGAGGCAAAACTGGAGTCTAAGCTGTGGAAACGTAGCTCCCATCCAACCCCCCCCCCCCAAAAAAAAAAACTCCCCCCCCCCTCTTTTAACTAAGGTGGACAAATGTGCAAACACATTTCACTAGATTTCACTTGACGTGAGACTCTTCGGCTTCCCATTTTCAGGTTTGCAGCCACCCCTAGCGGCAAGCAACTGTACCTTGCAGATTTTGTGACACAGCACAACCACCCCCATGATGAGGCAAGCTTCCGGTCTCTCCCCCAGAAGAGAAAACTAAACGATCAGGAAAGAGAGGAGGCCTTTAAAATACTGCAGGTAGCTTAGTTTTGGAAAATCACACAGGCTCTGCTTAATTGCCAACAAATGTACTGTCTTTATCATGCACGAAACAGTCTGCACCTGCTACATGCATTTGTCCCTCGCATGTTGGAGGTGTCGAAAAAATTCGAAAGTGAGGCTTGGAATGCTCTCCAATCATAAAATAGTCTGGCGCCATCCCATTCAATAGTTTACAATTTATAAAGTAGATTCAGGGAACACAATCAACACGATCAAAAATAAAATAGTCTGGCGCCATCCTGTTCAATAGTTTACAATTTATTATGTAGATTCAGGGAACACGATCAACACGATCAAAAATAAAATAGTCTGGCGCTATCCCATTCAATAGTTTACAATTTATAAAGTAGATTAGGGAACACAATCAACACGATCAAAAATAAAATAGTCTGGCGCCATCGTGTTCAATAGTTTGCAATTTATAAAGTAGATTAGGGAACACAATCAACACGATCAAAAATAAAATAGTCTGGCGCCATCCCATTCAATAGTTTGCAATTTATAATATAGATTCAGTGAACACAATCAATACGATCGAAAATGGCTTCCCGTGAATAAGGTCTATAGATATTGTTTTGGAAAAAAAGACCCCAACAACAGATTTCTTTCATGTCTTGTTAAGGGTCTATTAGGCCAAAAAAAAAAAAAATCGGTCTCTGGTCAGACCAAAGTTCCGGAATTGACGCGGCCACGCGGCTTTTTTTTTTTTTTTTTGCTTTTTTTTTTTTTCTTCAAGCTCGGATTGTACAGACAAGGTGGGTACTATTTTGCTTTTTTGGTGTCCTCTTGTACATTGGTGTCCTCCATAATTTGCCTTGGTGCTTTCGATCATTTGCCTTGGTGCAATTTCCCATTCCTTGGTGCTCTTTGGTAAAAAAAAAACGGAGGAGGTGCGAAAATAGAGGGCGCTGTTGGAGCTACCGCGGAACATTTTTGAAAAAAAAAGATCGACGCGCATGATTAAAATCGACGCGCGCGCTGACCAGAGACCGACTTATTTTTTTTTTTGGCCTTATGCACTTGGACACTTTTCTTTTTTTTACCTCAAGTTGGATATTAAAAATAGGAACGCACCAAGATTACAGAAATGTGCTGAAAAATCTGATTCTTGTCGGACAAATACTTGGTGGTAATGTGAACGAAAACACTTGAACTGGCTGTATCATGTCATGTGGATATATTTTTTACTCTGCCTGTATATTTTTTTGGAGAAAAGTTAGAGTACACGTTGCTAAAAACAATCATCAGGCGAAAAGAAGATTTCGTTGTCATTTAGACTGGTATCATTTGTCATTGCAGAAAAAAGGGAGAAGAGCGACCCTGAAACACTTACAGGAGGCAACCGGAAAGGCGGTGACTACAAGAGACGTACACAACCTGGCAGCTGCATCTCGGCAAAACTCACTCTGCTACACCAACATTAAGGCTATCCTGGATTATCTGTCACAGGTTGAGGAACAGACCAGCGTAATTGAAGTAGTGACAAATGCCGACGAGAGGGTTGTTGGAATCTACTACCAGGACCGGGAGATGATTAGAGTGTACGCATCTTTTCCCCATTACCTTGTAGTTGATGCCACATGTAAGAACAATAGCTTACAAATGCCGCTGTATGTCATACTGGTTGAGGACAGCAACTGCGAATACGAGATTGTAGCTCTCTTCTTTCTGATCGCCTCCAATGAGGAAAGCTTCCGAGCAATGATGAGGAGATTCAAGGAGAACAACCCCATTTGGCCTTGCCTCCAGGTCATCATGGCTGACAAGGACAACTCTACCAAGATCTTGGTGGATGAGTTCCCTTGTGCATCTCTACAGATGTGCCTGTCCCAGGTACTGAGGAAGTTCAAGCAGGACACATCTAAGAAGCAGCTTGGCCTGCAGAAGGAGGAGGAAGCATTCTGCGAAAAGCTAATGCGCAAGCTGGCAGCCTCCAAATCAGAAGCAGTGTACATGGAGATCTACAAGCAGCTCCTGAACACAGAACTTCAGACAGTGATCAAGTACTACAACACCACCTGGCACAACAACCGACAAGAGTGGGTGGAGGGCCTCAAGTCCAGAAGTGTGACCCTCAAGAAGGAGGATCCTGAGAAACTAAAAGCAGTCAGTGAAAAGCTGGTGGCAGTGTTCAAGAACTCCCCGACCTCGAAAAAGGTCATGACTAACTTGAAGAGGGAAGTTGAGAGTCTGCGTGAGGAGCGAGACAAAACTGCGGCTGCTCTGCTAGCAGAGAATGCCCCTATAACCAATCCAGACAACACCACGGTCAGTAAGTTTCAGCAGTACCTGACCCCCTGTGCTCTGAAATATGTTTTGCGACAACTGAAGCTCAGCTGGAAGGTGAAAGTCAAGGCTGATATTGACAATAAGTCCATGACGATCACATCCAGCAAAGACAACATGATAGTTTGTGTGGACAGCTGCCCGTGCCGTCTCTGGCAATCCCTGTGCCTACCCTGCTCTCATATCTTCGCTGTCCGTCGCACCAAAGGGCTTCCTTTCTTTGCAAAAGCAGTCATTGGATCCAGATGGTCTCTTGAGTACTACAGGTCGTGTAGCCGGCTTTCAGCCCAGAACACAGACACTGCTCAAAGTATTGATGCCCTGCAGAGACAACGGCTCCGTCTTCTGTCCCGCCACGAGAAATACATCCGGGTGTCTAAAATCACCAAGCAGCTGGCAACTGTTATGAGTGAGGCTCCAGCAGAACAATTTGCAAGCCAACTGGAAGCAGTCCAAAAAGTGCTGACTTGCTTTCAGAACGGCTCTTCTGTCAACATCATGGAAGAGGT
Source organism: Patiria miniata (assembly GCF_015706575.1). Lineage (NCBI taxonomy): Eukaryota > Metazoa > Echinodermata > Asteroidea > Valvatida > Asterinidae > Patiria > Patiria miniata. The sequence continues at coordinate 38,662,344 of NW_024037069.1, read as the reverse complement.
CGGACAGCACGCAATAGACACCGAAGTAATTACTGAGAGTTTCCCTTATCAAGAGGACGTCAGGATGGAGAGCTTACAAGAGACACATACACAAGACGAACAGACAACAGCTTGAAGAACCAGTTGAACCTACAAGTGTTTGTTAATTACACGGTACAAGTAACCTATGCAATTATATGGGTTGAGAGTTTTCACTAGGAAGATATTTTGCTTGTTTTAGGTGACTGTTCCAAAATTATTATTTTCGTTCACTAACAGTTCATTTTCGTATATATCTTGTAGAACCTAGAGAAATACTTTACCGATGTCCGGATTGTATAGTGCTTGCAGCTTAATGAACAGCTACATCGATGGAAGTAATTCATGATTAAAATAAAAAAGCAAAGTTCTTCTGCAGCAGTTCTTCCAAGTCGAACAGTATGGCTATAAATGCGTGTTCATTTTCATTGAAGGCCGAATTGAGAAAGTACAGTAAAATCTCTATAACTAAAACTCTGATACCTCAAAACAACTGTTAAGTCAAACAAAGAATCCATTCCCCTCAGTAGAATAACAATGATGTACAACCCTGCTAAACTCAAAACTCTGTTTAAGTCAAATTTTGAACCTGTTCCCAAGTTGAGGTTTGGCTTTATCGAGATTTCACTGTTTTATAATAATACTCCGAGCATTGATGGCAAGTCTGTCTTCGGCTGAAATCTATTGTTACGATTAAAATAATAGCAGTGTTCGGTTGCCTCAAAGTCGGTGCCATCAGCCTGAAGACAAATGACGTCATTGAGTTGACATTTTGGCCCGGCACGTTGCAGGCAAGCACGGCATCGACCGTTAGATTAATTCTTGATGTTGTGACGCAGGCAGACACGCCGGGACCGGTGAAAGTGTAGTACATGTAGGTTGGTATCATAATAGAGGCGTACGTAATCGATCCAACCCCATCCCTTGTCGAGAGATATTCGCATTTACGTCAGTTGGTTGTGCTTGGATAACCCTCATTCCAGTTGGCGAATTGTGCAGGTTGTTGACTGCACATCCAGACGCCCACTTGAGCCGCATCCATGCAACCAATCCATGGAACAGTATAAACCTCTTTCACCGTGACTCCCCGCGGATGAAGGTTTTCCTCGTGAACTGGGCACAACCAGGAGCCAATTTTATTGAGCTTCTATTAAAGCAAAAACATTTGTATAGCACAAAAAAGTCTGGCTTATAAAAGCAGGTTACCAGCCAAAACTCCATGTTATTTTCATGCTAAACAAACAACAGCTGAATACCAATTACAAGGGTAATATCAAAAACAAAGACCCCTAAAAGAAAGACCAAAGACCCACCCGAAAACGAAGACCCTTTGTTTTCGAGTGGGTCTCCAGTCTTCGGTCTTTGTTTTTAGGGGTCTTTGTTTTCGATACTACCCAATCACAAGCAATATACATCACATGGCAATTTGGTTGGTAATCCTGTTTTTGCCAAGGCACAATTTTCATACTAAGCACATTTTTGTGTCTTGCAGTCCCATGACACTGGCCCCAGGCTACTTGTAACAAGGTTGCTGCCATTTCACTTTCAGCCAGCCAGGGTAAAGACAGCTTGCTGCAATTACCACGCCATGCTTGTGTTTAGCTCACTGGCTATTTGGCGCCTGTGACCATTTTTTTTTAAAAACCAAACTGCGGTGCATATCTTAAACACAGCGGACCCATAAAAACAAAAATGGAAATTACCTAATAGAATACAAATTGTCCAAAAATCGTTCCCCAGAGTAGTTAGGTAGAGAGAAACGCTCGTTTGTTGTCGTACCTGTTCGTCAAAACCGAACGAAAAGTGCCATAATTAACCGTTGGTGTTCAATGCCTATTGACCTTTCGATGAAACTGATCTTTTTTGTTGTCTACAATTACAAAAGGGTTCTACTGTCGTGGTATGGAAACGCTGGTGTCATTACCAGACTTTTTAAAGTACGCTCACCCTGAAACTACCGGCACCGCAATTAAGCCGGATTTTTTTGTAGAGGGAGGCAAAGCACAGCTAAATTTCCCCACGAAATCCCAGTACTTTTCCAGCATATTCCCGATTTACCATATTTCGAGTTTTTGACAACACTTTGGATTAGTTCAGTGCTTTATATCTGAGACCACTAATTACAGTACCTTTCAACATTATACGTCCAGATTAATGTTTAGTATGGGATGGATGGCGATATTTTGTAAGAAAGGGCCTGGTCATTCACATAATAATTATTATGCCACGTTGTATTAAAGCCGCGTCGCCGCACCACTTTTTGGGCAAGCTCCATACCAGAAACCGGAGACTTATTTTTTTGGCCTTATCGCTGAATAAGAGCCTACAGGTATAAAGGGTTTGCCCCGGTGTTTCTGGCAGTGGCAGCAGTGGTCTACATTTCAGCACGGACGACCCCCGGTACTCCCGATCCCCTGTAAAAATTCCTGGAGGCGCCCGAGTTGCTCTTAATTCGAAAGTTAACATTAATTAATTGATTACTTGTCATGGGCCAAATTTTTTGTGCATGCCTCATTGAAAAAGCACAAAAGTAATGTAATGCTAACAAATTATCAATTCAATTTGAAAATCTATTTTCAAGGTGCCACACCCAAAAAGCACCCATAGCAATTCTAGCATTCTCTGCAGAACGGGACCGTTGGGCCGACTCTGTAGTCTCTGTGTCTCACAATCGAATGTTTGCATATTTATATTATATTAATGTTAAGAAAACATCTGAATATTTATTTTGCATAATTATTTGAGCACATGCGCGACCGAGTTTTGATTGAATGCCACTATAATGAACACGCGCCCTCTCCACACCGGCCCACGTACCGACATGTACGTATACGTGTACGTTTGTTTATGGTGTAAATCGAGGATTTTCTTTTGTTCCTCCTCCCTTTTGCTTTGTTTGTACTGTAACTTTTTCGCAACAGCTCTCATTGGTTTTGTACACGTTTTCTTATCGAGGTCGTCCTCGATTTGGTTCCTGTCCTCGATTCACTGATGATGTACGCACGAGAGTGTGTCCTCGATGTACGTACGTACGTACGTCGTGTACTGTGCCATGCAAAAAAAAATAATGTGAACGCCGCCTCGTGGTGGCGCCGTGCAACTCGAGTCATGGCATATGTATGGTAAGGTAACTTCCTCCCGGCCCAGGCTTGAAACACCGGAGAGTTTTCGCTACAATTTTTGTTGCTAAACAGTGACAAAGATGCTCTCACTCACGCTCGATTCCAGAAAAACGTGTCGTTAATTTGTGTAAGTTCACGGAAGATTCAATTTGGAAAGAATGTTGCAATCTGACGCTACTTAAGTTAAGTCATACGTCATGTAATTGTAAGTTAAGCGGTTGTGTCGTCAAGCTATGCGGTCCTTTTTCTACGCATTTACAATGTACATCTGTAAGACTGTACATTCAATTTGTGTGTGAGACAACGCGCGCGCGTATGCAAGTGTAATACCTGTGCAGATGTCACGCCCCAACTATCGCATCGGTCCCAACTATAGTTGGGACTGTCCCAACTATAGTGCGGCAGTTGGGTCGGCCCAACTATAGTTAGGACTGGAGTGTGCCGGATGCTTCATGCTTGATAGATCTTGTTGGATTAAATGTTCCGCGGCGCTGGCACCGTACCGTGTATTCGTCGTGCATGCATGCCGCAAGGCTGGCCGGTCACGTGGTACTGCCTAGTTGGATGAGTTGTCCAGCTGCTGGGTTGATTGTCCAGCAACATTTTGCAAAATTCAAAGATTGCCATGGCCGGCCAACTAGTATAGATGGGCCCCACCCATAGCTAATGTCAAAGGTCCCAAGTAAAGTCGGACAGTATGTAACAGAGCTGTAGGGAATGTTTTATAGTCGTCGTACATCAATGTAAACTATAGTTGGGACCGCCAAATAAAAATATTGCGATGGCCCAACTACAGATGGTCCCCACCCATAGATAATTTCATTGGTCCCAAGTAAAGTCAGATGTGTATTAGAGTTGTAGGGAATGTTTTATAATCGTACAACAATGTACACTATAGTTGGGACCGCAAAATAAAAAGATTGGAGTGGCCCAACTATAGATTCGCCCCATCAATAACTAATTTCAGTGGTCCCCAGTAAAGTCAGACGTGTATCAGAGCTGAAGGGAACGTTTTACAGTTGTACATCAATGTAAACTATAGTTGGGACACCGCAAAATAAAAAGATCGGAGTGGCCCAACTATAGATGGGCCAGCCCAACAATGGAACTTACAGTTGGGACCGTCCCAACTATAGTTGGGACAGGCCCAACTATAGTTGGGCCAGCCCAACTGTGGAACTACAGTTGGGACAGGCCCAACTATAGTTGGGACAGGCCCAACTATAGTTGGGACCGATGCGATAGTTGGGGCGTGACACAGATAATGGAGGGTCGAGTACTCGAGGATACAAAGACAAAGGAGAGTCAAGACAAAGTTCCTAACAAAATTGGAAAAGTTTCTCGGTCCAAGAATACACGAGCCTCATCATAGTTCTAGGAGTAGATTAATGTACCGTCATTTTTGCAGTGACTGACCTTCAATTTATCCTGTTCATTGAGAATATGACTTATGAGATGATAAATGTAAGGCAGTGTATATTTTGCCGGAGACGGCAAACCTTTAGTAAACGTTAGTTTGCCGGATATGCACTGAACATGCGCAGTTATAGCTGGAGTTACCCAGCCCTGAGTTTTATCATTGGGTTGTCATCTACATGTAGGACAACCCAATGATAAAACTCAGGGCTGGGTAACTCCAGCTAGCGCAGTTACTGGTTTTTTGTACTTAAACATTTTCCGGTGACAAATTTTAGTCTGGCTTCATGCCAAAATTATTGTTGTAACCTCGTATTCACAAGATGGGATTCAGACCATTTTATAATTTCGGACTTTATTTCCCTTTTAAAAAAAATCCTCCAGAGCCACAAATCTGAAAAAGAAAATGTAATACTCTGCAAAAAAATGTTTGAGACATGTTAAAATAATAAAAGAAGAATATTCTTATTTATTTGGGGATGAGAAAAAAAACCTTAAAAATGTGCTGCGGTCGGAATCGAACCCGGGTCATCCCGCTTACTAGAGCCTTTGCTTAACCACTACACCAAACATGCTACACAACTTTTGTTGGGAATTTAATACATCTTATAATTCAGCCCTATCTTAAAGAGTACAGCGCCCTCTGTTGATATGGATTGCCGCCGGCAAACCTTTAGTAAACGTTAGTTTGCCGTCATTACCTCCGGCAAAATATCCACTATCTAAATGTAAATGAAGAAATAAGCAGCGTCAGGTTGCCACATTCTTTCTATCCGTTAGTAAATTAAAAATGATTTTAAAGATGTCGTAAAACATGTTCAATTTGGCCGCTCGCAGATATGTATTTCCCACCATGCGGCCGGTCTTAAAATTGGTTTGTCGACTAGAGCCCCATTGTTCTAGCGGTAGGCCTAGTAGTCCTATAAATGTGACTGAAATACTGGACTACCTCCGTATATCAGTCACAGAGCCACGTACGGCCTGTGAGCGGAGCGTCCCATTAATAGGGGAGCCGAAAATTAATTAAAAGATCGAAATTATTTTGTCAGCAGAAAATCAACCCAGCTATAGTATGACTGCTAAATAGCACAAAATCGTTAAATTCGGTACCTGCAGAGGTCTAGTTATCCAAAAAATCATGGTAATTCGTCAAAGAATGCAGACGGTTTTGAGCAAACATGACGTCGCTGATATGTTTCCCGGCCACCTTAATACTATCAAGAGACATATCAGCGACGCCATGCTTGCTCAAAACCGTCTGCATTCTTTGACGAATTACCATGATTTTTTGGATAACTAGACCTCTGAAGGTACCGAATTTAACGATTTTGTGCTACTTAGCAGTCATACTATAGCTGGGTTGATTTTCTGCGGACAAAATAATTTTGATCTTTAATTAATTTTCGGCTCCCCTGGCAATGGGACGCTCCTCTCACAGGCCGTACGTGGCTCTGTGACTGATATACGGAGGTAGTCCAGTATTTCAGTCACATTTATGGGACTATAGTGGTAGGCCCTTTAATAGTACAATAAACTTGCACAAGTTGGGTGCGCCATGTTCAAAGTATTTTCTAACAAAAGTATAATATTTTCTAACGGTAATCAGGTGAAATGGCTAGTGGTTCAGAAGAAGAGGTTGTCCACATCCCATCACCTGAATTGGGGATCAAGTTCAACTCCTACGAGGAGGTGGAACGATTCATCCGGATGCATGAGGAGGCCAACTTTGTCAAGTTCCTCAAGCTGGACTCCCGAACGGTGGAGGGATCACGCAAGCGACTGCCCAAGCGATACCTGAGCGATGAGCTCAAATATGCCACGGTGACCTTCGGCTGCATCCATCGGGGTCATTACAAGAGTCAGTCCAAGGGACTGCGACCAAGACAGAAGACCCAACGGATGGGATGCCAAGCCAAGTTCAGGTACATCGTCAGACCCCCTAAAGCTACGCAGTCCTTTTTCTACGCATTTACCTTAAATTTGTGTGTGACAACGCGCGTGCGTATGCAAGCGTTACCTGCGCAGATAATGGAGGGTTGAGGATGCATAAATCACTCGCTCTTTGCGCAAAATCTTCCAGTCTGAAAAAGTAATTCTGCTCTTTTTATGATGGAAACTTTGGTTAATGAAATGCTTAAATGTGCAGCTGGTACTCATCACAAGCTGCCGACTGCACCAGAATGCGTGCGTCACAAGTAAGATATGTAGACGTTGGGCATTGTTGCTGGCTCTATTATGAGGTTATGTTCAGAAGCCAAAAGTGGAGCGGATAGTGAACATGTGTCTCCATTCTCCAGCCTGAGGTTCCTAAAATAAGGAAATTTGAGCCTAATGCCAAAGTTGGAGACAAAGCTGAGGGGCGGCAAGCGGTTTTTTTTTTGCACATCATGCACCCTTACAAGTAACATGAGTATTTATCACGCTGTGTTGATGGAAGACACTTTAAGGTTCGCGTAGTGTTTTCACTTGAATTAAACATATCCCAACCAACAAAAATATTTGATGAAAATGGACATGGGTTCGAACCACATATCTTGCAATCCATGTTTAATTCAAGTTATTCAACTATCCACTAGGCCACTGTGGCAGCTCGACGAAAGCCGCTCTTTGAAATGCTTTAATGTACATGCATGACTGAGTGATAGCAATGGTGTGACGTCATTGTTTTTTTCTTATGAATAAACATCCAACTAGCTGAATAATCATGATCCATTGACGATGTGTGCTGCAGATAAAAACACCGCAGGCAGGCGGCAACACCCCTCTATCCCCCTTCCCTTCCCCCCCCCCCCCCAAAAAAAATAGGATGACAGGAGTGCAACCACATTTCACTATATCCCACTTGACATGAGACTCTTCTGCTTCCCATTTTCAGGTTTTCAGCCACCCCTGACGGCAAGCAACTCTTCCTGGGGGCTTCGGTGACAAAGCACAACCACCCCCTCAAAGAGGCAAGCTTCAGGTCCCTCCCCCAAAAGAGAAAACTGAATGACCAGGAGCGAGAGGAGGCCTGTGAAATACTCCAGGTAGATAAGGCCAACAAAAAAAAGTCTCCGGTTTCTGGTATGCGCGCGCGTCACCGTAGCCATGCACGTCGGCAAAATGAAAAAAAAAAAATTTCAATGAAAGATGATGTCTCAAAACCACCAAACTCACTGGTTTGACTGGAATCCTGCTGCTGCACAATTTTAACGTGTTTTTAGATGGGGTTATGGTCGAGAATAAGCTTTATGTGGCCTCTCTGGACTCCAGTATATTTGCACTAAGTTTAGTCGGGCACCATTTGCAGTCATCAGCCGACATTTGAAGCAAAAAGATCAGGTAAAAAAAAAAAAAAGCCGCGTCGCCGCACCACTTTTTGGGCAAGCTCCATACCAGAAACCGGAGACTTTTTTTTTTGGCTTAAGTCCAACCAAAAATTAAGCATTGTTTCTGGGAAAACCACAAAGGCCCAGCTTAAATGGCCAACAAAACTATGTTGTACGTTTCTCATGAAGCCAAGATTGATATTCTACGTGGTACTATTTAATGGTTTCAAGGGTATGGACTCCATGCACAAGTAACCCCTATGGGATTAATCAGTTCGCCGTGAATACACGCAAATGTTTTGCGGTATTTGCAACGGATGACACATAAACACGCAGGGAGTGAGGTTGGAAATATCTGTCAGCAACCTGGCTCGAAGTGAGTGAGGCCGGAAATATGAGTGTGCTGCCCGAGGGTGATGGCTTCAATGCCCCTGGCATGAGGTCGAGTGAAAATAAACCCGGCGTGAACTGGTTAAAAAAATGAAAGTCGGGGAGAAAGATTTCAAGACATTACTGGGTTGTGCACATTCAGAATAGAAATAAGCTGCATATACTTTGTGGCATACAAACGTGAGCCAGTATGCACACATGATGTGCCCCTCACAATGGAGGTGCTGAATATTGCCAAAGAGCGCCATCTCGTGTTGGTGCATGGAGTCCATTAAAGTGGAAAACATTTTGGTTTTACAAAATATGACGCAAACAAGTGGACTCTTGTTATTTGGGAATAGGTAAAAATTGAAACAAGTGCGAGTGCACACTAAGCTCTGACCATGTTGCAAGAAGTCTTGCTTGAAAGTCTTCATTAAATCGATCAAAATGTTCCCTGCCAGAGCTTAAAAATGCGACGTGGGAAATGCGATGTGGAAGGCACATATAGAACACCATACTTTTGGTCAATTTTCGGGGGCAGACAGACAGACAGACAGACCATCCGACCGACCACCAAGCGACAAGTACATGTAGAAGCTCCTGCCAGAGCTTAAAAACAAAGAAAATTCAAAAACATGACAGCATATTGCTTACATGTGATTATCAGGCACTCAGCTTGGACAGTAAAACTCAAGCTCAGATTATTAGAAAAATACAAGTATGCTGAAAACATCAGATTCTTGTGGTACAGATAATTGGTAGCTAGCAAAATCAAAAACACTTGCACTGGCTAGATCCTGACTTTTGAGATGGTTAGATTTTTATTCTGCCTGTGGATATCTTTTTGTAAAAAAAAATTGGATTAATACACTTCATTAAAAGGCAAGTAGAAGACTTATCACTTTGCACTGGTTCCTTATTTTTCATTGCAGAAAAAAGGGAAGAGATCGGCCCAGAAACACCTACAGGAGGCAACTGGCAAAGTACTTACTATGAAAGACATACACAACCTAGCCGCTTCATCTCGGCAAAACTTGCTCTGCTACACCAACATTAAGGATATCCTGGATTATTTGTCAAAGCTTGAGGAACAGACCAGCGTAATTGAAGTAGTGACGAATACGGACGGAAGGGTGGTTGGAATCTACTACCAGGACCGGGAAATGATGAGAGTGTATGCATCTTTTCCCCATTACCTTGTAGTTGATGCTACGTGCAGGGAGAACAGCTTACGAATGCCGCTGTACATCATGCTGGTTGAGGACAGCAACGGCGAGTACGAGATCGTAGCTTACTTCACAGTGATCGCATCCAATGCAGAAAGCATCCGAGCCATGATGATGAGATTTAAGGAGCACAACCCCAATTGGCCTTGCCTCCAGGTCATCATGGCTGACAAGGACTCCTCTACCAAGGTCTTGGTGGAGCAGTTCCCTGGTGCCTCTGTGCAGATGTGCCTGTACCAGGTGCTGAGGAAGTTCAAGCAGGACACATCTAAGAAGCAGCTTGGCCTGCAGAAGGAGGAGGAAGCATTCTGCGAAAAGCTAATGCGCAAGCTGGCAGCCTCCAAATCAGAAGCAGCGTACATGGAGAACTACAAGCAGCTCCTGAACACAGAACTTCAGACAATGATCAAGTACTACAACACCACCTGGCACAACAACCGACAAGAGTGGGTGGAGGGCCTCAAGTCCAGAAGTGTGGTCCTCAAGGAGGAGGATCCCGACAAACTTACAGCAGTCAGTGAAAAGCTAAAGGCAGTGTTGAAGAACTCGCCGACCTCGAAACAGGTCATGACTAACTTGAAGAGGGAAGTGGAGAGTCTGCGTGAGGAGCGAGACAAAACTGCGGCTGCTATAATAGCAGAGAATGCTCCTAAGACCAATCCAGACAACACCACAGTCAGTAAGTTTCAGCAGTACCTGACCCCCTTCGCACTGAAGTATGTCCTGCGACAACTGAAGCTCAGCTGGAAGGTGATAGCCAAGGCCAATGTTGACAGCAAGTCCATGGTCATCAAGTCCAGCAAAGACAAGATGATAGTCTCCGTGGACAGCTGCGTCTGTCACCAATGGCAATCACTCTGCCTACCCTGCCGTCATATCTTCGCTGTCCGTCGCACCAAGGGCCTTCCCCTGTTTGACAAGGAAGTCATTGGATCCAGATGGTCTCTTGAGTACTACAAGTCGTGTAGTCGGCTTTCAACTCAGAACACTGACACTGCTCGAAGCATTGATGCCCTGCAGAGACAACGGCTCCGTCTTCTGTCCCGCCACGAGAAATACATCCAGGTTTCTGAAATCACCCAGCAGTTGGCAACTGTTGTGTCGGAGGCTCCAGCAGAACAATTTGCAAGCCAACTGGAAGCCGTAAAAAAAATGCTGACTTGCTTTCAGAACGGCTCTTCTGTCAACATCATAGAAGAGGTTGGACAGCACACAATAGCCACTGAAGTAATTACTGAGAGTTTCCCTTTTCAAGAGAATAACAGGATCGAAAGTTTGTAAGAGACACATGGAAAAGGCGATCTAGTTGCTGTGACCTCACAGACAACAGCTTTTTGAGAAGGTTGACAAATCAGTTGAATCTACTATATGTAGAAACGTTTGTTAGCAACACCTGCTTCATAAACCTATGCAAGATGGGTTGAATATTTATTTTACCAGGAGTCAGGCAATCTCAGGTTCTGGGGTGTGAAAGGGTTGCAGAATCACTCGTTGTTTGTTTGTTCCATGCACCTGCTTCAATTAAAGTACGCAGTATTGGTTGAGAGTTGTCACCACAATACATGTACATGTAATGTGGAAATTCAGGTCCATGCACATTTTCAGCAGTGTTTTTTCCTACTATCAATGGAAAAAAAATCTCACAGTTTTGACATTGTGCAGTTTTTGATTATGGTTGTGATTTTCCCGGGAATTACTTGAAACATATTTACTTGTTCTGTTATCTAAGATAGTGTGGCGAAATTCTGATTCTTCCTGATTGTGACAGTCTAAAAAAAACCCAGACAAGCATCAGTCCAGATGGTCACTGGACGATTATTCGTTTGGAGACTGTCTTTCGCTACTTAAGGGAAGGGAGTTAATTCCCCTTTGAGTCGCTTTTGTGCTCTTTTTAAAAAAATAGCACACAATTCAAGCTTTGGGGTGCAAAATGCATCAAAATTACGGATCATGGAGTTGCATTTCACTTCAACAGGATATTATTTTAGGAACTAAAACATTCCTGAAAAATCGCTGTCTGACTGGTTTGCAGCATTGGTAATGTTGCAAGCATTGTGATTATGGGTGTGATGGCATTATTATGGTTTATGGCTTCTGACTAGCACCCTTGAACAAAGACATTGACAAAATGGGGAACCGCCAACATAGGGCTGGATAGCTCAGTTGGTAAAAGCACAAGAACGGCAATCTGGAAAATAAAGGTTCACATCCCGCTCCAGTCAATTTCCTTGTTCAACTTTGGAAAAATGCAGTGATGAAAGACAGGATAGGAACACTTTTTATCCGTCAAATTGAGGAATTCGTGTTTAGGAGGACCATTTCAGATGCCATAGAATATCCCCGCTTTCCAAATTGTTGCTCCAAAGTACACGCAACAACATCCTCACTGGTACTGTTGTTCTTGAGCTAGCTGGATTTGTGAAGTACATTGTATGGATGTAATAAATAATAAAGCTGAAATTTACAGTTGAAAAAAAAAACACTGTACAATGTAGTTACATCAGTGTTTCTTGAAGTTGTACTCTATGGTGTTGTAAGTATTGACTACATGTGGATCTGCCCTGCACACCTAGAATTTGCCATTGTTTTGCTGCTCTCCTTAATCTTGATAAATTCAATCATTGACGACCCTCTGTTGACGAGTGATTTCAAACTGCAAGAAGCATGTTCGTGACCCAATAAGCTCTATTGCAATCATGGGCGTCGCCAGGATTTTTTCTAGAGGGGAGCAAAGCACATTTTCCCCAAAAATCCTTATATTTTCCAGCATTATTCCGATTGATTATTTTTTCGAGTGTGGGCAGGGACATTTGCCCCTCCCCAACCCATTAACAACAATATGATTTCGCGCCTCTTTTTTTTTTTTTTCCTTTTTCTTTCTCCTTAAGTGCCCCCTCCCCCCCCCCCCCCCCCCCTCGCGACGCCCATGATTGCAATAACCTTTCTCGTGAATTTACATACCTTGGGCTAAAGATTTTCACTGCTCTGTGTCAGCGTGCAGCCACTCGTCAAAATTGAAATTCCCAAGATTCATCCAGTAAAAATCCCAAGAATTCCCATGGCAATGGAAAACACTGTACAAAGTACATGTACCGGAGCACGTTGTAGCCTAAAATCATATAGAATTATGATATTTGTAGTACCACCAAAATCCCAAGATATTGGGATAAATCCCAAGGAGTGGCCATGCTAGACTGTGTAATAGTGGGATTGTATGGAAAATTCTGACCAAAGTATCCAGATTCTAAAACGACTTTTTTCTTTTAGGATAAAGTTAAAATTAATGGAAAAACCACACAACTTCCATCCCCCAAAGAAATGAAATTTTAAAACTCAGCCCATTGTATAACCTTCATGTATTTAAAATGCTTGCAAGTAATTGGATGTTGATCGATGACAACGACCTAAACCAAGCACATGTTGCTGGTAATTTCCTATGCAGCTTCTAATAAAAAAAAATCAAAAGAGATTAGACAAATAAAGAAAATTTGCATTGTGTTTTGTGGGGATTTATGTTTTGGGAATTATAAAGCGGCGAGGACCAACAATCCTGCATTAATTTTGTCTGGGAATTTATTAAAATCATGATTTAAGGCTCCCACATTGGGAATTCTGGTCAACATGTTTTTCAATGTAATAATTATGACGGTTAATTTCATTATTTTGAACAAAGACTTCTATCCCCCCCCCCCCCCCAATAGTCAGTCAGGGATGTAGCCGCATCGACAACCGAACCGGGGTTTCCCAACGTGCGCCAAGATTATTGTTATGTTCGCTCGTACCCCCCCCCCCCCCCCCCCGCCCCCTCCACGCCCTGCAACCTGCTGCTGCTGTTTGCAGGGCGGGGGTACGGTACGGGTACGAGCGAAATTGTTATGTTGTCGATCGATGAAACTATTGGTGGCGCTATCACATGTAGTTGCGGCGGCGTCCTTTTCCCCGGGCTCTTGATCGTCATGTAAGTGTAAAATCCATCGCAATCCTTACCATCCTTTTGAAAAAAATAAGAAAACAACCTGTAATGTGAAAGTATGATCTTATATAAAATAGCTAAGATTCCCATTTGCGTCCATAATACACAATTATTTGAAATGACCTTTGTTAAAGAACTGTGTTTAGGCATGGAGTCGCTATTGAAAGCTGTTGCAACCATTGCGTGAAAAATGTAAAGTTTGATTTTATTGTCAGTGTGTTATAGGATGACCGGAAAGATTCCCATATCTGGCCATCACTTGTCACCTGTGCACAAACCCTATGAGACTGATCTGAAAATGTTTAATAGTTTCTCAGTAAACATGGTAAATACTTCAATTAGGCCTAGCCTATCATCAATATTTTCCCTGGCCCGAGTGCTACATTTTAAAAACTTTTTATAAAGCTAAACATAGGTAGGCCTAGCTTGAGTAACTCCAGCTGACATGCTCATATTCATTCACAAGTAGCACTGGAGACATAACCTATTCGTTAGCGTGTGGTAGCAAGACTAGAGTAGAGACCCTAAAAAAAGGGCCTCTACCATCCATGTCTACAAAAATGGTCCATTTTCAAATTTCACCTAATCCCACCCCAGATTCCATGGACATACCTCACACCATTCAGCAGTCATTCACGAAGCTAATGATCGACTTGAAACAACCCCCCAAAAAATGTGAAAATCGTTGACGATTTCGGTGGCTTGTCCATAAAAACTGTCCAGTACCAACGGCTGTCGTCCATCTTGTTTACTTAATTATGCAAATGAATGCATCACGTGATGATTATCAGAAAAAAATTGCGTGATGTATGTGGGTACCACACCGCTTTCAAGCGCCGCTACTAGGTTCAATTTTCGTCTGGTGCGTTGTCGTGAAAAGCAGTCGTGGAAAGCAAGACAACACACCAGACGAAAATTGAAAATTGAAGACACCATAGACTTTGTACACCATAGACTTTGTACACAACCGCTGAAGTGACGTCAGGTTGCAACGTTCTTTCCCAAAATGCCAATGCCACTTTTTATGTGTATGTATATGAAGTAGAGAAAAGTATAATGTTCAAGTCACGTAGTGAAGGCCCCCGGTCTTGGTCCTTCTTAATCATAGTGAGATTTATTATTTTGTTTTGGTCAGGCCACGTAGTAAAACAAAAAGCCGCAGTCGCAGCCGAGGTCGCAGCGACCGACGCGATAAGGGGCGGAGCAGGAAGAACCGAGGGGGGTCCGTCTCTTCTAGCTCTGGTAGCAGCTCTGGAAGGTTTGTATTTAGTGGTCAAGGTTAATACCTTACCCTAATTCCCCAACAAGTTTTCATCGATAAGTAAGAGAGATGCATTTTGTTACCTGATACACCCTACAAACTATAAAACAAGATATTTCATTTTAGACATACTTTAGACATCACAAAGTTGAAAAAGACTGGAAATATAACAAACCTACCTCTCCCTCCCCCTCCCCCATTATCTCCATTTCAAGCTCTTGCTAGAAACAACTGGGTTTGATGGAATATGTCACAAACAACCTCAGTGATAGTTGCTCATTGCAAATAAATATTCAGGGTCGAGACAAATTTTCCAACTCACTACATTCTTCCCTTCTGGGTTCCCAGCAAAAATGACTCGAAGGGGTGAAATTTATTATTCCTACGTGGTTTTGAAGGATTCTTTGATCAGTCAGAGTTGCAATCGTGTTCCAATTATTTTGAAGCTCCAGCTCTCGAAGCCGTTCCAGTTCCAGCGGGTCATCCTCCAGCGGTTCAGGCAGTTCCCGTTCCAGCAGCAGTTCCTCCAGGTCAAGCAGCAGCAGCAGTAGCGGGAGCAGCAGCAGCTCAGGAAGCCGCCGCAGCGGCACCCGACGGAGCACAGACAGGAAAGGACGGGAAGACAGAAAGGGGAGAGAGAGAAAGAGCAGAACAAAGTGAGTGTGGTCCAACCTGGCCGTGTTGAACATTGAAGCCATTACTGAACACTTGACTTCTGCTGATTCTTTGTAAAATAAACTAAAGCCACTTCTCTGATATTTATTTTGTGGATCCACTGATGTACATGTTAGAGATAGCCTCCTATATTTGTAAATTGATGCCAATGTTATTGAGGGGGAGAAGCAAGGATAAACAGTCGAGTCTCGTTATAACAAACTCATTCGGACAAACTTGTTTGTTATATCAGAATTTTGTATGAAGAGGAACATCAGTCCCATTCATTGTGCACATAAATGCACAGTCGGGACCAAGGCTTTATGTTTGTTATAACCAGAATTTTGTATTAACAGAGTTTGTACTAACGAGACTCGACTGTAATTTTGTTCTTTATCACAGGGATAGATTGTCATGAATTTTGTACTGTTGGTTCACAGTTTATAATTGCTTTTGCCCCAGTATCTTGATTTATGAACCCTAACTCCCAGACAAATCTTCGTTAGGAGCTTCCAGTTTTTACTTCATTTTACATCAAGTTTCATATTAAGTTAAAGTTCCTGGGGTGTACATTCCAGAATCCTTGGGGAAAAAAATGAAACTAATAGTTGGATTCTGGAGGATTTGAAATTAATCCTATTTCCTTATCTTTTGTTGCCAGAAATCTTCCTGAATCCTCAGAAATCCTTAATGACACATCATGTTGTTTGTATTTATACTTTCAAGGGGCATCAAACCCCATGGCACAACAATGTCGGGATGTCGGGATTTTGTCAAATTTTTCATTCCCCAGGGTTGGGATTTTGGTTTTTGGTTGTAAGAGATTTTCGTTTCAATTTTGCCCGAGGGGTGGGTATTTTGTCACTTCAAAAGTGACACTCCCCACGTCTTGGGTGGGGGCAGGGGGGAGGGGGGAGCAAAGTGGTGGGGGAAACAATCGATGGGCGCATTACTCTTGTATGACAGGGCTTGCAAGCTCAATTAAAAATTTGGGCCTTTGAATATCTGACAAAGTTATAATTGATATTTTTTCCCCCCCATTTACAACCAGATCCAAGTCCCCCCGGCGTCGCAAGCGCAGTCCTTCCCCCAAACCCTGCAAGCTCCACATCGGCCGGCTGACCCGTAACGTCAACAAGGATCATCTGATGGAGATCTTCTCCAACTACGGGGTGGTCCGCAGTGTGGACTTGCCCTGTGACCGCGCCCACACTCACCTGAATCGCAGCTTTGCCTATGTGGACTTTGAGAAACATGACGATGCAGAAAAGGCTCTCAAGCACATGGATGGAGGTACGTATCATTTAAAAAATATTTTTCCCATTGACAAAATTATTCCAAACTGTGGCAGAGTTATGGATAGATCAATCCAAAGTCAGTCATAGGTCAAATTGCAAGCCAGGTCACAAGTATTAAAGATAGGATGAACAATGCCATTGCCACAGGGCATTTCGATAATTTGTCATCTGAGTTGGACTTAACTTTACAATGTGCCTTGTGATTGACATGTGATGGACATGTGCTGAACTTGTGATTGGCATGTGATTGACTTGTGATTGACATATGATTGACTTGTGTTTGACATGTGCTCGACTTGTGATCAACATGTGATTGACTTGTGATTGACATATGATTGACTTGTGTTTGACATGCGCTCGACTTGTGATCGACATGTGCTCGACTTGTGATCGACATGTGCTTGACTTGTGATGGACATGTGCTTGACTCGTGATTGACATGTGCTTGACTTGTGATTGACATGTGATTGACATGTGATTGACATGTGATTGACATGTGATTGACTTGTGATTGACATGTGCTTGATTTGTGATTGCATTTTCCAATTTGATAAATTTCAGCTTAAGCATGTTGGCTTTGCAACAAAATGAACAATGCCAGATATGATACAGTTTAGATAAAATTAAGGTATCATCTCAAGCATAAGAAAGAATAACAAAAAAAAGCAATTGCTTATCACAATTGCAAAATGTCCCAAATGGATCCTTCCTGCCGTGTCAATTTAACAGGTGCACATTGACCAATTAGATCACAGCTTTTTGTCGGGCGACCATGGTTGCTCAGTCAATCTTGGTCAAAAGCACTGTGCAAAAGTACAAAAACCCAAAGGTGGTCGGTATAATGGTGAAATGCAAAATTCTACATTGTACACTAACCCTAACTCCCTAGTATGATTTAGTAGGAACCGTACCCATCCTGTCAAATTCCAACACCCACATAACTTAGATTCTGGAGGTACGCCAAACCCAATGTAAAAGACCAGTGTAGGGGTACTGTACCCATCCTAACAGATTTCAACAAAACCTGCTGTTAGGCTTTGATGGGTTGAGTTCGGTTAGGGTTAGTAATTATCAGATTAAGAGAATTGAGAATTTACCTTGTGTGGTATTTTTTTCTCTCTTGTTCATTTGGATCGTTGTCTTTTTCCAGGTCAAATTGATGGGCAGGAGATCACTGCCGCCTACGTCTTAGCTCCAAGGCCCCGCCCAATGAGACGCTCACCACCAAACCGGGGTATGCCACCATGGAGGAGGTCCCCGCCAAGATTCAGAGACGATAGAAGAAGAAGGTGTGTGTTTTTGTTCTTTTGGCTCAGATACATCTTCCAAGGTGATTTTGTGATATACAAAACATTGCACTGCCGCAGAGCTGTCAGACATGTAAAGTTGGCTAATTGATCATTATTGTGCAAAAATGCCACAAAGGTTCTGCAAAAGGCACAACTTGAACAAAAAGTTGCAAATTCGAAATCAAGGGGCCAGTGATACGGGCTACATAAAGGACTGAGAACATTTGAGGCCAGTTTTTGGCACGTGAGTTAGGGCTCGCAGTGAAAAACTGATGTTGCTAATGTCATTCATGATATCATTCACTTGTCTTTTGCATGCTGCATATATTTCAGTTCCCCATCCATGGGTGTTTCGCAGTGCCCACATGTTGTTAAATTGCACCCCCAAAAGGAGTCAAGCTCCTTGTTTTAGGGGAAGGGTAGTTAAGACAATTGATATGTACTCTAACCCTAACTCCCTAGGGTGATTTTAATACTAGGAACCTTCCTCATCCTTGTAAATGAGGCAAACTGTGCACATAAACTGTTGGACTCTTAATTTGTGGTATGTCTAATTGCACGTATAGCACAGTCAGTTTACTAGTGCAGTACTCATCGTAGCAGATTCCAACAAACCCTGGTGTTGGAGTATGGCTGGTTGGGGATCGTTAGGGTTAATAGCCGTTACAAAATGGGACAGGTAAAACCCTTTGTCTTAGTAAAACAAACGGTAGATTTTGAGAATGAAGTTAGAGGGTCCCATCTTGCTTTTGTTCATCTTAAAATTATTTTTCCTCTCACTCAGACCCCCACCTCCAAGGAAGCGATCGCCAAGACCCCGTTCCAGATCACGGTCTCGTTCCCGCTCGCCGATACGCCGCCGCCGTCGCAGCCGATCAAGCTCCAGTTCCTCTCGCTGAGATTCCTTTTCTGCTCGCAAAGATTTCAAACTGCTGTTCCTGGTTACAGGAGCCCTCTTATTCCTGACAGAATGCCAACATGCTGTTCTGCCTTTGTTTGAATTTGTTAAGGAAATTTAAATGTTGGCATAGATGTATTAAAAAAAAACCTTGTATATTGCATCAGGTTTAGTTTAGGGCTGTGCATCAGAACCGGGTACGCATCAGAACCGGGTACCCGAGTACCCGACCGCTGATGTCAGGAACCAGTTCCAGATTATGGGATCGGGTACCCGTAACCAACTTTACAAATCACTTAGTAACTTCTCCAGCAATGGAAAGGAAAGGTTGTGAATGTCATTTGTGGCGAATTTCCAGTTTACACCGTAAAGCTGTACACACTTGTATCTTGCTGTATTGACTCACCTATGTGGTAATATTATCGTGCGGACCTTTATGAACAATCTCAACAGCCATTTCTGAGATTTGAATTTTGGGGTTTGGTTTCTTTAACAGGTACCCATGTTTTTTTTCTTCAATCGGGTACCCAATCCTTTACTACCCGTAACTGCACACCCCTAGGTTAGTTGGATAAGAAGGCTTCAGTAGAAAGATTTTGTGCAAATCATGTTAACATTTGAAGCATTTTAATCCGTATTACATGTATAAAGTTTAAAATAACAAAAATCACTCCTGCAATTTTTTTTTTCCTTAGCAGTTTTAGCAGTCACCCCGATTGCATTTGTTCCCTGCTCCCTCCCGAATCAAGCAGATTCTGACCAATGTAAGACTGGATCCTGCTTGATCCAGCAGAATCCAACAGCACAGGCAAATCCCTTTGATTTTATAGTAGGGTGAAGGTTAAAATAAGCAGTTCAAACCACAGGTACATGGTTGACCAGTGTTGTATTTGAGTCCATCACAAGTCCTTTCACAAGTCCTTTCATAATTCCAGTCCCAAGTAACTGGATGAACAATGACAAAGGACTGCTGTTGTAACAGTTCGTTTGAATAGCTAGTGACTTGACGTGAAGCCCGGTTCATACTCCATGCAAAGCGAATTTGACGTCATGAAACGTTCGCTGCGAAATTCGCCCGAGTTGAAATGTGCTCAACTTTTACGAATTCGCAGCGCGAATACTTGACACGACGTCACAAATTTGCGCACGCTTTCGCTTGCGCGCCGAGTATGAACCGGGCTTTAGACTGAAAGACTTGTGATGGATTTGCAGGGACTCGAATACAACACTGCATTTTACTATCCTGCTTTTTAAAAGGCGTATTGAAATTATCAAATAGCTTACTTGGATTAAAGATCATACTGGTGCTTAACACCTCGTGAAATGATTCCGTCTGGACTGCCGTCATTTAGAAGAAATCAAGAAATGTAGGAAATACAGATTTATTCAAAAGGTGGAATTTGCATCGTGGTGATGTAAATTCAATATTGGGTTTATTTAAGAAACGTCAGTGAAGGGCAAAACTCCAAATTGAAATACAGAGTGCTATGGACGAAATTGAGTTTTGTGATCAAACTTGACAAGTTTTTTTTTCTCGAAAAGTGTAATCCCCACAGGGGAAAGTTCAACAGGTTTATAGGTTTTTAACAGTCTTCTTTGGATTTTAAGTTTTTCTTGGAAGCCAAAACACAGTGCATATGAAGAGTAAATGATCCTATATGCGTTAAAAACCTTTTCTTAAAAAAAAGGTAGAACCTGTTTTTAAGCTACATGTACTGTACTTTTAGGAGTGAATTTAATGTGGTTGTTAATAGACCTAATGACTTAATGGCTTTGTTTAAATATGCGCTTTCCTATGGGAGTGAAGTCGGGACGCCAGACGAAGTAGGGACCATCTACCACATAGTAAAGCGCACATGTAAACAAAGCGTGACATCAGGTCTCTGGCCTATTGGTTTTTATTTGGGGGGGGGGGAGCAATTTTGTTATGTAATTGTTACTGTAAATATTTTGTCAACTTTGGTTCAACGTGACTGATTTTAATGTAGATTTAAGCAGAAAGTTTTTTTGAATGTGGAAAGGTATTAGTCATTGCATACAAGAGCTATTGGCTCACTGACATCTGATGTAAACGTTTGTCATCAATTTTTACAAACAGAACTCGTACATGGACATATTAAATGAATAAAAAATGAAGAAAAAAAACAGTACTGGTTGTAATTGTGTACTTTTTTTAAATTTATTCAAGGCCTTTTCATCCATTTCAAGACATGATTTGAGATGGAAGATGTACTTAACAAATCTTGGGAAAAAAATCAAATACATTTATCAATTAAGTAGGTTGTAACATTAAAAAATATCTCAAAATCCATAGTTAAGGAAAATTGATTTAATTCTTGATGACAATTCATTTAAAAATATCATACATTGTTTTTGGAGAGATTCTTTTAAACCTCTGGTTGTGCAATACATTTTAAAAATCCAATCCTTGTTGGATATTAAAAAAAATGTACTTGTTTCTTATTCTCACAGACAAAACTTTTGCAGTAAAATAGAATTTGGTAAGTTATAAATCAGTTTATATTGGAATGTAACTTTTTAATTTAGACATTTACATTTTTAACCATGCACAGATGTACTGTGAGAACATTTATCCCAGCACCAGTGGTGAAGACAGATCATTAAAAATGAAGCAATTTTTTTATGGGATAGACCTGGAAGTGCGAAATAATAAATATACATCCTACAAATTATGTACAATCTTTTCAGTCGAGTCGCTGTGACAAAAAGGCAAGGTTTTACGCTGAGTACAATGTTCTGCACTGTGTGTAGCTTTTTACAATTTGTTCTTTTAATTTTGACTAATTACTGTTTAACAGTGATACAAATTACCACGAGTTGAAAAAAAAGGCAATTACCTGTCAAGTTAACCATGTACAATTCACTTTGCTTTTTACAAAAAAAATACTGAAACCCCCGACAAATTAAAATTAAAGTGAGTTAAATATTTAATTAAAAATGCCGTTTGGAACAAAGAAATAAAAATAATATCACAATGACAAACATTTATTACAAATGAAAAACCAATAAGAATAAAAACGAAACACGTCCATTTCATAAATAACACAATAGAACATAACATGCAACACTCTCACATAGGAATTGGTGCAATGCATATACTTTAGATAATACAATGAGTGCCATGCTTTGGCCATTATTGAGAGTACAGAGCTTGAACTGTGAGCACCAGAGTCATGGAGCTTGGAGTTGACACACTGGGCAGCACACGCAGTCGTGTTTCACATAACTCTTGAGGACAAGGCATTGTCTTTCCCTTTGACCCTGTAATATAGCACTCTCAGGGGTGTGAAATCTCAGCTTTATAGCTGATTTCAGCTTTTTTTGTTTTGGATTTCAGCTTTTTTTCCCTCACTTGCTGTGTACAAAAGTATAGGAGATTTCCACAAGTTCAGCTTTTTTACACCTTTTTCAGCTGTTTTCAGCTATTTTCAGTTATTTTTATCAGTGGTCACTCACACCCCTGCACTCTCCAATAGCTCACAAACTCACGATCGAGGACTGTTTTCAACAAAAAATCTTGAGGACAATAAAGAACGTGTTGTTCTCCCTCTGTCTGTCTGTCCTCGGGGTGTATGTTATTCACGTACATCGTAACTTCCACCCTGCACATTTTACTGAAATTTTAATTCCATCGAATTCAGCACATCTGATACCAGAAAGACGACACATTGGCACACACATGGAGTAGGGCTGTCCATTTTCGATTAATTTAGTATTTGAAGAATCAGAACCCTGTTTGACCATATATTCTCCCAGCAGCAAATCCGTGCCTAGCCGGTAAAAATTGCATGCAGAACGCACAAGTTGAAATTTGCTAAAATTATGGAAACAATGAACCCCCACTGTCAAAAAAGTTAACGTCAACAAAAGTGGCATCTGACAATAAGTGCTGCAACTTAATGATAAAATATCATCCCAGTCGTGTGTGAACGTGCGTAGTTTTGTTTTCCCCCAAAAATTCAAACCAGCAAAAAGCTATTCGAACATTCGTTTGATGATGGAATATTCAAATAATCGTACAATCGGGACGGCCCTAACACGGAGCATTTAGAAGTCTGTACCATCGTCCAGATCACCTCTGCGACGACAAAACTTCAACCTCCTGAGGTTGCGGGTAGTATTTCTGGAACACTCTCTCCTCCCTGCAGTGCTGGCCCACAGCCTGGTACACGTGAGGGAGTAGCTTTGGGAAGCGCGACGTGAAGTAATGGACGAAACCGTCTGGTACCGGACCCAGCGACTCCTTGACTTCATCTGGAAGCTCCCTGTAGTGGTGTTTCTGTGTGGGGAAACGTGGTAGGACGTTGGATGAGTCATTGCAGTTGGGGGATTTCTGAAGTCAATCATATCGGTCTAGCACAGTGTTCGACTTGAGTTTATAACACCTCACCCACAGAATCTGTATCTTGATTGGCCGAGAGCGAGTCACATGGCATTCGCTATTTTTCCTATCTTGCTGTGCATGGCCAAAAGTGCTATATCCGTAGCAACCAAGGAACTATACCCGTAGCAACCAAAGTACTCAACGCATTGTGTGAAAATGCATAGGGTGTGTGCGTTGCGCTTTGCCTGTGTTGTTCCCAAGTGCTAGCGCTACAGAGCTGGGTTAAAACATTTCGTGAAAGGGTTGTTTGGAAAAGTGCAAGTTATTTTTTCAACTAATTTCATATTCAAATAGAAGTAAATTTTAATTGTATTCAGATTAAATTTAATCAGTTATCGCTTAAAATCAAGCAGAATCTGTAGGAGAGGTGTTATAAAACAAATATTGACTGCTTTATCTTGTGGTGTAGTAAAACTAGCCTCCCTCGGTGATCCATGGAGCATTCCATTTGCCCTCGGCTTTGCCTCGGGAAAAAAAGAATGCCTCAAGGATCACCTAGGGAGGCCAGTTTTATTAGACTCGAAGCAGTCAATATTTGCATACTATCGCAAGACCACTTCAAGTCCGATCACAAGACAGGGATGAATGATAACAAAGGAATGACTTTGCCACAGTTCATTTGACTAGCTTGTAACTTGACTTGGGAATGCATGACTTGTGATTGACTCTACTACAACACTACTGCCTAGTGTGCTAAACTGAAGTGCTGACAGCTAATCATAGTTTACAAACAGTGAAGACAGAAAAATAACAAAATAAGACAGGGAATATAACTGAAAAAAATGATAAGTCATAGAAATTCTACATACCTTATTCCTCATTGCCCGTATCAGATCGCGGACAGACTTGCCTTTGTAGGCTCGAAATTTGCGAAGATCTGCAAAGGATCAACAAGTGTTCATTCATAACGTGCAATTCTTTTTAATGAAAGACATACAATGACAATTATCCACCAACAAGATACGAAAAAGTCAACCCTGGTCAACTGTACATTATATCAGATTTGAACCAGCCAACCGATCCCGGTGGTCGAGTGGTAAGACATCTGCACTAGAAAGCAGGAGGTCATGGGTTTGAGTCACACCCGATTGATTTTTTCCAACTTTCACTCGGGAGGTAACACACTGAGTATATAGTGTTTATACGTCGGTGAAGGGCAAAACCTACTATTGATTTACATCACCCCGACGCAAAATTCCATCTTATGAATAGTATAATATCATTTTCATCCTTCTCTAAAAGTACATTTTCATACATTTTTAAGGACACAAGTTGTACACATAGGATGTGTTCCTGTTTCGGGGCTGATAAAATATGTAGCATCTTTTTTTACGTGTTTTAGGTTTTCTGTATACTCAATACAGTGTCTATATGTTGGTGATGGGCAAAACCTAATACTAAATTACACTATAAATAGAAAAAGAAGAAGAATTTTGGGGACAAATTGGGGGCAAAATGTGTAAAATCTGCATATTATTGCCAAACTCAATAGCTTGGCTGAATTACACAAATTACTTTAGTGAATTTCAGACTACATGTAGTCCCAAAGAAACAAATTTAAACATCTTACAGTTCATAGTGTTCTAAACCAGAAATGCAAAACAACATCATAAATGACTTTTAGTGCTACACTATGGGCCAAGTTCGCGCAAGGACTATAGTTGACCAATGGTTAACTAATGTTTGCCCGAACTCTGTCTAGTCGACGATGGTTGACTACGCTAGTCGACTATTTGGAACCAACCTACTGGGGTTGGTTGCTTCGCTGGTAACCAATAGCTGCGCGCATTCATAACGCTAGCAGAGAGCCAGGATCCAGAAGTTTTGCGATGACATTTTGACCAGCGTTTGACTAGAGACGTTCGCACGTTGCTACCAGTGCGCAGGCGTAAGGTACGTCACAAATCAACCACTAGTCGACTAATGGTCCTTGCCCGAACTTGGCCTTGGTGTGATGATTTCAGAAAATCGAGGCGTCTTAATTATTTTTTTCTTTCAAAGCGTTTACCTGTCTGTAGTTCTTCTGTAATATTTTTCCTCCAATCGTTTTTCACAACTTCAGAGGCATTGGTTTCCATGGTAACCAGGAGTTCACAGTCTAAAGCTTCCTTCTCTATTCTGTCACTGACGTCCTGCAACCAAACAAATCACAAATTCATTTGTCAAGAAATTTGAAACCACAAGAAAATATAAAAAAAAAAAAAATTCTGAATACTAGAAAGTCACACGTCTGGTTCCCCGCAAATGTGAAAACAATTCTCAACTTTCCATGCATGTTCCTGGCATTTTTTTTAATAGCCAGAAGTGTTCTCGCTTTTTCACTGTTTTGGTTTTTGACTTTGGTGGTAAAATATCATTATGGAGAGGCAAAAGGATGTTGCTGAGCCAAACGTTTGCGAATGAAAAACTGCTTTTTCAACCAGCCCTTCGTACAGCTCATTTCTGTAAACCGTGATAACTTTAAATTCTAACCAAGTTGTGAAAATGTTAAAATGGTAAAATTGAAAGCAACAAAAAATGCTCATAATATATTACCTGGAAGAACATGAGTTGCTTTTCTCGATTCCAGAAGAACGGATGTTTCAGTATACTCCTTGACGTGGGCCGGTCGGCTGGCAACCTCTCGATCATCTGAGAAATCAGTTCCCTGGATATTAAATCATCTGAAGAACAAAGGAGGAAAAGCAGAGAGGTGTCAAGATGAACAATTAACCCTAACCTTCCAAAATCCTCCAAAATCTTCTTTGCAAAATGAAGGATTTTGCAGGATTGAGGCTATATGGCAAAAGTGTGTGGCTGATTTTGGAGGATGCACTGTGTCAAGGTCTTGGGCCGGACCTTGTGTTGTTTGTGCTCAGCCGTGCATAAATTTCGGACTAGATTATACTTAAATTTAAATTTAATTTTCTTGAAGAGTTTTAGGAGTTTTTTTTACCTGGAGAGAGTTTATCCAGTGAATAACACCCTGTTAGGATATTGGCTTGTCTGTGCAGTGAATCACCAAAGGGATGCTTGCCACTGGAGAGTAGGTAGTAAAAGACGCAGCCCAGAGAGAACACGTCAACTGCTGTGGTCTGAAAAAAACAATAAAATACAAAATTATGAGCTAAGGCCAAAAAAAAAATAGTCAGTCTCTGGTCAGACCAAAGTTCCGGAATTAATGCGGCGACGCGGGGTTTTTTTTTTTTGTTTTTTTTTTTCAAGCTTGGATTTTTTGCTTTTTTGTGTTCTCATATACATTGGTGTCCTCCATAATTTGCCTTTGTGCCCTCCATCATTTGCTTTGGTGCAATTTCCCCATTCCTTGGTACAAAAATTTGAGGAGGTGCGGCAATAGAGGGCACTGTTGTAGCTACCGTGGACAATTTGAAAAAAAAAAAGGTTGACGCGCATGATTAAAATCGACTGACCAGAGACCGACTATTTTTTTTTTTGACCTAATACTGAGTCTGCTGCTTTCTGAAATATACAAAATATAATAATGTTCAGTATAATATCAATTTTTCACCCCTCCCTTGCAGTACATTTTCATAAATTTTAAAGGACACAAGTGGTATACATAGGATGTTTTCCAGTTTCAGAGCTGATAACATCTTCAAATGGGGCACCTTTCTTTGCAGTGTGTTTTTCTACTTGTGCAAGATTAATAAATATGATAACAATGCTATTACAATATTTCAATTGTGTGTGTGTTAAAGAGGTTGTGGAATGCTCGAAGACATTTCCGTCATTTTTTGGGTATATGTAGCCTAAGGTGTGATGAAATAAAAACGACTATTGTGTCTGTCATGAAATGAGTACAAAAGGTACTTTTGAGAGCTGTTTTTCAGGTCCTGTTTCGACCCGAACGTGCAATTTGAGTAAAAGTCGTCGTTGCGGGCAGCAAACAAAACACAGTAAATTGTGATGTAATAAACAGGACTCGTTTATGCTACTCTGCATCGGGAGTCCTGTTTATTACGTCACGATTTACTGTGTTTTGTTTGCTGCCCGCAACGACGACTTTTACACAAATTGCACGTTCGGGTCGAAACAGGCATGACAGGACTTGAAAAACAGCTCTCAAAAGTACTTTTTGTACTCTTTCATGACAGAAACAATAGTCGTTTTTATTTTATCACACCTTAGGCTACATATACCCAAAAAAAGACGAAAATGTCTTCGAGCATTCCACAACCTCTTTAAGCCCATAATTCTTGTAACCATTGCTCAATGGGAAATTGTGTGCTGTGCTGCATGAGCTGAACATAGAGAGGCCATATTGGGGGTGCCAAAAAAAGACTCCTGCTGACCTCAAAGTTTTGTACAAAGTGACTGCTGAGTACACTATAGAGTTTAAAGTTTAGAGATCAGACAGCACATACATTTAGCAAAGATAAGGCATATATCCCCAAATTATGCCGCGCACAAAGTAAATACTTTTAACAAATAATTCTCTTTACCGTTCTCTCTTCGCCAGTCAGCATCTCGGGTGCAATCCAGCCCTCCGTGCCGGCGGCCCCTGACCTCCTGGAGAATGACCTCCGACCTGCCGATAGCTTCTTGCACAGGCCAAAGTCCGAGATCATAGCCTTGACCTGGCCGTGTTGGTTCGGCTGGGAGATCAGCACGTTGTGGGGCTTGATGTCCCTGTGAACTGTGTGATGAAAGAATAGCAGACGTGTCAATGGAGGCTGCGTTTGAATTGCTTGGCTATGGCTAGAGTAACACATGTGTCTATGGGAAGAGGCTGTAGCCACTTCCATGGGTGCATGTAATTGCAAGCCGCAGCCACTAATTTGGACATAGGTGCATGTAATTGCAAGCCGCAGCCACTAATTTGGACATAGGTGCATGTAATTGCAAGCCGTAGCCACTAATTTGGACATAGGTGCATGTAATAGCAAGCCGTAGCCACTAATTTGGACATAGGTGCATGTAATTGCAAGACGTAGCCACTAATTTGGACATAGGTGCATGTAATTGCAAGCCGTAGCCACTAATTTGGACATAGGTGCATGTAATTGCAAGCCGTAGCCACTAATTTGGACATAGGTGCATGTAATTGCAAGCCGTAGCCACTAATTTGGACATAGGTGCATGTAATTGCAAGCCGTAGCCACTAATTTGGACATAGGTGCATGTAATTGCAAGCAGTAGCCACTAATTTGGACATAGCCCAACAGACTTTTGAAGCAGGGAGTGTGACTCATTGTGCTTAGGGTTTGTGATGCATGACCCAACGGTCTAGGGGTCACATCCAGCTGCTGCCCTTGGTGTCAACCTTGGGGTCAACCACTTCACCCCCTCCCCCTCCACCTCTCTCCAAGTCGGGAGTAAAAATAGGTTCTGGTATTAGCTGGGGAGTAACCTG
Source organism: Patiria miniata (assembly GCF_015706575.1). Taxonomy (NCBI): domain Eukaryota; kingdom Metazoa; phylum Echinodermata; class Asteroidea; order Valvatida; family Asterinidae; genus Patiria; species Patiria miniata. Next base: position 38,633,751 of record NW_024037069.1, on the reverse strand, counting down.
GGAACAGGCCAACAAAATAAGAAGCCATTACAGAGGCAGAACAATGCGGCACGCACATGCATTCTTAAAGTCGAGGCGCATGCACATTTGACAAGCCTATTGGAGAACCATTGATGAAGTTTGTTTCTGCATTCAATAGAGGACGTTGAATAATATACGGCAATAGGGTCCCCAATTCCCGAAGGTCCCCAATCTGGCGATCGTGTACCGAACATATGGGAGGTCTTCCTAAAAAGTTTAAATACAAACAAAAGAGGGACAATAGGGGTCCCGATTGCAGGTAAATACACACTTGTGTGCATGCGTACTGCCCAAGTCCAAATGTGGTTTCACATCAGTTATGAGTTCTAATGAAGGTTGCAAAATGAGTCTACATGCCGAGCAACAATTTCAGCTTAGAATCTCAAGGTAATTGAATCCAGATATACCCGGAAGGTGTCAAGTTTACCACTGACCTATATTTAATGAGTGTAGATGTGCCAGGCCTGAGGATGCCTGGTAGAGGACATCCGTGGTCTCCAGATTGGCAAACTGGCTTCGATTCGCAACAAACTCCTGCAACGTGGCTGTGCACAACTCCAAGGCTATGTATCTGAACTGTGCATCTTCCTCCTGGTAATTTAAAACAAACGGACAGAATTTGACTACAGTGGACACTTGTACCAAATATGTCTAAAAACTGTTCAAGCTAAATGCCATGTAGTAGAAGTGTGCTATCAACCACCCAGTTTCGTTTTGACCATGTTGACAGGCAATAAGGCAAATACCCATATTCCAACAGCGCACTGCTGTCTGATCAAGGGCCCACTATATGTATGTACCACCACAGTTTTGCTCCATAATGTAATGTGAGATAAAAAGTTTGCAGAGAGAATATTTTTCCAACAGAATCGGACATAAAATCAAGTACGTGTACACATATTAAAATTGTGGACGTTGAACAATTGGGTCCACGACTGACCACAGGTCCACGATGTGTGATCGTGCACAAAATATAATGGGAGGTCTTCCTAAAAAAGTTAAAAGTACAATGTATGAACAAAAGAGGAACAATAGGGGGTCCACGATGTACGGTGTTTACACAGATGTGTGTGTATAAAAATATTTCAATTATTAAGTGGGAGCTTTTAAAAAAATATGAGTTATGACACGAAATCTGATGCAACCATTAAACAAATTTTTTTTTAAACTGGTTCCTTTAAATTGCAAAAACAAAGAATGTCTCCATGAGATGTTGAATAATAATAATAAATAGCTACTTTTGACAGGCTACTCAAAACTGGACAGATTCTGGCTGCTTTTGCAAGAGTTCGTGATTTTTGTTTTAACATGATGTTTCAGAGAAGTAGCTACATAGCCTGTAGGTATTAGACGTAACTATCCTATCCTTAACCCTAACCTCCCAAACTCCATCAAAATCCATCCCCCTTTTTTGGTGGAATTTGGGGGACTTGGTCCTGCAGGGCTGGTTTGACTAAATATTGATGGAGTATGATGGACTTGGGCCTGAAGGCCTAAAGCAAAGCATGCATTGGAAGCAGCATGATTGATGGATTTTGGTGGACTTGGTGCAGTACTTAGTCAAAGACAGTAGCGAGTAAGGGTTCATGTTCCTTTTCCAGACAGCTGTAAGCAGTAGGGGATTGGGGGAGGAAGGTGAGGATCTTACCATGCAGAAGTAGCGGATGACATTAGGGTGTTCATCTGATTCCCTGAGTAGGTCTACCTCCCGATCAGCAAAACAGAAGCAATCCGGTAGGATCCTCTTGACGGCTACGTCTCGGTTATCAAACCTTCCCCTGAGGGTTACATCAAAACACAACAGGTGTTAACAGGTGACAAACTGTTGATTTCTTTCTTTATTGGGGGGGGGGGCTTAATCCTTACTGGTTGTCTGCCAGGTTTAATATTCACTATTAAGATATCTCAGACACATTCACAAACATATTGAATTTTGACTTTGTCAATTCAAGATCATGTGTAAGCTGAAATTTTTGCTTATCAGGCTGCAAGTGGTACCATAGTACCTGCACGGAAAAAACAGACAGTATTTATACTAACTACTGCACTTGCTCAGACAGTGTGTCAGGGAGTGGCCGATATTTTCCTGATGAACTCTGGCATTTTGGTCAAGATATTTTAAATATTTATATAAGAGTGCACACACTTATATCAGTATGCCATTTGCAAGTTAAATTTGACTAAAACCTGCAAAGCTGATTTAATCCAACGCCTTGCACATTTTAACTTTGCATTCTCCCGACCAAAGAGAATGCTACTATATCACGTGATTCTGGGCAAGCCTTATGCTAGCAACCCCCAGCTCTGGCATGGTCTGGTGTCTTTGTGCCATTCTCACCCATTGTGAACATGCAATGTATTGGTACTGAGCGTCTCTTATGTAACAATGCAAGAGCTTGCCCTGAATCATGTGATTAGCAACAGTGTCTTTGGTCTGGAGAATTCAAGATTAAAATGTGCCAAGCATTCTGAGCAAGTCAGTGTACCAGACGTTTTTCAAATTTAAATCCGAAAGGGCATATGTCACTCGCAAATGGCTTATTAGGATTTCCTTTTTTCCCAACCCAGATTTGTAATCGAGTCAGTCACATGAGTCAACATGTGCCAACATGACTCCAAAAAAAAAAAAAATTTGGGAAAGAAATAGACAACTCACTTGTAAACGAATGTTCCCTCGCATCCCTGGCCCAGGATCTCTTTGGGATTGAACATGATCTTGCCGACTTTGGTGTACCCCTCTGGAACGTCATCGGCCGCGCTGTCCCCGTAGCTAGATTGGCTCTGATTGGACGTTTGCGCCGAGCGTGGCTGGTTGGAGACAATCACTATGGGCTGGGGGAAAAATGGCAGAAATATTTATATTTTTAGTATTGTTTTATGTAGAGAATAATGTCATTTCCTGTTGCCACACAAAATTGTTGGCAAAAATAAAGAATTGTGCTGTAAATATGAGGACTTCAGTGATTTACCGTTTTACATCTTTTATTTCTTTCTTTTTGGCGATAATTATCTTCAAATAAACCACAAAGAGAAACTGACTAGGTTCGTTACTATAATTTTCAAAGTTGAACCAAGAAATTGACTGGAGCGGGGCATGAACCTGCGACCTCCGGTCGCTCCACTCAATTTCTTGGTTCAACTTTGAAAATTATTTAAAAGAAATTAAAAAACAATCCCATATTTTTGTAATTTATGTGTTTACCTAGTCTATGTAATAGACAGTGGCGAAAGCCATGGTCTATAACATTTGAGCAGATTCGCTGATTAATTATAAAAGACAACCGCATCTTGACCTCTAGATTCTGACCAATCAGCGGGCGCTTTCTATATCGGGTCTACAGTCATTCACCGTTGTCGCGTCATAGACATGGATAAAAAAAACCTAGACCAGCAACAAAGGCTGTGGTCATGCGCTCTGTATTATGTTATGCGGCACGCGCCCGGCTGTTGATGTATTACAAAACACTGCATTCGATTTGACCAATCACAGTTTTAGTCCTGATTTGGGAATGAAATGACGTCACGATTTAGTAAAGTCGACTCCGATTGGCTGAGGCGCGAGATCGCATAAATCTGCATGCTTTGATATATCAGACGTTAGACAGGAGTCTGGGCTCCGTGGAAAACGGGTGATACTCAGACTAGTGTTTACCATGCTCTAGACCAGAACACAACAAATCAATCAGTTTTTTGGAAGTTATTAAACAATGTAGAATACATGAAAAATAAAGCTTTTTGTGGTATTGTGGTGTTTCAGTAATTAATTGAAGCTTGAGACAGAACAATTCTTTCCTTGTGCCCTGACCAGTGCCCACAAAAAAGCACCCTTTTTCATGTGTTCGTGTCTGCAGGGGTGGGCAAGCTATGTGCTATTTATCCACGCACCTTTGGAATCAGATAAAACAGAGCCAGGAACCCCAGCAGCAGGGTGACCACTCCTCCAACGAACACCTTGTCGCTCAGCACGATGCGGAACCAGACCTCGCCGCCTTGCCCTACCACGGCCGTGTCGTTGTGCTCCCCCTGGGGTGGGGCTGGGGTCAACTCGGGACGCTTGATGGGGAGTATGACCCTATCTGTGGTGCTGGTCACGATGGCCTTGTTGGGGTAGGGGTTGGTGGGGATCAGAGCGGCGTGTGAATCCTCGGGGATCTCGTGATGTCCTGGAGAGAAGACAGAGATTTCATACAAAGGTTTTCTCTGCATTAATGCTGACTGATGGTAGATGTGAGTACAACTGGATAATCTTACCCAGGATTACTGGCTTACTGGCACAGAAAGCATGAGCACCTGATGTCACAAGCTCGGTAAAAAAATCGAAACAATCTTAAACGGGAGGGACTTGAACCCGAACCTCCTGCTTACAAGTACAGATAACCAGACCTCTTCATTACTAGCTGATCTATTCCTACATGTAGATCGGCAAGCTGACTAGCAGTTACAAGTGAATTAGTTTTAAGATTGTTTCTAGAAAATTGGACGACATGCTATTCAATTTTCAATAGCATATAATGTTTCCTTTTCAAATTAGCACTTGACATGAAAAACAACAAAACATGAATAACCGCAAAATATGTCATACAATGAGACTTTAAAGTCTTTTCTCAAAGTGATCGTTTTCAAGCTACAACAAACTAAATGAGATCTTCAAGAGATAAGCTGGTATGGGGTTGTTGATTGTGATTTGCAACCGCCAATAGTTGATATAAAAAATATGTGAAGTTTTGGGAGCCAAAGGGATGTGAGCGGCATTCTACTGTCAAGGTCTTGGGCCGGACCTTGTGTTGTTTATGCTCAGCCATGCATTAATCTAGGCCTAGATTATACTTGAAATCCTCCGTACTGCTCCAGGATGTCACTGGCTCTGCCTCAACATATTGACAGTGATTGCTAGAGGCTTTTGCAGGATTGAGGCAGTGGTCAGCCCTCCACGGACCGCACTCAAGAAATAACGGAGGATTTTGCAGGATTGAGGCCGTATGCTATTTTTACATGGAGGCAGTTGGAGCATTTTGCAGGATTGAGGCTGTAAGCAATTTTACATGGAGACAGTTGGAGCATTTTGCAGGATTGAGGCTGTAAGCAATTTTACATGGAGACAGTTGGAGGATTTTGCAGGATTGAGGTTGCATCCTGGCAAAAATGCCTAGGGAGTCAGGGTTAAAAAGTGCAGGACAAATAAAGAAGTACGGAGGGGGCTGAGAAACCAGAGTTACTGCAAGGTTCAACCCATGACGGACTCACCCATGAGCAGAACTGGCTTGACTGTAGAAGGCGTTGGCTTCACTGGCCCTGGCATGATAGCTACAACACGGCTAGCCAAGTTACCTGAATCAAAGGTAGGCGTGGGGTCTGGGTCGGCCGACACCGGCCCTTCCAACAGTGGCGGACTCCAACCACGAGGCTGTGAAGATAAACAGGCCATGAAATGAATGACACACACCAAAACATGTAGAACGCCATGGTCCAGTGGTTATGGTGTTTGACTCATGTATGAAGGTGCGTGGGTTCGAACCCTGCCAGGAACTTGGTGTTTGTGCCCTTGGGCAAGACACTTAACTACAATTGCTTCTCTCCACCCAGGAGTATAAATGGGTACCAGTGAGGATCGAGGACCGATTGAGCGCTGATATCGGCTTCTGTTTGGTCCCATGGCCTGATAAACGGGGTATTAATTGTAAAGTGCTTTGAGATCGATGATACCATAGAGCAAGGACCCAAGGAGTCAGAACTCTTGGGCGATTTACATTTTGACCATTAACATACCAATCTCTCGGGAATGTCTATAGCTACAGCACTGTGACCGCAAGCCTCGATCATTCAAAGCATGAATGCCAGCGGCCTTTGAACACGATGATCGTCGCCCCTTTTTAGTTGGTAACCCAACCTCCCTATATGCTGCATAATAAGTCATGTCACGTCACTGCTCTTTTTTGAAAAATATATTTCACGACAAGATAGGTTTTTACAACTGCGCAGTTGTTAGATGTGAGTTATGAACTCAAGTTACCAATGTGCCAATTTGGAGATAAATTGGATTTCTTTCAGATAAGTTTTCATGTATTTTCAGACATTTTAATTGGCAATATATCATTAATGAAATGTGTTTTTTTGGAAAATTTCACAAGTTTTCACACTAAAGGTACAGAGCATTTTGGTTTTTCATGAAATGATTGTTTCAGTGATGTTGACCACATTGTTAGCCAGTATTAGCCAACTCCGAACAAACACTTCAAAATCATTCATTTTTAGCGATGTATGACAACTGCGCATGCGTATTTACCATGGTACTGTCTACGAAGCCATGCAAACTCCTTTTTTTGGCATTAGTGAGCGCGGATCTCTATTGTGTCGAGATTAGCGTAGTGAGCAACTGAGCAAGCTGGCGCCAGGTGCTTTCTATTGTAGCTTTCGAGCGCGGCGACCATCATTTTACTTTTGAAGTCTTGGAGTACGAACTCCTTGGGTCCTTGCTCTATGATGATACGATGGAAAGCGCTATATAAGCACAAAACACATTCTTATTGCAGTTATCTGTGCCCCACTTGCAGAATTACTATATGCTCCATAGGCCTACAAAAAATAATAATGAGGATGATTTGGCAAAATTTTCTCACCACGATTGGAACGGATCCGTCCTCCACTACCGCATGCATTGCAAACATTCCATTGTCATATTCACTAACATACAATGTGGGTCTGCAGGAGAAATGAAAGTAAAATACAGTAGAACATGGCCCTTTGGCTCCCAAATTGTATGTAAAAATATACGGAACATTTCTCAATTCTTTGGAAAATGCATTCATGTTGTCAATTTGTCGCAACAAGAATGCTTCTCAACTGTATTCCAATGTCAAAAAAATAAACATTTTGTCCGCAGGTCTGGTAAACTGGTTGCCACTGTGCCGCAATTAATAGGCATGCAACTTGGAAGAAACTAAAAACGAGGAAACTCCAATCTTTACAAGACTTTGTACAGTGTTTTTCAGTTTTGAATGGCACGGGTGTGAAGTGAAAAACAAGGAAATCAGCTGATCCGAGGAAAAGTTGCATGCTTGAATTAAGACAATAGTACATGTATGAAAGATAATAAGATAGGAACCAGTCTACAACACCGGATCAACAATGGTAATGAATTCATTTTTTGCCAAAATGTAAAAATTACAATAAACATGTGGATGTAAAATGATAAAATGACAATTTCAGTGAGTTAATTTACGAAAATTTCATAGTCTCCCATTCTGGTATTATTTATGAGGGTTTATAATGGAAAGGCTGGTGTTTTGCATGTGGTGTCAAGTGTTTTACTGTCCAACTCACATTAGCGCAGTCTTCTTCTCATACCCCAGCAACCTGTTCCTCAACTCAGGGAAGTCCCTGCCGTCCAGCAGGTGACCCATAGTATGCGGTGAGATGCTGGTGACCGCCACCTTGCGAATCCCTTCTGGGTGGACGGTGTACATGGCCACCACTGGTGAGCTGTAGCTACCGTCCCACAGCATCTCCCCGGTCCGGCTGTCCAGAGTGACCACCGAGCCATCCGTGATGGAAGAAAAGTGCCTCAGGCCTGCAGGAGAAATTGTTTTTCGCTGTGTCAAACATGTAAGTCTAAAGAGTGAATATTGTAGTGAAGGTAAAGGTAAAGGGGACGAACCTGTGTGTTCACAGGAACGGAGTGCCCATCTCTCTTTTGAAACGATTGGTCCAGACTCGAGTTCATGAAATGCTGCTGTGGGGGAACGCCACACCTCCGAGTCTGTTACCTTCCCAGCACTGAATAATGCCGGTACCTATTTAACACTTGGGTTGAGAGGATTAATTGAGGTAAAGCGCCTTACTCAAGGGCACAACACGCATGGCCACGGTTGAGCCTGAACCCACAATCTCACGATCACGAGGCCTGTGCTCTACCGCTAGACCGACCACACGTGTCCACACGTAGTGGAAAGTTTGATACAACCATTCTCAGGGGTGAGATTGGGCGCAATGAAAAAGTCCACGAGGTCATCGGCAGAGGGTTTGAGGGTTTCTGAGGGCCACAGGGCAATGGAGGGTCTACTGTATGTGTTTGCATTGGCCTAAAGGCATCCCTATCAATGCCCATTTATTTTGTTCCATATAAATGCCCAATTATTAATCCTGAAATAAGGAAAAGTTGAAGAGACACACTCACACAGCCACAGTGGCCTCTTTTGAATGAGCTACATGGTGAACACACACAAACACGCACAAACGTGTGTTCACCGACGATCGTGGACGTCCTATTGTCCCTCTTTTGTTTGTACTCTAACTTTTTAGGAAGACTCCCATAAGTTTTGCTCACGACCCCAATCGCGGACGTATGCTGGGAATCGTGGACGATATTGTTCTCTTTTATTCTCTGGTATTTTTCGTCCACTGTTTGAATAGATGAACATGTACACCCACGTTTGTTGATGGTGTAAATGGAGGATTTTCTATTGTTCCTCTTTCCTTTTCCTTTGTTTGTACTCAAACTTTTTTGCAACAGCTCTCATTGTTTTTGTACACGTTTTCTAATCGAGGTTGTCCTCGATTTGGTTCCTGTCCTCGATTCATCGATGATGTTGCACGTGGTGTCCTCGATTTACACCATAAACAAACGCCTGTACTTGTAATTCATAACTTGTGTGGAAATCCCTTTGTTCTTGTTTACAACAATATGAAATTGCCACTTCAACTGTAAACACTTTTTGAAATTATATTTTTGACCTTGATTTCCTTCACTGTTCTAGTTCACTTTGCAACGTACACCCACCACACACAAATGCCTCTAAGACCGTTTCTCAGAAAAGTAATATGTGGTCCCATGCATGTCCACAGAACATCGTAAGCTCCTGCATTGTGTGGACATCTTTTGTTCATGGTCCACACTGTGACTGCACTGCTACTGCGCAAAAGGCAACAGGAAAGCAGCAATATGAACGGACTTACCGTAATCGGAGTCATCCATTGCGACATGATTACCATAATCAATATATGTCACATTCCACCTGAAAGAGAAATCAGACAAAAAAATAAGCTTTTTATACATTTTGTTATTGTATAATACTCCTTTTATTGATCCTGGCACCTACCCAAGCCTTACACACCATGCTTCTTCAAAATCCTCCTGGAGGTTTTGAAAGATTTTACAGGATTGATGAAGGCATCAATGTGGCTTGATGCCCATTACAAGTTGAGGTACAAATTGTGTATAATTGGTTTCCTGTAGTGACGGATTTTGGAGGATTCAGGAATGTTCCTCACAGAAACCTGATTTTTATAAGCATTTTTCCTTCTTTCTAAATCCTCCAAAAATCCATGGATCGCTAGGACTCTTTGTAAAAAATACCGGAGTCTTATATAGCACACGTATCTACCAACAATTAGGTACTCAAGGCGCTGGAAATTATGTCTATTATTAACGACAGGTAAATGAAGTTTATGAGAAATATGAGACCCATTATGTAGCACCTTATAGGGGTTTACAAGGTGCTGTGGCGCATATTGCAGCCACTGCCAGAAACACCAGGGCAAACCCCTTCTCTTAGCAATAAGTGCTACTGGGTTCTTTAACGTGCATTACACAACACACGGGACCTACGGCTTTGCGTCCCATCCTAAGGACGAACCAATAATGGTTAAGTGTCTTGCTCAAGAGCACAAGCACCATGTTCCCACGGTCACGATTCGAACCCAGGTACCACGGCACACGAGTCGAACGCCGTAACCATTGGACCACAGCACTCACATCCAGTAATGTGTGCTTCACTCCACTTGGTACTCACACTCTCTCTCTGGAGTTGGAATCAAACATGGTGAGGGTGAACTCGGTGCGTCCCAGGAACAAGGTGCTGCCGTCCGACATGGGGCAAGCATTCTGGGTGGTCTCTGTGGTCATCGTCTGCTGCATCTCCCCGGTGGACGAGTCAATCACCAGCCAGCTGTCCAGCTTACGCCCTGGCAGAGCAACAAAGAGAGATGGTAATGATTTTATCATTGTTTGGCCACAATATGGGAATTATGGTCAACTGAGATAAGTAGGTTCACATGGCAAACACAGTACACCAATCCGATTTTGTAATGACGGTTTTGGTAGCTATTACTGGGATGCTTCAATGCCTGTACTGTTTAGTTTGTGGGAAATCAAGGTTGGAAAGGGGTGCATGCCAGCTTTTTCCTGTTTTAATTTACAGAGAGCATCCATCAAGGAAACTGTATGTGTACAAACGATACCCAGAATATTGATCCAAATCAACTAAAACTAAAATTATGGGACAAATCTATTACAAGTACAATTTAGGTATTTTTTAAAGGGAATGTACAACATTTGCTTTTGCTGTAATTTTCAGAAATAAATGGATTTGGAGGAATAGTATGTTAAAGCAAATATTGTTCCACTGACAAATGACTGACTTGTTTCACGTTTTGGGTTCATAGATGCTTGCAAACCAAGAAAACCAATCATGTTCTTGTAGTCTGGTTCCCTGACCCCACTTAAGATGAAACAAAGCAATTTATAGACGTTGGGGAATTATAAGGTCAGAGAATCAGTCTACATGGCTTGTACCCAGTCCTTCATTTAAAGAAAATCCAGGAGAGCTATAAATCGCTCTCCTCAAATATTCGAGGAGAGCAAATCGCTCTCCTTAAAATCTACGGATAAACAGCGGTAAAACGACGGGTTACCATTGTTTTTGTTTTATTTTGAATATAAGGATTTATTCAAGGGGCTGCATTATTATTAGTTTTTGCATAATAACATATGCTCAAGTTGCGTTACTTTTTTCGTTTTGTAACTGTAAGACAAGGTAAAATTTATTTTAAAAAACTAACTAAATGGAGATTAATAAAAGGTTTGACTACTGCTCAGGCTTTCATTTTTTAATACAGGTGTCAGTTGGTTCATCACTTGATTATACTTGGAAAATGGAGAGTTAATAAACGGCACATAAAGCAACTGAAAAATTGCTTTCAGATTCGTTAAAATTATATGAAATTTTCAGCCTGAACTATTTCAATTGCTCTACGAAAGCTTCACAAAAAGGGCCTCAAAATGACACAAACTTGCCTTAAGTTTTATCGAAAATATCTGCCGTCGATAATCTTAAAAATAACGGAAAATGCAGGTCAAGTATGCCATATACACAATGCTAGTCACGACGAGAAACTGGCTAACAACATCTGAACTTCGCACTAGTACAAGCGTTTGTGATGCACTGTGTGTGGTGGGCCGGCAATGAGACTCGTTTCACGGTATAGGATTTCGGTGAAACACGCTGCATCGTTTCACTTCACATACCAGTAAAACTTCCTCAAAATAAATTCATGAACACGGGAAATACATACACAGACAAGAGAGATCAAGTTTTGTGAATAAGCTTGCAAAGATCGTCCTTCTCAATCGTTGTTTTCTTGGCATTTTTACGACGTCTATTCCGTCCAGCCTGCACGCAAAACACTGTACGGCAGGCAGTGCATTGCACCGCGCAGGACTATTACATTGACTGGTTACCGCATTTTCATCATGCCTTCATTGGGACTTAGTGCGCGGCGCAGCGGGAACCAGTCATTGCTGCACTTGCACGTACGGGCCCACGTGTTTTCATGCAGCTCTACGCGATATGCAGATTGTGCACGCACAGTATACAACCGCTGTACACACACGATCTTATACAGTACATACGAGCTCGGTGTTCGTTCATTTTTAGCGATGTCCAGCGGCATATTAACGTGAGTTTGGGCATTATACCAACGAAAAATACGTGTAGCTTAAGACTTAAAATCCTTTGCGTTTTTATCACTTCTTATTTTTAAACTTCCCGTGTTTGACGAGCCCTCTTTTGGATTTCTGAGGAGCGCTATTTTTAGCGCTCCTTCGAGACAGTCGAGGAGCGCAGTAGGAGCGCCTGCGCGATCGCGCTCCTTAAAAATGAAGGACTGTTGTACCCCTTCACAGGTGTGTAATAAATTGCAAATAAATGCGGAATAACTAAATATGAAAAATTTTGAGCACTTTTTAAAAAAAACCCACAGTTTTCTCCAACGATGGTCGGCCGACAAGCGTTGGAAAAATACAAGTTTTCTTGGAAATATCAGCACACCAGAAGCCACGATTATACAGGATGCTTTAGATTGTCATTCGCTATCAGTCCATCCAGATATTTCGTTATAATTTGATTATTTCGTTTTCTGATTTTTGCAAATGTTGTATCTTCCCTTTAATACTATACTACATGTGTTGCCATGAGACTCACATCCAGTAATGTGTGCTTCACTCCACTTTGCATAATGGGCAAATAAACATTTGTGACCTGTTCTGTCAAAATCAGACTTTTCTGGGCATAAGGTCAAAAATTTGATTTTTGCATATTGTTAAAATATGTACATTTTCCTTTTAAAAGGTGGTTGAATTTTTGAAACCGGTTATTCCTGGGCAAAGTTATGCTATTTGAAGTTCATCGTGTCGAAAAGTACAAAACGTAGAAAATGGCCACAAATGTCACTAAACAGATATTTCTTTGACTGATATACCTTATCAAATCATCAAAAATACTATATTTAGAGTTCAAATTATGGTTTCAAACTTTTATAGTATATTTTAGACATGTTCAGGATTACAAATATGCAAAAATTAGAATATCGAAAAAAATCACCCCCACAGCATTTTTTGGCCCTATCTCAATTTCAACCTCTGCCCAGAAGCGTCTGCTTTTGACAGAACAGGTCACATTTGTCATTACATGTACATATCTGATTTACCTGTGTAGAGTATTCCATCACTGCTCCTACACGGCGAGGCAGTAACCAGGTCTGGGATTGTGAATGGAAGTTTCTGGAAAACAGGAGAAAATAGAGAACTGGTGAATTCTTAGTGTCTTGTTTCAATTTTCAAATCGACAGTAAGTCGGCACTGGATATATATTCCTGTGTCTCAATGAAATAATTTTGACCAAACTTTATTTTATAGGATCTGAATTTTGCTGTAGTAAAAAAAAAATCTGAGCTGGAATCTCCCAAGTCCAAGGCAAAAGCTAGTCTATGGATTATCCCCTTGCACAGCAAGCGTCTATCACGTGCGAGTAGATTCAGCAATTATTTATGCAAAACTAGTCTGCATCTTGACCTCGAGATTATGACCATTCAGCAGGCGCCTTTTATATCTGGTCTTCAGCTAGTAACCCCTTGTTGTCTGACAAAAATATGGCATCAAAATTGACCAATACACAGCTTAGTCCACATTTCTGATCGAAATGACGTCACACATTGTGAAGTCGTGTGCGGTCGCATAAAATATGCACGCTAGGATATATCAGACGCTGGATACGGAGCTGGAGAGGGTTTCATTTGACAACCAGTGATACTCAGATTGGCACAAGCGAGGTTTCAGGCCAAAGTCAAGGTGTGGGGCAAATGGTCTTACCTTCAGGCCATCACTGTTGCTGCTGATGGCATAGAGGGAGCCATCCTTGGGATCTGGTAGGAACATCAGCCCCTTGTCCGCTATCTCAGCTGGAACCTTGATGATCGGTTCTACAACATAAAGAAATAAACAAACAAAAAATTACGAAAAATAAACAAATAAATTAGAATTTTGTTTCTAGGGAAACTTACTTCATATATTTTTTTCCCTCATCCTTGGATATTCATTCCAACATGATCAGGCCATTTTAACAGTTTTACATTTTGATGATAATGTCATATCTTTGTCATTACTTGTTCAAGCAAACCATGCATGCAAACATTTAATGTACAATTGTACTTAATGTATGCATGTTATAGTTTTTAAAACATGAAGTGCAAGATCATATCGGTTCCTATTTCTTTTCTGTTTGGGCTATTTCTTGGCCAATTTATCTGTAAGCGCTGTAAAGTTACATACGCTTCCAGGGCTTGCCTTCATGTTTAAACAAAAAGAGTCAAGTACATGTATGCCAATGTACAATTTCTATTAAAGCGCTGGTTTTTGGCCAAAACCAAAAGGAAGAGAAATGAAACTGAAAGTGAAAGCAAACCAGTCTGCTATTTGCTATACTGATTTATTTCAATAGATATGCAATATGTACATTTGTTTGTACAACAAACTCTTTGTGTAGGCATTACCAGACATGGTGGAGACCAATCATGGGCAATTTCCATGGAATTATAAACCTCAATGAAATGAATTTTTAAAAATACAAATGCCACACACGAAACATACAGCTTATTATCTGTATTTCATTGAAATATACTGTAGTTTGTTTTAAACTATATCTAGCAGTTAAGCTGTTGCTTGTAACTGAAAAATTATAGAAAATAATCAATATGTCTGAGTACGTCCAACATCATGATGTTTTGAGCAGATTTCGAATGCAGTAAAAAAAAAAAAATGGACGAATAATTTCTTTTTGAAATCATGGTACATGTACATGTAGTACTTAACTGACACATTTTATTATAATTGAAACCCGCTTTATTATTATTATAACCTTTGCTATGCACACTCTTGAATTGTTCAAAATGTACATTCAACGCCAAACAAAAGCTGCCCTCAGGCCTGGCAATTAAGTACATGTTTATAAACATGTATATGAATTCCATATGCTTTATACATGTAGATGTGCAACTTGGGTAGTTTTATGATGTACATGTAGGTGGCATGTAGGTTAGGAAATTTAGTGATATTGATGGTGCATGAAGGGATGGCATGTTTTAGTTTTTTGTATTTGTATGAATTTTATTCGTGAATTCACCATTTTCATATGTGCCCTTTTTTCCATTTGTATGTGTTACAAAGACTAAAACCATATGTATGTAGAAGAACGCGAACATCTGTTTCGGTAATCGTCCATTTATTTGTGATTGTTAAGAGGCCCATAGGGATGCAAATTCATACGTGTCTTTGTTTACAATTACTGAAACTGTGTCAGCTTGTGTGGTTATTACCATTGTGTAAAAACCCATAGTGAGTTAAATATTAAACTACATAATTCTGTAACACTGTTTGAACATCAACTGAAAGCCACTTGCACTTTTTATTCAATTATTTAAACATGTCTGCATTTACAGAAATAACAATCTGTCAATTGAAATACAAATGACAGAGGCTCATTAGAAATGCTTCATTGTGAGTTTGTTCAAAGTCCATTTCAGTTAAAAAAAAAAAATAATAATAATTTCTGATTTGGTAATACAAGTTTCACACAACAAGCTATAATGGCAAAAAATAATGGCGTGTTAAAATAGTGGAACTTATTGCATACATGTACATGTGGTGCTTGGAATTAAAAAACAACAAATTAATTTAAAAATGCTCGCATTGATAATTTCTTTTCAGCATACTTTTAATCTAATATACTTTTCCCATTTATGATGTACTCCGGGAAACCCGTCTGAAATAGCTGAACTCGTACAATTTCCAGTACAAAAGCAAATTTGTAACCTGTTCTGTCAACATCAGACTTTTCTGGGCATCAGGTCAAAAATGAGATTTTTGCAAATTGTTAAAATATGTTCTTTTTCCTTTTAACATGTGGTTTAATTTTTGAAACCGGTCATTCCTGGGCAGAGTTATGCTATTTTGAAGGTCACTGTGTCGAAAAGTAGAAAACGGAGAAAATGGCCATGAACGTCACAAAAACAGTAATTTCTTTAACTGATAAATACCTTAACAAATCATCAAAAATACTATATTAAGAGTTCAAATTACGGTTTCAAACTTTTATATTATATTCTAGACATGTTCAGGATTACAAATACATGTATGTAAAAATTTGAAAATAAAAAAATATTACTCTCACAGCTTTTTTTGGCCCTATCTCAATTTCAGCCTCTGCCCAGAAGTGTCTGCTTTTGACAGAACAGGTCACATTTAGTCCCAGGCTGATTGGGGTGAATTCAATGTGGAAATCATTTGGGTTCTTGTTGTCTTTTTATTTTTGCCTTAATATTTTTAAAATCCTAGTGATTGTTGATTTTTCCAAATTTTAATATGCTGATGTTAACTGTAAAGTGTAAACCTACTTTTTTTTTAGAATTTCATTTTGCAAAATTCTAGTCTTCAATGGATCAGAACTTTTGGAGTTCATATGTACAAATAATTTAGAGCAAATATGAGCTGCCTTTAATTTCTTTTTCAAAACAGTGAATGCAAATGATGTACCATATGTATGTATCCCGTCACCGCAAAATGAGCATAAAGTCGTAAATTGCCATTTTTCAGTAGAGGCGGGCAAAGCCAAAATTTGAGGGGGTGGTCCTTTTGGGGGGGGGGGGGTTATGAACATTGATTATGCCCTCTTTTACCTTTCTCCAATTCTCTTGTTCTGTCAAACATCTTTAAAACACATTTATGTTTTAATTTATTAGTTGACTGTTCATTCAATGTAACACTACTGCAGAATATTTAATAATAATTACCCTAGATTGGATATTTGGGAGACATCCCCATAGACTTGTGCCCAAATATTTCAAACTTAAATGTGCCCTAACCCAATATTCCCTTGTCCTTTTTCCACGAATTCCGGTATGTTTACTAATTAGACCACGACCAACAAATATAACCTAATTGTGACAGCAAAATTTTGCCTCTAAAAGGGGGCTGTGACATTAGGGAGACATGAAAATGTCTCCCTTATGACCGATGTCTCCCACCGAAGAAACTACGATAACATGTCTCTGATGGCACATTTAGTGGAATGCTACTTATAAAGCACTTTTATAACTTTAGGCTACATTATAAATATAATTTTCTCAAGAATCAGTTTAAAACTTCAAGTAAGATGGCGGTCTATATTTTCGTTCAGTAACAAAATACCTGTAACCTGTCTCCAGATGCGAGAAGTCATTAACTAAGCCCTAATTTCCCAAAACATCAGAAAAAAAAATTAGCCCCAAGATAGAAACGCACCTTCTTTGAATGTCCACTTGCTATCCCCAGATTTCTGTCCCACGGCATGTATGCTGCCATCCAGCGTTGAAACCAGAAGGAGGCCCTCCATGCTTTCATATGGAATGCTGAGGCGTCCGGGATTAGCAGGCTGTGGAGAGTGGGGAGAAACGACAGTGAGCATTGAAGAAAAGCTTGGTTAAAAAAAAAGGGTTACCAGCCAGATGACATATTTAGATGTGTACCACGTGTGTCTGGTTCTCCCCAGACTTTCTGCTTTGCTCATAGAGCTATATTAAATTACTAGAGTGCTGACTCATGTACAAAGTGATGCCTGCTGCGCGCATCCATGTTTGTGCGCAAACTTTGGAAAACTCAAAATTGTTACATACGTTTTTTGTACGGCTATTTGCATATCTGCATTTGTATTCTATACAGGTGCGTTATCAAAGCTGATACGCCCAAAACCGAAACGCAGGATCATCAAATGAGCACTTTATGTTGCTCTACGCAAACATCACAATGCGTTTGGTCTCCGCTGCAGATGATTACCGTGACTTTTTGTTTAAGCCGTCGTGACGCAGGTTTTTTGCGTATGTTCTACTTGTGCTTTGCACTTAGATTACACTTTCAAAATTCAATCCATCTAATTTCAATTTGTTTTACAAATACACGCATGAATTTAAAATGTCTGCTCCAAGACAGCATCAAAGCGTCTTCGCGCGCAAGAATGAAGAGTTAGCGCTCTAGTACTTTAATATAGCTCTATGGCTTTGCCACAACTCACTTTGCAATATTTTCTACTTAAATTACATAAGGCATCTCCACAACAATGGAAGAACAATAATGGTTGTAGTTTACAGTTACTGTAATGAACAAATAGAGTTATCCGTTCACCTGAATTCTACAGGTACATACAGAAGCTTGACTTAGGGTTTATTTCATTCCAACGCTGGTACAGTATCTGCCTTTTATGTTTTTACACAGTTTTCCTCCGGCACAAACTCAATACACGTAGTTGGAAAAAAAGTTTGAAGCTTAGCTTTGACCCACATATCAACTGCTAATGTCCTATCACTGCCTATTGTTAAAAATATCCCAATGTCCAATTCTCCATGTAGTTCTCCCCGTACTGGAATAGGCTACCGACAGTAATCCGATCTGCTCCTATCTTTGAAATGTTTAACACTTACTTGAAAAACCCATCTTTTTAAGCATTACTTTGAATCACTTAATTGTTAATTTTTAATTACTTGTTTTGGTTTTATGACTGTTTTTATTGTGGATTTTTAATTGTACAGTGCTTTGTGATGTCTTTGTGACATGGAAAGCCTTTTTAAAGGGAATATACATCATTTGCTTTTGCTGTAATTTTCAGAAATGGATGGAATTGGGGGGTTGGAAATATAAAGCAAATATAGATGCACTGACTTTTTGAAGGTTTTGGGTTTGAAAATGCTATAAAAACCAAGAAAAACGATCATTTTCCTGTAGTTTGGTTCCCTGACTCCATATAAGAAGAAACAGAGCAGTTTACATACATTGGGGAATTGTAAGGTCAGGGAACCAGTCTAGCTGGCTCGTACCCGTTCATAGGTTTGTAATCGATTGCAAACAAGTGCAATGGTCAATTGGGGCCGGTATTTGAAAAAAAGCCAGTTGTTTCCAACGCTGATCGGCCACAAAAATACCACTTTTCTTGAAAATGACAGTACATTGTATACCAGGTGCCATAATTTTACAGGATGCTTTAGACTGTCATTTACCAACATCCTATTAAGGTATTTCGCAAAAACTTGGTAGTTTTGTTTTTCGATGTTTGCAAATGTTGTATATTCCCTTTAAAAGACTTAATATATTATTATTATTATTGTTGTGCCCATTCTTGAAAATCACGCATTCTCGAGAATGGGCATGCACATTCTTGAGAATGTGCAACTGGATCCTTGCTCAATCTTGGCAAAAAATAACTCTTCCAGATTGAGCGCACATTCTTGAGAATGCGCGACAAGATAACGGTCTTGTCGATGCCGAGCACCGGCTGCGCTTGGCAAGTCTAGCTGCATCCTCGTTCACTGATTCTCAATAATTATACTGTTGCAACGCAAGGCGCTGAAAAGTAGAGTGGATATGATAAGTAAAGGCGTATTGATATGGGGGGGGGGGGGGGACCGGGAAAATATAAGAGACATAATAATACTAGTGCAAAGAATTCTGATTTTTGGGATAATAAAAGGGGGGGGGGGGGGGGGGGGAATGAAAAGAGAATGAATACTGCGACATCCCATAGTGCTAATGCTATTTCCCATTTAAATTGCCACCAATTTATTGTTCACATCCCACCATAACGTCGCAGAGCTGGATTCTATCTAGTCAAAAGAGCAATTTTGGCAGCTTCTGGACATCGTTTTTTTTTCGTGGCACGCATATGATACATGCAGGGACTTGTAACTTGTCTAGCCTAAACAAAGCACTTCCCAGACTAGTTCCCAGTCCTCCGTTATTACAAAACTTCCCATAGTGGGCAGAAAAAAAGCAATAATAACAGGTTTAATTTGATTCAAATTATCGTAGTTATACGAGTACAGAAGCATAGCACATTTTCTTTCCTCTTTATATGAATTGTTTCCCTTTTAACCGCTATACAATTCATTTAACATAATTATGTCGTGCAATGTTTGTTAAGATTGGGCAAAATTCATAAATTGTGCACGTGATATTCCCACCCAATCTTAAGAATGAGCGCCCATTCTTAAGAACGCGTGCTCGTTCTTAAGAATGGGCGCTCATTCTTAAGAATGCGCGCCCATTCTCGAGAATGTGCATGCCCATTCTCGAGAATGCGTGATTTTCAAGAATGGGCACAACATTATTATCATTATTACATGTAATTTAGACAAATGTAAAGCACTGATCAGGCTAATCCTGTAAACATGGCGTTGTTATCAATGCCATGTTTATGGTACGCAGAATCATCAAAGTTGATTTGATAGCTGTAGAATTTACTTATTAAACCTAAAAGAGCTTTCAAAATGCAATTAAGCAAGTGGTCTCCTAGCTTCATAGGGCAAGCAGTTTTCTCTTTTTAAAAAAAATATTGGGAAAAAAATCCATACCCGATCACCACTTTTTTCAATTAATTTTCTAGCGCCAAAAGTTACATCTTTTATGGTTATTCCCTCCACTTTCCCTCCTCTACTCTCACCCTCTCCTTTGCTTAATTTCTATTTATCAATCAGTCACCTGGTCACTTACTTCATCGAGATTCGAACCTCGGACGCTTGCTTGATACACGAGACTCTTAACCGCTAGGCCGCGCACAATCGCTGTTGCAATGATCAATCTTTGGATGTATTTGAAGTATCCATTGAAATAAACTAAATATTCATGAGAAAATAAATATTCATTGGCCGGCTCTTGCGACGTCATGGTTATTGATGTCATGCGTATAACTAGCCCCACTAGTGTGGCCGTCGGTATGCTGCACTGAACCTCTGGCCACACACCGTGGTACCGTGCGCTACTGAGGACGAAGTTTTCATAAAATTCAGGGCAGTTTCTTACATTTTCAGTTTCTTACTTTCTTATGGTTGTATTCTATGATGTCTCACCTGTCACTTCTGGGATGCTTAGGTCTAATGATGTTCCATTTTCCGAGATATTCTTCAATCTTTCTGGAGCCCACATGCACTCGTGAAACGTCTTGTGGTGGCAGCCATTTTGAATGTGACAAGAGATGACCTCAAGCTGTGACGTCGCGTTTATGCAAATTGCTTGTCGAGCGCGCGAGGGCGCGAGTTGCAAATGCGACGGCTGTTTCCTGTGCCGTAGATCCTGAATAGAGATCGGTGCACGTGGCCCCCTGACGATAAATGCATGGTACAGGAAACAGCCGTCGCATTTGCAACTCGCGCCCTCGCGTGCTCGACAAGCAATTTGCATACACGCGACGTCACAGCTTGAGGTCATCTCTTGTCCCATTCAAAATGGCTGCCATCACCAGACGTTTCACGAGTGCATATGGACTCCAGAAAGATTGAAGACTATCTCGGAAAATGGAACATCATTAGACCTAAGCATCCCAGAAGTGATAGGTGAGACATCATAGAATACAACCATAAGAAAGTAAGAAACTGAAAATGTAAGAAATTGCCCTGAATTTTATGAAAACTTCGTCCTCAGTAGTGCGCGGTACCACGGTGTGTGGCCAGAGGTTCAGCGCAGCATACCGACGGCCACACTAGTGGGGCTAGCGTATGACATACATGTACTGCTGTTCCAGACACTTCAATCAGTTTTGACTGGCTGCTTCAACTTGGTTCTGCACTAGTCCGAGTAACTTGGACCCAACTTATCGCCTTTTTTAACATTCGAAGTGGCTATCGTTACGGCACTCGTTGTTTAGCGCCCTCTACGATATTTTTTTGGTACGCACGCAGGTATATAATTATTTGTTTCCACACGTTTTATCGAGCAGTGCGCCAGCTCAGCCGATAGAGGGTAGGATTTTGCACCGCGAGGTTGCGGGTTCGGATCTCAGTTTTGCACTCGCATTTTTTTCCTTTTCTAACCTGAGGCTTTGGAGGATTTTTTTTAAAAGGGAAATAAAGTCCGAATTTCATAAAGTTCAAATTCACTTTTTTCCTTCTAATTTTATATTTTCTTGTCCTGTTTTTTTATAAAAATTGGCAGGTTGCAGTCTACCGTAACGATAGAAAATGGGAAATGCATTACGGCTGCCGTAACAATAGCCACTGCGTTTAACATTTGGACATGGTCTGGCGATAGTATCGCCAGACCATGTCCAAATGTTAAAAAAGGCGATAAGTTGGGTCCAAGTTACTCGGACTATTGCTTAACCACTACACCAAACGTGCTACACAACTTTTGGTGGGAATTTAATACTTCTTATAATTCAGCCCTATCTTAAAGAGTACAGCGCCCTCTGTTGATATGGATTGCCGCCGGCAAACCTTTATTTTTTAACGTTAGTTTGCCGTCATTACCTCCGGCAAAATATCCACTATCTTAAATAAAACTAGAATTAATTTCATAAAAACATAAAAGTAGGCTAAGTATTTAAAAAAAAAAAAAAATGTGCGCAGCACTTTTCGAGTGACGGTTCGTTTTTCGTCAATATTCCTTCAATTGTCAAGTAGTATAAATTACGAAATAGATGCAGTGCAATTTCCATGATCGTTGTTTACAATCGTACCTTACGCGATTCACTTTTGACGCCGTGTTTGACAAAGTCCGCTACATTCACAAACGGCAGGACCACAAGAAGCCAAACCCAAACCCTTCTGATGATTTTCCCCATCGTCAACCACATCTTTCCTGTCGAATTTCTGTACAACTCTCACTTAAACTTATTTAGATTCACTTTTCCTTCCATGTTGTCAGCCATTTTAACTCATTGTTTTGATATGATGATGTCACGCCCCAACTATCGCATCGGTCCCAACTATAGTTGGGACTGTCCCAACTATAGTGCGGCAGTTGGGTCGGCCCAACTATAGTTAGGACTGGAGTTGCGCCGGATGCTTCATGCTTGATAGATCTTGTTGGATTAAAATGTTCCGCGGCGCTGGCACCGTGTATTCGTCGTGCATGCATGCCGCAAGGCTGGCCGGTCACGTGGTACTGCCTAGTTGGATGAGTTGTCCAGCTGCTTGGTTTTATTATCCAGCAACATTTTGCAAAATTCAAAGATTGCCATGGCCGGCCAACTATAGATGGGCCCCACCCATAGCTAATGTCAAAGGTCCCAAGTCGGACATGTAAGCAGAGCTGTAGAGAATGTTTTATAGTCGTACAACTATAGTTGGGACTGCCAAATAAAAATATTGCGGTGGCGCGGCCCAACTACAGATGGTCCACACCTATATATATCATTTCATTGGTCCCAAGTAAAGTCAGATGTGTATTAGAGTTGTAGGGAATGTTTTATAATCGTACAACATAACAATGTACACTATAGTTGGGACCGCAAAATAAAAAGATTGGGTGGCCCAACTATAGATTGACCCCATCAATAGCTAATTTCAGTGGTCCCCAGTAAAGTCAGACGTGTATCAGAGCTGTAGGGAACGTTTTATGGTTGTACATCAATGTAAACTATAGTTGGGACACCGCAAAATAAAAAGATCGGAGTGGCCCAACTATACTATAGATGGGCCAGCCCAACAATGGAACTTACAGTTGGGACCGTCCCAACTATAGTTGGGACAGGCCCAACTATAGTTGGGCCAGCCCAACTGTTGAACTACAGTTGGGACAGGCCCAACTATAGTTGGGACAGGCCCAACTATAGTTGGGACCGATGCGATAGTTGGGGCGTGACAATGATGCAAGAAGCATCCGATTTCGACAATCGTAAAAAGTCGAATAATAATAAAATCGATTCTTTTGGGCCGCGCTCAAAGTATTATGTACGGGGCTCTTGAAATGCCATCATACTTTTTGATGAGACATTATTTTATACTGGGCTCAGGAAATACTATCGTACTTATTTATTAAACATGGTTTTAACAAAATCTAGAGGGTCTCGCGTTCCGACAGTCGAATCGTTCTGTTTTTGCCTTTGAGACAGTTTTTGAACACGAAACATCGGGCCATGCAGTCTCAGAGTCAGTGATTTTGATTTGAATGTGATCAAAGGCGCTCGATCGAGTACCAGAGCCAACCTCGATCGTCCCCAGTGCCTACTATTTCCAACCTCGTTTCCAATAGTAAGCCCTAGCTGATAGGACACTTTCTTCCTGTATCCTGATTCGATACCGCAATTGGTTAGCTATAGTATTGGATTTATATCGTGTAGTTGGTGTTGTTATTTCCAACGTGCATTACGTGTTTTCACTATCAAGTTGTAACGTCCCCGCCTTCTCAAAATACTCTTTTCCTTTCCAATCTGCTCATATGAAATGTGATATTGAATACTGGCGGGATAAGATTGTAACATTTTAACTTGAAAACAATCGTGTTTTCGTAACAAAAACAAACACTAATGTAATGTACAGTCAGGTACCAGACTATTCCTCATTTGTATACGTGTGCAAAAATTAGCACATACAAATGATCCAATACCAGGGTGAGATAGCAGATAGTGGTGGGCGCGTGCTGCTCGACACCCTGGGGACGAGGTTGCGCCAGAGTTAGCTTCCTTGTTGACTGTGAACTCTGTATTAACCCTATATTATTATTGTTGCAGCGGAAATTCGCAGCCTTGCAGGTTCGGAAACTTGCGCCTCGGGAATAGGCTATCATGATAGCCTGAGCTGTATAAATATATTTTCTTAAGAGGTTTTCTTAGTTCAGTCTTAACGTGCCTGAGGGGATGGCCAAACACCAGTGCCAGGATTTGGCGAGTAAAATAATGTTATACATTGTATACAAGCTGTTGTCTCATACAGCTAGCCGCGAGTGAGGGCTAGGGGCAGACGAAAGACGGAGTTCAGTTGGTCTCATACGTTGGTACAGCTGAAGCCTACCTGTGCGCTTCAACATCATAAGAAATAGGACAAGGCCTAATTTTGGTTTCCCTACGTCCCTTAACCTTTCATCAAAACGGTGCATAATAAAACCCCTTGCCGCCGGGATTATACGCATCATTATATAGTAGCCTCTGTGCAGTAGCAGCAGTAGTGGCGTAGCGGTAGTAGCGGCAGTATAGGGCAGCTGCCAACAGGTGGCGTACCACGTTAAACCGGTCTGCAGCTATAACCGATCCAATGGCCCAACCCGGTAAAAAAAAAATGGGGATACATCCTCAAACAAATAATATTTGCGAGGGATGTGTAATATTTTTTGTTAAATCTCTTTTACTCTTTTATTGTTTTTATTGTCTCCTAGGCCGAGCGCTATACGTTGGTGTAGGGCAAACCCAAATATTTAAATGATATTCTGACTTCAAATGAAATCAGTTAATAAAATCTAGGTCAACCGATAAAATCGGGTTTTTTTCGCTTTCATTTGAAAAACTAACATGCTCAATGTTCCAAGTCTCCTCCTTTATTAACCAACAATTACAAATACCGCTAATTGACAAATAAGATATCAAGACAATGTTATGTTTATTCCCTTCTTCTTCTAAATCACAACATAAGGCAAAACAAAATGTTGTGTTGCCCTCATTCGACCGACCAAAATGGAAATCTCCGGTCGTTTTTTTTTACACCTGAAAAAAAATCACATAAACTGTAACCAATACCGTTAATGTTTCTTTGTTATATGCCATGAGTTTGCATTTCGTTACAAAACAAATTCCCCGACCGCTCCGCGTAATTTCTTTTTCTTAGAAGGGTTAGGGGCAATGTCATGAATAATTCAGTTTTTCCTTTGAATCATTGCAAGACTTAGGTTCTCGTTCTATTTTCCTTTCAATTTAAAATTATCTCGGTGATAAATTTGGAGAAGAAAAATAGCTGATGAAAATGAGCAGCGACGACGTGGACTCGAACCAGGGATCTTTGTATCCATAAGCTCATCTCGCTATCCACTAGGCTACTGTGTGGCAGCTCGACGACAACCGTTCTTTAAAATGCTTTAATGTATTGTAACTAGTTGAGTAACTAACAACAATGCTGTTGATGTCATTGTCCGTTCTCATGGATAAACATAATTTTCCCATAAAAACTACTGAATTATTCATGACATTGCCCCTAACCCTCCTTGGAATAAAAATTACGCGACCGCTCCACCCTCCTGACCGTATTTTCAAGTGAGGGCAACACAATTTTGTTTGGCCTAATAATGTCACCATGCGCACTTCGCTCGTACCCCCGCCTTGCAAACAGGACGCTGGGAAAGGCCGATCTTTTTGAGCTCCCATAATTATATATTGCGTGACCTGTGACGTCGCATGCGGCACACAAACCGGTACAGCTGTAGCGCGTGCTAGCTGCATGCGAAGGTCATGATACGTTACCCATAATGCCATTCCTATTTCCTTGACAAGATTCTGTGAAGCGGCATCAGCCCTTTGGCCTTCCCAGCGCCCTGTTTGCAGGGCAGAGGACGAGCGAAGGCCAGCATGCACGTGCAAATGGCAGGCTTTTTGGACGCATGGTGGCAGCAAACATAATGGTCCTCATGTGCGCACACCAGTTCTTTATGTCTATGGTGAGCTGCCTATAGTTGGGACTGATTGTAGAAATATTTTATGGAAATTAAAGTGATTTTGTTCGGAAAAAAAATTGTGGATCTATTTTGCATAGAGGCAGGGGGCTACATTTAGGGCACAGGGATTGGCAAACAGTTAGGGGTGGGTTTGGGGGAGGGAAATATAAAAAAAAATTGGCATGGGTACCTCTGGTAAAATTGCACAGAAATTTGTCCTAGAGGTCGTAATCTTCAATTTCCAGTGAAAAATTAAATATTGCCACTTTGCCCCCGAGCGCCACAAGGCGGCGCTGTGTCCGATTTTGCGTTGTTTGGTTGTTTCCTATGGGCACGTAATTAGTGTTGTGGAATCCTATATTGTTTGCGTCATTTTTAATAATGCGCACATTTTCATGACGTAAACAATTAAAAAGGACTGTCATGTTTGCTGCCACCAAGCGTCTCAATGAGCCCTGCATTATAATGAGTCAATTTACACTAATGCTTTTACTATTATTTTCTGAAAATTACTTACTTACTTTTACAATAAGTCAATTAACATTAATGCTATAACTATAAGTTTCTGAGTTTGTTAATGTTTTTTCTAGTATAATTATGCTAATATTTTCTTGGTTTTTTTTGCAACTTACTTTTCAATTTTAGAACTTGATTCCTGCAGTACTACAGGGTGAGTCAAAAAGAATGTGACCGAATTTATTAGAAAAAGCAGGGTTTTTTTTAAATTGTGGCTCGCTCAATTTCATAAATTTCACGTAATTTGCATACTCTATTCCCAAGTTCAGATCACAGAATTCAGCTGTCCACCACTGATCATTTACGATTCTATGAACTGATGAATACCCATTAAATGATGAAATACAAACGTTTTCCCACCTCGTTGAATGAACGAAAAATTGTTTTGAATGCCTGTGTGTAATCTGTAATTCTCGGTCAGCTCAATAGCTTCCAATGGCATTCCGTGGATAGCTATATAAATAGGTTCTTTTAGTGAAACATGCATAACTTTTGATCAGTTTAGGTCAATTTCAGTAATTCTTTTTTGCACATGAGTGAAAAAATATGCTCTTTCAAGAAATACTTCATTCGTGCGTCAGATGTGACTGCTTCTAAGGAAAAAAGATCGTCAATCCAGGTCACTTTGTTTTAGACTCACCGGCCCTGTATAATTTAAAGATTTACTGTCCATGCAAGTTGAAAATTTCAAGTTGAAAATGTGTTTGGAGAAAAAAAATCTGATTTGTAGAAGACCACGGACAGAACATCTTTAAACAACTTGTTTCTATATTCAGTTTAGCCACTTTTCTAATATAATATTGAACAAGCATAAACAATACAATTAAATACATGATAACATAAATAAAATGCCTTGACAAAAATAATAACATAAATGCATTACAACAGTCATGCAGTTGCAGGAGATGAGTTAAAATTACTTAATATTCTAAGGCGACATAAACTGTGTTAATTGTCGTGGAGGTTTTTTCTTGCAATTCGTGCGACTTGCAATTAAACCAAGTTTAGTTACCTGTATAAAACACATGCGTGAAACATTGCGTGATTGAAATAATGTGATCAAAACTTTATAAAGAAATGATGTTATATATCATTCTGGAAAAAAGTGAAAAAGTTGCACTGTGCGAAAACTTACAGAACATAATTATACTGTGTAACAGCTATTTCTAAACCAGGGTGAATGGTCCATCAGTGTTTTAGGTCTCGTGACCGGTCTCGGTCTCGGTCTCGAGACCACTTTTTGCCGGTCTCAGTCTCGGTCTCGGTCTCGGGAACTGTGGTCTCGGTCTTGGTCTCGGTCTCGGTCCCCTTTGGTCTCGATATTTTGGCTGGTCTCGAGTCGAGACCAGCCAAAAAGTGAGGGGATTCCGCCCCGGCCCTTTTAGGGTTAAGTAAAGAATCAGTTTAGGGCAAATGTGACTGCAGTGTGATGCTAATGGACATGTCTCTCTTCACTTTCTAGTGAGTGAGGCATAGTCCAATAGCCATTGCTCTTCTTCTTATTTCTCGTTTTTGTTGTGGGATGATCTGTTGAAACAAGCACTTTATAGCCATCCTCATTGATTCCAAATACAACTGAGATTTAAATCTTATGAATGAAGACTGAAACATTATTTTTACCGTCAGATTTTATATTTTGAATATGGGGAACAATTCAACTCTTTTTCCCTAGAAATATTGGTAATTTTTTTCTATTTTCCATTTCAATTTTTCCTTTATTCGTGGAGGCGGGAAAACGTTTTTTTTTATTATATTTATTAATGGATATTCATCAATTCGTAGACCGTTAAATTGGTATTAGTGGTGGACAGCTGAATTTTGTGATCTCTTTATTAAAATAGACACGACTTGGGAATAGAGTATGCGAATTACGTGAAATGTTCACAGTTACTACTCAATAACATGTTCTTTATCCCAATTATATTTTTACAAAATGGAGCGTGCAATTTGTTTTTATCATACGGTCACTTTCTTTTTGACTCGCCATGTATTCATCTTTTCATCTGTGATAAACACAAATTGAGCTACTGCCATGGTCACACAAAAATAGAGTCTAATTGCCTGCCTCGTTTCCTTCCTCAATGTCAATTGCATTTGCATGAGTCGAGAAGAATTGTGTTCCATTAATCGCTATATGTTGTTTACGGCCATCACAATAAATTATTAATATATTGGCAATAATGTCGTACTTGTTAATCCACTAAAATATTCAAGTAAATTGCCCAGCAAAGTAGTCGATGCGGGCGATACGATGGCACGGTACAAAACACATAGAGGCGTGGGCACTGAGTCATGAATCCTAAAAGTACATCTCACCCACCACATTCAGTTTGTGACAGGGACCTTCTATTGTGTCGGCCATATTCTGAAATAGGCTGATGGCGATGATGATTGCGGGCAGATTAACAGAAGATAGATCAGGCAAATATGGTTCATCGAACTTCTATAGTATACGTAATGTTATTGACACTAAACCAAAATAAAGTGGCATTAATTTCAGCCTTAGCCAGGCCTTCTTCAGAGGTAAATGACAGAGGAACAACTGAAGAAACAAACATGTAGGGGACACACAAACATGCAGGGTTGGAAGGAGAATCACAAAGAGGGATGGGGGGGGGGCAGACCAATCCATATCTGGCTACCATCTCTCAATTTTTTGGTCTACATGTACAAATCTATATTCCATGACTGAAATTTAAATAAATTAATCAATATTTTCTTGCTCCAAATTTTTTTTCGAATCAGGTTCACAAGGAGGTCCAATGTAAAATTAAAGTTGCATTTAAATATCCGTTAGTGGTCATTGCTGAAACCAAGGGGTGGCTGTGGAGCTTAGGGTCCGAGTCCTTATAACAGATGAAACATCCACCTTTAACTTTTTACTTTTGTCGAGTTTCAACATGTTCAAGTTTTGCAAAAACTAGTACAAATTGTCGTACTCCTAAGTTAGAGTTTCTTCATCAGATTTACACTTTATAGTAGTTAAACATTTTTTTTTTAAAATATTTTTTACCTTTTTTTACTCTTATTCTTAATATGTAAAGATGTAACATCAACATAAAATACATTTTCGCGTTATTGGATTCTTACATTATTTTAAATTATAATAGCCGTCGAAACTGGTTTTTGGCAACTAGGCGAGACCACAAAATGGCGTTGATCACGTTTTGGAAACAATCTCTTCACTGTTTCGACCGTAATTAATTCTGAGGGCAAAATTAAAGTCCATATATATGGCTGATATTTGGCTTTATACAAACAGGTGTGTTTTCTTTCTTTGATCGTTTTTAATCAAGTCTTTCCTTTCAATGAAGTTATTTTCTTATTACATGTATAATATATTCTGATTTATGGCTCAAAAGGAATTTTTAAGATTGAAGTTCCCTATTTTCAAGTTTCGTCCCGGAAAAAATTCCTTGCCTAAATTGCTATTTTTCTAGCAATACAAATGTTACTCAGACACTTTTTACGAGTCATCGATAGTCACTGAATCATATTACTTCACAAAATTTCGATTATTTGCATGACACACGATAATTACGTTCTTGCGGGGTAGGCTGGTTCCCGCCTCAAAATCAGTATGGACAATGTACGGACCGGGAGCATAAAGCTAAATCGTGAAGACCGTATTAGATGTTCGGTTTGAAAAATTTCATTTGGTTTTGGGAAATGCATGTGGGTGGTAAAAATACAAATTCGATGTTTCGAATGCGAATTCATTCTGTTTTAAAATGCGTTTGTTTCGAAGATGTACGTTCGATTTTAAAAAATGCATTCCATATTTTGGAAAATGCATTCCGTTCATCAGAACTTACGTTAGATCTTGATAAATACGCATTCGAGTTTCGCAAATGCATTCCGTTGTTCAAAATATATGTTCCAATCTTTTGGACTTTAATTTTGCTTCGTAACGCACGCGCAGTATGGTATGTGACTGTGATTATAACAATTACACTCAATTATTATTCGGTTGCAGATTGCGCGTGACCGCTTGACTCGGAGGGAGTGATAAGGTTTTGTTTTAAACACGGTTTGGGCAGCAGTACACTTGCTTACGCGTGGCTGGTCTTGGTGTATTTGCTATGGTACCTTGGTAACACTCGTCGTCCTTATGATGAGTGCATCCATCAACCCTTGTGTCACGGTTTGGTGTAGCCAAGTAGCCCCAATACAAACTTCGGTAGCCGTGGTCGTAAGCCTCCTTCAGCTCGGCCAGGGTGCAGGGATGAGCTGCCAGGTCGGAACAACCTCTGACCTGCCCGGCACGGTCGGCTAAATCGTAGCTCTGCGGAGTGATGACTGGGTCTCGGTAGGTCATCGGGAGGGAGCAGCACAAGCCGGGAGACGGGGCGGTCAGCGGCAGGTCGTGGTAGGTCACTCCGGTCTCGGTCAGCACAGCCTGGCTGTCAGGATCAGCGTACCATGAGGGAGGTGTGGCAGGGTAGCCCTCCTTGGAGGCGTGGTCAAGTTCCCACTGTAGGCAGAGGTGTTGGCCGGTCCTACGACACTCGGAGGCGGCTGATGCGTGAGTGTGGTACCAACAGTCAGTCAGTCTTATTGGAACTGAAAAGATATCAAGAAGGAAAAACGTAGCTCGATCTATATGTTTTACCTGTAGCGCGGCAGAGGACAAAAGGGAGGATCAATATTCACTGACATAATCCACCTTTTTATAAAAAAGATAAACCCTGAAGGTTGCTGCTTTGATTAAATAAAATGGAAACCCATATCATTGAAAAGAATATCGGAACGATTCCTTAAAGTTGGCATATTTTAAGTGCTTTTTCAAAATTTTGATTTTCTTCTCAGAACGAAATTTAATGGAAAATAATGTCCTGCAACAAATATATTTGCTTGTTTATTTTTGCAGACCTTTATACACTTTTAAAAAGTAGTTTTAACCCTTAAGGGGCCGGGGGGGGAATCCCCCCCCCCTCAACATTTTCCGTGATAGCTTCTAAAAAAAATATTTTCGCGACCCGAGCTGTTATGAATTTTTAGCCTCGAGCTTTGCGCATCTTTTGATACCAAAAACATAAAAATCGGACAACGGGTAGCCGTGTAACGAAAAATTTCCCGGCGCTACGCGCCGTAAAAACTGAATGTTCGCATATACGTTGTGTACACGGAGCAGAATTGCCATTCAAACATATGAATAATTAATTAGCCATATTTCCAAAACCCTTTGACCTATAGTCATAAAATTTCTTGGGTATGTTTAGGAAGAGTTGCTCTATGCATTTTCCGAGTTTCAAAAATTGTCGTCACTCGATGGCCGAGATCTTAGGGGGGGGGGGGTGCGGAATCCGCCCCCCCCCCCGGCTGAGAGATGGTCAAAATAACCCGACCCCTTAAGGGTTCAATAGCGCGCTCCAGTTGAAAAACTGCGCACACTATTCAGAACGAATATAGGAGCTTAATTCAAAAGTTGAAATCGACTAAATTAATTACTTGTCGTGGGCCGCTTTTTTTTCGTGCGATGTCTCTTTGGAAAATTCATAACTAATGTAATAATAGAAAATTATCATTTCAATTTGAAAGTCTGTATTTTTCAAGGTGCCACACCCAAAAAGCAGGTATACACCAACTTCAAAAATGAAATTTCTTAGGGTTAAATTTCAAACTGTAATAAGAACCACCTACCGCCAAATTAAAATGAAAATTAAGTCACTACTATAGCAACATGACAAGTTTTTGTTGTCATAATCTGTCATTTATATTTCTAATACAAACAGAATGCATTTTCTTACCTTCTCTTCCATTTGTTAGCAGCTCAGCAAAACTCGGCTGGAAAAAGAATATATGACATGTTTTGAGCTATTACGCCATTAGGGGAAAACAGAGTGCAAATTTATGAACATTTCATTATAATCCATACGTACTGAAATCATTATTGATGGAGGGACATCGCCATTTGCGCCCTCCCCCATCCGATCACCGTCCATGTTCATAATCAATTTCTCTCAGAAACCCAAGGATTAATGGCATATCAATTAAGCGGTGCTTGCATTGATAATGGATCCCCTATCAACAACACACTGGATACTATGTAATCTAAAATAGATTTTGGATATTTTGGATATTTTTGGAAATACATGTATACCAATCAACAAACACAAATTTATCTAAAGAAAAGATGAATAAGCATATAAAAAATGAAAACTAACATTTACATAAAAGTCGTGTTAAAATAGGATTCGATAGCTACGCCTACGTCTATTGCCAGTTTTTACCCCCGCTACACGTAGTTGTATAGTCGAAGACATATTTAATATAGGTATAGCTCCAGACTTTAAATTTGGATGCAACTGGAATGTCATTCCTGATCCAACCCGTTAACATCACCATTTTCGACCCTACCTTTAACCTGGCATCTAACCCCATTAAACGTTCATTCTCAATCCCCCATCTTAATCCCAGACCATGCCTTGGATCCAACTTACAAAGAAGCACAAGACTAATTGATAATATCCTACCTGTTCCGGACTGAAGTAGTCGGTACCAGCTCTCTCAATCAGAGCCATCGGGTATCGCGACGCTGTAGCCCCGTTTAACTCACACCGCCTCTCCCCCTCCGAGTAGTGGAAAGTTAAGCAGCGATCATCGATGAAACACTCCATGCCGCACATGGCCAAAGAAGGTAGCGTCAGGTTGCAGTAGCCGTGGCCGGGCAGAACGCGGTTTGCTACGCCGTTGAAATAACGCTCGAGGCCCCACGAGCAACCCCTGGAGTGAGACCCAAAGAAAGCCTCGGTCACCAGGCCAGACATCGGGAGGAGAAGGAGCAAAAATAGCATTTTCTCTTTGATGTCGGTTTATTTAATTCTGTCAAGATCTTGCTCCAATAGTCTACATGGACTGTCGTTCCTTTCCGAAGTGCGCAGCTCAATTCGTTGTTGGCAAAAGTGATGACGACGTTGAAGGATTGACATGAGACAAAATAAAGGAATCGATAATTATGATGATTACATCTCAACCTTGGCTGTGGTTGTGGCGTTAATTGACGCTCGTTTTCTGATTTAGGAAAACAGTAGGAAAAACCCAACGACGAAAGAGAGATAACGTGGACTCCATTAATTTCTATGGAAACCGTTGATAAGCAGAACCTTGATTATAACTTCATTTAACTTTACTACGTTCATTGGAGTGACTTTTTATTACACCACGTTCAATATTGATCGGCGCATGATGCAAAGAAGAGAAATTGGTCTGCGGGCATGAAGCTTGTGGCAGCCGTTTTGTGACAAGAGAACGATGCTGTAAAATTGAACAACAAACAGCTGGTCAGGTGCATACCAGGATATATGCACCACTAAATATGCCCTTACATATATAACAATGAAAACTCATTTTAGTTGAATTTTTCTACCATAACTCAATACTTAATTATTATATTTTGAAGGTAACGGTGAAGAATAACGGTTTGTCATTTTCATTGTACAGGGTGAGTAAAAAGGATGTATCTTTAGATATGCCCTTGTCTCCCACAAAAACGGGGAAAGGTATCTAATGTTTTTTCTTCAGCCAACATTCGGTCTGGGTACATTTAGACCACAGTCAGTAGAAGTTTTACTGATGATATTCAGCCATGCATGAAAAGGTTACAAGCCTTTCTTTGTGACTACCCAAAAACACTACCAACACAATGTTCAGGAACCTCTTTCTATCAACACCATGGCAACAATTGGGCCTCTGGACAATGAAAGAAATAAAAGGAATAACAGAACATGATATCAATTAAATGGAATTACATGTATTGAACTGAAATTAATTTTCCAGTTCAATACATGAAATTGCATGTTATAATTAAATACCCTTCGGCTCGGGTAATTATCAGCATCAAGACTCCAACCGGGCGAAGCTACCGACAGGTTGCGGTAGCCTTGGCCGTGCAGGACGCGGTTCGCTACGCCGTTGAAATCACGCTGCAGGCCCCTTGAGCAACCCCTGGTGCACAGTTCAATTGCCTATCCTGGCAGTATATGACCCAAAGAAAGCCTAGGTCATCATGCCAGACATCGGAAGGAGAGGGAACAACAATAGCATTTCTCTTTGTTGTCAGTTTATTGAATTCTGTAAAGATCTTACTCCAGTAGTCTACATGCTACGGAGACCCGCTTTTGTACCATGCCGTATATACGGACTGTCGTTCCTTTCCGAAGTGCGCAGCTCTATTCGTTGTTGGCAATGATGAAGACGTTGAAGGATTGGCATGATGAAACGAAGGAATCGATAATGATTGTGATTAAAATCTTACATGTCAACCTTGACTCTGGAAATTGCTTTGATGCTCGTTTTCTGACTTACGGAAAACAGTAGGAAAAACCCAATGAAGAAATTAAGAGAGATAACGTGATGGACTCAATTAATTTCTATGGAAACCTTTGATAACAGAACCATGATTGTAGCTTTAGTCAAGTTTACTCCGTTTGAATGTCTGCTGGCTACATCTTACATCGATATTGATCGGCGCATGATGCAATGATACGAAACATCGGTCTGCGGACATGAAAATGATGGCAGCAATTTTGTGACAAGAGAACGATGCTGTAAAATTTAACAATAAAAACATATGCAACAATGAGAACTCATTTTAATTGACACTTTCTACTATAATTCAATACTTACTTATATTTTGAAGGTAAGAGTTAGCACGTAATTAGTGTTGTGGAACCCTTAATTGTTTGCGCCATTTTTAATAATGCGCACATTAGCTTATTCATGACGTGAACAGTTGAAAAGGACTGTCATGTTTACTGCCACCAAGCGTCTCAATGAGCCCTGCATATAAATTAGCCAATTTACATCAATGCTATTACTATT
Organism: Patiria miniata; assembly: GCF_015706575.1. Classification (NCBI taxonomy): domain Eukaryota; kingdom Metazoa; phylum Echinodermata; class Asteroidea; order Valvatida; family Asterinidae; genus Patiria; species Patiria miniata. The sequence goes on along the minus strand of NW_024037069.1, from coordinate 38,598,407 downwards.
CTTTTCTGATTAATTGTTAATGTTTTCTAGTATAATTAAGCTAATGTTTTCTTTTTTTCTACAACTTACTTTTCAATTTTAGAACTTGATTCCTGCAGTACTACAGTCATAAAGAAAGTGACCGAATTCATTTGAAAAGTATTCAAAACAATCGTGGCTCTCTCCATTTCATAAATTTCACGTAATTTGCGAACTCTTTTCTCGAGTTATGTCTATCTTAATAAAAAAAACCCACAAAATTCAACTGTCCACCACTGATCATTAATACCGTTCTGTGAGCTGATGAACTAGCATTAAACACAATGAAATATAATCGTTTTCCAACTTGTTTGATTGAACGAAATTTTGCAAAGGAAAACAGACAAAAATCGCCATCAATATTTCAGAAAAAACGGAGGTGACTTGTTCCTCAAATTCAAAGCACAAAACCTGACAGTATATGTTTCAGTCTTGACTCCAAAGATAACAATCTAATTATATGAATGCCTGTGTGTAATCTGTAATTCTCACTCAGCTCAATAGCTTCAATGACATTACAAGGACAGCTATCCAGGTCACTTTCTTTTTGACCACCGGCCTGTATAATTTAAAGAGTACTGTCCGTGCAAGTTACAAATTTCACCATAATTGTTTTTAGGAGGAAAAAACATATTCTTTGAAGACTGCGGACAGAACATGTTTAAACAACTGGTTTCTATATTCATTTAGCCACTTTTCTAATATAATATTGAACAGTCATAACAATACAATTAAATTATGTTAACATAAATAAAATGCCTGAAAAAATGAAATAAATGCACTACATCAATTTGTGAAGTTGATATTCCGTTTTGAGATATGCTTGCGGTTTTTAAAATCAACGTTCGATGTTTCGAATACTTTCTGTTTTAAATTGCATTTGAGTGAAAGATGTACGTTCAATTTAAAACAAAAATGCATTTTGCTTTTGGAAAATGCATTTTTTTTAACGTAGCATTATGTTAGATCTTGAAAAATACACATTCGAGTTTCAAAAATACATTTCGTTGTTTAAAATAATGTTTCAATGTTTTTGACTCTACTCCTGCTTCGTTCGTAGCGCATTATGGTCTGTGACTGTGACTATACTTAATTGGTTGCAGAAAAAAAATTGCGCGTGGCCGCTAGACTGGATGGATAGAAGTGAGAAGCTTTCTAAGCATGGTTTGGGCAGCAGTACACTCGCAAACGCGCGACTGGCCTTGGTGTGTTTGATATGGTACCTTGGTAACACTCGTCGCCATGATGAATTTCGCATTCATCAACCGAAGCATCACGGTTGGGTATCGCGAAATACAGCCAAATGTTGGATCTGTAACCTCGATTATAAGCTTCATTCAGCTCGGCCAGGGTGCAGGGATGCGCTGCCAGGTCGGAACAACCACTGGCCTGCCCAGCACGGTCGGCGAGCTGGTAGCTCTTGGGAGTGATGACTGGGTCTCGGTAGGTCATCGGGAGGGAGCAGCACAAGCCTGGAGACCGGGTGGTCAGCGGCAGGTCGTGGTAGGTCACTCCGGTCTCGGTCAGCACGGCCTGGCTGTCAGGATCAGCATACCATGAGGGAGGTGTGGCCGGGTAGCCCTCCTTGGAGGCGTGGTCAAGTTCCCACTGTAGGCAGAGGTGTTGGCCGGTCCTACGACACTCGGAGGCGGCTGATGCGTGAGTGTGGTACCAACATTCAGTCAGGCTTATTGGAACTGAAAAGATAACACCAAAAGGAGAAACGTAGCTCTACTTTTTTTTTACCTGTAGCCAGTGGCGTCACCAGACTTTTCAGTCTGGGGGGCACAGGGGGGGGGGGGGCACCAGCATTTGATGGGGGGGGGGGCACTTAGGTGGATACGGATCGCCGTCCTGGGGGAGGGGTCTAAGGGGAGGGGCCCCCTCCCCTTTGGAAAATTTTCGCATACGGAGGATGGGCTAGATGCAAAATGGTGCCACATTTGATGCTAAATTCGATCTGAAGATATCTCCAGAATTGCTATTTTTGAGGTAATGATTTTAACAACGCGCAGAATTTTGCAGAGGATAGGGGGGCACCAGCATTTGATGGGGGGGGGGGGGCACTCGGGGGCACTAGGTACTCCAGGGGGGCACGTGCCCCCCCCCCTCCCCCTGCCCCCCCCCCCCCCCCCCTGGCGACGCCACTGCCTGTCGCGCGGCAGAGGACAAAAGGGAGGATCAATATTCACTGAAATCTCTCCGCCTTCTTAAAAAAATAAATAAACCGTGAAAGTAGCTGCTTTGATTTAAACAAAAAATCCAAATCCATTTCATTGAAAAGCATACCCGAACGATTCCTTAAAAATGGTAAATATGTGCTTTTCAAAATTTCGTTGTTTTCTTTCCGAACTTAATTTACAGGAAAATAATGTCCTGCAACAAATGAATGTGCTTGTTTATTTTTGAAGGCCTTTATACAGTTGTAATAGTGGTTTTAAATTACGCGCTCCAGTTCTGAAAATGCGCACACTATTCAGAACGAATTAGGAGCGTCCCGCTCTTAATTCAAAAGTTGAAATTATTTAATTGATTACTTGTCGTGGGCAGATTGTTTTTCGTGCGATGTCTCACTGGAAAGCTCATAACTAATGTAATGCTAGAAAAATATCAATTGAATTTGAAAATCTATTTTTCAAGGTGCCACACCCAAAAAGCAGGTATACACCAACTTCCAAAATGAAATTTCTGAGGGTTAAATTTCAAACTGTAATAAGAACCACCTACTGCCAAATTAAAATGAAAATTAAGTAACTACTATATAGCAACATGACAAGTTTTTGTTGTCACAATCTGTCATTTGTATTTCTAATTACAAACGGAGAGCATTTTCTTACCTTCTCTTCCATTTGTGAGCAGCTCAGAAAAACTCGGCTGGGAAAAGAATATATGACATGTTTTGAGCTATAACGCCATTTTGGAAAAAAAAACAGAGTGCAAATTTATGAACATTTCATTATAATCCATACGTACTGAAATCATAATTGATGGAGGGACATCGCCATTTGCGCCCCCCCCCCATCCGATCACCGTCAATGTTCATAATGAACTTCTCTCAGAAACTCAAGGATCAATGGCATATCAATTAAGCGGTGCTTGCATGGATAATGGGCCCCCTAACAACACACTGGATACTATGTAATCAAAAATTGATTTTGGATATTTTGGATATTTTGGGAAATATACCAATCAACAAACACAAATTTATCTAAAGAAAACATGAATAAGCATAAAAAAATGAAAACTAACATTTACATAAAAGTCGTGTTAAAAATTCCATAGCGACGCCTACGTCTATTGCCAATTTTTACCCCCGCTACACGTAGTTGTATAGTCGAAGACATATTTAATATGGGTATAGCTCCAGACTTTAAATTTGGATGCCACATAATTGGAATGTCATGGTCTACATGGACTGTCGTTCCTTTCTGAAGTGCGCAGCTCTATTCGTTGTTGGCAAAAGTGATGACGACGATGAAGGATTGACATGAGACAAATGAAGGAATCGATATGATGATGATTACATTTCAACCTTGACTGTGGTTGTGGCGTTGACGCTCGTTTTCTGAATTAGGAAAATAGTAGGAAAAACCCAACGACAAAAGCGAGATAACGTGGACTAAATTAATTTCCATGGAAACCGTTGATAAGCAGAACCATGATTATAGCTTCATTTAATTTTACTACGTTAATTGGAATGACTTTTTGTTACATCACATTCAATATTGATCGGCGCACTATGTAATGAAGAGAAGTCGGTCTGCGGGCATGAAGCTGATGACAGCCGTTTTTTGACAAGAGAACAATGCTGTAAAATTTAACAATAAAAAAGGCAGTCAGATGCAGACCAGGACAATGTTTACCACTAGCTGTGCCTTTACATATACAACAATGAACATTTTAAGTGACACTTTCTACTATAATTCAATACTTAATTATATTTTGAAGGTGAGAGTTAGCCATGAGCACGTAATTAGTGTTGTGGATCCCTAAATTGTTAGCGCCATTTTTAATAATGCGCACATTAGCTTATTCATGACGTAAACAGTTGAAAAGGACTGTCATGTTTTTGCTGCCACCAAGCGTCTTAATGAGCCCTGCATATAAATTAGCCAATCTCATCAATTTTATGATTAATTGCGCTGTATTAATGAGTCAGTGTACATCAATGCTTTTACTATAATTTTCTGATTAATTGCCCTGTGTTAATGAGTCAATTTACATGAATGCTTTTACTATAAGTTTCTGATTAATTGCCCAGTGTTAATGAGTCAATTTACATGAATGCTTTTACTACAATTTTCTGATTAATTGCCCTGTGTTACTGAGTCAATGTACATCAATGCTATTACTATTATTTTCTGATCAATTGCCCTGTGTTAATGAGTCAATTTACATTATAGCTATTACTGTTATTTTCTGATTAATTGCCCTGAATTAATGAGTCAATTTACATTTATGCTATTACCATTATTTTCTGATTAATTGTTAATGTTTTTCTAGTATAATTAAGCTACTGTTTTCTTTTTTTCTGCAACTTTTCAATTTTAGAACTTGATTTCTGCAGTGCTACAGGGCGAGTCAAAAAGAAAGTGACCGAGTTCATTAGAAAAGTATTTAAAACAATCGTGGCTCTCTCCATTTCAAAAATTTCCCGTAATTCGCAGTACTCTATTCTCAAAAGATTAAAATCTCATTTGTATTTGAATGCCTATGTGTAATCTGTAATTCTCACTCAGCTCAATAGCCGCGCTTCCAATGGTATTAAATGGATTGCTATAAAAATGGGTTCTTTTGAAACATGCATAAAAAGTCGTTTATCCAGGGCACTTTCCTTTTGACCATCGCTCTGTATAATTCAAAGAGTAGTGTCCGCTCAAGTTGAACATTTCAAGATGAAGTTGTTTGGGGAAAAAATGTTATATGTAGAAGACTACGGACAGAATACAGAACATCTTTGAACAACTGGTTTCTATATTCATATTGCTACTTGTCTAATAACATTGAACAATAACAACATAATTAAATATATGCATTACAACAAGTTGTGCAGTTGATAGTGAGATTTAAAAATACTTCATATTCTCAGGTGAGATAAAACTGTGTTAACTGTCCCGTAATCAGTATAGACAATGTACGAACCTTGAGCGAAAAGATGAATCGTTAAAAAAGTAAATATGTTCGGTTTGAGCACTTTCTTTCGGTTTTAGCATGCGGTTGTTAAAACAACGTTCAATGTTTCGAATACATGCTGTTCTAAAACGCTTTTGATTTAAAGCTGTACGCGTTTGATTTTTAAAACTTGCATTTCGCTTTTAGAAAATGCATTCCTTTTATCAGAAATTCCGTTAGATTCAGTGGCGGCGCCGAACTCTGAAATGGGGGGGGGGGGGGTTCAATTGGGGGCCACGGAATTATTTTGGGGTTATTTTTTTTGGTGGGGGCCAAATGCCCCCAAAATACACGTTCGAGTTACAAAAGTACATTCCGTTGTTCAATATATTTTTGACTCTAACGTGCTTCGTTGAACGCATGCGCATTATGGTTTGTGACTGTGACTATACTTGGTTGCAGAAAAATAAAGTAATTGCGCGTGGCCGCTGGACTCGATACAAGTGAGAAGCTGGGTTTTTTTAAACACGGTTTGGGCAGCAGTACACTCGCGCACGCGGGTATGGTCTTGGTGTGTTTGCTATGGTATCTTGGTAACACTCGTTGCCATAATGAGCAGTGCATCTAGCAACTGAAGCATCACGGTTGGGTATCGCGAAATACAGCCAAAAACCCGATTTGTAACCTCGATCATAAGCCTCCTTCAGCTCGGCAAGGGTGCAGGGATGAGCTGCCAGGTCGGAACAACCACTGGCCTGCCCAGCACGGTCGGCGAGCTCGTAGCTCTGCGGAGTGATGACTGGGTCTCGGTAGGTCATCGGAAGGGAGCAGCACAAGCCGGGAGACGGGGCGGTCAGCGGCAGGTCCTGGTAGGTCACTCCGGTCTCGGTCAGCACGGCCTGGCTGTCAGGATCAGCGTACCATGAGGGAGGTGTGGCAGGGTAGCCCTCCTTGGAGGCGTGGTCAAGTTCCCACTGTATGCAGAGGTGTTGGCCGGTCCTACGACACTCGGAGGCGGCTGATGCGTGAGTGTGGTACCAACAGTCAGTCAGGCTTATTGGAACTGAAAATATATCAAGAAGGAGAAACGTAGCTCTATATTTGTTTTTACCTGTCGTGCGGCGAGGACAAAAGGGAGAATCAATATTCACTGACATCTCTAGCTCCGCCTTTAAAAAGAAAATAAACCGTGAAGGTTGCTGCTTTGATTTAAAAAGACAATTCAAATCCTTTTCATTGAAAAGCATATCGGAACGATTCCTTAAAGTTGGTAAATACGTGCTTTTTCAAAATTTCGTTGTTGTTTTTTTTTTCGGAACGAAATTTACAGGAAAATAATGTCCTGCAACAAATAAATTTTCTTGTTTATTTTTGAAGGCCTTTATACAATTGTAAAAAGTGGTTTTAAATGACGCGCCCCAGTTCTCAAAATGTGCACACTATATTCAGAACGAATTTGGAGCGTCCCACTTTTAATTCAAAAGTTGAAATTAATTAATTGATTACTTGTCGTGGGCCGATTGTTTTCGTGTGATGTCTCATTGGAAAGCTTATAACTAATGCAATTCTAGAAAATATCAAATGAATTTGAAAATCTATTTTTCAAGGTGCCGCACCCAAAAAGCAGGTGTACACGAACTTCAAAAATGAAATTTCTTAGGTTTAAATTTCAAACTGTAATAAGAACCACCCACCGCCAAATTAAAATGAAAATTAAGTAAACTACTATAGCAACATGACAAGTTTTGTTGTCATAATCTGTCATTTGTATTTCTAATACAAACAGAGAGCATTTTCTTACCTTCTCTTCCATTTGTTAGCAGCTCAGCAAAACTCGGCTGGAAAAAGAATATGATATGACATGTTTTGAGCTATTACGCCATTAGGGGAAAACAGAGTGCAAATTTATGAACATTTCATTATAATCCATACGTACTAAAATCATTATAGATGGAGGGACATCGCCATTTGCGCCCCCCCCCCCCATCCGATCACCCTCCATGTGCATAATCAATTTCTCTCAGAAACTCAAGAATTAATTGCATATCAATCAAGCGGTGCTTGCTTGGATAACTTCTGTGGATCCCCTAACAACAACACACTCAGTGATACTATGTAATCAAAAATTGGTTTTGGATATTTTGGGCAATATACCAATCAACAAAGACAAATTTATCTAAAGAAAAGATGAATAAGCATTAAAAAAAATGAAAACTTAGATAAACATAAAATTCGTGTTAAAAATGGGATTCCATAGCTACGACTACGTCATTTGCCAGTTTTCAACCCTCCCCCGCTACACGTAGTTGTATTGTCGAAGACATATTTAATATAGGTATAGCTCCAGACTTTAAATTTGGTTGCCACATAACTGGAATGTCATTCCTGATCCAACCCGTTAACATCACCATTTTCGACCCCTACCCTTAACCTGACATCTAACCCCATTAAACGTTCTATCTCAATCCCCCATCTTAATCCCAGACCATGCCTTGGATCCAACTTACAAAGAAGCACAAGACTTATTGATAATATCCTACCTGCTCCAGACCGAAGTAGTCGGTACCAGCTCTCTCAATCATAGCCATCGGGTATCGCGACGCTGTAGCCCCGTTCAACTCACACCGCCTCTCCCCCTTCGAGTAGTGGAAAGAGAAGCAGCGATCATCGATAAGACACTCCCTGCCGCACAGGACCGGCGAAGCTACCGTCAGGTTGCAGTAGCCGTGACCGGGCAGGACGCGGTTCGCTACGCCGTTGAAGTGACGCTCCTGACCCCACGAGCAACCCCTGGTGCACGGTTTCAATTGCCTATCTTGGCAGTGAGACCCAAATAAAGCCTCGGTCACCAGGCCAGACATCGGGAGGAGAAGCAGCAAAAGTAGCATTTTCTCTTTGATATCGGTTTATTTAATTCTGTCAAGATCTTGCTCCAATAGTCTACATGGACTGTCGTTCCTTTCGAAGTGCGCAGCTCTATTCGTTGTTGGCAATGATGAGGACGTTGAATGATTTGAATGAGGCAAAGGAAGGAATCGATAATGGTGATGATTAACTTGACTGTTACATGTCAACCTTGACCGTGGAAATGGCGTTGGCGCTCGTTTTCTGAATTACAGAAAACAGTGGGATAACCCAAACGACAAAAAGAGATACAGTGGACCCTGTTAATTTCTATGGAAACCGTTGATGAAGAGAACCGCGATTATAGCTTCAATTCATTTTACGTTAGACTGATTATTTACAGTTGGTTAGATCACAACGTAATTTCAATCGGCGAATAAGACGACTATGAAAATTCGGTCAGCGGATATAAAGCTGATGGCAGCCATTTTGTGACAAGAGAACGATGCTGTATTTTCGGACAAATAAAAAAGCTGGTCAGGTGCAGACAATGATATGCGACAATGAAAAACTCATTTTAATTGAATTTTGTTTTACTATAATTCGAGACTTAATACTATGTTTTGCAGGTGATAATGCAGAATCCATGTTTGTTATTTTCATTGTATACAGTAAATTAATACAGATGTTAGGTACATTTTAATCTTGCATTACATTTATCCAAGTAAAACATTACCCTTGTCTAAAGTTTAGCCGATAGTAATCTTTTGTATTCTGGGTTCCATAAACGAGACTCCTGTGTCGCCCAAAAACATGAGACTAAGTTTTATTTAGTTTATTTTCTACTTCCTTTACGATGTAAAAATAATTCATCTTAAATTTAATAATAAATATAAATATAATAATAAAAGAATTAATAAAAGAAAAAAAACCACAGCAGTCTATTTTTTCTCGATATCAAAAAAAAGACTCACTAACATTTTGGGAATCAAAAATTATTTCCAAATTGGTTCATCTTTCTGAGATTGATTAATGAAATCACACTGATTAAAGTACATTGACGTTTGTCTATTGGAAAACACTTTAGGGGCAAGAGAAACACAAAACACATTTGAAAAGAAAGACAATATTTGATAAGATATAATACGCAGCTTATTTTGAATCAAAATGCATGAGAGAAAATTTAACACGATTCTTTAATTTTGGAAGAGTTGATCAGCTGAGAAAAATGACTTTTTAAGAATAAACATTTTAGTTAATGTGAAATTTAAAAGGAATCGAAAACGTTCACTGGGTGTAGGCCTACTAGTAGTATATTGGGTTATGCATTTGTTGAGTATAAAAGGCTACGGTTTGGAATGAGAAACTTTGCATCATTATTATAATTTAAAGTTTTCAAAACTGAGTATTATAGATACATCCCTTTAGGCCCAATAACATTTGTAAATCATGACAAATGAAACAGGTAGGTCGTAATTAACTTAAAGAATAAATGAGGAAATGGTTCTCGATCATATCACGGTGCAGTTCATCTTGAAATGGAGTTTGACCCTGGGCGAGTTGTCGTGAAAAAAAGGAAATGACTGAGAGGAATATTAATTTTATTCGTAATTGACCAATGTAATATCAATCATATGTGACCGGCCAGACTTAAATTCCTGTAATTATGCTGCCAGGTTTGCTGTAAAAACTTTCCTTGTCGATGTCTGATATTTTTAACATATACGAGCGATGCGAAAGTTGTCGAAGCATTGCGAGCACCCTCTTGTGTTTTTCATTGAATATAGCATACTGAGGCCAAGTTCGGGCAAGGACCATTAGTCGACAAGTGGTTGATTTGTGACGTACCTTACGACTATGCACTGATAGCAACGTGCGAATGTCTCTAGTCAAACGCTGGTCGAAATGTCATAGCAAAACTTCTGGATCCTGGCTCTCTGCTAGCGTTATGAATGCGCCCGGCTATTCGTTACCAGCGAAGCAACCAACCCCAGTAGGCTGGTTCCAAATAGTCGACTAGCGTAGTCAACCACCGTCGACTAGACAGAGTTCGGGCAAACGTTAGTTAACCATTGGTCAACTATAGTCCTTGCGCGAACTTGGCCTGAGTTGCGTAATCAAGTTGCTTACGGCTTACGGCAGTGCGAACATTTTTTTATTCCTTGCAGTACAAGTTTCAAAAGCATAGGGATTCGGACGCACATTCCTTGAACTTGTTTCGATAGTTTTCTTGTAGAGTAAGCAAGCATGGGTAGGTCACTTGACTGCTTGTCATCGCTGCAGCCTGCATATTTTCTATATTTTGCTGAAGTCTGAGTATGTGGTTATGCCATGGTAAGCACGCTCATATACATACACATATTTTGCCAAACATTGTGAGGCATAGGGCCTAGGTACACAGGCCGCAACTGCTCTGCTACTGCTTGTGGTTAGAGAAGCCTTCTCGAGTATACCTGTGAATCATCCTTTACCCAACGTCCATAACATTTGGACTACCGAAGAATGACTGTCGTTTTGTAGGGTTTTTTTTGTAGTAATTAAATTTGATCAGTTTAGTGGAATTATATCCCAGTGTCACTTTCGAATTTTCTGCGTAACCTTCCCAGCTCGGTTACACATACCACATGCATTTTTCAATAAAGAGGGACAATAGGTTAAAGCGATGTGTACGTCACTGACCTATTCAACGGAGAACCATCTGGAATGAACTCTTCATTTATCTTGTCCGCTAAAATTAAGGTTGAGCAATAATGTTTATACAAGTGCAGAAGGCCATGGTTGCAGACCAGTAAAATAAAGGCCCAAATCATACATAAGGCCAAACAAAATTTGTTTTGTTGCCCTAATCCGACCAACCCAAAACTGGAAACTTCGGTCGTTTTTTTTTTACACTTCAAAAAATTAAATAAATTGTAACCTTTACCTTTACTGTTTCTTTGTTATGCCATAATTTTGCATTCCGTTACAAAACGTACATACCTTAATGGTAGTGCAGTGTGAATTTACCGTGAAAAAATCCCATACCGACCAACCCTCCTAATGTTTTCCATGAGGGCAACACAATTTTATTTGGCCTACTGTACTAATGCCACCATGCGCATGCAAATGGTGGGCTTTTGGGTTACTTGGTGGCAGCAAATACAACGGTCGTAATATTGTTTGCGTCATGTTGAACACGCGCACATTAGCTTAATCGTGACGTAAACAATTGAAAAGGACCGGTGTGTTTGCTGTCACCAAGCGTCTCAAAAGTCTCCCATTGAGCCCTGCATTAAATGAGTCAATTTACATTAATGCTATGCTACTACTAATATTTTCTGATTAAGTGGTATTTTCCCTAGTATAATTAATCTAATATTTTCTCTTTTTCGGCAACTTACTTTTCAATTGTTTAGAACTTGATTCCTGTAGTACTATAGGTAGAGTCAAAAAGAAACTGATCGAATTAGAAAACTGTCTTTTTAACATTATGTGGCTCGCTCCATTTCATAAAACTATCATGGGGATAAAGTGCATTGACTAGTAACTGTGAAATTATCACTTAATTTGCATACTCTATCCCCGAGTTATGTCTATTTTAATTTTTAAAAAATCACAGAATTCAGCTGTCCACCACTGCAATCATTTACCGTTCTACGAGCTGATGAATACCCATTAAATACAATGATACATGGACGTTTTCCCACCTCCTTGAATGAACGAAAACTTGTAAAGGAAAACAGACAAAAATCGCCATCAATAAGAAAGAAACGGAGTTGACTTGTATTGTTCCTTATACTCAAAGCACACCTGACAGTAAAAATAAGGTTTCAGTCTTGACTCAATAGATTAAAATCTCATTTGTGTTTGAATGCCTGTGTGCAATCTGTAATTCCTACTCAGCTGAATAGCTTCCAATGGCATTCCATGGATAGCTCTAGGTTCTTGATACAAATATTGAATGCTTCGAGTGGTGTAGTAAAACTAGCCTCCCTCGGTGATCCATGGACCATTCTATTTTCCCGAGGCGAAGCCGATGGAAAATAGAATGGTCCATGGATCACCGAGGGAGGCTAGTTTTACTTCACCACGAGATAAAGCATTCAATATTTGTTTTATAACACTTCACCCACAGATTCTGCTTGATTTTAATATTTTACATTATTTAAATCTGAACACAGTTGAAATAAACTTCAATTTCAATACAAAATTGGTGGAAAATGTATTTCTCTCTTAAAAACTAACCCTTCACGAAATGTTTGAACCCAAGTCTGCGGCGCGCTCTCTTTGGAATAATACGCGCTACGCACAACGCGCAACGCACACACCAGCATGCATTTGCACACGAATACCGCGCCGTGGAAATAGTACTTTGGTTGCTAATGGTATAGTACTTTGGTTGCTATGCGCATAGTACTTTTGGTCGTGCACAGAAAGATAGCAAAATTAGAAAGTAACATGTGACTCGCTCTCGGCCAATCAAGACACAGAATCTGTGGGTGAGGTGTTATAATAAAACAAGCATAACTTCTGATAGCATGGATCAATTTCAGTAATTCTTTTTTTGCAGATGAGTGAAGAACATGCTCCTTTAAGAAATACATTATGCCTGTATCAGATCTGATAGCTTTTTAAGAAACAATGATTAATCCATTTCACTTTTTGACTCAGCCTGTATAATTTATAGAGTTGAAAATTTGTTTGGAGAAAAAAAATCTAATTTGTAGAAGAGCACGGATAGAACATCTTTAAACAACTGGTTTCTAAATTCATATTAGCCACTTTTTTAATATAATGTTTTACAATCATAACGATACAATTAAATATCTGATAACATAAATAAAATGTCTGGAAAAAAATACATTACAACAGTCGTGAAGTTGCTGGTGATGAGGTGCTACTTAATATTCTAAGGTGACATAAAACTACCTGCTCCGCAATCAGTATCGACAATGTACGGACCGGGAGCGTTAAGATGAATCGTAAAGATCGAAAAGATGTTCGGTTTGAAAAAAAATTCGGTTTTTGCATGCGGTTGTTAAAAACAACGCCCGATGTTTCGAATACACTCTGTTTTAAAATGCATTTGATTAAAGATGTACGTTCGATAAGAAAAAAAAAGGATTTCGCTTTTAGAAAATGCATTCTTTTTATCAGAAATTCCGTTACATTCAGGGGCGGCGTAAGACTCTAAAATGGGGGTGGGGGGTCAATTTGGGGCCACAAAAATATTTTGGGGTTCCCCTCCGTACCGCCGCCACTGGTTAGATCTTGAAAATACACATTCGAGTTACAAAACTACATTCCGTTGTTCAAAATATTTTTTAATCTAATTGTGCTTCGTAACGCATGCGCATTATGGTATGTGACTGTGACTATACTTGGTTGCAGGAAAAAAGTAATTGCGCGTGGCCGCTGGACTCATACAAGTGAGAAGCTTTCTAAACGCGGCTTGGGCAGCAGTACACTCGCGCACGCGCAGTCGGTCTTGGTGTGTTGGCTATGGTACCTTGGTAACACTCGTCGCCTTGATGAATAGTGCAACCAGCAACTGAAGCATCACGGTTGGGCATCGCGAAGTACAGCCAGAAGCCCCTTATGTAACCTCGATCATAAGCCTCCTTCAGCTCGGCCAGGGTACAGGGATGAGCTGCCAGGTCGGAACAACCACTGGCCTGCCCAGCACGGTCGGCGAGCTCGTAGCCCTGCGGAGTAATGACTGGGTCTCGGTAGGTCATCGGGAGGGAGCAGCACAAGCCGGGAGACGGGGCGGTCAGCGGCAGGTCGTGGTAGGTCACTCCGGTCTCGGTCAGCACGGCCAAGCTGTCAGGATCAGCGTACCATGAGGGAGGTGTGGTCGGGTAGCCCTCCTTGGAGGCGTAGTAAAGTTCCCACTGAAGGCAGAGGTGTTGGCCGGTCCTACGACACTCGGAGGCGGCTGATGCGTGAGTGTGGTACCAACAGTCAGTCAGGCTTATTGGAACTGAAAAGATATCAAGAAGGAAAAACGTAGCTCTATATGATTTACCTGTCGCGCGGCAGAGGACAAAAGGGAGGATCAATATTCACTGACATAATCCACCTTTTTATAAAAAAAGATAAACCCTGAAGGTTGCTGCTTTGATTAAATAAAATGGAAACCCATATCATTGAAAAGAATATCGGAAAGATTCCTTAAAGTTGGCATATCTTAAGTGCTTTTTCAAAATTTCGATTTTCTTTTCCGAACGAAATTTAATGGAAAATAATGTCCTGCAGCAATAATATTTGCTTGTTTATTTTTGCAGACCTTTATACAGTTTTAAAAAGTGGTTTTAAATAGCGCGCTCCAGTTGAAAAACTGCGCACACTATTCAGAACGAATATAGGAGCTTAATTCAAAAGTTGAAATTGATTAATTAATTACTTGTCGTGGGCCGCTTTTTTCGTGCGATGTCTCAATGGAAAATTCATAACTAATGTAATGATAGAAAATTATCACATCAATTGGAAAATCTGTGTTTTTTAAGGTGCCACACCCAAAAAGCACGTTTACACAAACTTCAAAAATGAAATTTCTTAGGGTTCAATTTCAAACTGTAATAAGAACCACCTATCGCCAAATTAAAATGAAAATTAAGTAACTACTATAGCTACATGACAAGTTTTTGTTGTCATAATCTGTCATTTATATTTCTAATACAAACAAAGAGCATTTTCTTACCTTCTCTTCCATTTGTTAGAAGCTTATCAAAACTCGGCTGGCAAAAGAATATATGACATGTTTTGAGCTATTACGCCAGTTGGGAAAAATAAAGTGCAAATTTATGAACATTTCAATAAAATCCATACGTACGGGAATATTTATTGTTGGAGGGACATCGCCATTTGCGTCCCCCCGCCCATCCGATCACCGTCCATGTTCATAATACATTTCTCTCAGAAACTCAAGGATTAATGCCATATCAATTAAGCGGTGCTTGCATTGATAATGGATCCCGTAACAACAACACACTGGATACAATGTAATCAAAAATATATTTTGGATATTTTTGGAAATATACCAATCAACAAACACAACTTTATATAAAGAAAAGATGAATAAGCATTAAAAAAAAATGAAAACTAAGATTTACATAAAAGTCGTGTTAAAATGGGATTCCATGGCTACGCCTACGTCTATTGCCAGTTTTTACCCCCGCTACACGTAGTTGTATAGTCGAAGACTTATTTAATATAGGTATAGCTCCAGACTTTAAATTTGGATGCCACATAACTGGAATGTCATTCCTGATCCAACCCGTTAACATCACCATTTTCGACCCAACCTTTAACCTGACATCTAACCTCATTAAACGTTCGATCTCAATCCCCCATCTTAATCCCAGACCATGCCTTGGATCCAACTTACAAAGAAGCACAAGACTAATTGATAATATCCTACCTCCTCCGGACCGAAGTAGTCGGTACCAGCTCTCTCAATCAGAGCCATCGGGTATCGCGACGTTGTAGCCCCGTTCAACTCACACCGCCTCTCCCCCTCCGAGTAGTGGAAAGAGAAGCAGCGATCATCGATAAGACACTCCCTGCTACACATGGCCAACGAAGGTAGCGTCAGATTGCGGTAGCCGTGGCCGGGCAGGACGCGGTTCGCTACGCCGTTGAAATAACGCTCCAGGCCCCACGAGCAACCCCTGGTGCACGGTTTCAATTGTCTATCTTGGCAGTGAGACCCAAAGAAAGCCTCGGTCACCAGGCCAGACATCGGGAGAAGAAGGAGCAAAAATAGCATTTTCTCTTTGATGTCGGTTTATTTAATTCTGTCAAGATCTTGCTCCAATAGTCTACATGGACTGTCGTTCTTTCTGAAGTGCGCAGCCCAATTCGTTGTTGGCAAAAGTGATAACGACGTTGAAGGATTGACATGAGACAAATGAAGGAATCGATAATTATGATGATTACATTTCAACCTTGGCAGTGGTTGTGGCGTTGACGCTCTTTTTCTGAATTTTGAAAACGACAAAAGAGAGATAACGTGGACTCAATTAGTTTCTATGGAAACCGTTGATAAGCAGAACCATGATTATAGCTTCATTTAATTTTACTACGTTTATTGAAATGACTTTTTATTACATCACATTCAATATTGATCGGCGCATGATGCAAAGAAGAGAAATCGGTCTGCGGGCATGAAAATGATGGCAGCAATTTTGTGACAAGAGAACGATGCTGTAAAATTTAACAACAAAAAGCTGGTCAGGTGCATACCAGGATTTAAGCACCACTAGATATGCCCTTACATAATAAAAATGAAAACTCATTTTAATTGAAACTTTCTACCATAACTCAATACTTAATTATTATATTTTGAAGGTAACGGTGAAGAATAAAATGTTTGTCATTTTCATTGTACAGTGTGAGTAAAAAGGATGTCCCTTTAGATATGCCCTTGTCTCCCACAAAAACGGGGTGAGGTTACCAATGTTTTCTGCTCAGCCAACATTCGGTCTGGGTATACCACAGTCAGTAGAAGTTTCACTGATGATATTCAGCCATGCATGAAAAGGTTACAAGCCTTTCTTTTTGACTACCTAAAAACACTACCAACACAATGTTCAGGAACCTCTTTCTATCAACACCATGGCAACCATTGGGCCTCTGGGCAATGAAAGAAATAAAAGGAATAACAGAACATGATATCAATTAAATGGAATTACATTAAGGCCTATTGAACTGTAATAAATTGTCCAGTTCAATACATGTAATTCAATGATATAAATACCCTTCGGCTCGGGTAATTATCAGCATCCAGACTCCAACCGGTTGTAAACAGAGTGTTTAATAGGGAGGTTTCGCAAGCGAACGGATACGCTTACAATTACGTTTAGCTATCCGTATCCGTTTTTTACTTACGTGTAGCGAGCGAGATATGCGTGTCGTCTGCACGTTTGACGTCATACGCCACTCACTATCCGCTAAATGTGCAGACGACACGCATATCTCGCTCGCTACACGTAAGTAGAAAATGGATACGGATAGCTAAGCGTAAGTGTAAGTGTATCCGTTCGCTTGCGAAACCTCCCTAATACCTCCCAATCACATATTTATTCCCTTAATAAAGATGAAGATGAATATTACAAAAAGGCATTGACACTGACCGTGTTTGTTTTGTTTAACATGGTTAACATACTTCCCAGAACACGTTTATGCAGAATTGCTGTGTTAATAAAGCCAAAACAAATGCTTGAGATAACATGGCTTTTAAAAGTGAAATCGATTTACATCTACATATATCGAGGATTATTTTATATTTTGTATACATTTGGTTGTGGTGATTCAATGGAGAATGGCACCGTATTTTCGGCCGAAATTCTTTTCACTTGCGCCACAAAAGCTATCAAAACTGACCCCATAAAGTGATAGAAACCTGTCATAATTAAATGAAAAATTTATTCAAATGTCGATGATAATTAAAATAACAATGGAGAATTGAAGTATTCCACACTACTATGTACATCTTTACTATAGTTGCGATCAAGGGCGGTTCCAAGGTCACTGCCGGGGCGGAGGGGCTCTCACAAGTGAAAAAAGGCCTATATTGAGAACATTTCAGTCACTGCCGGTGGCGAGGCGCCCCTTAATAATAAATTCATGAAAATAGAAAATCCATACAGAGTAAAAAGAGATAAATCAAGTTGTGGGAACGAAATCGCAGAAATCTTCTGTATCGCTGTTTGCTTGCGATTTTACGAGTTTCCACTATGCACGTATAGGCTGGTCGTTGTTATAGCGCTTCCGGGTTTGGGGGGGGGGCGCCTTCGCCGACTGTCGCCAGCTTAAGTTTGTCTCTCAGTTCAACACAAGTATTGTCAGTCATCTCCAGGTTTACAGCATGAAATCAAGGACTGCGTTAATGCCACCATGGCGGCCATGGTTACCGATATCCCACCCATCGTCACAAAGACTGGCTCGTAGTGATCCATGACGTCACGAATCCATCCTGTGTTATAATGAAGGGAAAACAACAACGTTCACAAAACGATTGTAGCTAGGCTACATAGTTACTCGCCTTTTCCTTCGCATGACAATGTACATGAAGAATACAATGAATAAATTTGCCAGTACCCAGCATCCAAGGCCGCTGCATAGTTATCGCTTTCATTTTTGGTGAAGGAAACGTGTATTTCGCAAGGCATTATGGGCAGTTTAATGCTGAATGCCAATATAATGTCAGAAAAAAAAGAAAACAAAACCTGCGTGCGTGTTGTCTGGGTGCAGAAAAACGTGAATGGGTTAAAGGTGCGTTCGAGTACCTTCCCCAAGTCAAATTAGGTAAAGGCAGTCGAATCAACCACGAGAGCCTGGCTAATCGAATTCTCAAACACGCGCCATCATGATCCTCACGCGACGTCCGAAGTTAAGACGTGGTCCTAAGGCCAAAAAAAAAAAATAAGTCGGTCTCTGGTCAGTGCGCGCGTCAATTTTAATCATGCGCGTCGATCTTTTTTTTCAAAATGTTCCGCGGTAGCCCCAACAGCGCCCTCTATTTCCGCACCTCCTCAATTTTTTTTTACCAAAGAGCACCAAGGAATGGGAAATTGCACCAAGGCAAATGATCGAAAGCACCAAGGCAAATTATGGAGGACACCAATGTACATGAGGACACCAAAAAAGCAAAATAGTACCCACCTTGTCTGTACAATCCAAGCTTGAAGAAGAAAAAAAAGCAAAGAAAAAAAAAAAGCCGCGTGGCCGCGTCAATTCCGGAACTTTGGTCTGACCAGAGACCGAATATTTTTTTTTTTTTGGCCTAACCACTGATAACGCGCCCTTTCCGTCACCTGTAAAAAGTAAGAGCGTTGGAGTGGCGCACACACCCACGACTACTAGCGCCCATTGGCTAAACACGTCACTATGTACTACATTGTACTTCTGATTCAAAGGTTCCAACAGAGTAGACCTTTTCACTCGAAAATGATTATGCATGCAAATGAGGGCCATGACATTTTATGAGGCTTCTCTCAAAAAAAAGTCGATCCGGGTGAGCAAATAAGACGCACCCAAAGAAAATATGTCAAAAAAAGTTAAAGAAAAGAAATCGCCTCCAGGAGAAGGCGGTATAGAAACGAATGAATGAATCGATAGAAATGCCTACCAGCGATCGCTGCTCCAGCGAGTTCACCTGCCGACAGAGATACGAATAGCCAACTGTAGGCAGCAACGTGCTGGTCGCCAGTAACCTCATGCACCAGCACGAACGTCAGTGGATACAAGCTTCCCATTGCGAAGCCGGCTACTGAGCACAGGAATGCCATGCCCAAATAGGAAGACACCACAAGGGGGTTGGCGAGAGTAGATGCCGAAAAGATCAAGCACGATATAACGAAGAGAGTGGATGCTCTGACCATTCCATAGTCCACCAAAGGTCCGTGTCCAAGACGTCCCAGCACAGATCCGATGCCTCCAAATGTTGCCAGGAAAGCCGACGGACTGTCACCGAATCCTAACTGGATGCCTTGTGGAATGACAAATAAATGCCAACTGCTGAAGACAGCACCGCACAACAGAGTCACCGCTTGATACAGAATGAACATATGTTCAGTGAGAATTTTGGTATCGAATCGTTCGCGCATGATATCCAACATCTTCCCGACCAGCCTGTCTGGTTTGTCGGGTTCCCTCGGCGTCATATTATCCTTTTGGCTGCTCGGCACCACACTGTAAAGTGATGATCTAAGCGGTCGAAAAAGTGCTCCGCACACAACAAAGTTCAAGTTAAAGGCCCCCAAGAGCAGCTCTCCACCCGTAAACGTGCACGAGGTATTCCGTTACCGGCGGGAGAACCATCATCCCCAGTGGCCCTCCGGCAAGAGAAACGCCATTAGCAGCGGCAAATTCGTCTGGGAAATAATCCATAATGGCTTTAACAGTTGTTGCTTGTATCGCAGTCTCCCCGACGCCTGAGAATAAAAGAAATCGATAAAGTAATTTTAAGTAAAATACATTGAACATTTTCGTAATTTAGACAATTCTAACAGTGTTCACTGGACTGCATAATTATAAGCCTAAAAAGATATAGCTGGACTCTTAGTGTGTTTTCCCTTTAATTTGTTCAGTAGATTAAATCACTGCTCAAAGCGACTTTTCTGTGTATGTGCAAGTTATCCTTAAAGTATGATCATTTTTGGAACTAGGGTTTACCTACAAAAACCCGAGGACCTGAACAAAACCGTTCTCGGTACATTTCGTGTACAAACCTTGGAGCATGTCAAGAAAAAAGTTTCAGTTCTCTAACGCAGTTTGTTATACCTCTGTCTTGAATACCGTATTTTCATTGGCATAGAACGATCACGTGTTAAGTTTATAAAGGGTGCGTTCATTTTAACCACGAAAGCCGGGCCAATCGAACGCTCAACCACGGGCCATCACTATCCTCACGTGACGCCCTTAGCCAGTGGCGCACTCAAGGTTAGTCCCACGATTTGCCCTTGGTGATATGTACTGGTATGTGGCCTATTTTCGAGTAGTATTATAGGGATGTAAGTGGCGCCACAATGTCAAAATAGTCCCCCCCCCCACAAAAAAAACAAAAAAAACAAACAAACAAACAAACAAACAAACAAACAAAACCACCTTTTTTCCTGCGGCCAATAATTTTGGGCAACAATTTTTTGAACAAATTTACACTTCTAAAAAAATTTCAAAAAAATTGTGAGCTCTCCCCAAAGCATAATCCTGGGTGCACCCCTGCCCTTAGCCGTGGCCGTAGCCACTGACAAAACGCCCGTTTCGGATTTGGTCTTAGTTTGAGATTGACTGCCTCAAAAGTCGCAATGAACTCAATAAATGATTACCTTTGGAATTGAAATAAAGTCAACTTTTAAGTCCACTCGAGGATTCCGCTGTTCGGCCGCCATATTTGTCCGTTTCTAGGGGATGAACAACGCATGCGTGATGACGTAATGCCACCAGTGACTCTGCTCCACGAGCACGGTATGTGGTGGCTGACCCGGGTGAGCCCCGAGAATGACGTCAGAGCTAATCGAACGGCACGGGGCTGACCCGTGTCGACCCGGGTGAGCTAAACGAACGCACCCTATAAGTCACGGCACACTCTGTGGGATATGTGCTATGACTCTGTACCGTACGGTACGTGCGGCGTGAAACTCTTGTATCGTTGGTACCCAACGCTATCTTCACCATGTTTTCACACGTGAGTGGGAGCAGCGAACTAGCAGACGATCGGCTGTTTCGAGCACGCGACATGTATGTGAGTTGACTGTTGTGTTTACTGCTGTTTGTTTTCGTGATTTTTACATCAAAATCCAAAGAATCCAAGAGAGAGGTATAATTGTTGACTGTTGTGATGTGGATATCACATCACAGCAGTCAACAATATAAAGTATTAACATGTAGCTTGGTTAGAAAAAAAGTTTAGACCATTTATATTATCTTTGGTGGGGTTATCTTTAACACAATTCAGACGGATGATTTTTGAGTATGATAGCTTGGTTACTATGAAGTTTGGAGACGTAACTTACTAGAGAGAGCCAGGCATAGTCCCACCATGGCAATGGACGATGATATGGACGCGGCGGCCACTATGCAGATAGCTGCTACTGCCCCTCCTACCATGGTGATAATTCGTGCACCGTATATTGGTATCACAGCACCAACTAGGGGAACTGTGGTGCAAAAAAACCAGTGCGTGTCAATAAAAATGTAGCAGTTAATCCATAAATATTACAAAAATACTAGCACTGTTTTTTCAAAACTTATCTGTAGAGTCTGAAGGTATATTATTAATACCAGAGTTGTAATCAAGCCTTTTTTTCAAGTCAAGTAAAGTCCCAAGACAAATTTTAGCAAGTCAAGTCAAGTCTCAAGTCAATTTTTTCCCAAGTCAAGTCAAGTCTCGAGTCATTTAATATTTTAATTTTGGATGCACACACTACGTATGGGAACCAGTTTATGTGTTCGACGACGGAGCCGGAGTAGAGATGGGAATGGGGTTTATCAAAGCGTGCATCATGTAAGGAGGTTTTTAAAAATATATAGTTTCAAACATCACCTCTCAAACAATATTTGTATCTATAAAGAGTCTAAAAACGCATTTTGATATAGGCCTAATGTTTTCAAACTTGTTCCATCACGTTGAATGTTTCAAAGACGTCTAACAAAATGTCAGTCCGAATGTTTTCATCTTAATGCATGATGTGAATGTTTTTTGCTTTATGGCAGATTGGGGTAGCAGCCGTTTTCCAGTCGTTTAAACCCGAGTTGCATTCAGCACGCTTACGGTAAACCACTCAATGTGTACGTGTAGCATATGGTCTGTATGGAATGACCGCTCTATAACAACGGATATGGTACTCGGTACTCGGACTACGCGCGGCACAAACTTCACCTCACATGTACGAGGTCGAGTAAATACGTTGTCCACAACACACGCATATAGTTCTAGTCACCTTAATACCAGTGTCCTCTGCAGATGTTTATTCAAACTGCCTTTAAATCTACACTTACAGTGCAAATTCACATCATTATATGAGTTAAATAGGCCTATATCAGGAACATCGCCCTTAAGCAAATCCTTGAAGTAAACACGTGGGGACATCCCCCGGTCGTCACTGTCCATAGCAGCCAACCCGAAATCAGCGGCGTAGCTTGGCATCCTAGGGGAGGGGGGGGGGGGCTAGGAGGTAGGGGGCTGGCAGTGGAGGGGCGCCCAATTTCATCCGTGCTGAAACGTAGACAGGGGGGGAGCCTGGACACTATATTATCCCATGGGGGCATTGTTCAAAACCGTATTCATGGTCAATGTCAGACAACAAGTGGAGCTATTCGCTTTCCACGGGACGTTAAATAAACAGCCAATCTCGAAAACAGTGTTTTCGTAAACAAATAAACCAAGCAAACGTGAAACAACGCACTAATCAAATATGACTGCAGCTTTTCTCCGCCCCTTGCCAAATTTTCAGTGGGGGCGACGCGATTTGTTTTAAGGGGAGTAGCCCCCCCCCCCCCGGAACTACGTCGCTGCCCGAAATACCCTTTTTTTTTTCTTTTTTGACAAATAACAATCAAGCTAGGGTGGGAACAGGTTTAATCATTGACCTAAACACACACCTGATATGAATCCCAGTCCGATAGGCAGAATACAGACCAGGCCAGCAGCCGCAGTTGTGGTCGAAAACTCCTCAACGAAGAGTGGGATGAACACTCCCATCGCCTTCAATGTTCCGAGGGCGATGAAGGCAAAGAATGTCCGAGAGAGTAGGACCATCCATCGCCAGGATGGCCGGGGCCTTGCAGCTTGAACCATGGTCCTTGCGCGAGTCACAAAGAACAGCAGTTTGCCACCTACGTACGTTGAACTACATGCATTTCGGCCTTGTTAGTTAATGCACAAACTGCCTGGACGTGCAATATAATACATACGTCGTGGTTCTCTTGTATTGTATTCAAGGACGCCACCATTGAAAATATATTCATGAAGATAAGTGAATTTGCATATTCATTCTGATTGGGAGTCAGACCGGTCAGACATGAAGGGGCACTACTCGCCTCATCAGTGCTGAAAGGTACACAGGGTTGTTTAACCTGCTACGGCGTTCCATAAAGTTGAGTCAACGAACGACTTGATTTCCAGTTGAACGCATAGCGGTCCAGCAGGGGCTAGCCAGGACTTGTTTTTTTTTTCATTTCATTTCATTCATTATTTCGCAGGTCAAATTTACAATAGGTAAAACAAAAATAATAATATTACAGTATATTATTATAACAGTATAACAGTATAACCATAAAAAGACACATTTTAAAAAATACACATTAAACCTTATAAAAAGACTAAAACCCTTACACCAAAATAGTTGCACGCCCCTGCGGGATTGCTCAAAAGTGAACTAAATCACTGTCAAGTAGCTCGCCCATAGCATGACTAAAAACCCTATTTTGCAAAAAAACAAACATTATAGCAGACTAAGTACTTACACTGTAGCACAAAATCCCATGGGCGAAAAGAAAAACCCTTTAAAATAACACAAATTCGTGAAATTAGTGTAATAACTTTATATATTGCACCATATTAACACAGAAAAGCAAGGAAAACACCCCCAAGATAACTTAATATTAAAAAAAAAATTTAAAAAAAGAGATCATGGAAGTCAAACAAAAAATCAAACAACCGACAAACAAAACCCCCAAATATTTAAGCGACGAAGAAGCAACCAGTGCAAAACCAAAATGGCACTTCGTACACAACCAATCAAAGTGATCTTACTCAGCTGATAGTACAGTCAATTATCAGTTCAGTTTGTGGCCTCAAACTACTACAGTTCTCCCAAAATGAAGTGATTTCGATCAATAATTCTCTACAAAATAACAGTCGCTTTTCACTTCCGTGTTCGATACTTGGTTACTGAAAGAGCGCCCTCCATCGGCACTTGCAAAGAATGTAAACAAACGTTCATTCATAAATTTTTCTGTCCACAACAAACGTTACAAGACGTAGGCGTCGTCAACTTCACATTTCAAGGGGGCTGCATGACATCTAAAAGTTCACTTATTGGCACGAAACATGAGGAAGTTTTAGACCTATTTCTAATCTGCCATTTAAACCGACACATCGAGATTAAATCCCTCAGGGTTGATTTTCCAGGAATGTTCAAAGGAAAAGAGGTCTTTTCCCTCTAAATTCCGGTCTGATGATGAAATCAATTTTTTTGCGCACAGGTGTTGTCTGCATTATGATCATCATGTAAAAACACCTAAAAAGGGCCAACTGTATTGTGGATAAGGTTTAGCAAAGTCCCGTCTGTATAAACTTAGGGAGACATGTAGTTCACACCAGGAGTCAGCCAGTGTAACCTCAGTTTAGCAATGATAGTGTTCAGACCAAAGATCAGGCTATCCACAACGTCTGCGGGCAGGGTGTCCCACAAACGGGGAAATCTGACAAAAAGTGACTCATGAAAAGCTTTAGTTCTAGAATAATGGTGAATAAATTTAACCTCGTCAACGTGTCTAGGATAAAGGTTGATACAGCTCTCTGATTCAATGTCGAATTTGTCTATGCATTTGGCTACAAAAACAACTGGCAAGAAGTTTAACCTATTCGTTAATTAGGACAGACCCAGCTTGGAACAACGGATCGAGTACTCTATATTATCCCTGCTGGAATTTGGCAAATGACGTCTTGAAAGGCCCAAGCAGGAACGAGTATATCTCCTCTGAACTCCTTCCAATGATGTTAGTCGGGAAGGAGAACTTGAGTACCAAACTGGGGCAGCATACTCAAGAATAGGTCTGACAAGAAAGCTGTAAAGTGTCACAAGAATATAAGGGTCTTTACAGTTAACCGAGTCTTCGAGTAAAACCAGACATCTTAGTAGCTTTTGAGACAACTGAATTTACATGACGACTCCAGGAAAGATCTCTGGAGATAACCAACCCAAGATATTTATGGTGATCAACAAAAGCCAAGTTTCGAGAATCAATCTGATATGTGGGTCTATGTGGGTCTGTGTGGGGTTCTGGAGCGAGTAATAGACATCAGTTTACATTTGTCAATGTTAAGCTTCATATGATTGAGATTACACCAGGTAACTATGCTACATAGATCATTTTGTAATGTGAGCTCATCATACTTGCTATAGATAGTCCTATAAATCACAGTGTCGTCCGCATACTGCCTTAATTAAACTTGAATTTACACAAAAAGGTAAATCAAAGGCAAAGATATTGAAGAGAAGTCGGCCCAAAACAGACCCCCGAGGGACCCCAGAAGGAACTGGGACCCAGTCCGAGTATGACCCACAACTTTTGGAGGAGGACACTGTGACTAACGAGATCAAAGGCCTTCGACCAGTCCAAGTATATGACATCGATTCTAGGTGGATTAGGGATATCTAATGTTTTTAGCCCAATCATGATAAACAGTCGTCAGTTGAGTAACGCAAGACCTTTTTGGAAGAAAACCATGCTGACAGTCGGAAATGATACCACCTCTGTACATGTGATCAGTATTAAGATGTTTAGCTACAATTTTTTTCGAGACATTTACTAACCACAGAACAGAGGGAGACTGGTCTATAATTAGAGGGGTTGTGAGGAGTCCCAACTTTATGAATTGGAACAACATTGTCGAATTTCCATTCCGATGGTACCTTGCCCGTAGCAAGAAAAGAGTTAAAAATCTTGGTCAAGGGATAAGCTAAACTTTTGGCAGCCAATTTAATGAGCATAGGCGAAATGTTGTCAATCCCAGGTGATTTGTGAGCTTGGAGTTTATCCAACAGTCGCACTGCTCGACAAATCTTGGAAAAATATTACAATACCTGCGTAAGTATCAAATAAGTATAGAAGAGGGCGCTCAGGAACCATGTAATGTAAAATAGATGAAGTTGCAGTGATGAATCAGCATATGGGAAGCAATAGTAACCACTGACTATTGGGAACGAGGTTGAATAGGCAATATTTCTGAACCATGACGCTGTCAGACGACGTTTTCGGAATACAAACAAAACGAGATCCCAGGTCACCGACGACAGTTTACAGTGTTTTTTTTAGCTGTTAATTTTAGATTGAAATACAATTTTAAAAGTGCTGTCATGATATATTTACTGTTTTTAATTAAAGAGCCTAAGGCCCTCATTCGCTCAAATATGGCCAATGGAAGTAGATAATATGTGCTACCTGGTCCCGGGGTTACTTTATTTTCAACCTCGTTTCCATTTAGTAACTCCAGGGTGGGAAACATTATTCCTGTATCCTGATTCGCCACAGCAATAACAAGTAATGGAGTGATATTGTGTATTAACGTTCAATGTGATTTATTACGTACGCCACTCCACCTCAAACCATTCCCCATTTCCACTTTGCTTGTAATTTTTGAACATGCAGATGATCTAGGAGCCTACTCGATCGACACCATAGGAACGAGGTTGGATCATGCAAACGAGGTCGCTGGTGATGGGAGGTGATAGCCTATCACAGACCACTAAGCGATAAAACATTCACTCTCAGCTAAGCCTTTGAGTCTGAGGACTGATAAATGCCCTACGCTGATCTGGACTTTTGCCACGACTTACGTTGTACGGCTACTGAGCTGTTTAGCCATTTAAACAATAATTACCACCAAATCTCTACATGTTTTTAGCTAATTAAATAAAAGGAAGCATGCAACAGATTTTTGCAGTTTTCCTCAGCTTCACCTGTTACGCTTTGGCCAATGCATTCTTTAGACCCTACTGTCAAGAGAATGCAACCTGCGTCAGGGGTTGCTCGTGGGTCCTGGAGCGTTATTTCAACGGCGTAGCGAACCAGGTCCTGCCTGACAACGGCTACCGCAACCTGACGGTACCTTCGTTGGCCATGTGCGGCAGGGAGTGTCTTATGGATGATCGCTGCTTCTCTTTCCACTACTCGAAGGGGGAGATGTGGTGTGAGTTGAACGGGGCCACAGCGTCGCGATACCCGATGGATCTGATTGAGATGGAGGGTATGTTCTACTACGGTCCGGAAGAGGTATGAATTCACTTGTGTTCCTATTATAGATTTTTATGTCCATTTTAAGGCTTATGATGTCATGCGTAAACAAACAAAACAATAAAAGCAAGACGTGATCGGATTCCACGAAATTAATTTTAAGGACAAATTTTCACTAATTAGTTTTTCGCATGCAGTAAGAGGTGCGTGATTTGTTTAATTTGATACATATATACATGACATTGTATGTATTTATCATTAATGTGTACAGAAATGTGGTTGAAAAGGTTGGCTGTTCCAAACTAATTTCTATTGTGTCAAATTATCCACTGTTAAAAGGCCTCCAGAACTCAGGGGCGGCGGAATCGCCCCCCCCCCCCCAATTTACCCAAGTGTCTCTTTTGCGGACATAAATGTGGCCCCACGAGATGAAAAAAAACTGGCCCTCAAATTTTCGATAATTTGTTTTCTGTAACCATTTCCCAAAATGATATAGAGCGTTCTGATATGAACGAGGAATATGAAAACCAAGCCCCAAAACCATTACAATGCGCCCTGAAAATGGGCACATGATGCGTAGTTTGCATAATGGCCGATTTGAAGAGCGCCCCCTATTTTGGAAGACGGTACCAGTGACGCTTCATCAGGACGTAACAACTTCAGGTACTTAAAAAGAGCAAAATATATGACTTTCAAACAATTCCCCTCAGAAACATTTTCCGTTTATCTCGTGAGCACCGCATGGCGCTTTAAGATACAGACTGTCGAAGTGATTTGTAATATTCGGTCACATCTCACACACAAAAATCCATACTTTTTAATTAAGAGATGGGTTTCTGCAATTTGTACCGCAGTTGCATTTGAAGACGGGCCTTACTGTAGCTAGCGCTGCCATTGTTAAAAGTGACGCATGCGTTCCAATCATCAAGTCGAAAACGTACTGCGAAGCGTGTATTGTCATTCACAACTCGGAAAATCGATCTTTCCATACTTAAACTCCACCAGTGACGTCACCCTATTGTCCTAGCGCTCCATTAATTCGCACGAATGGAGCGTTGGAGGCGATACCTCTCCATTCTTTTGGAAGGTAATGATGCCTGCATCACTCCATTCCTACAAAAAATTGGAGCGGGAAATAAAGAAACACCAATGACCTAATTACTGTGCAAACTTGCACCTCTTTACTTACACCATTTCTCAAATGAAATGCTCTTTCATATACATTTTCGTAAGTTTACGTGAAAGTCAAGAACCATTTTTCCCCTCATATATACAGAATGCTACACCGTTTCTCAAATGGAAAATTATACCCTTTCTTTTACATGTTCGTACGTTCGTATAACATGGAAGTCAAGAACCCTTTATTTAAAAATCTTATACAGCATGCTACACCGTTTCTAAAATGGAATTTTTTGCAATTTAAGTCGGATAACTATTCGTATCCTCCGGATTCTTAGCCAATCAGAGTGCTCCGTCCAATTTTGGTGACAAGCTCCATATACTCGTGTACAAGGGTTTGCAGATGTTTCAAGTCAGTATTAGAATCGACGCACGCACATAATTTATTTGGGCCGAGGTTGCACTAAACGTTCCCGCAGAGATTAATCCCCAATCTCGTATCCGTATGGATGGTGCGTGTGACGTCATCACTTGTTGTGCCCTTTCATACGTGATGCGGGAATATTGATACGCATGAAAGTTTCTCGATTTTACACCAAACTTGTGCCGAATTAATGATGTCTTTAATTACCTCTAACTTTATTATATGACGCATAATACATCTCACATTGCCTTGGGAGTGATATTGAGGGTGATATTGCGGGAAATGTTGGGATTTTCGTAGCTTTTTGAGGCATGAAAGTTGTCTGGGTTATAGTTTGAGACCAGCGAAGCGTGATGTTACAAAGAGATAAGCCCTTTCCATCGTCCTGTTTGCAGGGCGGGGGTACGATAGACTTGAAATCAAGCCGGAAATTGGCTGGGTTTAGTCTGCCTGCGCCGCGCGGCTGCGTACCGGCACTGGCGTTGACAATGTGTACTATACGCATACAAGGGCGGATCCAGGGGGGGGGGGCCAAAGGGGGCCATGCCCCCCCCCCCCAAAAACGAAACCATTTTTTTTTTTTTTTATGTGACATCGCAAAAAAGGCAGGCAATGAGTACACCACCATCTTTTCCTCAAAAAAACATTGGTTAAAGTGGTCAGAAATTGCCTCAGATCGCACCACAGAGCATCTAGAATCCAAAAAATTTTCGGGGCCCTTAAGCGGGCCCCGAACCCCACGCCGTAATTTTTGGACCCACTTTTTTGGAGGACCAAATTTTTTTTTGGCCCCCCCAAAAAAAATTGTGTTCTGGATCCGCCCTTGTACGCATACAGTACCGTCCAGGCCGTTACGTGTAGCGTTCGTGCGGTACAAGCGGGAAATGTTTAGTGCAACCTCGGTCCCAATATGCATATGCGTAAAAAAAAAGACCAAGCCGGTAAATGTCCGGGTTTAACTGGCTTGCGCCACGCCGCCGCGTATCATACCGTACTGCCCGAGTGTAGCGTGCGGTATAAAAAGTTATGGAGGGGTTCGGCAACAAATCGTGGACAAAATACTGTGCACCTATCTGTATCCGTATGACTTTACACGTATACGCATACGTGTCAGGAATGCAAAATTCCCGACAATAAGGGTAAATTGTCACCATCATTGGGTCTCCAGTGTCAAAATAGTAGGCTACACACTCCATCCACAAGTTGTGCACCGAACATCGTGTGCCTTAGTTTTCAACAATATGAAGTTGGCGCAAAACTTGGAAGACGAAGAACTTTATCTTCGGGAGTTCTCCTGTATCTTGTGAAAATGCGCGTCATAAATCGCGTGAATATTCCTTATTATTATTATCAATATTATAATAGTCAAGGTAATCATTATATTGTCCTACTTGGCACTCAGATATTATTTTGACAATGCATAGCCACCACATCCTATAATTTACTCAGTGCAACTCATGAACAGTGGCTTTCACATCAATGTTTGTCCATGTGACATCCATTTACAAAAAAGGCCAAAATCTTCAACCAACGTTTTAACAATCTGCCACATTTAGAAACCTTCACTTACACTAAGAAACGCTCTTTCTTTTTGGCTTATTCAAAACAATCTGGCCTCGATGTTTTTGTACGTTACCTTGCAAGTCAAACTTAAAGATGTTTGTTACGTCATAGAAACAGGGCAAAAAGGTCATGTACTGAAATAATTGGAGAAAATAATTAGTAACGACAGACAAAAGAAAAACGCCGAATCTTTTGATGTTTATGGTTATTACTCTCTTCTGTTTTTCCCCCTTAATTTGTTTCAGCCAAAACTTGTTAAGCTCCTGGCATCCGGAAATAAAACAGGTATGAATTTGAACTCTTTGGTTAATTTGTGGGTAGCTAAACGATATACTTATAACTGTTTCCAGTTATTTGTAATTTCTTTTAAACTATTTAAGCGTAATAATGGTGGAAGAATTCCTGCTCTTCTTTCCTTCAGTTGAAAAGAGTTAACTTCATTTGCTTATAGCGCCCTCTGTTGTTATCCCTGAAGCCCGGTTCATACTCGGCGCGAAAGCGAAAGCGAACGCGAATTTGTGACGTCATGGCAAGTGTTCGTGCTGCGAATTCGTAAAAGTTGAACATGCTTCAACTCGGGCGAATTTCGCAGCGAATGTTTCATGACGTCACATTCGCTTCGCATTCGCTTTCGCATGAAGTATGAACCGGGCTTAAAAACCATCCTGGGGGCTGATCCGCTGCACGTCTTGGTACATGGTGTCCATAGCCGGCGATGTACATGTATTTGCTTGATCTGAAGGGGCGGGCAAGCCTGTTTAAACGCTGCGTTCGGCAACGCTTAATTAGTTTGCAGCCACTGCTTGATTTCGGTAGCTGACGGCTATAGACCAATCGACAGCCTTCATGTTGTTTCTAGCAAAAGGCTCCAATTAAATTTGCATAACCCAAGTTCGCTCTGGTCAATGGACGATAGTGTGGCTACCACTGGTGCCCCTCCGTATGGGCCGTGCAGGGATTGTGGGGGAATCATCGCATGAAATTTATTCCTCAGCAAATTTGTGTGATGGGAAACTCAGCTGATAACCAATCACGATATACATCGTGATATTTTGGTTTGACAAATACCCTGTGCTAAGCAGCTCTATGACATCAACACCTGAAACGAATATTGGATTATTTACTAGGTATTCCAAGCCTGACCGACTGTAGGTACCAGACTCACGGATCAGTCTCTCCTGAGTGCAGTAAGACAGGACAGCATCTCTGCCTGAAATGGGAACTTGACCACGCCTCCAAGGAGGGATACCCTGCCACACCTCTCTCATGGTACGCTGATCCTGACAGCCAGGCTGTGCTGACCGAGACCGGAGTGACCTACCACGACCTGCCGCTGACCGCCCCGTCTCCCGGCTTGTGCTGCTCCCTCCCGATGACCTACCGAGACCCAGTAATCACTCCGCAGAGCTACGATTTAGCCGACCGTGCCGGGCAGGCCAGAGGTTGTTCCGACCTGGCAGCTCATCCCTGCACCCTGGCCGAGCTGAAGGAGGCTTACGACCACGGCTACCGAGGTTGTTTATACTGGGGCTACTTTGCTACTCCAAACCGTGATGCAAGGGTTGATGGATGCACTCATCATAAGGACGACGAGTGTTACCAAGGTACCATAGCAAACACACCAAGACCAGCCACGCATAAGCGAGTGTACTGCTGCCCAAATCGTACCTAATTCCACGTGTCTCAGCCACATTTGGCCTCTGCACGTTTTTGGTTTTTAATCCAATCTGTTTATGCGCGATAGTATTATGACAATGCGAAAGTTTCTTTATGTAATAAAATACAAGTCGCCCTCCCTTCAGTTACAACATCGCGATTTCGCACAAAGGCGAACGCGAATTTGAGTCGTAATGGCAAGTATTAGCATTGGCGAACTTTTGTAAAAGTTGAACATAATTCTACTCGGGCGAATTTCGCAGCGAATGTTTCATGACGTCAAATTCGCTTCGCATTCGCATGAAGTATGAACCGGGCTTAAGGCCCCAACTATACAATCGGTCCCAACTATATACATGTAATTGGGATGTCCCAACTAAAATGTTGCAGTCAAGCCGGCCCAACTGCAACACTCATTAGGCTGTAACTCTGTGCGCTCACTCACGCGTGGCTCATTAGTGGGTGCGTTTTTACCAACTACATCGATGGCAATCAGTATTGAAACCCAGTATTATCCATTCATAGCAACCATAATAAGCAACTTCACGGTCGTCTTTGGCAAGTTTGTTATTTTGTAATCGCTTTGTGCAGCCAGTTGAAAAAGAGAGATAAAGTCCGAATTTCAAAACGTTCAAATTCACTTTTTTTTCTTCTAATTTTATATTTTCTTCTCATGTTTTTATAAAAGTTAAGTCCCAAACGCCATAACGTACACCCATATGTGGATGTCGTTTGGGAGAAAAAAATTCGCGTCCCGCCGATATCCCTGCTTCACATTTCAGTTGGACCGCGCAAACTGAAACACTTTAGTTGGGCGGTCCCAGCTGTTGATGGGTTATAACATAGTCATTTAACTAGTAAAAACGCCAACGGCAAAATAGCGAACACAGATGAAGTTGGTTCGTGAATTTCTTCATGAATGAAATTCGATGGCAAGAAAAAGCCATCAGTTTTGAAGAATTATTTGGTGTGTTTTTTAGCTCATTTAGTCAATGCTTGCATCTATGAAGCAGCATAGTTGCATTTTCTAGACGTTTTCTTCAAAACGGCAGCTAATAAGTGATGTCATTTAATCATATTTCAAGTATCAATTTTAATGATATTGAATTATATTATCTTTCTATTTTAAGCATTGCGACAGTAGAGATAATCTTATTTAGAGGACTGATTCGAGTTTGTTTACTTAAATTTTCAAGTGATCCACATGGTTCTAATTTATTTTCGGGCAACTTTTACAAAACCATTTCATTGATCATGTTTTTTTAAAAGCAATACATGTATATTCTGATTAAAAGCCATTGAATCCAAATGTCGTTCTTCATGATCCCTGAAATAATCTTATTCAAACTGGCATTGTCGTTATCAGTTCACGTTACTTTGGGAACTTCATTTGAAAGTTTAAAAAGATTAGAATTTATTCATGTTGTTAAACATTTTGCATCGATATTGCATTCAATTTTTAAGTAGAGAGACAGGGGAAAAAAACTATCAACACATCTCACAGGCGAACAAAATGCAATCGGATTTTCTAAGTGTGTATAGATATCAAACAATAATTTTAAAGCAGCCAAAATGTGAGCCCCGAAAATAAACTACAATAGATTCTAAAATTTACATATTCAATAAGATAGTGAGATGAGGTTGTTTTTCTTAACTTTTTTGGCGAAGGCTCATAGGTCATCTTCGTTTTGTTTAATAATATTTGATATTGTCGGTGATGTCACTTAAGACAGCCCATATCGCAGTTAATAGATTGATGTGCTAAGTATGGAATTAAAATACAGATTATTGCATAGTGTTGTAAATTATGCTTGATTTTTGAGCTTAATTTAATATATAAGTGAATCAGAACAAAAGGAAAACGGAATGCGTTGACCCCGGGAATTGCAAAATATTTGGCAAATTCTTGAAGTCAAAACGCTCCCGCGACGATCACAACTATAATTGGGAGTGATGGCATAGTTGGGACGTAACTTCCTTTTACGTTGAAAGATATAGACTGGTCTGACAAAACTTGGCTTGGATGGGTTATAACATACCTTAGTCATCTTACTAATATAAAACACCGACGGCAAAATAGCGAATACGGTTGAAGTTGGTTCGTAAATTTCAACATGAAGGAAAATCGATGGCAAGAAAAAGGCATCATTTTGAAGAATTCTGGATTATTGGGGGTCTTTTTTTTAGCTAATTTAACCGATGCTTGTATCCATAAAGCAGCATAGTAGTTTCTAGACGTTCTCTTTGAAACGGTAGCTGAAAAGCAATGCCTTTTAATCGTATTTCATGAATCAATTTTAATATATTGAATCATTACATTTCTATTTTAAGCATTGCGGCAGACAGATACTGTTATTTAGAGGACTGTGGTTCGAATTTTTCAAGTGATTCACACTGTTCTTATTTATTTTCTGGCGACTTTTGCATAACCATTTGCTATAATTTTTTATTTTATGAATACGGAATACTCATATACATCCTGATTGAAAAACATTCAATTCAAATGTTGTTTATGAACATCATCCCTTAAATAATCTGATTCAAACTGGAATTGTCCTTCAGTTTTCATTTCTTTTGAACTTTTTTTGTAGGTTTTACACTATTGTTTTCTCTAAAACATGATGCAACGATGTTGCACTCAATTATTTAAGCAGACAGACGGAAAAAGAGAACGCGTTCGTCTCACCTCACAAGCGAACACAGAGCATCATTTCTGAAACGTTTGACAACATGAGGGCGCTGTTGGCATTTAAGGCAGCCCATACCATAGAACGCCATGGCCCAGTGGTTACGGTGTTTGACTCACGTACGGATATGGTGCGTGGGTTCGAATCCCGCCAGGAACACGGTGCATGGGTAAGACACTTAAATACAATTGTTTCCCTCCACCCAGGAGTATAAATGGGTACCTGTGTGGGTCGAGGACCGATTGGGCGCTGATATCGGCTGCCGCGTGGTCCCGTGGCCTGCTAAACGGGGAAATAAGTGTACAGCGCTTTGAGATTGCTAATACGATGGAAAGCGCTATATAAGCACTACGGTTATTATTATTGTTACTATTATCACAGTTAATGGATTTATGTACTAAGTATGAAATTAAAATATAGCTTATTGCACATAGTGGTAACTTTTTAGGTTTTTAACTGAAATAAATGTATAAGTGGATAAAAAAAATGGAAACAAAAAAGCGAGTTAACCACTGGTGCAAAATTTTTGAACCCTAAATGCTTCCGACGTGGAGGCTTCTGGCCCAAGATATTACATATTTGCTCTTTATTGTGGAAACTGACATTAATATATCTCACTGTAAAAAAAAAGGCCGTTACTGTCAACAAGTGCGAGTGCCCAGTAAGCTCTGGCCGCCTTGCAAGAAAGTCTTGCATGAAACGATTGTGCGTACAAGCCCGGGCCGTCGTCCCACGCGAAAATCACGCTCTAAAAATTGACCAAAATAAGCCCTCTAAAGTTTCCCATAAAAAAGCGCGCTATGTACCACGTGGCTTTAACATTACTGCACATTATCTTGCCTTCATTTTCAAAATGTTCATAAACAACTTTACGAAATGCTACGAACAATTTTTGTGAAGTATTTCATTTTTGTTTGCTTTTTTCTTTAAATACAATTTGGTATTTAAATTTTATGCATGGAAACCTAAGGGGCTGTTTTTGGTAAATTTTCCGGGGACAGACAATTATTTGCAAAATAACCGCGCATGCGCATCGATCGAGACAAAGCCCGTTTTCCGATTACTTTCGTCAAGAGTGCATATGAATACAGACTACGGCATGGCATTCGCAATGTTTTATGCAAAGTGGTCCGTGTAATCACCGGCGCATCCACTGAAAGCTATTTCGTTCGCATGCGCCGAATGCGCCGGTGATACCACAGACCACTTTGCATAAAACATTCTCACTCTGGAGTCCGAGGATTGATCTCCTGATGCTGATCTTTACTTTTGCCACGGCTTACGTTGTCCGGCTACTGAGCTGTTTAGCCATTTAAACAATCATTACCACCAAATATCTAGATGTTTTTAGCTAATTAAAGGAAGCATGAAACAGATTTTTGCAGTTTTCTTCATAACCTTCGCCTGTTACGCTTTGGCCAATGCATTCTTTAGTCCCTACTGTCAAGAGAATGCAACCTGCGTCAGGGGTTGCTCGTGGGGCCTTGAGCGTGGTTTCAACGGCGTGGCGAACCGCGTCCTGCCCGGTCACGACCACCGCAACCTGACGGTAGCTTCGCCGGTCCTGTGCGGCAGGGAGTGTCTTATCGATGATCGCTGCTTCTCTTTCCACTACTCGGAGGGGGAGAGGCGGTGTGAGTTGAACGGGGCCACAGCGTCGCGATACCCGATGGAACTCATTGAGATGGAGGGTATCTTCTACTACGGTCCGGAAGAGGTATAAATTATTCACTTCTGTTCCTATTATAGGTTTTTCTGTTCATTTAAGGCTTGTGTCATGCATAACTAAACAAACAAAATCAAAGCAAATGTGATCGGATTGCAGGAAATAAGTCTTAAGGGCAATTTTTTAAAAATTTGTTTTTCGCATGCAGTAATAAGTGCGTAATCTGTTTATTTTTATACATATATAATTATCATTCATAATTACCTTAAACAGTTTATACCCATTCCTATTGGTCGCGAGCCCGTCAAGTGGCCGGTCTTAAACGATTCATAAAACACCGGTTGGCTGGTCTTAAACATTTTTCCAGTGCCACATGAAATTTCTGGTTCCTCAGAATCTGGTTCCTCAGTTGAAACCAGCACACACACGGAATCTGCAATGTCTTCAGAAATAATGATAGCATCATTTTAATAAAGTTCTATTGTTGCCAAATGTGCGTGGGTGAGGGTGTATGGGTTGTTGGCTGAGCGCATGGGAGCATTTTTATTTTGTTTGCTTGTTTTCTTTGATTTTTTTTTATTATTTAAATATTAAATTCCTTTGTGTGGAGTGGGCGTGGTTTTCTTGAAAAGGGTGGGGAGGAAATGTTTCTTGGTCATTGAAGGTTTTACTTAGAAGGCTCATGTCTTTAAAGGATACCCCCATCCACCGCCACCCCATCCCCACCCCTAACCAACCACCCACACCGAGTACCCCCTTCAACAACAACAACAACACCCCCCCCCCCACCACCACCACCACCACCACCACCACCACCATTCCAGTTAGGGTTACGTTTCACAAAGGTTGCCCTCCGTTAGGGTTACGATCCGGTAGGGTTGCCTCCCGTTAGGGTTACGATCCGGTAGGGTTGCCTCCCGTTAGGGTTACGATCCGTTAGGGGTGCCTCCCGTTAGGGTTACGATCCGGTAGGGTTGCCTCCCGTTAGGGTTACGATCCGTTAGGGGTGCTCTCCATTAGGTTTATACCCTCCGTTAGGGTTGAAGTCGGCCTGAGCTAGGGTTATATTACTGTAGCCAGTTAAGTCTGAATATCATGTACATGTACATCAATAATGCACTTTGGATGAGGCTATGCCCTATCCAGGCCTTATTCTGTTCACAATCCAGAAAACTGTCTCCCAAAGCTAGTTTTTGTCTCTTTATCGAGTTCTACGACGAACGTAAACAAAAAAAACTGTATTCAAGTCCCCCGCCCGCATGAGTACTGGAGGCCGCCATTTTGAAATATATATATAGGGTCCACTGTACTAATTCAAGCCCCATTGAAAACAGTGTAAAATCAACAAAGTTCAGGGCCAAGTAACATGCAAGCCAACATCACTGGGATTTCTGAAACAAAAATTTAGTCATTGTCTTGTCTTTCATCTTTTCATTTCTTTTCAATTTTACGTACCGTAGCCAATTACATTTTTAAATATTCACACCCAAATAAAATCACCTGCCGAAAAGTGATAGTTCCCGAGCCTGCATGTAGCCATTTTAAGAGTGGCACCCTTCCACTTTCACAGGCAAATAGGACCCATTTTGTCGTCCGTGATTTTATCAAGCCTGCCCTCAGATGGAAGCCCCAAAACCAGGGAGTTGATCCTTGGGTATATTTAAACAATTCCACCGTTTTTAAAGCCAAACGGTCTCCGTTTTCAAAAGAAATTGTGGGGGCACTTTTTATGCTAATCAGCTGGCGTAGAAATTCTCGCTTGAATTAGGTCTGTGCACCCTATAAACAGATTGATTTTTTTTACCTGACACAAAATGAATACTTATTGGTTGATTGTTCGCAATACTCACGTAGGCTCGCGCAATACTACCAATGGGTCAGTATCTAGTCCTAAATTCACACTACACCAACACAGCTTCGTTCTGCGCCACATCGCGCAGTACACGCCACGCGCGCTCCAATCTTCATATGGAGTTGTTTCCGACAGCTTGCGAGAAGCACATACCATAACATAGCGAGAGGGGTGGTTAAAAAACATGAAGTAAAATTGTTGATCAAAATCGTTGGAAATGTTTTTTGACTTCTTTTGACTCTTTGACCGAAAAGGTATTTATGCATGAGAATAAATATGTGCTTGGCCGGTAATAAACAAGTCCGTTTAAGACCGGCAGAGGGGTCTGGTCGCCAATAAGATCCCTCGCCTTCGGCTTGGGCTATTATCAGCGTCCATGCATCCGGTCTTAAAGTTAAACCAGCCAAGCATAATTTTATTTCATACAGATATGTGGTTAGAAAGGTTGGCTGTTGCTATATAATTTTCCATTGTGAAAGATTCTCAGCTTGATTGAGGGTCATTTTAATCATTAAACTGATTCTATTTAATAACAAAAGTGTACGGTGTCGGTAACACATTCCAACACCTCTATACCTCATCTGCATCGACTCAACGTACGTGCAGCCATTGCATATTATCCAAAATCATTGTTTGGATTAAATTCAAGAAGTCTAAATGTTTTTCTTCGAAGTTTGAATTTTAAGCTCTTCTACAATATCAATGAATTGCTCAATCAGAACACTCACTTTTGCTTTAATCATTCCAAGATCTGTTAACAGTAATAATATGAATCAACTGTGCAGGTGTAGGCTTACCTAAACCAACTAAAGGTACATGTCCCAATAGACACTTTTATTTCTAACTTTTCTAGGCCTGATTTCATTATATAATTTCTCCGGACTCCATCTTGTATGAAGGACCATCCATCAAACAAACGTTCTTTCTAAAATGTTCGCTAGCAGCAGTGCCGTCGTTGTGAAATAAGAACCATATTTATAAAATATACATGCACAGAGAGAACTGTGCTCATAGTTTTTGGTATAAAATGTACCGAAACTAACTCGTGTTTCATCCATATCCACCACACAATGTACATATCGACCGTATCAATAAAGCCACACACCTTTAAAGTTTCTTCAATATTTATGTACCCTTGTACCAATGAGGTTGACGTACATGTAAATGAAATCAAGTGAATTTTTTGTAATATTAACGGATTCAATGCATTTTTTCAATGCACTTAATTGGGAATTTTTGTCTGAAATTTTCGAATACTGAATTACGTTTTGTTAATGATGGGTATTATAGGAACCTGAAACTTCTTGTTGGTGGGTGTAAGAGTGTGTGGGTAGATTTAGGCATATTTTGATACAAATAAATATTTCCAAAGTAAAAAAAAATCAAAATCCGATTTAAAAATTTTTTAAATCTGATTTAAATCCATGTACAAAAATCAAAATCAAAACATCGCCAACCCTGATGCAGACTTTCGAAATGATTTGTTAATATTCGGTCACATCGCACAAAAATACTAAGAAAAAAGTTAGAAGTCGTAAAAATCAATAGTTTTTTAGAATAAGATTGCTTTTCTTTAATATCTACGGCAGTTGCATCGAAAGAAAGGCCTTATTGCAGTTAGCGCTGTCATTATTGTCACAATGACGCATGCGTTTCAACAAGGAGTCGAAACTGTACCGCAATTTGAGTGTGTATTGTCGTTCATTACACAAAGATCGATTTGTCTATCCGGTTCGTTAGTGTTTCTGCACGATTGGAACCGGAAGTTAACGCAGTTCGAGCGTTTGCAGCCAATGGGCGCTAGTAATCAGTGGTGCGTGCGCGTGTATGACGTTTTTACTAACGAGCCGGATACAGAATATTGCCCGTGAGTCGTCTATCTCATACAGAACGAATTGTGTTTCATTGCAGGCTCTGGAGCAAAATATTGCTCGTTTTTTTCTGTATGACTTGTGTTTCCTTTTTTATACATCAAAGGCAGATTCGCTGTGTGTTTTTTTTAAGTTGACGTGCCCCTGCTTTCCAACTCATTCATTTTTTTTCACAATTTGTATATTTTGTATAAACAAAACGGCTGTTTTGTTCGCTTTTTGACGTTTTCAACCTTCTGAAAATGTGCTTTTATTTCGGGTTGCTCCGCAACAGATAAGACTGAAAAATTGTTGTGCCCCAAATAATTCGAGATATGTAAAGTAATTCTTTCAAAACTATTAAAACATGGGAGTTTTTTTTCTTTTCGATTACTCATTCAAAAAGTAAATAATTATTATTTTGCTGGAAAAATATATTAATTTGAAAAAAAAAGGTTTTTAGGGTTAAACTCGAAAACAGCACGGGTAGAACAACTTTAACCTAACAGACAGGTGAGGGCAAGGGGCCAATACTGTTTCTGCAATCAATTAAAGTCAATGGCCATAATACACATGCGTCCGTTAATAGCAAAATGTTTCTCTTCCTTTAAAAAAATCCTCGAGAAAAAGGTGAATTATTGTTATCGATCAGGAGGACTTGATTTTAGGAACGAAAATTCACTCAGTGGGGGACTGAAAATGTGAAAAAACATTATACGGTCAATGACAGTCTGCAGACAAAAATATTTGCAAGCTGTTTGACAGAGGCATGCGCGATGTGTCACCGCAAGTGTTTAATTCTCGGGTATACTTTTAGTTCTCTTTGACAATATAAGGGTACATTGAAAACTTATCTCATCTCACCACGTACTTAACGTTTCATTCGGGAGTTGTCCTTATTCAGATATTTGACAATACATACCGCCATATCCCAAATTTACTCAGTGCACCTCATAATATGGTTGTCCATGTAACATCCATTAGAAAAAGGCCAAAATCTTCAACAAACGTTCAGACGATCTGCCACACTTTAAAACCATTTACTTACACACAGAAACAGTTGTTTCGCTTCTTCAGCCACTATCATAGACTGTCTGTATTTGAATGAATCCGCCACCTTGTACGTCAAAGAGGGTTTGTTACATGACACGCAGTAGCCTTTAGTCAAGTCCCACGCGCTTATCCGGACACGTGACGCACCCCGGATGCTGGCACGTAAAAAGACTAGCACGATCGGCGAAGCCACTCGACTGGTCTTTTTTCGTGCCAGAATCTGAGGCACCACGCGTCCAGGTAGACACGTGCGCCTTGACTACAGGCTAGACACGCAGCGGCGGCGGAACGGTTTTTAAACGAGGGGGGGGGGGGGGTAGGGGCACTTGCTCAGTAAAAGACATCTTCCGTCCGCGCAGCCACGTATGCAGCATTGGTACATCCGTGCTGAAATGTCGACGCGGTTTTTTTCTTCACTGGTCATTTGGCCTCCGTAAAATCAAATACTTTGCGGGGGGGGGGGGGGGTAGTACCATCTTCCAAAATTGGGGGCGCTCTTCAAAACCGGCTTTTATGCAAACTACGCATTATGTGCCCATTTTCAGGGTGCATTGTAAGGGTCTTGGGGTTTGGTTTTCATATTCCTCGTTCATCATAACTCTCTATACCATTTTGGGAAATAGTAACTAAAAACAAATTATCCGTAATTTTAGGGCAAGTTTTATTTTCATCTCGAAGGGGCACATGCTCGAGGGGGCACATTTATCTCAGCAAGAGGGGCACTTGGGTAAATCTAGGCCCCCCCCCTCCTTCCCGGTTCCGCCGCCCCTGATGACACGAACAAGGCAGATGAGATAGGTCATGAATAATTATTGGAGAAAGTAAATTTGCATGCACAAATATCCGTTTCTTTTCCCTCGTTCTCCTTTCAGCCAAAACTTGTTCAGCTCCTGGCATCCGGAAATAAAACAGGTATGAATTTAAGTCTTTATAGTTAATTTATGGTCTGCTGAACGTTTTACTCAGGAATGCTTGTTTCCGTTCATTTGTTATTTCCCATCCCTGTGAATAATAAGGCCATACAAAAAAAATGGTGTGTTTACGGTAACTCGACCGACCTTGATTTTTTTTCTGCCAAATTGCCGACCTCAAACTTTTTATTGCCATTTTGAAGGTTTTGATAATTTTAAATGAACAAATTTCTAAAATTTCAAGTACTTTTAATTATTTGCCACGAACATAAACCATTTTCCAAACTTGAACCTGACAATGATTTGACACAAACATACCTGAGTTAAACGTGCGAAAATCGCGACAATCTCAACAATTGAATTCTCAAACTACATGAAGTATGATTATTTTTGCACAAATGCATCGGGGTGAATTGCCTGGCCGACGGACGGCATGGTTCTCCCCATATACGCTATTTTAAAAGGCGTGTAATTGGAAGCAAAAGGGATTTTTTTCTTCACCTTAATTTCTGAATTTGAAACTTACTTGTAAATGTAATCCATAGGCCCTACTTTTCTAGTTTAGGAAGCTTTACCACAGGTTGTGAAATGTTGATTTTTTTTAAGTTAACAATTTGATTTTTTCCTTTAATTACAAAAATATTAGTGGCCTTACAAGATCTCCTCTGAATTTTAAGGACATTTCTTAAGTTAAAGACCCCCGGATTTGCTCTAAAATGCACCACAGAGAGCTTCTAAAGTTCAACATTTTTAACCCCACGCCATGGCTTCGCAGGTCGTTTGAACAAATCCTGAGGAGAACCCTGGGACGGTACGAATATTAATATGGAATGAATGTATCGATTGAATATCTTGAATGCTTGAATAATTGAATACTGTTTTCATACAATTTTTTTGCGAAAGAACACGCATGGTTAATGGGCATGCAGAACTGAAATGAAAAAAAAAATACAAAATAAAATTATTTCCCTACCTACCTGGATTTTTTCAGGCCGTTACCGTAAACACACCATTTTATGTTTGGCCTAAGTACCGGTGTAATGGTGGAATAATGTATTCTCTTTATTTCTAAAATTCATTT
Source organism: Patiria miniata (assembly GCF_015706575.1). Classification (NCBI taxonomy): domain Eukaryota; kingdom Metazoa; phylum Echinodermata; class Asteroidea; order Valvatida; family Asterinidae; genus Patiria; species Patiria miniata. The sequence continues at coordinate 38,555,125 of NW_024037069.1, read as the reverse complement.
CTTGTGTTGCTGTATATCCCTTAAACCCTGTGTTGCTATAGGCCTACATGTATATCCCTTAAACCCCAGAGCCGCGTACAAAGATCGGTAGAAACCATTACTGAAATGGGTTATGTGTGTGGTTCGTGATTATTTTTCTCGTGGGCGGTTGAAGCAATATCATGAATAATTCAGTAGTTTCCATTGGAGAATTGTTTATTTATGTAGAGAACAAATAAGTAAACGTCATTGTTATTATAGCGTTTGAAAGATGTGCTGCCGCAGTAGTCTAGTGGATAGTGAGATAAGCTATATGGATCGAAAGATCACTGGTTCAGTAGTACCGATCACCATTTTTCGTACACTATTTTTCTTCTCCAAATTTATGCTTTGAATAATTTAATTTAAAAGGAGAAAACAAATGAAGAGAATCTAAGTGTCTTACAATGACTCCAATGAAACTAATGAATTAATAATGAAAGTTCGCTTCACCAACGGGGAAAAATTAGTGTGTGCGGCCTGGGAAAGGTGTCTTGTTAAATCACCAAATTTTGCGTGGTTATTTCATCTGGCATGCTATATCGGCAATGTGCATAAATGTTTACGTCAAGATGTTTATAAATTTGGGGGTTTTGTGAAATAACCGGCACAAAGTGGTGATTTAACGAGTCACCTTTTTCCCCGCCGCTATGTATCCCCAGTGTTGTACCGAGTACTGCCGAGTACTTAAAATATACGCAAAATCAATAAGGGGGGGGGGGGGGGGGGCTCGTACCACACTTTCAATAGGGGCGATGTTCAAATCGGCCGACTATTCGCACTATAATACAGGATAGTACCCCCGTAACCCAGCAGGCTGTATCCGTATTTTGCGTAGCGTGAATATCCGACTCCATGAAATGTGGACTAATTGTTAGTATTGCGCATGCGTAGCCGTACGATAATATGCTATTTTTAGGATCATTGTGCGAAGAGTAACCTGGCACATGCGTGGGATTAACCAATAAAGGGGAGAGGGTCCGATTTTCATAGGAGTCGGATTTTCATAACCAGTATAGTTGTTTTAGGGTGTCGGGGGAGGGGTAGCATTATTTTTATATGAATTTCTATGAAAAAAAAAACACCCAGATTTTTGACAGAGTGGGAGGGTTTGACCCCCCCCCCCCCCCCTCGGATCCGCGCCTGGTAAAGGTACTTCCGAGTACAAGTACTTCCGAGTACAATACGAGTATTTGTACTTCTGAGTACGAGTACTCTAAAAAAAAAAAAAAAAAAAGTACTCAAGTAGCACTCGAGTACAAGTACCGAGTGTGAGGACTACAAAAGTGAAATCGAGATACTTGTACTTGTATCTTGACTTGTACTTTTGGGACATTTTCAAACGATTTTCCACAATTTTTAGGTCAGATTTACCACTGACCATGCAGTATTGACGTTTCGGCATCAATAACGGCAATTTTTTTCACGGACATGAAGTTTAGAATTTCTTCTTCTGTAAAATTAACGTTTCTACCATACTGAGCATATTTCCTGACCAACAGAACGTTAAAAAAGCCACGTTTTTAGGTGCATTGATTTCACTGCTCTATCTTTAGCTTCACTTAACGTAATCGAATTAAACGTTTAACAACACTAGACGCAAAGCCTTTGCAACCACAAGGCTGTGTACACTGTGCAGGGTTTCCAAAATGATCGCCTAATAATTTCATGAAATAGTTGCTCAGCGAATAGGCAGTGCTGGCATATCAGCTCAGCTGATAACCAGTCGTAACATTCATCTTGATATTTTGGTTTGGTTAATATATACTTGTGCTTAGCTTAGCAGCTCTTTCTATGAAATGTGTTTTTATACCTCCATGATGAAATCGACCTCTGAAATGAACCGACTTTGAATTGTGATAGGCATTCCTAGCCTGACTGACTGTTGGTACCACACTCACGCATCAGCCGCCTCCGAGTGTCGTAGGACCGGCCAACACCTCTGCCTTCAGTGGGAACTTGACCACGCCTCTAAGGAGGGCTACCCGACCACACCTCCCTCATGGTACGCTGATCCTGACAGCCTGGCCGTGCTGAACGAGACCGGAGTGACCTACCACGACCTGCCGCTGACCGCCCCGTCTCCCGGCTTGTGCTGCTCCCTCCCGATGACCTACCGAGACCCAGTCATCACTCCCAAGAGCTACGAGCTCGCAGACCGTGCTGGGCAGGCCAGAGGTTGTTCCGACCTGGCAGCTCATCCCTGCACCCTGGCCGAATTGAAGGAGGCTTACGACCACGGCTACCGAAGTTTGTACTGGGGCTACTTGGCTACACCAAACCGTCACGCAATAGTTGGATGCCATCATGGCGACGATTGTTACCAAGGTACCATAGCAAACACACCAAGACCAAACGAGCGTGCGCAAGTGTACTGCTGCCCAAATCGTACCTAATACCACGTGTCTCGGCCACATTTGCTCTTTGCACGTTTGGGTTAGAAGAGCAGTTGTAGGCCTACTTGCAGGCTTAACTACTGAATGGGTTATTATGTGACGGCTTATTTATCTACATTCTTATCAGAAAAAGATTCTGACGAAAAAAGAAATCATCGGATTTGACTGAAAACATTGCACCCAGCTATAACTTTAGCTGCAGTCAACGAGGTGCAAGTTCGGCTTTTTTGTTTTTAATCCAATCTGTTTATGCGCGATAGTATTATGACAATGCGAAAGTGTCTTTATTTAATAAAATACAAGTCGCCCTCCCTTCAGTTACAACATCGCGATTTCGCACAAAGGCGAACGCGAATTTGAGTCGTAATGGCAAGTATTAGCACTGTGAACTTTTGTAAAAGTTGAATATAATGCAACTCGGGCGAATTTTGCAGCAAATGTTTCATGACGTCAAATTCGCTTCGCATTCGCATGAAATATGAACCGGGCTTTAGGCCCCAACTATACAATCGGTCCCAACTAAAGTGTTGCAGTCAAGCCGGCCCAACTGCAACACTCATTAGGCTGTAACTCTGTGTGCTCACTCACGCGTGGCTCATTAGTGGGTGCGTTTTTACCAACTACGTCGATGGTAATCAGTATTGAAACCCAGTATTATCCATTCACAGCAACCATAATAAGCAACTTCACTGTCGTCTTTGGCAAGTTTGTTATTTTGTAATCGCTTTGTGCAGCAAGTTGAAAATGCAAGTAGGAAAATCCGTCGAACAAATTTCAGTTGGACTGCGCAAACTGAAACACTTTAGTTGGGCGGTCCCAACTGTTGATGGGTCATTTAACTAGTAAAAACGCCAACGGCAAAATAGCGAACACAGATGAAGTTGGTTCATGAATTTCTTCATGAATGACACTCGATGGCAAGAAAAAGCCATCAGTTTTGACGAATTATTTGGGGTCTTTTTTTTTTAGCTAATTTAGCTAATGCTTGCATCTATGAAGCAGCATATATAGTTGCATTTTCTAGACGTTTTCTTCAAAACGGCAGCTATAAGTGATGTCATTTAATCATATTTCAAGTATCAATTTTAATGATATTGAATTATATTATCTTTCTTTTTTAAGCATTGCGACAGTAGAGATAATCTTATATAGAGGACTGATTGGAGTTTGTTTAATTAAATTTTCAAGTGATCCACATGGTTCTAATTTATTTTCGGGCAACTTTTACAAAACCATTTCATTGAACATTTTTTTTTTTTAAAGCAATACATGTATATTCATTCTGATTGAAAGCCACTGAAATCCAAATGTCGTTCTTCATGGTCCCTAAAATAATCTTATTCAAACTGGAATTGTCGTTATCGGTTCTCGTTACTTTGGGAACTTCATTTGAATGTTTAAAAAGATTAGAATTTATTCATTTTGTAAAACATTTTGCATCGATATTGCATTCAAATTTTAGGGAGAAAAACTATCATCACATCTTAGAGGCGAACAAAATGCCATCTGATTTTCTAAGTGTGATTAGAAGTCAAGCAATAATTTTTAAAGCAGCCGAAATTCGAGCCACAGAAGTACCCTATCATGGATTCTGAAATTTACATGTTCAATGAGATAGTGAGATGAGGTTGTTTTTCATAACTTTTTTGACAAAGGCTGCTATGTCATCTTCGTTTTGTTTACTAATATTTGATTATAATAATTTGTCGGTGATGTCATTTGCGGCAGCCCATATCGTAGTTAATGGATTTATGTGCTAAGTATGGTATTAAAATACAGCTTATTGCATAGTGTTGTAAATTATGCTTGATTTTTGAGCTTAATTTAATGTATAAGTGAATCAGAAAAAGGGAAACACAGTGAGTTGGCGAATTCTTGAACTCAAAACGCTCCCGACGATCGCAACTATAGTTGGGAGTGATGGTATTCTTCCTTTTACGTTGACAGGTAGACTGGTCTGACACACTTGGGCTTCTTGAATCTGTTATAACATACCTTAGTCATCTAACTAGTAAAGACACCGACGGCAAAATAGCGAATACGGTTGAACTTGGTTCGTAAATTTCAACATGAAGGAAAATCGATTGCAAGAAAAAGCCATCAGTGTTGAAGAATTTAATATGGATTAGTGGGGGTCTTTTTTATTGTTAATTTAGCCGATGGTTGTATCTATGAAGCAGCATAGTTGTATTTGCTAGAAGTTCTCTTTGAAACGGTATAGTTGAAAAGCAATGCCTTTTAATCGTATTTCTTGAATCAATTTTATTTTTTTTACATTGCTATTTTAACATTTTTAAGCATTGCGGCAGACAGATAATGTTATTTAGAGGACTTTGGTTCGAATTTTTCAAGTGATCGGCCCAGTTCTTATTTATTGTCTGGCGACTTTTGCATAACCATTTCCTATAATTTTTTTAAAGGATTCGGAATACTCATATTCATCCTGATTGAAAACCATTGAATTCAAAAGTTGTTTGTGAACATCATCACTTAAATAATCTGATTCGAACTGGAATTGTCCTTCAGTTTTCATTTCTTTGGAACTTGATTTCAAGGTTTTACACTTTCGTTTTCTAAAACATGTTGTATTGATGTTGCATTCAATTTTTAAGCAGACAGACAGAAAAAGAGAACGCGTTCATCTCATCTCACAAGCGAACACAAAGCATCTGAAACGTTTGATAACGTGGGGGAGCTTTGTATACCTTAATGTCATAGAAAGCAGCCCGTGTTACATTCAATGGATTTATGTACTAAGTATGAAATTAAAATATAGCTTATTGCATATACACGTAGTTGTAACCTATTTGCTTTTTTAGCTGAAATTGATGTATAAGTGAATAAAAAAAAAGGAAGCAGAAAAAAAATTAGCGAGTTGACCACTGGTGCAAAATTGTTGGCAAATTCTTGAACTCAAAATGCTCGCGACGCGGTGGCTTAAGCGCTTCTGGCTGAGGACTTTACAGATTTGCCTTTTATTGTGGAAACTGACATTGATATCGCCCACTGTAAAAAAAGGCCTTTATTGTCAACAAGTGCGAGTGCACAATAAGCTCTGGCCGCCTTGCATGAAAGTCTTGCATGAAACGATAGTGCGTACAAGCCCGGGCCGTCGTCCCACAAGAAAATCACGCTCTAAAAATTGACCAAAATAGGCCCCCTGAGTTTCCCATAATAATGCGCGCTATATGCCACGTGACTTTAATATTGCTGCACATTATCTTGCCTCCATTTAGAAAATTTTCATAAACAACTTTGCTAATTGTTACGAACAATGTTTGTGAAGTATTTCATTTCCTTTATTTGCTGTTTTCTTTAAATTAAAATTTATGGGAAACTATTTGGGATTAGTTTTTGGTACATTTCTGGGGACGGACATATGCAAAATAGACGCGCATGTGCATCGATTGAGACAAATCCCATTTTCAGATAATGTTCGTCCAGAGTGCATTTAGATACTTACGACGGCATGGCATTTGGTCAATTTTTGGGGTTTTTGGGGGGGGCTCAATCCTTTTTTTTCCAAAAAATGTTGCCCAAAAGTTTTGACCGCAGAAAAAAATTGGAGTCTTTTTTCGGGGGCGGACTATTTTGACGTTAGTGGCACCACTTACACCCCTATTATACTACTCGAAAATAGGCCACATACATACCACCAATTAAGGTAAAATCGTGGAACTAAAAAAAAAAATACCAAAAAAAAAAAAAAAAAAGACAACCTCTTGGGAGGGGGGGCTCAAGCCCCATAAGCCCTCCCCCCCCCCCCCGGTGCGCCACTGCCACCAATTGACATGTAGAAGCTCCTGCAAGAGCTGAAAAATAAGTTTAAATAATTCATAGAATAATGTATACTCTAAATATAGGAGTAGCCGGCGTGGGGTAGGGGGGAGGGTTAAGGGTGGTATTTACCCCCCCCCCCCCCAAAAAAAATAATTTGTGAAGACTGCCCTTTTCTATTCAAATGCCTTTTTTTACCAGCGCTTACCCCCCCCCCCCCAAAAAAAAACTATTTGTAAAGAGTGCCATTCTTTTGTTAACTAGTGTCCTTTTTTTCTGAACAAGTGCCCTTTTTCAGAAAAAGTCGTGCCCTTGTAAGAAAAAGTCGTGCCCTCTTTGTGTCATCACGGGTGCCGTTTTTTTTAAATATCGCGCATTTATCCCCGCATGATCAGAAAGTTGGACACAAAACAGATGCAGTAAACTCACCATTCTATGTTCATTGTGGCTTGAGCAGCCTTTTATTCTCACAATTAAATTCGGCTAAGTCTAAAGTTTCCGGTCGATGCTAACTCGCGAAACTGCAATTATCATATAAGGTAAACATATATGAACTTAAACATATTTCTATGTGCAATGACTTGTTTCCGGTCGAAGCTAACTCGCGAAACTTTTCAGCACAATATTTGCAATATTTTGTTTCCGTCCAAAGCTTGAAACATCACGGCATATAATTGCAATATGTAGTTTCCGGTCGATGCTAACTCGCGAAACTTTCAGCACAATATTTGCAATATTTTATTTCCGTCCAAAACTAGAAACATCACGGCTTATAATTGCAATATGTTGTTTCCGGTCGATGCTAACTCGCGAAACTTTTCGGCATACCATTTGCAATAATTTGTTTCCGGTCGATGCTAACTCGCGAAACTTTTCAGCATAATAATTGCAGCATATTTTGTTTCCGTCCAACACTGGAAACATAACGGCATATAATTGCAATATGTTGTTTCCGGTCGATGCTAACTCGCGAAACTTTTCTGGCTCCGCAATAACAACTGGCAACCGAGTATATCAGACTCCCCCACTATTCTACGGAGGCCAAGTGTCCGGAGAAAAAAATGTCTGCATTTCAGCACGGATGTGCAAGTGCCCTTTTCAAGAAATCCCCCCCCCCAAAAAAAAAAAATAATAATAATAATAAAATGACCTTGCTACGCCCCTGTAATTCTTTGAATTCTCAATCAATAAGACAAAACACGATGCCTTAACTGAGAAACCTCGCTACATCTTTTTCATTGATGTTTCTACAGAGTCTATATTCTGAACTCAGAAAAGAAAATACATCGGCCTCACTTGAGACAAAGAGGATATTTCATTTGGTACAAGTAATACAAGAGATTATGTCTCAAATTAATCTGTTTATTTATTTTATACATTAGTATTTGTTCACTCTCCTTCAAAAAATTGATAAGTATTAATTTATGGTGAACGTTTAAATTAAAATTGGTGTCATTTTTCATTGATGTACATCCTTATCTGCACCTAACCAGCTTATTTTATTTCAGTTTTACACCACACACAGTGGCTGCCATCAGCTTCATACCCGCTGACTGAATTTTTTTTATTACTGTATCGTGCACCAACGAAAATTTACTAATTGCAGACCCAAACAATTAAACCAACGCGGTAAAAGTTAATAAAGCATGAACCGTGGTTCCGTTTATCAACGGTTGCCATAGTTATAAATGGTGAGGTTGTTTTCTTTTTTTGCGTCGTTAGGTTTTCTTAATGGTTTCCAAAGACGAGCGTCCGCCACTGCAAGGTCAGAAATTAAGACTTAAGCCATCACCGTTATCGTTTTTCCTCATTTGCCTCATTCTAATCCTTCACCTCATCATAGTCAGCAACGAAAAGAGTTGCATACGTCGAAGAGGAATCAGAATAAAACGAATTTTATAACACCGAAAGGAAAGAGAAGATGTTATTTCTTCTTTTTCTTCTACCCATCTCTGGCCTGGTGACCGAGGCTTTCTTCGAGTCACACTGCCAAGATGGGCAATCGAAATCGTGCACCAATGGTTGCCAACGGGGCCTGGAGCGTTATTTCAACGGAGTAGCGAACCGCGTCCTGCCCGGTCACGGCTACCGCAACCTGACGGTAGCTTCGCCGGTCCTGTGCGGCAGGGAGTGTCTTATCGATGATCGCTGCTTCTCTTTCCACTACTCGGAGGGGAAGATGCGGTGTGAGTTGAACGGGGCTACAGCGTCGCGATACCCGATGGATCTGACTGAGATGGATGGTATCTTCTACTACGGTCCGGAAGAGGTATGAATTACTCACTTCAGTGGCGCACCCAGGATTTGGTTTGTGGGGGGGCTCACAATCTTTTTTTTTCAATTTTTTTTTGAAGTCGTTTTTTTTTCAAAACGTTTTGGCCCAAAATGTTTGGCCGCAGAAAAAAATGTTGGGGTTTTTTTGGGGTTTTTTTTTTTGGGGGGGGGGGGGAGGACGGACTATTTTGACGTTGGTGGCGCCACTTACACCCCTATTATACTTTTCTCCTAACAACTTTTCATGTTTTGTTTTCACAAAAACTACTCTATTTCAATTTCTACTTTCATTTTGCGCAAAATGTACCCGCCTTACGAGAGCCGAATTCTTATCGGGCGGGGAAAAAAGGTTTTCCTGCTCAAGTTCGTCAGAAACACGTTCTAATTTATTTTTGAACTAAGTTACGTATTCAGGCGATTTTGATCTTACTGCTAATTATTTGGTTCTTATTCATTTTAACGCGTGCAATTTCGTTTACAGAATTTCAATTTCTTTGCCAACACAACCAAATGAGTCATTGAGCGGCCATTCAATTAAATAACATCCAATCGTCGTTCGATTTAGCACGCCTTGATTTCTGTGTGATCAATTTAGCACCTTGTGCATTCCAAATAATCACAATAAATCATGTACATCAAAATTGGGTAACAATTAAATGTAAGCAAAACTTACTTTGAAAACAAAGGCTTTCGTTAGGAAAGCTGCACTTTTCATCTTTATTATTTTTATTTCAAGGTGTCGTTTACTTTCTTCGACATCTTTTCTTTCATCGTTGCTCTATACATGTATTTCTTCTGACAAATAAGCCTATATCAACTTCTTAAGATTCTTACGAATAAAAACATATTTCGTTATCTAAGCATATCTTCTTGGAATTACAGATATATTCTTTTAGTTTTTCTGTGATTCTTCTCCAAAAATGGTGTACGTTGTGTAGGCCTATTTGAATTCCAATGCCAAAATGTCGGAAATGTTTTGTCCATTGATGAACTCATTTCACCACATGTTCTCGCCTCAAGGCTTTAGGCAAATTTGAATGTTCTTCGCTGATAATTTCAATTTGAATGGGCGTACTTTTAAATTTGATTCCCATATTTTCCGATCACGTGTTCGAAACATTAAATTGAGGGGTTTATTTTCAATTTTAAGTTAATTGAATGATGGTCTGAAAATGCATCATGATAAACTGTTTCAATTGAAACAATTAATTTTGTCAAAAAATAATTCAATAACTAAACGTCGATTGATTTGTTCGTTCTATGACACATACAAAAGTCATCCTTTTTAAATTACTAGGAAAATAGCAATTGAATTTTTTTTTCAGGTGAATCTCAGAAATAGCACGGGGTGCAACTTTAAAAATATTGGGAAATTATTGTACTCGTCTTTTTTTTTTTTACTTAAAGCTACAGTCCTTCCTTTGCAGCTATCCGAAAAGTAACTGACGTAATAGACCGCTTGCAGACGCGATCGATCATTGACGCGCGAAGGTGCACGACGCCATGTTATGGGACAAAATGTGCATGGATAGATATACGCCTGTCCCACAACATGGCGTCGCGCGCCTTCGCGCGTCGATTATCGAACGTATCTGCAAGCGGTCTATAAGTGTTGAAAAACATACTTGGTTGAACGATAGTATGGGAACTAAACTCCCTGGGAAATTATTCTTTCAGGCAAGCTGCCATTTTGAAGAAATCAACGAAAGAAGGCCTTTCCAACGGTACGTCTTAAGAAGCACCGTTGGAAATTTCCGTTAGTAGTTCGTTTTTTTATTCAGCGAAACGCGCGCAAGCATTGACACGACGCACACGAGCGTGCGGTTGCTATAATTCGTCAGATCAGTGCGCGACATCGCGTAGCTGCAATCGGGTCAGCGAGAACGTGTCTCAGACGCTGAATTCAGGCCCAATTCAAAACATGATTCAGCAACTTTTGATTTGAAATCGAGATCATAGAGTGCTGTTTTTCTCGGAATATACAGCCGAAGCTGAGCTGAAACTTCATCAGGTGTAGTTGTTCAGCACCCTTCTTTAGATTTTGAGCAAGTTTGTTGCTTCAAACGAGCAAAATGCACAAATTACAAGTGATGGACTATACCTTTAAAATGGACATTAGGAATCTTCTGTTCGATGAACATGAAGTCAGAGCACGAACATTGAACAAGAATTATCATCACAAAATGTGGGTTTCGCGTGAGCTAGTTGAACGTATTAAAACGAGTGAGAGTGCACAATAAGCTCCAGTCCAGTCCAACGGTGCACGCGAAAATCACGCTGCGCTAGTCTGTCCCCAAAAAAATGACCCTAAGTTTCCCATAAAGTATTATACAAATGATGAATGTTTGTGAGTGCAATGGTAAGAATAATTTCATGAGTCGACAGATGAATGTTCTATTCCACGAGGCGAAGCCGGTGGAATGGAACCTTCCATCTGTCACAGAATTAATTTTTTCTATAATTTTTCTATATTATATTTTTATATAACACCTGAATCAATCTTTGTTATCTGATTGGTTGACTTGAAAACTGGTACTTACATCAATGTTTTAATTTTCAGATGGCAATTAACTAGTGGTTCACTTTTATATCCATTACTGCACATATTTTGCCTCCATTTTACAAAACTTATCATAAACATCTTTCCGAATTGTTAGAAACAATTTTGTTAAGTATGAAATTTATTTTGTTGCTTTTATTTTGGAACATTTAAATTTGGTAGTAAATTTTTATGGGAAACTTAGAGGGTTCATTTTGGTCAATTTTCGGGGACAGACATATGCAAAATAGACGCGCATGTGCATCGATCGAAAAATAGCCGGTGTTCGGAAAACTTTGGCACGCATTTATGTGACCAACACTTCAAATATTTTAGGTCAATTTTCGGGGACATACCGACCAACCGACCGTCAAGTGTCAAGTAGAAGCTTCTACAAGAGCTTAACAATCTTTGAACATACTATTCATAAAATGGAATTTGCGTTGGGGTGATGTAAATTAATATTAGGTTTTGCCCTTCACCGACGTATAAACACTGTATACTCAGTGTGTTACCTCCCGTTTGAAAGTTGGAAAAAAATCACTCCAGGGGGACACGAACCCACGACCTCCTGCTTTCTAGTGCAGACGTGATACCACTCGATCACCATTGAGCTTGCTGGGATCGGTTGGCTAGTTCGAATCTGATCGCAGCGGGTACCGCAATGAAACTATTCATAATATGGAATTTGCGTCGGGGTGATGTAAATCAATATTAGGTTTTGCCCTTCACCGACGTATGAACACTGTGTGTTTACCTCCAGAGTGAAAGTTGGAGAAAAAACACTCCATCTTATGAATAGTTTAATTGCGGTACCCGGAGCTACATCAGATTCGTACCAGCCAACCAATCAAGCAAGCTCGGTGGTCGAGTAGTAAGACGTCTGCACCGTAGAAAGAAGGAGGTCGTGGGTTCGAGTGATTTTTCCAACTTTCACTCAGGAGGTTACACTCTGAGAATACAGTGTTTATACGACGGTGAAGGGCAAAAATCTAATATTGATTGAACAAATACGTCAACAACCAAAAATCAATAATTTTAATATAGATGGTTTTCTTCAATATTTACGCTAGCTGCCTCGAAAGACCGGTCCTGTTACAGTTATAGCTCTGCTACAACGAGTCGAAAATAAATCGCGGAGGGAGTAGGTCTATTGTCATTCACAATGCAATAAAATGGAGTTTCAGCGCGGTAACTGGAGCAAAATAATTGCTAGTTGTGGTGTACACATGCATTGTTCCTTGTGGCACCAAGAGCACAGAGCAACAATAGGGACAGAAGACCTCACAATTAAGTCAATTTGCCATCTGACTTTTGGGTCGCTGTTATGTTTAAAGTCGACTGGTCCCCCCCCCCCCTAAAATATGGGTACCGCTAGCTAGTACCGCGTGCTCGGAGTGATTGTTTATTTTTGAAACGATATTTACAGCTTTGTGCATGATGATCCTTGAACACATGGTTATCCAAAAACTGACTCTTAGTCTTACCACAACTAGTAGGCCAAATCGCCAGTGTCTACACGAGGACAACCTTCAAGCATTTCAGCTGCATAGGTTTCAAATACTGGAAAGCAGTGCCGTACTCTTAATGATAGTTGCCAGAAGACACTGTCGAATTCAGTGAAAATCAAAGCTCATCACCACAGAAATTGCGCATTGCCCTGTTGCCATTTTGTCATAGGATGGTTCGGCGTAAACATGTTCGTTGTGATTTTGAATTCAGGGGGCGGAAATCAGACATGCAGTATGCAAGTCCTGCATATAGTTTGCGTATGTTAGAAAGAAAACCTACTTATTGATTCGGGATTCACTTCTAGCTACAAGTCGGAAGGATAATGGAGAGACCGGGAACCAGTCTGTGTTAAAAGCGGACGAGGCTACCACATTGGCGAATCCAGCCCCCCCCCCCCCCCCCGAGGTTCTCATTTTTTTACATTTTTTTTTTCAATTCTTTTTCGAATAGTATCAAAGGGGTGTAAAAGGCGCCACCAACGTCAACATGCATAGTCCGTCCTCCCCAAAAATAAAAAAAAAAATAAAACAACCCATTTTTTTTACTGCGGCCAAAAATTAGGGGTTTTTAGACATTTTTTTAAATAATTCAAATTTCTTAAAAAGAAATTACAAATAATTGTGAGCCCCCCCCCCCCCCCCCCCCACCAGCCAAATCCTGGGTGCGCCACTAGGCTACCAGACAAAGGTGGCGCTATTCATCGCGAATTGCGCTAAATAAACATGGAAGATAGGCCTACGTCATGCCACTGCAAATTATTGGGACAAGGACAACAGAAAAGGTCGAATCCTGATGTTTATGATTATTTCTGTCATCAACTTCTTCTTTTTTTCCCGCTCATTCTAATTTCAGCCAAAACTTGTTCAGCTCCTGGCATCCGGGGATAACACAGGTATGAATTTAAGACTGGTAAAGACAACGTATAGGCCTAGACCATAATCTTAGGTTTTCATCATTATTTCTGAACCAATAACGGCACTTTTAATTTTTATTAATTTAATGGCGTGGTCCGTTGAAAAGAAGCGAAAATGTGTATGTTGTTTGCTCTGTTAATGAAACGATACACAGACATTCGCTGGTGCCCCTCCTCAAAAGATATGTTGCATGTGGATAGGTAAAGGTTCACGAGATCATTACATAGTTATTGTACTGAGAAGAAACTCATGCTCAGAAACTTTGCGTACCCGGCAAATGAGAACCATTCACAAGCAGAACACATCGTGTTAATTTGGCTTGGTAAATATGCATTTTGAATTCTGATAGGTTTTCCTAGCCTGACCGACTGTTGGTACCACACTCACGCATCGGCAGCCACTGAGTGCAGCAAGACCGGCCAACAGCTATGCCTTCATGCGCAACTTGACCACGCCTCTGGGGAGAAATACCCGGCCACACCTCTCTCATGGTACGCTGATACTGACAGCCTGGCCGTGCTGACCGAGACCGGAGTGACCTACCACGACCTGCCGCTGACCGCCCCGTCTCCCGGCTTGTGCTGCTCCCTCCCGTACGTCTACCGTGACCCAGTCCGCACTGCATCGCTGTATGCTGTCGCAGACCGTGCCGGGCAGGCTAGTGGATGCTCTGATCAGGGAGCTCATCCCTGCACCCTGGCCGAACTGAAGGAGGCGTACGACAACGGCTACAGATCATCAACCTGGCTGTACTTCGCTACACCAAACCGTGATGCGTCAGTTGCGGATGGGGGATGTGGGTCAAGAACAGGCGACGAGTGTTACCAAGATACCATAGCAAACACACCTAGACCAGCTGCGCAATCGTGGGTGTACTGCTGCTATGCTTAGAAAGTTTCTCGTATACCGAGTACGACCAATGTCGCATCATCAACAAAGATTCGCCTCGCCGGCAACTCGGGAAAATGCTTAGCAGCCTTAATTACACGAGCAATGTAAACACACCCCCACACAACCAACCTTACAGCAGTTGCGTAGGAAGGTCATTTTGATTTGGGGGTAGACGTGAAAAAGGGCACTCGCCTCATTCGTGCCGAAAGGTAGACAGGATTTTTTTCACCGGTCACCCGGCCTCCGTAAAATCAAAGGGGGGGGGATAACATGACACCATTCGACAAAAGGTGGCGGACAATACGTGGCGCTTTTCATTTAGCAGAATGATTTTGCCAACGTTCGCGCCAAGTTAAAACAAAAAGATCACTCGTGAAAAAAGGTCAAACTTGAAACGAGCGCTCTTTTTTCACGAGCGCCCTTTTTTACGCGCGATTTTTCCACGAGCGCCGTTTGTATGAGCGCTTTTTTTTTTACGAGTGCCCTTATTTCACGAGCGCCCTTTTTTCCACCCGCCCTTTTTTCACGAGCGCCTTTTTTGATGAGCGCCTTTTATCACGAGCGCCTTTTATCACGAGCGCCCTTTTATCACGAGCGCCCTTTTTTCACGTGCGCCTTTTTCATGAACTCCTTCTTTCAAGAGCGCCTTTTTATGAACGCCCTTATTTCACGAGTGCTCCTTTTTCACGATGGCCTTTTTTTACGATCGTCATTTTTTTACGAGTGCCCTTATTTCAAGAGCGCCTTTTTTAACCCGCTTTTTTCACGAGCGCTGTTTTTTTTTCAAGAGCGCCTTTTTTCATGAACGCGCTTATTTCACAGGCGCCCCTTTTTTTCACGATGGCTTTTTTTCACGATCCCCATTTTTTACGCGCGCTTTTTTCAACGAGCGTCTTTTTTTCATGAGTACCTTTTTTTTACCCGCCCTTTTTCACGAGCGCCCTTTTTGTAACGAGCGCCTTTTTTTCTTGAGCACTCTTTCTACACCTGTGCCTGTTTTTATGAGCGCCTTTTTTCAAGAGCGCCTTTTTTTATGCGCGCCCTTATTTCACGAGCACCCTTTTTTTCACGATGGCCTTTTTTATC
Source organism: Patiria miniata (assembly GCF_015706575.1). Taxonomy (NCBI): domain Eukaryota; kingdom Metazoa; phylum Echinodermata; class Asteroidea; order Valvatida; family Asterinidae; genus Patiria; species Patiria miniata. The sequence goes on along the minus strand of NW_024037069.1, from coordinate 38,539,718 downwards.
GCCCTGTTTTACGCGCGCTTTTTTCTACGAGCGCCTATTTTTATGAGCGCCCTTTTTCCCCTCCCGCCTATTTTTCATGAGCGCCCTTTTTTTACGAGCGCCTTTTTTTGATGAGCAATTTTTTTAACGAGTGCCCTTTTTTCATCTGCGTCTTTTTTCACGTGCACCTTTTTTTCAAGAGCGCCTTTTTTTCATGAACGCCCTTATTTCACGAGCGCCCCTTTTTTCACGATGGCCTTTTTTCACGATTTTTTACGCGCGCTATTTTCCAAGAGCGTCTTTTTTATGAGTAGGCCTACCTTTTTGTTTTTTTACGAGTGCCCTAATTTCACGAGCGCCCTTTTCTAACCCGCCCTTTTTTCAAGAGCGCCTTTTTTCATGAGCGCCCTTATTTCACGAGCGCCCCTTTTTTTCACGATGGGCTTTTTTTTACGATCGACCTTTTTTACGCGCGCTTTTTTACAGGAGCGCCTTAATTTTTTTCATGAGCGCCCTTTTTTTCACGAGAGCCTTTTTTTCACGAGCGCTCTTTTTTTCACGAGCGCCTGATTTCAAGAGCGCCCTTTTTCACGAGCGGCGGCTTGTTTTCAAGAGCGTCTTTTTTTCATGAGCGGTTAGCCGCCACGGCTCAAAATAAACATGATGTCCCTTTCTCAAAGCTCGGCTTTGTTTCCGTTTGGCTTTATCATTAAAACCCTTTAATGTTCGCATCAAATTAAAAAAATACACTTTGCTTCGTACATCATACAGTTGACTGACATGATGTTGAGCTGGGATCTTCAAAGTAAGGGATCCAAATAACAGGCGAAGCCGAAATGTACATAGTCGTTCTTGAATTTCAAGGTTTTTATGAATATATGAAGTCAATTTTTTTTACATTTTTTAATAAGCGTGGCAGGTAAATACAACCTATTTTATACCCGGAAATACCCAGGGCGCTATCTGAGAGAATCGACGAAATGCATTCGGTAAACTTAAGTTCGGACATTTTCGGAAACGGGAGGAATTCCTACCATTTTGGTAACGTGATATTGGCGGCTGCCTGACCTAAGATTAGTCAGAAATAGTCGGAATTGTTGGTCTGGGAACCAGACTAAGAAACTCACAGTTACTGTTGTCAATATTGATCTCCTTTGTTCTCCAAGGTTTACCACACCCACTTGGGGGTCAACATGCAATTTGAGGTCAAAGTAACACATTAGTATAACGTACCCTTTAACCGTCAAACGTACGAATTCGTACGATATGAATATGCACTTTCGAAACTTGACTGTATTATAAACCCTTCTCCGTCATAAAATACGTCAATTGAGGGCGCACTGATCTTTTTCAAGATTCACAGCAACGTTATACGATGATAAATCCATCATGGCCGTTGATAAACCCGTGTCAACCTTGTTCGCAACTTTTGGATTTTCCCACTTCATGTTTTCAATAGCAGGCGCTAATTGTAGAAGTATGCTCTCTGTAGCTGATGTGCTTGAGCGGACAATGAATGATTCGGGCCTTATCACATGCAAAAATCTCCCGGTAGTTAAAGTTGCATGTACGTCTGTCAGCATGACATCACAGCGCCCGCTGTCTATCCGGTTCGTTATTGAAAGAAAACGCCATACGAGCGCGCACCACTGATTACTAGCGGCCATTGGATAAACATTCTAGTTGCGTTAACTTCCGGTTCCAATGGTTCCAATGCTACTTTATGGGCAGTGGGTGTGGTTTAAACTGAAGTAAGGTAACACTAATGAACCGGATTACAAATCGTTTTCCACAATATATCTAGGCTTTCGTTCACGCAAGATGTTTTCAAATCTTAACTGTCAACATTTTGTCCCACTTACAACTTTTTAAACCTTCAAACAATACAAACTTTACGACTCCACCCAGCTAGCGAGTGCCACGCAAAGCGCGGCATCCCGCTAGTAAAAATAATAATAAAATAGGGTGGTTTTCTTTTCGGGAGTTACAAGAATATATATTGCACTCGCTATAACAATATTTTTGACTCGTGTAATAGTGTTATAGCTCGTGCTGTATTTTCTTGTATCCCCCTCAAAGCCATCCAATATTTTATAAATACTTAATGTTATCGTTCCAATTATTCTATATTACGTTGGGCGAGTGTTTAATATGAATATAGAAATCAGTTTGGTAAATTTAGTACTAAGGTTTTGACTAGATAATTATATCGAACTGAAAAGGTAGTTTGTAGAAACGAAGTCTGGCATTAATAAGGGAATAAGTGTGTGTTTGGGCCTGAGGTATTAAAAACTCTGTTTAAGACCGGTTGGAGTCTGGATGGGTGATAATTACCCGAGGCGAAGCCTTTTCACTATAATATGGAATGTCCCTCTACAGCTCCTTACCTTATAAGGAGATTCGCGTGCGCGTCGCGCGTACTGCGCGATGTCGCGTAAAACGCCGCTGAGCTGCTGGTGTAGTAATTTCGGACTATGAAATACTGATTCACTGGTAGTATTGCGCATGTCTACGTGAGGAGTGTGGACGTTCAACCAATGAAACGTTAAAAGGCACAGGATTTCATGAGAAGTCCAAATTTCATGTGACACTGGAAAAGTGTTCATTTTAAGACCAGCCTGTCTGTATCATCCATTTAAGACCGGCCACGTGACGGGCTTTCGACCATTGCAATTTGAATGGGTAAACTGTATTAGGAATTTATGAATAAAGTATATAATAATAATTAGCATGTTATTTCATGAGACGGTATTAGTTTATCAGTTTATTTGTAAAGTCTATTGTTAAATTGATTATATATTAAGCAGTAATTGCAACAATATAGCTAATGTAAATACATGTATAATCTTGATTTTATTCAATGATATTGTGTCAAAATGCAGTGGCGCACCCAAGAGGGGAGGGGGCATAAGCCCCCCCCCCCCCAAGAGGTTGTCAAAAAAAATGGGGGGGGGGGGGATCGGGTCGATTTTTCTTTTTAGTCCCACTGTGGTGATATGTATGTGGCCTATTTTCGAGTAGTATAATAGGGACGTGAACGTCAAAAAAGTCCGTCCTCTCATTCCCCCCCCCCCTCAAAAAAAATAATAATAATATTATTTTTTCTGTGGCCAAAAATTTGGGCCAACATTTTTTTGAAAAAAATGCAAACTTCTGAAGAAAAAAAATTCAAAAAAATTTGTGAGCTTCCTCCCCCGGCCAAATCCTGGGTGCGCCGCTGTCAAAATGTTAAAAATGTAGGCTTTTTGTTTAGGGCACTCGGACTAAACGATAGATGTTTGTAAACTTCTTAGAAAGAAATTAAGAAATTAATTATCCAAAAATAGACAATAAAGCAAGAGTTTTACACGATCGAAACCCACTTTAAAGCGAGCAGAAATACGAAAAACCAGCTCGCAACTAAGGAACGTATAAGGACCATAAGAGCTTTCCATTCCAAAGTGGCACGAAACATGTATGGGCGTCGCGAGGGGGTTGAAAATCCTAAAAATAAAAAGGAGAAAAAAAATAGAAAACGAGGGGCGAAATCATATGCTGTTAATTTAATCCACATTTAACAACATGTGCGTGCGCAGGGGTGTCATTGGGGGTGCAAGTGGGCAAATGTTCTCCCGCCCACCCTCGAAAAATTGATACATTTTAATACAATATGCTGGAGAAAGCACAAGAATTTTGGAAAATAATGTGCTTTGCCCCCTCTCGGAAAAAAATCGTGGCGACGCCCATGGAAACGTGGCTATATCAGCATCACACTGCAATCGAGTCATTGGTTTTATGTTATCGGTTTTTTTTTCCCAAGCATGCGTATTCATTCACAACACTCCTCCGTTGTCTTGCCCTGATAAAAAATTATCGTGGCCCCGAAAATTTTATCGCAAATATTTTGCAAATATCTTTGCAAATATTTGCAATGTGGCAAATATTATCGCAAATATTTGCGATAATATCTGCAGCATCGCAAATATTTTCGCAAATAAATGAAAGTGCTACATGCAGAACTTCACTAAAACAATAGTCCCGACATTTGGGTTTCGGGGGTTTTTTTACTCAAATATAACTCCACCCGTCACCTTCAAAAATTGTATGAAATTAAGTATTTGACTGTGGTTAGAAAGTTCAATTAAATGAGAATTCACATTGCTGTATATCCAAGTCTGCATTTGACCGGCTTTTTTTTTTCGTTCGATTTTACCTTGACAGAATCACTCTTTCATCATCAAAGTGGCTGCTACCACGTCGCTTCACACCCTTTTATATAATAAAATTGAATGAAGTTAGAACCGCTGTTCCGTTAATTTATCAACGGTTTCCATAGCAATTAATTGGGCGATTGTTATCCCTTTCGTGTCGTTGGATTTTGTTCCTACTGATTTGCATGAAGAATGCAAGAGAAGGCTGTCAACGCCATTGTCACTCTCAAGGTCGAAAATTTGCCTCAAACATTCAACATTTTCGTCATTATCAACGGAAAGAGCTGTGCACTTCAAAAAGGAAATACCGTCCTTATAGCACAAGAGCTGTTTTGGCGATCTCCGTTACCAAAACAGCAAATTACACGAGAACTACTTTTCGTACCATTAACTCCCGAAACAAAGTACGCGTAGGCTTGACCGTTAAACTTGAATTGCGCCCTCAATCAACTAAAAATAACCACACAACTACTGATCGTCATTGCACACTGTACACATTATGCAATCTATACAATTCTCTTTTTCTATAATCATCCTAATATCAGCATACGTAATAAACAGGAGCTCTTTCAGCGAACTACGTCGCCGAAACGGCTAATTATGGGCGAACTACTTTCCATACGAAACCCACAAACCAAACCTGCGCAGGCTTGACCGTGAAACTTAAATAGTGCCCTCAATTGAGGATATCATCACAAATAATATTCATTGAACAATGCACTTGGGGTAATAGAATTTTTTCCAATCACTAGGGGCCTACAGTACCAAGGAATTCGAACACGCCTCACATTGGGCGATACACTTTTGACAGCGCACATTGTTCATGCATTTGGGGTTTGATCCTTCGGAAACAACGCTTCGAGTTGCTCGCGTGAAACCGAAACCTCTCCGTGCAGTCTTACACCAAACCAGGGATTGGGGACGACGCGCCGTAACGGGCCCGCCGCCCGCCGCCCGCTGGTGCGGCTTTCGAAATTTCTTTGGACAGACACTTTGAAGACCTATTCGTAAAGAACCCGTCTGTTGTACATGCACACGTGTATACGTCATCGTATATACATCATACAATTTTATCATGAGTTTGGTATAGTGGCATCCATGACACAATATGCGGGCCAATTTCCATGAAATTGGGCCCTAATATTGCCCTTTGCAATAGAGCACCGGCATCATTTTTCAGAATGGCGATGGGCCAATTGACTACTTTTCGGGTTGACATCCTTTGATGGAATTTTCTTTCATTCAGTCATTGGATAATTGAACAAAAATTGAACGAAAAATAAAAGATAATAAAATAAGCTTTGATTTGGATGGTGTCTCAAACACCTCTGAGAGTTGTGAGTACTTTTTTAAGAATTTGCGGACAAACTCGATATTCATTTTCAATCACTTCAAATATCACAGAGCCTTTAATGCATGATTCTAATAATTATTTTACACTATCCCCATTTGTTACCATTTGGTTCTGGAGATTCTAAGTTTTTAACTGGCCTATATGAAACACACGTAATTAAGCACGAGCTGTTTTGGCGAACTAGTTCCCAAACAGCAAATTATGCGCGAACTACTTTTCGTACGTTTAACTCCCAAAACAAACTGCGCGTAAGCTTGACCGTTAAACTTGAATAGCGCCCTCAATCAACTTAAAGCAATCACATAACCTTTATCTATAATGGTATTATGAACACCCGTAATTTACAGCAGCTACGTCGCCGAAACGATAATTATGCTCGAACTACTTTTTGTACGTTTAACCCCCAGACCAAACCTGCGTAGGCTTGACCGTTAAACTTAAATAGTGCCCTCAATGGTCCTGAGACATAATGACGTCAGGCTTTGTTAACAAGTCATGTGCGCTTTCCTATGAGAGCCAGCTCTCATAGGAAAGCGCACTTTTAAACAAAGCGTTACTGAGAGTATCGCCACAATGATTGTCATTGAACAATGTACTCGGTAATAGAATTCTTTCCAATCGCTACAAGGAATTCGAACGCCCCTTGCTTTCTCTTCATTATCAGGCGTTACACTTTTGACAGCGCTCTCTGTTACGTAATTGTTAACATACTGATTGTTATGCCGAATTGCAGTACTCAGCTTCACTCTCGATGTAGAAAGCGCTCCTCTCTCTCAAGCTATTCCTCTTTTATTTCCCTACTTGCAATCAACAATTCGTTTCAGGTCGCGCGACCCTTCAGTCCGGTCTCGCGCCCACGTACACGGCTAAGTAAAGAACATAGTGTGGTTTTTTAAGGGTGGTCCGTGTTTTATTAGGGTGGGTAACATTTTCTGGTTTCCCGAAAATTAATAGAAAACAATGACGTGGAAATAAAAGCATGTTATTGACTAGTAACTTTGAAATTTCGACGTATAATTTGCATATTCTAATCACAAGTTATCCCTATTTTAATGGAAATACCACAAGATTTGGTCCCGGGCCCAGGGCTTGGCAACCGTTTTAGGGGTGGTTTTGAGAGAGGGGGGAATATGTTTTTTTCTTGGCTACCTCTGGTAAAAATGAATAGAAAATGGTCCTACACTCTCAAAGCACTGGTTAAAATGTTGTTGGTTAAAGCAGATAGTTAAAATGCTCGTGTGATTTTTTTAAAACCAAATGAATGCCCTCTTCAAAAAAGAGGCCCCACGCACCACTGCCACCTAGCAAATTGGACCCAGTTGTATACGCCACTGCATGAGTTCGATGCTCGTACCTGTATGTACTCGCCATCATCTGCTTGCACTGTCTAAATATTGCAATGGCGCCCTCATGAAACAAATCCTTTTCGAGTCATTAGTTCTGTCTCTGACCAAAGCGTAACTTTAAGCATGCTAAAATGTATAATAACAATATTATTCTCTACGGGCAGTCAATGGGCACAGACGTCAGCATCCCACTTAGCTCATTTTTTTCTCCTACAAGTTTTTCTTTCAGATGTGAATGGGGTAATGGTTTTTGAATAGATACAAAGTAGAGAGGGGAAGATATGATAACTATTTGTACGGTGACCTGTGAAACATGATGACGTCATCAAAATTAAAATGACAATAAAAGAAATGCAGCGGTTCCTATTTTTAATACTAATATGAAACACACGCGATTAACAAGAGCTGTTTTGGTGAACAGCGTTAATACAGAATGGCAACTTTTTATGAGCGAACTACTCTTCGTACGTTCAACTCCCAAAACAAACTGCGCGTAGGCTTGACCGTTAAACTTGAATAGCGCCCTCAATCAACTAAAAGTAATCACACAACAGATCGTCATTGCACACTGTTCAATTAATATTTAATCATATACAATTCTTTCGAATCACAACAGCAAATTCTCCCTTCATCTATAATTCTAATCCTAATATGAACACACATAATAAACAGGAGCTGTTTCGGCGAACTACGTCGCCTAAACGGCTAATTATGCGTGAACTACTTTTTGTACCCACAAACAAAACCTGCGTAGGGCTGACCGTTAAACTTAACCAGTGCCCTCAATCGTCTGAGAGTATCATCACAAATAACCGTCACCTTTCCAATCACTACAGTACCAAGGAATTCGAACACATTGGGCGTTACACTTATGACAGCGCACTTTGTTCATGCATTTGCGGTTTGATCCTTTGGACACAACGCTTCGAGTCTCTCGCGCGAAACCGAAACCTCTCCGTGCAGTCTTACAACAAACCAGGGATTGGGGACAACGCGCTGCACGGTGAACCGGCCCGCCGCCCGCCGCCCGCCGCCCGCCACCCGCCACCCGCCACCCGCCACCCGCCGGTGCGGCTTTCAAAATTTTCTTTGAACAGACACTTTGAAGACCTTTTCGTAAAGATGACACCCCGTGCTCTTTCCGTACCTTTTTCTTCTAGTTTTCGATTTGTATCTTTTGTTTTAAGGAGAAATGTACTTTTATTCCACCTAAGGGCGTCTGAAACCGTCTGAAAAGCGAGTTTCATTGCGATTTATTTTTCTTGGCACATTTTTATCATGATTTTATCATGAGTTTGGTTTAGTGGCATCCATGACACACATTAAATGTATAATATGCGGGCCAAATCACAATGTGTACATGTATACTTCAATTCTATGCTATTAGAGCGTTTTTAATGTACCTTATCAATTCTCGACTATAGGGAAAAATAAGGGGATAAAGAAAAACAAAAAGTTATGTGGTGTTGACCAAGCATTCAGGGGTCGCGATTGGTTACCGACTCCCATATAGGGCTCTTCCTGGGTCTCGGATTCCCCGGCCCACCACACCTCCTTCCCTATCCATCCATGTAACCCCGGAGGGCCAAGCACCGTTAAGGGAGGAAACGAGGCGACACCCTATGCCTTGCTGCCGAGACAGCAAAAGAGCCCCGTACCTATGAGTAGATGCATAACCTGGACTTCGCAGACAGTCCCAGCCGGTGAATTAACTGATTGAGCTAAGGTCGGTTGGTGTTTGACGACGCGAAATTAAAACTCTTAAAGTAAATGACAGAGCGCGTGTATTGAAAACCAAAAATGACACCGACAGGACTCGAACCCCGGACCCTGGGGTCTGTGGACAATGCGTCTAACCACTAGGCCAATTGCTAGGTACTTGGAGACTGAACATTACTGTGTTATAGGGCCCATGCCTATAATACAAGCTGTGTTTTCTTTTGGATTCCTCCACTGTGTTCACCCGTCTGTTGTACATGCACATGTATACGTATACATGTATACATGTTCATCATACAATTATCTCATGATTAGTGGCATCGACATCCATGACACACTTTAAAGTTATAATATGCGGGCCAAATCACAATTTGTATGCATAAAATAGAGCACCGTTGTGGGCCTTGTACTTGATAAGAAGAGGGTTGGAAGCCGTACACAGGAGTTTGAGCTCGTATTTCTTTGCAATTTGCATGAAACTGGGCCCTAGAGCACAGGCATCATTTTTCAAAATGGCGATGGGCCAATGGATTACTTTTCGGGCAGAGATCCTGGATTTTTTTCCCATTAGTCATTGGATAATTGAACAAAAATTGAACAGAAAATAAAAGATAATACAATAAGCTTTGATTTGGATGGTGTATCAAACACCTCTGAGAGTTGTGAGTATTTTTAAAAATAATTTACGGACATACTCGTAATTATCATCGAGGTCTACGGGAGTCGATTTGCAGGTCTTCACTCATATAGACACCTAATGAGAGGCGTCCTCTCTGGGATTCCACTGGTTGTTGTACCGTATACTTCGCGTAAATCGATATTCATTTTCAATCACTTCAAATATCACAGAGCCTTTAATGCATGATTCTAATAGTTATATTACACTATCCCCATTTGTTACCATTTGGTTCTGGAGGTTCTAGGTTTTTCTAGGTTTTTTACTGTCCTATATGAAACACACGTATTTTAACACGAGCTGTTTTGGCGAACTACGTTACCAAAAACAGCAAATTATGCGCGAACTACTTTTCGTACTTTTAACTCCCTAAACAAACTGCGCGTAGGCTTGACCGTTAAACTTTATTAGCGCCCCCAATTTTCTATGAGTAATCACACAGCCTTTATGTATAATCGTATGTTAATACGATAGGTAATTAACAGCAGCTACGTTGCCGAAACGATAATTATGCTCGAACTACTTTTCGTACGTTTAACCCCAAAACCAAACCTGCGTAGGCTTGACCGTTAAACTTAAATAGTGCCCTCAATGGTCCTGAGACGCAATGACGTCAGGCTTTGTTTACATGTGCGTTTTCTATGAGGGCCAGCTCTCACAGGAAAGCGCACTTTTAAACAAAGAGTTACGTCAGTACATCTTAGGTCTATTGAGCGAGAGTATCGCCACAAATAATCGTCATTGAACAATGTACTCGGTAACGTCGGGCGTTACACCATTGACAGCGCACTCTGTTACCTAACTGAATTGCAGTACTCCGCTTCACTCTCCATGGAGGAAGCGCACCTCTCTCAAACTATTCCTCTTTTGTTTCCCTACTTGAAATCCACAATTCGTTAGAAGAGGCGCGACCCTTCAGTCCTGTACTGGTCTCGCGCCCACGTATATACAAGGCTAAATGCAGAACATAGTGGGGTTTTTTTCTAAGGGTGGTCCGTGTTTAATTAGGGTGGGTCAAACTTTTTTGTTCCCCGAAAAAGGAGTCCAAAATATTACGCCTCAAATTTGATATGAAAATCCAGAGGGAAGGCTCTTCATGGCATTGGTGCATGGTAGCGCGTAGAGCGCAATTTTAATGATGTACGCATTGGCTGCCTAAAAAACAAAGACATGGGTTTGAAGAGGGTTTTTTTGGGGGGGGCAATGGCCCCCATTGGGTCCCCACCAATCCGCCGTTTCGTATGTGTATCCCAATTAACCTGTGGCATCTTGACAGAGCCAAGGTTTTTAACCGATTTTTTTTCTCAGTGAGTAAACTCCCAGCAAGCTCCAAATGCATGTATTCCACTTTATAAATCTTGAGTTCACCAGCTCGCTATATGCGGTCCAAGTCATTGATTCGTGTTTTACACAAAGCTGCGATAAACGGGGAAAATTTATTGCAGGAAATAAAAAGGTCATGATATCCGGGGTTTTTTTAAGTCAGTAATAGTAAGCTTGCCGAAGATATGAACCTATCACATCCCTGCCAAGTTTATGAACAGTATAGATTTTAGAAGGGGCTTGGAAAAGTGTACTTTTCCACGGTGAAACACGGTGCATGCATTTTGTGGTTTGATCCTTCGGCAACAACGCTTCGAGTCGCTCGCGTGAAACCGAAACCTCTCCGTGCAGTCGTACAACGTGACCAGGGAATGGGGACGGCGCGCCGTACGGTGAACCGGCCCGCTGCCCGCTGCCCGCTGCCCGCTGCCCGCCTCCCGCCGCCCGCCGCCCGCCGCCCGCCGGTGCGGCTTCCGAAATTTCTTTGGACAGACACTGTGAAGACCCGAGTTTTCGCAACCCCCGTGGGTGTGCACGGTTATGGGGGCGGGGGGAGGGGAACGACATTAAAGATGGCAACACGTGCTGTTTACTAGTTTAGATTTGCATCGATTGATTTAAACAGAAAATTCCGTTTTGCACACAAAACCCACCCTGCGAGAGCCGAATTGATATCTGGCCGCCAATAAATCGAATTTTTTTTAAAGAAATAATTCAGTTTCTAATAGTCTTTGGATTCTAGGAAAATACCAATTGGATAATCAATGTTCGAGGTGATTGGATAATCAACGCGCAAATGGCATGGGGACACATCTTTAACAATTTGACCTGTGATATTTTCGGCTTTTGCACACCCCCCCCCTCCGCAACAACAAAACATTGTATCTCTCAACTTTTAGAGCAGTACAAACGTTCTTCACTTTTGCATATTTATAAGACATGATAGGTTGGTTCCCAAAACCCTAACATGTTCAATATGAATGGACTGGAAACCAGTTCAGTTGCTTGTCGGATCTGTTTGTGCGCAAACGCAACCTGAAATAAAAAGCTACTTATTTGGACGGCCCCCCCAAAAAAAAATAATAATAAACTGTTTATTGGGGGGGTGTGGTGGGGGATTGAGCAGTATTCCAAAGAAGTGATAATGAAAGCACTAAAAAATAATTGGGTACATTTAAAGAAACAAGGTTGAAAACATTGCCCAAACACATCCAAAGATGTGTCATAAATGACGGGTTTTTTTTGCTGCTCCCATCTTGCAATGTGTGTTTTAGGGCACCCTTAAATAATAGCATTTAATAGGGAGCGTAAATAACACATTCTAATTGCTTTCATTCTGTGCTGTAGTTTCATCAGATTCATATCCTACATCCAATTCAACCCTGGCTCTCATAGCTAAAGCGCACATGTAAACACAGCGTGACGTCATTATGTCTGAGGTCTACTGGGCGACATGCAGACACTGAGTTTCAATACCGTATTCACGTATCTTTCTTGCCATGCAACAGGCCTACACCCCCAAGCACAGGTTAATAAAAGCCGGTATATGCCCCCTTCGCTCTTGTATCACGATATTGGAACAAAAGCGGAGAAGTTGAACAGGCGAAGGCTTCTCAATCGCGTTTTGAACAAAAAAATTACGTAACGGTCGCGACTATACGAAAAGTGCGCTGAACCCGTCGTGAAACAAAGACCGTATCTTGAAAGCAACTCTTCCACGGTGAGACCAATGATTTGATCCTCTGCAAAGAAACGGTGAACAATCGTATTTCGGAAACAAAGCTCAAGAGTCGCTCGAGCGAGACCGAAACCTCTCCCCGCAGTCTTAGAATAGACGTCCTGACCAACATAACATGCTCCATACATACTCATATAGACAGCTACCGTCCCTCGACTATATAATATACGGCACTCGTAGTCTCGTACGGTGAGCCGGGCCAGCCGCTTTCGAAAAGCCTTCGGCAAAACACTTTTGCGATTCGTGATGAAAAAAAGAAGCGAAATTTGAACGTGTCTTACAGATGTTAGCTTAAAATTCTACAACAAAATACATTGAAAGAACAAACAAGGTCAAAGTGAAAGGAAAGAGGAAAGATTGATCGAGCTGTCAGTGTTACTTAAACAGGGACTTACCTGTTCAAACGTTTCGTTAGAAGTCAGTTCAGTTCAGTTCATTTATTTCCAGTGTTCACAAATCAGTATGTCACAATGTATACGTGTGCATGTACAAAAGGCGAGTGAAAACTGTAGAGGAACCATAAGAAAACACAGCTTGTACAATAGGCATGGGCCCTATATCACACTAATGTTCAGACACCAAATGCCAATACTAAAGAAAAATGCTGTATTCAGAGAAAAAAGGTTTACATGCAAAGGTAAACAAGGGTATACATGTACATACCAATAATTGCATAATTGCGTAAGGAATAAATAACTATAGAGTTTCATATATCAAAGTAAACATTCAGCAAAATAGATTTGTAAACATGTAGAACTTCGTCAAGAATCAGTGGAGAGTACTCTAACTTTGTTCCCTTGTAGTTAATATGTTTTGAAGCAAAAAAAGTAGTAGATGGCGGATGGAAATGAATAGTTTGCCGAGTAAAGCGACAATATTGAAACTCCGACAAGCAAAATGAATGGATTGAAGAGTATTAGGTACAGGGAGTTTAGAGGTTTGTTTTCATGCACGTTTATGAGGGCAAAGCGCAGACTAAGCTGAGAAGTATTTCCAACTATATATTAACACTGGTTAAAAGACTGTGTAATTAAATTACCTGGTGGTTAGGCTCTTTGTCAACTGACCCAGGGGTCCGGGGTTCGAGTCCCGTTGGTGTTATTTTTGGTTTTCAATACATGCGCTCTGTGATTTCCTTTAAGAGTTTTAATTTCGCGTCGTTAAACACCAACCGACCTTAGCTCAATCAGTTAAGTCACCGGCTGGGACTGTCTGGGACGTCCAGGTTATGCATCTACTTATAGGTACGGGGGTCTTTTGCTGTCTCGGCAGCAAGACATAGGGTGACCCCTGAATGCTTGGTCAACACCACATAACTTTTGTTTTTCTTTATCCCCTTTTTTTTTCCTAGTGGAGAATTTATAAGGTACAGTAAAAACGAAAAGGTTTTCTTTTAAAAATAAATTTAAATAATATTTAACTTATGTAGCAGCTTTACCAGCATTTCCATTTCTGTCTGCACGGGTCCCTATTTGCTACTTGGTAGAAAGCAAATATTGATAAGGTGTCTTGCCCAAGGACAACACACAAATAGCAAGGCTGCTTCTCCTCTGCTGCACTCCGGCAAGATTAAGGCCCCAAGTGAGAGCCGGAAAAAAATATTGACAAAAATAAAGGCTTTCTGCAACTTTGCGAAAAAGCCAAAAATTGCAAACACCATATAGGCGAATAAGGCGACATTTTGACGTAGACATGATTATCATAAACAAGTGTAATAGGAAGCACTGGAGGATTGTTTGCTCAATCTGCGCTTTGCCTTCATACATGCATTGGAAACCTCTAAACTTCTAAACTCCCGTCATAAACAAACGATTTAAATGACCAGTAAACGAACCTGCTTCATTAAAATGCATTTTTGTATCCTTGTTTATCTTTGCATGTAAACCTTTTTCTCTAAATGTAGCATTTTTGCTTTATTGTCACTTGGTGTCTGAACACGTGTTCAAGGGCCCATGCCTATAATGCATAGGCTAGTTTTCACTCCTCTGTTGTACATGTACACCCATATACATTATGTATTGTAACACAATGATTTGTGAACACTGGAAATAAATGAACTGAACTGACTTCTCACGAAACGTTTGAACAGGTAAGTCCCTGTTGTAGCAAACACTGACTGCTCGATACTCTCCTCTTTCCTTTCACTTTGACCTTGTCTGTTCTATTCATTTATTTTGTTGAAGAATTTTAAGCTAACATTTTGTAAGACAGGTTCGATTTTCACTGTCGTTTTTTTTTTTATCAAGAATCGCAAAAGTGCTTCGCTGAAGGCATTTCAAAAGCGGCGGGCCCGGCTCACCATATACGAGTGCCCAATTTACATAATCGAGGGACGGTAGCCGTATGAGCATGTTAGTCACAATGTGTTGTCTATTCCTAGTATACTTTGCTTTAAGACTGCGGGGCGAGGTTTCGGTCACGCGCGAGCGACTCTTGAGCTTTGTTTCCGAACACAATTGTTCACCAGTCTCTTTGCAGAGGATCAAATCATTGGTTTCACCGTGGCAGAGTTGCTTTCAAGATACGGTCTTTGTTTCACGATGGCTGCAGCGCATTGTTCGTATTATTACGTAACCTTTTTGTTCAAACCGTATGACGTATGAATGGGAAGCCTTCGGCTGTTCAACTTCTCCGCTTTTGTTCCAATATCGTGATACAAGAGCGAATGGGGCATATGCCGGTTTTTATTAACCCGTGCTTGGGCGGTACAGTGTAGGCCTGTTGCGTGGAAAGAAAGAGACATCTGCATGTCGATGGTATTGAAACTCAGTGTCTGCATGTCGCCCAATAGACCTCAGGAATAACGACGTCACGCTTTGTTTACATGTGCGCTTTGCTATGAGAATCTGATGTAGGATATGAATTTGTTGAAATTAATACTACAGCACAAAATTAAAGCAAGTAGAATGTGTTATTTACGCTCCCTATTATATGCTTTTTTTTAGGGTGTCTTAAAAACACACATCGCAAATTAAATGGGAGCAGCTAAAAAGCGTCATTTACGACAAATCTTTGGAAGTGTTTGGACAACTTTTTTTTTCTTTAGGCCTAAATGTACCCAATGATTTTCCAGTTCTTTCCTTATCACTGTTTTCTTTGGATGCTCAATCCCCCCGAACAAAAAATCTTCCTCTTTATTCTTCTTATTTGTTTGTGGGTTTTTTAAGGGGAGGTGTCCAAATACGTTTTTATTTCAAGTTGGGTTTGTGCACAAACAGATCCGCCGAGCAACTGAACTGAATATCAAAAAACGTCATTTATGTGGAATTTGTTAAAAAAAACAAAACCTGTTTATATTTTTTTTGGGAGGGGAAGCCAAATTTGTACCTTTCAGGTTCCGTTATTGAGCTGGAAACTATCAAACATGATAGGTTGTTGGGAGCCAGCCTATCGTGTCGTATAAATTTGCAAACGTGAAGAACTTTTGCACTGCTAGAAAATATGCGATTCAACAATAGAATTATTTTGTTTTTGGGAGGGGATGACCAAAATCTAAAAATATCACATGTTCAATTATTTTAAAGATGCGTCCCTATGCCATGTTCGAGTTTCACCTCGAAAATTGATTGTCCAATTGCTATTCATAGAATCCAACGACGTTTAGAAACTGAATTATTTCTTTATAAATCGATTTATTGGCGGCCAGATATTAATTCGACTCTCGCAGGGTGGGTTTATTTTTATGTGCAAAATGGAATTTTTTCTTTAAATCAAAAGATGCAAATCGAAAAATAGTAAGCCTTTTAAGAAAAAGGCATGTAAACAGCACAGGTTGCCATCTTTAAAGCCCCCCCCCCCCAACCGCGCACACCCACGGCGGGTGCTTGCGGAATACGAAAAGGTCTTCAAAGTGTCTGTCCAAAGAAATTTCGAAAGCCGCACCGGCGGGCGGCGGGCGGCGGGCGGCGGGCGGCGGGCGGCGGGCGGCGGGCGGCGGGCGGCGGGCGGCGGGCGGCGGGCGGCGGGCGGCGGGCGGCGGGCGGCGGGCGGCGGGCGGCGGGCGGCGGGCGGCGGGCGGCGGGCGGCGGGCGGCGGGCGGCGGGCGGCGGGCGGGCGGCGGCGGGCGGCGGGCGGCGGGCGGCGGGCGGCGGGCGGCGGGCGGCGGGCGCGGGCGGCGGGCGGCGGCGGCGGCGGGGCGGCGGGCGGCGGGCGGCGGCGGCGGGCGGCGGGCGGCGGGCGGCGGGCGGCGGGCGGCGGGCGGCGGCGGCGGGCGGCGGGCGGCGGGCGGCGGGCGGCGGGCGGCGGGCCGGTTCACATAATCCCTGGGGTTTTTTTTGTAAGACTGCACGGAGAGGTTTCGGTTTCACGCAAGAGACTCGAAGCGTTGTTTCCGAAGGATCAAACCACAAATGCATGCACAATGGTTCACCATGGAAAAGTTACATAATACTTTCTTTTACTTTTGGGTGGAAAGCGCAATTCATGTTTTCGCTCTCCCGCCGTTACGTAAATTGTTTTGTGAACGCCCAGTGGCCATTTCAACTGCTCCACTTATATCCAATATCGCGATACAAAGAGCGAATAGGGCACACACCGCTTTACCCCATCAACCTGCATTTGGACGGTGTTCGGGTCTGTTGCATTGGAAGCGAGATACGGTATACTGAAACAAAACAGAAACGCCCCAGCAAGTACACTTAAAGTGGAATACATGCATTCGGAGCTTGCTGGAAATTTACTGAAAAAAAAAATCGGTTAAAACCTTGGCTCTGTAAAGATGCCACAGGTTAATTGGGACACACATACGTAACGGCAGAGGGGGGGGCCAACGAGGCCATTTGCCCCCCCCCCACCCCCCCCCCCCCCCCCCCCCCCAAAAAAACCTCCATGTCTTTATTTTTTGAGGAAGCCAACGCGTACATCATTAAAATTGCGTTACCATGCACCAATGCCATGAAGAGCCTTCCCTCTTCCTTTTTTAATGTCAAATTTGGGGCGTGATATTTTGGACACAAAAAGTTTGACCCTATAATAAAACACGGACCACCCTTATAAAACCCACTATGTTCTGGATTTAGCCTTGTACATACGTGGGCGCGAGACCAGTACCGGACTGAATGGTCGCGCCTCTTGAAACGAATTGTTGACTGCTTGTAGGGAAACAAAAGAGGAATAGTTTGGGAGAGGGGTGGTTCCTCCATCGAGAGTGAAGCTGAATACTGCAATTCGGCGTAACAATCAATGCGTTAACAATATTACGTAACAGAGTGCGCTGTCAATGGTGTAACGCCCGATATTGAAAGAGAAAGTGCGGCGTGCTGGAATTCCTTGGTACGGTAGTGATGGAAAGAATTCTATTACCGAGTACATTGTTCAATGGTGATTATTTGTGGCGACACTCTCAGTCAATAGACCTAAGACGTTATGACGTTACGCTTTGTTTAAAAGTGGGCGTTCCTATGAGAGCTGGCTCTCATAGGAAAGCGCACATGTAAACAAAGCCTGACGTCATATACGTCTCAGGACCATTGAGGGCACTATTTAAGTTTAACGGTCAAGCCTACGCAGGTTTGGTTTGGGGGTTAAACGTACGAAAAGTAGTTCGAGCATACTTACCATTTCGGCGTAGTAGCTCCTGTAAATAACGTGTGTTCATAATACCATTATAGATAAAGGATGTGTGATTGCTTTAAGTTGATGTAGGGCGCTTATCAAGATTAACGGTCAAGCCTACGCGCAGTTTGTTTTGGGAGTTAAACGTACGAAAAAAAGTTCGCGCATAATTTGCTGTTTTGGGAACTAGTTCGCCAAAACAGCTCGTGCTTAATAACGTGTGTTTCATATAGGCCAGTTAAAAACTTAGAACCTCCAGAACCAAATGGTAACAAATGGGGATAGTGTAATATAATTATTAGAATCTAGCATTAAAGGCTCTGTGATATTTGAAGTGATTGAAAATTAATATATCGATTTACTCAAAGTATACGGTACATAACAACCAGTGGAATCCCAGAGAAGAAGCCTCTCATCAGGTGTCTATATGAGTGAAGACCTACAAATCGACTCCCGTAGACCTCGATGATAATTACGAGTATGTCCGTAAATTATTTATACAAAAAATCCTCACAACTCTCAGAGGTGTTTGAGACACCATCCAAATCCAAGCTTATTTTATTATCTTTTATTTTCTGTTACATTTTTGTTCAATTATCCAATGACTAATGGGAGAAAATTCCATCAAAGGATGTCAGCCCGAAAAGTAGTCCATTGGCCCATCGCCATTTTGAAAAATGATGTCTGCGCTCTATTGCAAAGAGCAATATTGGCCCAATTTATACAACTTGCAAACTCCTGTGTACGGCTTCCAACCCTCTTCTTATCAAGTTCAAGGCCCACAACGGTGATCTAATAGCAAAGAATTTTATGCATACAAATTGTGAATTTGGCCCGCATATTATACCTTTAAAGTGTGTCATGGATGCCACTAAATCAAACTCGTGATCAAATTGTCTGATGCAGGGCTTACATGTAAATACGTGTAAGTGTGCATGTACAACAGACGGGTGAACACCCGTCGAGGAGTCCATAAGAAAACACAACTTGTATTATAGGCATGGGCCCTGTATTTAAAAAGAGTATGTTCAGAAACCAAGTGGCAATCAAGCAAATGGCCCAGTGGTTAGACTCTTTGTCCACAGACCCCGGGGTCCGGGGTTCGAGTCCTGTTGGTGTAATTTTTGGTTTTCAATACACGCGCTCTGTCATTTACTTTAAGAGTCTTAATTTCGCGTCGTCAAACACCAACCGACCTTAGCTCAATCAGTTAAGTCACCGGCTGGGACTGTCTGCGAAGTCCAGGTTATGCATCTACTCATAGGTACGGGGCTCTTTTGCTGTCTCGGCAGCAAGGCATAGGGTGTCGCCTCGTTTCCTCCCTTAACGGTGCTTGGCCCTCCGGGGTTACATGGATGGATAGGGAAGGAGGTGTGGTGGGCCGGGGAATCCGAGACCCAGGAAGAGCCCTATATGGGAGTCGGTAACCAATCGCGACCCCTGAATGCTTGGTCAACACCACATAACTTTTTGTTTTTCTTTATACCCTTATTTTTTTCCTATAGTCGAGAATTTATAGGGTTAAAAACGGTCTAATAACAAAATCTTTAAGCATACACATTGATTATTGGCCCGCATATTATACGTTTTATGTGTGTCATGGATACCACTAAACCAAACTCATGATAAAATCATGATAAAAATGTGCCAGGAATTAAAAACATGTGCAAATTAAACTCCTTTTTCAGAGAGTTGCAGACGCCCTAAACTGTAATAAAAGTACATTTTCTCTTTCAAACAAAAGATGCAAATCAAAAACTAGTAAGCCTGGAAGAAAAAGGTATGTAAACAGCACGGGGTGACATCTTAACGAAAAGGTTTTTAAAGTGTCTGTCCAAAGAAATTTCGAAAGCCGCGTCGGCGGGCGGCGGGCGGTTGGCGGCGGGCGCTGGGCCGGTTCACCGTACGGCGCGTCGTCCCCAATCCCTGGTTTGTTGTAAGACTGCACGGAGAGGTTTCGGTTTCGTGCGAGCGACTCGAAGCGGTGTTTCCGAAGGATCAAACCCGAATGCATGAACAATGTACGCTGTGACAAGTATAACGTCCAATGTGTTCGAATTCCTTGGTACTGTAGTGATTTGAAATAATTCTATTACCGAGTGCATTGTTTTACGGTCAGACCTACGGAGGTTTTGTTTGTCGGTTAAACGTACAAAAAGTAGTTCGCCCCTAATTCGCCTCGGCGGCGTTGTTTGCCGAAAACCTCCTGTTTATTAAGTGTGTTCATATGAGGATGATTATAGACAAAGTTGGTTCGTTGCTGTCGAGATTCGAAAGAATTGTATTTGATTACATAATTTGTACAGTGTGCAATGACGCTCAGTAGTTGTGTGATTACTTTAAGTTGATTGAGGGCGCTATTCACGTTTAATGGTCAAGCCTACGCGCACTTTTTTTTTCGGGAGTTAAAGGTACGAAAAGTAGTTCTCGCGTAATTTGCTGTTTTGGTATCGCAGTTCGCCAAAGCGCTAAAGCTCTTATTGAAAGTACGTGTATCATGATAGTATTAAAGATAGGAACTGCTGCATTTCTTTGATTCTCATTTCTTACCGACCCTAATTTTAGGCTCCCGACCAGAAAAAAAACCTGGAGCCTCTAGAACACTCTTCACCGTAATGTAACAAATAGGGAAAATAGATTCAGGAAATCAGGCTCTGTTACATTTGAATTGATTGAAAATTAATATCGATTTACGCGAAGTATACGGTATAACAACCAGTAGAATCCCAGAGAGGACGCCTCTCATTAGGTGTCTATATGGGTGCAGACTGCAAATCGACTCCCACAGACCTCATTGATAATGATGTGTTTTTCCCAAAATTATTTTTTTAAAATCATCTCAACTCTCAAAAGGTGTATGACGCACCCACCAAATCAAGGCTTATTCATTATCTTTTATTTTCTGTTCAATTTTTTGTTCCATTATCCGATGACTTATGGGAGGAAATTACATCAAATGATGTCAGCCCGAAAAGGTGTCCCGTAGCCCATCGCCAATTTGAAAAATGATGCTTGGCTCCATTGCAAAATAGAGCAATTTTAGGGCCCAATTTCATGCAAATTACACAGAAATACGAGCTCACACTCTGTATACGGCTTCTACCCATCTTTTTTGGAAACATCAAGTTCAAGGCACACATTGGTGTTCTAATAGCAAAGAATTAAAGCATAATTTGGTCCGCATATTATACAGTTAATGTGTGTCATGGGTGCCACTCAACCAAATTCATGATAAAACCATGATAAAAATGTGCCCAGAATTAAAAACATGTGCAAAATAAAACACTTTTTTAAGAGGGTTGCAGACGCTTTAAATTGAAACAAAAGGACTTTTCTCTTTAAAACAAAAGATGCAAATCAAAAACTATAAAAAAAAAAGGTACGTAAACAGCATGGGGTGTCATCTTTGCGAAAATGTCTTCAAATTGTCTGTCCAAAGAAATTTCGACAGCCGCACCGCCGGGCGGCGGGCGGCGGGACGGTTCACCGTACGGCGCGTCGTCCCCAATCCCTGGTTTGTTGTAAGACTGCACGGAGAGGTTTCGGTTTCGCGCGAGCGACTCGAAGCGTTGTTTCCGAAGGATATAACCCCAAATGCATGAACAATGTGGGCTGTCAAAAGTGTAACGCCCAATGTGTTCAAATTCCTTGGTACTGTAGTGATTTGAAATAATTCTATTACATAGTGCATTGTTCAATGAATATTATTTGTGGTGATCCTCTCGATTGAGGGCACTATTTAAGTTTAACGGTAAGACCTACGCAGGTTTGGTTTGTGGGTTAAACGTACAAAAAGGAGTTCGCCCATAATTCGCCTCGGAGGCTTAGTTTGCCGAAAGAGCTCCTGTTTATTACGTGTGTTCATATTAGGATGATTATAGACAAAGAGGGTTCGTTGCTGTCGTGATTCGAAAGAATTGTATTTGATTACATAATTAAGTGTGCAATGACGAGTAGTAGTTGTGTGATTACTTTAAGTTTATTGAGGGCGCTATTCAAGTTTAATGGTCAAGCCTACGCGCACTTTGTTTCGGGAGTTAAAAGGAACGAAAAGTAGTTCTCGCGTAATTTGCTGTTTTTGTATCGCAAAAGCGCTACAGCTCTTGTTGAAAGCACGTGCAAGGATTAAAGATAGGAACTGCTGCATTTCTTTGATTCTCTAACAGACCCTAATTTTAGGCTCCCGACAAGACAAATACTCCTAGAACCTCTAGAACACTATTCACCGTAATGTATCAAATGGGGCTAATAGATTCAGGAAATCAGGCTCTGTGATATTGGAAGTGATTGAAAATGAATAACGATTTACGCGAAGTATACGGTATAACAACAACCAGAGGAATGCCAGAGAGGATGCCTGTTATTCGGGTGCACACCTGCACATCGACTCCCGGATAGACCACAGTGATAATAACGCGTATTTCCGAAAATAAGTTTTAAAATACTTGCAACTCTCAAAGGTGTTTGACGCGCCCACCAAATCAAGGCATATTCATTATCATTTATTTTCTGTTCAATTTTTGTTCAATTTTTGGGTGACTTTATAGGAGGCAATTACATAGATTGATGTCACCCCGAAACGTTGTCCCGTAGCCCATCGCCATTTTGAAAAATGATGCCTGCGCTCCATTGCAAAATAGAGCAATTTTAGGGCCCAATTTCATGCACATTATTTCACAGAATACGAGCTCGCTCTCCTGTGTACGGCTTCTACCCATCTTTTTTTTTAAACATCAGGTTCAAGGCCCAGATTGGTGCTCTAATAGCAAAGAATTTAAGCATACACATTGTGATTTGGCCCTCATTTTATACATGTAATGTGTGTCATGCATAGCGCATGCTACTAAACCAAACTCATGATAAAATCATGATAAAGATGTGCCCAGAAAAAAAAAATTGCAAAATAAAACTCTTTTTTGATCAGAGGGTTTCAGACGCCCTGAATTGGAATAAAAGTGCATTTTCTATTTAACACAAAAGATGCAAATCGAAAACTGAAGGAAAAAGGTATATTCACAGGACGGGAAGACATCTTTACGAAAAGGTTTTCAAAGTGTCTGTCAAAGAAATTTCGAAAGCCGCACCGGCGGGCAGCGGGCGGCGGGCGGCGGGCGGCGGGCGGCGGGCGGCGGGCGGCGGGCGGCGGGCGGCGGGCCGGTTCACCGTACGGCGCGTCGTCCCCAATCCCTGGTTATTGTTGTAAAAGTGCACCGAGAGGTTTCTGTTTCGCGCGAGAGATTCGAAGCGTTGTTTCCGAAGGATCAAACCCCAAATGCACGAACAATGTGCGCTGTCAAAAGTGTAACGCCCAATGTGAGGCGTGTTCGAATTCCTTGGTAGTGTTACCGAGTGAAGCATTGTCCAGTGAATATTATTTGTGTTGATGCTCTCAATTAAGGGCACTATTTAAGTTTAACATCAACGGTCAAGCCTACGCAGGTTTGGTTTGTGGGTTAAATGTACGAAAAGTTAGTTCGGGCATAATTAGCCGTTTCGGCGACGAAGTTCGCCGAAATAGCTCCTGTTTATTGAATGTGTTTATATTAGGATAATGATTATAGATGAAGGGGTTCGTTGCTGTTGTGATTCGAAAGAATTGTATTTGATTTGTACAGTATACAATGTCAATCAGTACTTGTGTGATCGCTTTAAGTTGATTGAGGGCGCTATTCAAGTTTAACGGTCAAGCCTACGCGTATTTTGTTTTGGGGGTTAAATTTACGAAAAATAGTTCACACATAATTTGCTGTTTTGGTAACGTATAGTTCGCAAAAACAGCTCTTGTTAATTGCGTGTGTTTCATATTAGGATTAAAAATAGGAACCGCTGCATTTCTTTGATTCTCATTTCAATTTTGATGATGTCATCACGTTTCTCAGGTCACCGTACAAATAGATATCCTATATTCCCCTCTACTTTGTATCCATTCAAAAACCATTACTCCATTCACATCTGAAAAAAAAAATTGTAGGAGAAAAATGAGCTAATTATTGAAATAGTTATTCATCGAAACCTTTTGAAACCAAAAGTGGGATGCTGACGTCTGTGCCCATTGACTGCCAGTAGAGAATAATATTGTTTCAATAATTGTGTGGTTCATGTATCACTGTAAAAAAGTCGGGCAAAATGGGTTGATAATTCGACCAACGCTGGTCGAATTATCAACTGCCAACACTCGGGGCAAATACTTCCCAATAGTTTGACAGCTTTTACCCAATTCAACCCAATATGAGATAATTTCATACCAATTCTGGGTATATTACATTGCCCAACAGTGTTTTATCCAACCTTTTTTACAGTGTATATAGAAACAACGCGTGAATGATGCAAATTACGTGATTTGTTTTTAGAGTTACTATAGTCAATAACATACATGTATGTACTTTATTACCATGATATGTTTGCATTCAATGGAGCAAGCCACATATCATTTTAGTGCTTTTTCTTTCACGGTCATTGTCTTATTGACACCCTGGAGCTATACAGCCTGTGCACAAACACACTGACGGATAACCACTGATTTACTAAACAATGATAACAATGCGAGCTTTTAATTCATTCCAAATTTGTACATCAAGAAAAATACATCATTTTTTTTAACCACGCTCACTCTAATACCTTTTTTGGTTTGTGAACTTAAATTTAGACCTTTAAACAAAAAAGAAAATTTGAAAGCCGAAAAGTTTGGGTTTTTTCGGGGTTTTTTTCGGAAATATTATTATAATTTCCGTTTAATATACAGATCAGTTTCGTGTGTCTAGTAGAGATGACAGAAATCTTTAACCGAGGGCCGGATCGTGAGTGAGCACACGAGCAGGTACAATGACGGGGATAATCCGTGATTCTCTAGATTAAGCTAAAAATCCTTCGACTCGGTTCCTTCTATAATGCTTCCGAGTCGAAAAGGGGTGTAATTGAGAGAGAAGTCTTATTGTTCGAGCATTGACGGCAAGTGATGTGAATTGTGATTCATTGCAGTTCTGAGACAATAATTATTGTCCGACCACTGACGGCAAGTGATCTTTCAGTTGAAATATTTCTACAGTTCAAAATAGTAACAGTTGTTGATTGCCTTATAGTCGGTGACATCAGCCACAAGACGAGTGACATCATTGAGTTGACACATCTTTTCTCTTTCGGTGTTGCTCTGCCAGAGATTAAAGGAGCGGCATCGGGGATCGGCTCGGCACGCCCAGCCACAGGCAAGCACGCCAGCTTCCGTCCGATTCTTGATGTCGTGATGGAGGAGGCATAGCTGGGGGACACGCCCATCAGGACCGGTGAAGGTGTGGTAGGCTGTCATCGCAGAGACCGTCATCTCACAGGCTGCAGGTTTGCGGTTGCTGCAAGGAACACTGTCGGACCATAAGCCCCCACCACCGTACGCAGTCATCCGGGCGCAGTTACGCTGGTTGTCGTTGTGCGGATTTCGCCCATTCCAACTGCTGAAAGTCATAGGTTGACCTCCGCACAGCCAGATACCCTCTTTGGCCGCATCCGTACAGCCTATCCACATACCGTCAGTCTGTGGCCTCACTGACTTCCAGATGAAGTCGTTTTCTTCCCGCGAGTTGGGCACGGCCAGACTGCTTCCCGGCCGGTTACAAGCCTCCGAGGCCTCAAACCAATTCATCTTGTCCGGTAGTAAAATGTAGCAAGATTGCTGCCATTTCAGCCAGCCAGGCGGGCAGGAGGCGTAGAGGGCCTGGCAGCTTGGTAAATTGATGAAGACCGAGACAAGCATCAGAACAAACCTTGCTGTCCACCAAGCCATCGTACCGTTGAATGCTGCCAACTATACGTGTGTATGATCTTTTTATACTCACTGCAATTTTAATCGTGTACGTAGTTTAAGGACGCATTTAAATTGCAACAAATTATTCATCTCAAGTACTGCTAATTATCACCATGGCGCCTGCATCGTTGGTAGAAGAGAAACCATGGTGACGAAATGTAATACGTGGGAAAAAATCCCAATGAGGCAACCGTTTAAAGTATCATTGCATTGTATACCTACATAGTATAACAATGAAGTATATCAGTACAAACACACTTATTGTTCCAGTGAGAGACACTGAACAAAATTAAATTTTATTCTTATATTCTGAAACTATTGAAAATATATTCTCAAAATTCGAAGAGAACGGCAAATGCATCTTCCTGAATTTTAGAACTGATAGAGATTTTGTTTCCTCTTTTTGCAATGACGCTCTATAACAGACAGAAAACAAAACCTGGTTGTATTAGGCCTTACTAGAGAACATTTTACTACAATTATAATATTTTTCCACATTAAGAAAGCAACGACTGAACAATCTTTGAAATGTGCTTAACAACTGGTAGGTTTCTTTCTCGTCAGGTCTTTTCATTTGGTAAATTGTTGAGATCAAGGGAAATATCTCACGACAGTTTGTTTGTTAACCATGCTTTGAATGATGACGAACACACGAAATTATCATGACGGTGACAACAGCGCTTGCTGGTAAGTGAAGAAAACGCTTCAATTATCTTGCTTTAACTGGTCGACAATTAGTCAATTACGAAGACAATAATAGCTTTGCTGAGTGTACTGCCTCCAAGGTCGGAGAGTTTATTGATGTGGAACATATGAAATAATGGAAGTCAGGGGCGTATAGTTTCCATGGTAAAGCGTCAATAAGTAAACGATTTTACGGTTGGCCTTGAGTGTATGCTTTTTATGAGTTTATGATGTGGTTGAGAAAACAACCGGCAAGACTCTACGCTCCAACATGTACGCTTAAAGTTGTTTGTCTTCAGGAGAATGCTAGGCTTTTACAGAGGAAAGGGTTTTAATACTATATCCAGGTTGTTCCCCAGTTTTGTGCCATGTTCCCTGTAGGTAACATGTAGAGTGCTATACACGCCGGGGTTGCTTGATCTGTGAAGCTGTCAGTGGAATTTTGGGACCTGAGTAAAAAAAAAAAGAAATACACGTACGTGTATGTATTGCTTCAGTCCTCAAAATCCTCTCCAGTCCAGAGAATCCCAACTTCTTAATCACAACATTGACTCTCAGACGAAGAGGCTTTCTTCTGGTAAACTTTCGGCCGGTTAAGCCTCAGAGGCCTCAAACCAATTCATCTTGTCCGGCAGTAAGATGTAGCAAGATTGCTACCATTTCAGCCAGCCAGGCGGGCAGGAGGCGTAGAGGGCCTGACAGACTGGTAAACTTATGAAGATCAAGACAAGCATCGGAGAACAACTTGCTATGATAAACCATGCCATGCTTGGTATATTGACGAAGATCAAGACACAACTAAAACCAAAATGTCTGAACACTATCCACACCAAATGTTATCTACATTGTAGAATATGACAACCTTTTAACAATACATTTTGCAGTTGCCATTTCATTCAACAGTTCTTGAACTTGCGTCAACAAACACGTTGTTGCTATGATGTCTTATTTCGGATCTCCAAAAGGGGATAAGCGCGGCGTTATGAATTGTACTCATTTTATCTGTGCTATTATTTTCAAGTAACAATAAATTTGTTGAAACTCTTGACAATGTATAGTTTTACAATGCAAGAGAACTATGAAAGATACACGGTGAACATTTTAACTACAAGAACTCAATTTTGATAGCACACATCCAAACGTTTTAGTAACTGCAACATAGTTGTGCAATTATTAGTGTTCAGTTAGAAACTTGTGCAGTCCTCACTAGCAAAATCGGAGACATTTATGCATGGGTGCAGTGTTGCGACTTAGTGTGCATATAGATACGGCTCGGCCCCGTGCGAGTGGTATAGCGCCCTCTGCAGCCATTCAGAGGAATTTTACTCAGCATGTAACCTTTGGAATACAATTATGTTGTTTGAAGCATTTAAAGTGAGTACATGTACTTGCGAAAAAAAACTTCAAGTCTGTTTACGTGTAACATAAAAGAATACTATAATAAAATATATGGTGCCAAATCCATTGAAATGCTCCTAGCCTATAGGCGCTTTACATAAGCATTAAGACAAAAAATCCGTTCTTAGCTCCTTGTGGTACAAACGAATAGTTGACTTTAAAATCAATCCTCTAAAGATAAACATTAAATCCATACGAATCCAATGACGCACTAAAAACTATAGCATACCATATACCACAAACATCAACACTGTACATCATCATGCATGTAAATATTCAGCCTTTAGAATGGTTAAATATACTAAATATTACTTAGCACACAGTAACAATGCAAACGTTACACACAATTCTATACAATATCGATTGAACATTGTTATAAATTACATCGAGCATATTGCAACATAACAACTAATTGTTGTCCTTAATCAGCCTTCTGAATTGCTATACAGGGTGAGTAAGAAAAAAACGAAACCCAAATGTCGGGACTATTGTTTTAGTAAAGTTCTAAATGTAGCACTTTCAAAATCTAGGAAATGTAAGCCCAATTCATAAGCTTTCTTTTAGTACAAGAATCATTCAAATCACTTATGTTCTTTTCAAGTAACGGGCTTTTAAACACGATCACCGTTTTAAAGTTCTGTCCACGGATCACAAAAAGGTAAGTGTTCTTTCAGAAAAACGAAAACAAAATCACAAATGGATGTGCGTGCATTGTTTTCGTTTTGCTGAAAGGACGCACACCTTCTGTGTGATCCGTGGACAGAACTTTAAAACGGTGGTCGTGTTTAATAGCCCGTAACTTGAAAAATGCATAGGTGATTTGAATGAATCTTGTACTAAAAGAAAGCTTATGAATTGGGCTTTCATATCCTAGATTTTAAAAATGTTACATACAGAATTTCACTAAAACAATAGTCCCGACATTTGGGGTTCGTGTTTTTTGACTCGCCCTGTAATTGTCAAGATTATGATTGTTACAGATCTCACTGAGTTTCGCAATTCTTGACCAAAGACATCTAAAAAGTTTGAATCACAGCTCTTTTTATCTGAAACCAAAAAAAAAGAGACTTCTTGGTCCGGGAGTTTTGCCGATCGAATACAATCGGGCCTCTTTGGTCATTCACGCATTACACAGAATGAACTTAGAATTTGAAGAAGAAGTATGTCCTATACGCTGAACGAACGGTCATTGACACGAAAAGAATTGAAAGCGGTGTTCGTGCATCGCCAATTTCTTGTTATTTTCATGTCAAAATGCTTGCCCTTTCTTGTGCTCGTCGTGGATTTGTGGTTCCGAGAAAACAACCCAAAGAACTCCACTTTTCGGTCGATGCACTCTAAAACGTCAGTGTTTAGATATAATCTGGAATGCGGATACTATGGCTCCGCGCTCCAACAAAGAGGGCGTGTTTTTACCACTTTTGAGAGCCCTGTTAACAGGACAAACACTCAGGCTCGGATCCAAAAACAAAATTTCAATAAAAAAATCATGAAAAAAATCCCCCCCCCCCCGCTCTGACACCCACATTTTTTTTACTGGTAATAATGTCCGCCTTTGCACAAAATACGGACAGAGCCAGCTTGGTATAGGGGGTATAATGTACACTATTCTGTGATATATCGTTTCTAATCGTCGGATTTCAACAGCGCCCCCACTCAAAGTATGGTACGAGCGTGAGGAGGAACACTTTTATTTTTAAAGGCCAGTTTTTCATATGAGAGGGGCACAATTTTAATGTTGCGAGCAGGTCACTAATAAAAGTGTGCTTTCGAGGAGCAGTTTCCACCTCGAGAAGTTATCGCGAGATGCACTATTTTTTGTTAGCCAATTTTCAATCTTGAGAGGGGCACAATTTTGTTATTGCGAGAACCCCTCTTGTGCTTTCGAGGGGTAGTTTTCCATCTCGAGAAGGTGCACAATTTTGTTAATGCGCATGCGAGACGGGCACTCGTGTTTTTTTTTTGGGGGGGGGGCAGTTTGATTACAAGAGAGGAGACAATTGTATTTGTAGCGCGATCATATGCTTTCATGTGTGCGTTTGAGGGGCAGTTTTGTTTTCATCTCGAGGGGTCACATTTATAAACGCAAGAGGGGAACTTTTGTTATCCTGGGAAAAATCTTGGGGGCAAGCTTCCCCCTGCCCCCCCCCCCCCGGTTCCGCCGCCCCTGTTGCAGATCTACCACGAAAACAACAATGTTTAAGTCTTTGTTTTTTTTACATAACGAAGGAAACATTTGTATTCGTTGTTCACACTTACTTTTTACAACCTCTTGTTGGTACACATGTACATCTAAATCTAAACTTAACTCAGTTTTGATGATAATGTTCACAAATTAAAAAAGAAACAGTCAATGTTCGTGTCCATTGAAGATGACATGAACAGACGACTTCAACTGGCATCCAGATTGTATGTTGTACATCCCGTGACCAAACACAAATACGGCAAATTTGAGATTGAGATTCTAACCTTAAACTCAGCTACTTCTAAAACAAGGCATCGATGTTTGTAAGTTCCAATCAATCAGCAGTGTATTTATAATAAAATGCGTAATAAGGTAGCAGTGTATTTCCAACAGTAGTATAGTGTTCATCCGAGCATTGACGGCACGTGTTCTTTCGGTGAAATATTTTCACAAATTAAAAAAGTAACAGTTGTCGGTTGCCTTGAAGTCGTTGTCATCAGCCACAAGACGAGTGACGTCATTGAGTTGACACATCTTTTCTTTCTTGTTGCTCTGATAGAGATTAAAGGAGCGGCATCGGGGATCGGCCCAGCACGCCCAGCCACAGGCAAGCAAGCCCTCTGCCGTCAGATTCTTGATGTCGTGATGGAGGAGGCATCGCTGGGGGACACGCCCATCGAGACCGGTGAAGGTGTGGTAGGCTGGTACCGAAAAGGGTGTCATCTCACAGGCAGCAAATCGCTGTCTATTGCAAAGTGTCTTATCGACCCAACGCCATCCTTCGTAGGCGGATATACGGGCGCAGTTACGTTTATTGCTTCTGCTTGGGTAGCTCGGATGCCAGTTGGTGTATTGTGCAGGCTGACCATCGCACAGCCAGACACCCTCTTGAGCCGCATCCGTACAGCCAATCCAGAGTCCACCGGTACCTTTTACCAATGACTCCCAGATGAAGAGGTTTTCCTCTCTTGAATTGGGCACGATCATGCTGCCTCCTGGACGGTCACAAGCCTCCGAGGCCTCAAACCAATTCATCCTGTTAGGGAGTCGGATGTAACAAGACTGTCGCCATTTCAGCCAGCCGGGCGGGCAGGAGGCTTGGAGAAAACCCCGGTTGCTGACTAAAAGGAGCAAAAAAAGTATCCAGATTAAGTTCTCCAAAAACCATGACATGTTTTTAAGATGGATACAGCAGCTCTGACGTTGCCTACAATTTTTTTCTTCATACGAAAACTGCGTGCAGGGATATTAACCTCGTTGTCATTATGCCGTTACCATGACGAATGGCTTGTGTTAAGACAGCGTGATAATTGAACCACGTTTTAATTGGCATTGTTCAGAGTGGGGCCTTTATATAAAAGGCATTACAAAATGAAGCAGGACCGTATCAACAGAATAGCTTTATCACTGTGTTCTCTTATCATGGCAAATTAGTCCATAATGGGGAAAATATATGTGAATTTTACCCCCCCCCCCTTCTTCTGATGGAGAATAATATTTTATCTGATGTGGTTTGCATAAACAGTCAAAGTGTTCGAGTTGGGGGGAATATGTAGCTCGCTGCATTTAATAGAAAAAATGTCATGGGAATAAAAGTATATGTTATTGACTAGTAACTGTGAAAGTTCCACGTATTAATTTGCATAGGCCTACTCTAAACACAAATTATCCCAATTTTAATAGAAATACCACATCATTCAGCTGCCCACCATTGATCATGTACTGATACGCATTGATGAATACCATTTTAATTACAATGCATCATGGGCTTTTGCTACCTCCATGAATGAACGAAAAGTTGCATAGTGAAACAAACAAAAATTACCATCATCATTTAAGAAAAACAAATTGATTTGTTTCTCATACACAAAACACAAAAACTGATCAAATGATTCAGTCTTGACTCGATTATTAAAAGCTCATTCGTATCTGAATGCCTGTGTGATAATCTCTGGTACTCCACTGAATGGCTTCAAAGCATTTAGAATTTCATGGACAGCTGTAAAATAGGTTCTTTTGGTAAAACATGCTTAACTTATGGATCGTTTTCAGTATAACGCTGATTCTTTTTTCTTTTTCACACTGATGATGCTCGTTTAATGCGCGCTTATTTGGTGTATCCAATTTAATTTGCTTTTTCAGGGGGAAAAATCATGAATTCAGGTCACTTCTCCCTTTGACTCGCTCTGTACAACCCCTGCCTCTTGTGTATACACCTTTCGGTTTCCAGTAAAAGATTGTGCTTTTTGATGAAAGTGTCTCATACCCAAATCATGGGTTTTTTCTGAGTATTTTCAAATTCGCCGCTATAGAGCATTTCGCGTGGGCCATAAACAAGCCGTGCACAGGACTGTGAGCTTGTATTTCTGCGAAATTTCGATGAAACTGTGCCTTAAAAGTGATCTATTTTGCAAGGTATCATTTTCCAAAATTGCGATGGGCATCAGGACTATTTTTAGAAGTTATCATCTGTGGATGGAAATTTTCCCCAAAAGTAATCAAATTAACCCCAAAAAATTAACAGAAAACGAAGATGATGAAATACGCTTTTATTTGATGCGTGTCTTGAACACCTTGGAGAGTTTTGAGCATTTTTCCTGAATTTCTGAAGTGAGGGCATTTATCATTGGGGTCTATGGCAGTTTATTTACTGCTGGTCTGCATGCATGTCTGTGGTGGTTGCTGCTAGGGGTGCAAACCAACAAAAGGCTCTAAACTACTGCGCGGGAGCTCATGAATATTTTGTGATCCCACGGGTAATTTTGAATAAGAGGTCCTGGCGACCCATGATTGGCATTGATTGTAAACATATTTACAACATGTATGTAAAATCAAGAATTTGTGACTGGTGGCTTCAAACTCAGGCGATTTTGTTCGAAAAAAACCCAAACTTGCGGGTCTAGCTATTACGCATAGAGGGGGTGGGGTGTCTAGACTTAGACCTAGGCTCAGGGGTTGGCAACCTTTTAATGGAGTTGTTTTTGAGAGAGGGGGTATTTTTTTGTGACAACCTCTTGTAAAATTGAATAGAAAATTGTCCTACGCTCTCAAAACGCTGGTTAAAACTTTGTTGGTTAAAACAGTTTGTTAAAATGATCTTATGATTTTTTTAAAACCCAATGAATGCCCCCTTCAAAAAAGAGGTCCTACCCCGGCCACCTAGCAAATTGAACCCAGTTTAATACGCCACTGCATGAGTTCGATGCTCGTACATGTACTCGCCATCATCTGCTCGCACTCTCTGAATATTGCAATGGCGCCCTCACAAAACAAATTCTGTTCGAGTAATTAGTTCTGTCTCGGACCAAAACGTCAACTTTAACTATGCTAAAATGTAAAACAATATTGTTCTCTACTGGCAGTCAATGTGCACAGACATCAGCATCCTACCTTTGGTTTCAATAGGTTTCGATGAATAACTGTTTTAATAATTAGCCCATTTTTTTCTCCTACAAGTTTTTGTTCAGATGTGAATGGGGTAATGGTTTTTGAATAGATACAAAGTAGAGAGGGGAAGATATGATATCTATTTGTACGGTGACCTGTGAAACATGGAGACGGCATCAAAATTAAAATGAGAATCAAAGAAATGCAGCGGTCCCTATCTTTAATCCTAATGTGAAATACTCGCGATTAACAACAGCTGTTTGGCGAACAACGTTAACATTGCGGCAAATTGTGTGCGAACTACTTTTCGTATATACGTTTAACTAACTCCCAAAACAAACTGAGCGTAAGCTTGACCGTTAAACTTGAATAGCGCCCTCAATCAACTACAAGTAATCACACAACAGATCGTCATTGCACACTGTACAATTATTATGTAACCTTAAATAATTCTTTTGAATCACAACAGCAAAGAACCCCTTCATCTATAATCCTAATCCTAATATGAACACACGTAATAAACAGGAGCTGTTTCGGCGAACTAAACGGCTAATTATTATTAAACGGCGAACTACTTTTTGTATGTTTAACCCACATACCTGCGTAGGTTTGACCTTTAAACTTAAATAGTGCCCTCAATCGACTGAGAGTATCATCACAAATAATAGTCATTGAACAATGTACTCGGTAATAAAATATTCTTTCCAATCAGTACAGTAAGTACCAAGGAATTTGAACACATTGGGCGTTACACTTTTGACAGCGCACATTGTTCATGCATTTGGGGTTATATCCTTCGGAAACAACGCTTCGAGTACGAGTCGCTCGCGCGAAACCGAAACCTCTCTGTGCAGTCTTACAACAAACCAGGGATTGGGGACGACGCGTCGTACGGTGAACCGTTCCGCCACCCGCCGCCAGGCGGTGAGGCTGTCGAAATTTCTTTGGGCAGACAATTTGAAGACATTTTTGACAGCGCACATTATTCATGCATTTGAGGTTTAATCCTTCGGAAACAACCGGCTTTTATTCGAGTCGCTCGTGCGAAACCGAAACCTCTCCGTGCAGTATTACAACAAACCAGGGATTGGGGACGACGCGCCGTACGGTGAACCGGCCAGCCGCCCGCCGCTCGCCGCCGGTGCGGCTTTCGAAATTTCTTTGGACAGACACTTTGAAGAACTTTTCGTAAAGATGACACCCCGTGCTGTTTACGTACCTTTTTCTTCTAGTTTTCGATTTGCATCTGTTGTTTTGAAGAGATATGTAATTTTATTCCAATTAAAGGCGTCTGAAACCCTCTGAAAAAGGAGTTTCATTTTTCATTTTTTTTTTCTGGGCACATTTTTATCATGATTTTATCATGAGATTGTTTTAGTGGCATCCATGAGTCACACATTAAATGTATAATATGCGGGCCAAATCAAAATGTGTATACACTTGTACTTCAATTCTTTGCTTTTAGCAGTGGCGGTTCTACGGGGGGCCACAAATTTTGTCTAGCCCCCCCCCCCCCAAAAAAATTAATAAAAATAGAAAATTGCATTAGCAAAAAGAAGGAATGTGACGTACATGCGAACGGTCTCCCCCTAAAGAAATAGTCGTGACAAGGGTGCATTTGTAGTTCATACAGTGTGCCTGATTGTAGGATATTATTTGGGCTCCCCATTGAAAATATGGCACGATTTTCGGAGGCCTAAGTGTCTGGAGAAAATAACCGGTCTACATTTCAGCGCGCCTGGCTATTAGAGCACCAATGTGGGCCTTGAACTTGATGTTTCCCCCTCCCAACGCCCAACCCCCCCCCCCCCCCGAAAAAAAAGATGGGTGGAAGCCGTACACATAACACTGTTTTTTTGGTTGTGTAAAAATCAAACGGTTGCATACTATATGAACCTAGCAACCTGTTGTGTAAACCGTTGTTTACACAACTTGTGTAAAAAATTACACAACTTGTTCAATTGTTTACACAACTGGTTGCTAGGTTCATATAGTACACAACCGAAATAAAAGTGGCAGAGTGTGACTTCGTATTTCTATGAAATTGGGCCCTAAAATTGCTCAATTTTGCAATGGAGCACATGCATCATTTTTCAAAATCGCGATGGGCTACGGGACCTTTTCAAGCTGACATTCTTTGATGGAATTTCCTCCCATAAGTCACCGAATAATTGAACAAAAATTGAACAGAAAATAAAAGATAATCAATAAGCCTTGATGGTGCGCGTCATACACCTTTAAGAGTTCAGAGTATTTTTTTAATAATTTTTGGGAATACGCGTTATTACCATCGAGTTCTATGGGAGTCGATTCGCAGGTCTGCACCCATTATAGACACCTAATGAGAGGCGTCCTCTCTGGGATTCCACTGGTTGTTATACCGTATACTTCGCGTAAATCGTTTATTAATTCTCAAAAACTTCCAATATCACAGAGCCTGATTTCCTGAATTTATTTTCCCCATTTGTTACATTACGGTGAATAGTGTTCTAGAGGTTCTATGGGTGTTTGTTTTGTCGGGAGCCTAAAATTAGGGTCTGTTAGAAATGTGAATCAAAGAAATGCAGCAGTTCCTATTTTTAATCCTATAATGAAGCACAGGCTTTCAACAAGAGCTGTTTTGGCGATCTCCGTTACCAAAACAGCAAATTACGCGAGAACTACTTTCGTACCTTTAACTCCCGAAACAAAGTGCGCGTAGGCTTGACCGTTAAACTTGAATAGCGCCCTCAATCAACTAAAAATAACCACCCAAGTGATCGTCATTGCACAATGTACAAATTATGCAATCTATACAATTCTTTCGAATCACGACACCAACGAACCCTCTTTTTCTATAATCATCCTAATATGAACACACGTAATAAACAGGAGCTCTTTCGGCGAACTAGGTCGCCGAAACGGCTAATTATGGGCGAACTACTTTTTGTACGTTTTACCCACAAACCAAACCTGCGCAAGCTTGACCGTTCAACTTAAATAGTGCCCTCAATTGAGACTATCATCACAAATAATATTCATTGAACAATGCACTTGGGGAAAAAGAATTGTTTCCAATCACTAGGGGCCTACAGTAACAAGGAATTCGAACACGCCTCATTGGGCGATACACATTTGACAGCGCACATTGTTCATGCATTTGGGGTTTGATCCTTCGGAAACAACGCTTCGAGTCGCTCGCGTGAAACCGAAACCTCTCCGTGCAGACGCGCCGTAACGGGCCCGCCGCCCGCCGCCCGCCGCCCGCCGCCCGTCGCCCGCCGCCCGCCGCCCGCCGGTGCGGCTTTCGAAATTTCTTTGGGCAGACACTTTGAAGACCTATTCGTAAAGATGTCACCCCGTGCTGTTTACATACTTTTTTCTATATAGGCTTACTAGTTTTTGATTTGCATCTTTTGTTTTAAAGAGAAAATGTACTTTTATTCCAATTTAGGGCGTCTGTAACCCTCGGAAAAGGCGTTTCATTTTGCACATGTTTTTAAATCTGGGCACATTTTTATCATGATTTTATTATGAGTTTATAGTTTAGTGGCATCCATGACACACATTAAATGTATAATATGCGGGCCAAATCACAATTTGTATGCTAAATTCTTTGCTATTAGAGCGTTTTTACTGTACCTTATAAATTCTCGACTATAGGGGAAAAAAATTAGGGTATAAAGAAAAACAAAAAGTTATGTGGTGTTGACCAAGCATTCAGGGGTCGCGATTGGTTACCGACTCCCATATAGGGCTCTTCCTGGGTCTCGGATTCCCCGGCCCACCACACCTCCTTCCCTATCCATCCATGTAACCCCGGAGGGCCAAGCACCGTTAAGGGAGGAAACGAGGCGACACCCTATGCCTTGCTGCCGAGACAGCAAAAGAGCCCCGTACCTATGAGTAGATGCATAACCTGGACTTCGCAGACAGTCCCAGCCGGCGACTTAACTGATTGAGCTAAGGTCGGTTGGTGTTTGACGGCGGGAAATTAAGACTCTTAAAGTAAATGACAGAGCGCGTTTATTGAAAACCAAAAAGTACACCGACGGGACTCGAACCCCGGACCCCGGGGTCTGTGGACGATAAGCCTAACCACTAGGCCATTTGCCTGATTGTCATTTGGTGTCGGAACATTATCGTTTTAAATACAGGGACCATGACTATATAAACACAAGCTGTGTTTTTTTATGGATTCCTCGACCGTGTTCACCCGTCCGTTGTACATGCACACGTGTATACGTAATCGTATATACATCATACAATTTTATCATGAGTTTGGTTTAGTGGCATCCATGACACAATATGCGGGCCAATTTGCATGAAATTGGGCCCTAATATTGCTCTTTGCAATAGAGCGCAGGCATCATTTTTCAAAATGGCGATGGGCCAATGGACTGCTTATCGGGCTGACATCCTTTGATGGGATTTTCTCCCATTAGTCATTGGATAATTGAACAAAAATTGAACAGAAAATAAAAGATAATAAAATAAGCTTTGATTTAAATGGTGTCTCAAACACCTCTGAGAGTTGTGAGTACTTTTTTAAGAAAATACGGACAAACTCGTAATTATCATCGAGGTCTAAGGGAGTCGATTTGCTGGTCTGCACTCATATGGGATTCCACTGGTTGTTATATACTTCGCGTAACTCGTTATTAATTTTCAATAACTTCAAATATCACAGAGACTTTAATGCTTGATTCTAATAATTATATTACACTATCCCCCATTTGTTACCATTTGGTTCTGGAGGTTCTAGGTTTTTAACTGTCCTATATGAAACACACGGATTTTTAACACGAGCTGTTTTGGCGAACTACGTTACAAAAACAGCAAATTATGCGCGAACTACTTTTGGCATGTTTAACTCCAAAAAAAACTGCGCGTAGGCTTGACCGTTAAACTTGAATAGCCCCCTCAATCAACTAAAGTAATCGCACAACCTTTTTCAATAATCGTATTATATAAACACACGTAATTAATAGCAGCTACGTCGCCGAAACGATAATTAAGCTCGAACTACTTTTCGTATGTTTAACCCCCAAACCAAACCTGCGTAGGCTTGACCGTTAAACTTAAATAGTGCCCTCAATGGTCCTGAGACGTAATGACGTCACGCTTTGTTTACATGTGCGCTTTCCTATGAGAGCCAGCTCTCATAGGAAAGCGCACTTTTAAACAAAGCGTTACGTAGTATCGCCACAAATGATCATCATTGAACAATGTACTCGGCAAAAGAATTCTGTCCATTCAATACGGTATCAAGAAACACGCCTTTCTTTCTCTTTCAACATCGGGCGTTACACCATTGACAACGCACTCTGTTACGTATTATTGTTAACGCATTGATTGTTACGCCGAATTGCAGTATTCAGCTTTACTCTCGATGGAGGAAGCACACTTCTCTCAAACTATTCCTCTTTTGTTTCCCTACTTGCAATCAACAATTCGTTTCAGGTCGCGCGACCCTTCAGTCCGATACTGGTCTCGCGCCCACGTATTTACAAGGCTAAATAAAGAACATTTTTTAAAGGTTTTTTAAGGGTGGTCCGTGTTTTGTTAGGGTGTGTCAAACTTTTTGGTTCCCCGAAAAAAGTGAGTCCAAAATATTACGCCCCAAATTTGATATAAAAAGCAAGAGGGAAGGCTCTTTATGGCGTCGGTGCATGGAAGCGCAATTTTAATGA
Source organism: Patiria miniata (assembly GCF_015706575.1). Classification (NCBI taxonomy): domain Eukaryota; kingdom Metazoa; phylum Echinodermata; class Asteroidea; order Valvatida; family Asterinidae; genus Patiria; species Patiria miniata. The sequence goes on along the minus strand of NW_024037069.1, from coordinate 38,500,719 downwards.
TGTACGCATTGGCTGCGTAAAGGGTTTGGAGTTTGGAGCAATGGCCCCCATTGCCCCCCCCCCCCCCCCCCCCCCCATGCGACGTTGCGTATGTGTGTCCCAATTAACATGTGGCATCTTGACAGAGCCAAGGTTTTAACCGATTCTTTTTCTTAGTGAGTAAAATTCCAGAAACCTCCAAATGCATGTATTCTTGAGTTTATCAGCTCGCTATATGCGGTCCAAGTCATTGATTCGTGTTTTACACAAGGCTGCGATAAACGGGGGAAATTTATTGCAGGAAATAAAAAGGTCATGATATCCGGGTTTTTTTAAGTCAGTAATAGTAAGCTTGCCGAAGATATGAACCTATCACATCACTGCCCAGTTTATGAACAGGGGCTTAATAAAGTGTACTTGCTAGGACGTTTCTGTTCTAGTTTCAATAACGTATCTCGCTTCCTATGCAGGTTGATCGGGTAAAGTGGTGTGTGCCCTATTCGCTCTTTGTATCGCTATATTGAAACAAAAGCGGAGAAGTTGAACTGGCGACTGCGCGTTCACAAAACAAGTTACGTAACGGCGGGAGAACGAAAAATGAATGGCGCTTTCCACCCAAAAGTAAGAGAAAGTATTATGTAACTTTTCCACGGTGAAACACGATGCATGCATTTTGTGGTTTGATCCTTCGGCAACAACGCTTCGAGTCGCTCGCGTGAAACCGAAACCTCTCCGTGCAGTCGTACAACGTGACCAGGGAATGGGGACGGCGCGCCGTACGGTGAACCGGCCCGCTGCCCGCTGCCCGCTGCCCGCTGCCCGCTGCCCGCTGCCCGCTGCCCGCCGCCCGCCGCCCGCCGCCCGCCGCCCGCCGCCCGCCGCCCGCCGCCCGCCGCCCGCCGCCCGCCGCCCGCCGCCCGCCGCCCGCCGCCCGCCGCCCGCCGCCCGCCGCCCGCCGCCCGCCGCCCGCCGCCCGCCGCCCGCCGCCCGCCGCCCGCCGCCCGCCGCCCGCCGCCCGCCGCCCGCCGCCCGCCGCCCGCCGCCCGCCGCCCGCCGCCCGCCGCCCGCCGCCCGCCGCCCGCCGCCCGCCGCCCGCCGCCCGCCGGTGCGGCTTCCGAAATTTCTTTGGACAGACACTGTCAAGATCGACCCATGTTTTCGCAACCCCCGTGGGTGTGCACGGTTATGGGGGGGGGGGGGGAACGACATTAAAGATGGCAACACGTGCTGTTTACTAGTTTAGATTTGCATCCTTTAATTTAAAGAGAAATTTCCTTTTTGCACACAAAACCCACCCTGCGAGAGCCGAATTGATATCTGGCCGCCAATAAATCAATTTTTTTAAAAGAAATAATTCACTTTCTAAATGTATTTGGATTCTAGGAAAATACCAATTGGATAATCAATGTTCGAGGTGATTGGATAATCAACGCGCAAATGGCATGGGGACACATCTTTAACAATTGGACCTGCGATATTTCCCCCCCCCCCCCCTCCGCAACTACAAAACATTGTATCGTGGACTCGCAACTTTTAGAGCAGTTCAAACGTTCTTGATATTCATAAGACATGATAGGTTGGTTCCCAACACCCTATCATGTTCAATATGAATGGACTGGAAACCAGTTCAGTTGCTCGGCGGATCTGTTTGTGCGCAAACGCAACCTGAAATAAAAAGCTACTTATTTGGACGCCCCCCCCCCCTAAAAAAAAAAGAATAATAATAATGAACTGGTTTTTTTTATGGGGGTGGGGTGGGGGATTGAGCAGTATTCCGAAGAAATGATAATGAAAGAACTAGAAAATAATTGAGTACATTTTAAGAAAAAAGGTTGAAAACATTGCCCAAACACGTCCAAATATGTGTCATAAATGACGCTTTTTTTGCTGCTCCCATCTATAACTTCCAATGTGTGTTTTAGGGCACCCTTAATTAATAGCATTTAATAGGGAGCGTAAATAACACATTCTAATTGCTTTCATTCTGTGCTGTAGTTTCATCAGATTCATATCCTACATCCAATTCAACCCTGGCTTTCATAGCTAAAGTGCACATGTAAACAAAGCGTGACGTCATTATGTCTGAGGTCTACTGGGCGACATGCAGACACTGAGTTTCAATACCATATACACGTATCTGTCTTGCTATGCAACAAGCATACGTACTCCACCCAAACACAGGTTAATAAAAGCCGGAAAATGCCCCCTTCGCTCTTGTATCACGATATTGGAACAAAAGCGGAGAAGTTGAACAGACGAAGGCTTCCCAATCGCGTTTTGAACAAAAAAATTACGTAACGATCGTGACTCTACGAAAAGTGCGCTGAACCCGTCGTGAAACAAAGACCGTATCTTGAAAGCAACTCTTCCACGGTGAAACCAATGATTTGAACCTCTGCAAAGAAACGGTGAACAATCGTATTTCGGAAACAAAGCTCAAGAGTCGCTCGCGCGAGACCGAAACCTCTCCCCGCAGTCTTAGAATAGACGTCCTGACCAACATAACATGCTCCATACATACTCATATAGACAGCTACCGTCCCTCGACTATGTAAATATACGGCACTCGTAGTCTCGTACGGTGAGCCGGGCCAGCCGCTTTCAAAAAGCCTTCGGCAAAACACTTTTGCGATTCGTGAAAAAAAAACAACGAAATTTGAACCTGTCTTACAGATGTTAACTTAAAATTCTACAACAAAATAAATTGAAAGAACAAACAAGATCAAAGTGAAAAGAAAGAGGAAAGATTGATCGAGCAGTCAGTGTTACTTAAACAGGGACTTACCTGTTCAAACGTTTCGTTAGAAGTCAGTTCAGTTCAGTTCATTTACTTCCAGTGTTCACAAATCAGTATTTACAATGTATACGTGTGCATGTACAAAAGACGAGTGAAAACTGTAGAGGAAACATAAGAAAACACAGCTTGTACAATAGGCATGGGCCCTATATAACACACTAATGTTCAGACACCAAATGCCAATACTAAAGAAAAATGCTGTATTCAGAGAAAACAGGTTTACATGCAAAGGTAAACAAGGGTATACATGTACATACCAATAATTGCATAATTGCGTAAGGAATAAATAACTACAGTTTCATATATCAAAGTAAACATTCAGCAAAATAGATTTGTAAACATGTAGAACTTCGTCAAGAATCAGTGGAGAGAACTATAACTTGGTTCCCTTGTAGTTAATATGTTTTGAAGCAAAACAAGTAGTAGATGGCGGATGGAAATGAATAGTTTGCCAAGTAGAGCGACAATATTGAAACTCCGACAAGCAAAATTAATGGATTGAAGAGTATAAGGTACAGGAAATAGACCGATTACATTGCGGGGAAAAACGGCGAATGTACCGTATACGAAAACAAATTCAACAAAAGGGAATTTTAATGAAACGGGGTCGTTTACGAGACATTTAAATCGTTTGTTTATGACGGGAGTTTAGAAGTTTAGGGGTTTGTTTTCATGCACGCGTTTTATGAAGGCAAAGCGCAGACTAAGCTGTGAAGTGTTTCCAACTATATATTAACACTCAGTGGTTGAAAGACTGTATAATTAAATTATCTGGTGGTTAGGCTCCCTGTCCACAGACCCAGGGGTCCGGGGTTCGAGTCCCGTTGGTGTTATTTTTGGTTTTCAATACACACGCTCCGTGATTTACTTTAGGAGTCTTAATTTCCCGTCGTCAAACACCAACCGACCTTAGCGCAATCAGTTAAGTCACCGGCTGGGACTGTCTGCGAAGTCCAGGTAATGCATCTACTTATAGGTACGGGGCTCTTTTGCTGTCTCGGCAGCAAGACATATGGTGACCCCTGAATGCTTGGTCAACACCACATAACTTTTGTTTTTCTTTATCTAGTTATTTTTTCCCTAGTGGAGATTTTATAAGGTACAGTAAAAACGAAAAGGTTTTCTTTTTAAAATAAATTTAAATAATATTTAACTTATGTAACAGCTTTACCAGCATTTCCATCTCTGCCTGCACGGGTCCCTATTTGCTACTTGGTAGAAAGCAAATATTGATAAAGTGTCTTGCCCAAGGACAACACCCAAATAGCAAGGCTGCTTCTCCTCTGCTGCACTCCGGCAAGATTAAGGCCCCAAGTGAGAGCTGGAAAAAAATCTTGACAAAAATAAATTTCTGCAACTTTGCGAAAAAGCCAAAAATTGCAAACACTATCATAGGCGACTAAGGCGACATTTTGACGTAGAAATAATTATCATAGGCTAAACAAGTATAATAGGAAGCACTTGGAGGATTGTTAGCTCAATCTGCGCTTTGCCTTCATACATGCATTGGAAACCTCTAGACCTCTAAACTCCCGTCATAAACAAACGATTTAAATGACTTGTAAACGAACCTGCTTCATTAAAATGCATTTTTGATGAAATTTCGTACTCGTATACTGTACATTCGCCGTATTTTTTCCCGCAGTACAGTATATTGGTCTATTTTCAATACCTTATTCTCTTCAATCCATTCATTTTGTTTCGCGGAATTTCAATATTATCACTCTACTCGGTAAACTATTCATTTCCATCCGCCATTTACCACTGTTTTTTTTTTTTGCTTTAAAACCAATGAACTAAACAAGGGAACCAAGTTATAGTACTCTCCACTGATTCCTGAAGAAGTTCTACATGTTTACAAATCTAGTTTGCTGAATGTATACTTTGGTATATGAAACTGAAGTTATTTATTCCTGACATTCCTATGTTGGCTTATAAAATTATTGTTTTGTACCCTTGTTTATCTTTGCATGTGAACCTTTTTCTCTAAATGCAGCATTTTTGCTTTATTGTCACTTGGTGTCTGAACACGTGTTCAAGGGCCCATGCCTACATAGGCTAGTTTTCACTCCTCTGTCGTACATGTACACCCATATACATTATGTATTGTAACACTGATTTGTGAACACTGGAAATAAATGAACTGAACTGAACTGACTTCTCACGAAACGTTCGAATAGGTAAGTCCCTGTTGTAGCAAACACTGACTGCTCGATACTCTCCTCTTTCCTTTCACTTTGACCTTGTCTGTTCTATTCATTTATTTTGTTGCAGAATTTTAAGCTAACATTTTGTAAGACAGGTTCGATTTTCACTGTCGGGTTTTTTTTTTCAAGAATCGCAAAATGCTTTGCTGAAGGCATTTCAAAAGCGGCGGGCCCGGTTCACCATATTCGAGTGCCTAATTTACATAATCGAGGGACGGTAACTGTATGAGCATGTATGGAGCATGTTATGTTAGTCACGATGCGTTGTCTATTCCTAGTATACTTTGCTTTAAGACTGCGGGGAGAGGTTTCGGTCTCGCGCGAGCGACTCTTGAGCTTTGTTTCCGAACACAATTGTTCACCAGTTTCTTAGCAGAGGATCAAATAATTAGTTTCACGATGGCTGCAGTGCATTGTTCGTATTATTGCGTAACCTTTTTGTTCAAACCTCATGACGTATGAATGGGAAGCCTTCGCCTGTTCAACTTCTCCGCTTTTGTTCCAATATCGCGATACAAGAGCGTATGGGGCATATGCCGGCTTTATTAACCCGTGCTTGGGCGGTGTGGGCCTGTTTCATGGAAAGAAAGATACATCTGCATGTCGATGGTATTGAAACTCAGTGTCTGCATGTGGCCCAATAGACCTCAGGAATAACGACGTCACGCTTTGTTTACATGTGCGCTTTACTATGAGAATCGGATGTAGGATATGAATTTGTTGAAATTAATACTACAGCACAAAGTTAAAGCAAGTAGAGTGTGTTATTTACGCTTCCTATTAAATGATATTATTTTAGGTTGCCTTAAAAACACACATTGCAAATTAAACGGGAGCAGCTAAAAAGCGTCATTTACGACAAATCTTTGGAAGTGTTTGGAGAACGTTTTTTTCTTTAGGCCTAAACGTACCCAATGATCTTCCAGTTCTTTCCTTATCACTGTTTTCTTTGGATGCTCAATCCCCCCGAATAAAAAATCTTCCTCTTTATTCTTCTAATTTTTTTTGGTTTTTTTTTGGGGGGGGGGTTCCAAATAGGTAGGTTTCTATTTCAAGTTGGGTTTGCGCACAAACAGATCCGCCGAGCAACTGAACTGAACATCAAAAAACGTCATTTATGTGGAACTTGTTTAAAAAAAAAAACTGTTTATATTTTTTTGGGGGGAAGCCAATTTTGTACCTTTCAGGTTCTGTTATTGAACTGGTTTCCAGTCCATTAATATCAAACATGATAGGTGGTTGGGAGCCAACCTATCGTGTCGTATAAATATGCAAAAGTGAAGAACTTTTGTACTGCTAGAAAATATGCGATTTCACAATAAAAATTATTTTGTTTTTGAGAGCGGATGAGCAAAATCTTAAAAGATCATAGAATCAATTATTATAAAGATGCGTCCCTATGCCATGTTCGAGTTTCACCTCGAAAATTGATTGTCCAATTGCTATTCATAGGATCCAAGGACGTTTAGAAACTGAAAAATTTCTTTATGAATCGATTTATTGGCGGCCAGATATTAATTCGGCTCTCGCAGGGTGGGTTCATTTTTATGTGCAAAATGGAATTTTCTTATTAATTCAAAAGATGCAAATCGAAAACTAGTAAGCCTTTTAAGAAAAAGGCATGTAAACAGCACAGGTTGCCATCTTTAATGCCCCCCCCCCCAACCGTGCACACCCACGGCGGTTGCTTGCGGAATACGAAAAGGTCTTCAAAGTGTCTGTCCAAAGAAATTTCGAAAGCCGCACCGGCGGGCGGCGGGCCGGTTCACCGTACGGCGCGGCGCGTCGTTCCTAATCCCTGGTGTGTTGTAAGACTGCACGGAGAGGTTTCGGTTTCACGCGAGCGACTCGAAGCGTTGTTGCCGAAGGATCAAACCACAAAACGCATGCAAAAAGGTTCACCATGGAAAAGTTACATAATACTTTCTTTTGCTTGTGGGTGGAAAGCGCCATTCATTTTTCGCTCTCCCGCCGTCACGTAACTTGTTTTGTGAACGCGAAGTCGCCAGTTCAACTTCTCCGCTTTTGTTCCAATATCGCGATACAAAGAGCGAACAGGGCACACACCGCTTTACGCGGTCAACCTGTATTTGGACGGTGTTTGGGTCTGTTGCATTGGAAGTGAGATACGGTACTGAAACTAGAACAGAAACGCCCCTGCAAGTACACTTTTCCCAAGCCCCTCCTAAAATCTACTGGGCAGGGATGTGAAAGGTTCATATCTTCTGCAAGCTTACTATTACTGACTAAAAAAAAAAAAAAAAAAAAAACGGATATCGTGACCTTTTTATTTCCTGCAATAAATTTTCTCCCGTTTATCGCAGCTTTGTGTAAAACACGAATCAATGACTTGGACGCATATAGCGAGCTGATAAACTCAAATTTTATAAAGTGGAATACATGCATTTGGAGCTTGCTGGAATTTTACTCACTGAGAAAAAAAATCGGTTAAAACCTTGGCTCTGTCAAGATGCCACAGGTTAATTGGGACACACATACGCAACGGCAGAGGGGGGGGAGCAACGGGGGCCATTTGCCCCCCCCACCCCACCCCCCCCCCCAAAAAAAACACCTCCATGTCTTTGTGTTTTTTAGGAAGCCAACGCGTACATCATTAACATTGTGCTACCATGCACCAATGCCATGAAGAGCCTTCCCTCTTTCTTTTCATATCAAATTTGGGGCGTAATATTTTGGACAAAAAAAGTTTAACCCACCCTATAATAAAACACGGACCACCCTTAAAAAAAACCCACTTATGTTCTGGATTTAGCCTTGTACAGGCGCGAGACCAGTACCGGACTGAATGGTCGCGCCTCTTGAAACGAATTGTTGATTGCAAGTAGGGAAACAAAAGGGGAATAGTTTGAGAGAGGGGTGCTTCCTCCATCGAGAGTGAAGCTGAATACTGCAATTCGGCGTAACAATCATTGCGTTAACAATTATTACGTAACAGAGTGCGCTGTCAATGGTGTAACGCCCGACGTTGAAAGAGAAAGTACGGCGCGTTCCTTGGTACTGTAGTGATTGGAAAGAATTCTATTACCGAGTACATTGTTAATGGTGATTATTTGTGGTGATACTCTCAGTCAAAAGACCTAAGATGTAATGACATAACGCTTTGTTTAAAAGTGCGCTTTCCTGTGAGAGCTGGCTCTCATAGGAAAGCGCACGTGTAAACAAAGCGTGACGTCATTACGTCTCAGGACCACTGAGGGCACTATTTAAGTTTAATGGTCAAGCCTACGCAGGTTTGGTTTGGGGGTTAAACGTACGAAAAGTAGTTCGCGCATAATTATCGTTTCGGCGACGTAGCTGCTGTTAATTACGTGTTCATAATACCATTATAGTTAAAGGTTGTGTGATTACTTTTAGTTGATTGAGGGCGCTAATCAAGTTTAACGGTCAAACCTACGCGCAGATTGTTTTGCGGGAGTTAAAGTACTAAAAGAGTAGTTCGCGCATGATTCGCCAAAACAACTCGTGTTAAAAATACGTGTGTTTCATAATAGGCCAGTTAAAAACCTAGAGCCTCCAGAACTAAATGGTAAAAAATGGGGATAGTGTATTATTAGAATCAAGCATTAAAGGCTCTGTGATATTTGAAGTGATTGAAAATTAATATCGATTTACGCGAAGTATACGATATAACAACCAGTGGAATCACAGAGAGGACGCCTCCCTTTAGGTGTCTATATGAGTGAAGACCTGCAAATCGACTCGAGTATGTCCGCAAACATGATTTTTAAAAAAATACTCACAACTCTCAGAGGTGTTTGAGACACCATCCAAATCAAAGCTTTTTTTTTATTATCTTTTATTTTCTGTTCAATTTTTGTTCAATTTTCAATGACTGAATGGGAGAAACTTCCATTAAAAGGATGTCAGCCCGATAAGTAGTCCATTGGCCCATCGCCATTTTGAAAAATGATGCCTGCGCTCTATTGCAAAGAGCAATATAATTAGGGCCCAATTTCATGCAAATTGCAAACTCCTGTGTACGGCTTCCAACCCTCTTATCAAGTTCAAGACCCACAACGGTGCTCTAATAGCAAAGAATTGTATGCATACACATTGTGAATTTGGCCCGCATATTATACCTTTAACGTGTGTCATGGATGCCACTAAACCAAACTCATGATAAAATTGTATGATGTACATGTATACGTATACGTGTGCATATAATTATGTACAAATGACGGGTGAACACAGTAGAGGAATCCATAAGAAAACACAGCTTGTATTATAGGCATGGGCCCTGTATTGATACCGATAATGTTCAGAAACCAAGTGGCAATCAAGCAAATGGCCTAGTGGTTAGGCGCATTGTCCACAGACCCAGGAGTCCGGGGTTCGAGTCTCGTTGGTGTAATTTTTGGTTTTCATTACACGCGATCTGTCATTTACTTTAAGAGTTTTAATTTCGCGTTGTCAAACACCAACCGACCTTAGCTCAATCAGTTAAGTCACCGGCTGGGACTGTCTGCGAAGTCCAGGTTATGCATCTACTCATAGGTACGGGGCTCTTTTGCTGTCTCGGCAGCAAGGCATAGGGTGTCGCCTCGTTTCCTCCCTTAACGGTGCTTGGCCCTCCGGGGTTACATGGATGGATAGGGAAGGAGGTGTGGTGGGCCGGGGAATCCGAGACCCAGGAAGAGCCCTATATGGGAGTCGGTAACCAATCGCGACCCCTGAATGCTTGGTCAACACCACATAACTTTTTGTTTTTCTTTATCCCCTAATTTTTTTCACTATAGTCGAGAATTTATAAGGTTAAAAACACTCTAATAACAAAATCTTTAAGCATACACATTGATTATTGGCCCGCATATTATACGTTTAATGTGTGTCATTGATACCACTAAAAACCAAACTCATGATAAAATCATCATAAATGTGCCCAGAATTAAAAACATGTGCAAATTAAACTCCTTTTTTCAGAGAGTTGCATACGCCCTAAATTGGAATAAAAGTACATTTTCTCTTTCAAACAAAAGATGCAGATCAAAAACTAGTTAGCCTGGAAGAAAAAGGTATGTAAACAGCACGGGGTGACATCTTTACGAAAAGGTCTTCAAAGTGTCTGTCCAAAGAAATTTCGAAAGCCCACCGGCGGGCGGCGGGCGGCGGGCGGCGGGCGGCGGGCGGAGGGCGGCGGGCGGCGGGCGGCGGGCGGCGGGCGGCGGGCGGCGGGCGGCGGGCGGCGGGCCGGTTCACCGTACGGCGCGTTGTCCCCAATCACTGGTTTGTTGTAAGACTGCACGGAGAGGTTTCGCGAGCGACTAAAAGCGGTGTTTCCGAAGGATCAAACCCCAATGCATGAACAATGTGCACTGTAAAAAGTATAACACTGTGTTCGAATTCCTTGGTACTGTAGTGATTTGAAATAATTCTATAACGGAGTGCATTGTTCAATGAATATTATTTGTGGTGATCTTCTCGATTGAGGGCACTATTTAAGTTTAACGGTCAGACCTACGCAGGTTTGGTTTCAGTTGGTTAACGTACAAAAAGTAGTTCGCCCATAATTCGCCTCGGCGGCGTAGTTTGCCGAAAGAGCTCCTGTTTATTACGTGTGTTCATATTAGGATGATTATAGACAACGAGGGTTCGTTGCTGTCGTGATTCGAAAGAATTGTGTTTGATTACATAATTTGTACAGTATGCAATGACGATCAGCAGTTGTGTGATTACTTTAAGTTGATTGAGGGCGCTATTCAAGTTTAATGGTCAAGCCTACGCGCACTTTGTTTCGGGAGTTAAAGGTACGAAAAGTAGTTCTCGCGTAATTTGCTGTTTTGGTATCGCAGTTCGCCAAAGCGCTACAGGTCTTGTTGAAAGCACGTGCAAGGATTAAAGAGAGGAACGGCTGCATTTCTTCGATTCTCATTTCTAACAGACCCTAATTTTAGGCTCCCGACAAGACAAACACCCCTAGAACCTCTAGAACACTTCACCGTAATGTAACAAATGGGGATAATAGATTCAGGAAATCAGGCTCTGTGATATTTGAAGTGATTGAAAATGAATAACGATTTACGCGAAGTATACGGTATAACAACAACCAGAGGAATGCCAGAGAGGATGCCTGTTATTCGGGTGCAGAACGGCAAATCGACTCCCCGATAGACCTCGGTGATAACGCGTATTTCCGAAAATTAGTTTAAAAATACTCTCAACTCTCAAAGGTGTTTGACGCACCCACCAAATCAAGGCTCTTTCATCATCTTTTATTTTCTGTTCAATTTTTGTTCAAGTATTGGGAGACTTATGGGAAGAAATTACATCGAATGATGTCACCCCAAAACGTTGTCCCGTAGCCCATCGCCATTTTGAAAAAATGATGCCTGCGCTCCATTGCAAAATAGAGCAATCATGATCTTAGGGCCCAATTTCATGCAAATTACACAGAAATACGAGCTTACACTCCTGTGTACGGCTTCTCCCATCTTTTTTTTTTTAAACATCAGGTTTAAGGCCCAGATTGGTGCTCTAATAGCAAATAATTTAAGCATTGTATACAGTTAGTGTGTGTCATGCATGCCACTTACCCAAACTCATGATACAATCATGATAAAGATGTGTCCAGAAAAAAGAATTGCCAAATGAAGGGTTTTTTTCAGAGGATTTCAGACGCCCTGAATTGGAATAAAGGTACATTTTTTCTTTAAAACAAAATATGCAAATCCAAAACTGGAAGAAAAGGGTATGTTTTATATTTATATTTATATTTATTGTAATCTTTAACGAGGGTACCGTAGTCCATTTCAGTTTTAAAAAACTGCTTGCCAAAGGAGCCCTCACATTAAAATTACATGAAAACAGAATAAAACAAAGAAAACAGTATTACAAAATGGACCAGACATAACAAAAAACTAACAGAGAGCAAAAAACTAACAGAGTAAAAACTAACAGAGAGCATAAAAAATACTTAAGCCTATTGCAAATGCATACAAAAAAATCTGCAAAGTAAAGAAAACAAATAAAAAATAAAAAATTACATGGGTCCCCCCAGTAAACCTAAAAAACCAGTGCGAGTACAAAGCAAAACATCACAGTAATCCCGATGTACACATGTCAAAAATATAAATGCTAAGAAAAAAATGAGGCTGTAAAATAAATGCCATGTCATTCCTGCAAATATTTGCATAAATTCCGACCCAGTGCATGTGAACCTAAACAAAAACCACATGTAAACAAAACAGTTACACATGATGAGTACTAAAAATGTAGCTACACGTTTAAACTGCTACCATATCACATACCGTCACCTCAGAACTGATTAAAAACCAGATTAATTTAAAATATGTTGTTTGAGGTTAAGTTTAAAAACTGAGGCTGACGTAGACTCTCTTAAGTTTAAAGGAATGTTATTCCAGATTTGGCCACCAGAAAACGTGTCTGTCCAAAGAAATTTCGAAAGCCGCACCGGCGGGCGGCGGGCCGGTTCATCGTGCGGCGCGTCGTCCCCAATCCCTGGTTTGTTGTAAGACTGCACGGAGAGGTTTCGGTTTCGCGCGAGCGACTCGAAGCGGTGTTTCCGAATTAGGATCAAACCCCAAATGCATATAAACAACGTGCGCTGTCAAAAGTGTATCGCCCAATGTGAGGCGTGTTCGAATTCCTTGGTGCTGTTACCGAGTGTATTGTCCAGTGAATAATATTCGTGGTGACACTCTCAACTGAGGGCACTATTTAAATTTAACGGTCAGACCTACGCAGGTTTGGTTTGTGGGATAAATGTACAAAAAGTTAGTTCGCGCATTATTAGCCGTTTCGGCGACGTAGTTCGCCGAAAGAGCTCCTGTTTATTGAATGTGTTCATATTAGGATAATGATTATAGATGAAGGGGTTCTTTGCTGTTGGGATTCTAAAGAATTGTATGTGATTACATAATGATTGTACAGTGTGCAATGAATATCAGTTGTGTGAGTTGATTGAGGGCGCTATTCAGGTTTAACGGTAAGCCTACGCGCAGTTTGTTTTGGGAGTTAAACGTACGAAAAGTAGTTCGCACATAATTTGCCGTAATGTTAACGTTGTTCGCCAAAACAGCTCTAGTTAATTGCGTGTTTTTCACATTAGGATTAAAGATAGGGACCGCTGCCTTTCTTTGATTCTAATTTCAATTTTGATGACGTCATCATGTTTCACAGGTCACCATACAAATAGTTATCATAATATCTTCCCCTCTCTACTTTGTATCTATTCAAAAACCATTACTCCATTCACATCTGAAAACAAACTTGTAGGAGAAAAAAATGAGCTAATTATTAAAACATTTATTCATCGAAACCTATTGAAACCAAAAGTGGGATGCTGACGTCTGTGCCCATTCACTGCCCGTAGCGAACAATATTGTTTTACATTTCAGCATGGTTAAAGTTGACGCTTTGGTCAGAGACAGAACTAAAACTAGAGGGCGCTATTGCAATATTTAGAGAGTACGAGCAGCTGACGGTGGTACATGGTACATGTACGAGCATCGAACTCAGTGCAGTGACGTATTAAACTGGATCCAATTTGCTAGGTGGCCGGGGTGCGAATTTTTTTTCTCCCAAACGACATCCACATGTACGCTATGGCGTTTTGGACTTAACTTTTCTAAAAACATGAGAAGCAAATATAAAATTAGGGAAAAAAATGAATTCGAACGTTTTCAAATTTGGAATTTATTTCCCTTAAAAAAAAATCTTCCGAAGCCTCAGGTTAGAAAAGAAAAAATTCGGGTGCAAAACTGTGTTTCGAACCCGCAACTTCGCGGTGTAAAATCACGACCCTGTATCGACTGAGCTATTGCAGTACTCGCCAAAATGTAGGGATATAAATAATTATTTACCTGCGTACGTATCATAAAAGTATCCTAGAGGTCGCCAAGTACCCATGTATGCGGATGTCGTTTGGGAAAAAAAATTTGCGGCCGGGTGGGACCTCTCTTTTGAAGGGGGCATTCATTGTATCGGGTTACTGGCTGTACTTCGAGATACCCAATCGCGAGGCTTCAGTTGCCGGATGTAATCCAATGTATCATTATGGCAACGAGTGTTACCAAGGTACCATAGCTAACACACCAAGGCCAAACGCGCGTGCGCGAGTGTACTGCTGCCCAAATCGTGCGTGACTGCAAGTTGTCAACTCTATTGGCCCTTTTACACAGTTGGGTTATAAGAGCGACTGACCGACTGTACTTGCAACTACTTAAATATGTACTTATCTGCCTGGGAAAAAGGGATAGAACCCCCAAACTCTCATCAGATTTGACTAGAATGATTGCACCCAGCTGCATATTCAGGTAGGTGCATCTAATCTGATGAACTTTTAGCTCAGTGAATAATGTATATTTCAAAGGGAAAAAAACAATATTCTAGGATCTCGATTTTAATTCAAAAGTTGCCGAGTGGTGTTTTGAAATGCGCCCGAATCAGCATCCGGGACACGTTCTCATTCAGCCGATTGCAGCTACGCGATCTGCACCCGATTTCATCAAACTCTTCGTAACTAATACGATGCATTGCAGCGATGCGACGCGTCGTATCTCTACGATGCGTCGCAGCTGCGACGCGTCCTGCGATCCATTTCACAAAACACGTCGTAAGTGCGACGCGTCGTAGGTGTATTTATAGCACAACTCGGTGACTGTTTTATGTATTTAGTCAGCGTACAGTAAATAGTCGTCTGATATTCAACAAAGAGTCGTCGGATCTCAGCTCGAAATTTGTTAAAACGTAAAACAAAATGGCGGCCGTGCGATGCAATTTTGAAGGAAAACAAACTCTCATTGGACTGTATAGCTACTTTGAAATTTCAATTCTAATATTCCGGTCTAATTCATAATTATTCAATGAATTTTCTATTTACAACTTTACACACATTGCCTCGGTATTATAATCTCGTTAATGTAATGTTAATGGCATAAAACTGGCTTAGAAACTACTCTTCTTATTTTGCGACGACCACTAGACACGTCTTAACTTGCGACGTGTTTTAAGCCGTTGTCAAGGAACTTACGACGCGTTCAACACATCGCAACTTTCGTGAAATGGAAGATACGACGCGTCGCGAGTTGCGACGTGTTACACGTCGTAACTCGAGTTGCGACGCGTCGCAGCGCTTCGTGAAATCGGGTGCAGGATTTGGTGGGGATTTTGTTTTTGGTGGTGATTTTGTTGGTGCACCCGATTTCACAAAGCGCTGCGACGCGTCGCAACTCGAGTTACGACGTGTAACACGTCGCAACTCGCGACGCGTCGTATAATCCATTTCACGGAAGTTGCGAACGCGTCGTAAGTTCCTTGACAACGGCTTAACCCTAAAGGGGCCGGGGGGGCGGAATCCGCCCCCCCCCCCCTCAACATTTTCCGCGATAACTTCTAAAAAAAAATTTTCGCGACCCGAGCTGTTATGACTTTTTAGCCTCGAGCTTTGCGCATCTTTTGATACCAAAAACATAAAAATCGGACCACGGGTTGGCACGTAGCGAAAAATTTTCCGGCGCTACGCGCCGTGAAAACTGAATTTTCGCATATACGTCGTGTACACGGAGCAGAATTGCCATTCATACATATGAATAATTAATTAGCCATAATTCCAAAACCCTTTGACCTATAGTCATGAAATTTCTTGGGCATGTTTAGGAAGAGTTGCTCTATGCATGTGCTGAGTTTCAAAATTTTTCGTCACTTGATGGCCGAGATCTTAGGGGGGGCGGAATCCGCCCCCCCCCCCCCCCCCCCCCCCGGCTGAGAGATGGTCAAAATAACCCGGCCCCTTTAGGGTTAAAATACGTCCCAAGTTACGACGTGTCTAGTGGTCGTCGCAAAATAAGAAGAGTCCGTTTCTTAGCCAGTTTAGTTCCATAAACATTACAAAAATGAGATTATAATACCGAGGCAATGTGTAAAGTTGTAAATAGAAAATTCACTGAATAATTATGAATTAGCCTGGAATATTGCAGTTGAAATTTCAAAGTAGCTACACAGTCCACTGAGAGCTCGTTTTCCTTCAAAATTGCACCGCACGTCCGCCATTTTGTCCTACGTTTTAACAAATTTCGAGCGGAGACCCGACGACTCTTTGTTGAATACCAGCCGACTATTTACTGTACGCCGACTTAATACATAAAACAGTCACCGAGTTGTGCTATGAATACACATACGACGCCTCGTTTTGTGAAATGGATCGCAGGACGCGTCGCAGCTGCGCCGCATCGTAGGGATACGATGCGTCGCAGCGCTGCGATGCATCGTAAGTTACGATGAGTTTCGTGAAATCGGGTGCTGCTGGTGCGCCGCTGTCAAAATGTTAAAAATGTAGGTTTTTTTGTTTAGGGCACTGTACTGTTGTGAACACTCGGACTAAACGATGGATGTTTGAAAACGTCTTAGAAAATAATTAAGAAAAATTAATTATGCAAAAATGGACAATAAAGAAAGAGTTTTATACGATCGAAACCCACTATAAAGCGAGCAGAAATACAAAAAACCAGCTCGCAACTAAGGAACGTATAAGGACCATATAGCTTTCCAATCCAAAGTGGTACGAAACATGCATGGGCGTCGCGAGGGGGGGGGGGGTGAAAAGCAAACAAAACAAAAAAGGAGAAAAAAATAGAAAACGAGGGGCGAAATCATATGCTGTTAATTAGATGCACATTTAACAACATGTGCGTCTGCAGGGGTGTCAATGGGGGTGCAAGTGGGCAAATGTTCTCCCACCCACCCTAAAAAAAATTGGTACATATTAATAGAATATGCTGGGGAAAACACAAGAATTTTGGAAAATAATGTGCTTTGCCTCTCGGAAAAAAAAAATCGTGGCGACGCCCATGGAAACGTGGCCATATCAGCATCACACTGCAATCGAGTCATTGGTTTTATGTTATCGTTTTTTTGATCCCAAGCATGCGTATTCATTCACAACACTCCTCCGTTGTCTTGCCCTGATGGAAAATTATCGTGGCCCTGAAGGGACATCACGCATCGCAAATATCTTTGCAAAAATTTGCGATGCCGAAAATTTTATCGCAAATACTTTGCAAATATCTTTGCAAATATTTGCAATGTGGCAAATATTATCGCAAATATTTCTGCAAATATTTGCGATAATATCTGCGGCATCGCAAATATTTTCGCAAATAAATGAAAGTGCTACATGCAGAACTTCACTAAAACAATAGTCCCGACATTGGGGTTTCGTGGATTTTTTTTACTCACCCTGTATAAAATGAAAACGGCAAATATAACTCCACCCGTCACCTTCAAAAATTGTATGAAATTAAGTATTTGACTGTGGTTAGAAAGTTCAATTAAATGAGAATTCACATTGCTGTATATCCAAGTCTGCATTTGACCGGCTTTTTTTTTCGTTCGATTTTACCTTGACAGAATCACTCTTTCATCATCAAAGTGGCTGCTACCACGTCGCTTCACACCCTTTTATATAATAAAATTTAATGAAGTTAGAACCGTTGTTCCGTTAATTTATCAACGGTTTCCATAGCAATTAATTGGGCGATTGTTATCCCTTTCGTGTCGTTGGATTTTGTTCCTGCTGATTTGCACGAAGAATGCAAGAGACGGCTGTCAACGCCATTGGCACTCTCAAGGTCGAAAATTTGCCTCAAACATTCAACGTTTTCGTCATTATCAACGAATAGAGCTGCGCACTTCGGAAAGGAACGACAGTCCATGTAGACTATTGGAGCAAGATCTTGACAGAATTAAATAAACCGACATCGAAGAGAAAATGCTACTTTTGCTCCTTCTCCTCCCGATGTCTGGCCTGGTGACCGAGGCTTTCTTCGGGTCTAACTGCCAAGATAGGCAATCGAAACCGTGCACCAGGGGTTGCTCGGTGGGTCTGGAGCGTCATTTCAACGGCGTAACGAACCGCGTCCTGCCCGGCCACGGCTACCGCAACCTGACGGTAGTTTCGCGGGTCCTGTGCGGCAGGGAGTGTCTTATGGATGATCGCTGCTTCTCTTTCCACTACTCGAAGGGGGAGAGGCGGTGCGAGTTGAACGGGGCCACAGCGTCGCGATACCCGATGGCTGTGACTGAGAGAGCCGCTACCGACTACTACGGTCCAGAGGAGGTAGGATATTATCCATTAAAGTGTTTCTTGTGCATCTTTGTAAGTTATGGATCCAAGGCATAACTTAAAGTTATGGTCAGAGATTAACGTTGGGGATTGAGTCCAGTCCAGTCCAGTCCAGTCCAGTCCAGTCCAGTCCAGTCCAGTCCAGTCCAGTCCAGTCTAGTCTAGGATGCAAATTTTGGAAACTGGGTCTCAGTCTGGGTCTGAGTCTAGGTCTAGGTCTGAGTCTAGGTCTAGGTCTCGGTCTGGGTCTGAGTCTAGGTCTTGGTCTGGGTGCTGTGTCTGAGGCCGTGTCCGAAACGGGCTTCCAGAGCTACGGCTACGTCTATTGTCAGCGCGTCCCCGCGTATTTTCAATGGGCGTAGAGCTAGACCTAGCTCTAGACAGCTGATTCGGATGCAGCCTAAGTCTGGATCTGGGCCTGGTTTGGTCTAGTCTGGTCTGGTCTAGTCTAGGGTGCAAATTTTGGATTGTTTTGTGTTAACGATAATAATAGTGATGACATTCCAATTATGCGGCATCCGAATTTCTTGTCTAGAGCTTTATTGTCTAGGTCTCCGACTATTACAACTACTCGGAATCTAGCTGACAATTGACGAACCCGTAGCTGGACCTGCCCGCGTTTGACATGGACTTTATCATTAGAAGCCTTTTCCCATTAAAGAAACGTAATTTTATGATAACTTTTTGTTTTGCTGTTTGAGCATTTTTATTTTTTCCAAGCAACAATATTACACAATATCATAAGTAGGGTGTACAAAAACTAACATTTGGATCAGTGAGATACTCTACCTTTTGAGAAAACAGACAAAACGTGCAATTTTTTTTAAAGTCCAGTGGATACCGTTGCTAACGCATGTAAAAAAAAAAGTGTGTCAGCGGGCACATTTTGAAAAAAAAACATTCAATGATTGCTTTCTTTCCATCAAAACCATTTTGGCGGAGTAATTTCATAAGGTATTTTGGACCAATCCCATCTTCACTTTGAGCAATTAGTTTTTCTCATTAACTCGGTAGGTATACATGTAATATAATTTTCTGTGTGTATTGCTTTATGGGAAATTGAGGTAATTTCATATTAGTTTGGGCAAATAACATTAGCCAACACTTTTTTTTACAATTTGTGTTTACAGTGTGTAAGAAAAAGACGCCTAATTTACAAAAACGTAAAAGCACAAACGCTGCCATCCCCCCCCCAAAAAAAATACAAAATATTAAATACTTTATTTCACTACAAACATACAACGAGGATAACCTAACATATTAGCCAATTACTATTTTTCGCCCTTGCTCAAAGCACACGCAATCAAAAAGTATCTCCGCCCCTATTACGGATGATACAAACTGAAGGTCCCTTTAATAGAATGCTTCGCTTTTCACAGTTCTCGCTTCTTTTGTTTCCAGGCACGTTTTGCCGAGCTGCTAACAAATGCAAATGAAGGTAAGAATAAGCTCTCCAGTTTTTAAAAAAAAACCGCACACATAAACTAGAGGGCTATGTCTGTTGGAAACAGAACATAGGGCTTTTCTGCAATATGATTTTTATATGACTTTTTATGACTCGTCTGAATTTGATTTGTCAATTAACCGAATGGAAAGTAGTGAAAAATGTTTAGCCTTGAAATGAGGCTAATCATCTGAGGACGTTCGTATTTGAATAAATATGATCGTGTGAAGAATTATTATTTCGGGAAACAAAAACACTTTGTGCAATAGCCTAGTACACATGTATTAGCCTTGAAATATGACTAGCTGTCAGTGTACTAAATTCAACAGTGACCGAACCCAATTGTACGTGACCTGTGAACTGCGAGTCATCACGGTCATGACTCTGCAAGGTTTAAAGCTACAGTCCATCATTTGTAATTTGTGCATTTTGTTCGTTTGAAGCAACAAAAGAGTTCAAAATCTAATGAAGGATACTGAGCAACTAACCTGATGAAGTTTCAGCTTAGCTTCAGCTGTACATTCCGAGAAAAACAGCATTCTAAGATCTCAATTTCAAATCAAAAGTTACTGAATCATGTTTTGAATTGTTTTGAATTGCAGCTATACGCGACGTAGCGCACTGATCCGACGAATTATAACAACCGCGCGCGCGTGTGCGTCGTTCCAATGCTTGTGCGCGCTGCGCTGAATAATAAAACGAACTACTAATTTAAATTTTCCTACGGTGCTTCTTTAAGAATCACCGTTGGAAATGCCTTCTTTCGTTAATTACTTCAAAATGATAGCTTCCCAGAAAGAATAATTTCACAGGGAGTTTAGTTTCCTTACTATCTTTCAACCAAGTTTGTTTTTCAACAATAAATACGACAGTTACTTTTCGGATGGCTGCAAATGATGGACTATAGCTTTAAAACGGCCGTTAAGAGTCATTTCGTGTAAATACTTAATATATGTGTCCACGCTCAAAAAATCAAATTTTTTAAAACTTTGTGGGATGAAAGGACTTAGGGAGCAAGTAACCAAAATAGACTTTTTAAACCGATATTTTGCCCGTTGCCATGGTTACGGACCATTATGTGTTTTGGCCATTTTGGGGCAATTTTGAGGCTGCAAAAATTCATTTTTTTGGCGTTATTTTCAAAGGTCATCAAGCCAAGCTGCGAAGTAATGTCACAAAAGTAACTATATCAGGACAAAGTATCATCCTTACCCTTACAAGAAAAAAATAGAAACACTTCTGAAAAATCTCCTTTATATTATTTTTAGGCCCTATAATACAGCATATTTTTACAACTAGCAAAATTGCATTTTTTACCCCATTTTTATCCCTCCAAAATGGTACTTGCCAGGGCACTCAGAATAATTTCCCTTCGGCTATGGTTAGTTCAGACAATGGTCTTTTCATATCTGGTGAGAAAATTTTGGGTTATTGTTTATCCTTTGTGCAGTAGCGCTCCAAAAATGGTAAATTTCACAAAAACCTTAAAAAGTGTATTTTCAGTGTTTTCCTTTGTTTTGAGTAATAACTTGTGTAATTGGTAGTGTTCATGAATCTAGCACGTTTTCACAAACAGAATCAGACTGTGTATCATTTTCAGATCAGTGGATGAATAGTAGGTCGTGTACTCCCCCACACACACACACACCTGGCTAGGCCCCGCCCACTCCCCCTGTGCCACCGAATTTTGAACTTGTATGTTGCATAACAGAACAAATGTAAATAAATATTTTGCAAGTGAACACTTTAGACATAACATAGACTTCCTTTTTACAGCCTCCCCTTCCCCCACCCCGGGGGAATTGTAGGGGTTGAGGGTGGGGTGTGACCACCCACCAATAACTTGGCATTGTTGGTAAAATCATTGTCACATGGGTAAAACTCGTGTGTTTGCAAGCCGCAATGAATAATAATGGCCATATCCATTGTCCTCTGATTGAAGTGCATTCATTAGTTAAAATAATGATGTCTAGTCCTCCCCTCCCAGCTAGGCCTTGCCCCTTCCCTTACCACCAAATTCAGATTTTGATTGCTACTTGAATTTGCCTACATAAAAATTGTAAATAGATATCAATTTGCAAGTGAACCTTTCATAATTTACACCAACAGGCGTACCCGTCTCACAGCCCCCCCCCCCCCCTGCAACCCCTCTTCCTACTCCAGTGCTCATTATGAGCAACGACCCCTCCCCCTCCCAAAGAATGCAACATGTATTATTGTTAAGGTTCCATTTTGCCTTGCGGAAAGTCCACATATTTATATGCACTATGTAGGTTTGGCTATTTTTTTGTCAACATGGGAGTGGTTTGGAATATCTGGAAAGCGCGCGGGGGAGGGGGGTGTAGTATGGATACATGTACATGGTACATGTACGTAATGCTGTACTTTTTTAAGCAAAATTGCATTTTTAAAATTATTTTCAACACAGAGAAGTGATATGGCGATTACGAGAGCAAATAACTCATATTTTTATATTAAAATACATGTACTTTAAAACAACTATCACTCTAGTGAAAACTCAAAATGGCCTCTATTTTGATTGATTGAATTGTCTTGGCCCTGCGTGTAAATATGATCAGATCGAGCACATATAAAGTCGAATATAGTACCGTTGCAAGGGCGGATCCAGAACACAATTTGTTGGGGGGCCAAAAAAAAATTTGGTCCCCCAAAAAAGTGGGTCCAAAAAATTACGGCGTGGGGTTCGGGGCCCGCTTAAGGGCCCCGAAAATTTTTTGGATTCTAGATGCTCTGTGGTGCGATCTGAGGCAATTTCTGACCACTTTAACCAATGTTTTTTTGAGGAAAAGATGGTGGTGTACTCATTGCCTGCCTTTATTGCGATGTCACATAAAAAAAAAAATGGTTTCGTTTTTTTGGGGGGGGGCCATGGCCCCCTTTGCCCCCCCCCCCCCCCTGGATCCGCCCTTGTACCGTTGTGGGTGCTGCTATGCCCTCCAAAATAGTAATTTCGTAATCAGCATGACATTTTCAGTCTCTTCCAAACTGTCTTCAGTAGTCAACATGGCCACAATTCTGTGGTGCATCCATTGTTGCATGACAAGCAATTTAAATGTATTGGTGCTTATAAATTACAGTGCTTTTTTGTATACAAGCAGGGAATGTTTTGTTAATGTGTTAATTAAAAAGAATATGAACTTCCCCACCGAACCACAAGTGCTTACAGATTTTAACCCTTTCTGGCGGGTATTTGGGTTTTTTTCTGAAAGGGAGGGGTACAGCACACTGTGATCCCCATGTTGATTTGCATATATGCTTTGACCGATTTTGACCATTACTCTATAATATGACATTCTTGGTTCTTTTGCTGTTACCACTAGAGTGTTTTTTTAATATTTTTATTCCAAACTCTTGTCTAGATAACATTTTGGGCATAATTTCTTTATTTGTTGTGTAAACATTCATCCCAGTCAGGCAGTTGTATGCATCACTGCCATAGGGACTATATACTTACTGATTTTATTCCAAAAATGTGTGGGTTTTCAACCCGAATTGGCAACACTAAAGTAAATATACATAATTGTGGTGATGTTATTTAATGCTCTGCAATTGATTCATGTAATAACTATCAGAAACGTACTTTCAGGGTCCATCTGTGGTTGTCTCTTCTCATGACATGTCCTGCCCAACTCCACTTTTTTCTTTTTGATCTCAACTATTATGTCTTGCACCCCTGTCTTTCTTCTAAGATCTTCGTTCCTTATTCTGTCTCTCTTTGTGACCCCTGAGCATGTATTGTTGTTAATTATATAGCCATGAATTTCAGTCTAAAGATAATACTTTCGTGATAGGTTTTGAAAATGGAAGTATTTTTTTACTTTAGTTTATGAGCACCGATGTCTTTACAACGGTTGCCATGGTAATAATGAACACACTACAGAAGTGTGTTTGGTGCCATGGTGACCACTGTTAAAAGTCACAAAATTTCACGTTGATCAGGCAAGTACAAATTTGGAGGACACTTCCACTAAAAAAATACTTCAGACCCTAACTACATGTATATAGCCAAGTCAAGTCAGAGTGAAATTCATGCAATCAAATTGATGCTGTGTTCTCTCGGAGTTTTCACTGGAGTGATCCTTGTTTTAAAGTACATCATGCATTTCAATATAAACAAATAAGAGTTAGTTGCTCTCTAAATCGCCAGATCTTTTCCGTTTTGAAAATAATAAAATAGACATCATTTTGTTCACCACACCTTTACTGTAATTCCAAGGTAACTTGCAATATAAAAAAAATGTGTACAGTGTACATGCTGTGTACAGTGTATATGCGTGTGTCCAGATCACCCTTCCCACACCCCCCCCCCCACCCCCAGCCCCGTGACATACACACCCCTTCTCCTCCTCGCTTTTCGGATATTCCAAGCTGCCCCGTCTTGTAAAAAAGCCACCTTACATAATTCAGACTTTCCCCAAGGCCATATGCATGTATGTAATCTGAATTGTACTTGTTGACTTGTTGGGGGAGAGGGCGGGGTTCTCTTTTGAGCTTTGGGAGTGGGGGTGACAGGGGAAGGGGCTAGCTGTGAGACGGCTGTTGGTGTAGATTGTAAAAGGTTCACTTGCAAATTGATATCTAGTATTTACAATTTAATTTAGGCAAATACATGCAGAAATCAAAATCTGAATTATTATTCATTGCGGCTTGCAAACACATGAGTTTTACCCATGTGACAATGATTTTACCAACAATGCCAAGTTATTGGTGGGTGGTCACACCCCACCCTCAACCCCAACCAATTCCCCCGTGGTGGGGGAAGGGGAGGTTGTAAAAAGGAAGTCTATGTAATTTCTAAAGTGTTCACTTGCATATTATTTATTTACATTTGTTCTGGTATGCAACATACAAGTTCAAATGCGGTGACACAGAGGGAGTGGGCGGGGCCTAGCCAGGTGTGGGGGGGAGTACACGACCTACTATTCATCCACTGGTCTAAAAATGATACACAGTCTGATTCTGTTTTTGAAAATGTGGTAGTATTCATGAACACTACCAATTATACAAGTTATTACTCAAAACAAAGGAAAACACTGAAAATACACTTTTTAAGGTTTTTGTGAAATTTACCATTTTTGGAGCGCTACTGCACAAAGGATATACAATAACCCAAAATTTTCTCACCAGATATGAACAGACCAATGTCTGAACTAACCATAGCCGAAGGGAAATTATTCTGAGTGCCCTGGCAAGTGCCATTTTGGAGGGATAAAAATGGGGTAAAAAAATGCAATTTTGCTAGTTGTAAAAACATGCTGTATTATAGGGCCTAAAAATAATATAAAGGAGATTTTTCAGAAGTGTTTCTATTTTTTTCTTGTAAGGGTAAGGATGATACTTTGTCCTGATATAGTTACTTTTGTGACATTACTTCGCAGCTTGGCTTGATGACCTTTGAAAATAACGCCAAAAAATGAATTTTTGCAGCCTCAAAATTGCCCCAAAATGGCCAAAACACATAATGGTCCTTATAGTGGAGCTGCTAAGCGAAAAATCGTGCACTTTGTGGTAAAAGCATTAAATTTGGTATGCTGGGTCAAAATGGGCTAGAAATCATTTTAAGATCGGGACCCATCCTGGATTTTGCCCATTTTGGGGGCGGAGCTTGATTTTTTGAAAAAGGGGGTGCAAACAATAAAAACTCATAAAAACTGTACTTAACATACATTTTTCTAGTTTTTCCATGCTTTGAAAATAAACTTCAACATAAAATAGGACATTCTAGCATTTTAGGGCCTGTTATTTTCCACCCATTTTGTGGGCGTGGCCTAAATGTGTAAAAGAGGCGGTATATATTAGCAGTTTGGTTCAAATATGGAAAATACCGTTCAGTTTGGTGGTAAAATCTTAAAAATCGGCATGTTTAGTCGAAATGGGCTGAAAATCATTTTAAGACGTGGATTCATTTGAGATCTTGCCCATTTTGGGGCGGAGTTTGATCGGTTAAAAAGGGGAGTGCAAACAAATAAAAATTTAGAAAAACTGTATTTAACATCCATTTTTCTTAGTTCTTCATGGTTTTAAATACACAGAGAAATGATTTTTTTTGTGGGCGTGGCCTAAATATGAAAAGGGGGCCGCACATTAAAGCAGCTTCATTCAAACGAGGGAAAATGAGCACTTTTGCTGGTAAAACACAAATTCTGCATTGGTTAACTATGTTTGCCATACACTGTAAAGATCAGTTTAAAATGGTTGCAAGGTTTTGCCTTTTTAGGGGTGGAGCTACAATTTATAGTAGGGGTTGAATATTCTAGAAGATTAAATATTTCATATTTAAATTAGTGTGATTGGCTACAAGTAACATACATGTAGGTTACAGCAGCTGCGGCATTTCCTTGTTTGTAAACACTTCTTGCATCACCGGGGGGGGGGGGCAACGGTGGACTTCACCTATTCTTGCAAGTGCTTTTCATGTATATTTCTGGCAGTGGCTGCTTAATGCGCCGCAGCACCTTGTAAACCATTATAAAGGTGCTACATAATGGTTCTCATATTTCTTATGTACTTCATTTACCTGTCTCTAATAATAGACATAATTTCCAGCGCCTTGAGTACCTAATAGTTGGTAGATACGTGCGCTATATAAGACTTCGGTATTATTATTATTATTATTATATATGGGCATGTATACATGAAAATAATTTTTAAAAATATGCGCAGAGTACACGTCAATTCCTTGCAGTGTGTACTGCTGGATTTATATCATATTATTATTATTATTATTATTATTATTATGCATTTAGGTACGCTATTCATAGTATAACTATATCACAGCGATTACAGTAGTAATGAGCAATATAACAACAAACCATTAAACATTATACAAACAAAACAACATATCATATGGATGTTTGAACTTGGAAAGTAATATCTTGATGTTTAAAAAGGTGGGATTAATATTTTTGAGAAATTATGTAGCTTCTTAAAAAATGTGCTTGCACTTTGATAAACAATTCCAAAATATACAAACTTCATGCAGGAATGAGTAAATGTATGTAATGAAAGCACAGTCTGTTTACGTCACAGCAACAAAGTAGCTGATAACATTATTTGTGCCATTATTTGTGCCACGAACATTGCCACTTGATACGAATTACTACAAGACTTATATCTGTGGATCGCATGTGTCACCTATTTTGTGTTCTTAAAAAAATGTTCTTGACATTTTGTGCATTTTTAAACAACAACCTCATATGACCCCTACGTGACTTTTGACCTCCAATTTTGGAAGAGTTGTGATGAACCCCAACCAAAGGATCACTCCATCCATTTCCTAAGTGACATTATATAATCCATCAAATTCTGTACTAGACAAAGAAACATTTGAAGCATATTTGAACAATGACCTCTAATGAGCCCTAGATGACCTTTGACCTCAGTAATTCCATGAAGAATTGTGTCTTCTCATGCACCCAAGGGTCACTGCATCTAAGTTTCATAAAAATCCATGAAAGCATGTAGAATGTTGTAAGCTTTTCCCCAAAACTGTTAATTACACCATGATTAACCTCAGTTGACCGTTGACCCATGACATTTGATCTAAAATATATCGCACATTTGGGCAAATATTTAGGAAACGAGAGAAATTCCAAAACTTTTACATACATGCGAGACTTTAAGGGTCTAAGGGTCTACGGGTCTAATCATTTTCTAATTCTCCCTATGACAACTTCCGGTTTGATGACGTCACGCTCCTAAAACCTCACAAATTCATAATTTTACGTTTTTTCCATAGAATATCCAAGGGTAAGTTTGGTAAACGTTTGATGAATGGTTTTTAAATAGTCCAACTTTCTATGACGTGCCGCTGGGGGGGGGAGGGCTCTTTCAGGCTCTTTCATTTTGATTACAAAATATCAACATGAATTTTATTTTGTTCAAGACTTCGTTCAAGCGATGGTCGCTTTTGAAGATGTTGGATAAGGGTTAATTTTTGTTCAAAGTTTCATGTTACAAGGTACTGTTTAGAAGAAAAGAAGCGGAGCATCATCTAGAAAAAAAAATAAAAGGAAACATAAGGGCAAAAGAAAAATTGTGACCATTTCAAAATTGTGATCAGTTTGTACCCACAGAGCTATATGAAATCACCAGAACGCTAACTCCTCACTTTTTTGCGCAGAAAAGCCCTGAGGGCGTTCTGGGCGCAGACGTTTTGAATTCATGTGGGTGTTTGTAAAACAAAATGGAATTAGATGGGGTAGATTTCGAAAGTGCACTCTAAATGTGGTATCTACCAAAATGACATCATATACAGTACTGGCCAACCAACATTCATGCCAAATATTAGGAAAATCACGCAAAAAAAAAAGGAATTACAATGGGGGATCAGTGAGGGGGAACAGCAATTCGGTCTTTAGCAGATCCAAAACACCCCAGTCCTGATAGTGATAGGGTTAACTTTCAATAGACTGTAGTCCTATCAATGAAGAGAGAATCCACAGCCATTGACTCTGACTTGGCAATTGCTTCAATATTTACACATAGGGCCAAAACATAATGATTCTGCTTCCGGTTACCCCACCTACCCTATTTTGACAGCCCCTACCCTAATTTTGTTTTGGGAACAATGAAAAAATTAAATAAAAACCATCAATTACCACCTTTTACCATGGACTACACACAGACACCTACATATATGATCAACACAAAAAGAATGCACTTAACTTCCTGCCCTATTTTCAAATGCCATGTTATCGGAAGCAGAACTATTTTTTGGCCTAGGCTGTATTTACCAGTACATCTAAGGACATGAAACCACTTTGAGTGAGTAAACCCAGTAGAAATATGACCACAGAAATATTACCACCTTTTACCTATCTATGCGAATATTCAGCCCTCTACTTTAAAATGTAGTTCCACCCCTAAAAGGGCAAAATCCTTGCAACCTTTTAAACTTATCTTTACTTTACAGTGTATGGCAAACATAGTTAACCAATGCATAATTTGTGTTTTACCAGCAAAAGTGCTGCATTTTCCCTCGTTTGAATGAAGCTGCTTTAATGTGCGGCCTCCTTTTCATATTTAGGCCACGCCCACAAAAAAATAACAAGTGTTAGAATGTTTGAATTTTTTTATCATGTCTCTGTGTATTTAAAAGCATGAAGAACAAAGGAAAATGTATGTTAAATACAGTTTTTCTAAATTTTTATTTGTTTGCACTCCCCTTTTTAACTGATCAAGCTCCGCCCCAAAAATGGGCAAGATCCAAGATGGGTCCATCCCTTAAAATGATTTTCAGCTCATTTCGACTAAACATGCCAATTTACAAGATTTTACCACCAAACTGAATGGTATTTTCCATATTTGAACCAGACTGCTAATATATACCGCCTCTTTTACACATTTAGGCCACGCCCACAAAATGGGTGGAAAACAACAGGTGTTAACAAGCTGGAATGTCTTATTTTATGTTGAAGCTTACTTCAACGCAAAGAAAATATGAGGGAAATGGATGTTAAATACAGTTTTTATTGTTTGCACCTCCTTTTTCAAAAAATCAAGCTCCGCCCCCAAAATGGGCAAAATCCAGGATGGGTCCCGATCTTAAAATGATTTCTAGCCCATTTTGACCCCACATGCCAAATTTCATGCTTTTACCACAAAGTGCACGATTTTGGCCAAAAATGGACCTAAGCAGCTCCACTATTAACCATGGCATCTATTTTGGTTACTTGCTCCCTAAGTCCTTTCATCCCACAAAGTTTTAAAAAATCGATTTTTTGAGCGTGGACACTTATATGAAGTATTTACACGAAATGACTCTTAAGACTGATTCATTACTCTTTTATTCCAGTTTAGAGATGTTTTTTTTTCGTTGAAAAGCGTAATAATGAAGGAAATTCTGTAAGACTTATCCGTGTTGTAAATGTACAATTCCCGTCACTTGCTCAGGCTCCGTTTGGAATCACGAACGGTCGGATTGCATTATGCGACGCTCAAAATTGTGTCCACGTGGTCCGCAATGAAACAGAAGTCACATCCGGTATGAAACGTGTGCATTTCTATGGGAAGTTTTCGGATAGCATTTGCGCACATTGTCTAACTGCGGTTTTTGAACAGCCTGCAGCCAGATGCTTTATACATAGGTCAAAGGCCACTTCCTTCACAAGATTCTGTGAAGCTCATCAGCGTATCCATGCAGCGTCCTGTTTGCAGGGCGGACGGTACGAGCGAACGCTGGCAGATCATATACATGACATTTACCGGTGTCATATGAAAATCTGACTCCTATGAAAATCGGACACCTTTTCCCTATTATTGGTTAATCCCTCGCACGTGACAGGTCACTCTCCCATTATGATCCTATAAATAGCATATTATCGTACATATGCGCATGCGCGCAATACTAGCAATGAGTCCACATTATTTTCATGGAGTGGGATATTAAAGTTACACCGGCACACTTGGCATTTCCCATGCATTGAAAACTGCAAAATTATAATGCAACTTCATTAGCCGCGTAAAAACACTGGCATTCAGATCACTTTCACATCAGCCACACAAAACGTATATACTTTGGAAACTATGTACGGGGCACAGGAAAACATGAAGAAAGATTGCATTTCTTTAAAGCCAGAGTCCATCATTTGCAGCAATCCAAAAAGTAACTAGCGTAATTATTGTTGAAAAACTATAGTGTCCGCAAGTGGTTTTGATTATGGCAGGAAAATAAACTCCAGAGAAATTATTAGGGCCAGAGGAATCGCTGCGATTCTCTTTTGAATTGATGGTTTACTAGACCTAATGTATTTGAAGTGTTTCTTTTAACTCGAAGCAGCAAATTTCACGATTGATCTTTCTTTAATGAGAAGATAGAGAGGTGATCCCGAAGTCAGTAAATATTTATCGTCTCATCTATCCTCTACGTACCGCGACAGGTAAAAAACATTTCCGCGATTTGCGGAAAACAGTGGCGTAAATCTGTGCCGGCGAGTGGGGGGATGGGGGGTGACCAAAATCCAAAATTTGCCCGGCCGTGGAAATTCGAAAGGGGGGGGGGGACATCACATTACATCAGGGGGCGCTCTTCGGGATATAGATGTATATCAATATGTATACTCACGCTTTATCAAAACGGCGCGTTTTAAAAGCTTTTGTATTTTTCCACACTTTTCAGTGCTATTGAATACATTTTGGTTGTTGGGATGGTCGAAAAATACCTCTAAATCCGCATTTTTATTCTCATCACGAAAAAGTGTGTGTGTGTGTGGGGGGGGGGGGGGGGGCGGGTGATTCAATATCCCATCTCCCCGTGGTCAAAAAAGTGGTGGGATATATACCCCCCCCCCCCACCCCCCGCCGCCCGGGATTGACGCCCCTAGCAGAAAAGCCTTTTTTTCCCCTTCCGATTTCATTCTTGTTCTATCCCAAATCAAATAGACTATGTACACAAATTTTCTAGGTGGCACTTTCGACAGTTTTCAGGGTCCGCGAATATGGACGTCATGATGACGTCATCACGTGTCCTGTGACGTCATCATAAAGGTGCCATTTTCAAAGGCCTATATCGACTTATCTACTAGGCCGATTGGGTTCAGATTTTGTATGTAGGCCTACATAGACAGGGATATGTTGTGGGTGAAAACTTGAAGTGACGTCATGATGACGTCATCACGTGTCATGTGACGTCATCTCAAAGGTGAATTATCAAAGGCCTATATCTACTTAAAACTAATTGGCCGATTGGGTTCAAATTTTTATGTGTAAATAGACAGGGATGTGAATTGACGTCATTATGACGTGATCACGTGTCATTTGATGTCATTTTCAAATATTCAATTTTCAATGGCCCGTATCTAAATAACTACCGGGCCGATAGGGTTCAAATTTTGCATGTACACGTACTGGGATGTGTCATAGATGACAATGGAGGTGACGTCATGATGACGTCATCATACGATTTATATATATGTGAATTTTTTTGACATTTTAAAGCTTATTGCCGTATGGGTTTGTCAGGTTTTGTAGGTCACAGGTATGCACACAAAAAAATCGGGTGACAAATGTGAACGTCATCAGGATGTCATCATTTACATGACTGTACAAGTGCACATGGATTAAATAAGCATAATATTGTTTTTTAAAAATGTGGAAAAGCCGTATGTTCTGTTCATCGAACATACATATTAGTTGCTTTTTGATGTTATCTTTTCAGTTCCAATAAGCCTGACTGACTGTTGGTACCACACTCACTCATCAGCCGCCTCCGAGTGTCGTAGGACCGGCCAACACCTCTGCCTTCCGTGGGAACTTGACCACGCCTCCAAGGAGGGCTACCCAGCCACACCTCCCTCATGGTACGCTGATACCGACAGCCAGGCCGTGCTGACCGAGACCGGAGTGACCTACCACGACCTGCCGCTGACCGCCCAGTCTCCCGGCTTGTGCTGCTCCCTCCCGATGACCTACCGAGACCCAGTCATCACTCCCAAGAGCTACGAGCTCGCAGACCGTGCTGGGCAGGCCAGTGGTTGCTCCGACCTGGCAGCTCATCCCTGTTCCTTGGCCGAGTTGAAAGAGGCTTATGATCGAAGTTATGTATCGGGTTACTGGCTCTACTTCGAGATACCCAATCGCGAGGCTACAGTTGCCGGATGTAATCCAATGTATCATTATGGCAATGAGTGTTACGAAGGTACCATAGCTAACACACCAAGACCATACGCTTATGCACAAGTGTACTGCTGCCGAAATCGTGCGTGACTGCAAGTTGTCAACTCTATTGGCCCTTTTACACAGTTGGGTTATAAGAGCGACTGACCGACTGTACTTGCAACTACTTAAATATGTACTTATCTGCCTCGGAAAAAGGGATAGAACCCCCAAACTCTCATCAGATTTGACTAGAAAGATTGCACCCACCGCATATTCAGGGAGGTGCATCTAATCTGATGAACTTTTAGCTTAGTGAATAATGTATATTTCAAAGGAAAAAAAACAATATTCTAGGATCTCGATTTTAATTCAAAAGTTGCCGAGTGGTGTTTTGAAATGCGCCCGAATCAGCATCCGGGACACGTTCTTATTCAGCCGATTGCAGCTACGCGATGTCACGCCTGGAACGACAAATAATAGCAACCGTGCGTGTATGTCATATCAACGCTTTCGTGCACCCATTCACGGATTCGCCCGCGTAAGTTCCAAAAATGCGTCATTTGACGTATCTTTTGAAATGTCCTTCTTTTATTGTTTTCTTCAAAATGACAGCACGCCAGAAAAATAATTTCACAAGAAGTTTATTGCTAGTACTATTTTTTTTCAGGAGCGCCTTCTTTTCAAAAGTGCCTTTTCTCACGAACGCCCTTTTCTCACGAGCGCCTTTTTCACGAGCGACCTTTTTTTGTCAAGAGCGCGTTTTTTCACGAGCGCCTTTTTTTTCAAGAGCGCCTTTTTTCATGAGCGCCTTTTTTTTCACGAGCGCCTTGTTTTCAAGAGAGCCCGTTTTTCATGAGCGCCTTTTCATCAAGAGCGCCTTTTTTTCAGGAACGCCTTTTTTTCACGAGCGCCATTTTTTCACGAGCGCCTTGTTTGCCCGAGAGCCCTTTTTTCACGAGCGACCTTTTTTGTCAAGAGTGCCCTTTTTTCACGAGCGCCTTTTTTCACGAGCGCCTTTATTTCACAAGCGCCTTTTTTCACGAGCGCGTGCGGACGCAGCGCGCAGCAGGAACCACAATGTCAGTTTCGAGCGAGCGGCGCAAAATTTGTTTCGGTAAGCAAAGAATATTTCAACATAGTTGAGAAATAAAGACAGTGTCCTGAAATTTATATCTTGCGGATCAAGTCAGGCTTATATAAATCCTATACTAAACGAGCATACGCTGTCTGTTTGTCTGATGTCCGTGTGTCACGGTTTTTTGTGCGGAAGCAAAAAACGCAAGGGCGGATCCAGGGGGTAAAGGGGGCCATACACCCCCCCCCCCCCACCAAAAAAGAACTTATTTTTTAAGTGACGTCGCAATAAAGGCAGGCAATGAGTACACCACCATCTGTACCCTCAAAAAACATTGGCCAAAGTGGTCAGAAATTGCCCAGATCGCACCACAGAGCATCTAGAATCCAAAACAATTTCGGGGCCCTTAAGCGGGCCCCGAACCCCACGACGTAATTTCTTTGTGCCCACTTTTTGGGGACCACAATTTTTTTGCCCCCCCCCCCCACAAAAAATGCAGTTCTGGATCCGCCCCTGACAAAATGTAAGGGTCAATGGAGATGCTTGGTAATATAAACGGTTCCTCTGCGGTCATCTAGTGCATGCAGTTCCTCAAATGGTATATGCTCCGATTTCACTGTCCTCTGAAGTCACGTTTGGCACGTGAAACAAAACGATTCATTTATTTATATATTTTTTGAAAACTTGTTTCTTTGAGACATAGAGTAGTTAAGTATTACATTATAATCTATGAAAACTCTCCAAAATATCGCTAATAAGCAAAACATTAATGATGAACAATGTGGCACGATTGTTTCGCCAAGGTTTACCACGCCCACTTGGGGTCAACATGCAAATTGAGGTCAAAGTAACACATAAGTATAACCCTTTAACCGTCGATCGTACGAATTCGTACGATATGAATGTGCATTTCGAAACCAGGAGCACGTTTTGGCGGCCCTTGAACTGGAACATGTTTCTGACGTCACAGCCGTGACCTGAAACATGTTTCCTGTGCACCGCGAAAACGACTGACTTGAAAATTGTTCATGACATCATGTTACTGCCTACGTGATTGCACACAACCCCCAAAAAATCACGCGGCGACCGGACATGATTAACAATAACATTCAAAGCAGAAGTGGGAGTTTTTTTTATAGCGTTTCCCTAAAGTTCTAAAAAAAAAAAGGAGGCCTGATATTCTGTATCAACTTTCATACCAATTGAAGGTAAAAACCCACTATTTAAACCCCATTTATGGTAAAAAGTAGCGACGTCTGCTAAGCTTGTTTACCTTTCCGCCATCTTGAAACATAAGTGAACCGACCGGAAACCTCGGTTCAACTTTGGTCGAAACAATGACGTCATTTCAGTGTAACCGAAGCGCCAAAACGGCCGCGAACCAGAAACATATTTACGGTCACAGCGCCAAAACGTGCCCCTGACTGTATGATAAACCCTTCTCATAGAATACGTCAATTGAGGGCGCACTGTTCAAGATTCACAGAAACGTTATACGATATCAATCCATCATGTTCGTTGATAAACCTGTCAAGTTTTCGCTCAAAATTGTAAATTTTCCCAATTCCGGTTTTCAATAGCAGGTGCTAATTGTTAAGGCAGGCTCTCTGTGCTAGAGGGGACAATGAATGATATTTGGGCCTTATCACATGCAAAAGTCCCCCGGTAGTTGCCTGTCAGCATAACATTACAGCGCCCATTGTCTGTTACAAATCGTTTTCCACAAAATGTCTAGGTTTTCGTATATGCAAGTTGTTTTCAAATCTTAATTTTCAACATTTTGCTCCACTTTCAACTTTTTAAACCTTCAAACAATACAAACTTTACGACTCCACCCAGCTAGCGGGTGCCCCGCAAAGCGCGGAATCCCGCTAGTAAAAATAATAATAACGGTGGATGGCTTTTTTCGGGAGATACAAGAATATATATTGCACTCGCTATAGCAATATCTTCGACTCGTGAAATAGTGTTATACCTCGTGCTGTATTTTCTTGTATCCCCTCAAATCAATCGAATAATATTATATAGATACTTAATGTTCATTGTTCTAATTAATATTCTATATTACGTCGGACGAGTGTTTGAGATGAATTTAGAATCAGTTTGGTAAAGTTAGTACTAAGGTTTTTGGCTAGATAATTATATAAAACTAACAAAATAATTTGTAGAAACGAAGTCTGTTTATCATGAGACGGTATTATTCTATTAGTTTGTTTGTAAAGTCTTTTGTGAAATTGGTTAAATATTAAGCAGTAATTGCGACAAAATAGGTAATGTAAATACATTAATCTTGATTCTACTCAATTTATATTATTTTATCAAAATGCAGTGGTGCACCCAAGGGGGGAGGGAGGTTTGAAGCCCCCACCCCCAAGAGGTTGTCAATTTTTTGGGAGTGTCAATTTTTTGTAGTCCCACGATTTGACCGTGGTGATCTGTATGTGCATGGCTTTTTCGAGTAGTATAATAGGAGTGTGAATGGCACAACCCACGTCAGAAAAGTCCATCCCCCTCAACCCCCCCCCCCCCAAAAAAAAAAATCTGCGGCCAAACATTTTGGGCAACATTTTTTGAAAAAAACAACCTAAAAAAATGGGGGAAATTGTGAGCCCCCCCCCCCCAGCCAAATCCTGGGTGCACCGCTGTCAAAATGTTCGAAATGTAGGTTTTTTGTTCAAGGCACTTTACTGTTGTGAGCACTCGAACTCAGCGATCATTGTAGGCCTATGAGAACTTTTAGGAAGCAAATCAGATCACAATTCACACAAACATTGCATATCCCAACAAAATTTAAATCCAATCAAATATATTGTTTTTTGACAAAAGCAGTTATATTCGTCGCTGATATATAGTTGTACCAACAGAAACAATGTACATGTAGTGCCAAAAAAGAGTACTTATTTTTACAAATTCGGTGTTGTAGTCAAATGAAATTGAGGTTAAGTCGTCATTCATTAATTTAAAGGTTGAAAGCTTTGTATAATATAATTGTCTTGCTGTTATTATTGTTGAAATGGCGTCAACTTTGATTGGTTTCAAGTTGTATGAAGTCAAACTGTATTTTTTTGTAATGAACTTGCTCTAAGGAGCAACAAAGAAAAGAAAAAAGCAAGTTTTTACACGATCGAAACCCACTATAAAGTAAGCAGAAATAACAAACAACAGCTGGCAACTAAGGAACGTATAGGACCATAGCTTTCCCGATTTCAAAGTGATACGAAACATGCGTGGGCGTCGCGGGGGGGGGGGCTCGGAAAAGAACAAAAAGGGGGACAATGAAAACGAGAGGCGAAGTCATATCGCCGTTAATTTAATGCACATTTAACAACATGGGCGTTCGCAGGGGTGTCAACGGGGTGAATGTGGGCAAATGTTCTCACGCCCACCCTCGAAAAATTGATAAATTTAGAATATGCTGAGAAAGTACAAGGATTTTTGGAAAATAATGTGCTTTGCCCCCTCCTGGCGACTCCCATGGAAACATGGCTATATGGGCAATTCCACGGTTACTCACGTTACATTTTAGTAACGTGAGTAACCGATTTTGTGCGTCTTGTTTATCATACATAACACATTTTTTTGGATGTCATCTTTGGTGCTAGGGTAGGTCTAGGTCTACTCTATCTACCATGGGGATAACAGTTATTAAACCTTTTCAGTAAGGTAATTACAGCCCAAGGAAACTCAAAAGTACATCAAAAATGTAACGTGAGTGGCCGTGGAATTGTCCATATCAGCATCACACAGCAATCATGTCATTGGCTTTATAATACCGCTTCATGATCCCAAGCATGCGTATTCATGCACTGCAGTCCTCCGTTGTCTTGCCCTTATGGGAAAAAAATTATCGTGGCCCTGAAGAGACATCACACATGGTAGCAAATATCTTTGCAAATATTTGCGACAATATTTGCGACATCGCAGATATTTTAGTAAATAATTGCAAAGATATTTGCGACGTGTGATGTTCCTTCAGGGCCACGATACAAAATGTTTACCTTGTCAAATAGTCGCTATTCATACGGTGACAGCGTCGACTGTCTACCGTGTTTCCGTTTTAAAGATGGACTGTGAAATTAATTTAACACTCGGTGTTATCCTAGTATCCATTCCTCTAAATGTTAGAAACAATAATGGTATGTACTTTCCTGCCTTTTATTTTAGAATTGCACTTTTCTCCCTATACATTTACATACCAATAATTATGCTACGTATTTTTCTTGACACGTGAGGGCACAAAATACGTGATGTCATTTTAGGCACCAAAATAACAGTTAATGGGTGTTTGTGTGCTAAGTATATGTATTAGAATGTATAGCTTTTGGCAAAGAGTCGTTACTTGTGTTCGTTTCGTTAACGGCGTAAATAAATGAAAAACAAAATTCAGAGAAATCTGAGATAATTTAACGCTGGTATACAACGAGGTTGTTTGATTTGGTACAAGAGTGAAATTTACCGCATTATGTATAAAATAAAAATGGCAGTTATTACTCCACCGTCACCTTCAAAACGTCGTATAAAATTAAGTATTTTATTATGGTAGAAAGTTTCATTAAAATGAGAGTTCCGTTGTATGTATATATCCTTGTCTGCATCTGACCAACCTTTTTTTATTGTTCGGTTTTAAAGCATCGTTCTGTTATCACCAAAGTGGCTGATACCCAGTGGCGCATCCAGCTTTTGATGTCAGGGGGCAACCGCACTCGCACATCCGCGCGAAAAAAAGAAGACACTTTTTTTTTTCTCTCTGGACACTTAGGCTCCGTAAAACCCAAAAGTGGGGGTGGGGGAGGGGGGGGGCTGGTACCCATCGTCCAAATGGGGGCGCTCTTCAAAACTGACCATTATTAAGCATGCTGGGAAATATATGCCGATTTTCATCGCGCATTGTAAATGGTTTTTGAGCTTGGTTTTTTATTGTTTTATTCATGTCAGAACTCTTTAACCATTTAGGGAAATAGTTACTCGATACGCCACAGCTGCTACCAGCTTCATACCCTTTTACTGATCATTGTTTATAAATGTACCAGTGTTTCATAAGAACAGTGGTCCTGTTAATTAATCAACGGTTGCCATAGCAATTAATTGGACGGTTGTTATCCTTTCTGCGTCGTTGGGGTGTTACCCTACCGATTTCCATAAACAATTCAGAGGATTGGCGTCACGGTCAAGTCCACTGTCAAGGCGGACAATTAAATCTTTTAAGCTAGCCCATTATCAATTCCTTCTTTTGCCTCAAACCTTCACCTTTTCATTATCATTGCCAACAACAAAAAGAGCTACGTACTTGGACCAGGATCTTTACAGAATTCAATAAACCAAAATCAAAGAGAAAATGTTATTTTTGCTCCTTCTCCTCCCGATGTCCGGCTTCGTGACCGAGGCTTTCTTTGGGTCTCACTGTCAAGATGGGCAATTGAAACCGTGCACCAGGGGTTGCTCGTGGGGCCTGGAGCGTCATTTCAACGGCGTAGCGAACCGCGTCCTGCCCGGCCACGGCTACCGCAACCTGACGGTAGCTTCGCCGGTCCTGTGCGGCAGGGAGTGTCTTATGGATGATCGCTGCTTCTCTTTCCACTACTCGGAGGGGGAGAGGCGGTGTGAGTTGAACGGGGCAACAGCGTCGCGATACCCGATGGCGGTGACTGAGAGAGCCGCTACCGACTACTGCGGTCCAGAGGAGGTATATGTAGGATATTAATTTGTTTCTTGTGCATCTTTGTAAGTTATAGATCCAAGACATGACTTAAAGTTATGGTCAGAGATTAAGTTGGGGATTGAGTTTAGTCATGGAGCTATCTCCATGGTTTAGTCTAGTCTAGTCCATGTCTAGTCTAATCTAGTATAGTGTGCAAATTTTGGATCGTTCGGTGTTAACAGTAATAATAGTGATGACTTTCAAGTTATATGGCATCCGAATTTATTGTCTAGAGTTCTCATATGCACGCCAACTCGTACACGAACCATCTCGTATAATATAAGCAGCATGCGCACGGATCAACTCGTACGCGAGCCAACGTACGCATTATAACAAAATGCGTTTAGTTTGCTTTAATGAATTAATTGTGCAGTTGAATGTTTAATTCACAATGAGACAAAAAGTCAGACCCTGAATCGCACAGCTTGCTTTAATTCAAACTGATCCTACGACGGAGCCACATTGTATATCCAGCTCTCTACCCATGATTTGTAATCAAGATTACATAAGATACCTACAATTCGATAAATAGGCCTGAGAAAGGTACTGGGTTCGCCTGCATTAAAGTTTAAAATGGCAGTCTTGATGGGTTTGATGGCCCACATAAATTATAATGACCAGCAGTGGCGTAGCCAGGGGGTGCAGAGAGTGCAACGAACTAGAGATATTAAAAGCAATATCGAGACGCCGATGAGCAAAATCGGGACGGCGAAAATGGATTAACGGGACGAAAATTATATTTTGCAACTTAGCAATTGGCAAAGAAAACCCTGGCTACGCGCCTGGAGATGCCCTCCATCGTGCGAGTTATAAGATAAAGATGTAGGGTAGCACCATGTGACAAATCTCATTGATGAGTTTACAATACTTACACATTGAAAATTAATTGAGGAAAGGAAAAGAAATGGAATATGTCGAAGCGCACGGTCGAGTCAATACATATTTTACTTTGCACACTATCGGACCTGAGTCATTAAAATAGGAATTCTATTATTTAGTTGCGTCTCATGACGAATTGTCCGAAACGTTGAGTTTTTCCCTTGGTCCTTTTAAGAACCTCACAATTAAACTCATAAATGAGATTTGTCACATGTTTCTACCGTAAATCTTTATCTTATTGCTATACATTCACCATACAAACTTCAAAGCGTACGATTTGTCACGCGTGCGAGTTGGACAGGGTACGAGTTGACTGGCATGCGTGAGTTGGCCAGTGTACGAGTTGGCTCGCGCACTGGCGAGTTGTCCCTTTGCACATTTTTGGGTCGAAAAGAGACTTTGGGCCTCTATGCTGCAGCATATACTGAAATTGGTTCTGATAGCGTCACGGCTGAAGTTTGTTCGCAAGTTGCAACATTTCATTCATATTTTTATGATCATTTCCTGTTCATATTTTTTTTTGTTCGTTTCCAAGCACCACTCAAAATTTAATTGAAGAATGTTCAAAACCTAACCAGTAGAAATAACAGCTGGAAATAACATTTTTTTGAGAAAACAGTGAAAAACCATGCACACCCTTTTCTTAACGAAACATGATTCGTCCACAGCACCGTTTATTTCAAAAAATCAATTATAACTGATCGTTGGAAATCA
Organism: Patiria miniata; assembly: GCF_015706575.1. NCBI lineage: Eukaryota > Metazoa > Echinodermata > Asteroidea > Valvatida > Asterinidae > Patiria > Patiria miniata. The sequence goes on along the minus strand of NW_024037069.1, from coordinate 38,460,209 downwards.
CCTAAATTTCTTGATTTCTTCTAATGACAGCAAGCCAGATGAACTGTAACGATTTCGCGGGGTGTTTAATACATAATCCACATATTAAGCGTTTTGATAATAATCTGGTAGGTTTACGCATTTTTTGGGATACCTGCAAATAATTTTATATTCTAAAGCAAGTCGATAGCAAAAAAAAGCCATCATTTGTAGATTTTTGGTACCAGTATCATTGGTAGCTTATTAGTTATTTAAAAAATCAATAAATAAGTGTAATAATATGTTAATACCATTAAAGAACTATATTTGCTGAACGCTTGCAACGGGGAGAGACAATTAAGGTAATTGTGGAGTGCTGTGGCCTCGTGGTTAAGGGCACTGGTTAAGGCTAAAAAAAAAGTCTCCGGTTTCTGGTATGCGCGCGCGTCGCCGTAGCCATGCGCGTGGGCAAAATGAAAAAGTTTTTTTTTTCAATGAAAGATGATGTCTCAAAACCGCCAAATTCACTGGTTTGACTGGAATCCTGCTGCTGTACAATTTTAACGTGTTTTTAGATTGGGTTATGGTCGAGAATAAGCTTTATGTGGCCTCTCTGGACTCCCATCTATTTGCACTTAGTTTAGTCGGGCACCATTTGCAGTCATCAGCCGACATTTCAATGATTTGAAGCAAAAAAATCAGGTAAAAAAAAAAAAAAAGCCGCGTCGCCGCACCACTTTTTGGGCAAGCTCCATACCAGAAACGGGAGACTTTTTTGTTGGCCTAAGTGGCCTCATGGTTAAGGGCGCTGGATTCGTGGTCTGTGGGTAAAGCTGCGGTGCGGTGCGTGTGCCCTTGAGCAAGGCACTTTGTCACTCATTGCATCTCCCCACCCAGGAGTAAATGGGTACCTGTGAGGGCAGAGATGGTTATTGTGATTGAATAAGCTAGCTTGCGCCTAACAGGCAGCATCCAGCTGTATACTCCCCAGGGAGCTGAGATGGTATTTGGAATGTTTAAGTTGGCCCAATGATCAGGGGTAATAATAATACTGTAAGCGCTGTGATTTAGTTTACTAATAAGAGCGTTCTTAAATGCCGATTATTATTGTTATTATTGAGACGAGTACGACTAAAGTTTGTGGTTTTTGAAGGGCACGTGATCCGCATTATTCGTTTACATTTTCTGGTAGCGTTTGCAAAAAACTGAGTGTCAGTTTATTAAAAAAAAAATTTAAAAAAAAGCTCTGGAATAGTCGATATCATATTATTATTGGAAATCTCTGATTTCGAAAGCTCATCATCCCTTAACAGTACCGGTATCTGATTCACACGGGACTTGTTATTCACTTGGTCATATTTCTTTGAAACTGGTTTGACATTTGTACTGAATCAAAATTATTAGGCAGAGAAAAGATAAATGGGGACTTATTGCATAGGCAAGCAAACGAAAATACAAATTGAAAATAAAAAGTTTAAGTGAACTTAGATTAAATTAGGGTACAAACCTTTTTTTTTTCCAAAATAAATGCATAGCCAAAAAACGAAGCCCCGCGGTAGTGGAGTAAAAAGTGGCTTTTAAATTTAAATGTAGGATAACTTGCATAATAGGTTACTTTTTGTATACATTTGTTTTCATCGTGTTTGTTTGGTTGGTTGTTTTTAAAAACGTGAGGGCGCTGTTGCTTCGACGTCATCGAGGCACCATGTCACAGTTTATGAAGTTTATGCGCTTATTATGCAAAAACAAAAGCAACGTAAAATGTATTATGTTTGTAGCTTACGTTTGCGTATACTGTTGATGTACAAGTGACAAAAAAAACAAATTAAAACAGAAACACCGTGAGAAGTGACCTCTGTAAAAACAAAAATTCGGCCAACTTCTTGTACTCTGAGTGTGCTTATGAATTGAATCACAAGTTTTTGCTCAAGCTTACATCGAAGGCGGGCCTGTAAGTCAAAATCGATTTAAATGATGCATACAATCCTCATCACAAAGTCTTTCTAATTCTCAACCAACAAAGCCCCGACGTCGAAACTATACAGTACTGTTTATACTTTTGTTTGTAGAATGATATTCCTGCAAGAGTCTCATTTCTGGGACATAAAAGAAAAGATTGAATATTTTCCTCAATTAATAAAATGGCTACCATTAAACTATTGAAATGTCTCAATACCCAAGCATATCGTTTTGTTATCTCTCAAAGAAGAGTTGCCCTCAGCACTACGACATTAAATGGTAAATTAGGGAGACATTTTGTAGTAAACTACTTTACCTATTATACCCGCTGCGGTAATTATGCGCAGAGCAAAATAATGTTGGTGTTTTTTTTCATGCGAAAGATATACCTATAACCAACTGTAAATAATTATACCGACGTAACTAGGTTAAAAGAAACTATCCCGAGCATAAAACTGCCAGTTCTTCAACAGTTGCCATAGAAATTAATGGACGCAGAAGGTGTCTCCTTTGCCTCATTGGTTTTCCCTCCTTTTCTTCATCAACAATTCAAAGTAGAGCGTCCTTGTAAGACATAGTCACCACCTTTATACGGTTGCCATAAAACTATGATCATTTCCTTCATTGCCTCATTCTAATCTTTATAATACTATCCTTGAGTTTCATTTCTGAGGAAATCGATCGGCCTTGGTCGTGCTCACGAGTGCCAGGTTACTTACTAATTTCACGAAAAATAATTAACTAAGCCATTAGTGTCAGCCCCCAGACAACCTTTTGAAAATTGATATCGCGTTCGCTTCTGAGGTGATAGGGCAAAGTCACACAAGGACATGTAAACATTACGATGGAAATATATCTTAAGTTATGTGAGAAAGCAATTTTAAATTGACAAGAAAGGCACAAAATGCCCAAGAAGTTCAGTAAGGCCAACAGACAATAAGAATAACCTCAAGATAACCCCAAACCTAGTTCACGCTCATGTCAACGGTCTGGGGGGGGGGGGGGGGCAGGAACGTCGCTAGACCACTTCGAATGGGGGTGCATGACAAACAATTTGCAGACAGACCATCCATGCTTTAACCCTAAAGGGGCCGGGGGGAATCCGCCCCGCCCCCCCCCCCCTCAACTTTTTCCGTGATAGCGTTGAAAAAAATGTTCGCGACCCGAGCTGTTCTGACATTTTTTTCCTCACGTCTTGCGCATCTTTTGATACCAAAAACATAAAAATCGGACCACAAACATTTTTCGGCGCTATGCACCGTGAAAACTGAATTTCCCCGTACACAGAGCAGAATTACGATTCGTGCATATGAATAATTAATTAGCCATAATTCCAACATCCTTTGACCTATAGTCATGATATTTCTTGGGTATGTTCATAAAAAGTTGTTCTATGCATGTACCAAGTTTCATAATTTTTCGTCACTCGATGGCCGAGATCTTAGGGGGGCGAAATCCCCCCCCCCCCCCCCGGCTGAGAGATGGTCAAAATAGCCCGGTCCCTTTAGGGTAAGGAGGCAGACAGGATTTACCGGTCACTGACCTGCAGGCCTCGGGTGCTGTATTTCTATAGGGTGCGCTGATAATTCAAATTGGACGACCAATGGCACTATCGGACAATAGGTGGCACATTGACGACGACGGACACAGGATTTTTCCCCGCGACGCCCGTGAACTGGAGTCCAATTTGCAAGCTTATAAGGGGAACCCTAGTTTTTTTTCTGGAGGGGGTACTCAATGCATCCTTAAGGCTTAACAGATTTTTAAAAAACCTAATTTTGCCTATAATTTGAGTGGGGGCACAGGGGAAGGGGGACACATGCCGCGAGCGATGACAGAACTGGAGATCCGTTTAAAGTTGAAAATTATTCGTAATTTCAAAATGAAATTATTTTTTAACGCGAGCTGATTTTGTTTCTGTAGATTCCTCATTCAAACGTGCATAAATTGTGTGTGTTGCGCACATGATTAAATAGCAAGTATAAATTAAAATTGATTTTTTTTTTAGGGGTTAACATTGAAAATATCACAGACAGAATGTCTTTCATGTTAAAGACTGTTCAATATCTCGGCGGCAACATAGGCCATATGCGATCATGAAAAAGCTTAGAAATCCAAGCTTGAATAATGTTTCCAAATATCTCAGTCGATGAATTCGTAGACAATTTTAATGTTTGAGCAGTTATGTATCAGTAATGGTTACGGGGCCTAGAAACTGACACGAACAAGAATATACTTTCGATTCATCCATGAGATAATATCCCGCGTTCACGTCTCCTCTCGGACTCCGTACCGTAAGTATGGCACGCATTATACTGCTTCAAAACTATTTGTTTATCTGTAAATTATTCAGTGAAGTTGCTTGTAAACAATCACGGCTAAATTTAGTTTCTTGTTCTTTAGCCGTAAATTAACAAACACGTTGACCATCGCAGATGCATCAATGCGAACCAATGAGGGCGCTGTGCAGACTGACACTTAAGAAGACGAGAGAGAACGCTTCTTACTGTTCAATCATGGATTATTTTCTCCCATTACCACGAAAAAAACCCAGAAAAGGTGGACCTTATCAAGGTGTGAGCGCTCTCAGTATGCCTATTAAATTCCCAATAAATCAACCGCAACACCTCAGGGGGTCAATTTTAGAACTGACATTAAACTAGTTATGATTTTTCAATCCTAGGATACCGAGGCTGAAACGAAGCCGAGGTTTTGAAAATATCAAGCCGGTAGACAAGTTGCGATTAAATGTTAAAAAAATTGTCTATTTCAAAACATTTTCTGATCCTTAAAGTAAATTTATCAATGAAAAGTATCTCTTTTTTTTAGTAGGGGAGCAAAGTGGTACAATGTATTTTGAGAATCAGTCATTCAGGATGATGTTTTGAAAGCAAAAATGTGCTTGTGTGCAAGACTAGTAACAAAAGGTCAGCTAAACGACCTGTTCAATCATTGAAAAATTCAATCAGTCTATATTACAGGAATTTAACCAAATAATGTAAGTTTATTCATAAAAAAAATAATTTCTTAAATCGTTAAATTTATTTTTAATTGAGAAATATAATCATTTTAAATATAACTAATAATATTTTTTTTTCTGAATAGCCATAGTATTCGAGCTTGCACTATATGTAAACAGCAGAGCTAGACTGCTGAAGGTTGATGATGAAAATCTTTTCTTGTCACATAAATAGTCTGTGACCTAAAGATCAGCTGATTATCCACGCCACCGACTGTATAAATGTGCCCTTGTTATTACTAACTTGCTGACGATTTCCGATATGCGTAAGTGATTCAGCGATTCATCTGCTTTCTAAACGGTAAGTGGCGACGTCAGCTGCCTAAAGGCTTGTCATGCTTGTGTTTGTTTACTAAACTAGTTAATACGCAGTGGCTATTGTTACGGCAGCCGTAACGCATTTCCCATTTTCTATCGTTACGGTAGACTACATCTTTTTAAAAACATGACAAGAACATATAAAATTAGACGGAAAAAAGTGAATTTGAACGTTATGAAATTCAGACTTTATTTCCCTTTTAAAAAAAATCCTCCAAAGCCTCAGGTACAAAAAGGAAAAAAATTCGAGTGCAAAACAGAGATTCAAACCCGCAACTTCGCGGTGCAAAATCCTACCCTCTATCGACTGAGCTGTCGCACTAATCGCTAAATCGTGTGGAAACAAATAATTATATACCTGCGTGTGTATCAAAAAAGTATCGTAGAGGGCGCTAAACAAAAACTGCCGTAACGATAGCCACTTCGTAGTTAATAACTATAAATTAATAGTATCTTTTGTTGCGCCATCATCATTGTCCATGGTATGGTTCACAAAAAAGATAGTCGTTAACTTGTTGCATCTCTTAATTAGCGTAGTAATACTATTAATATCCATGCGCCACTTTTTGTATTTTCTAACAAAATTGGCAATGTTCCTCAGTCCCAGATTCATGTCTTTTAAACATTTTTGCAAAAACTGACCTGCATTGAGATTATGAAGTGGCGTCAGGATGCAACATTCTTTCCCTTCCCTTTGTTATGATGCAATTAGCTAGGATGATCCTAGCGTTATGTTTATGCAAAGGACATGGTTCTGAAAGAGATGTGCAATAGCTATGATGCAATCTAACGTAAGGTACAAAGTAGATCATGAAAGTTCAGTATCAACAAAGGAGTTATTTACATATTTTAAGTTCTAGTTAACCTTTTAAAACTCTGTTTAATTTTTTTTGCGATATATCTCAAACCATAATGACATTCCTCCATGCAGGAAGGAAAAACTTAAAGGGAATATACAACATTTGCAAACATCGAAAAATAAAACTACCAAGTTTTTGCGAAATACCTTAATAGGATGTTGGTAAATGACAGTCTAAAGCATCCTGTAAAATTATGGCACCTGGTATACTGTCATTTTCAAGAAAAGTGGTATTTTTGTATCAATTTCCAACGCTGATCGGCCGATCAGCGTTGGAAACAACTGGCTTTTTTTCAAATACTGGCCCCAATTGACCATTGCACTTGTTTGCAATCGATTACAAACCTATGAACGGGTACGAGCCAGCTAGACTGGTTCCCTGACCTTACAATTCCCCAATGTATATAAACTGCTCTGTTTCTTCTTATATGGAGTCAGGGAACCAGACTACAGGAAAATGATCGTTTTTCTTGGTTTTTATAGCATTTTCGAACCCAAAACCTCCAAAAAGTCAGTGTAACTATATTTGCTTTATATTTCCAACCCCCAATTCCATCCATTTCTGAAAATTACAGCAAAAGCAAATGATGTATATTCCCTTTAACAACATAAATTCACGCAACATTTTTTAAAAAAGAATTCCATTCTGGCATTCTGGGACACCACTGTCATGACTGTTATGCATTATAAACATTTAACGCTAAGGATCATCCTAGCTAGGACACCACTCACCTGCCGCCAAACACATAAATTTTCACCTCACCTTGTGATTTCACCCAAGATGAATCCAGGTAGCCTCGCAAATGCGAAATCCTTATATTTCGGAAAAATGTGAAAAAAAACGAAAAAAATGGGGATACTAGCCGAGTTTGAACCAGGGATCTGTCACTCATAAGATAGATGCGCTATGAACTACTCGGCAAATGGTTCTGCACTACCGATGGTGGCAGTTTAATACGTTTAATAATGTTGGCCTACCATGCCTACTCGTATAAGCGTCAAGTAGGGCGCTGTGTAATCTAGCCGGCTTAATAGCGTTTACTGAAGAAAGCTGCAGCTTCGGCTAAATATCTAAAAACACAAGTTGGGTGTATATTTACCATGTTTGTACATCCACTTGCATTGTGTTTGACTACATTTTCCTTTTTGCATTTTTGCAACCAGGGGAAGCGTAACAGTCGTCAAAATGACAGACAAAAAGACCAAACCTCCAAGGCCCCCTGCCCCCAACCTGGCATCCAAAAAGCGCCCTCTACCTTCCACAACCATCTCACTGAGGTACAATCCTCTGATGGGAAGCGACGATGACGATGATCTGAACGACAACAGTGAAAAGGGCATCAGCTTCATAACCACCAAAGGGAAAACGCCGAGTGGGGCTTCGCTTACAAAATCATCTTCGTTGGATGGTGTCCCAAATCTTGCCAAGACGGACGCTAATCCCAGCAGGCAAGAGCAGCTCAAGCATTCAATCATGCAGTCCATGGAAGCTAACTACGGCAAACGTAGAGAGGACTCGCCACCAGTGAACAAACCAGTGGCCAAAGTCAGAGAGCAGGAACTGAAAGCAAAGCCTCCACCTCCCTTGCCCAATGAAGCAGAGAAGAGGAAAACGATAATATCCACCGATTCTTCTGAAGCCAAGACGGGCAAGCCGATTACCTCCATCACCGGTTTGATGAAGGTCCCGAACACCGTACTGAAAGAAGATGACGAGGCTTCAAGCCTACCGGCTGATTGTGAGGAGGCAACCACAGATCCCCTGAGTTTCTTGGACAAGGTGATGGAAGAGCAACTCGAAAAAGAAGCCCTGGAGGAAGAGGCTGAACGAGAGAAGCAAAAACAGAATAAGCTGAACGCCAACAGGACCAATTTAGCATCTCACAAGCGAGCTCGGAGCTTAGACAGTGATGCCTACAAGGGCAAACAAGAGCCAGGAGATGCTCTAGAGATTGACCCTTGTTACTACAACATCCCAGCCCCGTCAGACCTCCCTGACGAAGCTGTTTTCTCTCGACCCGTCCCATCAGGCAGTCCTCACGTCAGACACAGAAAGGTCCCTGCCAAGAACATGAGCCTCAGCCTGTCTGGACTTCTTGCCACGTCAAACGACGACAACGGGGAGGAGGAAAAGGAAGCGTCAACGTCGACGCGGAGCTCAAGATCCACTCTTGACAGCCCAGATGGTGGGAAACAGGAAGCCGTCACAGACAACGAACTCCAGAATAAAAGTCCAAGCTCTCCATTTGCTAAAGAGGAGGTTGTAGAAGCAGCTCCACAAACCCAGAAAGAGAGCAAAGAAGTGGCTGCAAAGGAGGAGACTACAAAGTCACCAAGTGCTCCTCCAGTTTTCCTTCTATCCCTCCTGTCTCTCTGCCTGTTTGTTTCTTTCCAGTTTCCCCTTTCCAGCTACATGACAGGGTTCTTTGCTGGCATGGCTCTCATGTTCTACTCAATGCTGTTTGCCATTTGGTTGTCGTTGGGCTCATCGCCTCCAGGTCGTCAGCAGGAAGATCGTTTTTGGGATGAGGAGGATCTCAGCACACCTCTTGTGATTCCTGGTGTCCCGCTCTCTGCATCGGTCATTCGATCGAAGGAGCAAAAACGAGTTATGCAGAAGGTGAGCCATAAACTTCAGTTTTAACATGAAACCAAGTTCAATAGTATTAAACTGGAAATTAAATTTTTACATCTACTCACAAAGGTCAACTACAGCATCCAAAACTATAGTCTGGATCTCCTTATTACTAAAGTTGGGACTTCCCAAACTATGGTTGGGACGTGACAGAAAAGTAAGAATCTGTACTTTCATTCAAAGAAGTGTTTAGAAATTGAATGTTAAAGTTGCATTAAACTGTCAAAACCGGATGAAGGGGTTTGATAGACAGGGTGGCCTTGATCATGTTGAATACTGCTACAATTTGCATAGCAGCCATCTTAGAAGGCCTTTGTTTGGCTGGGATATGCATGAGACAGAGTGAAGTGTTTGTGCATTCATTGTTACTGAATTAAATCCATCATTGATAGGCATTCACCAGCGCTGACCCACCACATCTATCAATGTCAGTCAAGGCATGGTACTCTCAGTTAACAAAACTACCACAGCCTGTCAATTGTACCAATATGAGCCCAATTTACAGAAGTGTTAAGACCTGTCACGTGATAGATTTTGAGGAGTTGGAAATCTCTCCCCATGTTGTCACTGAGAGAGGGAGGGTTAATTCTCTTGCTAACCTGTTCTCACAACAACAAATTTGTCAGAATTTTTTTTTTTTTCGAACAGATATTGTCTGAAGTTTCCCCTATGCAGTATTGCTGTATTGCAACATGCACGTTTGTGTACATACTCGCATTTAAATCATGTTGAATGTTTTTGTCTGGTTTTTTTTTTTTCTTCTTCTTCATTTTTTTTATCTCAAATTTACTCGGTCAAAGATCAAATTATAATCTAGAAATTTCGCAATGTAACATTTGCACAGCTGATTACCTTGGGTTATCGACTATTTTGATCAGGAGAAGTAGGTAGCTACTACAAAATTGCCCTGAACAAAGTACACCGATGATCATGTAAAGTTGTAAAACTAACAAAGTGGTCAAGGTACATGTATATACGTGGTCGTCCGTGCTATAGTTTGTGTCAGTTTTATCCAAACTGTTATTGGGCTTGTCCCCACTATAGTTTGATAATCCCAACTGCATGTACATGTACACTAATAGTTTTGACTATCCATGGGCGTCGCGAGGGGGGGGGGGCAAGGGGGGGGCACTTGCCCCCACCCCCACCCCTCCCCCCCCCCCCTGGAAAAGCAACCCCCCCCCCCCCAAAAAAAAACCAGGAAGAAAAAAAAAAAAAAAAAAAGAGGCGCGAAGACAAAGTGGTGTAAATTTAATGAGTTGGGGGGGGGCAAAATGTCCCTGCCCCCCTGTAAAACTGATAAATCGAGAATGTGTTGAGAAATACAAAAAAATGTTTGCCCCCTCTAGAAAAAATCCTGGCGACGCCTATGCGACTATCGCTATAGTTTGGGCGTAACAGGACTGTTCGGTCCAAGTACTATCTCTGCATCTGAAGCTTGATGTCCCGATTTGGTTAAAAACAAAGAAATGTAGTGTGGTTTTACGGCACAGTGTCATATTTGAATTTGTTATTTTTTGAATTTTTTCCCATTTTTTTTGGGGGGGGGGGTGACACGAGAAGCCTCTGGACCAAATTTCACAGTGACTGAGGAATAAACATCAATACACAACTCCGCACACTACTTACAATGTACTAACGCAAAATTAAATACATGTAAGTTTGAATCAGTTCTACAAGCAGTGGTTGGTTTAGACTGAACGATTCAAATTTAACATCAAGGCATTTCTGTTTGACAATTTGTTTGATGTTTGTTTTGAAACAATTCACATTTTTGGATTGGTTCGTCGTCGCTGTCTTTTGTCAGAAGTCAGAAGTTAGGATTTTGGAACATTTGTATGTGTTCCCATTCACCGCGATTCATTTGATAACCTGTTTAAATTTGCTTGAACATTATTCAGATTGTTATCATTGCATGAATTGAACTTTAGACAAGTGCTGTTTTGTCACCATGCACGTGTACACTTCCTTTCATCTTAATATAGAAAAGGGCGGCAATTTGCTGTTGATAATATTTGTATACGTTCATGCCCACACATAATTCATGTGTTGTTCATCAGAACTATTTCACGATGGATGAGTAGTCTTGATCTAAGCTGAATTGGCTTTTTTGTTCTGAGCATACCTCATACTCAATGTATTATGCAGGCACGTTACGCTCGGAATTTCTCGGGTATCGATGTCAAAATTTCCCGAGACTGGATATAATTCAACTACGTGTGTAGCATCCTTAACAACTGCAGCAGCTTGACCGGGACTGGCTGCATTAATCCTCCTATGCAAACAAAGTTGTTCTTTCAGTCAAAATCAATCAAGAATATAATATGATGAAATACCAAACGACCCAGGAATTAGCTTTAGAACCCTGGAGCAATGGGAAACGCTCCAGGCTGTGTTGCATTCACCACACACATTACGTGTATATAAAATGCTACTTTTTGATATTTAATTAAAAATGGATGAAGGCTAGTAATAAGGTTATGATTGAAATATCTCTAATTGCATTAATAGCAATCAAGGTTTAAACTTTACTACATTTTTAGAGTTCTTGGTAGTGAAAAATTATTTTTTAGTTTGATAAAATTGGGTTTTCTTTGTTAATTTCACATACTTGAATGTATAATCTGTAATAAAAATGTGAAACGTAAGTACTGGGTTAAAAAATAAAACTTTCATTTTCTTGGCCATGTCCATCAAACTGTGGAATTGCCCAAGAGGTTGAAGCCAAGGCTCAGGAGTATCTGCACAACCACAATTTCCAAAAATGACCTCATGGTTTTGTAGTGATTTCAAACTAGTCAGACTGACACTTTTTTGGGGACATACTGTAGAGCCATTGCTGCAACATTTCCGAAATCCATACATTTCATGCTCTCGTTATTTCTGTATGGTGTCTTGTTTCATTTCTCTTTGCATGTCATTCATTCTACATCTCCGTACATCTCCGTCAGCAGCCACTTGCAGAGGATGACTCAACCAAATCACAGGTGACGTCTTTTTTATTTTTTCACATTTCCTTTTGACATGTTTTTTGGCATTTTAGAAGTACATGTGTGCTCTTTTCTGTGTGTGCTTGTGTACTTTTCATATCATGCTTTTTATTTCAGGGGCGTAGCACGGTCTTTTTTATTGGGGGGTAAATTTTTTTGAAAAGGGCACTTGCACATCCGTGCTGAAATGCGGACCATTTTTTCTCCGGACACTTGGCCTCCGTAAAATCAAATAGTGTTGGGGGGGGGGGGGGCAGGTACCATATGTGTTTGTGGGGCGCGGTTCAAAACCCACAATTACATACACTTAAAGCTATAGTCCATCATTTGTAATTTGTGCATTTTGTTCGTTTGAAGCAACAAAAGGGTTCAAAATCTAAAGAAGGGTGCTGAACAACAAACCTGATGAAGTTTCAGCTAAGCTTCAGCTGTACATATCGAGAAAAACAGCATTCTAAGATCTCATTTTCAAATCAAAAGTTACTGAATCATGTTTTGAATTGTTTTGAATTGCAGCCATACGCGACGTAGCGCACTGATCCAACGAATTATAACAACCGCGCGCGCGTGTGCGTCGTTCCAATACTTGTGCGCGCTGCGCTGAATAACAAAACGAACTACTAATTTAAATTTTCCTACGGTGCTTCTTAAGAATCACCTTAGTTCCCTTACTATCTTTCAACCAAGTTTGTTTTTCAACAATAATTACGGCAGTTACTTTTCGGATGACTGCAAATGATGGACTATAGCTTTAAATATATGGTGCTTTTCAGGGCGATACATGCTCGAAATGTAAAGAAAAGGCACACGTATCGGCCGATGGAACTAAACAAGGCACAACTTATTTTTAAAAAGGGCACTTGTTAAACAAAAAGGGCACTTGTTAAACAAAAAGGGCACTTGTTAAACAAAAAGGGCACTTGTTAAGCAAAAGAAGGGCACTTGTTAACAAAAGAAGGGCACTACATGTATTAAGAAGTATTGGGGGGGTAAAAGCTGGGGGGGGGAAGGCATTTGAATGGAAAAGGGCAGTCTTTAAAAAATTGGGGGGGGGGGAATACCCCCTTTACCCCCCCCCCCCCCCCCCCCCCCCCCCATGATTGGTTAATTAAACACTTAAACAGGTTAAACAGAAAACTGCTAAATGTACCCTTTAAAAATTTAACACAGTTCAGAAAAGACAACAGCAAAAAAGGTTACAGAATTAAATTATTTTCCTTTCCACCTATTAGGGCATTAGGCCCCCAAAAAAAGTCTCCGGTTTCTGGTATGCGCGCGCGTCGCCGTAGCCATGCGCGTCGGCAAAATGAAAAAGGTTTTTTTTTCAATACAAGATGATGTTTCAAAACCGCCAAACTCACTGTTTGACTGGAATTCTGCTGCTGCACAATTTTAACGTGTTTTTAGAAGGGGTTATGATCGAGAATAAGATTTATGTGGCCTCTCTGGACTCCCATATATTTGCACTAAGTTTAGTCGGGCACGATTTGCAGTCATCAGCCGACATTTGAAGCCAAAAAAAAAAAAAAACAGGTAAAAAAAAAAAAAAAACGCGTCGCCGCACCACTTTTGGGGCAAGCTCCATACCAGAAACCGGAGACTTTTTTTTTTGGCCTTACCGTAAAGACACAATTTTTTCAGCGTTACATGTGCTCGTCCAAAAATCAAAGGCTGGGAGCCAGTCACATACAATGTTCATGACATTTTAGTTGGTAACCTGTTATTGCTAAGCAACGCTTGTGTGTGTTGAGCAAATTTCCGTTTGTAGCATCTCCGTGAACTTAGCTTCTGGAGAAAAAAAAACATCTTTCACCAAGGCTTCGAGCAATAACCTACATGTACATGTACATGTATGCATGTGTATACAGCCATATGTGCTCTGCGCATTGCCAGGCACTGTGTATGTCATTTGCTGCAGACTATGAACTTTAGACAACAAAATCCAATCCAATTACGCAGTACTGTGGGTGTGCGGCCTGTATCAAATCCTTTTATTGCTAGAAATGTCTGGCAAATTCAGCTGTATAATAATATTCTAATCTTGTTTTAAGAGAAATTGGGTTGATAATGTACTGGTAGGATGACATTTCATGCATACATTTATATTCAAACATTGGTTTGTTTATTCAGTTTTGAATGGCTCACCTACGTAAGACAGTCAGCATCTGAGTGAAGGAAAACATTATTGCCTTTACAAATTCATTCATTTTCAACATCACCCAGCATTATGTAATGTCAGTGACAGAACTTTTAAGAGCTCAGTGAATAAACCTGAAAATATTCTCAAATTTGATGTGTACATTATTATTTAGTAATGGTCAAGGAGATTTCAGACTATGAGTTTTGGATCATTTCTCTGAATTATTAATTAGATTCATTGTTATTGGTTCTGTCACGGACATTACTTTCATAATGTTAGAATTGCCCATATACCTCTATGGGCTCAAAATTCAGGTGTGTTTTTTTAAATATCGGCACTCTTCTATATCAATGTATGTTTTTGCCTGGTCATTAGCTGACTGAATCTGTTTCCAACATTTTGCAGTAAGCCATAATCACATTTGTATTTGGATCATCATGCCCCTTTTTTTTTTTGCAAAGTTAGAACTAAATTCATAAGAATTGTGAAAAACAAGCAAGATGTTTAACCCTGACGTACCTGAATCCATCAAAATCCATACCCCTGTTTTGGAGTATTTTGGCAGATTCAGGATACCTCCATATTGAAAACGGGGGATTTTGATGGATTGAGGATTGTACAATGTAAGCCTAGCGGTACTGCAGGATTTTGATGGATTCAGGATACCTCCATACTCAGCAGTCACCAACACCAAATTTTTTTGTGCATGACACAATAGGTGGATTTTAGCGGATTCTGGATACTTTCTAGTAAAAGTGCTCAAGGGGTTAGGGTTAAGGTTTAGAAGAATTTGTTGGTATGGTTACAACTCATCATCAGGCATTGTGAACAAAAACAAATTTTAGAAAAATTTTGTTAAATATTGCCATTGTACATGAACATGTAAATATTACCCATACGTGTGTACAGTACGTTTGTATGAACCTACCGGTACATGTACATGTACAGTTTGTCAGGGATGGGCACAGATTTTTTTTACCAAGCAGCTAATTAATGTGTCGTAAATGTTAATAATTGACAACAGGCTGCAGGAAATTGCTGTTTATTGATCCAACACACTGTTGATCTGTGGGCCATTACACAATTACAAATGAGCTGAAATTGCCAGTTTCATGTGACCCATGCATGCCAGATGTCCCACATTCATTGATCCTTGGGAGCGATTAGGATTAACATTATGCACAGGTAGCACATGTATGGCATTAGGAATGGACAATTTTGATCCTCAACATGTCTGAAAATTTGAGTAAAACAACAGGAATGTTTGCTCGGGACCTACATGTAAAACTTATCAGAATGTCCTGGTCAAACAGTGATTTACAGTATTTTAGAGAAAGAACATACAATGTACGTACAAATAGAAGGTTCATTTTCATTGTGTTAGAGATACACATACATTGTATAATGTACATGTACATGTACTTCTACCTGTACATATACATCCATGTATCTTGGATATGTAGGTTTTACCCAAGTCATAAATTTTAACAAGTGCTTGAGTACAGACCATGTGACATTTGTTTACACAATGGCATGTTGTTGGATGTGGTCACATGATGCCAGTTTTCAGCAAACGGTTCTCTTCTGCACTGCTTATCTCCTGAAATATGAATGGTTAAAAATGTTGATGTACTATTTAATGTGGGCCAAATAACATGCGAAAGATGCTCAAATGTTTGGTTTGCCTGGCGGATGCCTGTCTGCAGGACGTCACCAGGCACGCTATAAACACTCCTTTATTGTTCATCATTTTTTGTAAGCAAAATATATTATTTTCCATTTTAAGAATGATCCTTCAGGAAATAAAAAAAAAATTGGGACATTTTCTGTTTTGGTAAATGGCAGGTTCGACGTAGGGAATATACAACATTTGCAAACATCGAAAAATAAAACTACCAAGTTTTTACGAAATACCTTACTAGGATGTTTGTAAATGACAGTCTTAAGCATCCTGTAAAATTATGGCACCTGGTGTGAAGTCATTTTCAAGAAAATGATATTTTTGTATGTATACATTTCCAACCGTGGTCGGCCGACCACTGTTGGAAAAACCAAACTATTTTTCAACTACTGCTCCAAATTTACCTTCTTTTTTTTCAGTCCAAATTTGTTTGCTTTTGGTTACATGTTCATGAACAGGTGCAGGCCAGCTAGACTGGTTCCCTTACCTTACAATTTTCCGGCATCTATAAATGGATCCATTTTATCTTTAGTGGAGTCAGGGAACCAGACTACTTGGACATTTTCGTTTTTCTTGTTTTTTTCCAGCATTTTCGAACACAAAACTTCAAACATGTCAGTGTAACAATATTTGATCTATTATACTAACCCCTCAAATAGTTCATTTCTGAAAATTACAGCAAAAACCAATGATGTACATTCCCTTTAAAGGAAATTTGACATTTGACCTTTATGTTTCGGTCTCCATGCAGGGCTGGATGAATGAGCTGCCCATGACCTATGACCCTGATAATTACCACACAAGTCAGACGCAGTCGGTCTACGTTCGTCTGGATGGTTATTCGCTGAGGTTATCACGACCTAGGCACAACATCCCGCGTCGTGCGATGTTTGACGAGCCGGCCGTCCATAAGGTCGAGTTTGTTCATCAGAGGCACTATGACATGCGAGACAGCAAGGTACTGTAATTTAAGTCTATTTGCATTGTAAAAAAAACACATTTTTTGAAAATATTTTTGTGACCTAATTGGTTTATCCAAATCCCATCTGTGTGCTAAGGCTCTCCCAAAAATCTTGTTCAATTCAAACTTTTGCAAATGAAATAACAAATTTAAAAACAAGCTGGATTGGATCGCGGAAGCTGCGGGCCAACGAATTCGTGTTCATGCATGAGTCATGTGATTGCTTTCGACCCCAGTGACCCCATGATGACATTTGACCCCATTTTGGTCATGTGACATGTTGGGCCTGGGCTACTGATACTTTTGACAAACTTTGGTTGAAATCGGTCAAAATGTGTAGGAGCAATAGACAATTGCAACATTTGTTATTAGCAAATCAATGTTTTTTACTAACTAACTAACAACTAACGGAGAGACACAATAACCTGTTGAGCTGCTATCCCGCAACTAAAAATACCCCAACACTAAAAACTAAAAAGACTGCCTATGAGACACAGGAGAAACATCCTGAGAATCCCATGTCTTTCAAATGCAAACAATCACAGATATTGATACAACTGTTATACAAATTGCTGGCCATTGAAAAACTTGGTCCAATTTTGTTGCTCTGCCTACATACATGTATGCAGAGAGGTTTTGCTGTGTAGCTGCAACTGTAGATGCCAGAATTGGAAGGGTTAGCGTGTTTCACAATCATCAAGGGATTTTGGCTTTTGCCCTCGCCCACATCACATAAGTTCAGTAAGCATTCTTTTGTTTTTGCTGTCCACGTAACATGTGTAAGCACACAAGTTAGTGGAGCCATGAAAAGGGACCCTAAGTTTGTTCTACATGTAATATATACTTTAACCAACCAATGTTCATATTTTTTATTTAGTTAAACAATTTTTGCCTTTTTTTTTTAATTGAAGGTCTACCTACTTCCAAGCGGGCTGGTCAAAAAGCGACTTTGGAGCAAGAAATACCCAATCTGCATTGAGCTTCCCAAGAAAGGCATCTCATTGGAGTGTAAGGACACAATGAAGGAGACAACAGATCACACCGACAGATGTGACAACAGATCACACGACGACACCGATGCAAAGTCCATGGGCTTCGACTGCATCCAGAAAGAGGAATGCGACGACCGCATCCTCTATCTCTTCACGCGGACTAGCAGAGACAAGGAGGAGTGGTACTGGAAGTTCGACATCGCCGCTAAGTTTGACAGACTCGAACGCGGCCGGCGCCCAATCCCCACTTTGAACAAAGGCGTGTTTCTGATTGGCGGGGAGCTGACTAAAGATGGCGGGAGCCAGCATTTGCATCGAGCCGACCCAGACGACGTGGCCGCCAGGAAGGGCACCATCGACTTCTACCGCTTCTTGACCAAAGTCATGCCCAAGGAAAAGGACCCGAAAGAGGTCGTGGTCTCGCAAGGGGTGAACGTGAAGGCGGGGAACGTGACCTACGCAAGTCCAGCCAGGCGCCAGCCTAAGCCTGAGGTCAACGGGCCCGGAACGTCGCCGGTGGATTGGGTCAACGCTGTGGTCGGCAGATTCTTCTGGGATTTCTTGAGGGAGGAGAGTTGGGCCAACCTGGTGCAGACTAAACTGCAGAAGAAACTCAGCAAACTCAAGGTGACAAATCAACATTGGCTCCCTACAAAAGAAATAAGCTTTTACGTCTCGGGGCTCTATTCAGAGTTCAAGGGTTCAAGGTTCAGGGCTCCGGGTTCAACTGTGATATACATTTTCCGTTGTGCTTAAAGTTTCCCATATTTGAATGAAGTTTTATTAAAATGGAAAAGGCAACTTCTTTTCTGATTTGCTTTTGTTCATCCCTCTGAAAAGATGCTTTAATTTTGGGTCGCTTTTGCGCCAATAACGCACGAATCAGATAAGCCTGAATTATTGTAGGGCCGCAAGTTGTTTGCAAAGTAAATATTCTATGACTTAACATTGCCAGATATTTTTGAATGATGTCTCATTCAAAATTTAATAACTTTTGTATTGCTAGAAAAATAGCAATTTAAAAACAGAGTGAAACTCAAAAATAGCACAGGCAGAGCAACTTAAAGTTGTTTCTTGGTCTACAAGACTTCAGACAGCTAGACACTTTCTTATATTTTGTCTCCAGGTACCTTACTTCATTGAAGAGTTAAAAATCACAGACATCGACCTAGGGGTCAACTCCCCCCAGCTGCGTCGGGTCTCCCGACCCCGACTGGACGACCGGGGACTGTGGGTGGATCTGGACATGGTGTACGGAGGCTCCTGCATGGTCTCCATGACGACTAAGGTCAATCTGTGGCGACTGGGGAAGGGGGACAAATACGAACGGGAGATGGCGGAAATCCCCCCGGTCAAGAAAGAAACCAAAGAGAAGGAAAGGTAAGCTTTCTCCTTCAAAAAAAAAAAAAATAGATTTTATGAAACCAAAGAAAAATGAGTTATCAAAGAAAAGGGTCCGATTTTGAGGAGGTGCTAAGCAGCGATAGATATTTGCTCAGCTGAAACAGGTCACCAGCCAAAACCTCATGCGGTGTGTACAGGTTGTGACTGGTACTCAACCTTACCGTATTTTCAGCTTAGAAGCTCTGTGAAATTGGTCCATTATTTCTGTCATTTTTTAATTGCTGGTTTATTTGGTTTTTTTATTTTTTTATTTGTTAATTTCTTCATCCTGGGTTGCAATTTCATTCACTGTCTGCAGTGAATTGATGGACAAAATTGCAATCATTAAATTTTTTTAATTGAAAAAAAATTATCTATTTGAAGAAAGTTTTTGGCAACTGAGGTTTTGTGGAAACTTGTTGTTGGTGTTAAACTTTAAACCTTTATGTACATGATTTTTTTTACACACCACACACTTATTACAATAGACAGAATTTTGCAATTCGAAAGTCATCATATATGATTTTATTCTTATAAATCAATCGTCAAAATTGTCAAACTAGAAAAGGCAAACGGCAACAAGCCCCACAAGAGATGAAGACGACAAGTTATGAGTATGACAAGCCCAGGTACAACTTCATCTTGAATGTCACAAGTCAGCATTGCGCTTCAATCAGATTACTCACTCATCCGATTGCAAATACATCAAACATGTCAAACTTCAGAGAGTTCATGCATGTACATGTACCTCTTCTAGAGTAGAAAGACATGCTCGTACTTGATTTCATGACATGGTAATATACCATGAAAATTGTCTGTACATTTGTGGTCTCAGTCAATCTATGAACATGAGTTGAAAGCCATGCAGATTACACTGTTGGCTTAGAAATAACTTCATTGTACATGCAGACATGCACTTGTTTGAAGTTTGTTATCTCAACTTACATGTAGTGCTGTACATGTAATTATGTAAATAAACCTACAATAAAAAAACGCAAGATTCATGTGGTTTTGTCACACATTGTACTAACCAACACAATATGTACATGTAAATCACATCAACCAAGCCAACCGCCATTCATTTGCTGCAATTTTTCATTGTCAGGTGTAAAAACTCTTTTAATACGCAGTGACTTATTTCCAGACAAATGCGACTACCATGACCACTTTTTTAAAAAGTTGTTTAAGATCAACCCTTTGCAATTTTTAAATGAGGACCAAGGCTAGGCAACCAAGGGCCAGCCTACCAGGGTCATATGCATCAGTAGTAACAATAGCCATGTTCATCATTTTCACAGCAAGGAGCAAGGACCAGGGGTGGACATGGTGGATTGCAGTAACTGGTCTTAAAGCTGTCTAGATGCGTGTGGACGGTCTTTGACACGGTTTAAGTGTTAAGACAGTCTTAAAATAGTTAGCCTGCATAGGGCTGGCTTTAATCGGTCTATAGTCCGGATTTTCTTTAATTCATCTGTGTATTGAAAAAAAAAAATTTCACTTGATGCGTGTTTGATAAATTGAAAAATACTGCTTAGAGAGGGTATTATCAAGGATATGTTCTAGAGAATTGTAATGACACTGAAATGTACTGCAAGTACAATTTTCTCGACATGCAATCTCACAATCTATTTGATTTCACATGATTTGAATCAGACACACGGGAATGATGCAGTCTCTCTGGTATTTGCCAGTGAGCACCACAGACCCGTAACCTTGGAATAATTGTTTGTGAATCATGACACTATCATTAAGCTGGATTAGTAAAGATCGGCTTATTGCAATGGGCTAAGTTTGGTGTCTTAACCAAGGACGTCTGAGAGCGATAGCTGGCTAAAATCAGACAGGTTAAGCCAGCCGGCTAAGACAGCGGTATTGCAATCCACCCCTGGAGAGATTTTGTGATCAATAGCGTCGGTACTTTGACCACTGTTTGAATAGAGTTTGTCTAGGGATATTGGCATGTTGCTATAATGATAAAAGCGCAGGCGTACATGTAACTTATATTCATGAAGCAACCACTAGTTCAACAATGGTCCTTGATGGAATTTACTCATGGATTGCACATTGGGCATTGTTAGTTTAAATGCTTTACATTTATCATGTTTTCATGTATATTTATCTTGTTTTCAAGGATGTCTGAGACCCAAAAAAATTGTGTGATTACGATAACCCGACCTACAGGTACCTGGATTGCTGTTGCTGACCTAAACAATTTTAGCGCCTCATTTGACCAAAAGTTTTAAATTACATATATTTTGAAAAAGACTATTTTGCGTGTTATTGGTTGCTTGAACAATTACACAGGTTAGTTAAAAAATACCGTTAAAGGTATCCTAAATTTAATAAAGTTGGTAAAAAACCCGACAGTCAAACAAACGAAAAAGTTACAAAATAACATTATTTTGCTAAAAATGATGTTGGGGTGATACCGTAAACACACACTTTTTAATAATTAAAGCTGATGCCCCATGTCAATTGAACGATCTGAAAAATTTGTTCCATCCAAACGTTCACTTCAGACATGCCTTTAACCCTCCTATGCAAACATACATTTTGCGCCAAGTTGTCCTTGCAGTCAAAATCAATCAATTGACTGTTTTCAACCCTTAAGAATTCCTGGCCCACATAAAGCAGGATTGACTGCCTTGCACTGCTTAAGTAACTTGCTACATGTATGTGCTTTGACTCTGAGTGAGTGATAAAACAGCTGTGACCACAACTTGCCTGCTTTGTCTGTTGACTGAGTTTGACTAGTCACAGTGCTTGCTTGAAATATGATCTGACTGCTGGTGACTAGCCTTTGTTAAAAGTATAGCAGGGGAAGTGAATTTTGACTGTCCATGACTGCTTAAAGGGAATGTACAACATTTGCTTTTGCTGAAATTTTCAGAAATAAATGGATTTGGAAGATTAGTATGTTATAGCAAATATTGTCAAATATAGCAAATAAAAACTGACTTGTTTAACTTTTTGGGCTTGTAGATGCTGGAAAATTCAAGAAAACCAATCATGTTCTTGTAGTCTGGTTCCCTGACCCCTTAAAATGAAACGGAGCAATTTATAGACTTTGGGAAATTGTAAGGTCAGAGAATCAGTCTGGAAGGCTTGTACCCCTTTACTACGTGTGTAATCAATTACAAACGAAATGCTGGGTAACTAAATATGAAAAATTGGGAGCAGTTTTTGAAAAAAGCCAGTTTTTTCCAACGCTGGTCGGCCGACCAGCATTGGAAAAATACAATTTTTTTTGAAAATGTCAGCACACCAGGGGCCACGATTTTACAGGATGCTTTAGACTGTCATTCCCTATAAATTCGGTAAGATATTCCATGATAATTTGATCATTTCGTTTTTTGATTTTTGCAAATGTATCTTCTCTTTGAATAGCAGGAGGGTTGGTGGGTGGCCTTTATGGTGGAATTCGGAACAGTCCTTTCGCATGTATCCCAAGAGCTGCTTAAGAGTATCATCCCTCACAAAGACTTTCCACTGACCACATTTTACTGACTGTCTTTCCATAGGACTCCGTCCATGGCAGCATTGGACAGTGAAGTAGAGGATAGCGCTGAGTCGTCGGACGAGGAAGCAGACGATGCCTTCGTATCTCAAGAAGCTGCTGCACCAAGCGTAGAAACTGAAACGTAAGTTACTGAGATGTTATTGACATTAGGCGTGTGCAGTGGCGGATTTTGAGAGCCTATGGTATGTCATCACAAAAATATCACGGTATTCAGTATAACCAGGTTTGCTTCTGGACAGACTATTAATTCTTAAAAAAAATAATAAAACACCCGAAACAGGGAGCGTCAGCAGAACTTCAAAGGCAAAAACATTGGTTTTAAGCATGTTAAATCCAGCTCCGACATTTCTTGCCTTATCTTAATACCATGACCACAAAGAATTTAAACAATTATCAATGTAATGTGCATGCATCTAGCCAAGTTTTTTTTCCTTTATACAATGTCTTTTGCACACATCTGGCCGCAGTTTAAAGAGACTATTGTCGTATTGAAATTCCATACCGACTTTTCCGGTATTTCGGTATTTTAACAACATCATTCGGTATGGCTCGGTATCAAAAAATATTGTCGCTGTACCATACGGTATTATTGAAATATCCTCCAAGCCATATTGACATAATCCTTCTCATTGTCTTTGATGTGATGTTAGACCTACTGTTAAGTAACAATTAACTGTGCAGTGAATTTCACACTTTAACATGTTTAACCTACTTTAGGCAAATATCAAATTCCTCTGTATGAAAGCAATGAGACACCCTTCTCAGGTTTTCAATTCATTATTTTCAGTTCATTATTACATGTACTCAGGGATGTTCAACACAAATATGAACAAAAATTTAAGCTCACTGAAATATTTTTGAGTAAAATGTTCACAATGACTGGATTATTATGGACAAAATCAAACACCTTAAAACTGAGAATTCCCAAAGCAAGACTAAACCTTTCAGTAATGTTTGATGGAAAACCTGCTGTACCACTGACATGACTGAAATTTCTGCCTGAGATGACATCAAATTATTGCTCATGAATTTGAAAATTTGCATTAGCATAAAATGGGGGGGGGGGGACAAACTGGTAAAACTTTTCAAACTAGCAGTATAAAATTTAAATTGGACATAAATGTGAATTTCGATTGGACATAAATGTAAATTTAAGGATTCCATTTCAAAAGTTGATTGCATTTGCCCTTTAAGACCAAAGCAAAGGTAGTTCAAGACTGAAAATGTTCCATTTGGAAAGGTTAACCTACCCACATATTAGTGCCCATCTGGACATGCAGTGGGGCATTGATAAGGCGCACAAGCACAAAATATCAATGTTTAATAATTTTTCTGTTCTTTTCAGCGCTAAAGGCTCTGGCAAGTTGATGCGATTCGTCAACAAAATAGCCAGCTCCAAGTACTTCCAGAGTGCTACGCAGAACAAGTACATCAAACGGGCCATGGACGAGGTGTCCAACACGCCGGTCGAACTCACGGTCGAGGTCAAACGATTGACGGGAACATTGTGTGTGAACGTCCCACCACCACCCACGGACAGATTCTGGTATGGACCAGGGTTGTATTCGAGTCAAGTCAATCACAAATTCTTATCAATTTCTAAGTCAGTCACATGTTAGGCCTCAGTGGGAAGTGCATCACAGATTAATTCAGATCATCACAGATTATCACAGATCATCACAGATCACAGGCCAATTAACAAGTCACACACAGATCCAGTCAAAAGTCAAATCACAAGCCACATCCCACGTCAATCACAAGTCAAATCACAAGTCATTACAAGTCAGTCAGAAGTTAATCACAGATCAAATCACAAGCAATCACAACTCAAATTGCAAGTCAAATCCCAAGTTAAAATCCCAAGTTAAAATCCAAGTCATTCACAAGTCAAATGACAGGTCCCTCACAGCCCAAATCATACGTCATTTTCAAATCCAATGACAAGTCAATCACAAGCCAAATCTCAAGTAAATTGTACATCACAAGATCGCAAGTAACTGGGGATGAACAATGACACATAAATAAATCTGTCACTTGTCATTTGCCTGACTCTCGCTTGACTTCAGACTAGATGACTCGTGACAAACTTGTGATGACTTGACTAAAGCACATGGCTTTTCCAGTAAGCAACATTAAATATCTGAAATTATTCACCTATAACAAAAATAACTCTTAATTCAGATACTGTTATAAGATGGAATTTTGCGTTGGGGTGATATAAATCAACTTAGGTTTTGCCCTTCACCGACATTTAAGTTAATGTTGTTGGTGAGTGACGCAAAATTACAAGTTTTCATGATTATTTTTCTTTCCATAAAGATATCAGAAAATAGTGGAGCATAACATCCACAGCAAATATCTTGTCTGAAATATTAACATTGTAGCATTCTTGTGCATTCCATTCATGTTTATTTCACGTTGCTTTTTAAGTAATCTTTAATTTCGCAATTGTGTATTTCCTTTCAAAGGTTCGGCTTTCGAGACAAGCCCAACCTATGGCTGTCAGCGAAGCCCAAGCTAGGGGCTCGTCAAGTCACCATCACCCACATCACCGACTACATCGAGAAGAAACTGGAGACAGAATTTCAGGTAAGACAAAAACAGTCAAAAGACATTTTGCTTGGTAAACATCGGTTGTCTTTAACCCCTGCAATGCCACATTTTTCAATTGACTTCAACATTTATGATGCGATCAAGCTAATTGAGACGTTTGTCGGGAACATTCATTTGGAGATACAGGCCAAAATGGGGCCACTTCATCACATCACTTCATCACATCTCTTGGTCTTCCAACTTCCATAATTTTTGAACTAAAGATGGTACCAGCATGCAGTTTTCACAGCAGTAATGCTGAGATTGTGCTCTTTTCAAATCTGTAAAATAATAAATTACCAAGGTTGACAGAAGATTCATTTAGCTTGATCACATCCACATTTGCTGGTAGTGACTGGACATGCACTGCCTTCCAGTGCCTGTCACAGTAACAAGTCTTATGTTCATAACTCACTGCCAATAAACAAACTAAAGTAAACACGTCAGTAGTGACATCAGGTGTAACACTACTGATCAGCAGATAAACCCTCTATTGACATAAACATTCACTCCAGAGTGTATAAGTCAAAGTATAACCGTTGTACTTTTCGGTTGGAGTCCATTGGCATGACCAACTGACATGTGGTTCATTATGTATAAATTTGGGGTTCACTATTTTCCCTGTCCCTGTTACATCTGACATCTATGATTTTATATTTCTGATGTGCTCTCTTTAATTAGTCGTCCTCCAAGAGTGATTATGAATAGCAAACTACTTACCGAATGAGGTAACAGGGACAGGAAAAATGTCACACTTTGAACCTCAGATTCACAGAATTTATATCCTTGTGCTTAAAGTAACACCAAAAGAGCAAAGGGTTGAATAACACCAATGGTCAGAAAAACCAAACTATTTGTTGACTTTCCGTAAAATTTTGAACTTCTGTTCAGACATGGACTTGAAGTCAAAAGAGTTATTGAAATCATGCTAGTATTAGAGTTGTTGCATTACCCATCTGCGGATAATTTCATGGTGATCTCTTGTTGCTTAGTCTAGAACTTGTTTGCTTTTATACAGGTGACCAGCCACAGTGATATTTAATATGTACACTTTGTAGTAATTTTTTCTCTGTCGTTTTATTGCTTAACAAGAACAATCTGCAAAGCCAAATATTAGTTGGATCTTGATCACCATTACATGGCCATACTTGATTGAAATGTACTAAATACAAAGATTGTAGCTTTCTCCTCAGAATTCATTGCCCTCATTTTACCATTGGTTGAGCTGCAAACTCTATTAAAAAGGAATATTTAACCCCAAATTCTGAAATCACTTCAAAAGTTTTACAGTAAATCACTTTCTTCATTATTCACTGCCCAAACAATTATTGACCTACACAACTTGACATGGTTATATTATTCAAGACACTTTTATTTAAATTCTTGTTATTTCTGTCTACGTAGTTGCTTAAAAATCCTTGTATTCAAGTTTCATGGACATACACAAAATGGTTACAAATTTGAGTAAAGCAGTATTTCCATGTGCATATTTTCAACCTGTTTTGTGTCTGTATTTAGACCTATTCTAAACTGTAAGCTTACGAGGCAATTGAAACAAATGGACTGAATACACACATATGGAAAGGCAAAACTTAACTAGGCTTAAGGCAAGGTTTCTCTTAAAACTGCTATTCCTGCAGAACTTAATTGTCTTGATATTTTTATCCCAACTTTGAATTCTGCAGAAAGTCTTCGTTCTGCCCAACATGGACGACGTTCCTCTACCCATCATGACAAGCAACATATTTGATAACTGTCCGTTCTAATAGCAATCCAACAGAAGTGTCTGCACTGAAAAAGTAAAACAAGCCAAGCTTCCAAGAGGAACGTTTTGGCCATGTCCCAAAAGGGCCTCAGAGCTACGGCTACGTCTGTTGTCAGGATACTCTGATGTGGCAATAATTGTTAAAGACCGAGACAATGGGCTGTGTGCACAAGGACCCCCTCTACGGTAAGAAAGGGAGAGTTGGAGAGACCACTGAGAGAGGCATTTGAACGCATTGCCGATGAAGCCTGGGGCCAATTTCACGGCGCTGCTAAGCACAAAAGTTTGCTTAGCACCAAAAAAGGTCTGGCTTATAAAAGCAGGTTACCAGCCAAAATCCTGTGTGATGTATATTGCTCGTGATTAGTATTCAGCTGTTGTTTGCTTAGCATGAAAATCACATGGAGTTTTGGCTGGTAAACTGCTTTTATAAGCCAGACTTTTTTTGTGCTAAGCAAATTTTTGTGTTTAGCAGTGCCGTGAAATTGGGCCCTGATGCCATAGGGAACCAGACTTAAGCCGTGTCTGATTTACTTGGCTGCGGCTTGCAGTAACACGTGTCTATGGGAATTGGATTCAGCCACTTCCATAGGAGCATGTGTAACCGCAAGCCATAGTTTTAGGGCTGTCCCAAATATACCTAATAGTCAAATATTCAATCATCAACGGAATACTTGAATAGCGTTTTGCCAGTTTGAATATTCAAAGGAAAAAAAACTACGCACATACACACACGACTGTGATGTTATTTTAGCGTAAAGTTGCGGTGCTTTGTTGTCAGGTGCCACTTTTTTTGTCAGGTGTCATGTGCCATTCTTTTAGCAAAGCCCTTTAACAGTTATAAAATACTTATTGCAAAACACTTGAGTGCGGCATATCGACGCACGCAAATTTAAACCGGCACTCTTCTTGCAACTTTTTACCAGCGCAGCACGCAGTTGCAGCTGTCAGTTTCGAATATCCGAATATTCGGTCTAACGCAGTGTCGAGTAATCGAATACTAAATTATTAAAAAAATGGACAGCCCTACATAGTTCTGATGCAGCCTAAGATGTGAAGAAAAAGGTTGGTGACAATTATGCTCATTTAAGAATCAGCGCATTAGCTTTGTCATGATAAGGAACTGAGATGATTACGTTGGTTTGTTTGAAATGCGTTGGGCTTGTATGAAAGTTTATCTTGTGGTGAGAAGGAGAGCTAATTTCAGTTTGATGTTTTTTTATAAAGTCAAACCTAATCTAGTGTATCGCATATATGACATCAAGCTGAGAAACATCATACATTAAGCGCCCCTCTCAATTCATATCCGGGATGAGTTCCCGACAAGTTGCGGACATTGTATCGGGTATAAATGTAAAAGTTGCAGGATTGCGAACAACTTTACCGCAATCTTCCCGCAATGAAGTTATCAGTATTGGTGAGTCAAGCAGTTGCTCATGAAAATTTCCCTGGAACGCGTCTGGGACAAATGCAGAGCTTCTTCCAGACAAAGCGAATGATTCAACCCACAACTTTTCCGGAATTTGTCCCGGATTTGCAGTGTTCTCCAACTTTGAAAATTAAAGGTCGGTGTGCCGTCAAAAAGCGGAGGGGGGCGCTATAATAATGTTAAGGGCGCTATTTGCAGTCATCCATTTCTTTATGCTAGGGGGCGCTATTTACAGATGAACATGTAATTTATGTATGGATAACAGCTTTTAGGCTATTTCTAAAACAGTAACAGTTAAGTACAATACTGGCTCAGCATCATCTTTTTTAATACATCAGTGACCAGGGACTCTGAGCACAGTTTGGCCTTGAGACTTGTAACCTGATGGATTGCTACAATGGGCAGGCTTGTCAGTTTGACAAGTGTTGCATGTTACTGCTTTTGGCAGAGTTTCTGGCCAAAATATACCCTGGAGGGTAAGGGTAGTCCCACTTGTTTGTCTTTTTTATTATTTTTTTCCATTTTTTTTTAAAGCATAGCGGGCAACTTTTTAAGCATGCCGGCAACTTTTGAAGCTTGGCGGGTGCCTCAGAAAGCTTGGCGGGGCACCAGGTTATTATAACAGGTTGGAGAACACCGGATATGAATTGAGATGGGCCCTATGCCATTCAGATGAAAACGGGGCAAAAAATTGTGATGTCACTTCAGAGCTATGTTCTTGTCTTATACTATACATATGCAGTTTCATCAATGCATACATAATGATACCAATGCTATTTTCATTGCAACAGCGAGTCAATGCCAATAAGTCAATTTTCTTTTCAAACTGTATCTGTGTATCATATAAGTGCCGATACAATGATCAAATGTTTTCCAAAATCGTAGTGGCCTTTTTTTGCTGCTTATAAAGAAAATGAGTGTGTTTTTATTTTCATTTCAGGATTTTGTAAAATTGCTTTTGTATGCCTATATCCTGCTACCGCAAATCTTAAGTGCTCATTACAAATGCAGAAAACTATTCAGCAATTGTTTAAGTGTAAGACCACAAAACAACAACAATAACAACTCATGTCATGATGTCAATATTCTTGCTCTTTAATCATGTTTTCTTTAAGATTTCGTCCTCCGAAATGTTTATTTTTCTTTATTTTTATTATTTTTTTTTTTTTTTTTTTAGAGTTTTGTAAGATTTGGGAAGGTAGAGCCCAGCCACTTATAATTCAAATGGGCTGGATGGTTGATGCAAGTTTCAGTAGAGAGAGTGTGGCATGGATTCTGATGCACAGTGGTGGATTTTAGAGCATTTAGGAAGGATCTCGGCAAAAAAATGGCTGAGAATTAGGTTTAAGATTCTTTCCCTGTGCAGATGCATTAAAAACATCCACATTAAAAAATCTTTAGGAGAAAACAAAAATATATTTTTTGGAGAGCAAAAAGAATGCATCTTTAAGGAAAAGAAAATTTCTTCACAACAGCAATTGAAAAAAAAAAAAAAACAATTCGGGGCGAAACTTGAAACATCAAGTTTCGCCCCGAATTGTTTTTTTCTTTTTTCAATTGCTGTTTTCCTTGTAATATAAAAGTTGTTCGCTTTTGAATAAGACATCAAACAAAAACAACTGTTTTGTTGTTGAATTATTTCTTTACAAAATATGAATTATTGGCTGCCAGACAGAAATTCAGCTTTTGCAGGGCGGGTTCAGCTGTGCGTAAAATCAAACCACTTTTTAAGAGGGTTGCAGATGCATTAAAAACATCCACATTAAAAAATCTTTAGGAGAAAACAAAAATATTTTTTGGAGAGCAAAGAGAACGCATCTTTAAGGAAAAGAAAATTTCTTCACAACATATGTACAATGTCACCACAGCACACAGGTGTTTTTTTTGGTTAACTATTGAACAAAGGTACGTTGTTTTCATGTCAAATTCTCAACAACAAAAATGTAAAACTTGTAACCTTTCTGGAGATGCTATTCTCCTTTGCAGTAGAAAAAAATAAAACCTTCTGGTTGACATATTTTTCGATAAAACAAAACCCCATAAGAGAAAAGGAGAAACAATTGGAAAAAATGAAAATGTAAGTTTTGATCCTGATGATATATTTTTGTTTTTCTCTTTTGCATAAAGAGCCCAACTTGTAGTTTCTTTTCGGGAAAAAATTTTTTTTTTTTAGAGGAAACCGACCAGCTATTGTGATATATGATGCCAATGTATTTCTGTGTGTTTTGTACTCAGTGATTAAAAAGTTATCAGCATGCATGCATTATTCAGTTCACCGCAACTGTTTTCTGTTATCTAAAACTTTACCATAAAATGCTTACTGTTTGAATTATGTGTATGTTTATGAGAAGAAATCGTTGTTCTTCATTTTCCTATTGTAATCGCATAACCCTACCAATTAAGTTAAGGGTTTTGAAGTACACTAATACATGCATAGTTTAAAGATATTTTGTTAATATCAAAGTGTTTATGTATCTCATGTGTTTGGTTTGTTTAAGTGAAGAATTTGTACTAATTGTTTGAAAGGTTAAGTTATTTTGATTTTTTTTCTTCAGAAATCACACTTGATTATTATTCATTGTTCCGCTGAAATTATCCAAATATTTGTAGTGTTACGCGTATCTTAAGATTTGATTATTGTATTGAAAAAAAGATATTCTTTTATACTTTTACCAATGCCATTTATTGACATTATATATGTAAGTCCTGATCGACAATGCGTGGGAAAAAAATGTGAAATTTGTTTTTTAATGTGCAATATGCAGAAATAGAGAAGTAATTTGACGCTTATGAGTATATTTAGAAATCAAAAATTATAAGTGACAGCAAAATTATTTATCATATTTGTATTGATATGCCTTAACGTAATAGACGTTTTGAGAAAAAAATGTGAGCAAATTAGAATAAGATGTTTTATACAATTTTATCAGCACATGGCAGGACATTTTGAGGGGAAATGGCTGTAGATTACAACTTCCCAGATACAAATGTAAAATGCAGATCATTGTACATGTACATGTAAAGTGTTGATTTTAAAGAGGTTGTGGAATGCTCGAAAACATTTCCGTCTTTTTTGGGGTATATGTAGCCTAAGGTGTGATGAAATAAAAACGACTATTGTTTCTGTCATGAAATGAGTACAAAGGGTACTTTTGAGAGCTATTTTTCAGGTCCTGTTTCGACCCGAACGTGCAATTTGTGTAAAAGTCGTCGTTGCGGGCAGCAAACAAAACACAGTAAATCGTGACGTAATAAACAGGACTCATTTATGCTACTCTGCATCGAGCATTCTTCGAGCATTCCACAACCTCTTTAAGCATGGCAAATCCACAGTCTGAGATTACTTTTCTTTAAACAAAGTGCTGTTGTCATACAGTGACGGTCTTACAGTTTGGGGAACATTTTGTGATACTAACCGCTTAATTGTCATTAATATTTTGATTATGATCTGGGTCTCCAGACAAAGAACATGTACAATGTATATATGTGGCATAAATTGATACGCAAAAAAAGTCATAGGTGGATACGCCGCAAAAGTACACAGTGCATTGACATAAGAACTCTAAAAAAAAAAAGTGATTTTTGCATCAACAACATCAATATTTCAGATTATATACGCAGTAATGATGATTTTATTTTTTGTTTATACCCTGATTTTACTATCAATTATTGACTAATTTTCATTTTTTCTCCAGTTGTATGGCTATAGATTCAGATTAATTTTATAAAGTGTATTAAAGACAAATGCATGAGGTTTACGAAATTCCGGCTTGGCTTTGCATTTGGCTTCCGTCTTCATCTTCAGCCGGCCCAAGATTCATTAGAATCCTACCACATTCAAACCCGTTGAAAATACACCAACCATTGGCCTTGGGTGATGGTATTTGATGTTGATGAAGCAGAAAATGGACCAATATTGCTCTGGATTCTGTCACACGGCTAAAAACAGAAGTTAGAGCCAAAAGCCAAATCAAGCCGAGATTTCGTAAACTGCCATTCAATCACAATCATGAATTTGATGTTCCATGAAATTTCAGGCTGTTTGTTGACAGTAAATGGTGAAAGTCCACGCTGTTAACCAGTTGGTATGTGCTTGTAGATTGCATGGCTGTAATTGGACCGCAAAATATCTGCTGGAAGAGTCAAAGTACATGTACAGAATTTTGAATAATTGGCGATGATTAACAAAAGTTGTGATCAAGTTTGCAACAGTCATTGTTATTAATAAAAAGTTTATAGTGAAAAGCATGTCCGTTTTGTGATTGGCTGTTTTGTTTTATCTGTTATGTTGCTGGAAAGAAAAGGAAAGTCCCATTTTTTTTTTATTCCAGGTTGAAAAATATGACGGAGATCGATAAATGGGGAGTTTCAATTTGTTGTTTTCTGTTAAAATGTATTCATAGAATATTATAAGGTTGAAGCATCATGCATCAACTGATTTAATTAAGATAAGAGACCCGTAAACAGCGCTCTTTGAAGGAATGGCCTTGTTTACGATCTACCTTAGGGGCAAACAAAGTTGAAGAAAACAATTAAATACTTTTCTTTTCGAACTTAGTAAAGCAGGACTGTTCTTAGCAGAACTAAAACTACTTTTTAAGCAGGACAAGTTCTTTTCAGAACTAAATATCTTCTGAGCAGTAGTTATTACCACATGGTGCTACCGGTACCAGTACCGCAACCAAAACGAAACTTGATACTCCACCACCAATTTCTGGCAGCTGTTCAGCAGAGAAATATGCTTCGCATGGAAAATATTCGCTTAGCAAAAACAGGTCACCAGCCAAAGTGTCATGGAATGCTTATAGCTTGTGACTGGTTCCAGCTGAATTTGGCTAAGCGCTTAAATTCGCTAAGTTGCATTGAGTTTCAGCCCAACCCAACCCGGAAGCGAAAAATGGTCTTGCGCCGCATGCAAAACCTCGCCTTCGTTTGAGCTTGGGCTTCAGTAAATTATATGCCCCTGACATGGAGGACTCCGGCTCGATACACAATGACATGTGTCCATGTTTTACTTCCATAACATCAACATCTTTAACATGAGACCACAAGTTAGAGTATTTGCCTTTTGGTTTTAACATTGGCGGCTTCCAAATGATTAAATGCATATAGCCTTTACGCAAATGAAGCCGATGTTTGTAATGTTCGTTTTTCTGGGAATCCCCGCGTGTGAATATGACGTCACCAACAAGCCAAAACAAGCCTGGTGTACGAGGTTTATCAACGCGCCAAAAGTATCAGATAATTTCAGACTACTGAGAAAGAGGTTCATCGAGTTTCTGAGGCGCCGAAAGAAGTGTAACTACACGCCCAAATTTGCGGTCTGTTGTACACAAGTAAATAGGCAGATTGGGCTGGTTTGTGCGCCATGCATGTTATGAGGCGCGCCAAATTCGACGTAAGGTTGTGGCTCAAAATATTGAGCTAAATCTTCGTCTTTTTTGTTGTAAAGTGAAGGTCGTCAGGCAATGCACCATGGACGCGATTGACAGTAAAGATGTACTGATCAGGTGAGAAATCTGAATACTAACATTTATGTGTTTTATCGTTGATTTTTTTCCTATTTGCGAAGTTGATCGAAACAGCTCACGTGCAAAAAAAAAAGGGGCACTACGCTAGGTCTAGGTCCTGAAATCCCCGAAAATTTCATGTTTTGGATTGTTTACGTATCGTATCTAAAACATCTGGTTGAAAGGAACCAACCTACCGTCTTACCATTCCGGAGAGAAGACGAAAAAACCAGGTTGTTTACATAGAACACGACAGACAATTGACAGAGTTCGAATACGTTTTTCCTGTCATGCCTGTCGTTTTCAGTCAATGTACATGATGTACGATACACGTTGTGTGTGTCTAGTCGACTAGTGTTATGAATATGACTTTATGAGACACACCTACACAGCACTGCTCGCAAACAGCGATGACCAATCATAAATGCACAAAATGTGGTTTCTTACACGTCCGCAAAAAACCAACACTTTACCGTTACGGACATGACGGATGACTGACCTTCATTGAGATGATGATGAAAAAATAAAAATGTGGTGTCAGGGTGCAACTTCTCATCATGTCTCATTCTTTTGAGTTACAAAATACAAGCAGAACTAGCTGCCGAGTTTTATTTCATTATCATAGTCTACAGCAAACGTTACACTGACATTAACTTGCACAAACGGGATATTTATTGGCAGTGTATATGTTGCCGGAGACGGCAAACCTTTAGTAAACGTTAGTTTGCCGGATATGCACTGAACATGCGCAGTTACTGTTTTTTTGTACAATGTACTTAAACATTTTCTGGTGACAAGTTTTAGTCTGGCTCCATGCCAAAATTATTGTTGTTACCTCTTATTCACAAGATGGGATTCAGACCATTTTATAATTTCGGACTTTATTTCCCTTTTAAAAAAAATCCTCCAGAGCCACAAATCTGAAAAAGAAAATGTAATACTCTGCAAAAAATGTTTGAGACATGTTAAAATAATAAAAGAAGAATATTCTTATTTATTTGGGGATGAGAAAAAAAAACTTAAAAATGTGGTGCGGTCGGACTCGAACGCGAGTAATCCCGCTTTCTGGAGCCTTTGCTTAACCACTACACCAAACGTGCTTCACAACTTTTGGTGGGAATTAATACATCTTATAATTCAGCCCTATTTTAAAGAGTACAGCGCCCTCTGTTGGTATGGATTGCCGCCGGCAAACCTTTAGTAATCGTTAGTTTGCCGTCATTACCTCCGGCAAAACATCCACTACCATATTTATTTTGACGATAATCTGACATATTTTGATCATATTTCTGATATGATTCCTCAATTAAGAAAATTTTTATATTTCTTAAAAAATTGCTATCGGCGATATCGATATCAAAATAATATTGAATAATCCAGTAATATTGATTTATATCAATGGTGCTTAATTGACGATTGAAACAAGATAGTGGATATTTTGCCGGAGGTAATGACGGCAAACTAACGTTTACTAAAGGTTTGCTGGCGGCAATCCATATCAACAGAGGGCGCTGTACTCTTTAAGATAGGGCTGAATTATAAGATGTATTAAATTCCCACCAAAAGTTGTGAAGCACGTTTGGTGTAGTGGTTAAGCAAAGGCTCTAGTGAGCGGGATGACTCGGGTTCGATCCCGAGCCCCGCCACATTTTTAAGGTTTTTTTCCTATCCCCAAATAAATAAGAATATTCTTCTTTTATTATTTTAACATGTCTCAAACATTTTATTGCAGAGTATTACATTTTCTTTTTCAGATTTGTGGCTCTGGAGGATTTTTTTTAAAAGGGAAATAAAGTCCGAAATTATAAAATGGTCTGAATCCCATCTTGTGAATACGAGGTTACAACGATAATATTGGCATGGAGCCAGACCAAAATTTGTCACCGGAAAATGTTCGAGTACAAAAAAAACAGTAACTGTGCATGTTCAGTGCATATCCGGCAAACTAACGTTTACTAAAGGTTTGCCGTCTCCGGCAAAATATCCACTGCCTTGAAACAACTTGCGGAAGCTTAGTCCCATAAATGTGACTGAAATACTGGACTACCTCTGTATTATCATGATTATCAGTCACACTGGCACATAAGTCATAAGGCCTGTGCGTGGATGCTCCCGTTGCTAGGGGAGCCGAAAATCAATTTAAGATCAAACATATTTTGTCAGCAGAAAATCAACCGAGCTATAGTAGGCCTATGACTGCTAAATAGCACAAAATGAATTCAGTACCTTCAGAGGTCTGGTTACAATCCAAAAATCATGGTAATTTGGCAACGAATTCCGACGGTTTTGAAAAAGCATGGCGTCTCTGATATTTACCAGACTGTTTCCCCGGCCACCCTAATGAAAGTCAAAAGGCCAATGGGGTCAGGGAACCAGACAAGAGCTTTAATCGTCTACTGAGCGTGCGTCAACTTTGGCAAAACGCACCGCGGCTGTTGCCTGTCATTCCAGAATCTTTGGAGCTCTGTAAAGTAACTGGATGCAATACGCGGCCGCTGATGAAGAGCGCACACAAGAGGGCACGCTTCACTGCAGAGGGCTTCAAAGAGTTTGGAATGACAGGCAACAGCCGCGGTGCGCTTTGCCAAAGTTGACGCACGCTCAGTAGATGATTAAAGCTCTTGTCTGGTTCCCAGACCCCATGGGCCTTTTGACTGTTATTAGAGTGGCCAGGAAACAGTCTGGTAAATATCAGAGACGCCATGCTTTTTCAAAACGGTGGGAATTCGTTGCCGAATTTCCATGATTTTTGGATAACTAGACCTCTGAAGGTCTCAGTAGTGCATTTAACATGGTGGTAATTTAATATATTATAATGTAGGCCTAACTCGTCTACGCGTCAAATAGGGTACTTTAAGATCTCTCCAGCTTAACATCGTTTATTTACAGAAAGCCATATCCGGCATAATATCCACTAAATTTATATCATCAAAGTTGGATTTTGGGGTTTCTAGTGACATTTAAGATTTGCTGAAATAAATCAAGATATGTAGCCTAAAAAAATCAAATGGGTGAAATCCCAAATGTTTGGACTTATGTTTGTACATGTAGGTCGGCCTCAAGCATTTCTGGAATCAGATCACCCTTGAACCACCCGCATGAACTTGTTCTCTACCACAGGGACGCAGTGGAGAAATCGGCTGCGCAGGTCCTTCAAGATGACATTGTGGCCTACCTGAAGCCGATGTTCCCGTACCTGCTAGAGACCATGATCAAAGAGATTGTCGTAAGGCAGAGCCGACTCCTAGCCGATCCCCTGGACCAGAACCGACTGACGAACAGCTGCATCGACGAGTTGCTCAACTCTGCCATTTTTACGAGCAACGCCGACACAAGAGCAGGAGA
This sequence comes from Patiria miniata, assembly GCF_015706575.1. Lineage (NCBI taxonomy): Eukaryota > Metazoa > Echinodermata > Asteroidea > Valvatida > Asterinidae > Patiria > Patiria miniata. The sequence continues at coordinate 38,423,153 of NW_024037069.1, read as the reverse complement.
CTCTGAGAGTTACATCGACCTTACAAATGGTAAGTGGCATTCACATCAAGTCCAACAAGGGGCCCAATTTCACTGAGATACAAAACAGAACATAGAGCTTACCTTATGAGCTTTGTATGTGCTGAGTGAATATCAGCTGAGAATGAGTCCTAGGCAAGTGTACTGTACATGTACATTGCATGATCTGTGTTTTTCTTTGAAGAGAAAAACCCTAATCCACAGAGTGTGTTCTATAAAAGGGACACCCGCCCAGTTGTTAGGAAAAGTGTGAAACATTGAAATGTAAACATGGTAAATGTGATACATTTGCTACAAATATGCACAAGGGTAAATTCATTTCATGGACCCTTTTAAGATTGAAATAATATAAAACCAAGCCTGGTCACGTGATGGGTCACGTGATGGGTCACGTGAGGCCTCAACAACGCCAGTTGATATAGACACCGTGATGGTGTCCCAACCTCCTGATTCGAGCTCTGTAACTCAAGTCCCAAAAAGGTATGTACTTGATATAATAATGGGACAGGAAACAAACTTTCATGCTCAATTTAAAATCTGCTTTTGACAATCGTTTAATTTTTTAATTTTTTTTTTTTAGCAGAAAGAATTTGTTTTTGATCAAGTGCTTTGTCAAGTATTTGATGAGACCAAAACACAACCAATCAGTTCAGAAAAAAAATTGTAAATCAGCCAATTTTATTAATTTCTCTAAATGTTTTTTTTTTTAGGCATTCAAGCATTTTTTTAACAATATTTCCCTTTTTAGTTATATATTTTTTGCGAAAATCCTGGGTGGCATTCTTCGTGTTTCGATATTTCTAGCTGGTTGCATGGATTTCGTTTTAGGTATTTGGCTTAGATTTTATGCTCCTGGGCCTCCTGCATCTTCTGCAGGTAGGCCTTCATCTGAACAAAACTGTTTTTGATTTATAGTCCAACCAAACAAATGGTGACGGAATTACTGACGCAGTGATGGATTAATTTCAAAAAGAAATAATTAGTGTGTCTATATAAAGTTTTATGTAACAGATTATATATGATTATACTTTTCGGTTTTACTTCTTGTCAGATTTTCTTGGATCCAAGAAAACTACCAGGACTGAAGGATTCACTGATTTCAGTACGACGCCTGATTTGTTTGAGGCCAATCCCACCAAAGACAACGTTGATGTCAATCGCAACGCTCAAGATAAGCCATCGTCAGACTTGAATCGGAATAACAGTGGCCAAGTGGCCAGTGATGGTGTAACAGGTTCCGATTTGAAACCTGAAGCAACTGACATGCTTGTCACCAACCCATGGATATCCAATCTGAGGACAACGGACAGTGGTATCGGGACCCCAGACTCGTCAGTTGTCGCATCTCAGAAGCCCTCTGTTAAAATTTCAGACGTCACTGTGGAGGCCACAGGAGCCCCAGTGTCTTGGGAAGCAGCTCACAAGCAGAGGTCTTCCCCAAAGCTTGATGCATCTGCCACGTCATCTGCAGTCCAGCATCAGGCCTGGGCGAGCCCCAGTAATGGAACAGGGACAACACATCACCGTAGGATGGCCTCCCAGGCTCCGTCTACTATGTCCAGATGTCCGTGCAGCGACTGTCAGGCATACCCTTCGCCCAACTGTCTGCAAGAGTCCAATCTCAGAAATGACCAACCCCATAGGACCTTGCCGTCTCATCAAGGACTGGGATCTCCTCTAGCGACAACCCAGGCTTTTGAACAGACTGAATCCCCAAGTAACAGCGGCCAACCCGTCTCAGCCTCGGGAACTCAGAGCCCAGGCGCCAGGCATAGCACCTCACCGGGTTCAAGAACAGAAGAAATTAGTTCGTCTGTCAATGAATTCAAAGCAACCGACTCTGGTGCCCAGAAAGCTAAGGAGAAGCAACAGGACTCAGTAAATTCGACTACAGAGACTCCTGTGCAAGATGTTAAGAAAGACACCAGTGCACAACCACCCAAAAAGTCAAGGTAAGGCATCATCTGCATCTCCTTTCTTGAGCTATTGTCTAGGTCTTCAGCGATTACAGCTTCATGCTGATGATAGACGTAGCCGTAGCGGGGATCTGTGAGCCCGTTGTGGACACAGTCTATATATTGGATGGCTTTCAGGGGGATACAAGAATAAATTGCACCAGCTTTACCAATATTGCAAAAGTCCTGGGCGAGTGCAATATTGTTATAGCGGGTGCAATTTATTCTTGTAGCCCCCGAAAAAAAAGCCATCCAAATATTATCAATATAATCGGGCAGATTTGATCTGAAGAAAAATTGAATTCAATGATGCTGTCTTGTAACCACCATTTGCTTTCCTCACTTTCACATTAATGTTTCACATTAATTAAACTTGCAATTTCAACAAATACCCGCTAGCGTAAGCTTTCCAACGGCTCAAATCTATTGGTAGATTTTTCGCGGCCAGATGCGTGTCAGAGAGGCACGACAGAGAGGGGCATGACAGAGAGGCTTCAGGGCAGTATGACCATAGTGATGAGAGACCACTGAATATTAGCACACAGATGTTAGGAACATCACAAATCCATCACTGTCCCAAGATTTAACCCCTTCTTGAATGTCTCAAATGAGTTTTTGCCAATAGTGACTACAAGAACAAACAGCAGAATAAGACACATTTCATACATTATTTGACTATCTCTTTCAATATGTATTATTATTTTTTTAATCCAGTGAGATGTTAGAACTGTTTTATCAGTCCCTCAAGACGAAGGCCTCCAGCAAATCTTCCACTCCTACGAAGCTTGGAGCAACCACGGCCAGTTTCTCTGGATGGCGATCTACATCAAGTCTCACATCACAAGCTGCTGCTAAGGCCAAGACAAAAACTGACTACGAAAGAGGTAGTACATCCTCTTCCAGGCCTGTTGATTCTCAGACGAGGTCTGGCGCAACTCCACAACCCTCCACCTCTGCAACTGGTGCCCAGAGCTCTTTCCAGCATGCCTATGCCATCCTGAAATCCAACCAAACGTACACCCAGAGATTGTACAAGAAACCAACATCTGGGATACCACCAGCGACATCTTCTACATCTACCAAGCCTGCCGCTACGTCTGTCGGGCCCACACAGCCAGCCAGGCCAACTAGTTCGCTTGTGAGTCGGCCCGGTCAGCCTGCATTGCCAACACCGAGAACCAAACACCAGTCCCCCTCGTTACCATCCAAACCCATATTCCAGACTCATGCTCCTGCCAAGCAGGCTACACTTTCCACTGCCCAGACACAGGCAGGAACATCTCATCAGAGACCCTCAGGACAGACTTTTCGTCTGTCTGTGGCTTCCTCCGGTGCCTCAAATTCCTTGCCCGTGGAGAAACCAAAAACAAAGACTGCTTCAACCCTGGCGGATCCATCAAGTGTCCCCAAGCATCAACCAACAGCCCCTGTGTCAAAATCATTGGCACAGGAAGCGGCAAACGTAGCCACGATCTCATCAGTGTCAACTGTTAGACCTTCACACCCGCCCCAGGTGCAGCGCACTAGTCAGGCTTCAACAAATCAACAAGCCTCCGTAAGAAATGCTGCAGAAACCACTGTGCCAAAACCTTCACCACAACTCAGCAATCGGGCTGCACCAGGACACATCCCCCCACCCTTCGTGGCGAAAGCACAAGGAAACTTCCCCTCACCCTTCGTGCCGAAAGCACAGGAACACATGCCCTCACCCTTCATGCCGAAACCACAGCCGCAAATGGTGACACAAACAGTGACCAACCCCTTGCCAGTTGTTACTAACCAACCGTTCCAAAACCTATTTGCACCACGTGATCCCCCCCAGCCCTACATGCCAGACCCACCGGCACTACCGGTCCTTAACCCATTTGCACCACGTGATACCCCCCAGCCCTACGTGCCAAACCCACCGGCACTACCGGTGATACAACCAGTTGCAAACCCCCTTCCTCCAGTAACAATTCAACCACCTCAAATTGGAGTCCCAAGCCCATTCGCACCAGGACGTGTCCTGCCGCCCTACGTGCCAAACCCACAGGCAGAACCAGTGATACAACCATTTGCCAACCCCCTGCTTCCGGTAACTGTTCATCAACCTCAATTTCAGCCACTCAACCTGGCTGCACAGGCAGGCATTCCCCCACCCCAAGTGCCAATTCCAGAGCCACCACCAGTGATACAACCAGTGGCGCCACCAGCCCCCTTTTATCAGCCACCACAAGACGTCCCTGCCCAGGCGAACCAACCTGGAAGTGGAAAGAGTGTAGAAGAGATGAAAGCAGAAGTGGTATGTAACTTTTCAACCAAACATCTTAAAAACATGTTTTTCATGCCTGTTTCAAGTGCCTGTTACGTACTATTTCCCTTTGATAACCCTACCTTCCTACTAGATATTTTTACTAAGATGCAACCTCAATCCTGCAAAATCCTCCAATCCATGGTTACTCACATGGTTACTCACATTACATTTCTGATGTACTTTTGAGTTTCCTTGGACTGTAATTACCTTACTGAAAAGGTTTAATAACTGTTATCCCCATGATAGATAGAGTAGACCTAGACCTACCTTAGCACCAAAGATGACATCCAGAAAAATGTGTTATGTATGATAAACAAGACACACAAAATCGGCTACTCACATTACGAAAATGTAACGTGAGTAGCCGTGGAATTACCCCTCTGCCTCCATGCAAAAATTGCATACAACCTCAATCCTGCAAAATCCTCCATTTTGAAAAAGAGGATTTGGGAAGATTGGGGATAAAAATAGACGTGTCCCTCAACCTCAGCTACCCTAAAAATCCCAAATCCAACAGTCAGCAGTAGGAGCAGATTTGCTACATGTAAATTTGGAAAAAGATATTAAGCAGGACAGATTAAGCCTAACCCCTTTATTCCTTTTGAGTACAAACCATCCTCAATCGTTCAAAATCCTCCCTTGGTTGAGGCAGGCAAATGACATCCAGAAGCAGTGCTGATGATATAGAGAATAACGCAGGGCTCAATTGTGTATGACTGAACATAAACAATGTTGGGTACAACCTACTAACTCGACACAATACATCCACCAAAATCAACCAACACTTTTTGCCATTCAGCCTTAATCTTCCAAATCCGCCTGGAAGATTTTGGAACTTTTGGAAAGCCTTTTGGATTTTAAAAAAAAGTATTAAAATTTTTTTTTTTTTTTCTCCATGAGTAGTTGGTGTTGTTCCCAGAGGCCGACCCAGCCTTTGTCGTGACCCGACTAGAAGAAATGAAGGATTACCCTGCACCCATCAATCTGGTCTGCAATCATCTCTTAGAGAACCCCACCTACCCACGAGCCAAGAAGCAGGAAGCGCCCGCCAAGCCAACCAAGACCAAAGCAGAGGTCTGTGACCCCCTTGACTCTTTTTTTCTCTCTTTCAGAGCGTTGCCTTTTCAAATAATTTAGTACTGGATTGTTCTAACTTGTACGTAGACTTGGTTTCAAGTGGGCAAATGTTGTGCGTATCGTACCGGTTACTGGCTCCACGCACGCAAAATATCGCTGCAATGGGCGTAGTTTGGTTCCCAGACAGGGGCGTAAATCCCAGGGGGGAGGGGGATGGGCTATTGAATCATTTCCCCCCCCCCCCCCCCCTTTTTGTGATGTGGACAAAAATGCGGATTTTGAGGTATTTTTCAAACATCCCAACCACTAAAAGTTATTCTATGGCACTGAAAAGTGGAGAAACAAAGTACAAAACCTGTAAAAATGCGCCTGTTTGATGTTAGCGCGAGTATGCATATTGATATACATCTTTATCCTGAAGAGCGCCCCCTAGTGTAATGTGGTGTCTATCATTCGACTGATTGTTTAAAAGAGATATTTGAGTTTACACATGTATACCTCATCCAACCTCTGAATTTGTGGCTTTCAACAGAAGTGTGGTATTTGACACACAATAATACAACACTTCTTCTTCACTCAAATTAACATCATGGATATTTTTATTTCCATCATCTCCTAGGTACCACTCACATTTTCCTGATATTCATAATGTAAAATTTGCATTTACATTGTATGATGATCGAATATTCGATATTCGATATGGCACAGCCTTACTGTCTTTCAAGATTTAAGGGCCCGTGACCATTCAGCCCCGGTATGAAAAGGGCCCCCCAGTAAGCTCGTCCCCTCCCAAGAAGTCCTCTCGTACCGTCCCAGCTACCGGCCCAGGAGCTGATCCGGTTGCTAATCAGGAACTCCTCTATCCTGGGGTCTATTGTTTGCAAGTATTGACACATGTAATATATCCCAGAAGAAACCCGCTTGTGGTTTTCGTCTCTCGGCGCGAAACAATAGAACACTTTCGTCGGCACAGATCAAAACCCCTGCCATGCGGTTTCGCGCACAATGGGACCGTAAATTACCAAGGCGTTATGGAAGGATTTTATCTTTAATCCGGTAAGTCTGCTATTGTTCTGCTCTGGACGTTCTCTGAAGGGCAATAAATTGATGCGCCTGACTGACTTCAAAACTTCTGGTCAGACAGGACCATGTACCGGACGAGACTGGGCTGAAGACCGGACTGGCTCTAGACCGGACGAGGTACCGGGGGGCCCTTTTCATACCAGGGCTGAATGGTCACGGTCCCTAACAATTGACTACTAAAGCGCTGCTTTTTGGCAGACAATTTGTGGTTTCGGGAGTGAAACAGACATTCGCTGCAAATATACACCCCCAAAATGGAGAGTATTTGAATGAACGATTTTGATAATAACAATGTAGAAAGTGTGTATGCACGTTTATAATTTGACTTGAAATGATATTTGCTGTTAAATCGCAGGGGGAGAAAGTTGACTATATAAAAGACTACTACAAGATCCAAGCACCCAGATACGATACCCAGTGTGTCGTGCTGCAATTGCAGAACGACTTTCGAATGGTAAGTGCTCAGTCGATCGAACAAGAATCATTGGATTTACCAAAATAAAAAGGCAGTTAATAATTTTTTTCATTATTTTAATTTCTTTTTTAGGTGCTTCACACATATGCCATGAAAGATTAATTAGAAGCACTTCTACAGATTTTGAGACATCCTATTGCATTGTTTGTTTTTAACCTTAGCTGTCCCAACTTCGTCTTACAACATTTTTCAGAAAAGAACAGAATCCCCAGTTTCATTTAAAAATGGTTTGGCATGGATTAACTTAACGCTTGAATTCTTACATTTACATGTATGCTGCACAAAACGACTATGAACATACATTTAACCCTTTCATGACCACATTGTTTATTGACTTGGCTCTCCCCAGGACCAAATTGTTTGCTCAGTCATGCGGAAATCACTAGAGCGTGAACAAAATGACCACAAGTCCAAAACTCACTTTTTTCAACCCAGATTTTCACTGCCAAGGAGTGATTTAAATCATAGGTGTTGTGTGTAAAGTTTGTTCTTTGAACCTTACTCTTGTATGTGATGTAAAAATGAAGTCCATATGTGTAAATATAAGAAAGTTATGCCTGTTTGTTCATCTGGTTCCATTTATCAAACTGCAAGCCATTTCACCACATGACCAAATGGCACTCCATACCTCCATTTGTGCGTGGATACTTCTGAAGCACTTTTCTCATTTTTTTGTAATGGCAACACTATGAATAAACTACACCATTAGAACGATCCGAACATACTCTTTCAGCTGGTATATGGTTGATGTATGGACGGCCAAACATATCAACATGCCGCCTTTCTGAAAAGTAGTGAATATATCTGTGTTGAGGGTGTTCTGTGTGTGGTTTCCTGGTCGACTAAAGTCGCCCATGGGAACCAGCAGGGGGGTTCTTCTTGTCAAAAGTCGCCCATGGTAAGGAAAGGGTTAATGGACCTAAAATTCAAACATTCGAAGGTATTGGTGTGTGAAAGGTTTCAATGCAATGTTCATTTCATGATTATTTTTTTTATCCCAGCTGTCCTTGGACACCATCAAGGCAGTCTGGACGCTGCACGGCTACCACTACGCTCCAACCAGAGTGTGTCTTGAAGAAATCCTCCGCTCCAACGCAGCCATCCAGAAAATCTTACCCAGGGTCAAGTACGCACAGCACCACGAGCGAAAAGTCCGGGTTCAAATCACCATCAAAAGTGAGTCTGGTGAAAGGCGGTGGCATGATGCAGGCCCCTCCATTTTTAAATCCTAGGCCAAGGTCATATTGCACTGCGCGCAAGCCTTCCAAGCTGCGATGAATGGCACAAACTGTGAGACGAACGTGGAGCCAACATCCAGTGCTGGGGCGGCACAATTATGGCAACCGTTCACTTCACCGGCAGTGACCATTATGCCATTTGAAAAATATGTGCAAGTCCTACTGTCTAGTTTACAATGCACGATGTTGTTGCTAAAAAGCAAACACTTGCCTGGTGCAGTGGTTGACGGTCATGGGAAAACTAGATGATCACATGGCACTTGGACGTCATATGTGACCTGTTCTGTCAAAAGCAGATGCTTCTTGGCAGAGGTTGAAATTAAGATAGGGCCAAAAAATGCTGCGGGGGTGATTTTTTTTTCGATTTTCACATTTTTGCATATCTGTAATCCTGAACATGTCTAAAATATACTATAAAAGTTTGAAACCCTAATTTGAACTCTAAATATAGTATTTTGGATGATTTGTTAAGCTATATCAGTTAAAGAAATTACTGTTTTGTGATGTTCGTGGCCATTTTCTCCGTTTTCTACTTTTCGACACAATGAACTTCAAAACAGCATAACTCTGCCCAGGAATGACCGATTTCAAAATTAAACCACCTATTAAAAAGAAAAAGAACATGTTTTAACAATATGCTAAAATCTCATTTTTGACCTTTTGCCCAGAAAAGTCTGATTTTGACAGAACAGGTCACATATGATCAGGCCCTATTGATTGGCACTGCAGTGCTTATTCTTCAGGTGCCAGTGCTCAGGAGTTTTCCAAAATTGTTTTGGAAAGTGTATTTCTCAGGGTTACATCAAACATCAAAATTAAAAAAAAATTGATTTTGTTGCATTATTAAAACCCTCCAGGGTATGTTTGCTAGAACCCTGCCAAAGGTAGCAACATGCAACACTTGACTAAGTGACAAGCCTGCCAAATGTAGCAAGATCCATCAGGCCAAAAGTCTCAAGGCCACACTGCCTCAGAGTCTGTGGTCACCGCATGCAGAGGGATACAACTGTAGCATTGTTCAATGGGACTTAACTCTCTTTGTTTCAGAGCTGGCCATTTATGCACTGGTGTTGTAGATGAATGCATTAAAGTGGGTTTTTTTCCACCTGATGTACTGTGTTGGGTCTGGCAGGGTTAGGATTAACATAAAGAGTGACTATATTTATTATATTTTTACTTGCTATCACCACAGCTTTAAAATACATATTTCTTTTCCATAAAGTATTTAGTCCCAAGAATTACACGATTGCTTTTGTCACTTTTTTTCTTGCCATTTAGACTCTGAAGGAAAGGAGGCCAAATCAAATGTCGTGATTCACCTGCTGAAAGGGCTTAGGCATCTGTTCTACCAGGGCCAACTTAAACCCTCGCCGGAACTGCAGCGACAAATGGACTTCTACCAGCAATACGTTAAGAATAGTGCTCTGGTAAGCAGCTATCGATTGCTAATTAAATGTAACTGTTGACATGTAGAAGAAAAGATGTGAAATGAAAAAGAGGGAACTACAGTTGTTATATGACATGATTCAGGGCAAGACTTCTTCAAGCAAGTTCCTCTTGAAGAAATATGTAGTGTCTCAGCCATTGAGAACAATGAATGGGTTCCTCTGAATTTTTCGTGTGTACAAGATATTCGTAGTTAATCCCCAAAAAGGCATTGTTACTTGCAAATGGTTTATTTTTGTTTGATTATTTGTTTATTTATTGTAATCTTTTATGAGGATGGTCTGTTTCAGTTTTAAAAAAAACTGCTCTCCAAAGGAGCCCTCAGTAATCTGAACATTTCTGAAGTGTTCCATTCAAGTAATCAACTTTTTTATCCGTACAATTACTTATGTGCGAACATTCAACTTGTGCATTTTCTATGTTTTTTCCCTTCTCTCACAGGAAAAGGATTTGTTGCTAGCTTTGAGCATGAATGAAAACGAATACGAAGCTGTAAGTGTCACTTTTTTGGAATTTAATTCCTTAAAGGCAAAATACAACATTTGCAAACATCAAAAAATAAAACTACCAAATCATTTTGAAATACCTTGCTGGACTGTTAGTGAATGACAGTGTAAAGCATCCTGTAAAATCATGGCACCTCGTATACTGTCATTTTCAAGAAAAGTGGTATTTTTGTATCAATTTCCAACGCTGATCGGCCGATCAGCGTTGGAAAAAACTGGCTTTTTTTCAAATACTGGCCCCAGTTGACCATCGCACTTGTTTGCAATCGATTACACACCTATGAACGGGTACAAACCAGCTAGACTGGTTCCCTGACCTTACGATTCCCCAATATATGTAAACTGCTCTGTTTCTTTTTAAATGGAGTCAGGGAACCAGACTACAGGAAAATGATTGTTTTTCTTGGTTTTTTTAGCATTTTCGAACCCAAAACCTCAAAAAAGTCAGTGTAACTATATTTGCTATATATTTCCAACCCCCCAATTCCATCCATTTCTGAAAATTACAGCAAAAGCAAATGATGTATATTCCCTTTAAGGAGGAAGACACAATAATTTCAAGTGTGGATGTATCGGGTTTATAGTGGTGGTTTCTAGTTGGCAAAATTAAATTCCTTTTTAAAGTTTATGAATTTTCTATTTTTATTTTTGGGACGACTCAATTATACACTACATTTATAGTGAAGGGCAAAACCCAATATTGACAGTTCTACACTCTCTTTCAACCCTTTGTATCCGTGGCAGGAGGGTCAGCTGATCGAGTGCGGTTGCTGCTACGCCGAGGTCACCTTTGAGAAGATGATCCAATGTCTTGACGGTCACCTCTTCTGTGAGTCGTGCCTTCAGATGTACGCCAAGCAGGCTGTCTATGGACAGGGGAAGGCACATCTGATGTGTATGACCGATGGCTGTGATAGCTCCTATCCTAGAGGTGAAATTTTTTTTTCTTCTTTTCATTTTTAGTCCAATCTGTTTACATGCTCAACAACTGCAATGTGGAAAAAAGAGAAATTACCTGACAGAAATTTTTGGTCATGCTTTTTTTTGGACACATACACATCTATGAATCGTAGCAAAAATCACATTCACGGGCAAAACTACAGTCGGAAAATTAAACAGTATATTTTTGACGTATTAAGGATCACAAAAATACAACTACAAAAATAAAAAAATAAAAAAAATCTGCCCCCACACTCATTTTTAATGGTCGTATCGTCATTTCTAGCTCTGCCCAGAAGCATCTGGTTTTGATAGAGCACTTCACAAATATGGACTCTGTGATCAATTGCCCCCTCTTCAGGGAAAATAAGAAGAGCACCAATTGGCCAGTTTGATTAAGGACCAGTAGTTAACTAGTGATTTGTGACGTACCTTGCGCATGCGCACTGAAGTTGAATTGCGAACGACTCTAGTCAAACTATTGTCATATCAACGACCGTGAGAAAATGACGGTCGCACATCGGCTTAAGAATGTTTCAGTACTTGGTGTTTCTGTTTATTTACAGAATTAGTAGTGATTGTGTAGTTTAGGAATACGTAATCGCCATTATTATTGTACAGTGGTGACAAAAATGACAGAATCATAAACTAACATGGAAAAATTATGCAGTGAGAATGAACTTTACCACTCAGTTTTCGTATTTCCGCCATTTTTGTTGATAGTTGGTCTCTTCTCACACTATGCTATGAAAAATTGCTTTTGTAACCAGCTATAAATCGCCACCAACCTGTTAAGGCTGGTCCTGAATAGTCGACTAGACTCGGCCAACCATCGTCAACTAGCGTGCGTTCAGTCAGAGTTAGTCAAACTGTGGTTAACTATGGTCCTTGATCGAACTTGCCCTATAATGAAGGAATATTTGGTGTCATTGCCTCTTGCAGGCTTGTGGAAGTAGATTGTTAACATGGCAAACAGCGAACAAGAACCAGCAAAGTTGTGACTTTTGACCAGTGCCCGAGAAACAAATTAACTGATATCCAATATCTGGTGGACATGTGCACTTAAAAAATGTGCATTAATATTTGGTCTCTATTATTAACTTTTAATCTGTTTTCTTTGTCTTTTACTGATTTCTTTTAAAACTCAGATCAATTAGAGAAGGTCCTGACCTCCACCGACATTGCCAAATATGATGAGCGTGTCCAGGAGGAGTCTATCCAGTTAGCCAGCATGGACGGCTTAGTACGCTGCCCTTACTGTGACTTTGCTGCTGTCTTAGACCCGGGAGATAAGGTCTTCTCTTGCCAGAACGCTGAATGCTTGAAGGTGAGGCTCTAGTACAAATACATCATAAGAAGATCACAAGTACATCTTAAATAGAGCACAAGAATGTCGTAAGCGGATCACAAGTACATTACTAGTGGATTACTAGTACATCATAAGTCCTGTCACAAGTTACGATCTATCACAAGTAACGATCTATCACAAGTTCTTCAACACTGATGAGTGTTGACCCAACCATACTATGGGCAATTCCATGGTTACTCACGTTACATTTCTGATGTACTTTTGAGTTTCCTTGGGCTGTAATTACCTTACTGAAAAGGTTTAATAACTGTTATCCCCATGATAGATAGAGTAGACCTAGACCTACCTTAGCACCAAAGATGACATCCAGAAAAATGTGTTATGTATGATAAACAAGAGGCACAAAATCGGTTACTCACGTTACGAAAATGTAACGTGAGTAACCCTGGAATTGCCCCTATGCACTTAGTACATTGCCCATTTTTGAAGAAGCATACTGAGAAAGAGTTCCGGTTTGGTGGGAGAAATAATCTTGGAATAATTTGTTTGTTGTGGTTTTCAGACCAAGCTGACCTTATCCACCAGTGTCCAAAGCTGTGCAATGACACATTCTATGAGTTGAAACGTACAATAAATCTTCACGTTTTAATTTTCAGGAAACTTGTCGTCACTGTGGAGAAGACTGGAAGGAACACTTTGGCAAACGATGCGAGGAAGTTGAGAAGAAAACCGAGACCAACATGAGATTATCTTAGTAAGATCACCCTCTCTCATATTATCCATACCTCACCCATCCCTGTGATGATTATTCTACCTGTTTGATATTATAGCAGAAATAAAAAAATTATCACCAGTAAAATATCTTAACAACATTCTTAACAATCCCCAACCTGTGGTTTTTGTTTTTGTCATGTTGTACGATCTTCTCCCCCCCCCCCCCCCACCATGCGTGACACAACCAAGCAAAATTAGTCGGACGTTAGCAGATTTTACTTCAACACAATGAAATCAATTCGAACTGCCAACCTTTTTCACCATCGTAATGTCCGCGTTTATTGAGATGACAAAACTGAACGATATAACAAAAGAAGAATCGCTGAAAAATGCTCTACCATAATATTGTGATGAACTAATTCTTAACATAAGGCTTTTAAGAATTATTGTGTTGACTGGTCACAATTGCGTGTAAGTTTTGAAGTACAAAAGAGTCCAGTTTTATCGACCCACTTTTTTATTACGTTGGCTGATGTTGATCTTCCAAGACTTGCACATCACCTCTTGGCTCTGCACTCAGTGATGACGTAATGTCTTGAAAGCTTTTGACTGTCAGTCGATAGCCTGTTACCCACTGACATTGTGTGCCTTCCCCCTAGTGAGGAGAGGATGTCCCAGCTTCAGATTCGAACCTGTCACCGATGCAAGACTGGGATTATGAAGGACCAAGGCTGCAATAAGGTAAAGAAACTCAATAAGCCTGTGAGTTGGTGTCTCTACCATACCAATGCTAGGTTGTCGAGTCTTACGTTGAGGGTCAGTCACATTTTCAAGTCCAAAGGTTAGGAGTTTCAGGGACTTTCCTGTGAGCTGCTCAGGCATAATGTGTTTTCCCTGGACCATCGAAAGAAAGTATACTGATTATGCTCAGGCAGGGGTTTTGTGTTAGGATGTTCATTTGTTGGAAAGCAAGACAAGTTTTTGAGTTTTCTACTATTTGTTAACCGCCAAAGGCTTAACTTGATGGCCGAGTTTAGTTCTGTATTAAGAATAATCCCTGCACCAGAACTAAGGAAGAAAAAATACGCATATTTTGTGGATAAGCGTGGGGTTAAGGTTTGAATACATCCATTTGTAGTTCTGTAAATAAAAAGTTAGTACAGGATTCCTTCTGTTGTCTTGTAGGCACCAAATGGTGACCATAAACACACAAGCCATAGTTTCAGAGTCATGAAAATGGCTCCCATGTGGAAGTCAGCGATTGGGTTTTGAAATCATAGTATCGTACCAGCGACAATTTTTTTTCTACTCAAACCATGATTTTGTGCATGGTGGCCGCGTACGATCCTCATGGATCGTACGCAGCCGGCATATACTATAATTTCATTAGTAATATCTTGAAACTCAGAACTCTCTCTGATGAGTTTTGCCGTACCGTGTAACATGATGAAATATGGTCAGAAAAACCTTTTCATTTCTCACGCGTGCAAAATGTTGAAGATTGATAATGAAATTGATTCAGAGGTCCAATAAACTGCTGTCACAGGCAATTTTGCTTGAGAAGATATCTCATTAGACACTACTGTTTTTCATTGTTTTAATAAAGATTCGCATACACGGATTCTATGAAATGCTAGCTTAAAGTTAAGTAAGATTTGAGGCTTTGCATGGTGGAGATACTAAATAATGAAAGGTTTGCGGAAACACCATGTGCGAATAATTTCTCAACTAAGAGAATGGTTCTGAAAAGAACCAGAGGTATAAACTCAACGTTCCGGTCAGTATGCTCTGACCGGAACGTTGGAACGTCGAGTTTATACCTCTGGTTCTTTTCAGAACTTGAGAAATTATTCGCACATGGTGTTTCCGCAAACCTTTCATTATTTAGCTGAAAGTTGTGTTGGAGCACATGAACTGGGAATGCAAAGCGTACAGTATGCGTCGCCGTACGCGTTTAGCAGAGCGTGTCACTTAGCCCCATATATTTTGTTCCCAATCTCATATCACAGATGACGTGTCGGTGTGGCGCCAAGATGTGCTACATTTGTCGCAAGCCCAACATTGATTACAACCACTTCTGTAGCCACGCTCGCAATCCAGGCCAGGGATGTACCCAGTGCACTCAATGTTCCCTGTGGACTGACCCTGCGGTAAGTGCCGTGCCACTCGTTATTCTGCTGGATTATTTCAGGGGTGTGAAATCTCAGCTTTATGGCTGATTTCAGCTGTTTTTGTTTTGGATTTCAGCTTTTTTTCCTTCACTTGCAGTGTACAAAAGTATAGGAGATTTCCAAAAGCTCAGCTTTTTTACACCTTTTTTCAGCTGTTTTCAGCTATTTTTATCAGTGGTCACTCACACCCCTGTTATTTATCATGGTTCGATTAAAAATCCATCGCAGATTACTCCCCAGCTAATGCTGATACCAATCTATACTCCTGGGTTGAGAGAGGGAAGTGGGGGTGAAGTGGCTTGCCCAAGGACACAACATACGGCCAGCAGCTGGATTCAAACCCCTGACCCTCTGATCATTAGTCACATATCCTAACCACTAAGCCACACTTCCCCGTTATTACAGAGGGATAATTTATGCCTTATTATGCCTAATTGGAGGGTTTTGTTTTTTAATGATTACAGGAGGATGATGCTCGTGCAGTCAAAGAGTTGGAGAAGGAATTACAGACAGAGCGGGAGAAGCTAGCTAGAGGCGAGTCCTTCCTGTCTGTCAATCAGACAGTGTCCAATTTCACAGAGCTGCTAAGCACAAAAATAAGTCTGGCTTATAAAAGCAGGTTACCAAAACTCCATGTGATTTTCATGCTAAGCAAACAACAGCGGAATACCAATCACAAGCAAAATACATCACGTGGAGTTTTGGCTGGTAACCTGCTTTCATAAGCCAAACTTGATTTGTGCTAAGCAAATTTTTTGTGCTTAGCAACTCCGTGAAATTCCCCCCCCCCCCCCCCAAGTTGTTTGGTCAGGTGGTCGTGGTACGTGGGACTGTCCCTGTGGCAAGCACTATGAGAAATGTAAAGCAATGACAGGTGGGCGAGGCTTATGGCCAAATCTTGAATGCTCCTTCGACACACCTTAAGATGTTTCTGTACAAGAACTGTATACAGTGTTCTGTCGCTTACCTATGACAGCCAGGAAAGTACATTTACATATGTGTATGGTGTGGAGGAATGATCATGACCGAGTTGTTACGGCAGTGTGACGCACAGCAATTTACAGGCAACTTCTCCCAGTTAAGGCCGGTTCATACTTCATGCAAATGCAAAGCGAATTTGACGTCACGAAGCGTTCGCAGCGAAAGTTGCCGCGAAATTCGCCAGAATTGAAATGTGTTCAACTTTTTGTGAATTCGCCACCAGCACAAAAACTTGCCCTGACGTCACAAGTTAGCGTTAGCGCCGAGTCTAAACCGGCATTTAGTCTCCAAGAAGAAACCCACAGGCAGATTCAAATTCTGTGTAACTTTCCGCAAAAATTGCCAAAATGCTTTGGAAAGTGTACTTCATTCTTTCGAGGGGGTTACTTAAGCTTGCAGTACATTCTGTTGTTGCCAAGTTGCCTGTGAAAATTTGCCTCATGTGACTTGGCCCTCGGAGTAATCAGAATGTATTCTGTCCCAGATTATTTTTAATTCACTTAGCCAAAGAGCGAATTTGATTTGCTCTCTTTTTTAAGCATTGATTTATTTATAGTAGTTGATTCATGACCTTTTTTTTTTTTTTTGGAGTTTGGAGTTTGCACAGTTGTACATGCTCAGTCTCCTTGTTTCCGCTCTCAACAACAAAAGAACTTAATTGTCTGGTCTTTTTTTTTCTTACAGCCAAAGATTCCCGGGATCGTTTGGGTGCACCGGAGCTCGCCCCCGACGCCAAGAAACAGCGTGTTTTCTGATGTCGAGCTGCGACTGACTCAGCAAACCTTTGCCGATCTTACCAGTGGGAGGAAAGTGAAGCACTGTTAACTTCTCAGGCCCACAAATTCCAACAAGAAACTTTTTAAGATCGCGATGGAAAAGCATTGTTTGTTTTAAGGAAGATATTCTATGCAAAAATCATTCAATGAACAATTCTCCAAAGAAAATGCTGCAAGTTGCCTTAATCTTTGGTTACATTAAGAAATTTACTTTAAATGAGACGTTAACATTTCTTAACTGGCTCTTTGGTAAACAATGGTTCAAGGCTTTCAACTCATGACTTACGTGTGGTGACTTGTGTCCCATTCAGATCAATTCATATTTAGTTTTATTTCACTAACAGATACGCTTACCAAGTTGTGCGAAAAGAGACTTTAAATTTCTTTTCTGACAGCACTTTTGCAAACAAATTTTCAAAGCTTTCAACTCTTGACGTTATGTTGTGACCGGTGTTCAATTCAGATCAATTCATGTTTTGATGTTGCTTCGTGTTTCGCATAATTTGTATTCCTCAACCATCAGAGTCTAAGGAGGACGCAGAACATGCAAATACTGGTTCCTGCATGATCAGGTATCAACTACACGTAAGTGTAGAACAAGATAAGGCAAGGTTACTAAAGCTGGTCCCCGAGCGCACAAACTTCAACTCGTTTGCAAAAGGTTTACTAAATATTGTAAAATTTATCCAAAAGTTCATAGGATAAGCTGTAGTGATAACACGACTGAAAATTGAAATCCGCTATCATCGTTCGCATGGAGACTTGACTTATTGCCTACACATGCATCATGAATGAACATGAAACAAGCGGCGCCAGACTAATGCACATGTGGTGTAGGATGCTACATCACATATATCCTTGATGTACCGGTTTTGGAGGGTGCAAAGATTTATTTCAAGCAAGAGAAAAACACCGACATAGCCTTTGGTTTCCATTTGGGGGGGGGGGGCTGGCAACGGAACACACATACTGGAATTTGTATCCTTGTGGAGACATTCCTTTGTTCTCGTGTACTAAAGTTTTCGAGTTTGAAAGTGTAGTTTAAAAATGCTCTTTATTTTAACCAGAATTAATTTCCTTGGCTGAAATTTGGACTTAATGTCCCTTTTCTAAAACTCTTCCATTTGCGACGGATCAACATAGCTTGGAAATTCCTAGTTTTTGAGTAAAATCCATATATCTATTTCTCGAAAACCTTGTGGAGACGTATTCATCTGTAGAAATTGCCCTGTGGAGACGTAAACAATGTTTTGTTCCCTATTGTACACACGTCTCCAGAGGGTACGGTGTATCAGATCACGTACCGCACACACAACAATTGTGTGGTACGAATCTGCGCATGTGCGTCGCTGCAAGGTCCAACCTCGAAACCTTGATCCTCGAAAACAGGTACACGGACGATACATGAATAGGCAAGCCTCATCAAATAAGTGAGAAAGGTAACACTCAATAGTATGATTGCGCTAGATGAGTTAATCTGAGTGTGCTTTGTGTTCCTCATGTGTTGCATTTTTAGGACTGGCGGCCTAGTAATGCACAGAGTCAGTGGGATATTGTCCTAATGTTTTGTTTGTGTTCTTAATTAGTTTTATGCATGCTCCCTGTATTATTTTCTTTCTCTTATTTTATTATTCTATAATACATTAATCTCTTTTCTGTTGCCCCAGTGTACATCATACAAAGACACTAATAGACATTACCATTTTATAATAAAACTATAAAAAAATTCTAGTGGCAGCTGTTTTCGTCATGATTTTTCCTATTTTGGGGCAGCAAAAAAGGGGAGGTTGGCAAGTGAAAATCCCAGAATCTAAACATTTGTTTCATTTTTTATTGATCCAAGACAATAAACATGATCACTGTAGGTATGTTATGTAACGAACTTTAATTTTCAGTATAGATGTGTATGATAAATTATATCTTTATTCTTTAGCATTTATTAAAGTAGTTTTCTTCTTGAAAGAAAGAAAAAAGCTATAGGTATCTTGGCCTTATTCTCCAAATTGCTAATGTAGAATATCAAAAGCTGGGTGTTTTTTTTACCAAATTTAGAGAACACGTTCAACGCCTCGTGTTTTCTAAATTTGGTAAAAAAAACACCCAGCTTTTGATATTGGCGACGTTCAGAAACCACTATTCTGTAAAAAGTTGTATAAACAACATGTATTTAAAGTGTAAAAATACTCGCCTTTGTTCTTTAAACTGTCGTTTTCTCAGATTTGACTTTCACATCGTATTATTTGAAACTGTTAGCTTGTTTAAAAATATTGAAGCTTAATTTTGACATTTTCAGGCGTGCCTCATTTGACATACTGCGTCAAGTGTCTTTATACTGCCTTTCAATCCAATTTGTTTGTATTCTATAACTTCAGACATTTTTGTCTGGATGGATGCTGTCAGTCACACGCGATATTGGAAGTTCGGAAAAGAATGGAACAGAGTTTTCGTTGAAGGTTTCATGAGAGTTTAAAAAGTCCATTGTTAGAGGCAGTGCTCTCTTAAAATGTGACATGGTATTAAATGCGACTGTTCCTGTTTTGTAAAAAAAAAAAATTTCAGTGAAAGGCAGTAACTTCAAAGGACGCTTATAACTGCGCAATCACAGAATAATTAATTGATCCTAAGTGCTTTTGCAAGGAACTTTATTAAATCACCAAAATCTTGGACTTACAGAAAACTATCGGCATATTATTAAAATTTTGACGTTACTTAAAATTTGGCATTACACAATTTGTAAAGTTACAGTTGTATAGTGTACAAAAGGGTATGCAGGTGTACAATATCTAAAAACCAAATATGCAAATTCTTGGCGTTGATTTTGACGAGTTTCGTTTGAAGCTTCCAACAATCATCATTTATTTTAAGTAACAATATTGTGTTTGTTATTTGTCAGCTACCCTTCTGGATGGTTGAAATATTGGCAATTGGAAATGTTTTCTTGCAAAAGTTTAGATTTGAAGGATGATTCTTCTCACCAACTTTTTGAGAAATGACAGGTTTTCAAGAAAGTACGTAAGGAAGCGAGGTTCCTCGCCTTTAGTTTTCGGAAATTCAGCCTTATTATTAGCCTAATTGTGGCAGCACTGCCCTCAAAATGACAGGCCTGAGAACAAATCGGTCAATGGAGTTTTTCCAGTTTATAACCAGTCTTCATATACACAGAAAATTGATAAGATTTTCAAATTCAAATCGGAGCGTTCTCTTGATGAATTTAGACGGTTGTATTCAGTGTTCTGTCAAAGTTTAATAAAGTTGTATTTTCCAAGGAAGAATATACGTAAATACATCCAATGAAGGGCCGATCTTTACCATTTTTTGTGTGTGCAGGTTTGGAAGAAAGTTCCACAGTTTGACTTGTGACTTTTTACATGCCTGGGAAGACAATTTGAACCTTTTCTGTCCTATTTGCCAACATTTAAAGATAACATACAACATTTGCTTTTGCTGTAATTTTCAGAAATGGATGGATTTGGGGGTTAAGTATTGTAAAGCAAATATTGTTACACGGACCTGTTTAAAGTTTTGCGTTCACAGATGCTGGAAAAATCGAGAGAACATTAATGCTGTTCTTGTAGTCTGGTTCCCTGACCCTACTTCAGACAAAACGGAACAATTTATAGACGTCGGGGAATTGTCAGGTCAGAGAACCAGACTAAGCTGGCTTGCATCCGTTTACGGATGTGCAACCTATAGGGTTTCAGACCAGTAAATAGGCCTGAAATTTATGGGCCCAAAATGTTTGCCAACCATCATTTGAAATTGATAAATAAAAATCCACTTTTCTTGAAAATGACAGCACACCAGGTGCCATGATTTCACAGGATGCTTGAGACCATTATTCACTTACAGTCAAGTAAGATATTTCACAACAATTTGGTGTTTTGTTTTTGATGTTTGCAAATGCTGAATATTACCTTTAACAGGATCCAACTCGTAATGACCAAAATGTTGGAGATAAGGTCCCTCTTGTTTGATGTATATAATTTCATGCTGCCATGGAAGATATTTTACACTCTTTTGAGTACTGGAATAGTAATTGAGTAAATATATATTGATGCACACTTCACCAAATCCTGTCAGTGTCAGTTTGCCAAAATGTGTTATCTAGTTGAACTGTTTTTTCATGAATCCGAGGCATCAGGGAATTTCCTGAATCAAAGATATTATTCTTCCACATTATTTTACGTGTTCTTGCAAAATCAGACGATATTGGCATAGGCTTGTCATCATGCACGAAAAGACAATGGTTATTGTAGGTTAATTGATTTTTATGGGGGGTAATTAGTTGTTCCTTTTTTTATTTAATGGTTTTTCACACTTTACTTTGATCAGAATACGACTATTACGGGAGGAAAAGGGTGAATCAAATAATAACTTTACTTCTTAAAAGTAAATTTAGGTTTCAAAAAATTCTTTTGTTCAGTAACAATGACAGAATATTAAATATACCTCTTCTAGAATCAAATTTACTTGTATTCAACCACTTGCCCATATTCCTCTGATTTTGCATAAGGACGTCTCGTGTCTTTATCCCCACTTTTTTAGACACTGTTGTATTGGAAAGTGTAATTAATTTTGAAAAGGAGGGCAGTGAACAACAAAAATTAAACGACAATGATTTCTGTGGTTCCAAAATAAAAAGTTCCCATTTTAATGGCACACCTCACAATCTGAACGGACAATTTTTGTTATGACCTTATCATTATGACCTTTTATGAACTTTCAGCATTTATTGATGCAATTCATGTTTCAGGCATTAAAATGATTACTGAACAGAACAAAGCACAAACAAAACTGCATAATTATGGTTAATCAATAATCGATTACAACCATCTCATTTTAAGGTTTGCATGCATTATTTAAAAATGCGGGATCAAAAATAACATTTTCAATTTTTCACTGGTTTATTTAATGGTTTTTTTTTTCAACTTCAAAAAAATTCTGAACATTTAACAGTTTATACATGAACAAACTTGAACAGTCAACACATACTTCTACAAATGGGCCCAAATAGAATGTACATAACTTTTTACATGTGCAGTGTAAGTTTATTTCACGTTATGATTTTGTTCCAAAACAGCTTCTGCCCAAAGTTGTCCGATAAGTTTCATTTTCATGTCTGTATTGTCATCAACAAAAGTACAGCAAAACTGAAGTAAAAATTCCCCTTGCCTTACAAGCTGTCAATGTACAACAAACTACACATCTCCAACAAAAAAAGAAAATAAAGAAAACTTTAATAATAATTCTAATCCTCTACATTAATAAACTCTGCATCTAAAAAAAATGCAGTCATCTACATCATTAGGAGTAAATACAATTCCCAGACAAAAGATGCCTGGAATACTATAATGCATAAATCCATGCTATAAAGCCAAAAAAAATAGGAAGAAATCACAAAATAAACAATCGGGGGACTTCGAGACATTTAGTCGAAGCAATTAACTATGAGAAAACAGTTCAATGTAAAACAGTTGTACATGTATACAAATCTGCATTAAATTCATTAGTAAGCAAATTTTATACAAGTTTGAGAAACATGTTGTGGAATAGTTTACAGTACAAGAAATACTATCACATTACTCTTGATATGTTGCCCCTGTGATACAAAAGTTCTTGGCAGTTTACCAAAGACAATATTTTTTAAATACGTCCATGACTCCATGAGTCCCTAATTGAGATATTTTCAAATGGCCGATGCACACCGTTGTATATACAATTTTAAATAACAGAGAACTAACATAAACATTATGCAATGAAATTCAAAAAGGAAACCTAGAGTCACAGGTAGGTTTTGAACCATGTTGCAAAAATATGACGCACATGATGTACAACTCCAAGCCTGATATTGTAAAGGCCGGTTCTTACTTCATGCGAATGCAATTCGAATGCGATGCGACAGAATGTGTTCAGCTTTTGTGAATTTGCAGCGCGAAAATTTGCCTTGATGTCACAAATTTGCATATGTATGAAATAAGTTTTGCCTTTTTGAAGTGATTTTGTATTTCAAGTTTGGTTCCTGTTACAAATCAGCATGCAATTTTTGCAGTATCTACTATTTGACAGCGTATTTTAATTACATTTTGCAAGCATAGCAGGTTAGTGAAATGCTACAAATTACATAAATAGTAAATTACTTGATTCTTGTATGCGAGTATAAGTCATGTATTTTATTGTGAAGTCTGGAATTGTAGATTCTGTCTGAACATTTCCTACTGTCAGTGATCCAATTGATATTTCTGTACAGGAAACAGTGTTGCATTTGAGTCCCTACTTCAGGCATGCAACTTGGAAGAAACAAAAAACGAGGAAACTCCAATCTTGACGAGACTTTGTACAGTGTTTTTCAATTTTGAGTGGCATAGGTGTGAAGTGAAAAACAAGGAAATCAGCTGTTCCGAGGAAAAGTTACATGCCTGCTGCTAGTCCATCCCAAGTCCATTACAAGTCTATCCCAAGTCCATCATAAGTCTATCCCAAGTCCATCATAAGTCCATCCCAAGTCCATCATAAGTCCATCACAAGTCCATCACAAGTCCATCACAAGTCCATCACAAGTCCATCACAAGTCTTTCAATCTCAAGTCAAGTCACTAGCTGTGCAAATGAACTGTAACAAAAGCATTCCTTTGTCATTGTTCATCCAGTTACTTGGGACTGGTTTTATGAAAGGACTTGTGAAAGGACTTGTGATGGACTCGAACACAACACCGACAGGAAAACACCCGAGTCTGATAAAACTGCTTAATAAAGGCACAACATGCTTAACTTATCGTTACACAGAATAGGAAATAAAAAAACTGGCAAGTGACTTTACAACTACACAAAAAAACCCCAAATGAAAAAAAACATTCCTCTGGAATTTTATGTTTGAAGATGAAGAGACTGAAAACCATCTTTGACGACAGTCTACTGAAGTTGAGCTGAATCGGCGAGCTTGGTGAGAACTCGCGGAGAAAGGTGGTATTTATGCTGGTAATGACAGCTTCTTGCCTTGCAGAACTGCAGATGGGCGACATAAAAGAAAAACGTGAAATTATTAAAATGTCACAAACAGGATAAGAGCTGATTGGATTCATTTCGCAATGGGCCATATTCGTGAAAAATGAGGGCGCTTTGACGCCGCTATTGTAGGGTTCAGACAGACAATTCAGACAAGCAAAACTTTTGCCAGCGAACCACGGTTAGCAAGCTAATAGATTAGTGAATGGAACATCGTCACATTTGCCCAATTCAATTACTCTAGCCACTACCAATTTGCTCGGCAGAAGAGTAGGCTTACTGTTTGCAAGACAGCTCCCCGATGTCCCATGATGCGCCCTGGTCCTGCTAAATGTCCAACTCGTAGCCTATTTGTTTTTCAGTTTTCGGCATGAGCTCATCTGAAAACAATGACACAGCAACGCCACTGTGTCCATCAATAGGTACGACCACAGGCATTTGAACTACTCCTATACAATGCTGCATTTCTCCCAATTTTCCATTTGAAATAATTAGTGTTTGTGGCAAGACTATCCTCTGAGGTATGGGCTCCGTGCACAATTACCCCCTCAACGGTTAAGAAAGGGAGAGTTTGGAGAGACCACTGGGAGAAACATACAAACGCACTGCCGACGACTCCTGACTATCATGCGAAGATGCTATGGCTATGTGCACATTCAAGAAAATATTAGTCCTGTGTACTTCGCGACACAAAATTTGTAAAAAATTGCTCTCAAAAGTGTCACAAAAGTGGCCCTTGAAAGTGATCAAAAAGTGCACTCTCTTGTTAGGGCACGGAGCCTGTGTACATTATGTCACAAATCATAGTATAAAAGGCAAGAACCTTGGCACCACAAAACACAATTTTGGAGCGGGTGGGCGCATTACTATACCAATTTTCAGGATGCTGTACCTATGACGATGCACAGATCACAATACAATATGTGTCACAATACAGATTTTTGTACCAGGATATTGTAGGGGAATTTATCACTACAACCCTAACATAAAAACTTTTAACTGATCACAATCAAAATCACACTTTGATTATCAATTTTAATGTTCCAATCGTGTTTTATTGTATTATTACCCCTACTGGGCCACCCAGTACAAGGGGGGAAAAAAAGACAAAAAAACCCACAAGTTGCAGCCAGGTCAGAGAAAATAACGGAATGTAAAAGCAGAGCACAACGTCTGGCAGTTGTCATGGTTGTAATGTGTTATAGTGTTGGCTAAGGCCATAAAAACACAAGTCTCCGGTTTCTGGTCTGCGCGCGTGTTGCCGTAGCCATATGTGTCGGCAAAATTATAAACTTTTTTTTCAATGTAAGATGATGTCTCAAAACCGCCAAACTCACTGGTTTGACTGGAATCCTGCTGCTGCACAATTTTCATGTTTTAAGATGGGGTTAAGATCGAGTATAAGCTTTATGTGGCCTCTCTTGGGCTCCCATATATTTTGCACCAAATTTAGTCAGGCACCATTTGCAGTCATCAGCCGACATTTGAAGAAAACAAAGTAAAAAAAAAAGAAGAAAAAAAGCTGCGTCGTCGCACCACTTTTGGGGCAAGCTCCATACCAGAAACCAAAGACTTTTTTAGGGGGCCTAAAATGCTGGTGACAGTATTTCAACACCACACTTGCTAGTAGAAGTCTCTTAGTGAACAATTTTGAAGCGTCTTAGTGAGAGTGACACATCATGTGCGTGTATATGATTCTGAATGTGCACAACCACTCAGTGTCTTCGCGTGAGTGTCAGGCTCCATTTGCAATTTGCCCAAATGTCCCTCCCAGTTGTCTCTACCAACTCTCCCTTTACAACCGATTGAGGCGGTACTTGTCCATATATTGAGGTGCCAGGAAGCATGAGAGAATACACCTACCTTTTGTGATGTATAGATAGAAAAAGTCGCAGTAGAGTATTGTCTGGACACAGCCAGCCACGATGGCGATGAGATCGAAGAAACTCTCAAAGTAGAAGCGGTAGACCCAGTTGACGATGTAGAGTGCCCGGTAGGCACCCAGGGCAAAGAGATAGTGGCTGGTGATGGTTTCAGCCTCGCCGGTCTTACTGATCATGAAGAGCTGGGGCAGGATGGCGACAGACTCCAGGTAGATGGAGAAAGTCCACAGGATCTGAACAAGGAGAGGGGAACATGAGCAGATGTTAAAGGTATAGTCCATCATTTGTAATTTGTGCATTTTGTTCGTTTGACGCAACAAAAGTGCTCAATATGTGAAGAAGGGTACTGAATAACCAATCTGATGAAGTTTCAGTTTAGCTTCAGCTGCTTTTTTTGAGAAAAACAACATTCTAGGATCTCGATTTCAAATCAAAAGTTGCTGAATCATGTTTTGAATTGGGCCTGAATCCAGCGTCCGAGACACGTTCTCACTGAGCCGATTGCAGCTACGGGATGTCGCGCACTGATCCGACAAATTATAGAAACCGCGCGCGCGTGTGCGTCGTGCCAATGCTTGCGTGCGCTTCGCCGAATAACAAAACGAACTACTAATTTGAATTTCCTACGGTGCTTCTTAAGAAGCACCGTTGGAAATGCCTTCTTTCGTTGATTTCTTCGGAATGACAGCTTGCCAGAAAGAATAATTTCACAGGGAGTTTAGTCCCCTTACTATCTTTCAACCAAGTATGTTTTTCAACAATAATTACGCCAGTTACTTTTTGGATAGCTGCAAATGATGGACTCTGGCTTGAAGTCATTCATGTTGAATCCATTGGATTACATTTCAATATTTCAAAGCAGTGGTGTTCTGTCAGGGAGAATGTAGTGAATGGCCTTGAGACAATAAAAAGAACAAGACCCTATCACTGCCAGATGCAACACAGCTCAACGGGTAGAAACAATTCTGTGGGAGCTTGTTGCATCGGGCAGGTAGCACCACTGTATAAACTACCAATTCTGAGACAAAAGCCCCGCTGAACAATGCCAGTGTCGTATGCAGTTGCAATTGGCGACCACGGATTCTGAGATAGTTTGGCCATTGGATTTTTTGACCTGACGGATCTCATAAGTCGTGACAATGAGCAGGCTTACAAGTCACATTGACAACTGTTGCGTGTTGTGGCAATTTGCCTCAATATCCTTAACTCTAACCCTAACCCCTAAGGGTTAGGGCTAGAAACCCTAGGGTTAGGGCTAGAGAATGGTTTCTAGACAAAATATGCTGGAGGGTTAGGGCTAAGGTGGTGGTGGGGTATATACCTACTTCTAGATGCCTTGATATGGATGCCTAACCCTAGGGACAAGGTAGAGCGAATCCTAATATTCAATACATCAAACATGCGATGCGTTGTGATGCCATAGAGAGTAGTAGTGAAAGCCGTAAAAGATTATGTATAAATGTGGTAATAATGGTGGAGATTGGCGTGCGGTGGTGGTGGGGGGGGGGGGGGACGGTGTGGGTGGGAGGGGGGATGGCTGGCAATGTTGTAGTAGTGTCTATCACAAGTCTATTACAAGTACATCTCAAGTCCGGTCCCATGTAAATCACAAAACCTTTCACAAGGCCAGTCACAAATAATAGTGCATGAACAATAACAAAGGAATGCTTTTGTCGCAGTTCCTTTGAATAGCTTTTGACTTGACTTGGGACTGCATGACTTGTGATGGACTCGGGATTTACTTTTGAGGACTTTTGAGAACAACCAAAAACACAGACTGCTCGTCCAGAAGTACACCTACCTCAAGCGGAGTGAAATCGTGGTTGACCAGAAAGGCCAGCCCACCGACGGGCACCACCAGGAACTCCACCCGGAAGGTGTCATGGTTGCTGTCGTAGGTGGCCTTGAATTTGATGTAGACGAAGTAAACCGTGAGGAAGGCGCACGTGATGTAGACAACCTTCATGAAGGTGTTGTACGGCGAGATGAAGTTGGTGAAGAGATCCAGGTAGCGCGTCGTGAAGACCAGGGCAAAGAGAATCTGGCTCTTGCCGGAAATACCTATCACAAAGAGAAATAATCATGTTTTTGAATCATGGATCACTATCTCAGTCCCTAGGCATTTAATTGATAGGAACCTTACTGAATCCTCCAAAATCCACCACTGCACAGGAACCCAACGGGATAAATGTTCCAGGGCATCAGGTTCTAGGCAACATACAGGATGCTGGGGTCTACATTCCTCAACCCCACAAAATCCTTCAAAACCTCCTGGTTGGTGCTAAAGGAACTGGAAGGGTTTAGAGTCAGTGGCCTGATTTTTTACTTTTTCTGGACAAAATTAATGTAAATTCAGAAATATTTGTTACCTAGTCAGAAGTTTCTTTCCAAACGTCATGACTCCTATAAACTTTTTACAAGTTAGACATAAACAAGTCTTTGCTTGAGTGTTTTTCCCCCAGCAAATACAAATTAGTATCGTTTCGGTTTGTGGTAACACCATGTGGTAATAACTACTGTCACTCAGTAGATATTTAGTTCTGAGTAGGCAACAACAAAAAATAGTCGGTCTCTGGTCAGACCAAAGTTCCGGAACTGATGCGGCGACAGACAGGATTGTACAGACAAAATGGGTACTATTTTGCTTGTTTGTGTCCTCACATGCAGTGGCGCACCCAGGATTTGGGTGGGGGGGGGGGCTCACAATTTTTTTCCAATTTTTTAGAAGTCACTTTTTTTTTTCAAAAAAATATGCCAAAAATTTCTGGCCGCAGAAAAAAAGTTGGGGTTTTATTTGGGGGGGGGGGGGGGGGACTATTTTGACGTTGGTGGCGCCACTTACACCCCTATTATACTACTCAAAAATAGGCCACATTCATATCACCAAGTTCAAATCGTGGGACTAAAACAAAAATTACAAAAACAAAAATTGGGGGGGGGCGACAGCCCCCCCATGAAACCTTGTCGCCCCCCAGTCGCCCCCCCCCCCCTGAGATTTTGCGTTTCTAAAAAAATTATTGATCTACATGACGCCCCCCCCATGAAATGTTCCAGCGCCCCCCCCCCCCCCCCCCCCCCCCCCAAAAAAAATTCCTGGCTACGCCACTGCTCATATGCCTTGGTGTCCTCCATCATTTACCTTTGTGGTATCATAATAGATGCATTGTGCGCGCTCTGTAACGGAATCGCACTCGGGATACGTGGACCATCGAATGAACGCTGGGCATGATGACCACATCGCAATTCAAACACGAGTCGGAAATTTCACGTGTTCACAATCACGACGGGAGCTCTCGGAATTGAACGGGAAATTTCACTTTTCATCCGGATCGTTAGTAAACTTCAGTACAACCATATTAATAATTGATGTCTACTTGTACCTCAGGTGGCGTATCTAGTATTTGGAGGCTGTTTTGAGGGTGAAATCAGATGGGTTTTTTTGGGGGGGCAATGTTGGGTTTTGGGGTCAATGACAGAATTGTCTTGCTCGGCATATACGGATTAGCTTGGACCCTACTATCGCCAGACCATGTCCGAATATTAAAAAGGCAATAAGTTGGGTCCAAGTTACTCGGACTAGGCCTACCCCGCTTAACATAATACCGCAGTTTTATTACTATTATTATTATTATTTATTTGACCAGGACAAATCTTACAAACAAATATGACAAATAAAAAACAAGCACATAATAAACATTAAGGAAAACAACATTAAGTAAATACCGCGAGGTTTTTTTGTCACGGTATACAGCGGTCTAATAAAATGCAATACCATTTAAGATTGGGCATGTTGGGACGTTAGGCCTACTTTGAAAATATTCTTGACTCTTGATTCGGAATCCTCGATTCGACTCCATCACGTCTGCACATCCATAGACTTTGTACACAACCACTGAAGTGGCGCGGCGTCGAGATACTTCATTCTTTCCGAAATAAGTTACAGCAGTCTGATCTCTTGAATTATAGAACACTGGCAATACACAATGTGTGCCAAAATATGGCAGAAAGGACCCCATATCTGGCCATCACTTGTCACCCTGTGCACAAACTGTATTGAGCATGTTGAGACTAGTCTGAACATTTTTCTAAGTATTTTCTCAGTAAATACTTCAATATTTTCCCTGCTATATTTTACCTTTTAGGACATATATTATCACTTTCTGTTAGCCGTAAGTCGCTCGAGGGGAAAAACTAGTGATGGGCAGATATGGGAACTTTTCAAATAAGGCTTGCAATGTACACAAGATCAAGATACACCACTAAAAATCTGCCGAGCGGTGACAACGTGGCCACCCGGCCGGCATGAACCGTCCGTGCGCCGCGTAGCCTGGACACGTCGACACAACTCACCGGTAAACGAACACATCTCAAAACCACATAGAAAAAAATACGTAGTTTTAACTCACCGGAACATGACCTCGTCTTCCAGATTTTCCAGAGAAGAATTAAAATGGCCAGCAAATGGGACAGATCTCCTATAAGCCGAAAAACGTTCATTTTGCGGTTGTTTTTTCTAGACGAAACGCAGACCAACTACAACACGAAACCTCCGGAAAATGGCTGCAAAGTTGACGTGGCGGCGCGGCGCGGCAGCGTGAGGCGCATGAACTGGTAACCGTGAGGGTACGCTCCAAATAATGAGATTTGCTGTGCGGATACCAGTGATGTCATTAACTGAGCGCAATATGACCTATCGTTTTGGGACATGATTTTTTTGCGACTCGTAAAAATCACACAATTTCAGGCAGAAGTCGTCTCTGACCGGTCAAGCGACTTTCACCAATTTTTTTTTTACAGTGAAAAATATTTACTTAAATTAGAATATAATTATGTTATTTTAATAACCCCATCTCAGGAAGCGGGTTATTTTAGGGCCTTATAATAATTTGCAGAATAAAAAAAAAAACAGCCCCAAACCGTACCGCCCCCCTCCCCCACCCTCCACCCCCACTCCCCCGATAAAATGGGGAAAATATACAGTATCAACGCTAATTCAAGTTGCATAAACCATCATGGAGCTATAAAAGCTCCATGATTAAATCAACAGCACCCCGGCGGGGCAAGTTAATGGTTGTGGGCAGTGGCGTACCAAGGGTGCCCCCCCCCCCAAATATCAGTGCCCCCCCCCCCCTCCCACACACACACCCACACACCCACACACACACCCACACAGACTTGTTTCACATACGTAGTGTGGACTTTCCTTTCTTTTCGTGTAGTTAAGGAACACCAGTGGAAAAACTCATTTTTCTCAAACTGTGAAAACTCTTACAACCCATTTTTTTTTCTATGATTCCCTATAGTGTTTCTCTTCATTCTGCTACAAATAAACCTAACCAAAAATGCCTCTAAACCTGTTTTCCAGAAATGGGGAAACACTGTGTGGACGTGGGCAAGTCCACACAACGTCGGTGCTACCTACATTATGTGGACGTCTTTTGTTCGGAAGTCCACACTGCGTATGTAAGACAAGCTCACACACACACACACCCATGTCGTTTTTTGCTATGCTTCCGAGGATTGGCTTTGTGTTTTCCTTTGTTCCCTGATCTTAACCTTTCCCATAGACTTAGTGCACAAACCTGCGTTCGAGGACAGGCACCGTCGTTCGAGGATGAATGGCCCCTTTGTGCTCCTTTTGTTGTCTGTCCTCGAGCGTAATACAATACAGGAACACACACCCACACCCACACACCCATTCTATAATTTGTATCCTTATGGAGACATTTCTTTGTTCTCGTGTAGTAAAGTTTGTGCACACGAATTTGTATCCTTGTGGAGACACGCACACAATAGGGAACAAAACATTGTAAAGGTCTCCACAGGGAAATTTCTATTGATGAATAGGCCTCCACAAGGTTTTCACGAAAAAGATATATGGATTTTACTCAAAAACTAGGAATTTCCAAGGTGGGTTGATCCGTCGCAAATGGAAGAGTTTTAGAAAAGGGATATCAAGTTCAAATTTCAGCCAAGGAAACTAATTCTGGTTAAAATAAGAGCATTTTGAAACTTCACTTTCAAAATCGAAAAATCTGAAATTTCCCGCTTTTGAAGGAAGTGTCTTTCTTAAGGTATTTGTTTGATTTATTAAAAATGAAGAGAAAATCTAGATGACTATTTTTACTTGAACCGCATGGGTTTAAGAAATGTGAAAAAAATTGATAAGAAAAAGAGCGTCCTCTAGCGTCAAAAGAGGTTCATCCCCCCCCCCCCCCCATTGGTGCCTCTCATTACCATTGGTAACCTTAAAACCATTGGTTCCCCCACCCCCACTGAAAAATAATCCTGGCTAGGTGTGGGTAGTGTGGGCGCTGCCTGTGCTTGTGCATTGCTGCCACGCCCACCCCACCACACCCAACTTCGCACCCATAAACACAGAAGTGGTCATATCATATAGCTAGGAAACCATTAAACCATTGTTCATGACAGTTTTTGTTTTTTTCCAATGAACTTCGAATTTTCCTTTGACATCGCTTCGCATTATTTTCGATTGAATTTCATTACAAATGCGTGGAGCACTTGCTAAGAATAATTGTAATAGACCTTTAATTTTATGTGAATAGGTCATATCGAAAGTGAAGACAAAAAGGAATTGTTAAACTTTTGTTTACAAAACGATTTTAGCCGATAGGCCTATTAATGAGAAAATGAAACTAAAGGAACAAAAAAATGCATCTGCGACCGCCAGGCCGATACAGGTGCGGACAAAAGCGTTAATGGATTAAACATTAACTATTCAAATTGTACAATATCGAGCAATTTGACTATTTTATTATTTCCTATTTAATTATTCTTTCCCGTGAAACCAAGGCTTCTATATTACTTAGCAAAAGCCGCAGTACATAAACTGGAATTATGAAGATATCTAGAATTCTAGACGGAGTAACGTTCAGTTTCACAGGATGCGGGAAAAAATATAGTCTGTGAATTCTAGTCTATGCACAAACCTTGTATATGGATGTTTTTCATCATCCGTAACTAAAAACATTGTAAAAATCCCCTTTATCTTGAAGTGAAACATGTATGATAGAGCATTAAACAAATGAAGACAAATACTCTGACTTGCCACAAAAATAATCTGAATCGTCAGCCCTTTTCCAAATAAACTGAATTCTTTATTCCATTTGATTCAGAAAATGAGTTTAAATAACGAGCCAAGGTTTTTACATATTACAAACGTCAGGTATAATGTGCATGATAAAATGCTAAATGTGCTTCAACTTCGGATACAGATTTTATGATTATGGACTTTTTTTCTCAGACAAATCAACTGCCCTTGCTGTAAAATCCGTCGCCAAGATCTATCCCATTAAGTTGGCAACATTCTAAACATAACAGATTTAAATTAATCATACGTTATCGATATCGGAGATTAAATGAGAATTAATGTTTGATATCCATACACCATGACCATCAATCAAACACATACTGTATTTACAAAAAGGAGGCATATTTTTCTAATCAAAATTCAGAGGGGAAAAGGAAAAAAAAGACTACTACATTTACAGGGCAGCTTATTAACTACTGAAATCTCCTCTTGTGATGTATGATCATAGCTACAGTATTGATAATACTAGTATTGATAACACTATACAGGAACATTATCAGAAACCACATTGATGATGGTGAGACAAGTGTATGTAATGTTTAGCTCAAAATCAATTTTCAAGCAATTATGAAAGCAAACACAAACATTCTGTATACTTCCTGAACAACATTCATAGCATTTTCAATTATTTTACGTAGGAAAAAACACAAGTTGTTAATATGTCAAGAAGCGCGTAAGCAAGGCAAGAACAATACATTTTTTTAGCAAACAAACAGAAATGAAACATACTTTTGGTGTTACACAGAGATTAATTTTCACATTTAATGTTCAGTACAAAATATTCTTAGTAGTCTACACCATCATGCCATGCAGTAACTGCGCAAAAGAAGAAATCTACAGTCAGAAAAGAAATACAGGCACAGAAAATATTGAAAATGAGTTCGTCACAGCAGTTCTAAGGAAAGTTTTTTTCTTCAAACCCCGATTTCTACAATCTACATCTATACAGATTACCCTAAGTTGTAAATTAACAGCTACACGTTGATTTATTTTACAGAAATTGAAAATTGCTGATATTTGTTTTGTTAGCTTCGCATGTGGAAACTGTGTGATTTCCGACGCAGTGTACTTTGCAATTTATCTTTGAAAGCCTTCCCCTCGAAATAACTCTAATAAAAAAACCTCCAAAAAGACCCACCTACTCCAGAAGACTTGAAACACACTTTACAGTTAGTCAAAACTCATTCAATTAACTACATTTGTACCTAGAGAATGGTAGCAATATGTGTAAAAGTTACATGCAATAACATCATAGAGTGTTCTTTTATATAGAGATCTGGTGATATTACATAAGTATGTCACACCTACTGTACAAAAAAAAATGAGTGAGTCAGATGCAACAGTCAAAACTTTAGAATTCCATTACCCCTTTTTCTATCAAATTCCTTCAAACTCCACTAAAACAAAATGTGAGGATTGTGTAGGAGCAAACAAATACTGAACAGTTGACAATGAACCCTAACAATCAGAGCATTGGGTCTCATATCATGTGCTTAAAACTTTAAAAACAAGTTTGAGCAACTGCTTAGCCATGTGAAAATTAATCTTATTCTACCGTTTTCATTCTAAGCGAATGCAAAACCAAGAAAACATTGCTAACAATCAGAAAAGCGGGTCTTCAACCATTGCTTGGCACTCACAAACTTGAGACCGATTTTATGAGTTGTCGCTTTGCTGACTGGTAAGCTTTGTTCCGAGGCGATACCACTTCCATGCTAAGCGAACATAGTACCAATCCAAATGGTGCTAAACAAACAGCATCAGAAACTAAGCGGATACTGATTTATCTGTGATTACATGTATATATTCGGACTTGAACCTTGAACACCTTGAACAAAGACATTAACAATAAGGGGAACTGCAAACGTAGGGCTGGATAGCTCAGTTGGTAGAGCACCAAATAGGTAATCTGGAGGTCGCAAGTTCAAACTCCGCTCCAGTCAATGTCTTTGTTCAACTTTGAAAAAAAATGATTACATCTTAACCCTTCTGGAGTGAAAATGACAACAAAAAATGTGCTGTTGCTACAGAAAACGTGTCTCATAGTAGATCATTTAAAACAAAGTGCACACACACATCAGCAATGTGACCTCAATACATGTACACTGTGATTGTCAGGTCAAACGGCTCCCTCTGTTGTTCACAAATGGAGTCCACACACAAATGGGAAACATGTACAGCTGGAAACCAAACCAAAATCATAATTAGCTTGAATTCAATCAGAAAACAAACAAAATACAAGTTCCCAATATTATGAAAAACAAAACATTACCTGTCGATCACAACCGTAAAAATGTTTGATACACCAACAGTTTTCCTTTTTTTCTGGCCACGAACAAACACGGGAATTTGAATGAAACTTTCAGGTTATTTAGTGTAGTTTAACATGCCACATTGTTTTAATCATTCCTGCAGTGATTTTATCTGTTATTGATGACTGAACAAATAGAAATGTTTGTTTTCAATAATCTGACCAAATCAGAAACCGATTTGAGATTGGTCTTCATACTTACACTCGAGAAAAACATCCCAAAGTTTGCAAAAAAGAAAAACAATCTTTCCCCATGCCTCCCCCATCCAACAAAAACAAGTGCCAAGCCTTTTTTATTTCTTGGTTAAACTGACAAGAAAAATCTACAATTATACACAGTTCTGGATAATTCCATTCTCCCTTTCTAATTCTTCTATAAAAAAAACTTGCTTAAAACGAGGTATCATCAACAAATATTGTTTTTTCGTGAAGGCTTAATGTTTCTTTTTTTACATCAGAATTAACAACACTCTTAACTTTTGGACTACAAAAGAACACAAACATAAATACAGTAATATTTTCTACACAGAAGTTCCACGAATTTTGTTCTTACACAAAAGAACTTGGGTATTTTTGTGATGTTCTTCAGAGACCACAGCGTGTCCCTGTGTGTTTAATCTAAACTCAAACTACCTTCATTTTTGCTTCTAGAAAATGTGAGACCTGTACGTTCTACCTAAATTTCGATGTACCACAAAAGAGTTTGTAACACAGCCTAGAATTAAATTAAAATGGATTATCTACAGGCAATTTCTAAACACGTACGTTATTTCTGTAATTTCTTTGAAAGTAAAATTCCCTGCCCTGGTAAAAGCATCCAAAAACTTACAATATTCTAGAAAGTAGTCTGCACGCTTGCAAAAATCATCACTGCGATTTGTGTTTTTTGCTTTGATTTCCATAGCCAGAAACATGAAAATATAAAATGTGAATTTTGATGAGCATGTACAAAGCCATTCTTACAAAGCCAGGTTGGCGTAGCGGTACTTTCCTCGCCTTCCACCGCTGTGACCCGGGTTCGAATCCCGCCTGGGCCAATATGTGGATTGGGTTTTCAGTCCCTACCTGATTCCGTGGGTTTTCCCCAGAATATTCTTCTGGGCTTTTCTTCCCGCCTCTAAAACTGTAACTTTTTCTCATTGTCCACAGGTTTCTTCAGGCTTGCGAGCTACAGTGCCTAGGGCGCTTTTGAGGAATCCTTGGTTTCATTACCAGAAATGATTAATAATAATAATAACAATAATTCTTCTTTTCATTTTTGGGGGGATAATTTCCTTGTGAGCCAAACAGGGTAACAAAACAACACTAACTGTTTTGGAAAGGCAATTTCCAATGAGGTGAAAGTGGCATAAAAGCTATTACGGCAAATTCTCACGTCCAAGGGTCGGGTAAGCTACAGGGCTTCCATCTACACATGAAACAAGCTGCTGCTTTTAGTTGGATAACTAAGGAGAAAACTCCAAGATTTGAAACGTTTTCTGGACAGATTCGTCATGGACAGAGTCTTCTTTGAGATACCTGTGTGTGTATGTGTACCAGTCATGACCAAAAAGTGAAAAAACACAAACAAAAAATTGAGTATCTGAGGCTGAGTTTTCCGAAGGAACAGGACACAGAAGGACTTAGGATGGCTGTGGATGATGATGACGAGGCAACAAGAATCTCAAGTTGGCCTGAACTGTTCAGCTTGCGATCTAATTCTCTTGTTGTACTCCGCCTTGTTGCTCCTGAAAAGAAAGAGAAAACATACAATGAGAATGGAATCGGAGGGGCCGGTTCAAATTCGGCGCGAGTGAAAATGCGATCGCAAATTTGTGACGTCATGTCAAATTTTCGCGATGCAAATTCGCAAGAGTTGAACACATTTCAACTTGGGCAAATGTGGCTGTGAATGTTTTTCGTGACATCAAAATTGCTTCGCAGTCATATTTGTGAGAAGTACGAACTGGCCTGAAACAGAAACAAAATCTGGGGGACGTACATGTAGCATGCGTCCAGCTTACACTAGCATTAGCAAGAACGTTAGCAAAAACCCTGCAAACGAGTCAACTCCAAGATGAACAATGTCATCAAAACATTCTCAAAATGGAGAATGTTAAAATAACATCTCAACACAAAAATCATCATACCAATTTCTTTTTATACACAGGTATGTTTTGGTTTCCTTCACACAAGATTTTATTACGAAATTATGAACAACGGTGTTACCTCTCCCCAACCCCCTCCCCGCCAACCTTTCAAATTTGTCTGGCAAAGTTTCAGGATTTCTTTCCAGCATTATCCCCTCCCTTCATTGACGTTGATTTACGCCACTGCCAGTTCGGCTAGAGAAACCAGTAAGCTTTGCTAATGTCAGACTTACGTAAATATAGTGTAGGCCTCCGCCTGCGCTGGATCTTTGATGTTGGGATCGTCAAGTAATGCCTGTATCCCAGTAAGGATCTGAAAAACACCATACACACACACAAAGCATTAAAACACATATTTTGATTATCTACATTGATTAAAAAAATTACTTTTACAAAAATATATGTGACAAGTAGAAAATTAAAGAGTCATGTCTTATCACCCCGCCGAAGACGTAGCAATAACTATGTTTATTTTCTCTCTTCACCATTTTACAGACAATAAATCAGAGCCAAAAAAGCACCCCCAAAAAATAAATAAACAAATTTGATGTTGATTTCGAATGATCATCTGAAACCATGCTTCCATCCCATTTACCTGTCTAATTGTAACTGTTGGTCTCCAGTCTTTTTCCTCGTCCAGTATCGACAAGCAAACAGTGCCCGAAGGGTAGACGTTAGGGTGGAACAGTGGAGGTTCAAATTTACCTAAAACACAAGTACCAAGAGCGACCAAAAGAGTTTCAATGGAGTGATTGCTAGAATACAATCAATTACAGTGAACTTTTCCTGTTTTTATCTAGATTTAAAGATTAGAGTATATCATTTGCAGCTATCCAAAAAGTAACTGACAAAATTATTGTTAAAAGTATACTTTGTTTAAAGATAAAATGGCACTAAACACCCTGGCATGCTGTCATTTGGATGAAAACAATAAAAGAAGGTCATTTCCAAAGATGCGTCTAAAGACGCATTTTTCAAAATTTCCGATAGTAGTTCGTTTTTAATCTGGCAAAGACATGAATGGGTGCGCGGAAGTGTTGACACGACGCACATGCGCGCGCAGTTGCCAAAATTCAGAAACTTTTGAATTGAAATCGAGATCCTAGAATATTGTCTTCTCGGAATATGCATTATTCACAGAGCTAAAGCTTCATCAGGTTAGTTGTTAAGCACCCGTCTTTAGATTTTGAGCACTTTTATTGCTTCAAACGAAAAAAATATACTCTATCTTTAAACTTCTTTTACATGAGAAAGCAAACAGTCAGCAAATTTATCAAGGTAAGAGTACTTTGCAAGTTATGGCTGTGCAGAATATACTGCATATTCGAATATTCGATCACCAACAGAATATCAGAATATGGATTTATAGCTGAAAAATGCGAGTGGTTTTTCCGTTTGTCAAAGGCCACACTTTTGTTGAATGCCACTTTCGTGCTTGATTTGAGAGCTTCCATGAGGAATATTAGCTCAAATTTCTTCTTGAAAATCGGTAAAACATCAGCCATTCCACAATCTGTTTTTTATATTATTTTAACAAGCTCTTCGTCATTTTTTTTTTAACAAATCCAGATAGGTGACGAGTTTTAGGTTGGCACATGTTAACCTTTATCAGTGCATTTCGAAATTGAATATTCGCTCAAGTCCAAGTTGGGATAATATAACACTAAATTATTTGAACAGGCACAAAAATAATCACAACTTTCAGATTTCAGGCAAGAAAGCATTTATGTCTTACATTTTGGTGGTGATGAGGGGTAGTCATCCTTGAACATCATCCTCAAGGAATATACACCATTCTCCCAGGACGTCTACATATACAAAATTGTAACAACAACAAAATGCAAAATGTTTAATTATGGGTGAAATCACAGATTCCTAAGAAGTGGCAATAGCATTGTAGCTTGTAGTCAAGCTCATCACAAGACCATCACAAGTCCAGTCACAAGTAAATAACAAGTCAATAGCAAGTTAGGTCACAAGAAACTGGGGATGAACAATAACAAAGGAATGCCTTCGCCACAGTTCATTTGAATAGCTTGTGACTAGACTGAATGTCTTAAGGTGAACTTGGGGCTTGTGACTAGGCTGAATGTCTTAAGGTGAACTTGTAAGGACTTATCCATTAGATGGAATTTGCGCTGCGGTGATGTAAATTTAAAATTGGGTTTTGCCCTTCACCGACATGTTTTTTATATAAACACGGTATACTCTTTGTTGTCCGTATAAGATCCTATTGACTGTGAGAAAAAAATCACTCGGGTGGGACTCGAACCCACGACCTCCTGCTTACTAGTGCAGACGCCTCACCACTCGACCACCGAGCTTGCATCGAATGAATAATTTGGTGGCGGTACCCGCTCCTATATCCGTTTCGAACCAGCCAGTTGATACTGGCAAGCTCGGTGGTCGAGTGGTAAGACGTCTGCACAAGTAAGCAGGAGGTCATGGGTTCGAGTCCCATCCGAGTGAAATCTATAGAGAAAAGACGATTAAATGGTATACGCAAGATATTTTCCTCAAAAGTCAGTGTCCTTTCCTTCCAACTTTATAGAGAACCAAGGGTTTATTGAGGTTTATCAAATCAATCAGCCAAAACAAAAGAAATCTTGAACACCTCTTCTACCTCACCTCAAGATTGAAATTTATTGGGTAATAAATGGTTTGGTAAAGTGTTGGGTTTTTTAAATTTTAAAAAAAAACCAGAATAGAGAAACTTACCCCCTTTTTCCCCGGAATTGCTGACAGAAGAAAAGAAAAGAAATATTGCATTACTGTAACCTGATTCCATTTACTAGTTTCTTAAATGTGTCCTAAAATTAATGTTAAAAGACAATGAGAACAATGATATCACTCTTTTTGAGTTTTATATGTACACTGGGCATTGCCTGAATGTTCCCTCCATAAAGCAGCTGTTTACCTAAAAATTAAAAGCTGCGATTTTACTGGGAAATCAATTTTTAAAAACTTTCAGGTGCAGGGATATGAAATGTGTGTTAAATGTGAA
Source organism: Patiria miniata (assembly GCF_015706575.1). Taxonomy (NCBI): domain Eukaryota; kingdom Metazoa; phylum Echinodermata; class Asteroidea; order Valvatida; family Asterinidae; genus Patiria; species Patiria miniata. The sequence goes on along the minus strand of NW_024037069.1, from coordinate 38,382,730 downwards.
ACACAGAGCGTCACTGAAAAAAAAAGTTATCCACACTGAGTATTATCCACAGAATATTACTTCAAAGGATTTTGAAGTGTGGGTACTTACTATAAGGGCAAAAGTGGGGGGGGGGGGTGGAGGCAAACCTTGAAGGGTTTTCAGGTGCAGTGGACTAGGAGGGTCATCAAAAGAATACTCTTTTGGGAACAACTGGTTTCGTTTGTTTTTCAACTGACCATGCGCATCAAAGTTTGAAAACTGAGCCTTCAATTGGTACTCAGTAAACAAAACTGGCATTATGACATCCCCATCCCCAGTCACAAACTATGTCCCAAAACGGGACACATGGAGCAAAACAGCAAATGAGATAACACTCAAGGTAATGAATGCATTTTGATTTAGTTGGAAAGTTAACATATGTTTACATCAAAATGAACACCTCCCAGGAAAAAAAGATGTGCCTGTGCCTGCCAACTGAGCTGAACTAAGAAACTCACCACACTCCCAATTCATCAAATTCAGCGTCCCATCTGCATGCTTTGTAGGTTTAGCAACGAATCCCTTCAAAGAAATAGACAAAATATTAAGTTTACTGTACAGGGATATTCGCAAATGAAGAACTGATTTGACAGTAACTAACTAAAGGGTCTGTAAAATGAATTCCAAAAGAAGACACAATTATCTTAGACATGCGTGCCTGTTTTGTATGTAAATGGTGGAACATCCTCTTTGACTTTTTAATCAAGGCTTTAATTGTTCAGAACATCAGGGATTGGTCTACAAGTCTGAAAAACTGAGCCTTTTTCGAAGACAAAAACTGACACTTACAAACGGATGAGACTTTCTCCAGGCTTTTCTCTCCTGCGATAGTCGCGTCTGTGCAATGCCTGCCACCCCTCCTCCAATCCCGGCACCGATTCCTGACGGCATTAACGAACTACATGTACTGACACCGACAGGCATGGCCCCTCCCATCATTTGCCGTTGGCCGGAATTCTGTAAATTAGTTGCCTGCATCTTGCAGGTGATTTGTCTCCTGTGCGGTCTTCAACAGGTTCAGTCAATCTGAAAGGATGTCTGTGGGTTGTTTTTTTTTATTCGCTTGGAGCTTTGAACTTCTGCCCGGTGCGGTACCTGTAAAAAAAGGATTTTAATTTGTTTTTCAATGTAGCTTCTTTTCAGTGCACTGCAAATTGCAGTCAGGTTGAAGTCCTTAATCCTTTGGTGCATGACATTACTTTAGGGGTTGCTAGAGACCGCTCGGTGCACCGAAGACTTATTGGAATGATCCTGGACTCCTGTAAGTATCATAGTTAGGTATGAAACATTCTGATTGGTTGAGAAATGTATACTTATCAGTGGTCATACAAGTTTATAACTTGACGATAGGCCTACTCTGTTAAAATAATTGTAAATAATGTTGCAACCTGACGCCACTTTTTTCTTCATATATCATCTCAAATAAAGGTATTTCATAGCAAAAATGATAAAGACATCATCTGGGACTAAGAAACATTTCCAATTTTGTTAGGAAATCTTTAGAAAATTTTCTTGACTGTCCATAGACTTTGTACACAATTGCGGAAGCGGTGTCAGGTTGCAACATTTTCTCCAAATAATTTTTCAATTAGGTCATTTCAAACAAATAGAACTGCACATTTGAGGAAATGCATTAATAAACATGCACATGAAACAATGACCTTCGTGCACGAGTAATGATTTAAATGAAGAAACATTTTCCAATGGTTTTCTGGGGTTTTCCGGGTGTTTTTCTGGAGTTCTCCAGAGTTTTCTGGTGTCTAGGGTAATACGCCGCAGCCTACTCCCCTTTTTGTTGGGGGTGGGGGCAGCCAGAGTTTGATTCTTCAAGTTCAAGTTCAATAGTGGACGTTTACCATGTTTACTACATTCTTTGCCCCTCACTCTGCATGCTCTGCAGTGACAGGGATCACTTTTTTTTTTAATCTGCGGTGACACTGACAGTGACATATGACAACTTTATGGGGGCGAGTTTGTCATGAGAATGACGTACATGACGCACATCCGAATACAAACATGGGGCAAACAAAAATAAACTGTGATTTGCATGTTCACGATGTTGAACAAAATAACCGTAATTTTGTCATTTCTGATCTGCAATATTGAAATTAAGTAAGCCTAGCAGCAGTATGACCATATTCCAATGGCTTTTATTTCCACAAAAGGACTATTTTTCACATAAAAAGTGATAGAAACTCACAATTTTTATACTCACAATCCGCATCAACAGAGACCGAGTGAGGAACCAGCATCAAGTTTTTGTGTTTCGCTTTTGCACAATGACATACGTTAAAATACGTAAACGTAAAAACATTCGCAAATTTTTATCCCTGGTTTCCCGCAAATATATTTCAATATAATGCATTTGAAAGCGTGAACCATGTACTTTTGCGCTGGTCCCAATGCGATGTGCACCATCGAGAAACCCGCAAAATGTTTCGTTTTCCTAGAACTCGTGGTGGCGCTGTACAAGCTCACAAATCGCCCTTTACTCGATGGAGTTAAGTTTGTATTACGTCATCGATCATCCAAAACAAGATTTCGCAAGATGGCGTTGAACACAGCCCACAGTGACAGCATCCGCAACGGACTTGTGCTTTATAACGGAGAACGGTGAATATTCTGTCGAATATTTTGTCATTTTCTCGTGGTAGTGGAGATGCTGAAACTCCTTCTCTGTTTTTAAGTATTTATTATTTGATGTAAAATCGGGGATTAAACGATGTCGATGATGAACGAAGTCACTGAGTCATCTGACCAAATGACGTAGGCAAACCTACCCAACCAAAACAACAACATTGATCAAGGGGGCGGGTGTGTGGGGGGGGGGGGGAACTGGGCTTCCTCACACCGCTTTGGTGGTTGTGGGAACGTCCTCTAAAGTACTGGCCCACATTCATGATGTATACAATTTTCCGAGTATTTCATCCAAAATTGGAAAAGATTCTCGGAGCCAAATTCATTCACTGAAAGACCATTATCATTTTCAGGAAGTTAAAGTAAAGTTTGAATTATTTGTTTTGAAATAAATTTTGAGTTTACTGATCCGTTGGAGAAAAGTTATATCAACGTGATTTTTCAGTTAAACTTTCGTAAAGAATTCCATATTGGCCTGTATACGGACGTTACTTTTTTCAATATAATTTTGAAGTGCCAAAAAGTTACATCGTATATTGTTATTTTCTCTACTTTCACTCCTCAACTCTCACCTTCTCCTTCCCTCTTGTCTAATTATTAAAAATCAGTTTGTGTTATTTACTTAACGATCATCCCTTGGAAGTTAGACATGTTAGAATCAAACCCAGAGAGCTCTCAAGATGCTTAAACTGTCCTCATTAAACACACCAAATGTTGTAATCCACTCGATCCACGCGCTACGTTGTCGACATTGAGATCATTTGATATATTTAAGGTGTCCGTTGAAGTAAGACTAATGAATATTTAATAATTTAAATATTCATGACATATTCATGAGAAATTAAATATTCGTGAAGAGGAATCGCTATGTTATTGGCTAGTGCTCTGTCATGGTCATGGCAGACTTCCAGACTCTTTAACATGGGCAGGCTGCCTACACGATTGGCTCTCCAAACGATGTGTGCATCAAAAATGTACTCTAAAAACACAGTTTTTCATGAGATGTTTTAAGCTTTCCAAAGCCTAATGGATTTGTCTTCAATTATAACACAATTTTCTGACAATCACATAGTTGGATGTTAGAGAGATTGGAGATAATGGAATAAGAAAATTTGTCAACTTTTCAATTATTAGATTTTTTAATTATCTTAAATTATTCTTTGTTCCCTTGAGAATTTCCGGCATTGTTTAATCCACCCAAGGCAATAGAGAACCCTGATCAGATCTCTAGAGTCATTTTTAGTTCAAATGTTGACCATTTATGAGCTCTGAAATTCTGTTGAACCTTGCTGATATTTTTATTAACAGGATTTTGCAAGAACAGGACAAGGTAGACTTGAGCTTTGAAATCACCCCGAAACATGAGGCCTTCAAAGGGACAAAAGAAGGGACTGTTTTCCTCACAAACCAGAGAGTAAGTACAGAACAATTCTAAAATAGTGATAGTGAAAAACCGTGGATATCTTCTTCTTTTTTAATTGGTGGGAGGGGGGGTGGGGAGATGGGTGGTGTTTCTCACTTTCGTAATCAATTTCATTAGGAATCTTAGCGGCCACTGCATGACACATGAGAAAGGCACACTACAGTGTCAAGTACTTTTCTCAACACATTCAGATCCAGAATCAATATGATATTCATTTAGTTTTTTGTTTGTTTGTTTGTTTTGGTTTGTTTGTTTGGGGGGTTTTTTTTTGGGGGGGGGGAATTAGGGGCCGATTCAAAACGGGTCGATTTAGAGGGGTTTTACATGCACAGATGCATTAAACTTTGGCTCTGTGCATGTAAAATTTGCCTGTGCATGCAAATTTTTCTGTTTTTCAGCCCATTTTCAAGGACAAATCTCAGTTGTGCATGTAACTTTTGTTTTGTTAATCGACCCCTGATTCGAAATGGGGAGGGGTAGACCTTATTTGATTCTGGGGGTGCTCTTGTTCCCCTTCCGTGTCTTTCTGTTACTATTGTATGAGTCGGTTGAGGGAAAGAGGATGAATAGAGTATAACAGCAATAATAGAACAATCATCTGCTATCCTCGTCTGGTTTAATAATTAACAAAGTGAAGAATAAACTCAGCAACATTCGAGGAGGAGGTTGGGTGCCATGCCCCACCCCCTCCCCTTGCCCCCCTTGACCTTTTTTTCCTTCTTACAGGTGATTTTTCTCAGCAAATCCAAAGGCGGTGATCCCATGAAGTCCTTCTCAATGCCTTTCTACTACATGAAGAATGTGGACATCAAGCAGCCGCTGTTTGGAGCTAATGCCATAACTGGGGTCATCAAATCTCAGCCTGGAGGTAGGAAAAATGCATTCCTAGGCCAAGTTCCCGCAAGGACTATAGTTGACCAATGGTTAACCATAGTTCGACTAACGCTTGCCCTAACTCTGTCTAGTCGATGGTGGTTGACTACGCTAGTCGACTATTTGGAACCAACCTACTGGGGCTGGTTGCATCGTTGGTAACCAATAGCCACGCGCATTCATAACGCAAGCAGAGAGCCAGGATCCAGAAGTTTTGCGATGACATTTTGACCAGCGTTTGACTAGAGACGTTCGCACGTTGCTTTCAGTGCGCAGGCGTAAGGTACATCACAAATCAACCACTAGTCGACTAATGGTCCTTGCCCGAACTTGGCCCTTGTTTCTCTCGGGTTGACATGGCAAAACTTTTTAGATTTTATAGGTTTACAGCAACAGAAATAGAAATAAGAATACAAAAGTCTACATTTGGTTCTGAAATAATGATGAATACATAAGATATAAAAGATTTTTTTTAATTGTAACGTGTTTTAGTAACTGAACGAGACTTGAGATGGAAGAAATACTTCCTTGTGCCCCTGCTCACAAAACACCCCTTTCTTGATTTACACCCACCTTGCAGACACAAACACAATGAGTTGTGTACACCGGTCTGGGCAGAGGAGTTTGTTTCTGCATTCAATAGGGGATGTTGATCAATAGAGGACAATAGGGTCCACAATTCCAAGAGATCCCCAATTTCTGATCGTGTACAAAACATATGGGAGGTCTTCCAAAAAGTTAAAGTACAAACAAAAGAGGGACAATAGGGGGTCCCCGATTGCAGGCAAATACACACTTGTATGGGTGAGAGGGGGTAAGCGAGTTGCACACTATGAATTTCATTCTCTTAGCTATCCAAGACCCCAAAATAATGGAGTCCATTTTCTTCTCTTTTTTTGACAGGTGGATGGGAGACACATTCTAAAGCAGAATTCAAGATAGTTTTCAAGTCAGGTGGTGCCATTGAGTTGGGGCAGTTATTACTGAGAGTTGCTACACAAGGTATGTAATATCCCTAAACAGTGGTGACAGTTATGAAATGAAAACAGTTTCGATTTTTAAGTTAGAACATTCATTTGGAAATAAAAGCCCTTGCCATGCTGGTTCACAGGCACTTAAAGGGAAGATACAACATTTGCAAACATCAAAAAAAGAAATGATCAAATTATCACGAAATACCATACTGGATGGTTAGGGAATGACAGTCTAAAGCATCCTGTAAAGTTGTGGCTCCTGGTGTGCTGACATTTTCAAGAAAAACTGTATTTTTTCCAACGCTCCTAATTTTTCATATTTAGTTTGTCTGCATTTTCTTTGCAATTGACTACACACCTGTGGAGACTACAAGCCTGCTAGACTGATTCTCTGATCTTACAATTCCCCAAAGTCTATAAATTGCTCCATTTCATCTTAAGTGGGGTCAGGGAACCAGACTTCAAGAATATGATTGGTTTTCTTGGTTTTTCCAGCATCTACGAACCCAAAACTTGAAACAAGTCAGTGTAACAATATTTGCCATAACATACTAATCCTCCAAATCCATTTATTTCTGAAAATTGCAGCAAACGCAAATGTTGTACATTCCCTTTAATACAATTTAATACAAGTGTAAATACAATTTAATACAAATGTGTGTAAAATGTGTTAAAAAAGTGTAAGAATCATACTAGGAAGGTTCGTGCACCTAACTCACAAATGCACTGTTCTTTGCTCACTGAATCCAATTCTTCCTCTTTACACAGCACCCAAGGTCCAACCGCCCAGACCCGGTGAGCCACCCAAACCCCAGCCCAGTGCTGGGTACACCGCTGGCTACCCAGCACCCATGCCTGGCGCCCAGTACCCACCACCCATGATGGGTGGTTACGCCTACCCGGGGCAGACTGTGTACCCAGAGTACCCGCCAGGAGGTAAGGTATCAATTGGGAGTTTTTTGGGGGGGGTTTAAACCATGCTCTTCATTTTTTTACAACATAGCACATTAAAGATGTATAGTCTGCGCTCCTCAAAATATTATTTTCTAGTTTGGGCCTCTGAAACCTTTAAGTAGGCTTTTGTACACATACAGGTCTGCCCTGCTGATAGACTAGTTCCCAGTCTCTACATTAGTTGATCCTGATAGGGGGCAGGAACCAGTCTACCTTGTGAAAACTGGATTATTGTTGGGCCCGCAACAGTTTGTAATTTGTAAAATAGTTATTTCAAAATTAGACATTTTTTCATTCCATGTCTCATTAAAAAAGGGAATAACGTTTGTATCACTATAAAAAAAAAATTGCTTTTTGAAATCTTTGAGGAACAGTACAGTCAGTACACCTTTAAGATTTTTGTCATGTTTCTGATTTTGCTACATTCATGGACATTTTGTGTATTGTAGTACATATAAGAAAAAACTAACTTGGTAGTTTTGAACTGAAATTTTTTAATTAAAATATTGTACTTTTTATTGCAGCCCAACCATCGGATCAACCCCCTCCTTACTCTAGCGTTTATACGGACGCTAGCCCATCAGCCCCACCCCCTCCAGGTGAGTCAATAAAGTTGAGAGCAGCCGTTCAGTTTCTATAGTTTCCAGAGTGCAGGGGCTAACCAACATCGTTGACATGATTCTATTGTTGGACAGAATATAAGACAGTCGTACCCTGTGAAGAATGTTTGAACTATGTTATTCATGAATTTCCTGGTTAATCAGTGTTGCTTTTTTTTCTGGTTAAATTACACATTTATTGACATTTGTTATTGTTTAAAGCAACAAAATTGCTCAAATTCTTAATCGCAATGCACAACAACTTAAAGTTGTTGAAGTTTCAGCACAGTGTATACAATCTATTTTAAGAGAGCAAACTTTTGGGTCTCTGAACTGGAGTCCGTCGCTAATGCATGTAAAAAAAAAAGTGTGCCATCGGGCACATTTTTTTAAAAATACCTTCATCGATTGTTTTCCCTTCGATCAAAACCATTTCTGGCTGAATAATTTCACAGGGTACTTGGGACATCCCTATCTTCACTTTGAGCAAGATTTTTCGCAATAAATCTGTAGGTTACGTTTTCCGGGAAATTATCAGTGTTCCTTCCTGACTTTAAGCGCCGAGCATGCACTGATCACAACATGACCTTTGTAAAAAGGCCAAAACCTAAATCAATTGTATATATTATCTTTTGATATTGCTAACACAGGGTTGGCCTTTAACTTTTTTTTATTCACTAGCATGCCGGACTAGTTAACCAGACTCTTAACTAGTTCGCAGGCCTTTTCACTCATCCGCAATCATTTTTTTTTTTTTTTTTTTTTTATTAATTTATAAGCTAGCGATTTTGGCGCAATACTCGGTAGCGCAACGGCATGAAAAAAGCTACATGTACGTCAGTATCAGATTATTTTTTTCTCAGACCAGCTTAAACAATACAAAACGGCGGAAATCAGCGGCTACACTGAAAAGTTGCATACCTTATCTCATTAATTTTGACTCGCCAGGGCGTGCTACTAGAGAATGGTTTTGACTAGCCCGCCGCTGTTTTGACTCGCATTTGGCGAGCAGGCTACCGCTAAGGTCAAACCCAGGTTAACACTTCTATCACATGTTATGCATTGTACACTGAGGCACTGAGTTTTCTGCTTATTTGTTAATTTTGTTTATACACTGCAGGCCCAGCTTACTACAATCCGAACGATCCACACAACGTTTACATGACACAGACTGCACCTTCCACTATTCCGGTAAGTACCACACTACGATCGGACATATCACAAATTAAGAAATGTCATCCAGTGGATCAAAGATCACCTCTCTGATTTAGCCAAAGCCAAATGTCAAAAAGCCGCTGACAAAAAATATTGTTTGGTGCTAAGCAAAAATAATCTGAGAACCGATCATGGGCCTTAAACATTGCATGATGTTCTTGGCCCAATTTTTACGAAGTTGTTATAAACAAACTTATCAGCTAAGCATGAATCAGTTGCTAACCGGTTACAGGCCGTTTATGACAGTTTGCAACTTTGTCTGGTAACCTGAACGTGCTAAGCAAATTATTCTTGTTCTTGAAATCGGTGCTAGGAATAGACCTTGTGCGTTAGGGTGAGTCAGAGGGCGGTAGTTTTGTTTTGCTTGGATGGGCATGTGTTAAGCTTTTGTGCATTTATTGTTCCTAGATTAAACTAACAGAGAACCCGCTTTGTCCTTTGTTAATGTCTCACAAACTAACCATTTACTGTATTCAAGTTTGTGGGGTTTTTTTTCTCCAAATAAACCTCAAAGGGAAACTGACTGTTAGCATTATAATACGTTTCAATGTTGAACAAAGAATTTGACTGGAGCTGGGTTTGAACCTGTGACCTCCGGATTGTCGTTCCGGTGCTCTACCAACTGAGCTATCCAGCCCTATGTTGGTGGTTCTCTAATTTATCAATTTCTTTGTTCAAGGGGCGCTAGTCAGAAGCCATAAAACCGTATATGCCATGTAGCCAGGGATCGCGCCCAAAGTCACAATGCTAGCAACATTAGCAATGCTTTATCATTTTTTCCCCTACAGACTGCTCCGCCACCGGAGTATTCCGAGAAGCCTAAGAGTAAGACAGACTGAGTCTATCGTGAGCCGGATGATTCCTGGGTGAGCGTTCCTCCTAGTCTTGAATCAAAACTGGATTGGTATTTAACTCCCTTAACGCAGCCAAAGGTAAAGGTCACCATAAACGAGATGAATAAAATCCAGTCGTGGAAACTTTGCCAGCACTACCCAGGAAATTCCGAACTCATAGTTTTGTTGGTAGTGCTGCCAAAGTTCCCAAAGCTGGATTTGATTCATCATATTGATTGCAACTTTTACTGCTGCAGAATAAAAATTCTGAATACAGTCTTGGGCTAAGACTATCTTCTTCCATGCCTAGGGTAGATCCAACAAAATCTCTAATGGTGGATATGTCGCCCTCTTGTGAAACACACATCGGGGTGAACCATTTTTAGTGCTTTTACAAACTCTCTCTAAGTGTTACCATAATGAGGGCCAAATTTCATGGCACTGCTTTACTATAAACAAAGAATCCTTGCAAATTATAGCAGGAAAAAAATGGAGGGTTAGCAAGGAATGCTTGCTTGTGTGTATTCCCATTACTTGGGATTCTGTGCTTACAGAATTTCTGTGCAAGTGCTGTAAGCACAGAAAGATGATAATGAGTGCGGAATTCTGTGGTAAGCGGAACTGTGATATTGGGCCAAAATCATTTTCCCAACTCCTTGGGTACTTTTGATTGGAATTCTTCTGCTGTGTATGAAACTAATGAGGCAAAATTATCTCTGTTACTTGTTAATGACGGTTCAAGGAATGCTTGAATGCTAAAATCGTATTTTTGTTGGGAAATTACCAGGTGGAGTGCTAGTGCAGGGTGTTTATTGTAAAAGTTTACAAATATACAAACAATTTTATGACGTATTTTTGGTTTGGGAGAAGATGTAGTAGAGCAAAATGTAATTTCTGTGTAGAGTTGATGATTCATGTTGTATAAACTATTTTATGAAAAGAACGTTTTGAGGGTTTCATTTATTCGTCTTTAAGTTCGTGAAATTAACCACATAGTATGGATTATTACTACACAATCGAATTTGTTCCTTGAATCCAGTGCAAAGGGAATATTGAATAAACTTTAGTAGAAAATATGGACACTATCAGATGCCTTCCATGTGCTGAGAATTATCATAAAATGTTGCTATATGTTCTCAGCTGTTAATCGAGATATTCAATGTTTATCTTTACAAATCTATAGTAAGTTAGGAGATTTTTAAAAATTAATAATAATGTAATTTAAATTCGATTTCGAATTTTTTTTTCTTTTTTAATTTTTATTTGTTCTGAAAAAAAATGTGAAGAATTTTGAATTTCAGGCAATTTTTCGTGTTGGTTTGGGCAAGTTAGGTTTATCGGACTTTGTAGTGTTTATTTTTTTTCCCAGCTAATTCTTTGATTTTGGCATGATTGCTTTGGCACATTCATGCACAGGATAAAAGGGACAGTGGCCAATGCAAACAGAAGGTAAACATTTTACAAAGCTACCCCATATAAATATACGTGATGTGTTCCACAGGCAACAACCGAACATCATCCAAATCTTTGCTTTTTATATATCTTTGTGTTTTTCGTAATAATTAGAAATGTAATAATATATACTCTTCAAGAAATTGTAAATGCTATGTGTTGAATTTGATTTTAAAGTTTAATTAGCTGTATATTTATACTCAAGTGACATCTATAAAAGAAATAATAAATAACGTATCTTAGATTATAAGAAAAGGTATAAAGGACAGACTGGTCTTGTTGCACATGTCATTTTTTTTTAGTCCTGCAATTGCAAAATTTCAGTCTGTTGTTAAATTTAGCAAGTGTGGTGGCGCTATACAATTGTGTACACTGTCATTTTTTACTTTACATGTACATGTGTATACCCAAAATTTCCTTCAAAAATATCGGAGCCCACTTACAGTTGTAAGCGATAACAATTTGTAGTACCCTTTAAATAAATGAAAAACAAAAACAAGGCTAAGTACTATGAACAATTATCGTTTCCAAAGCTTCTACATCTGTATGTATTTGCTTTATGAGAGATACATCATGGGCATAATTGTTTTAATGAATTTAGGGTGTACTAAAATCCAGACGATACATGGGCTGTATATTTTTGTTTTGGTATGCTTTTGTTTTGGCCATATGCATGTCTTGGAGTTGAGCTAGCTGCCCCCCCCCCCCCCCCCCCCCCCCGTCCGCCCACCCTGGTTGACAGCCTGACAGGCTAGCTGCCGGGAGGGGGCGCCCCAGCTAGCAGACCGGCGGATTGGTAACTTCCGTATCTTTTCGGAGTTATATCACTTTCCGTTGTTTCCGTTTAAATCACAGCAAGATTACATTTCCACGCACCGTTTGTAATTGAGACATAACATATACCCTTTGAATAGCGACAGCCGCGGCTAGGGGTTAAGTACTGGAAATGACCCCACCGTTTTATTTGACGATTAACTTATGGATAGATATGAAAGAAATGCAAATTACGGATCCGGTTACGAGTGAAATTGAGAAAGTACCCTTTCACTCGTCCCCTCTTTATACATCTCCATACCTTGCTGATACGTCCACAATACACCATACCCTGACTTCGTGACTGATAGATTTCAGCGTGCGGCCCTCGCCCGCCGCCAGCCAATTTATTTCCAAATGACACTCCGACCTTAAGACGCTCCATTGTTGGAAATTTGTCCGAAATTGATTAAATTTATTCTCGGCGGATGCCCGTTCCCAGCCAGGGTTGATGGCCTGGTAATCATCTTACCTGGAACCACCTTTTCACCCCTTCCTGTAATTTCCCCCTTTATTCCCGGCTTGAAACACCCAATCTCTTCAATTTGCGAAATTACGATTCGCCAAGTAGGCCTAGATGCTTTCTCTTTTTATGAGATAATTGTAAAATCGTTTGTTTGTGTGTCATTTTTTTATATTTTGATGTAATTTTAATGTGAGGGCTTCTTCTGAAAGCAGGTTTTTTTTTACTGAAACGGACTACCCTCGTAAAAGATCACAATAACATTTATAAAGGGGGCTCATTACTGTGCACTGTAAACACGTTTGATCTTCTGAGATTGAGAGTGAACTGGAGGACGAAACTCACTGATGCAAGAGTGTTTTGAAGCGGTATTAACACCGTCCCAGACGAAATTTGTTGAAACTTCTCGAAGAGTTCAAAGCGTAGAAAAATACTTCAACCCCCCCCCCCCCTCATCCCATCACCAACAGCAAATTACAATCGCAAAATAGATTTGAAGCTGGTTAAAAATTGACTTGATGTCTCCTTATTTCTCAAATGGCAAGTTGGTAGTTTCACAGGTCTCTTTCATCCGGAGACAAAGTTATAAATCTTTCAGTTTTCAACAGATTTGCAAACAGACGAATTGTCTCGTTTCAACATCTGTATTTGCGCAGCGGGCAACTATGGAGGGCCGTGTCCGTCACGCACGCAGCTATTAAACGCTGTGTCAATAACAGAAAGAGTGCCGTGTTTTATAGTTCGTATAGCCGGACAATTTACTGGATATTGTTCTTCAAATTTGATTTGACAACTCCGTTATCTGCAGAGTGGGGTTGGTTATATTTTGAGCACGATAGATTTTATGGACGTTATTTAGAATGAATCGAAGAGCGGCTTGGTGTAACTGAAAAGTTGCAGATTACGTCTAAAATATACTCATCGTACTCCGTCCCTGCTGCAAATTCAATGTTGTTTTCGGATGGCGAGAGCTCAAACCATAGACATAAAGAACCTCAAACTTGATCCGAGTGAAGTAAAGGGCGCCCTCTATACATGTTCCACTCTATTCTGTAACGTCTCTTTCGCCGGATGCGAGATCATTACAAAATGGGGACACCAGAGACATTAATGGTAATGTGTATTAGCGGTAATGTTGAATGCTGACCTCATAACGAGTGTCACGGTGGGACACACTCACTCGTTATGAGGTTTTCAAGTCACGACCTTAATAATTTCCCTCGTGTTTTGCATCCGTTTTCGGCGGGAGTGTTCGGTTTGGCTACGGACCCTATGATCTAGTTATCTCCAAACAATAATTTGATTAAAAGAATAACAACAACCGGGTGAGATTGAATTCTGTACCGGATTCGATCGCCCTCGGGTAAAGCATTGGAATCAGATTGCCCAAATTGTGGTCAGTCTTATAGACTCTGTGCCGGGCCTTCATCAGAGACAGAATGCGGAGGTCGAATATAAACAGAAGCATGCTTTAAAATAGCGCAATTTATAAAGTTGCCCCTAAAGTATAGAGTCACTAGACAGGTGTAGGTGTGAAATTACGACACTATGAGATGCGGACTGGAAGGATGTATTACGCATGCCTTAGTGAACGTAATTACGACAGTGACAGGTCACGTGGGGTTAGAGTGCAAAAGAGACTAGATTTCATAGGAGTCCAAATTTCATACGACACCTATAGTCCTATTCTCTTTAAAAATAAAAAATAAAAAAAAGTATTTAAAAAGTCTTTCAAACAACTAGGTAGACTATTAAAGCAAAGTGTCTGAAATTTACTGAACCCTTTCTTGGAGTACAATTAAAACGTCAACAATTACAAAAGATAGTAATATTTATGGATTTGTCTTGGAACGACCATAATTGCGCCAGATATGTGACGAGTCACTGTATTTTGAAGGAAGTCATTTAAGGAAGTGATATAACTGGAGTCGAGTTGAGTCATTAATTCAAGAAGATCGAGTCGACTCAGTCGAGTCGAGTCACAGGGTGTGGTCGAGTCGAGTCACTGATATTTGAACACATCCAATAGGTTACAAAATGGAAGAAGAAACACAAGGCACCAGTTTAAAATGAAGATTCAAATACTTAAAATATGATGCATGGTACCCAACCGACAACCTCTGCTGAACGTTTCTACGAAAAATCTACGCAACAGTTCACCGTTAATAAATTGTACTATTTTGAGGGAAACAAAGCACAAAATGGCAAGTAATGGCTTTTAAGCAACACCGATGTTTATTGATAAAATAAAAGCGAAGGCAAGTGGTGAAAAGCACTGCAAGATACGGAAATATTGTAAACCAGTGAAAAGATTTTGTTTGTAGTCAAAAAGGCGCTCAGCACGTTTTTGCTTTGTAAGATTGTACATATAATTATTATGCGTTGAACCTGTCTTGTTTTCTATCAGTACACAATAATATTGTGCATTCGACAATTTTAGGAATTATAAGATGGAATTTTGCGTCGGGGTGATATAAATCAAATTAGGTTTTGCCCTTCACCGACGTTAAAACACTGTATACTCAGTATTTTTTCCAACTTTCACTCGGGAGGTAACACACTGAGTATACAGTGTTTTAACGTCGGTGAAGGGCAAAACTTAATGTTAGGAATGTTAGAATTTTAGGAAGTCTTTGGTTTAGGACACGTTTACCATTCTTTTATGGCTATTACGTTACATCTGTTTCGACTTATACAGGCCTACATAACACCTGTCTCGATTCAATATTATAATACAGACATGCATCTGTAATTTATGAGATTTTTGTACTTTGAATAAGCTTGACACCCACTTCCATTTGTGCTGCACCAGAAAGATACGCCTTAAAAATTGCGAAAGAATGGAGCTCTAACTCTTCAATGCTAGGTTTGCTTTAATCACAGCTTAGCCCTTCCCCTCCCCTGTGCAACCCTTCATTAAATAACAAAATACATGTAGAGACTTCGGGAAGGTTGTTCCAAAAAGCCAGACGAACTGGGCTCAGGATTTTATCTCTGGCCTTGGATTTGTATACCAAAATCGCTTTTAATTTCAAAATGGTGGTGTTTCGCTCCAGATGCATCATGGTCTGACCTTCAACCTTCAAGTAGCGAGATCGACATTACTTTTTAGCAGTGTGCCAAATCCGAGATGGTGGGCTAGAGAAATTACAGTCACGTGTTCACGACCAACCCAACCGGATCCCACTTCTGACACCAATATTTCGAGAATGTTACGCAATGACCTGTGCACCGTTCCATTCGAACTCGTTTACATTACATGTATGACTTGCATATAAGCGCCGCAAGCAAAACCACATTGAGTCAACTGTATTTACCAAGCAGTCACTTAAGCTTGAATCAACCGTCACTTAAACGCAAGCTTCCTCCCTCGACATCGTGCTCGGATTGTTTCTTTAATATCTGATGACTCGGAGAAAATGACGGCTTGTGTGTGTTTTTCCGGTGGCTTCATTTCGTCTCTTCCCCGTGATGCCCCAAGAGGGACGCTCCCGATATGTTACCTATAAGTGCGCCGTCTGTGACTTCATATATTATGGCCCCTGTCTTCGAGATAGGATTGTCTCCAGCGATTTCACCCTTCTGATGTTTTAAATTACTGGCAAGTCACGATTAAAATCCCTCAAAGCCGACGACTGCTACCTGCGGAGTCT
Organism: Patiria miniata; assembly: GCF_015706575.1. Lineage (NCBI taxonomy): Eukaryota > Metazoa > Echinodermata > Asteroidea > Valvatida > Asterinidae > Patiria > Patiria miniata. The sequence continues at coordinate 38,366,820 of NW_024037069.1, read as the reverse complement.
GTTTTGGTAAGGTCTGCACAGAGGGAATGGTTTGCGGTCCTTGAAGTGTGAAGTGTATCCGCGAACAACAGACAGTGACTCATCGTAATAACAGCTAGCTACAGGCTGAGTTCGATTGAGTTCAAGTTGAGAGAGGGAAAATGGCTAATAATCATTTTAAAGTATAGCCAAGAGGTGCAGCTGGTCCGTAGATAATGTATTTTCATCTGTATAAATTGACACTGTATTTTGGGCGGTGTGTTCACATCAAGTGGTAGATAGTACACACAGTCGCTGGCAATGCACCTAGATTTTTGCAAGTCGGCGAGACACTCTTTTTAGACGGTTTCATGCTCAGCAACATGTATAAATTTGCCCACGGGTGCCGCACTCCGAGTCTGAAGTACCATTTCCCCGTGTCGTTGAATGTCGACATCGATCATGGGGAAATATTCAACCCCCAGACGGATCTCGTCACGGCACTTAGGGGAGTGGGAGAAGTGAAGTAATCGGGAGGGGAAAGGGGACGAGTGTACGTGTGGGGGAGGAGAGGGGAGGCTGGCAGTGGCAGATGCAAATATCTGAACGATTGCCACTTCAGATCGATACCTCTTTCCTTTTGGAGAGATTGCGTTTTGACACAATTACGAGCGCTGTGATCACTTGGTGGGGCTTTTAACTTGCCGCGATCATTAAACACGACGGGCCGCGCCGCCGCTATGCAGTATAGGATACATACGCGCTTGTGTACAAATGCAGATCAGACGGCGACAGTGCAGGTGCGCAGGGAAGTTGCATTCAGATGCGGGTTTTCTTTTTTTGGTAAAGCGGTGCAGTATCGTTCAAAATACTCGTGCTGATGTAATGCGAAGACCTTTCGTGAAGTTCGTGACTTGTAGTTTGCCCGGCGACTGACGTGACAAGCGGAGATGCTCAAGGCGGTTTTTTAACACTTATTTTGTCATTTGCACATTTAAACTTTAAATGGATATTACGGCCTGGAATGCGCCCAAGTGGGATACGTACAAAACGCGTTTTAAACGAAATTATATTAATTGGAAAGAACAGATAAAAGTATGAAATAAACGTCCACACAACGTTCCTTTAAAAACTGGGCGAATTTGGGTTATTCTTGTGAGAACCATGCGAGAACGAACTTTCGGGGTCAACATTTTGACTCTCAAAAATCGAGCTGTTCAGTGCTTTTTATTGTGAATCCTGCCGCACAGTCTTTCGCATTCTGCGGACGTGCGAGAAACAACATTTGCGTATTGGTGTTGTGTGTATTATGTGACACTCACACAACCGTGTACAGTTCATTGAATAGACACGGCTTGAAATACGTATGCCGCGTTCGATGTAAACAACCAGGGGTTTGGGGTTTTTTTTCGTCTTTTCTCGGGAACGGTAAGCATTAAGTTGGTTTCCTTTCAACCAGACCTTTGAAATAGGATAAGTAAACAATCCAAAACTTTACGGAGATTTCAGGCCGTAATGCCCCTTTAAAGGGTTCGAGACTCCATCTGTTTATCTTATGACTTGTCATAATTGTTTAAACTTGACCTTCACATTGAATTCCAAGCAGTCCACATAACGCAGCCATATGCTTGTTAAAAAAAATTTCACTTGAAAATTATTCAAAATGAAGACACCACAAAGGGTCGATTGTTAAAATAGACAATACGCTGTCCCTTGATTTAAAAACTGATGGAGACAAAAGAGCCTCTGTTTCTGGCAAGTGCAGCCTTCGTATGTACCTTGGAAACAGGCTTATTTTAGTCAATAATGTTTTGCTGAGCGCCCACGGAGGTTGAAGCAGTGCCTTTTCACTTGTAGGTGTCCATGCAGCAGGCTTTTGCTCCTAGTTCATAATATAGGAGCGGGTAACATGCACATTATCCTCATTGAGCCGAGATATACTTGCATACAAGTTTGGTAATGAGTTGTGTACAAACAATTAAGGCTTTGAAAAATGGCTAGCAAATGCGAAGTGTTTTTTTTATTATTGGAAATCGCAGGCAGTTTCCTGATGATGCATTGTCGTCACTGGATGAGACAGGCGCGTTTCTTGGTACTCCCACCAGACGCAGTGTCATCGCCTTCCGCCTCGTCTTCGTATTCGTCGTCATTGTGATGATGCTCCTCACGCAAGACATTGGTCCTGACCTGCATCAGGTCACTGCGCAGACTGGGTCGTCGTGCGTTGGGCGAGATGATGCCACACGCGTCGCTGATGCGCCTGCGCAGGGACAGCCCCCTCGGGCTCGTCCCGCTGTTCAGGTTGGTCGAGGTGGCGCCCGTCGCCCGTTTGTGCATAGAGGGCGCCATCTCGCTGGGCAGGCGGGCATTCTCGAAAAGGGCGCGAAAAACGCCGTCAATGTTACAGTTGTCCAGGGCGGAGAGCTCGTGACACGTGACCCTCCGACCGGAAGAGAAAGCCCTCTTGACCTCGTCCAGTGTGACCTCCCGGTATTCGTTCCGGTCTGTCTTGTTTCCGGCGATCACCATGGGAACGGCCTTGGTCCCTTTCCGGCTTCTCTTGGTGTCGACGATCTGTTGTCGTAGGCGGCGCACTTCTTGGAAGGACTCCATGCTGTCAATGCTGTACACCAGCATGAAAAAGTCGCCTATAGTGAAGAGACAAAGAAAAAGCTTTATTACATTTCGTTGACACATTCTGCTTGGTTCGACCGGGTGAGTCATTGCCAGTGGGCATGACTGAAGCATTCGATCATTTTTTGGTAAGAATGTCTCTCAATTAAAGTTCCCCTTTCCCAAACGCCCAAACATCGCGTTATCACTGTTAGCAGCCAACTCACTGGTGCATATTGCATCCCGAACAGACTTCCACATGGCGTTGCGCCGAACATCTATTAGAAAAATTCACTTGTCGCTTCTTAATAGAGACTGCATTAATCTCTTTAATGAAAGCGCTGATGCTTCGGTTCAAATATCATACGCCGGAATCTCTTGTCACCGTCTGGAAACCAATGATGAAACATTGCACGCTGCATGTAAAAAGATGAGCAAAACCATCATTACCGTGGAAATTAAAAGTCCCCATGCATTTATTCCACTGGACTTTCTATCAAACTGGAGAACGGAAACAATTGGTCTTATTTGAGTACATTTGGGCCAGGGACAAAGCACCAGAGAGAACGCCGCGCCAGTCACATGTTAATTCAGTTGCTACGGTAATTTCCCGCCAGGTAACTATGTGGTATGAATACTGTCCGCTAACTGAGGCTTGTGTGTAAAGGTAATTACTCGGGCTGGTCACGGTGGCATGTTGTGTACACACAGTAAGCTTACATCGTGACTAACTGGAAGGGACATGCTATGTGATGCTGCGGAACGGGCCAATTTTAGGGAGCTGTTTAAACCACAGATATTTTGGTTAGCGCAGAAAGTATTTGCTTAAATGCAATGAATTGCCTATGACTGGTCAACCGTGGTGATTCATGCTTAACACACAAGTGCTGAGCAAAATTTTTAGCAAAGTCCCGTGACATTGGGCACTGGTACAAAACTATCGTCTTGAATCAAGTCTAGTCGATCCAATTTCCACACCTCCATTCACAGAGAAGTGCTTTTGAAGTATTACCATGTATTACACACGTATTCCCATATGCCCTGTCACGTCTACCTACGATAATAGTTGAACTCGGCGCGTACTGCTGGTCCGGGTGATATCAAAAGCATCCCGTTCGATCGGTTTAATAACGGAAAGCTCTCTGGCACAATCTATAGCGGCCTGTGCGAGAGATTAATCGGGATTCCCGGGTGGGTTTTGCGAGGATACGGCTAAAGGGGGAAGTTCCGGGATCAAATAAGAGACTATAACCAGGGGAAAGGCGATAAGAACAGTACACACATTGGAGTTCTTAATAGTACGCGAAGTGCGATGATTCCTGAGCGACATGGGCTAGATATTTTGTTTGAGAAGAACGCTGTGATTTTTTATTTATATGCACTTTTTGAACTTGTATACGCTTTATTCAGTCTCCAGGTTTCACAGTAGAATTAGGTATGAATTTATTAACTAACATCAGCTGGGGAAAGCAATTCCATTGGATGTAAATTGGCTATGGGATGCATGGAACAGACCCTGAAGGGCAAAATGTGGCCCATTTTAAAACGAATAACAAAAAAACAAAAACGAGTGCGAGTGCACAATAAGCTCTGGCCGTCTTGCATGAAAGTCTTGCATGAAATCTATCAAAACGATCCTTGCCAGAGCGACGCCCAAAATGTGACACCGATGGCACATTATGGAGAACCACACTTTAGATGTATATACCCAGATTTATAGCGATTTGTGATAAATACCACGTGACTATAACATTATTGCACATACTAGTTTGCCTGCATTTACAAACTTTTCTTAAACATCTTTCCGAGTTGTTATACACTATTTTTGTTAAATATTTAAATAATTTTGTTTGCTTTTTTTAAATTAAATTTTGGTAGTTATATATTTTGTTGGAAACTTATGGGGTTATTTGCGTCAATTTTCGGGGGAAAAGAAACGCGCATGCGCATCGATCGATCATTTGGTCAATAAGTCAATTATTTTTTGTCAATTTTCTAGAAAAGACAGACAGACAGACAGACAGACCGACCGACCGACCGACCGACCACCAAGTGACATGTAGACGCTCCTGCCAAAGCTTAAAAACCGCAGAAATATAGGTTTGCATATTGAAAAATTCAGTTTGGGAATCAGGCAACTTGGATGTTGTTCCGTTTGTGCATAGCTTAAGATTTAAAAACAAGTCCGAATTTCACAAGATATTTTTTTCCAGTTGGAGGATCGCAAGAGTACGAGAATACGGATGTCTTCGTATAACAATTAACATTTATTTACCAGACTATTCTTTGCCAGGATGCAAAAGTCTCCCGTTTCAAACTGCAGTTCATATGGCCAAAATTTTTCAAAATGGCGATGGGCTTCAGGACTATTTTTAGAGGTGATCATCTTCGGATGGACATTTCTCCTAAAAGTCATCATTTGACCCCCCCCCCCCCAAAAAAAAAAATTTGAAAAGAAAATGAAAGATGATGAAATAAGCTTTAAGTTGATGTGTGTCTCAAACACCTTGGAGAGTTGTGAGTATTTTTCCCGAATTTCTGAAGTTAGAGCATTTATCATTGGGGTCTATGGAAGTTTATTTACTTACAGGTTCTAGATACACGACCATCGCTCCCTCGGTCTGGCTTCCAGACGCACAATTAAAAAATTACAACACCGTCTGCAAATGGTGCCCGACTAAATTTAGTGCAAATTATATGGGAGCCCAGAGAGGCTGCATAAAACTTATACTCGATCGTAACCCTATCTAAAAGCACGTTAAAATTTTGCAGTAGTAGGATTCCAATCAAACCAGTGAGTTTGGCGGTTTTTGAGGCATCTTACATTGAAAAAAAAGCTTATTTTGCCGACGCGCATGGCTGCGGCGCGCGCAGACCAGGAACCGGAGACTTTTTTGGCCTTACGTGGGGGGATAGAAACTGCCCAGCTGTACCTGAAAATTTGATCTATTACGGTTCAATGTTCTTCCGCAAGGCCCGTTCTTAATACATTCACCCCACCATGCCAGTGCACCCAGATTTTCCCTATACGTTAACGAAGGCAAATTTCTCCCGGCCCTGGCACATTGATACAATTTCCTCGGCGATGGCAGATCGCAGCCTAAAAAGGCAAAACTAATTTGCACCTTGTGAATCTCGCGGGGGCAAAATTGCCGCCTGAACCACCACCGTCTCTGAATTCATTCAAAAGGGGGGTGTTTCGGGCTAGTACGCGGCGGCCCACGCAAGTAGCGGGACTGATGCGTTTTGTTACCGGGTGAAATCGATCAATTTGACGGTCATATCAGGCCTCGCTTCGCCTGGCGAAACTCCCCCAAGGGCAGTCTGCGACAAAATTATTTCTTTCCGTGTTTGCCAATTTCAAACACTAGTTTTGCTGTCTTCGAATACTTTTGGTATTTGTTAACTGGCTTTCTTTCAAGCACAGTTGAAGAAAAAACCTACTGCACCGGCTCGATTAATGCTGTAAAATCACACCTCCAAATTGTTTTTCTTTTTCTAATATTTTCCAAGATTTTCTTTAAATTTAATGATCTAATATGGACCTGACTCGTTATGTTAAAATAAAAAATAGACCCCTCTCTCAAGGAACATGAAAAACAAACAAACAAACAACCCAACTAAGCAAACGAACAAGCAAACATGCAACAGTCCAACGTACAACGTTACCTATACAACGAAACCCAACAACTAATAAAAAAAAACCAAATAAACAAAAACCATGCAACAAACAAAACTAGACTTGACTTGTCCAGCGCGATTCATGAGCCTTTAATTTAAATGTCACTGTAAATTAGTTTGCAGTTATGTTGCACTTTGAATGTGCATGATTAATAATAAATGTTCTTCCTTCTTTGTTAAACCATTATTATTTTTTATCAGTCTCGTACATGTACTTTGTTTGAACTTCCCTTTATTAACAGACCTGAAGCGTAGGCAGTGCATGTCTGGTGCAGCCTAATGATCAATCACATGCAACTCTTAATTAGTTGGGCACACGAAACAAAAAAATGCTGCGGCATAATGTCTTCGTGTCTGGGTTTACCGCCACGCATGTTCGTCATTACGAAGTACAATGACTCACCAATGGGTTTTCGAAACGTCGGCTTCATTTGTACTTAGCTTGAGGAGCACCCCCCCCCCCCCCGGACTTTGGGGACTTTTGCTCGATTTAATTCAAGTAAGTTTTGGTTCCGGAACACTAAATCTACTTCCTTGTGGCTGACTTCGCTGAGCTTTTTTATTGTTTGGAAAAAAAAACTTCAATATGAATTTAAAACCAATGACACTGAAGCCGAGTTAAAGACGGTACCGAGGTTTCAAAAACACACTTGTTCCGTGTGCACGGTGTGCCTTAAAGCCAAACAAACAAAAATACAACATAACGACATCACTTTTGGTACTGTTGCGTTGTCAAAAGACGGGTACTGCGCGCGTGCATGTTCTGATATTACTAAACAAACATGGGGTAGATGAGACAATCTTCAGCCGTCAAGAGCGCGTCCGGGCGGATCCAACCTCACAGGAAACCCCGGGATGAAGTCCTCCAAGCCGCGGGACATGAACGTTAACCGCGGGAAAATATTGCACTTATTTACCTTCCCGATGGGAGATATAGAAAACTGAGAAACCGCGGCGTGTCTCTATCGACTCTAGAAATTCCGTTCCATCGTTGCGTTTAAGTGACAGTAAGGATCGGTTGACAAAAGGTTCCGGCCATTGCGCATTCACGTTTCGAAGCCAATGGGCGCATATTATAACCTTTTTTTTCTCTTAAGAAAAAGAAATAGGCCTATCCTCAAAGTGTTTCCATCAGGAAAACTTGGCTCGTGTTCTCCGCCCTATCAGAGGGTGTAGCTGGTATAACCGTTAATCTCTCACAAAAGTTTGTGAAGGAAACGCTGGCGGCGCAAAGCATTGTGGGTATCAAACTACTGCACGTGGATTGTGGATCACGGGTCAAGGGTCAAACAAAATTTACCTAATGAGAGCTCACGAAATTAGAGGTCAACAGCGCCCTCTGGATAGAGAAATTTATATGACTCACTCGTAATTACGGGAAAAAGTACTGATCTCCAGGGTGACCCAAAAAAATGCAACCCTAAAACATTTGCCTTTCTAAAAAAAAAAAAGGATCAGTGGATTTTTATGTTTTGGGGATCAGATTAAAGCTATAATAGCATTTTGTTTCAAATACTGGAAAAAAAATCAAGAAAATGGTACTTTGGATTGCTGAGAAAATTCCAATTATGTAAAAGTTGTCATTTTTCATCCTGTACACAAGTACTTCAAACAGTGAAACATTTTACTGTAAGCCTACTATGCAATTATCCTTCATTTGTGACATTTCTTTAGTATTTTGACATATTTATGATGCTGAAAGGGTTTAAAATAGGACTAAAAAGGATGAGATACCTGTTCAGGTGGGAAATAAAAGGTATTTCCATCAAATTCATTATACTCTTGTCATTATTATGTGCCATGTTGTTTGTAAGGATTAGGAAATGCACAAAATAGGTACAGTGAAAATCCCTTACTGTGGTAATGTTTTGTGTACAGGATGAAAAAATGACTACTTTTACATAATTGGCATTTTCTCAGCAACCCAAATTGCTATTTGAAAGAAAAAGCTCTCAGCTTTAATCTGATACCAAAAACATAAAAATCCACCAATACCTTTTTTAAAGGCAAATGTTTTAGGGGTTGCATTTTAGGGGGGGTGTCACCCCGTAATGATCTGCTCAAGGGCCAGCCCCACTAGATCTAGAACCCATCGGCTGTAGGTACGGAAGGTAAATCTTCGCATTGTTATACATTCTCGTTCTCACGCAAGTAGAAGAAAGCAAACGTGTACAAACAAGGAGACCTGGAAACGACAATGCTGGATGTGAAAGGTCGTAAATGAAATTCGTTTTTACCCATCTCCAAGTGATTTTTCATGAGTTTTCCTGGAAGAATACCAAGAAAAAAATCCATCACGAGTGCTTCTCGGGGTGGTTACGGTTGGAAATCATTCTGCCCAAAATTACAGCAGGTGAAAGAGCAACTCAATGTAAAATACCCATAGGTGGGCCGTGCGAGGGTTCCGGAAGCTGAGCCGCGTGACCTTCTACTTTCAGGCCAATTACTCTATCGCAAGATGATCGATTGAAAACATTCCCCTCAAAATTAAGTAACCTTGAAGCAAAATTGTACTTGGTAGCCATACGGTAACCTGTATCATCTTTGAACACCCCCCCCCCCCCCAGCTTCAACTACGCGCGTCGTAAAGGCCCTATACGTCTTGAGCGCTTTCTGCGTGATCCGTCCGTTTGGCCTTCGACCAAATAAAAGCACGAACTACTTAAATCCCTCTGACTTGTCAGTCACTGAGAAGTGTTGGGCAAACACGGGAACAACTTCCCGCTTCGTGTTCAACAACTGTGTCTATACTGCCTGAAGGTCTCCGGTCAGGGTGAATTGAATTTGAGCTACAGCTTTGTTACTTCCATTTGCCGAACTGTCATTTGACAATTAATTGGAGGTTCACGGTGTAGGCCTATACAATGTGTAGTACATGTACATGTACATGTATTTTCTATATCTTTAGTCCACTAGCTCGCATTATGGAACATAAGGAAAACACATCACCGGGGTGATGATCACCCCAAATATCAGTTCATTTGCGAAAAAAAAATATAAACTTCTGCGTTTAATCTTTCATCTCACTGGTGTTACCAACCTTTCGTTACCAGTCATGCGACTAGGACGAATTTGCAAGGATGGCGTTTCAGAGAAATATGATATACGGAGGCAATAATGTATACAATCTACTTGGGTTTATGGAACTTAATACCTGGGTTCGTAGCCTGACAATGATGAGAAATGCAAGTTTATTTTGGTAAGACTATCCTCGACAAGACAGGTTTTCTCATTTTGTGGAAAGGATATGCAAGACAGCTACTCCGGTACATCCCACATCTAGGTTATAACTAGTGATGATGACATGGCCATCCCGTATTTCAAAACTGGTGTAGGGGTATATATGATATATTCATGCACATGTAACACACCCATGTTTACATTACATACCTATAGTGTGGACATTCCTTTGAAAAAAAAACATTTTACTCACACTGTGAAAACAAGTTCAACCAATTTTTTTTCCTATGATTCCCTTAAGTGTTTCTCTTCATTTTGCCACCGATAAACCTAACCCAAAAATGCCTCTAAACCTGTTTTCCAGAGAGGGGGAAACAGTGTGTGGACGTGGGTAAGTCCACACAACGTCGCTGCTACCTGGTTTATGTAAACCTCTTTTGTTTGGAAGTCCACACAGTGAATGTAATGCTTGTACATTATAAAGTGTTTTCTTACTCTAGTTTTATGTGTGCATAAAATAGATTAGCCTATTACAAAGTAGACAAGATTAGCCTTTAAAGGTCTGACTAAAAGTAACAAGAAAAGGCAAGTCTAGTAGAGCTGGTCCCAGAGTCCACACAAATTATCTTCAATTGATTCAGAGTGGCTATTCCCTGGTAGTCTTGTTATGCATGCATCGGTGTACACAATGGGCCATTCATTGATATTACGTGGTAATCCTGTACGAGAGCACTGCCCAGCTCACAAGTGACAGTGAGTCAGTCAGAGAGGTATAAAGATGACCTTTGGCTGGCCCTCTGGGACCAGCAAAACGTGTGTAAACTCTCGTAGTAACAATTGAGACTTAACAGAGTTAACAATGTTAAGTCATTGAAGTGCATGTTAAACATGCACTTCAATGATCTGGTACACGGTACCGTGTGGAGACATGTGTACAATAAGGAACAAAAGATTGTAAACGTCTCCACAGAGCAATTGCTTCAGGTGAATACGTCTCCACAAGGTTATCACGAAATAGATATATGGATTTTACTCAAAAACTAGTAATTTCCAAGGTGTGTTGATTGGTCGCAAATTAAAGTATTTTATGTAAGGGATATTAAGTCCGAATTTCAGCCCAGGAAATTATTTCTGGTTAAAATAGGAGCATTTTGAAAGTACACTTTCAAACTCGAAAACTTCAGTGCACGAGAACGAAGAAATGACTCAACAAGGATACAAATTCCATTATGTATGTGTTTGGTGTCCACACACGTCATCAATGGGTGCATGTAACATAAACGGCTTACAAAGAAGTAATACAAAGTGACAGGAACGGATTTCCTGAAACGGATTTGTTTCAGAATAAAAGAGGACCGCCTTACGGCAGGGACTAACCTTATTCCGCCAAACTCAATCAAAAGCTTGAAATATTGATCTTGATTCTTTGTGCACCGGCTACAGTGATAACGATGCAAACCATCGTAATTGATGAAAGAGAACATGAAACACGTACGAATCTTTTTTTTAGTATAGGAGGAGGGAGAGAGTATACATTTTTGTCGTTTAGAATTCTGTGTTGTATCTGCCTTGAGCTAGAAATTTAACTAGTGTGTGAAGAGAATTAAATTGGCGATAGTTTTAGGCAAATAGTGACCATAATATGCAGTTATGTCTGTCTACAGTGCGTCCCAAAATGCCCGCAATAATTTTTTTGGTGAGGCTCTAGCGTCGGCGCGGAACTTACACGTGACGCCGTTATTTTTACACCATTTTAAAGCTTGGAATCTTAACTTTATCCCTGGCGAGTATTGGTTTGATATTTAAAAGAGTTTTAAAATTATTCGTGTTGAAATAAAGGCATGTCGAAAACAAACATAACCGATTTCAAGGAAAATCGATGATGCGGTACATCAGATGCAAAAACAATTGATTTATATTGCAAACACATTGAACTTGAAACGAAGAACACTATTGTGAATTTATTAAAGGTGTAGTTTACTTGGATCCAAAAGAACAGGCAACAGAAAGTATAAAAAGGCAACGAGATCGTCACATCGTGAACACGATGAGGCATTTCCACATTAGGAAAAATGCGCGTGATTGATTTTTGAAACCGAATCAATACCTACTAGAGATAAAGTTAAGATTCCAAGCTTTAAAATGATATAAAAATAATGGCGGTACGTGTTTCCGCGGCGACGCTAGAGCCTCGCAAAACAATGTTGCGGGTATTTTGGGACGCGCTTAGTGTACAGAAAGTATTGTGCATATTGATTACAATTGTACTCCTGCGTGTATGCTAGCGTGTTTAAACCCCAGATGTAAGTTATACCCTCCAAAACAGAGCTGTATAGGATGAACATGAGCAGGGTGAACTACTGTAACAGTTCCCCAATAAATTTGCTCGAACACTGGCTATTTGACGATGGTTGGGCTAGGCTAGTCTACGCTGGTCACTATCTGAACAGCAGGGAGTCATGATCGAGGAGTTTCTATAATTATTAACCACATCGACTGTGCAGAGACATCCGCACGCACCAGCGAAACATCAGTCACGACTCAACCACTATACTAATGGTCTCTGACCGAGATTGCTCATAATTGACAAAACGTCATCAACAGAGAGACAGAGCAAGAATTATAGGTGGAAAGGCAAATGTGGGAAACACACACAAAACATGGATTTGAAGATGAGACTATAGAATAATTACCCGCAAATTGACATTAACCTGAAAAAAGGCGCCACGTGATGCATTCACTTCGGGCCAGTAATCTAGTCGGAAGTCACGAGCGTGTCGGAGATAAACGCAAAGCTTTGGCCTGCTTGTGTCCTTTTTTATCGGAATTAAATCACTGCCGTCGGCAGCGGCGCGAGACCGTTTTCTCACGCGGAAGCCATCGTAGCAGGTGTAATTAATCAAGTGGGAAAGGACACTTTGCCCGGGTGTTTTGACTGTAAACAGTTTTACTTCAATCTGCAGTTGCTGCACTTGGAAGGAGATTCGGTTGACGTTGATGAAGCAGTGAGCCCGCGCTATCAGCAATGTTTATAAATTTGCACCAGAAACGATGCTCATTTTGATTTCGATGATACAATGTTGAGGCAATATATTAGAATGCAAGAAATTATTATGAATACATTTTACAATTTATGAAGAGTGTAGGTATCAAATGAAGCCGTGAGCGACACGAAGATGAAGCACGATTAGATTACAGATAAACAATATTGTTATATCGTGTGCTTGGATAATGCCACGTCATATCCCACATCACAGCAGTCAAGAATTGTTAAATCTAATAGTGCGTTTTGGACAGTTGGTGCTCAGTTATTATGTCAGAGTGAATTGGTAAGCTGAAGCTCTAAAAGAACTCGTATACTGTAATTATAAAGTTGTACGAAGAAATGACTTGTGCTGGGGTTTGAACCTGCGACCTCTGGCATACCGTACAGGTGCTCTACCAACTGAGCTACATCCAGTCCTATGTAGTAATACGTATACTTAACTCTTATCATATATGTTACCGGTATTTCATTTTGTCAAGAGTGGAAACGTCATGATCGGTAAAACGGAGTTGGCCCAAATGTGAAAATCAAGAAATAGCAAACGTACAACGAAGAAGACACTTGAAGACTTTTGTTTTTAAATCCTAACCTTATGTAAAGTTAGCAGTGAAAGATCACAATCATGATTGGCGAAAACGTTCGCACTTTCACAAACAAGTTTCTACAATAAGACCACCAAATGTACAGCCTGCTCCTCAAGCCGGTAAGATGGATAGTAAGAGAGAGAGAGAAACTCATCTCTTGGTATTCAATACACAACCCAATCCGAATTTCCCAAGTAGGGGACAAAGCCACGGTCTACAGGGAGTAAGGAGAATTGATATTTTTGTCGCAGGCGAAACCTTTTTCCCTTGTATCATTAACATCCGGGAGGATCGGGATATCATTCAAAGAGCATTTCAGCTACAAATGTCCCGCCTGAGGTGTCCGAGTGTTAGCTTACACGCGTCCGCTCCCTGTACGCCGCTGTACATCACAGGCCGGCAAAATGGGCCTGACTGATGGGGGCTGGAAACTCCTCTTCCCCCGTGGGGGCTCAAACCGAGTCCCGCTCCTGCAAGTCTCCGTGGCCGTGATTACTTTTACTTTGTTCGCTAACATGTCTTCTTTTGGATTCGCCGGTCTAAATTGAGAGAACTTGTGAGGGAAAGTGACGAAGTGAAAGGAAAATCCCTCCCCGCATTACATCTTCCGTTACTAAAGAGCCTTGACTCTCCCATGAGAGACGGGGCAATATCAGAGCTCTGTTGGAATTGCCGTGGTTGAGAGTTTGAGCCAAAGGTCCCTAGGCGCTACTGTCACTACAGAGCACAAATCGAGGATTATATAGAGTTACATCGCGACCTTTTCCCGAAATTACTTTTATTCGACTGGACTTGGCTGTAATGAGACGTTTCTCATTTCCCTTTCCTTCCATTACTCGAGTGCGTTGATGGTTGAGGGTGAAAAAGGGAAAGGTTTTCAGCAACGCGTACGCCTCTCGCCGTATGTGGCATGGGTGGCTAGTGCGTAAAGTGCTCACTTCTCACCAATGTGGCCCGGGTTCGATTCCCTGCTCGGACAATGTGTGAGTAGAGTTGTGCGTTGGTTCTCTTGCTACGAGGGTTTTTCTCCGGATTCTCCGGTTTTCCTCCCTCCGCAAATCAAAAATCAACACGTTCGATCCCTGGCTGTGCTCCGTGGTCAGACATGGGTCGTATGGCGGCTGCCTCAGGCGCCTTGCCTTCGGCTCGACCACGTTGTAGCCGCGTCCTTCGTAATTCAGCTTCTCAGCTGCGAGTAAGAATGACTAGCACCCCCAAATTATTATTTTGTTTTATGTATAAGGATTGAGTGCTCGTCTAAAACAAACTACGAGTCCAAACACAAATGGAAGACCACTGACACTCCGTTGCTTGCTGAGCGATTGACGCGCGCAAGATTGCAGTCGGAAAGACCATCCGAATTTGTTTACTGTCATAACGACAGACCCATGGAGACCTTCCCTCCCCTCCAGTGGAACTCTGTACTTTCTCGTCATATACCTTTAGGGATTCGTCATACAGCAGGTAGGTCATAGAAAATGTGCAAGCGCTTTTAAAAGACTTCATTCGAGGTACTCCATCTCTTCCCTAACATTTTCTAGTCAATTTCTGTAAGTACTCCTTTGTGAACAATTTCAGAAGATGGGTTCAATAAAGGGTGCCATTGCACCGACCTATAGGAGGTAGGATGTATCCACCCAGTTTGCAAGCAAACCTATACGGGCCTGGCGTGAGACAGAACAAGCCATCTTCTTTTAATGTTCGAATGAAGCTTACCACCCACAGCAGGACAAGCAAATATCCTTGGATGGACATCGGGATGTATCTAGCTTCCTCTGTGGATAGACATAATGATCCGTAACCCTTTCCAGATGGTGGACCTTACTCAATGATGGTTAAAAAGTCAAAGTTTAATCAAAGGCTATAGGCTTACGCACGAGATACTGCAATCCATATTTTTTTTCTATATCTAATGAGAAAAACCCCTGCATTTTCATTTATTTTACTGAAACAAATATCCTTGAATGGACATTGAGATTGTCCTTGCTCTGTTGGTATACAGATTGACCCGTAACTGTTGCCATACCAAAGTTTGATTCGAGGCTGACGCACGCGGTCTTGCAATCCATATTTATTTTTATATTTAATGAGAAAGATATAAAACAGTGTCTTTTCCTCGTCGGTTCGACTGTTCAGACAACTGAACCCACGCGAACATAACGGACCGTAAGTAGCCGGCTTTAAGTCTGCAGTTAAATTTCTTTCCCCCCGATTTACACTCTACTGGGTTTTGCATTTACGGATTCACCGATGCTTATGTACTGCGCAGGTGGTGGTCGGCGATTCGGTTAACATTCTTCTAGTATCGATTCTTCCTGTCCTTTACTCATTCGAGTAAACAAGCCACATCTTAACGGAATGCAACATGAAACTGTTGATAAAAAAAAATCTGCTAGATTTCACAGAATATAAAATTCGAAGAATCTGACACACTATATCAACAAGGGTTGCGCACTTCGCATTTCATACCAAACATTCATCATGCATGTCTGAGCGACACTTTGGCAATGTCAGCGAATGAGAAGCTCTTACTCACATTTATTTTAAAACGGAAGAAAGTATTGCAAACAAAGTGTTTGAAAAAGTGAGCATAAGGGTACCTCCAACTTAGATCTCGAAATGTTGTGCTGGGTAAGAATAAGCACGCATGCCAAAATATCGTTTTCATGCACTGCTTGGTCGTGTCATCTACTGTTGATAGCTATTAAGCTTATGGCTATGATAGCTTTGGATTTGTCCAAAATAACCTTTGATGACTTGTACTTGTGGCTCATTTCGTTGGGATTGGCCACAATCTTGTAGCGGCTACGACAAAAGCTGAAAAACCATTTGAAGGACAGGGCTACATTTTGGCCACCCCTAGATTCCCCGTAGGTTACGCCTGCATGTTCCCACAAGACACGTACCAATTAAGACCCCAGACCATTTTGTAGATACCACTATCTTGAATTATAGTTGGTTGTTGCGTGAGGTTTGTGGTGACAGATTTTAACAAACGCATGATGTACAACATAGATGGGGGCGGGCTGACGAAAACATCTATTCATTTGCACACCAGTTTTCATCGATTGCTATAATGTTACCATTCAGCACTCCATACTCAAGAAACAATTAGTTTAAATTCAACATAGGTCTAGGAGCTAGATAAGCCAAAGGTGAAAAATTCCCGTCCGCACCCACCCGACTCGTGACAGAAACAATCAACGTTTGCTTCGGAGCGCACAACACAAGTGACCGCAAAATACCATCCAAGATGGCGGCATGCTTAGAACTGTGCACGACGTGCTTTGAAGTCTCCGCACCCTCGTCTCTATGGCGTCGAGCAGTACGCATCCACACGCTGCTCTCTCATTCTCCCACAGGATGTGAATGTTCAAAACTTTTGATCATAATTAGGTATTATAATAAGGTACGGAATAGTCTGGTTGCGGGATTGAATCAGAAACCAGGAATCAAGTTTCCTTCCCAGGGTCCCTGCTATTTTCTCGAGGCTGAATGAAGACCCTGAGAACAAGGTTGCTTTGGTTTCTCCTCCTTTGGTATAGCTCAATTATCATCACGGGCCAGACAGGGGTGCATGTATAAACGGATTAAGTGTGTGATTCGGCATTATACCGACTCAGGTAGACGGAACACATTAAGCTGAAACAACAAGCCACCGATGTAGGCCACGGACCGAAGGAAAACACGGGGAGAGTACGTAGACCCAACATGATGTTATTACAGTCCAGCCGACCCGAGCTGGTTTCCGTTTTCGTCAGGAGGGACAGCGAGTTAATGAGAATCTTCGGGTGTTTCGTAAGGGACCAGGGGCCATGTCATTTCGGTGTGTCAACTGTGCTGAAATGTTTGCACCTCTATTCGTAGACCCATGGGGGTATTATGCTTCAAAATCCGAGATGCATTAAAGACTAACTGCTCAAAGGTTTTTTCCCCGGTAATCTCGTAAACGAGACGAGGGGGATTGGCATCGAGATGCTGACAGAACGTCGTGTTGCCGAAATGCGAATTCATCCGTTCTTGACATACTGCAATTTAGACGACATTGGGCAATTCTTGTCGAAAAGAATTCGGATCCCTGAGCTCTATCAGCTGATAAATGGTCCGAGTTATGGAGATGGGATCAGCTCACTTAATGACTAAAACATAAAGATACAGAAGTGAACTAACACAATAAATAGTGGCGGATGGAGTGAGTGGTCAAAATGAGGTAAAGATAAAGATAAAAATCACATTACAATTCGAAATTTTGACGGCTATCGAACTCGACAATCGGCACTCCAAACATTTAGGCAGGACTGACTGATGTTTCAAACAATAGCTTTTTAAGCCTTGTAAGACGCCTATAAGCCAATGTAATTTTTGTTTACATGCACCCCGTATTCAAGCACATGGTATATGAGATATCAATAATATCAATCTGACAAAACTAGTGTGCTTACTTGTCCAACTTTCCCAACGAAGCAAAGGACTGTCTTTTCCTACATGGACACTTCTTCGAATGAAGTCATAAGGTTCACAGTCCGACCTGCCGAACCGTTTTGAAACTTATGAGGAGGGATGTGAGAAAGTATAGATGCACTGTATTATAAAACTTTGCTCTGTGTGCATGTTGTTTCGTTTAAAGCAGCAAAATTGCTCAAACTCTTCAGCCTGCCAAACAAATAACTTGTTGAAGTTTTATCTCAGTGGCTACACACATTTTGAGAAAACATATAATGCACAATTCATTGGGTCTCGTAAAACTGGATTTCGTCGCTATAAGTAAAAACAAAAGTATGCCTGCAGGCACACTTTTTTTCAACCTCCTTCGGTAATTGTTTTCTTCGAACGATACCGTCTCAGGCGGAATAATTTCACAGGGTATATCTGGTACCAGTCCTATCTTCACTTTGAACAAGGTTTTCTCATTAACTCGGTACGTACGTATCCAGGTCCTACGTGCCTTTACATGTTCAGCATGCTATGAGTGACCACGCTCTACCGACAGTTCTCCTACCTATAGTCTCGCCTACCCGGGTGATCGTATTACATGTACTACCAATTCTCATAAAAACCGAGAACTACCTCGCAGCGCCAAAAATTGAAATTGCTTGATCAAAAGATAAAAGCTGAGAGATAGAGTCAAAGTAGATTACTCTTTTTATGCAGCGAAATGGGAAGCGCGACTCGAATGGATATACAGTTACACGATATGCGGACGTGTGTATGGATCGGCACATGCAGTTTGGTGTGATAGGATTGGTGTATGAAGCGTAATCCTATACCGTGTGCAATTTCAATATGCATGTGCTGTGCTGTGAACCACAGGGGAAGAACCAGTTCACCAACGCACGTCTGCAAACGGGAAAAAAAACGAACAGTTTTAACAACTGGGGGCTTTTGCGGGCAACATCGATTCCTTGGAGTACAAGTTTGTAACACTCGCGCACCACAATAATTTGACGAGTCAAAGTGAAAAACGTCATTCTGTCTCTATACTTTCGATCAAGTATCCAGCTGGAAAAAAATGAACAAGTACGTCGGCTTAGGCGACTTTACCCAGAGATATAAATGTCTCTTTTAATTTAATTAAAGGGTAAATGTGGTTTTCTAGAGAGAAAAACTGTACACATATTTACACGATACCTACCATAAAATAGTATTATAAATCAATGCACACGTCACTCGATGAAGTGACGTTTACACATAACCAGCAGCCACGGGCAAGTTCGCGCAAGGACTATTGCTGACCAGTGGTTAACCATAGTTCGACTAAAGTTAGCCCGAACTCTGTCTAGTCGACGATGGTTAACTAAGCAAGTCGACTATTTGGAACCAGCCTTCTGCAGACGTGCGAGAAACAACATTTGTTTATTAGTGCTGTGTGTACTATGGGTCACTCACACAACGTGGACCGTACATGGAATGGACACCCCTGGAAATACGTATACGTATGCCCAACAAAAATGTCAACCGCGTCGCGTCCGATGTAAACAACGGTTGTTTCCGTATTTTGTCGGGAACGGTAAGACATTAGGTTAGTTGCCTTTCAACCACGCCTTTGAAATAGGATAAGAAAACAATCCAAAACATAACATTTTCGGGGATTTGAGGCCGTAATACCCCTTTAAGACAAAACACGGTCAGCTTGATACTATACAAATCGACAAGTATCCGGGGTCGGATGAACATCGATTGGACCTCCAGTTAGATTCCGGGTCAGTTGGTAAAACCGATTTGATTCTGCGCAGGTCAAGCATTCCACAATGAATATAGGTCACTTGATTTGTGTCAAATCAAATCCAGCCAGGCGTCAAAACAACGACACTCAAACTCGACTTGCACTTCCAGACGCTGTTCTAGATATTAAGCAAGACATGTAAAGATTTCTTTATATTGGTGACATCAATTGAGTTGGGCACGATCCTTGGGCTTATGAACTTGCCAAGTCAAATAGTGTCTAGAGTTAAGTTACAGATTTCTTGCCTTTTACCAAACTGGATCAAAATTTTCGACACAATTTTTTTTCTTCGGATCGAGTTTCAGACTAAACACCCGAGGTTGACTCCTGAGGGTAAAGTGCCAGTGCCCTGATTTCACCTGGATACGACGGGGTGGTGTAAGGCCTATCCGAAAAGGCTCCGAAGAAGAAGAAAAAAATCCTGACACTTCGCATTTTCACACAATCTTGTACATCTGACAATTCACACGGAAATAGGCTAATGGAGCTCATGTCTCGCGTAGAAAATGTCGAGTAAAAACAGAGAGAGAGAACGAGAAATAGATAACATACCTTAGAGCGGAAAAACCACTCAGTCGCCTCTGAGCTCTAAATCTTTAATACATTTCGTCACTTTGCGATTGCAGGGTGAAATCTCGGGGATATTCTGCCGTCAGTTTGTGTGTGATACCAGGAGACACCGGAGCACAAATCGCCCTCGGTCAAAGTACTCTAGGTGATCTCGGTGTTAGAAAATAGTGTGTGCTCATTTTCCCACCTGGTTTAAAGCTGTGCAAATCGTATTTGCAGCGTGCGGTCCAGTAGGATTATCAACAACAATGTGTTGATCTTAGAAACAAGTCCAAACTATCACAGCTTAAACAATGTTTACATGTGAGATCTATACCAAATCTTCATCAATTATTGTTGAGAAAAAAACATCATTTATTTTGTGCATGTGGATATGAGATACAAATGGTTTGCAAGGTGGACGTGGGGTTTGAGGTTGAATAACATCTCAAGAGAAAAAGAAAAATACAGACAACTTCGTAACAACTTTTAATAAAATGTTATCAAGACCTGAGAAGGTACCAATGCAAATTCTAGTAAGGATTTTGGCAACAATCAGGGAATTTTTTTTCTCATTCCTGTTTTTCAAATAGGTTCAATTCTTATTAACGTAGTATTGAATACATCACGATATTATCAAATATCATTATTTCTTTAGGATATTGACCGCATCTTCCATTTGCTCAAGTGCTCATCATGCCCCGACAAAATACTCTTCTGGGTCGCTTACAAAACACACCACACAGAAACGCATTTGCCGCCCAAAAAAATCGCAGCGTCCGAAAAAACTCAATCCTCTTTATAGTATATACCTTTGAGTGCCGTCTCCGTATCTTCTTTTTACCTGCGGGACAGGATTAAGATCTGTCTATAGATCCTCCCACATCCGGCTCGCAACTAAGACGTTAAAGAGGACGTCGCGAAGGGAAGGAAAGAGAAACACTTTCCCTGGTAGTGATCTGCCCTGGGGCGGTACACGATTGGATTCATGAGGGTCTATTTTGTGTGTCATACATTTGCAGTGTAACTAAATAATGGAATGGGAGAGAATCATTTGATGTCTTCACACATAATACACCGAGGACAAGCCTAAATCCGGTTTGCTCCATCAGCGAGGAGAAATTCGGTCAACTTGGTTAAGTGCACCGAGATATTTCGTTTCCCGTAAGGCATACCAAAATGCCAGGAAAAAAATCAACAGGCAAAAAATTCGTTTACATCAGTACTTATTTACACAGCGCATATTACATAAAAGCGTTAGAATAATACTGTAGTTTCTAGAAAAGAGAGCATGTTCCTGCATTAACAACAAATAAATGAAACCTGTTAAGAACCACAAATATAAATGAAACCTTTTACGAATCTCTGATCCGAGTCCAGCGAACTCGTCCTGTTTCTTTCTTTGAATTACATCACTAAACTAAATTAATCTATCTTTCTATGCAAAATCTCACGTACCTTTTTCTAATTATTCAGATAAATTTTGTAATAAGATTGTACTTTTCAACACTGCATTACTAAAAAAGAATCGATTCTTAGAAAGAGTCACTTTTTCTCTCAACATAACTCTTTCTTAATCAAATTCAAGAAAATTCAGGATACCTCTTCTACCGGCTCTGTACACCCAGCTAGATTGGTATAATTCCGTCAGGACAGAAAATAGTTAGGTTTAACTAAATCACGACTAAATTCTTTTAAAACAACATCAGAATACTGCTGATTTCTCTAGTCCTTTAAGCTTAAAGCTGACTGAAAACCTGTTCTATACGGAAAACACACGCCGACGTTTATTTGCGTCCGATTAGATTCGGTAATACTCCAGCCCTGACTAGAAATACAAGTATTTCGAATGTTGTTTAGTTGTTCCTAGCTATAGTTGACCTATAGATGACTTTTAATGATTGGCTATCTTCTCGTCAAATCTGACTTAATCTGACAACAGATTTTTCAAGATTGTACCTGCTATCATCAACCTGCTGTCTGAGGCACTACTGCTTGCGTAGGTCACAGACCTTGAGTTTATTGTAAATGCGATTACGCATTCACCCGCCATGCATCTACGCTTGGTTTCTCCCGTCACAGCCTGGCATCACGCGCGTATTTGAATCCTCAGACACTCCTCACGTGACTTGTATCGACTATCTCTTATTCACATGCACCAGGGGTGGACTTTTTTTCAGGGAAAAGATGAAGACAGCACCATCGATTTTGACTGGGGAGCCGGCGCCGGCACTCAATTTTCGATACGGACTCGCTCATGGTAATGTTACTAAAACGATTGATTGCTTCTTTTTTTTGGATAGGAAACATACGCTTTCCTTTGCCGTTGTCACGAAAGAGGAGTTACATTCAGGCTTTAGTTGGAATGTCACGAACAAGTGTCGCGATCGAAAGGAAACATCCTGCCGCCGGGCCAAGATACCTGTACCCTGACTTAAACAATTCCGCATCGTATTGGGCGTCTTAATTTTAAAAACATAAATGGTTAAAGTAAAGATTCAGGTTACTTGTCAAGACATATCATTCAGTTCAATCAGTGTAATAGAATTACATTTGACGCCGCCAATCTTACAATCAAACTCTTCTGTGATTCCTTTGTTTTCGTGTAGTTAAGAAAAACCTGTGAAAAAAATAATGTTCCCATTTACTCATACTTGAAAACTCTTTCAACCCAAATTCTTTTCTATGATTCCTTTTAGTGTTTCTCTTCACTTTGCCACGGATAAACCTAACCCCAAAATGCCTCTAAACCTGTTTTCTACAGAGGGGGAAACACTGTGTTGACGCGGGCAAGTCCACACAACGTCGCTTCGGAAGTCCACGCAGTGAATGTTAAGCTTGTACACGGTGTCACACGAAAACATATATTCTTGTTATCAATTTCACCAATCAAAGCTTCAAATTACACTGAGCAGTTGTCGTCGTTTTCATTATTTTTTAAAGAAAACTAATTACATTATCATCCCCACTGGAAAACGGCCGCTTTTGAATAACAGGTTTGTTACCTTAAGCGAAAGAGTAGTCTGCCACCGAAAATTTAATAATGATATCTTCTACTAAGTGCGTTTGCCGAGCACTCCAAAAGAATGCCAGATTGACACCATTGACCCCAATAGCCCCGTCACTCTAAACTCACACACGCATTGGATCTTCTCCGTCACTCGGTGACGGTGCCTTTCAAACGGCAACGAGTTTGGCTTTCTCATTACTCTTCCCATTAAGGACAATTTAATCATACACGGTCCATGATTCACACAAATCACTCATATAGTCGAGATGAACTGTGGTCAAGCCATCAAAATCTGCAAATGACACTTAGCAATAAAGTTAACTTTTTTTGTAGTTTTATACCAACTGTGGTAAACAGCATCAGTCACTGATGAATTTTACTCCTGTGCTATCACTTTTTTTCCTTTAATCAGCTCAATTGTACGTAGACTGAAATGGCAGGGTGGAGTATACATTACAAAGATAACTGGGTCAAGGATTTTTTTGAGCTATCAGAATCAAAATTTGTCTCTTCAATGGCAAAACAATTAGGCACGCATGACGGCGCACTTCAAAACAAAAATATTATAAAGTGGTGCAGTCGAGAACCCTTGGAATCTCGGTACTTCGGAATCGAGTGTTATACTCTATGGCTTCTGATGGCTTCGGGAGAACACTTGGAGTTGAAGTGGCGTCCATGAAAAATGCATACTCTAAAAATGCTGCAATGTAAATGCTAATGTATAGGGGACATTTTGTCGTTTTAAGCGTAGATATTTTCACATGATTTGCACGATATTCGCAAATTACTTAGTAATGCATTATGTGTCAGTTTGGTAACGAAATTCCGGAAGACCTTTATTGTACATTCAGAAGATTCGAAGATGAGTTTTGTGCTTGGTTTCAGAATGAGGCCCATGAGCTGAGTCCAAATAGGGGGGAAATATCAGATTGGAAGTAGGCTGAATACAGCCATAAAAACCCAATTTAACACGTTTTACATTGCACTCAGAAAAGGCGCCAAAGTACTACAGCAACTATATTTTAAGCTTCACTAACACTTTTCAAAATTTGCGCATAAGAACACGAGTAACGTGGTACGTGTATAAAACATTGCGCAGACGTAATATATCAACCAATTCAAACCAAGGTGAAAAGGAACATTTAGGCCTATGCAATGTAATAAATATATATTAATAATAATAATAATAACAATTTTACACAAACATTTTCACAGATCATGTTATTGATTTTTACAACAGTTTTGATTTTTAAATTACAGTTTTCAAGTGAATTTACCTTTTTGACAGAGGTGATTTGCAACACATGTTCTGCTAAAATACGTGGTTTGACGTTAAATGCACAGTAAAAGTGATGTTTTTATCAATAGTTTATTCCATTTAGCAAAACAGATCATTTCGATGTAGACCATTGTTGTTCCGGTGAATACAAATTCAGGTTGTTATGCAAAATAACAAAATCTCTTAATACAAAAAAAATTGCACTGCCTTTGAGAAAGGGCAGTATAAATGCAGACTTTTAATTTAAAAGGTAAATTTTATGGTAAATTCTCTTTCAATTAAAGAGAATGTACCATAAAAGTTACTGGATATTTTTCTACATTGTGAAACCCTTACTCAATTCAACAGAAAAAATTGCAAATGCTAAATACATATTTGTGTTGTAATAACAACTTACAGATAACAATCATTTAAAACTATGATATGAAAACAAACCACAACGTGTGATGCGAAATTTTAAAAAAAATTCTGGCGACGCTGCTGCCAGAGAAATTATGTAAAATTACAGAATTGGTTTTTACAGTGGTCTACATTGGATACAGGTGGGGCGTGCACAGCGCATCTATTTGGTGTCGTTGACACCGTAAATAAGGGTATACCTAGATGCAGACAGTGAAAATATCAAGTCTAGCAATAGCAGACGTTGACTCGCCACAATAGTGTTTTTTCTTCATTAAAATCAATAACCCCAAGGCGAGGCGATTCTTGAGGGGTGTTAATGAATGAAATTACTCAGCCACAGTCGGCGCGACGGTCCAGAAACACACAGGAATCAATATTTCATTGCGAGACTAATTTTTTTTTTACCGAGCGGGGAGGTCGTTGTATATGACACTGTTTCCGTTAACTCAAAAATTATACCACAATATTTGCCTCTCGGAAATGAACGATATGCGATGCTGGATGAAACAGACGAAGTGTAACAAACGGAATCGGACCGAATCTAATATCTAGGGAAGGCGGTTGATTTGATATAGATATAATTTGGAAGAACATGTCTTTTCTACCTTAGAAAAATTATGTCATGTAAATTTGAACGTTTTTCATCAAATAAAATGTCATAGTCTCTTAATTTTGATAATTGGTATGGGCCTGAATGTAAGCTGTCCTGGCAGGTGTATCATACAACAATGTATATTATGATCACTTGATGTTATATCAGGGAAGCGTCATGAAAACGCAGAGTTATTGGAAGCGCCTTAAAGTTGACAATCATCGCGTGCTTCGTGGGCACAGATAGCTTGAGGCCTGGCGTCATCCTGCGCACATCAAACAATAAATGTATTAGTGTCAATGCCAATCGACCCATACTGCGCAAGGACGTCATGCTCTGCACGCTTCGTCAAATGTTCACCACGCATGAATGAGTCCGTTTTCAATTTAATATCAAAGCTGATGTATCACCGCATCGACTTCGGCCTGGCAATTATGAGGAGGGTAGTTTACAACGTGTAGTTCATGTCAAAGGAGTCCGCTGGGCTGGGGCCGACGGCGTTAATGGATAGTGTTTTTGACCTGGAAATTATTTTCTTTGCAATTCGATTTACTGTTTCAATTTTCCCGAGTCTTATTGAAACTCCGACCCCATCGTGTGGTTCGTAATTTGATTATCGGTTTTGCTTCGCACCAGATTTCTGAAAGTGTCTTGTCCATTAGCAAAGTAGACATTGTATTTAAGTAGTCCATCAGTACCATTGTAATAGTCAGTGGTCACTGCAGTTTAATGGTCATTGGTAAAACTATGCATTCATAGCTACTTATATAAAACACGAGCAATTAGAAGATATGGCATTTCTAGAAGACGTTTTGCAAGTATATTAACACTGTTAACAGCGCATGAAAATGTACACAAAGAAGTGTTAGCAGTTAGAATTTCAAAACTACAGTTTAGAACGTAAATTTAGGCTTTAGAGTTCATATATTTATAAAACAAAAGGAGGGAATTCGCGACGCTCAACTAGTGAAATCAGTCCAATAAGAGAGAAATATAGCAGTTCCGCCTCCTTCCGGCTTCAATTTTGCCCGGGGTTCTCCGCCACCTGCCCGTGTAATAAAACGCCATGTGCACGCTGGCCAAGTTGACATTAGTCACGCACGCCCGACGAACCTTGGAAACAATCTTGGGCAAATCTTAGGGAAGACAGCGGCGCAAAGACGTCCTCCGCAGGCAATGGGGCGTGAGGAACCGAGCATCCTCGACCCTCCAAGTCGTGACATCCACGTCAATAGACCCCATCTGTTTCTCTCTTCCCATGGATCCATCAGGTCCCCGACTCTCATTATCAACAGTATGCGGTATTTTATTATAGGATTTAACTTCCAAGGTAGCCTGGAGGACGGACTCGTACTACTCACACACAACAAACTGCTGTAGGTATTTTTTGATATGGGACATCCGATATTACAAGGTGTTCGTCAGTTCACGCGCCGGTGACTCCCGAGTGAGGTACCGGGGGTTTGGAGCGATATTGCCCGCTGATATTGCCACGTTGACACGCTGATGACAGCCCGTCCAATCCCTAATTTAGTCCTTCGGTAGCATTGCAAGGACTCTTTGTGCAAATATGATTTAAGAGTGTCTAGCACGCGAAAGTTCAACCTCGGCTTCAAATTATCCAATGCTTTTCCCTTCTTTAATAGAAGGCTGATCAATTGAGTTTTGTTGAATGGCTGTGCGCACGCGCAGCCCATTAAGAAAACTCTTATACACCATTAAAGTAAGTTTGGTAAAAAAATTATAATAATTGGCAAACAGTTGCACAGCCATTTATTTTACATCCACAGTTCAGTCAACAGTTTCACAACAATACTTTTATTACAATTTAATTAAAGCTTATTCGCGATTGCGTTGGTGCTGGGCGCACTTTGATAACCGATTGAAAATGGATTTCATAATTAGATTTCATAATGGATATTAATTTCTTACTTGTGATACATTCGTTTTATTTAGTTTCACATTTTGCCGGCTTTAATGGGTTCAAAACTGGTTAATACGTGCATATGAATCATTTATATACCCTTGCTGGGATGAAACACGATAGTTGTTAGTGAGAAAAGTACGCGACCTCCATCCAAGTCGTTATTCTGCGGTATGTTTAATTTCCAGTTGGCGCCAATGCAAATAAACGCGCGAAATGGGATGGCGGGATGTTTTTTTTTTTTAATGATGTAACACTTTGAAACAACATGAGCGGAAAGTCACACACTGTAGAACGTAATCAATAGCAGGTGATGTGTGTGATGTTTTCATTGTTAATTAACGACAGCAGCATCGGGTACGTAATTATTATGAATGACTTCAGGCCGCAACACTCTGTGGTAAATGTTACGCGGTGTTCCTTCACAGTTTCGTATCCCCCAATGTTTGATTACATACGGGAATGGTTCTATCTTACCCGAATGGATACCCTGCGATTTTTTTCATAACCTAACGCTCGTTTTAAACTACGATTTGGACAATACTCGTGATTTCAAATAATGGTTTGCATTTTGTGAGATATTGGCTTTTTCACGATTAGGCCTAATGGTTCGATTATATAGGCTGTATACCATAGTGGCAAGAGGCATGCTACTTGAGTGGGTTCTTATACATGTATAATACTGGCGAGTCGTGTTGTAGCACTCGTATACTCGCTCTTACACTCGAGTACACTTTTGGGTACTCGTACTCGTAGTACTTGTACTCATACTCTCAAGAACAAAATACCCGCACTCGTACTCGTACTCATGACAAAGTACTCGTACTCTTGCAAATGTTCTCCTGCAAGAATTATTTCTAAGAGATACATGCAGAAAAGAACCGGTTTTTCTACGGGTTGCAATTGAAGGCTTCTGTATTTGTTTCATGCTTAGTTTGATGGCAAAAAGCCCTTGAAAGCACGTGACACATTAAAATTTGCTCCTACTTGTACAAAGTACTCGTTCTTGTGCTCGTACTCGTAGTCGAGTACATTTTTTGGTACACGTCTGGTATTTGTACCCATGGACAAACATTGCCTTGTACTCGTACTCGCATGGCATCGTCCGGCATGGCACAGTACCAGTGTTGTAGTCGAGTACTTTTTTCCGAGTACGAGTACTGCCGAGCACTTAGGTTGCCGAGTACGAGTACGAGTGCCTCCGAGTACAAGAACGGTATCATCTCCGAGTACGAGTACTTGTCCTTCCGAGTACGAGTACGAGTACGAGTATATATTCCGAGTACGAGTACGAAAACGAGTTCTTCTATTTCC
Source organism: Patiria miniata (assembly GCF_015706575.1). Lineage (NCBI taxonomy): Eukaryota > Metazoa > Echinodermata > Asteroidea > Valvatida > Asterinidae > Patiria > Patiria miniata. Next base: position 38,338,465 of record NW_024037069.1, on the reverse strand, counting down.
GAATACGGCCATACGGCAAATGGTTCATTGTGCGTAATTGGCCCAGGCCCAGTCAGACCGATATACAGACCCACTCACGGCTAGCTGTTAAATGTGTTTGTCCGGACTTGCATAGAGGAAAATCAGGAAATCTTGATTTCTCCACAAGCCAATCAACCATTTCAAACTGAAGGTATAGATAAAATAAGGCCATGGCAAGTGAAGCTATAACATTTTTCCCCCGAGTACTGCTATTCGAGTACGAGTACTTTAATGATCGAGTACAATTTCGACATGTCGAGTACGAGTTCTTTGCTGCCCGAGTACGAGTACCGTCTGCCCGAGTACGAGTACCGTCATTTCGAGTACGAGTACTTTGACATTGGAGTACGAGTACGAGTACAAGTACTCAAAAAAAAGTACTCGAGTAGTACTCGAGTACGAGTACCGAGTACGAGTACACCAACACTGCAAATTACTCGTACTCATACTCGTACTCATATACTCGACTCATGGTAAAGTACTCGTACTCATGGAAATGTACTCGACTACAACACTGCTCCAAAGAGTCATTGTTCTGTATTATAGCCTCATTGGATCGACAATGAAATTCATGAACAGAAAAGTGGTTCAGAAAGTCAGTTATTCCTACTCATAGGTACAGCCTACTTCCTCTGATCTCATTAACTGCTAAACATAACATACATACAGATATAGTTACACTTAGTAAATGTAGGGCCTATAGCCAAATCCTGATGATGTTGCTCTGATCATTTAACTGCAGTTAATAATGAACATGTAAATTAACACCATCCATGAAGAAAAGGTATTACAATGTACAGCTATAATTTCATGCCATGACCATGCCATGACCAGGTACTGTCAATTCTTAATTAAACTGTCGAACATCGCCGATCGGGTATGAAGATTCAAGGAGCTCGCAGTACGTCATGGTACTCCTTGAGGAATACAATTGAAATACCCTTACTGAGCAAAGTCAATTAAAGTACAGGAGGTTTATGGTGCTCTTGGTTAATTAACTAATGTTGTTTTTGTTTCATGTCTTATTGATAAGAAATCAAAACGTCTGTATATTGCTCTATACAATTCCGTCAAAAGTAAAGGTAAATTTAGAGGAGCATTTCGTTTTGATCAAGAAAAATGTCAGTGCAAGAATCGACTCTTCAGGTCAATAGTAGGTCCCATGCAATGCATTTTTTTAATGCAATCCTTTGAAATGCACCTTTGTTCTTTGCCATTCAATTTTCGTTTTGCCATTTTCAAGGGTATTTTTTGTATTTTTTTTATTGTTATGCTAATGCAAAGTTCCATATTCATTAGCAAAAGTGTAATGTCATTTCAGGCAGAAATCTCCATGTTACAGCTATTTCAGTATCAAAAGATGCCAGAATTTTGGATATTTCGCTGTCGTAAAATTTTCCTTTCTTTAGTGATTCGTTGTTGTGTCAGTACAAGGCAGTAAGCTAATGAGGAATTTTTTTCATAAATATTTTCAATGTGCAAATTCTTGAGTTTACAATTTGAACAGAAAATCCCTAAACCTAAGTGTCTTCCTGAAATGACATCACAGCATTAGCGCCCTCAGTTGTCCGCAAAAGCATGGACAATTTTTAATGTTTAAAGAAGTGCACTTTTCCATAAAATTTACCAAAAAGGGATGTCAAATATTTTCCGTGCATTTAAGGGAGTAGAAAGTTGCGCAGAATATGTTCCTCACAAAAATTCACTTCACAGACCCTTTCAGTTTCGCCATTTATTATTTCTATTATCCATCATTGAGGAGGGGCTCGATGTTGTGTAAATATACCCAAGCTAATTATGTTTACTGTGCATTCCTAGGTCAAACGTATATGACAAATACTCCCAACCCTATAGTTATTCCCTATACAATATCAAACCAGGCTATGTCTATAGACACTGCGTGGTGTGTAGCGTGTATTTTATTATAAAGGAGAATCGACTCCCTTTGCAGCAATCGATTCCAAAATAACGGTACTGTGCAGTGGCACCTACCGTTTTCAATGTTACAACTCCACAGACATTTATATGTCAAAATTATGAAACACGTTCCAATGGTATCGATTGGACTCCGGAGCGTGCGGCCACCAACCATTTAACGTTCCGGCTTTTAATAATTTGTAAGCACGCGACGGAAGACCGATATTTATTGAATTGTGTGGGGTTTTTTCTGGTTGTAAATTAATGTACATGTACAATGATTGTGCGAAAGGAGCGGGTGGTTTTGGTGGGCATTTAAGAAATTGGCAAGAAGTGAGACGGAATCTGTCGTGTTACAATTTGACACTTAAATGGAAAGTGACACTCGACACTAGTGTGGAATAAAAATCAAATCATGTCTGGCAATTTGAGAATGACTGCCCATCATGCGGAAGGAATTACGGTTTGTGAAACATTCGGTAAATGAGGAAATTATCTGTCATGTTAGGCTAAAGCTTGACATGAAAGTTGAAGTCTGGCACTGACAATGAGATTTTTTCGCATTTTAAAGGAAACATGCAGTGGAAATTCAGCTCATCTTGTTTTCATGCACACTACTATGTGTTGCAGCAATACATACGAGATCTTAATACTTGTTTTCATTGGAAGAGACAAGATAGTGGCAGTTTTTCAATTATTAGCAAATACTTTCATCGGTACATGCATGAGAGCACTATGTTGCTTTTGTCACACAAGGTACTCCTTGTCAAAAGTGCATATGAACAGTACAAAAATTAGCCTTTCAAAATTACCAACAAAAGAAAGTTTTGAAGAAATATTGGCCACTAGGCCTACTATTGTCCAAACAAGCTGTTTAACATGATAAACAAGTAAAAAGTGGAACTTACTCGGAGAAAAAGAAGAAAAGTTTTATGTATATTTGTACACAAAGCCATGGAGACACTACTGTTTTGCCTTGAATGTCATCACGCTTTGGCTCATGAATATGGAAATTTTCATTAGCATAAAAACTAAAATTTTGAAATTTCTCCCTGTTACTGTCACAAAGAAGGTGGAAAGTTACATGGCAAGAAAGATGTTTTAAATGTATCTAAGTCATAAAAATCCTCAGAGAAATTCATTTCACGGTCCCTTTAACAATGATTGACTGAGCAGAAAGAATAACAAATTGTGTTTGCAAGCATTTGGTGAAATGTTGATGTATAAATAACCGCGACAATTTGACAATAAGAGTATCTGTCGCATTTGATATTGATATCTGACTGCGATGACTGCGTTGGATGACTGCGTATGGCATTGACTGAACAAAAAGCGAATGTGCAGTTTTACAAGTCAACATTTTGCAAACATTTTGCTAATTTGTAGTATTTGATTATATTAATAGACCAACTTATTCCTTTTAACTAAGAAGACAAGATTTTGGGGTTGGAATTTACCCATAGATTGCTTTGGCAAGGTGTATATTGCACAAGACCGTAATTTAATATACAATGTATTATGCAAACTCATAATTATGCTGTTTTTCTTAATATCAATCATCACGGTGCTAGCTGTCTCGTTGCTACTAGTGATACATACAATAATGCGCGTGATTAGGTAAGATATAATGATTTAATAATAGTATTATTATTAGACAAAATGTCTCCCATAGGTACCATTAACAGGTATTATTATAACATTAGATCGTGCAATGCCTTTATAAACATATATATATTATATTATGGTTTATATATTTGAATTAAAAGCAGCCTCAAGGCTGAAAACATTCAAATTATAGGTTTCTTGTTTACAGTATAGCTATCTGCAAATATGAAGTTACCAAAGACTGTAATGTAATACAAAAGATAATTTAATAATTTCACAAAATACATACATACAAAATGATATTTAAATCATATATTATAATTTGGGGGGGTTTTCCCTGCTGCATAATGTTTACTCTTAATGTGTTTGAAGTGTCTGTTGATTTATATTTCAATTTTAGAAAAAAAAACACAATTTGGGTATTAATACCTTTATTGCAATATTATATTAAAGCGAAGGAAATCGCGGGGTTTTGTTTCTGGAGTCGGACGTATTTGGTATGGAGTATAGTCAATCCTTTAAAATGAACAATTCAAACTGATAAGATTTTAATATCAGATTGAACAGAAAAAAAATGGATGGAGAGGGGTCTGAACCGACGACCTCTAGTGCACCACACAATGCCCTACCAATCCATCCATCCATTGATATAATTCTTTTCGTGACTCGCCAATGAAATAAAACATTTCTTATCAATGGTTTATTTCATAAAAGAACATACATTGCAGCCGAAGTCAATAATAAAAAATAATGCATTACCATCACAATATAAAAAGCTAAAAGACCATTGAAATATAGACCTAAAAAACTTTCTTTTACATTATTTTCACGGCACTCGTGAGTCGCCACTGAAATAATACAAACATTTGTTATCAATTGTTTATTTCATAAAAGGAATATAAAAAAATTCGCAGCCGAAGTCAATAACGTATAATTAAAATAATGCATAAAGGCCTAAAAGCTAAAAGACTATCAAAATATAGACCTAAAAAAATAACCTACAGATTGACAGCCCCCCTCGATGTATCCTCTCGGCTGTCAAAATAAGAGTGCACTTGTTATTTCTCAACGCTTTTATCAACGCGCCGAGTGTTTGTTTTGTGGAAATTCATAAATCTTCAAGCTTTCAAGCTCCTGATAAGAAAAAATATCCCCGTCATCTTGGGAGTGTGCGAGTGTTCTTCTGACAGTTACTTGAAACACTTGGCCGGGAACGGTGGACGCGTGAAATCCGACCACAATAACGCCACTTGACTGCGACGCGTGCCAGCCAATCCGTTCTCATAATCCGCTCCGCTCGTTACGCAGATGCAATGATGCCCCAGTCGTATACGTTATTTGGAGACTGTTAATATTTCAGTAGGTATTTCGTAAGCGAAGCGATCAACTATACAGCTTCGCGTGTCACACACTGCATTTTCCTCCCACTTTAAAGGGAAGGATGTCACACCTTTAATAATACATGTACCGGGAAATTTCTATTATTTTTTTTGTAAGGAACATGTATTCGCCAGGCACTTAGGCGGTGAAGTTGGCCATCGTTTTTGAAGATTTGTTTGGTACAAGGTGTGGGCTAGGTAACCAGACTTCAACATTACCCTCAGTACAGTAAGTGAAGACAGACAAGTTTCAAAAATACAAAATATCATAACAATATTTATGCTTGTGTAGCTCTTTATACCAAACTCCCCTGTTCATAAGGCAACAAGACTTCTTTCTTTTCTTTTTTTGGCAGCAAATTGGGATTTTTTCGTCATAATTTACACCTTAGCGAGACACCACTCTACAGGTTCAACGAATATGGGAACCTATTACGCCCTAGCATGATTCAGAGAAAGGTGTTAATATTCAGTCATTATTTTTTCAGTAAGGCAAGTATCTGTCTGTCCGATATCCATTCGCAATTGTATAAATAACCACATCCTCACATGAAATAAACATTTTCTGTTAAGGAATAAATTGGCAAGAGATTCGCCTTTGCGGTGAGGAATGAAAGAAGGATTGGACCGAATTCTTTAAAGGCTATAGCACGTAGGAACATGTTGTAATTACCCGCAAACGGGTCTTTAGATTTAATGGGGGAGGGAAGCTTCCCGTGAAGATAGGAATGGTTCCAAATACTCTGTGAAATTAGTCCGCCCAGAAAGATACCGTTTGGAAGACAATTATCATTGAAGGTGGATTTAAAAAGGTGTGCCCACGGACATACTTTTTTAAAGTGCGTTGGCAACGGAATCCAGTAACGAAAGCCAGCAATTTGTATACGTATGTTTTCTCTGTTTTCTCAAAATGTATAATAAAGCCAATGAGCTTGAAATTTCATAGGTTAGTTGATATGCACCTTACTTAAGATTTTGAGCAGTTTTGTTGTTTGAAACGGAAACAAAATGCACAAAAAAAAACCCGAAAGACGAGCCTCTCTCCTGCTTCGTCAACGCACTAGCAATCAATGCCATGATGGGTTAGGAATTCGTAATTTATACTGCCAAAAAAATTAAGTACCAAGCAATCGCGTGCATTGCTATTTAGTTACAGCAGAATTGAATCTGCTGCCGTATAAGGTTCCATTTCTCACAGCTTCCTGCCCGTTTTTCATCATGCACTTTGAATAGATTATCAAGAGATATAGATCTCACCTGGAAAAAACCTACATTGCAAAATCTCAGGTTGATGACTATTGTATACCGCATCTTTGATTTAGCATTGTGTATTTAACAACGCTTTTGGAAGCATATATTTACGATGAACACAGTCATCTAGCAGGCAGCCATTACTCTTGGTATAGGGGAAGTGTTTTGCCTAAATAGTAAAATGTTACAATACTATATACAAACTTGAGTGTTAGTGTCTCCTGACGATGAACAGAGCACACTGTTCGAAACGTCTAGTTAAAACAGCTCGTTCTTCTAAGAACCACACAAGTCAAGAATGATTAACTTCACATCACACGGTTTCAGTGCAAACCTACCATACTTTGCTAATGTCCACCCATGCAAACCTTTACAAGTCTCATGGAATAATATTGTTGGTTACTCTCGTTGTAGTGCAAGTCATCTATATCGAATTAGTGGATTGCCGAGGCCTCCTTGTCTGGAGCATCCAACTGATATTATGTGGGTAATTCTTCAATCAGTCTGCAGGTTGTGGGTTCAAGTCCAGTCTGAGAGGTTGTGGTGTGTGTACTCTTGGGCAAGACACTTTGCCATCCATTGCTTCTCTCCTCCAGGAGTAATAGACCTTTATCATGCTGCCACCATTTCAGTCATGTTCCCTGTACCCAGTAAATTTACTGAATGATAATGTTTTTGTGCAAAAGGGAACCAGACTATATTTCCTTCCAGCCGCGCTTTGGTTACGTTGATTTGAATGGAAAAAAATCAAGATGGCCGCAACATGATAATGGGTCTATTGGGTACCTGTGTCGGCAAAGGTGGCTTTGCGCCGAAATGACAGCATTGCGTTGTAGTGTATATGGACCAATCTGGACACGCTATGACGTTTATCACGAAGGCCCCCTTCAATGGCGAAGCCATAGCTACAGTTCAGATAATCCATCACCGGGCAGTTGCTTGGTGCAAAAGCATGCACGATGGTTCTCCATTGATGGCGGCCTCGTGAGTGTACAGCGACCACGTGCCCGCATTCGTCTATATACTCTCAGGGAGTTGAGATGGTCTATAGAATATGTTATGGGCTGAAAGAGCAGGGTTAATTGTGATACAGAATCATGCGCACAACATTTCTGGTGGATATGTGCGCTTTGTAAATATAGGCAACATTGTTACAATTACAAGTAGTACGAAATAGACGTTCAAAATCAAAATAGACTTTGACGTGGTGTTAAGCCATCAACACAGTTTGCTAATCTACAAGAATGGGCTCTCAACAATAAGGTCACAGCTTGCCACGAATTGATTACAAATGACTTTTGCTCGATCCAAGACCTTCGTTTCTAAAGAAAAAGAAAGCAGGAGACAGCTGGTGCGCGTATTACGTGCACCTGCTTAAGGCTCGAAATGTTCCACGCGTTAAATTAACATCAATATCACACCTCGTTCTTGTGGCACTGTGGCGTGCAAAAATGGCACACGGGTATACGGAAGCCCTTGATTAGTTCTCGCCTGAACAAAACTAAATTTAAAGATCGCCTGCAGTTTTGTGGATCTCAAGTTGATCCAGGTTGTGAACTGGATAACAATTAATGATATATGTCATTGCAATATCGTGCGGATATAGCCTGTGGACAGATATTTCTGATATGAATGGTATGTTCGTATAGAGCTATATCAATTAAGTAATGGGTACGTTTTAATAGCCCCCTGGTTGTGACGATTGTAACATACACAGCCGTGGCGGAGGAAACAGCTCGGATGATTATGTTAAATTGCATTTGGTTTGAATCATTATCGGCATCAAAATGGTGGTCGGTACATTCAACATAATCGTTCATGTATCAATCTTGGCCACTGTGGTCACATGTTTGGTATTTAATTCGCCTGGTGTTTTTTAATCGCTTTAATATTCCATCAATGTTGTGCTACTCTAATGTCCACCAACGACACCTCGAACAGCTGAAACCAGTCTTCGCCTTTGACATGCTTTAACTCAACAAACATCTTTCTCTGTTTGGCTAAGAAACGTGGATATATTCTACAATGGTAACCTGCATTGCTTACAAATTACACAAATCAACATGCACTTCTTACAATATGAAAATAAAGTCTACATAAACTCATCGCCACGGAAACATTTCGCTGTCACCGTTCATGAATAGATTGCTTGCACTGCAGCCATCTTTGAGGTGCGTGCTTTTGTTCAACAGGGAAACGCATTGGTATACATCTTGTGCATTCATTGTTAATGAATTAACATAATAAAACACACCTTGAAGTAGCCTGCTGAGAGACCTGCAAATCGACTCCCATAGATCACAATGGTAATTACGCGTACTTCCAAAAATTATTTAAAATACTCACAATTCTCCAAGGTGTTTGAGACACCCATCGAATTAAAGCTTAATTCTTAATTCACGATCTGTTATTTTCTGTTCTTTTTTTTTTCGGGGGGGGGGTTTAACTAATAACTTTTGGGGGAAAATTCTATCCAAAGATGATCACCCTTAAAAGCAGTCCTGAAGCCCATCACTGTTTTAAAAATAGACGCCTACGCTCCATTGCAAAATATAGCCATTTTAGGGCCTAATGTCATAGAAATACGAGCTCGCAGACCTCTTCACGGCTTCCTCCCTTCTTTTATTTTTAAAAATCCTCAAGTTCACAACCCTCAATGTTACAAATTGTGATTTGGCCCGCGCATGCAATTCTGGGCCTATTTACAGATCTGCACCCATAAGAAACGACGCTACCCACACTGAACGTACGCCTACGGGCAGAATAACAACTTTAAGGTATAGAATCTACAAGGCCTATACCTATCTGAAACTGTTTGCGTGGTTAAAACACAGAATTACCGTTGCTTGGAAACACTGTGAGCAGAGAAATCTAGAGGGAATATCCGATACAGAAGCTAATCAAAAACCAGCCCATTGTGGGCAGTACTTAGGGTATAGTATTCGTCTTCTCAGTGGATTTAATCCAGGGATGTAATGCTACATTCAATCAGCTTACATCTACACGCTCCCGGAAACACAATCAGACAGTGTACGGCATTAAACCATAAAGGCCGATAAGGCCGATATTATCAAGATAAAATGAAAACTCTACGATACTAAAACTTGAAAAAATCAAAACCAAGCAATTTTTATAATTTCAATTCTTCGACGAAACAATATACACGTGGAATATATATTATTCCCAAATTACACATACATGTTTGCATCTGATGAAGTAGCTGTAGCTACGAATGCTAACCTAGATTCTATTCTCTAGTTTGTCATTTAAGTGCTATCTGACTTTTATTTGATACATGTATAAAGTAATTATGTTTCACAACAAGTAGTCTATTCAGTTGCAAATGGTGTTTGTTTTCAATTCATTTAGCGATCTCCAAACGATATCAAACAAGAAAGCACTCAGAGAGCGCAAACCTCCGCAAAGGCTAAACAATACCCCGCCATATTGTCAGTACACCCAAAAGAACTACTCGCACAAATGGTGAAGAATCCTTTAAACAAATCCTGGATTCAGACCCAGATCCGGATTACTTCCAATATCTGATCGATTTGTACTTGTACCAAGCACCAACACTAAAAAAAAAAGTTCATGCAAATCCGTCCATAACCTCTTGAGTTATATTGTTAACAGACAAACCAACCAACCAACAGAATCCGTTGAAAACATAACCTCCTCGGCGGAGGTGATATATAATATGTTAAGTTCAATTTATAACATGAAACACACAATATGATACTAATTTGTGACAGTCTAATTGACGATATTATTATTCTGAAATTATGTACATGTACTATTATCTCAATATTCCCAGGCAAGTTTTGTCCTAGCAATTGATGGGATATTATGTCACGGTCTATCAATACAGAGGCACAGTCGCGTTTTCGGACCAGTTTGGTAAACGCACACCAAAGCCCGCCACCCTTACGAAGTTTATCAGTGAAAAAAACAAAAATCAAAAAATTCAACCCCAAAAAAATTCTTGATTGTTAAAACAACATTTTGGACCGAAGTGAATTCCATTAATGTTGTTATAATATTTGTACCAAGTACGTTTCAATATTTTTTCAATCTGTTATTCAGTAAAAATTTTAAGTGTTCGATAAGATCTTTGATTGCTGACTAATGTTAAGTCTATATTGCTTCCAAAATGCTGCCCTAGATTCCAAACCGTGCGTTGTCCCATTGGGTAAAAAAATGACACTTAAAACCCGTTGAGTGAGAAAATGCCATCTGACACAGTTTTATCGGCGATCGCATCGCATCGTCTTCTTAATAGCTTGGGCTGGCTTTCATCATCAGTTTCATTACGAAAACCCAATCGAGTGAAGTTTCGCTTTAACGCGCATTAATTGGGGCTGGACCAGATAGGCATGTGTCGTGAAACTGTAGCAGAAATGTGGACAAAAACTAATGATACGCCATTGATTGAGGCTGATACATGTACTAGACTACTTCAGAGAATATTCACTGGTACCCAATGCCCCAATGGCGCTGGTGACCGCTTTTATGGCATGTTGTGAAGGAAACCAAGTCTTCACAAAGCATCGTGGGTAAATTACCGCCACGATCGTACTCATTCCACGCACACGTCATGCGCACAAGGAAGTGTTGACCCGGGTCATTTAACAAAACAAATTGTATCGATAGCCATTGTCCAGGATTAGATTTGGAAATTACTTCCTATAACATGAAGCTGGTCTCTGACGAGGGCGGTGAAGCCACCGCGGCAGTAGAGGTTGCTGTCAACAATCAGATCCAGTATTGGGAATGTTGACAGCGCTACCCAGGAAATTCCGAGCATTATACCTCACAGGTACGCGCGCATTAGCTTGAAAACAGCGCGTATTAGGTATGCTCGGAATCTCCTGAGTAGCGCTGCCAAAGTTCCAGAGACTGGATTTGATTCATCTTGTTGATAGCGCCGTCTTCTGTCGCGGTGGCCTTGCTGCGCTAGTCAGGGTGCACCCTAGTATAAAAAAAGAAATTCCCATAGACACCAGTGATAAATCCCCATACTTCAAAATTCTTTTTAAAATACTTAAAACTCTCACAGGTACTAGGTGTTCGGACTGCACAGAAAATGATGATCAACATGTCCTCTTTCATTTTCTTTTCATTTTTTTTGGTGGGTTGACCATTGACGTTTTGGAGAAATTCTCACCCAAAGAAGACCATACACCCCTAAAAGGAATTATGTTTCTTAAACTGGAAAATTAGCCACTTTGAAAAAAAAAAGATCCCTCCACAACATGGCTTAATTAGTAAATAGTGCCACTTTCCGACCCAATTGCATCCAAAATGCTCGGAATTGGAAGCCCTAAGTCCAGGCCAGAGGTCAGGGCCAGAATGTCTTCAATCCCCCAATTCCACGGCTCTAAGAACTCTCTAATATAGAATAATTTGAGTGTATAACTTTTATTCATGAGCTCTGCCGACGGATTTACTGGGGTGTACCCGTCAAGGACGAACTGGACATAATTCAAATGTAGTGACCAACCTAACGGGGATCAAAGAAATTGGGGTTCAGCAGCGTTCGTTGATAGGACGGTGGGACGGGAAAACAGAGAAGGTAAAACCATCACGGCCGACTAGTGAGGTTTTGCGGTAACACCGTGTGGAAGAATGTCATTTGAGAAGATTGTCTGGTTCTTAAGAGAACCGGTTAGTCGTGAATCTCGACGTTCCGGTTGGTGTGCTCTGATCGTCTCCAGGAGAAAGCCGGACAGAGTGGATGGTGCTGCATTTACAAGGCTGGATGATTGCTGAGGCATGGAGTTGTGGATGCTGACTGTCCGGCTTTCTCCTGAAGTCGACCAGAGCAAACTGATCAGAACGTCGAGTTTCACAACTAACCGGTTCTTTTTAGAACCACACATCTTCTCAAAAGACTTTCTTCCACATGGTGTTACCACAAACCCTAACAATACTTTACACTACCAGCCATGCAAAGTTACAAATCTTATTTATCATGGCGGACATTGACCACTAACAAGTTTCCGACGCTTTCAGGGCGTTGCCTATGTCTTCATGCACATGTAATAAGATAAGGCATCCCGATATATCCTCATGGCGCAGGTCTCTTCAGTCTACCGAGGCCTGGCTCGTCGCCACGATACGTGAACTTGATACGAACCGTGGGATAAAGCCGATACGCAATTACAAGACTTACGGATGACTTGCAGCAAAATGGGCGATAATTGCACGCAAGGTGCCGGTATCAGCCCCAATTATGCAGCCGTTATATAATATGATACTCTATTAGAGTGCACCGAGGTATGGGCACCAGACCTGTGTAAGAGCTCGTATACGTGGAAAGACAATGCGTAAAGTTAACAAGCCCATAAATATTTCGTGAATGTTAAATGTTGCTTTTTGTAAAACTGAAACGGATTGCTTCTATATTGGTTGCTGGATATGCGCAAGCTTGATTAACACTTTCTAAAAAATAATCATTATGGCCAGGAATAGGCTTTGCTGTAATTTAAGTTTGTCCTAGTTAGCCTTTGCATTCCTGCTAAATGAATGCCTGAATGCTTTGTACCAAAGACGAAAGAAAGTCCCAGTTCAAGTAATGATTAAAGGGAATATACAACATTTGCAATCATCGAAAAACAAAACTACCAATTTTTTACGAAAAACCTTACTAGGACGTTGGTGAATGACAGTCTAAAGCATCCTGTAAAATTATGGCACCTGGCGTAAAGCCATTTTCAAGAAAAATGGGATTTTTGTATAAATTCCCAACGGTGGTCGGCCGACCATTGTTGGAAAAACCCAACTATTTTTCAACTACTGCTCCAAATTAACCATTTTTTTCCAGTCCAAATTTTGTTTGCTATTACATGTTCATGAACAGGTGCAGGCCAGCTAGACTGGTTCCCTTACCTTACAATTTTCCGGCATCTCATAAATTGATCAATTTCATCTTAAAGGGAATATACATCATTTGCTTTTGCTGTAATTTTCAGAAATGGATGGAATTGGGGGGTTGGAAATATAAAGCAAATATAGTTACAATGACTTTTTGGAGGTTTTGGGTTCGAAAATGCTATAAAAATCAAGAAAAACGATCATTTTCCTATAGTCTGGTTCCCTGACTCCATATAAGAAGAAACAGAGCAGTTTACATACATTGGGGAATTGTAAGGTCAGGGAACCAGTCTAGCTGGCTCGTACCCGTTCATAGGTTTGTAATCGATTGCAAACAAGTGCAATGGTCAATTGGGGCCAGTATTTGAAAAAAAGCCAGTTGTTTCCAACGCTGATCGGCCGATCAGCGTTGGAAATTGATACAAAAATACCACTTTTCTTGAAAATGACAGTATACCAGGTGCCATAATTTTACAGGATGCTTTAGAATGTCATTTACCAACATCCTATTAAGGTATTTCGCAAAAACTTGGTAGTTTTATTTTCGATGTTTGCAAATGTTGTATATTCCCTTTAAGTGGAGTCAAGGAACCAGACAACTTGAACACTTTTGTTTTTCTTGGTTTTAGTCCAGCATTTTCGAACACAAAACTTCAAACTTATCAGTGTAACAATATTTGATCTATTATACTACTGATCCCTCAAATACTTCATTTCTGAAAATTACAGCAAAAGCCAATGATGTACATTCCCTTTAAACCTAAATATTCACGTCAGTCTACAGCAGTTCCCATTAAAAGTAAATTACTACTCACCGAGATCGCTCAAAAATTGAATCCACCATCGACTAAGTTAATTTAGGATGGGAAAAGGCACCCAGGTTACCTTGTATTCTCCTTGAGACATGCATCCCTTCGAAATGTATCAGCCAAGGTTCTTGTGGAGGCTACCATATCAAAAACACCTGCCGCCCTTCCAATTTATCGATATTTCCGTCTGGCTGCGCAAATATTGGATGGGTGAAAGACCGGGTGAGCACCATCGACTTGGAATCCACAAAGAAAGCTTGTTTAACAAGTGGAAATGTAATTACAGAATAGACACCTGATATTGGCTAGAGAACGCCTTTATGCCTTTCATTAACTCGGCCCGCGCAATAAGCGAGAATGATGTTAAACACCAACTCTGCCTAACTTTATTAATGCAAAACTAACGATGTATGACTAACCGCGCTCGTAGCAATTATTGAAAGAAAAAGTCAGGGAATTATGACATGGGTATGGGTCACAGATGTTTGATATTACTGTCCTTATAAAAAAGGAGGACGAGGACATAGACAAATAAAATATTTATCCCTCTCATGAAAACGGCAGAATTGGACATCGATCGTTATGATGTTTGGTCAATACGTTGTATATGACTGGCCAGTTATATCTGCCTACATGGTTTTCATATTCCTCACACACGTGATTTTCATAGAAAGACATGGTTATAATAAGTCACCGGGTTTTTTTTTCATTTTCAAATTTCTACCACTATGTCAGAGCATGCCTCTATGGTCAGAGCTATATTGCCGCATCCATATTTACGTTATGGTTATCAGTACAGACGTATATATAGCCTTCACCTCAAGCTCCTCAGTAAATTGACGTCACAAAGTCGGAAAACGCATCTCCTACTATCAACACAATTTCAATACTCAGGTAGCGATACTGTCGGCTCATCTCTAATTAACAACCAAGATAGAGTATACACTCTGCGATTGCCATCAGATCTCTCGGCGTGCGGGGACCTTGGCCTTCGATGCAATCGCGGGATCGTTCTTGCGGAGAGAGGTTGTGCTTTTTACTGCCTGCGTGCGCGACTTGATGCTGCAATCAACCCGCAAGAGCGGTTGAGCGCGAAGCAGACGCTGCTCTGATCCCACGAGGGGCGCAAGATTGGTTGCAGATCTAAGCCACCTGCAAAATATCGTTTAGTTCGGTGTGCTTAGGGCACCATTCGAAGCTACAACTCGGGTAAAGATTCATTTTTTTTCTGGGGATTAAACAAACTGATTGCATGTCACAATGAGGCTCCAAAAATATACTCGTTGGGAATTCATTGGTTTTATGTTCTCGCAGCTTGACTGCAAACATCTATTCTGTCATCCATTGTGTGTGGGTGTGTAACAAAAAAAAAGCTCTTAGTAAAATTAGGTTTGGTAGAGCCCGTCACAACGCATAACGCGCAAGCTAAAATGCCATCGGGAAAAAAACAGACAGAAAAACACCATCGATCACTAACAACGCCAACTTTAACATCAACAACAACAAACACTTGAAAGTGGTATTAAGCAATATGAAAATACAGGAAATTAACATTTTTCATGAACTATGACCAAAGTTATGAAATTAAAATGCACGTATCCATTATCAGGGAATTTGTTTTCCTTGTTTATTCGCATTTTCCCCCCTTGGCCCCAAAGCACACTTTTAAGCATAGGCCCTAGGAGTGTTAGTGCCTCATCTTCGATATGGGTTGGAGAATTCACGGTTATTGCCCCGACACATTAATCGTGAACGACCTGTCACGGTGACGTGCACCAATGTTCATTTCGGATTAGCACCTTCGCAGTCCTCAAGAAATATGACCACACCAGACTATATCACGAAAACATCTTTGTCAAGTATGGTACCCCAAGGGAATGGTGCCTATGAAATAGGTCAACATAATCACGGGATGGGATCCAGCCTTTTTTAACATAAGAGCAAGTTCGGGCAAGCTGGAGTAGACGTAGTAAATCACAGTGGATGTTAAAATATGCAAACTGGTAATAAACACACCAAGTATATATGATGTAAATCCATTACTTGCTATTGCTGTGGCGAATCAGATTACAGGAAGCAATTTAACCCAGGGATTAATATAGGAAACGAGGTTGAAAACAAAACAAAGTGATCCCTGGGGACGAGTTTGGACTAGAGTAGTCCAACCATCCTGCGTTCGAGTGAAGTTAGTCGAACTATGGTTAGCTATAACTGTTTCGCTCGAAGCTACCTTACCCATAAGTTGTAAAACAGGTATAGTATCAACTCATAACTTTAGGTAGAAAAAGGTACCAGTTATTACGATGTTTTATCGTTCAAGCTTAGAAGAATTAAGATAACACAATAAAATGTTCATGTGAGGTAAAAACTTGCTGCTGAGAATAAAATTTGGTATGGTAAAACCTGGAATGGGATGTGTCTCGCTGCAAGGAGACTAATCGAATAAACGAGCCTTAAAGAAACGTGACGAGGTCATTTTACAGTGCATAAAAGCTTTTCTCCCGAATGAGGCCTGATTCTTTTTGTTCCAAAGTCCATCACCCGAGATATGGTTTCACACAGAAACAATTCTAAAATGAGAATCGTTTTTGTCGTCCTTGATTTTAAAAGGTAAATACGTCAGAAGGACGAACTACATTTTGTATTTCTATACGGCAATCTAACGTCTACGCACTCGGGGTAGATATGGCAATGCTATGGCTTTTATTCCGAATCACTGATCGCAATTACTCGAGATGTCTTTTCCTTGACCTTGGAGTTCCCGATTGATTTTTTTTTTCTGTTAAAGGGATACTACTTTTGTATAGCCCATAATGTGCACGAGTAGTACACTCGTAGGAGGAAGGACACCCGGGCTTAACTTTGGTACTAATCAAATCACAGCTTATTCGGATAAAATTGCAGGGTCAGGCTGAGATGAAAGTCGATCTTATATAAAATTAAAACAACATGGTTGAGGGTCTTCATAGGAAAGTGAGACGTTTACATTTTACGTAATCTGTCCTAAATAATGTCAGCTCACATACCCCAGATTCCCAAAACGCACGACAATTTACGCTTGTACATTTGAAACATTGTCATTAGGAAAAATATTGAATTTTTTAAAGATGAATGTCACTTCGTTATGACACGATGTAAGTAGCAAGCGGAGTCAATGTTGATTGGAATTACAGAAATAGCAAAATTAGGGAAAACGAAATTATAGCCATAGGATTGTTCATCACGACAGAATTTCTGAAAATGTTCTAGCTTCCTGAGGTCGATATCTTGGACATTGGCGATGAATGCTAGACTAAGGATAGGCTAAGCACCTTACGATTACTTTCTGTACCAAACAAAAACCCAATTAATATTTTCCAAAGATTATTTTTGACCTACCTGTCAAGATCGACAACCTGCTCATGGCCGGAAAAGGGTTATTCCCCGAGGTGTCCAAGATGTCCAGCCGGTACACCTCGCCCTTGATCTTGTAAATCTTCCGGTGGAAGTCCTCGATGGTAGGCGTGTACTGCTCCTCGAACTGACCGTTCAGGAACCGTTTGAGGATGGACGTCTTGCCCACCTTGGAGGAACCGAGCACCACCAGGCGGTAGCAGTTCTTGGCCGGGGTGTTGAGCTCGCTCTCGAGCACCAACACGCTGTCGTCACACATTTTGTTAGATTTACGAGTGCTAGTCTAATTATATTTCTTTCTGGTGATAAAACCAAAGATTCCTCACAAGTGCATGGGCAATGCAGCTCGAAAGCCTGAAGAAACCCAGAGGGAGAGAGAAGACGATGAGGAATTGCTCAGTTTAAAGAGGTGGGAGGCAAATCCCCGAGGGATACTCCAGGGGAAAGCCACCGAGTCAGATAGGGACTGAAAACCCAATTCACATTCGCGGCGATGTTAACAGTTGCTTTCTGCTCCAGTTGCAGCAACGCGCGTGAAAAGGAATAAGACTTTTCAGGACCATTGACAGTTGCCGTTGTGACTAAATAATGAGGTTTGTGGAGCTGCTCTGCACGGATGAAACTACTGTAGGGGGAGTTCACGACACGGGCACTTATTATGAAGTGTTGGGGAAGAACGCCAAGGTCAGCTCTACTAAGTGATTCACGATGCAGAAGAGCAGAGTGATCCAATTGGCAATGGGTGTTCCATTGCTGGCGCAAAGGCTGTGCTTGATTTGATCGACAATCAACCAGATCACGTTGTTCGAAATGGATTCAGAATGACGTTGTTTCTCGATCTCCGCGGTTTAAGAGGGAAGACACCCAACAAAAATGTTCGAATTGACAGCTCTTCAGCTGTATTTCTCGTGTCATCAACAAGAACAAAATCTCTTTAATTACAATCTTTGCGGAAACCACAGCTTCGAAAATACGCAAAATGGACTTTTAAGACATCCGTGCGTCATCAAAGGTGTAAAATGCTTCATCGTACAATGAAATCTCAACAAGTTACGGAACGCTACACTCACGTCGTAGAGAACACTGATTAGTGACTCGTAGACATCAAAAACTCGTTACCGAAAATTCCATCAATGCATGACGTAAATCAGTCCAGTTACTCAGGTTTTTGTCACCTCACTCTCACCGTAGAAAATCCATCGGCAACATTTAAGCAAGAACCTCAGCCATTTCAGTCGAAGTCCAGTTACGAAGCTCACTTGAATTGCTTGTATGTAAGAGCCGTGTCCTCTTAAAAATCCACAGTTATTCACTAGACGCTTAAAAGTCAAGGCTATTTCAAAGGCGGCCACTACTTAGCGCCACTACGATCGCCCAAACGACTGTCATATTGTCTTCATCGGTTGTCGAGCCTGTTTATTACATGACACAATGCCACAACACAAAGTACCCGCGCGTGGCAGGACACCTGTCTGGCGCCGCAAGCACCAATGGAGTTGAGCAACGAGATATGAATATTCATATGTAATCCAGTCACGAACTTTGATAGGCCGTGCGGTGCGCGCGTGATGAGCAGCGCATGATGAGCAGCGCGTGCGACTGGCAGACGGTATCTCCAAAGCCAGTGTTCTTGTGTACGTGTACTGTACGTGTGTGATGTTCAATTCACAGCTCCAAGACCTGATTAAAAATGACGCAATCAACCAGAGCTTTACTCAAAATGAACATGACGGGGAATTCGACCGCGCGATTACCAAGCTGTGTTAATTCTTGACGCGATCGGCTCTGTCATAAATTGGGTCTTGTCCGCAGCCGAGCCGTTGATTGCAATCACTGCTCACTGCACCGCGAGATCGGCCCCGTAAATTAAGACTGATTTTGTTGTGTCCAAATCATGGCCACAGGACAGGCTTGTTGATTAGGCCTAGGACGTCTGCATGCAGTTTTTTTCCTGCACTGGATTTAAACTCTGCTCCTTTAATTGCAATTTACAATCTTGGTTGAGGCCCTGGAGGGTAATTGTCAGATGTTTTGACTTTCTAAACAGAGAACTATCAAAAGTGGCATCAGTTTGTGCGTTTTAATTCAGAAAGACAGTTATTTATTCCTGAAGCTGAAAGCCGACATGGCAGCTAAGTCATAAAGTCAGTGCAGTGCCCAAATTTAGGAATTCCTACCTCACGATTTAAAATATACTGGTTGTTGAAAACCTTTTTTGTTTAACCTTTTCTTTTTCACCCTCATTGTCGCTACGTCGTCCAATGTTTCCGCAGATTACAAAATACTGGTACAACTTGGAAACCTATAGTATACTATAGAAAAGTAACTCCACATTTCTGCTCTGCGGTACAGATACGCATTTTGTTTCTTTTATGAGCCTCTGAAATGAGTTGGGTAACTACATGTATTGTCGAATGAACAGATAATGGTGTCATGTGAAATTTGAACTCGTATAAAATCTTATCTCTTTTACCTTTTATGGATCTAACCTCACTGTGACGTGGCCTGTCACTGTTTATGTCATGCGCGGTTGTACACAGATGGATTCTTTAGAAATAAAAGTAGACAATTCTTGAGCACCCATATAATTAAACAAATCTGAAAATTGGGAAAGGTTTTGGTGAATTGTGAGTTCACAATTCACCAAAATCTTCCCTAGTATTTCCTCATGAGGAAATTTCCTCCGAGGCTTGATCACTAAAAAGTCAAGTTTTGCATTACTACACAACCCCTATTACTGTCCCTAATCAGAACACGAGATGGGCCAATCTCTACACGATAAGGCAAAGCAGCAATTTAATCCTCCGAGACAAATTAGCATAATTGGCAATCACGATCCGGAACTCCACACTAATTCAATGAGTCTCTAAAGATTGGATCAGCTGATGAGATCCTTGGCCATTTCCTAAACCACGGTTACATTTCTAGCATCGGCTTCATCCATGCATGACCTTGCCTTCATCTCCGATGCAAGAAAAAAAAACAAGCATTCTAGAACCAAATGGTAAGTATTATATATTTATGGCTTCATTTTGTAGGTAATGCTGTTCTTGATTAAGACAGTAAGCCTATCTAGAGTCAAAGTCAGGGTCTGATATTTCCTTTCATCCGAAGCTGAAAGCAATGTCGAGGTTTGCAAATACCTGCAAAACCATCCTGCGAAACGGCTTTTCCATGAATAAGATATTACAATCTTGTTACAGTTTGATGAGTTTTCAGAGCAACGTTTCGCGGTTTTAATTAACCTTGTACATTCAGGGAAACTAATTTCCTTGTTCAGTGATGCCAGCAACAGCGCAACAAGAAATCATGAATCATCAGTTGATATATTTGCAGTCAAAATAACAATTGTTACTTTCCAAGAAGAGTTTTCTTATTTTTCTGGTTAAAACCAAATCAGTTCTTAAATACTTTCATCTAAGCCACATGTTCAATATGATTTCGATTGTTAAATTGGTGTTTCTTACAAAGTTCGATTCAACCACTTCTGAGGAAAAATTCAATTTGTTTGTATAGTTCTCCTAACATTTGACTTTTTAATTTTTTCCCGCCATCAAGATTTTTTTTTTATGGATGTGACCAACTTTCACTCAAGAAAGATGACAACATCAAAAGCTTTTTTTATAAGATGGAATTTACGTCAGGGACATGTAAATTCAATATTCTGCACTAGTAAGCAGGAGGTCGTGGGTTCGAGTCACACTGGAGTAACCTTGTAAGTTTTATTCCTCACAAGTTCTTGGACAACACTTAGTATAGAGGGTCAGTAAAAAAAAGAACCAAATGTCAGGACTATTGTTTTAGTGAAGTTCTGAATGTAGCACTTTCAAAATCTAGGATATGAAAGCCCAATTCATAAGCTTTTTTTTTTAACAAGTTACGGAATTTTAAACACAACCACCGTTTTAAAGTGCTGTCCACAGATCACAAAAAGGTAAGTGTTCTTTCGGCAATAGAAAAAACATCACATAGGGCTGTGTGTAAATTGTTTTTCGTTTTGCTGAAAGAACGGACACCTTTTTGTGATCCGTGGACAGAACTTTAAAACGGTGGTTGTGTTAAAAAATTCCGTAACTTGAAAAGTACATGAGTGATTTGAAAGATTCTTGTACCAACAAAAGCGTATGAATTGGGCTTTCATATCCTAGATTTTGAAAGTGCTACATGCAGAATTTCACTAAAACAATAGTCCTGACATTTGGGTTTCGGGTTTTTACTCACCCTTACAGTGTTTATAAAAATACGTTGGTGAAGGGCAAAAGCCAATATTCACAAAACCTTTGCAAATACAAATGGTATGAATTGGGTACTCACACTAAAAACACGTTGCAGAAAATCCATCCATTTTTGATTTTGGGCTTAGAAAAAACACTGTTTGGTTATTTTCCTTCTGAATTAAAACACAGACCCTAAAGAAGCAGAACCCTGAATGACAGAGAGTTGTATTAAATATTAACTTTACTGGCAAACATAAGAACACAGAGAAAAGATAGTTAGCATTAGTTATCTCTAGTAATTATTTTAAGTTCTGTAAGGGTATTGTGAAATGTGAAATATGCGCCTTTGCAATGTGAGAGAATCTTTGGTACAAAATGCTTCGGCCTTTGCCTTTGTGGCTTTTGAATTGTTTCCGTCATCAAACTAATTTCTAAAACAGAGGTTTCTTTGTAAAACAAAAATGTGCCTTGTGCCTTTACAACATAACAGGCATGAAAACTGTAACAGTACTAGTTCTGTCATAATGCATTGAATAGTATATGCATCATTCTATAAATTTAGCATCCCAAGTGTGATATTTTTTCCTGTATCTGTTACCTTGGTCCTTTGTAATTTACCATTCAAGTATTGTCAAGAATGACTTCAAATTATTTATTTGTTGGGTAGGTTGTTTGCTATTCATAATCACTCTTGGAGAACGACTGCATGTAGGAGTTCATCCGAATTATAAAATCAGAGATGTCAGATGTAACAGGGACAGAAAATTGGGACCCCAAATTTATAGAATGACCAATACAGATTTTAGTTATTGGTGCCTTAATACAAATATACCTTTAATGTTTTTTTAGTTTTCCCTTCAAAATTCCATTTAAATAATTGTAAGACGTTTAAATTTCATCAACAGTGCCTATTCTTCTCATTTCATTAAGAACTCCAACCAGAAGTAGCGAGATCAAGTGTGTTTTAGTATAGTCTCCATGCGCAAACACAAGAGGGCGCTGTTTGACCACTCTCAAGCGCCAGTTGACAGGACACACAACGTGTGTGTACTGGTTGGCGTTCGTGTGGCGCACAACTTTTTTTAATTCTGAATGAGCACAAACCTGTAACATCGTCGCACGAGCGTCGGGCAACATCAGTTATGAGTTCAAATGTCTCTCCCAGTGGTCTCCCCCAACTCTCCTTTTGTAATCGTTGAGGGGGTACTTGTGCAGGCCACTTTCAATTTGGTTTAAACATTAACTGCTCCCAAATGATTCTGGAGGCAAGGATAAGGTGGAGCTGCAGTTGAAACCACAGTTTGGGAAAATGGCCAAAATCCGCAAGATATTTGTAAATTGTTAGCGTTCATCATCGGAGAGACGTCAATGTCTCGCTTGGTTCAACCAACCATGGTCTGTCGGCTGTACAGGTCAAGGGTCACGCTACTAAGGAATGCTGGGATACTGTCCTGTTGGTGGAGGAACGAGCTGATGAAGTCTGTCAGGGTGGAGGAGAAGTCGTTCTCGAGAAGCTGCATCTCGCCGGATGATGTTGCCTTCAATAAAAAAAATTTAAAAATGGAAATTTAAGAAAAAACTTCCTGATTCTAGCTTCCTGCTGTGCATTTTGATGCCGGCAGCTATTGGTAACCAGCGATGGAACATGCCCCGGGCTCCGGTTCCAAAATAATCAACTAGGATAGTCCAACTACTCTGCGCTCGAGTAAAGATAGTCCAACTATAATTAACCATAGTCCTCCCTCAAACTTGCTCAGTAATGCCATGGGCAGTTGACAAAATCCTTATGACCTATTCAGTCTAGTGTTCCAGAGTAAGCACCATCGATATATAGATATAACTCAACTATTCGATATAAGTTTGATATCAATATCGCCGATAGCAATTTTTAATCATATCTAAATGTCGAAATTTTTGATATTGAGGAATGAAATCAAAAATATTGAAAATGCGTCAGATTAATCGTCAAAATGAATCCCGTTTGTGCTTTTACTTTGTGTTTAACATTTGCTGTATAATGAAATAAAACTTGGCGGCAACTTGTGCTTGAGACTCAAAAAAAAAACATTGCAGTTTGTCCAGAACGGGCGGTCTCCTGTGAGGTTTTACATTGGGGGAGACTGCCACTTCCAGCGAACGCAGAGCACAACGCGAAATGCCAAGAGGCGTCGTTTTGTGCTCTGCGTTCGCTGGAATTCGCGATCTCCCCAATACAAAACCTCACAAGAAACCACCCGTTCCAGACAAACTGTCAGTGCTGAGATGTTTTAAAAGTTTGAGCAGTATGCTCCAGAGAAAGCCATGGAAAATTGGGACTTTGTTTTTGTTTTTTTAATCAAAGTGTCATCTTTATGGTCTTTAACTTTTACATGGGATAATCGATCATATCGAATATTCTCGATATTGGATTTCTGATATATCGATTATTGAAATAATAATTCTGATATCGACTGTGCTCATTCCAGAGACCCTCCAAACGAAAAAGTGTAAGGAGCTCACCCAAATTATCTTTTTAATTTTCCACGGACTAGACTTTGGAGTTATTCATAACGACTGTTTCTATCAACAAACTGTGCTCATCAAATTGTGCCCAATTCAAATCTCCACAACAGTTTGGTTCGATGCACCTCTAGAACACCAGTCTGAAACGGGTCTTAGTTTTATTGCTAAAAATAAATTACAACATGTAACAGTTAGTGATCTAGATGCCCTCAGTAAAATGTACCTGAAAAAGCAGCACATCGGTCTCCTGCTCGGCATACATGGACATGAGTCTGTACTGGTTGTCGCTGGATATGTTCATCTGGTACCCTGTTAGCCGGTAACACGCCTCCCGGAACTCCTGGATCTTTTTCTGGAAGACCTCTTTGAGTCGTTGGTTGCGCAGCTCTGACTCAGACAATTGTTTCTTAAGATCTGCGAAGGGATTAATTTGATAGGTGGATGAGTACCTCATTTTGAGTAATTTATTTCAATATTAAAATTAAAGCAGAACTGTATTCTCTCAACTATTGACAAATTAATGTTGTACATTGTACAAACCTTACATTTAAAAAAAATGTTATCAACAAGTTGGGATACAATCTTGAGCACTAATGACCTAAAACTACACATTACCAAATTTGTTTGGAACGGAAAGCTTATAGCAACCATTTTTGTTTCCACTGTGCAATGCTGTATCTGTAGAGCATTTCCTACGTGAGGATAAGGTTATGACTTTTTAAAGTACTCAAATTTCATACATACAAAATAAAATAAACTTAAAAAAAAAAAAAATAGACAAGTTATAAAATGATTTATGAATTGTATGATAAGATCTTGAAGACCCTAAATGTTGTGAATGTTTGGAGTATTCAAATTTCATTAAATACAAGAAATTACGTTAACGAATGTAAACAAGTTTTAAATGGTTGACAATCTGTATGATCAGATCGTGTGTTGCTCAAACCCCTAAAGCCCGGTTCACACTTCACGTGAAAGCGAAAGCGAAAGCGAAAGCGAAATTTGTGACGTCAACAAAACGTTCGAAGCATGTCCACCATTGTTGACGACATGAATTTCCCCTTGCGCTTGTTTTCGCGTGAAGTATGAACCGGGCTTAAGGATGGAAATGTTTGCAACTGTACAACTATGGGCATATGGTTTTGGCAAATTCTGTCTGCTATTGTCACCAAAAGGTAAACTGATACTGGTTTTTTTAATAATTGCATTGTTGTGACAGTTCACCTTCGACCTCCTGAGTAGTGGACTCCTTCATCTTCTCCATGACGACCTGCGTGACATCTTCCCCGGCCCCGCCCTCCTTCAAGACCTGCACCCTGTTCCTCAGTCTCTCCACTTCCTCCTTGAGGTGTTTGGTCTCGGCGGCTCTCTCCTGACGCGCCAAGGCAGCCGGGTTCTGGGCGAAACTGATGATCTTGGTTTTGGTGGGGTCATAATCACCCTATAGGGGAGGGGGAGGGGGAGAACAAACAGGAACAAAATAGGAATTGTTAAAGGGCTTCCAAAATAGGAATTGTTTAAGCACTTTTGAGAGAATGTGCCTTTTGGGCTCAAATATGTATTTACACACAAAAAATTACTGGAGCTGGGTTTGAACCTGCAACCTCGGGATTGCTTGTTCTGGTGCTTTACCAACTGAGCTATCCTCTCTTGGCCGTTCCCCATTTGGCGATGTCTTTGTTCAGGGTGCATGATCCCTGGCTATATGGCATATATGGGTTGATGGCTTCCAATCAGCACCTTGATCAAAGACATTGACAAATTGGGGAACCGCCAACGTAGGGCTGGATAGCTAAGTTGGTAGAGGTCCTGAACGACAATCTGGAGGTCGCAGGTTCAAACCCCACGCCAATCAATTTCTTTGTTCAACTTAGAAGAAATTTTAAAAAGGTGACAGAGAAAAAATTAGAATAAAAATGTTTACACAACTTATCATGGAAATTTTCTGTTTTTCGTGACAATGCAAAGCAAAGGAATGTCAAGGTACAAGCTTTTGTTCACCAGAAATCGAGTCGCTGGAGCACTGGTCGTAAATCCAGGAACACATGCAAGTTTCTTTTCAAAATGTTCATGAAACACTACGCAGTAACAGTTTTTTTCCTTTCTCTGTACGTATTTCCAGCCCAATTGGGTGCACTCGGGACGAAAGTGTCCTTTTAAGGCTGTGCTCAGAATAACATGCATTGTCCTAATTTCAGGCATGCAACTGGGAATTTAGAAAAAAACGAGGAAATTTTTCAATTCATGAGAAGTAAAAAAAACGAGGAAGTCAGTGGATCCAAAAAAACGTTGCATGCCAGGATTTGAATGGGCCAACTACATATGTGCCCCTTCTTGGCTATTGTAAGTCATGTAGACAGCACCCTCTATTGTCCCTGCACATCATCCAATAACAAATCACCTTCAGTGCCCGGCGTTCCAGCAGTACATCCAGGTTCTCGTTCCTCTCGGCCAGCCTGCCGTTCTCTTCTTCCAGCTCCGTGATTCTCGTCTTCAGTGTCTGGACCTCTTTGCCATCGCCTCCTGAAGCATCGTCTGTGATCGAGTTCAGGGATTGTGGTGGGATGGGCGGGGTCGTCTTAGCCAGGGACAGCTCACTCTGCATCTGGGCGAGCCAAGTTTCCAGCTGGAATGATTTTAACCAAAAAGTCACTTTAAAAAAATTACTACTAATACCAGGCATGCAACTGGGAATTTTAGAAAAAACGAGAAAACTCCAAACACAAAATTTTTTACAGTGTTTTTTCAATTTGTAATGGTTTTCATGAGAAGTAAAAAACGAGGAAATCAGCAGATCTTATGAAAAAGTTCCATGCCCGTAATACTAATAATAAATTACTTTAATAACGATAATATTGTACATTTATTGGTAAAGGAAATGTTTACCTGCTTGTTTTCTAGTCGGGATTTGCTGGCTTCTTCCACAGCTGCTTTGATGTCATACTGCAAAAATGGCAGAAAAAAAATACACAAAAAGTTGGCAAGTTTATCAAGAAATGTTATCAGAAAAGAATTACGAATTTTTTTTTAGACGTGAACCAATCAACCATTAAACATCACCTCTTTGTGACAGTATGGCATGTTTCAGTTTAGTGCAAAAACTGAAGCAATATTGTCTTTGAATGTTTGACATTATTTCTGATACTGAAACTGATGGTTCCTACAAATCATACAAGGTACTGTAGCTTGAAAACCTGAGGAAAAGCTACGAGAACAGATGATAAAATTATGTTCAGTTTTTAAGGAAGGGGGCAAAAACGTGAATGATATTCCGAAGAAAAAATCATGAAATCAGGCAGGGACTGGAATCACCATAGACGGAGGATCAGACGTCTTGTGTGCAGAGCCACACTTCAACGTCTCATATATCTGAGCAGGCAAAACTTATTGCGACCTCACGCACTAGCAAATCAGAGCCGACTTAAGAAATTGTGACATCAATCGGAGCAGAAATTCGGGCAATGCTGTTGATTGGTCGGTAGCTGCCATGTTTTTATCAAACAACATCGGGTTACCGTAGCAGGATAGAAGGGGCCCGCTGAATGGTCAGAATCTGGAGGTCAAGACAGAGAAGGCACCCCCTGAATGGTCAGAATTTTCAGGTCAAGACGGAGAAGGCGCCGCTGAATGGTCAGAATCTGGAGGTCAAGACGCAGTGTTGGCATGATCAGCACACATATCAGAGACGCTTTCATAGACTAGAATCAGCATAGGTTGTATTTCAAATGGAATTGTAAAGGTGGACGGAAGTATCAAGGCGCCAGCATGACTCCACACAATTTCGAAGGAAAATGAAGTTAAAAATGTTAATCAAATTAGGTTTTGCCCTTCACCAACGTTTTTAAACACTGCACTAGAAAGCAGGAGGTCGTGGGTTCAAGTCCCACCCGAGTGATTTTTTCCAACTTTCACTCGGAAGGTAACACACTGAGTATACAGTGTTTAAAAACGTTGGTGAAGGGCAAAACCTAATTTGATTTATATCACCCCGACGCAAAATTCCATCTTATAATAGTTAAAAATGTTGTCATTTACCTCAAGAATCTCGATCTGTCGGTGGCAGGTCTGCAGGTTGGACTCAGCTTGTTTCAGGCGAGCGTTGCATTGCGGTTCATATCCCATGCTGGTCACCTCGCTGTCGTAGGAATTCAGGATCTGTCGCATCCCGTCTCTCTCCTAAAAAAAATAACAACCAGTGCAAATTCAAATATCTATCAAGCATTTTTTGTCATATTCAGTTCATTTTGATTATGTGTAACCTGCTCTTTGCAAATGAGCTGCAAGGTGTCAGTTCAAGTTGAAAAGGTTGAGAATAATAGAAAAAAATAGTAAGACCACTTAAATTCTGTGAAAACCTTAAGAAACATAGAACCACTTGTAAATGATGGTTCATTTCAGCACATCGCTATCTTTATCAAATTTTAACATTTGCCTTCTGCAATATAGCTTTCCCCACTTTGTGTAAAGTAAGTGCCTTAATCACACATTTATCAAGGACCAAGAGTCTCATGAATGTCCCTAACATACCAAATGAACATCTGACCCCTTTTTATAGAGCCATCGCGATTAGCCAAGCAGGACATGCATTTACAATGCCTATGTTGATGCTATTTATTCTAATTCTTTATGGAAATGAAACCAAGACTTAAGTACAAAGGCATTATTGTAGCTGAGAAGTCTAAAGATATCTAGAGAGAGAGAGAGAGATGATTATGGTGATGATGAAGAAATGTTCTGTCGTCAGGCAGAGAGGAAATCCCTGCAATGATGTTCTTGGGAATCCTCGGTATCAAGCGGGTACTCCAAAATCAATCCACATGCAGTCCTTGGTGGGATTCTAACCAAGGCCAACTAGGTGGAAGGTGAAGTTTGCCATGTCATATTTGCATCAGAAGCAGGTAATGCCTGAAAGGGGATTCCAGGTAGTCTTATTTAATGCAACTGTTGTTTACCATTTCAAATTAATGCAGTGAGATATTGAACACAACCTTTGTAAGCAGGAGTAGTTTCCTCTGCAGCCGTTTCACCAGGTAGTCTTGTTTAATGCAACTGTTGTTTACCATTTCAAATTAATGCAGTGAGATATTGAACACAACCTTTGTGAGCAGGAGTAGTCTCCTCTGCAGCCGTTTGACCAGGTCCTCCTGTTGCTTCTTATCCTCTCGAAGCTTGAGTAACTCCTGCATGGTGGAGGCTATCTTGTCTTGGGAGACATTGTAGGCTTGCTCAAAGGAATGAGAGCTGGGAGCATGGAATGCAAATTATTCAAATAAATTGAATAAAGAATTACTTTGAAATTCCAATCTACTTCAGGCATTAAAGGTATAGTCCATCATTTGTAATTTGTGCATTTTGTTCGTTTGAAGCAACAAAAGTGCTCAAAATCTAAAGAAGGGTGCTGAACAACAAACCTGATGAAGTTTCAGCTCAGCTTCAGCTGTACATTTCGAGAAAAACAACATTCTAGGATCTCGATTTCAAATCAAAAGTTGCTGAATCATGTTTTGAATCAGCCCTGAATTCAGCGTTCGAGACACGTTCTCATAGGTGTGCAAAGACGTTTGAGGAAATCGACTGCCTTTTCAATTGATTAATGTCACAGCAGGAACTAAGCTATTTTATAGGTTGCCTCTAGATGTCAACATGTTTGAAGTTCTCAAAGAATTTGGAACCCAACTTCAAATTATTTTGAATGCTGGTATAGTTCTGCAAGTGGAAACTAATTTAGGTATTATTATCTACACTGGCAATAAAGCTGAACTGACTTGGAGGAAGTTGGTTTCTTACTTTGATAGGAAGACTCCCTGTTTCTCCAGGAGAGCCACTTGGCCCTGCTGCAGATTGGCAATTTTGGCCGACAACTGAGATGGAGAACTAATGAAGAAATAACAATTCTATTATTGTTTTTATTAGTATTAGTTTTATTTTCATGGGCTAGGCTATGGATCCCATGTAAATAGAAGGCTGAATATAATACCACTTTTAAACATAAAGGTTAAACCACACTTTTGCCACTCATATTTTTTTTTACACTCATACTTTTTTGACTTTTTATACTTTTTTATCTTTCAACTACTCATACAAATATATGTGATTTTTTTTATCAGCAACAAAATTCATCAACCATTCTAGAAAAACTGTGGTAGATTTCACAGCAAAAAAAATAACACTTGCAAGATTTTTCCATAAATTAATACTAGCAGTCTAGCACATGACAGTCATTTTTTGGTCAAGGACATTACAAATTTGACGACTGTTAATGAAATAGACTGATTTTAGTGCAATATTCCTCGATAAACTGTTTTCATCACATTAGGCCAAAAAAAAAAAGTCTCCGGTTTCTGGTATGCGCGCGCGTCGCTGTAGCCATGCGCGTCGGCAAAATGAAAAAAAAAATTTCAATGAAAGATGATGTCTCAAAACCGCCAAACTCACTGGTTTGACTGGAATCCTGCTGCTGCACAATTTTAACGTGTTTTTAGATTGGGTTATGGTCGAGAATAAGCTTGATGTGGCCTCTCTGGACTCCCATATATTTGCACTAAGTTTAGTCGGGCACCATTTGCAGTCATCAGCCGACATTTGAAGCAAAAAAATCAGGTAAAAAAAAATTAAAAGCCGCGTCGCCGCACCACTTTTTGGGCAAGCTCCATACCAGAAACCGGAGACTTTTCTTTTTTGGCCTTACTCATTTTCCTGAATTTGGGATTATTCACCCACCTTGGTCTGTTACTAGCATCTGTGTCCATGCTTTCCCATCTTGTCAGCTTGATTCGCAAATCCTGAAAAAGTGGGAGAAAAGCCAACATTAATGTCCTGGGAATTCATTCAAAAAAGGTATTTAAATCATTGTTTGCTACTCACAAATAGTGACAATAATTAATACTATGATGGTAATAACGTGCAGATGCATGCGTAATTGCAACTGCAAAATTCCTTTTTTTCAGCAACTGTAAACATCACTATTTGATTTGAAGGGAATTTGAATATATTCAAATGAGCTATTTGCATTGGCTCCACCCTCTCCAGGTACCTCATTTTCCACCTGCAGCTGTGCCATTTCTGTCAGCCTCTGCTCGGTACGTTCCAGCTTGGATTCCAGACCAGAAGCCTTCTCCTTCAAGAGGGCGTTGTTCTCGTTTACTTCCCTGGCCAATGGATAAACAAAGGTTAGCATTTTAAATGAAACGAAGTAAAACCCTTTGAAATGCACGACAGTTTCTTTAATTCAAGCGAGTGCACTCCATAGTTTGGGTAAGCTTATGTTAAATTCTTTATTCAAGTCAACCAGACTTTTAAATGTTAGACAGCCGACTTTGTACTTTTTGGCAACATTACATGCATCTCCCCAATGTCACACTGCAATAGGTACGCTGCATTTGTTCTTTATTACAGTTGCACCTGTGATTTTGAACACCCTATTGACCGAAGAAGCACCGAGTTCACATGCACCACCTTTGCATGAGCGTAGTTCCACCGTACAAATTGCTCCTAAGCCTGGCCATTGGATAAAGTAAGTAGTAAAGTCTGTCCCGAGCCAATGTGGCTCATCAGGCCGGTGTTTATCTCCGGTTTCAGTAGCATGAAACGACTGAGAATATTTCTACTCCCCCTGGATGGGATGCTAGTCCATCGCAGGTTACTCCCCAGCTAATGCCGGTACCCATTTATACTCCTGGGTGGAGAGGGGCAAGTGGGGGTGAAGTGCCTTGCCCAAGGACACAATATATGACCAGCGGCTGGATTCGAACCCCGGACCCTCTGATCATGAGTCACGAACCCTAACCAATAGGCCACACACTCCCCTCGAGACTTGGATAAGTCTATGCCAAAAGATCATAATCTACTGTTTCTGTACGGAGACCAACCCAAGGATTTGCCATCAACCGACCTGTAATATGTGATCTGATCCTGTAGTTGTTTATTCTCCCTCTCCAGATCCACAAGCCTGGTCGCATCGTTCTGTACGGCTTTGGCTACGGTAGCCGCGTCCTCCTGCTCCCTGACTTTGTGTTCTAGTTCCTGTCCCAGAAATGACACAAGACTGTTGAAACTGACAAAGATTGTAATCCTTTTTGGGACTGAACAAATTGAAATTGCTTTAAGCAAGATTCAAGCAACCTGTTGTTGCACTCAACTACTTTAGACATGCTATAAACCTTGTATTTGATGTGTCATAAATCATTCACCATCTCTTGTCTGGACACTTAACAATCTAGAGTTTATCGGTAAATACCCGAGTGGGGAATACCCCATTTTTCATCATTTGGAACTTTTCCAAGTTAAGGAAATCTGGAAATGTCTTGAATTGCTGTCACATCCTCTGGTCAATTTTATATGGTTTCCAACAGAAATATATTCAAATTAAATTCAACAACTTTTCCATTAATTTTCCAGGACAAAATATGTTTTTTATGACCAATTCGTACAATGTTTTGACATCTCAAGAGCCTGTTTACAATTTACAGGCCAGCCATCACAAGGCAAAGGACGCCACTCCCTTTCAGCCTTCCAGTTGAACACAAGACCCCTCCCCCCCCCCCCCCCCCGAATACCACAAAAGCATCACAATGGTGCTTTGCACATGCACAAAATAATTATAAAGAGCATGTATGCATAATAATAATAATAATAATAATAATAATAAAATTGCATTTATTATGCGCATATACCATGAAATGTTCAAATGCGCATTACAACATTTGTTTAGCTAAGATATTAAAAATACAAATTCGAATTAAACATTAATCTTAAATGTAAAAAAACACTAGATATTTTAGAAAACACTGTCATAGCAATGAAACTTAAAATTATAAAAACAAGACCTACATTTAAAATAGATAATAGTAAAACCTTATACGAATGCCTTTGTAAAAAGAAAAGTCTTAAGCTTAGTCTTAAAAACTGTTAGAGACTGAACAGACTGAATTTCAGGCGGTAGCTGGTTCCATAAGCTGGGAGCGGCTTGTGCAAATGCACGATCCCCCATAGTCTTTTGCATTCTCCCAGATGGATAATCTACAAGCAACCGCCCATTGGATCGCAGGGAATACTTGGAATGGACCTTAACTTTCAACATATCTATAATGTATCTGGCCGAGAAAGATCATGAAGAGCCTTGAAGGTCAACAGAAGGATTTTAAAGTGTATGCGAGATTGTATAGGCAACCAATGTAACTGATAATGTAGAGGAGTAACATGGTTCCGCGATGTTACTCGGAAGGAAGCATAGTAAACTGGAATATAATCTGGAAGACTGCGGTATTAACCCTAACTCCCCAGCCTGATTTACTAGGAACCATACCCATTCTGGCAAATTCCAACACCCACATGGGAAATTGTGCACGCACACTGTTGAACTTAGTTTCTGGAGGTATGCCAACCCCAGCATAAAAGACCATCAGTTTAGGGGTACTGTACCTATCCCAACAGATTCAAACAAAACCTGCTGTTGAACTTTGATGGGTTGAGTTCGGTTAGGGTTAATGTTACACATCATCATGTATAGGTTGTGCAGGATGACAATTTCATGATTTTTTTTCTTGGAAAATCAACTTTCCATGACTCCTTGTGAAATAAAATTCCTTGAAGTTTCCATGCTTTTCCATGATAGCTTAAAAATCTAAGATTATCCAGATTTTCAACCTTTTCCATGAATGTGGGAACCCTGATTTCATGTAAATCAACAGTCGTCCAGTCTTATAACAAGTCAAGTGACAAGCTGTTCAAATGAATTATGACAAACTTGTTCCATTGTCACTCTTAATCCCGATACACAAAATCTGATTAGTGTTTCGACTTGTGCTGTATTTGAAAATTCTGTCAATTTCCCAGGAACCATGCCAAAAAACTCACTAAAGACAACAACCTTAACAGAACTGTTGCATATGAGTAATATGCAGAGGTTCAAAACTGCACACGGATCTTTTAATGACTTCTTTTTCACATGTTCACCTTACCTTGACTTTTTGTTGTGCGTTCATGAGTTCCATGCGATATTCCTCCATTGCTCTCAGATTACTAGACGCGTCAATCCCCCGTCTGTAAGAAACAATGACAAAAAAATTAATGGCATTATATACTGCAGTTTTCAAAGCAAATTTCTCTACTGGAGGAAAGCAACCAAATTCTATGAAGCTCCAAACCCCACCCCAGTTTATACTTTTCAAAAAAGGGTTACTTTCAAAAAATATATTCATCTCCCCCTCCCCCCCCCCCCCCAAAAAAACCCCACAAAAACATGCTTGCCAATAGTTCAGACTGGAATTAAATTGTTCTTACCTCATTTGATGCTGTAGTCGAGTCTTCGCTTCCTCAACATCCGTCTGCAACAGCTTGATGTCCGCATTCTTCCTAGATTTCCCAAAAGGAAGACAAACATCTTTTAAGATACAAGTTCTTCACTCAGAAAAGCCTTCTTTTTTTGGGGGGGGGGGGGGTGCATGTCAAGGAGCGATAAAGTTACATAATAATTGATCATGGAATTTTGTACTCACTTTGTTATTTCATTGGTCAATCTTGAAATATGCGAGCGACTTGACATCTGAAGCTGTAAAAAGAAAAGGAAACATGGAATGAATTCCTTAAAACCTTTAATCCCGGGGAAGTTTTTGGGCAGCGTTAGACTTTGGCACAGACTAAAGTAATCTAGCAAACAGACCAATGGCAGGGACTGAAAAACAAACAAATCTATTTGGCCTGGGTGTGAATGGAACCTGGGTCGCGCAAGTGGAAAGCTTCCGAATAATGCGACTTAACCCTAACCCCCTAGACCCTCTGGCTAGGATGCAACCTCAATCCTGCAAAATCCTCCAATTGCCAAAAAAAAAATTGGACTCAGCCTCAATCCTCCAAAATCATACGTTATTTCTTGAAGTTAGTCTGTGGAGGGTGACCACTGCCTCAATCCTCCGAAATCCTCTGTCAATTACTGCTATGGTTTGAGGCAGTGTGAATGACGTTAAGAAGCAGTGCGGATGAAATACGAGAAAAACACAGGGCTGATTTATGCATGGCTGAACATAACCAATGCAGGATATGGCCTACTGGCTTGACGTAATGCATCCTCCACAAAAAAAACGAAACATCTTTGCCATTCATCCTCAATCCTTTAAAATCATCCAAAAGCGGCAGGAGAATTTTGGAAAATTGAGGAGGGTTAGGGTTAATGAATTATATATCTGGATCTGAAAGGTTTGAATAATTGGGTGGGATTCAAATTCAAGTCATAGAAGAGGAAAGCGGGGGCCGGGGGGTCAAAATGCCAACCTGACTCGCCTGGGCCGTGAATCTCCCAAATTCTAAACACTATTTCTGAAAGGTTTGGCTCCTTGATGGGATTCAAACTTTGTTCTTAGAGGTGGAAAGTGCGGGCAAGACACTTACATCTTGCAGAGTGGTCTCCAGTTTGAGTTTCTGCTGTCTCAGGTCCTGGATGCCAGCCTCGTAGTTGGCCTTCATGTCCATCTTGGCTCGCCGCGTCTCGTCAAGCTCCTTGCGGGATCGTTGCTCCTGCTTGACGGCAAACTCCAGCTGTCTCTTCAGCTCTCCCACCTTGGACAACTCTTCCTGAGACAGACAGTGAAATTTTGAATTCAGGCATGCAAATGGGAGTTCACAACAACAAAAAGAGAATATTCCAGGATTTACAAGACTCTGCAGTGTTTTCCAATTTTTATAGATACAGGAGATGTAAAAAAAAAATATAAGGAAATCAGATGGTCTGAGGAAAAGATGCATCCAGAGAATTTTTATCACAAACAGAGAAAGACAAACTCGACATTTAAATGAAGATTTTAAAAATATTAATAACCCTAACTCCCTAGGCCTTTTTGCTAGGATGTAGCCTCAATCCTGCAAAAGCCTCCATTTGGCGTCATGGAAGAATAGCATATAGCCTCAATCCTGCAAATTCCTCCGTTATTTCTTCAATATGGTCCATGGAGGGGTGACCGCTGCCTCAATCCTGCAAAATCCTCCAGCTATGACAGTCAATAGGCTGAGGCAGAGGCAGTGACATCCTGGAGCAGTGCGGGGGATGTCAAGTATAATCAAGGACTAAATTTATGCACGGCTGAGCATAAACAACACACGGTCCGGCCCAAGACCTTGACACAGTGCGTCCTCCAAAATCAGCAACACACTTTTGCCATGTAACCTGTGGGGTGCTGTGGTCCAATGGTTACGGTGTTCGACTCGTGTGCCGTGGTACATGGATTCAAATCCTGACCGTGGGAACATGGTGCTTGTGCTCTTGAGCAAGGCACTTTACCATTATTACTTCGTCCTTCGGATGGGAAGTAAAGCCGTAGGTCCTGGGTGTTGTGTGCACGTTAAAGAACCCAGTAACACTTATTGTTAAGAGAAGGGGTTTGCCCCGGTGTTTCTGGCAGTGGCTGCAATATGTGCCGCAGCACCTTGTAAACCCTTATAAGGTGCTGCTTAATGGGTCTCACATTTCTCATAAACTTTATTTACCTTTCTTTAATAATAGACATATCTCCAGCGCCTTGAGTACCTAATAGTTGGTAGATAAGTGCGCTATATAAGACTCCGATATTATTAACCTCAATCCTGCAAATTCCTCCAATTTGCAAAAAGGATTTTGGAGGATTTGGGATGGTAAGGGTTAAAAGGGTTCACTAAACAGATGCGCACAATGGACACCAGTAAATTAGACAATATATTGTAGCTGTACTACACCAAAACCCAAGAACCACATTGCTGTGGTTTGATGGTCACAAATCACTAAAAAAAATCCGAACCTCTCGATTGTTTCGTTCTTTTTCCACGTCTCTCTCAAACTCCATCCTGGAGCGCTTGTGGGTGGCTTTCAGGCCATCCATCTCCGCCTCCAGTTTGGCGATGCGACTCTGGGCGGACAGCAACGCCCCCTCCCGCTCACGACTCTGTTGGTCCTTCTTGTGCCTCTCTGCAAAACACAAATTATCGCTCGTTACCAATAGAGAATTCTTGTGATTCTTTTTACAATTTTTACAATTGTGAGTTGTCATTCGATTACCCCAAATTGAAACCTAAGTGCAAGGAAAAGCAGCGTCATGGACATTACAAATCGACTTTTTTTTGTATTTTAAGAGCTTAGTGAATAAATCTGAGAATAACATTTTTCAAATCTTGTACATCCGTCATCTAGTAATGGTCAAGGAGATTACAGACTAGGAGTTTGGGATCATTTCTCTGAATCATTAATTAGATATCATGGTTAATTGGCTCTGTCACAGACACTGCATTTTTTTTCCATAATGCTGGAATTACCCAGCAGTGTTTAAAGGGAATGTACATCATTGGCTTTTGCTGTAATTTTCAGAAATGAACTATTTGAGGGGTTAGTATTATAGATCAAATATTGTTTTAACTGACATGTTTGAAGTTTTGTGTTCGAAAATGCTGGAAAAACCAAGAAAAACACAAAATGTTCAAGTAGTCTGGTTCCTTGACTCCACTAAAGATAAAATGGATCAATTTATAGATGCCGGAAAATTGTAAGGTAAAGGGAACCACTCTAGCTGGCCTGCACCCGGTGGTCGGCCGACCACCGTTGGAAATGTATACAAAAATACCATTTTCTTGAAAATGACTTCACACCAGGTGCCATTATTTTACAGGATGCTTTAGACTGTCATTTACCAACATCCTAGTAAGGTATTTCGTAAAAACTTGGTAGTTTTATTTTTCGATGTTTGCAAATGTTGTATATTCCCTTTAACCTTACCTATATCTTTGGCAATGTAGTTCTTAAACTCCCCCATCATTCGGAACACTGTGGTGTTGTCGTCGGGACTATCCATGGCGACTTAAAAACTGTTAAAAACACAGAGCAGTAATGTTTACAGTGAATACTATGACTTCAGAGTTCCACAATGACTTTCACCACTACTTGTAATATTTTTGTAAATAATACGATG
This sequence comes from Patiria miniata, assembly GCF_015706575.1. NCBI lineage: Eukaryota > Metazoa > Echinodermata > Asteroidea > Valvatida > Asterinidae > Patiria > Patiria miniata. The sequence goes on along the minus strand of NW_024037069.1, from coordinate 38,300,573 downwards.
CAACCATTTTTTTAGGTAAACTTTAACCCTGACCCCAAGGCCCTTTTTGCTAGGAACCATCCTTAATCCTCCAAAATGCTCAAAAATTGGCACTTACAGTATATTCAAATGAAGGATACCCACAGCCTCAATCCTTCAAAATCCTCCAACAGCCCTGCCTCTCAAAATGCATTCAGCCTCAATCCTCCAAAATCCTCCAAAACCGCCCAGAGGACTTTGGAGGATTGAGGAAGGTTAGGGTTACAGCACTGCAAGATTCCCAATTTGATTTCTGTTATAATCTATGGTGTCTCGTTTACAATAACTGCCATTTGGAGACAACATTTTACAAAAAGCTACTTTTCAGGCTGCCTGAATTATTCTTGTGAAATGATTTACACACATGACATAAAAAAACTGTCGCAGGAAAGAATTCATTTTTTTCACTATAAACTTACTGATGACTTGGTCCAAGTAACTTTGACCCTACTTTATCGCCTTTTTAATATTCGGACATGATCTGGTGACAGTCGCCAGATCATGTCCGAATGTTAAAAAAGCGATAAGTAAGGTCAAAGTTACTTTGACTACTGATGACTACGCCAAGGTAAAAAAAACAGTAAATGTTTACTTTATGACCCCTAAATGTCTTTAGTTCTCAAGCTTTTTTTAATCACTCTCAAATGACTTCTGTGACCTAAAGCAATTTTCCTTTCCTCTAGTTTAATCAAGATTTGCAACAGCATTTTGACCAAAAAATGACTTTCTCTTTTTTCAGGTTTTTTTCTTCAAGGTGACGACCCTAAAAATGAACGCATTTTTAAGCATTCACTTTGCATTCTGTGTGTTTTATAAATATAAACAGATGTATATAATTATGTTGAGTAAAAACAATTCTATTTAATGTGAAAATAATTAATGTATACCACTTTAAAGTAAAATAAAGAAGAACAAAATACAGGAAAAAAATGAGGAATCATATATTATTTAAAGAACAACTTTATTTGTTAGTCCATAGTGATTGACAGTGTGGAAACATTATTTTTATATTTTTTTAAAAACATTTTGCGCGCCATACTAATGTAAAAACTGCCGCTCAATGAACGGATCGAAAACATAAAATGGTGCATGATGTACATCTCGTATACAATATCGCTGTAAATGGCGGACGATCTTTCGAAACGTAAGACTGCAACTTAAAGTTCACCGAACGAAAACCCATGACACCAGGATAATAATCGGTCATTCGGTGACCCAAATCGGTGCTAAAATCGTGATTTAAACTAGTATTAAACTAGTTCAGATTTTCTCCGTTTCTCCTAGGCCCCAGTATTAGTACTTTCAGTTTTTACAAGCACATTCATTTCACTTTAAGTTTAATAATACTGAGTGATGGCAGATCCGATAAGTCCCAAAAATTCAGCCCCCCCCCCCCCCAAAAAAACATACGTCCGACCCTACATCAAGGCCACGGCGAACCCGCCCCGCGGCCACCCGGTACCGCGCGCTGCAATTTGCAAATGTTTAAGCTTTCAAAATTCGAAGTGGCTATCGTTACGGCACTCGTTGTTTAGCGCCCTCTACGATATTTTTTTGGTACGCACGCAGGTATATAATTATTTGTTTCCACACGTTTTATCGAGCAGTGCGCCAGCTCAGCCGATAGAGGGTAGGATTTTGCACCGCGAGGTTGCGGGTTCGGATCTCAGTTTTGCACTCGAATTTTTTTCCTTTTCTAACCTGAGGCTTTGGAGGATTTTTTTTAAAAGGGAAATAAAGTCCGAATTTCATAAAGTTCAAATTCACTTTTTTCCTTCTAATTTTATATTTTCTTGTCATGTTTTTTTATAAAAGTTGCCAGGTTGCAGTCTACCGTAACGATAGAAAATGGGAAATGCATTACGGCTGCCGTAACAATAGCCACTGCGTTCAAAGGTTCATCAAGTTCAACACTGAAAGAACACGAGTCAGTCAGCTCCTAAAAGACTCACAAATCACGTTCGTTCTAAATATATATCTCCTTGTTCTTTTTAAACAATCAAATATCATACCTGACTTTCCCCAGAAGAACAAGTAAGAACACTTTCTCCAGTCTCCGTTCAAAACTTGTTCAAGTCGCCGCCATTTTTCGTGGATATGGCCACAAAGTTAAATATAGTGATCACTCCGGTAGCATAAAAAGGTTCGAGAGCGGAGCGAGTAATGAATATGCATGATATGACGTCACTAGAAGCTCATGCGTATCACGGTACGTATTCGCGTTGAGTGGAGTACTCCTCTTTCTACTGTCGCGCCACCACCCTTTAGTGTCGCCCCACTTACCGATGATCATCACATTTAACAAGTCCTCTTTCTACTGTCGCGCCACCACCCTCTCGTGTCGCCCCACTTACCGATAATCATCACATTTCACAAGTCCTCTTTCTACTGTCGCGCCGCCACCCTCTACTGTTGCCCCACTTACCGATGATCATGAGATGATCATCGGTAAGCTATAAGTGGGGCAACAGTAGAGGGTGGCGGCGCGACAGTAGAAAAAGGACTTGTGAAATGTGATGATCATTGGTAAGTGGGGCGACACGAGAGGGTGGTGGCGCGACAGTAGAAAGAGGACTTGTTAAGGGTGTAGAGACCAGTAAATCGGTCCGAAATTGCCTGCGCCGGCCGAATCACGATTTGCATGCCCTCAAAATCTTCGGTATTTGAGCATGCTGTGGGCCATGAACTTGAGGGTTTGTAAAAAATATGGGTGGAAGCCGTGCACAGGACTGGGAGCTTGCAGTTCTGTGTAATTTTGATGTAATTTTGACCCTAAAAGCGCTCTATTTTGCAATGGAGTGTAGGCATCGTTTTTCAAAATGGCGATGGGCTTCAGGACTATTTTCAGGGGTGATCATCTTCAGATGGAAATTTCTCCTAAAAGTCATCAGTTGACCCCCCGAAAATTGAAAAAAAAAATGAAAGATGATGAAATAAGCTTTAATTTGATGTGTGTCTCGAACACCTTGGAGAGTTGTGAGTATTTTCCCGAATTTTTGAAGTGGGAGCATTTACCATTGGGGTCTATGGAAGTTGGTCTGCTACCTGTGATGATCATCGGTAAGTAGGACGACACTAGAGGGTGGTGGCGCGACAGTAGAAAGAGGAGTACTCCACTCAACGCGAATACGTACCGTTATTACTCATGAGCTTCTAGTGACGTCTCATGCATATTCATTACTCGCTCCGCTCTCGAACCTTTTTATGTTATCGATCACTCCGCGTATTGGGCCTTATCAAAATCCCGGCTTCGTCTTTGCTTCGGCTTTAGGAGATATTTTTTTTTAAGCTCCCACCTTCGAGGACTCAGACAATTTTGGTGCATACTCTATCCAGTATACTCATTTGCAACTATTTATAATAAGGCCAAAGATTAAAATATTTCCATTTAATAATAATAATAATATAATAATAATTTGGAAGGCATTTGGTTTGCTTCCCACTGATAAGGAAGTCGGCGATAAAGCTTTAAGCCGAAGCCGAAGGCGAAGCCGAAGAAATGGTTTCGAAAAATCGCAAAGTGGTTCGTACTGCGCAGGTGCAGATCCAAAAATTGTGAGCGATTTCTGTTTTTACTGTCACAAATCAACATGGCGTCTCACATGGCTAGAGCGGCTGCGATCGCGAAGCAAGTAAAAGTGATAACCAACAACCCAGAGGCAGCCAGAAGAAGGGTTATTCAGCTTTACAAAGCCTGGTATCGAGAAATACCAGAAACGGGTAAGATTAAGCGATTTGGGTAAGGTTGGGAGCAGTTAACGAATGCGTTTGCATGGATGGATTTTGATTTGGAACTGCTGTGCTTGAGAAGTTCAGTGGAAGAGGGCGCTGTTTAACATTTCGTTAGCTAGAAAAATCTGCACTAGGCCTATCCTTTGAATGCTCGGAACATAGGCCTATACATAACAACATAAAAGTTTGGCTGCCATAGCAGTGGATATTTGGGCCCACCATTTTTCTTAATCTTACTTAGTAAACTTTGAACAAGTCAGACATGTCAGAGAGGCTTTCTTTGATTGAACGACATATTATTAACCCTAACTCCCTAGGCCTTTTTGCTAGGATGTAGCCTCAGTCCTGCATAATCCTCCAATTGGCCTCATGGAAAAATAGCATATACTATAGGCCTAGCCTCAATCCTGCAAATTCCTCCTTTATTTCTTGAATATGGTCCATGGAGGGATGACCACTGCCTGAATCCTGCAAAATCCTCCGGCTATGTCTGTCAATAGGCTGAGGCAGAGGCAGTGACATTCTGGAGCAGTGCGGAGGATGTCAACAAGTATAATCAAGGACAAAATTTATGCACGGCTGAGCATAAACAACACATGGTCCGGCCCAAGACCTTGACATAGTGCGTACTCCGAAATCAGCAACGCACTTTTGCCATGTAACCTCAATCCTGCAAATTCCTCCAATTTGCAAAAAGGATTTTGGAGGATTCAGGGCGGTTAGGGTTAATGAACGACAATTATTATTGGCATAATTTTTACAAAAATAGGAAAGATTTCCATATAAGAAGTTCACTAATTTTCCTCTGTATTGACTAACAAGCCCCCAGATAGCAATTTCATGACATCAAAGTCAATTTGAGCAGTGAGAAAATACATGTACAAGCATTTTCTTAGAAAACACTTAGAATTTTTCAGTCCAATCTCATAGGGTTTGTACACAGGGTGTTGAGTGAACTTCGTATATGGAATTCTTTCCCAAAAATACAACTTATAGAAAGCCAGCAGGTTCTAATTTTGTTATTAAGAGGGTAAGTGTATTTTTAAAGCATAAATGAACTGGGTCTGCAGTCGCAATGTGGAAATCACTTTCAAAATTTCGCCGAGTCAGTTTCCAAGATGGTGGCTGTGTGGCCTATGTTTACGGAGGCAGTCCAGTAAACTGGCCACATTATGGGGCTCCCGTCACAGGTACCCATTTATACTCCTGGGTGGAGAGAGGCAATTCTAGTAAAGTGTCTTGCCCAAGAGCATAAGCACCATTTTCCCCGTCATGGTTCGAACCCACGTACCATGGCACGTGAGTCGAACACCGTAACCATTGGACCACAGCGCTCCATGGTATTGGGTTGCTCTTTTCCTATCTTTTTTTTTTGGGGGGGGTGGGGGTGGGGGGGGCATGTGCCATTCGGTCTTATGTTTTAAGATTAACTCACATCAGCTTTGCACTCTCTTGCAAGTGGTAGAATTTTTTTTTGAAAAGAGGGTGTCCAAGTTGCTGAAATTCCATTTTGTCATATTTACTAATAGTACAATGTACATTTGCGTGAAAACAATAGGGCTGCCAAACAATGAATAGCCCACAGCATGTCCAAAAGGTGCCAAGACAGTGGACACCCCTAAAACCCTGGTTCGAAGGAAAACTCAGTTAGGGATTTTGATGGGAACTCGGACTTCAGGGGTTGATTAAACACTTACATGTAAGACCAAATCATTGCCTAGAAATTAGGAGAATTTGGGGGTTTTTTTTAACATGGCTCAGGCATAAAATAGGGCTGATTTTGTCTTTTTGCATTTGAGCTCTCAGTTTTTGCTTGAACATGTGCTTCCGAGGTAGTCAGTTGGACTCCGACTTCCAAGGATGCCTAAGTGACTTTGAAGATCCATGAAAAGCATTGTATAAATATGACAACACGGGTATGAGATGTGGCCTGACAAACTAAGGCAAACACAGCTGAATTATGAACTATGTACATTGGATTGATGGAATCCTAGCACACATGTTGAGCGCGTGCACAGCAGCGTGCCTGATGAGTCACGTACTGCAAGATGGCTCAATTGTTATCGCACACTGTGGCTTTTGCAAACACTGCTATTAATGTCATTACACCTACTAGTTGTAAACTTGGACAGTATCGAAACGGTTTCTGCATGAAGGGCACTTGGTCTTTTCCACTACTGGGTGGCCTTTTTAATGTTATAAATAGTGTTAAAGAAGACTTTGCTCTCTGGTAATGACCCAGATGTATCACGGTTATCTTGGAAGAGTCAGCAGATTAAATATGCCCGCCCTGGGACCCCCCGTGGAGGTCAAATCCAAAGGCTGTCTGGTTTAATGTCATACAGGTTGTCCTTCAAACGTAGCAAATTTTTGGAAACATGATTGTATGTTAAGGTCATTAGCCTACTTTTATGTTAGGCCGAAACAAATTTTGTGTGTACGATAAAGCTGTAAAAGTTCTGTTTGTCCGTCGGTCTGTTATACTTCCTTTGTTTACTTTAGGTACCTTTAGCCGTATTCTGTTGATTAACCTTTTTTAATTGTTTAGTTAACCAATAACACACACACTCACAAATGTAGGGAAGAGTTTTGGTAACACAATTATGCAACACTGTCATTTATTTGTAGGTCTCAGTTACTGGGGAAAAAACGTGGCACTTTTAAAACAGAGGGCTTTGTTTAACCCTAACAACCTCTTGCTTCTGATAATCGCAAAATGCATCCGATTGGCTAAAACAAAATGTATAATAAGATCCAAGTCATTGTAATAAAGCAGCTAGCGGTTTGAGGGAAGAGGCCCTCCTTCACTTGGAAAACTAAAAGTTATCCCTTTCAATGAACTTAAGGCCAAAAAAAACAAGATAAGTTGGTCTCTGGTCAGCGCGCGCGTCGATTTTAATCATGCAACATTTTTTCCAAAATGTTCCGCGGTAGCTCCAACAGCGCCCTCTATTGCCGCACCTCCTCAATTTTTTTTACCAAAGAGCACCAAGGAATGGGAAATTGCACAAAGGCAAATGATCGGGAGCACCAAGGCAAATTATGGAGGACACCAATGTACATGAGGACACCAAATAGCAAAATAGTACCCCACCTTGTCTGTACAATCCAAGCTTGAAGAAAAAAAAAAAAAGCCGAAAAAAAAGCCGCGTCCCCACGTCAGTTCCGGAACTTTGGTCTGAACAGAGACCGAATATTATTTTTTTTTTGCCTAACTGAGGTTTTTTAATATTGTTTCTCAACAGTGCGACAATTCCAGCTGGACCTGACGGTGAAGCAGTGCCGTGTGAAGCTACGAGAAGAGTTCATGAAGAACGCCCATGTTAAGGATCCCCGGGCCATAGATCTGCTCGTTATCAAGGTTTGTACAATTTTTCAAGTCTTACCCCCCCCCCCTCCCCAATTGCTTACATACAGTATTTTTCATTTTCTATTATTTCCTCCATTTTTCAGCATTATCTTACACATGATTTGTTCACAGACGCACGTCAAATGACCCGACCATTAATTTATCCCACCCAAAATTTCAAGCTGACAATAATTAATCTCTCGTTCTAAGTTTGTTGTCCTTTTATGGCAAAGAATTCGGTCCAGGATCTTCCCCCGAGATCAGTACAAGGGTCAACCTTTCGATGAAAGTCGGCTATTTGAACAACGCCGATAACAAAATCAGTGGCACGCTGTATGCATTTTCATGCCTCTTGTTAGTTTGAGATTAAATTATGGCAGTACTAAATAATAATTGCAGGGGAACTGGTTTGTGGCGGAATCATCATGTTTATTTAGATGTTTGTAATAATCACATTATAAGAGTTTGACTTTCAACTTGTCCTTCACATCTTCACATGTATCTTGTGAATATTTAGAAAAGTACAAAAAAAGTGGAATACATTGATTGAAACAGAAATATCATAATAAAAAATCATACATTTTATTTTAATGTATTTGTGGTTTTAATGGCAAAGTTTAGGATTTGAAAATTTGAGTAGTGTAGTTGAAACCATCATGAGTCAATCACAAGTTGTTTCACATGTTAGTCACGGGTCAATTCACAAGTCCAGTCACAACTAACAGCGGATGAACTTTCACAGGGATGCCGATGTCACAGTTTATTTGACTAGTTCATTTAAATGTTATGGTACTGAAATTTTGGGGGGTTTTTTCGTATTGTTTTGTTTCAGGGCAAGATGGAATTAGAGGAAACCATCTGCGTTTGGAAGCAGCGAACCCATGTCATGCGGTACTTCAGAGAGTCGGAGAAACCGCCCAAGACAGATTTCTTATCCAAATTCTACGAGGGGAAAGATTGATGAACTGCAAACTGACAACCGTTTTTATTGAACTTTGGAATAGAATATTAAATTTTATGACAACTTGTTGTAGATTTGTTTTGACGTGGAATGTTCCCAGCTTCAGAATGACATGTGTCTTTGTTGTGCTGTGATTATTGATCTAGAGGGTATGAAGATTATTTTTAAGAATTGACTTGTCTTGGGCCTATTACACGGGTGCGTGCAAGGCGCATTGTATATGAGGTTAACCATTGTACAATGTACATGTGTTTTTACAGACTGGACATGTGGCCGTTCTCGACCAATGAAATGACAGTATCCAAGCACATGGTATAACAATACCATTTGATTACTTCACGATGTTGGACTTCAAAAAGATTCAAGAAACATCTGCATCCAACCAGGAAATTAGGGAGTACACAGTTTACCATGTTTACTGCAAAATGTTTTGTGAAAAACTCGGTTATTTTCAGTGCGTTTTTAATTGAAGTGACAACAGTTAAATTGACTGTGATATGTATGCATGTTCATCTCCATTGCAAGGTTTGCCAGAATTTCAGCTGTACAGAATAAACTATATTAATTTCTATTGTTGACACAAAAAGATGGTTTTGTTGAGAGAAGTTGATTTTCGTGTCTGAACCAACTGCAGTCATTTGGTATTGTTTAGCTGGTAAGTTAGTGAGGCAGATAGGGGCAGTAATTGGGCAAATTGTGCCTTTGATGATACAAGCATTGAATTTGGCACACAGAGTATGTCTAAATAAGAAAGATATTTAGCTATATGGCCATCGCAGATTTGTCTTTTGAAAAAATATAGGTAGAATAACAAGCAATTTTCAAAATGGCTGCCATTGCTTGTTACTCTACCTATATTGTTTTCAAAGGACAAATCTTATTGGTTGCTCTGTGTCTTGGCTGTGCTGCCTGTTCTACAGTTTGCTTGGCCTACTTCTCCTGCACACTCCTGCGTCACACTTAATGCAGCGGTCTACATTTGTGTATTGGTATGCACTAAATGTTGAAATTATTTACCCCCGTGTCATATGTCAACCTGACAATCTATACGCTGGGCGGTATCAGACTTGAAAGGGGCGCCATTTTTTGTCTGTTTTCAGACTACGAAGTTAGGCCGTGTCCGAAACGGGCTTCCAGAGCTACGGCTACGTCTATTGTCAGCGCGTCCCCGCGTATTTTCAATGGGCGCAGACCTAGACCTAGCTCTAGACAGCTGATTCGGATGCAGCCTAAGCTCTTGTTGATATCAAAACCAAAGAATCTGCCCCTGGTTTTTTTTTTGGGGGGGGGGTGTGGGGTTTTTTTGGGGGGGGGGGGAGTGTTTGATTGGGTTGACTGCATGAGACCAAAATATCTTAATATTGTCTTAATATAAGGGTGGCGTGATACTTTGCAGCCAAGGTTAAAAAAGATTGAGATAAAGATGACCCAATAATCAGTTTACCAGAGTTATTTGTAGTCGTCCTTGGGACGAGACCTAGTCCCGTTTCTATAAAAAGCTTAAGATAAGACCACACACAACAAAAGAGTCATATGTATATACATATATAACTTCCCACTGCCCTTGCTGCTCAAGCAAGCGAATACTTCGTCCACAACTTTATATCTGAAAAATTTGAAATGAATTGGGCTTGGCTTTATTTAGTAGTGACAAAGTTGGATATTAGTCAATACAAGGATTGTAACTGCATGATGAAAGCTATTTGCCCACAGGGATGATGAAATGTTTATTGGTCACAGTTGCTCCACGTGGGGTGGGGTTGGACATTTGTTTGGGTGGGGATTTGTGAGGGTGGGAATGTTAGCTGTGATGGGTTGCAAAGGTACATGCATCCCCCCCAAAAAAAACAATTTCACTAAAACCAACGTACTCCTCCCGCCCCCCAATAAGGCCATCCTTAAATGAACACTTCACACACACACACTGCATAAAACCAAGCTCTGTATCAAGACATTTGCACTCCTAACATGTCTTTATTTTCAGGTGTTTATAAAATTAAAAACAAAAGCAAGAAACAAATTGGAACGAAACATCTCTGGAATGTGTAAGGTAAAAGTATCCATTTGCATGTTCATATGGAAATGCAGACAATACAAGTATGATGTAAAGGTATGTACTGATATGAGATATAATTACAGAGTTCATGCACAAAACTGGAGAACATGAGAACATACGTATACAAATGCACTGCCACGCTTGCATGCATGTTTCAAGTTCAGGCGCGCACATTTCTGCAACCCTATTGGTTGAAGTAACATTGGGTCTGTGGGTTATTTGCATGGAAACACCCCAGTAATGGCCTCTTATTACAAGGTTCCCGGCGACTCTGGAAACCAGGGAAAACCTTGACAATGAGTTTCCATTTGGGGAAAACCATAGAGCTGTATATATTATACAGCTCTATGGGGAAAAGACCAAAAAAAACTGGGGAATTTGACAGTGACCCAGAAAGGGAAGGGTTTTCACCAGTTTGGCATGTGCGCATCTTGTGCCATGTGTGTCCAAGTTATGTCCATTGACTTACTGGTTAGGCCAAAAAAAAAGTCTCCGGTTTCTGGTATGCGCACGCGTCGCCGTAGCCATGTGCGTCGGCAAAATGAAAAAAAAATGTCAATGAAAGATGATGTCTCAAAACCGCCAAACTCACTGGTTTGACTGGAATTCTGCTGCTGCGCAATTTCAACGTGTTTTTAGATGGGGTTATGATCGAGAATAAGCTTTGTGTGGCCTCTCTGGACTCCCATATATTGCATTAAGTTTAGTCGGGCACCATTTGCAGTCATCAGCCGACATTTGAAGCAAAAAAGTCGGGTAAAAAAAAAAAAAAAGCCGCGTCGCCGCACCACTTTTTGGACAAGCTCCATACCAGAAACCGGAGACTTTTTTTGTTTGGCCTTAGGGTGGCTTTTTTTTTTTTCATTGTTTGTACAGTGTGAATATTACACACCTCTCCAGACAAAAACAATTGGCTGTGCTACACCTACACCACCTCTTGACTTCCCAGCAACCTTGTTAAAAGTGAAAACATTTCTCATAGAATTTTGAAAATTTCTCAGGGAAAACTCGGGGAATTTTGTTTTCATAAAGTGCTGGGAAGTTGGAACCCTGTTATTAAGGTCGCACTCATTAGTTTGGATATGGCCATCTTCCTGACTCCAATGCAAAGTAAAATTAGGACTATCTTTCTTCAGGGATCGGTATATTTCATGCACAACATCCAAACATATACTTTCCCAATTTTTTGTTAAATAGAACATTGAGTCGTATAAGAAATACTGTTTCCCAATTTTTTTTTAAATAGAACATTGAGTCGTATAAGAAACACTGTCTTATAAACTGTTGAACTCATATTTAACAGATTTCCAGTGACTCACAAGACTACTCACAATAATGAAGTTAGGTGCCACAGAAACAAATGCCTTCATTAAAATGATGCATTGTTCTTAACACAAGCCAAAACAGAATTTTCTATGAAAATGTTTAGCAGAGAATCGTAATTACGTTGATCTACCGTGTTGCTAAATGTTAAATATTGGACAAGTTGCCACAGGGATCTACATAAGTCTTTGGCACAAAGAAAGTTAAACAAGATAACCTACGTAATGCAACTCACAAAAACCGTTGTTAAATATCATCACCTTTGGCCCTTATTTTTTCTTACAAGAAACAATCTCACACCATAACTGCACTGGGTAACTTATAAATAGCACATTTCATTTTTACAAAATATGTACAACGCGTACCAAAATATACAGCTACAGATGCGCTTCAAAAGTTAAATGTGTGACTGCAAAGAGGACTGGTTCAAACTCTACCTCTTAAATATGGGCATGACTAGAATACAAAGCCCCTTGAGGATTTTTTTTAATCAATGCTCAAAATGTGTAATAAATAGACTTGTACACAGTCCAGCAGTTGTCAAATTACTTCCATCTGCACGGCGAGATGCCATGCCACCTCCTGTGACCTAGTCTTAGTTCAAGACAGATTTGTAATTTGTTATTCTCACTTTCTCACAAAGTCCCACAAAGAGGGCGCAAACTAAACTATCCACTCGCACGAGCTTACTGTCAATGTCCGTACTGGCAGTTGCCTTTTGTCAGTTTCAATTTGAGAATAACCGTGTAAGTGAATTGTGTTGATAACACCCAGTAAGGCCAAAAAAAAAAAAGGCTTTTTTTTTTGGCCTAACGGCAAATTTTTTTATGGCTGGCATGGGGGAGAGACACACATCTAAAATCCAGTCTTGAATAAAGTCTAGTTCAGACCTTGCAACAGTCAAAGAACTGACACTCTATTATGCATTGAAAAAAATGTATTGGTCGTTGTAAAAACAAAACGCAAAGTGGTCTGATTTCTTAAAATTGTATTTTTAGTCTGCCAGATCAGATATGAAACCCGGATAGAGGACACTGCATGGAATCCTTCGAGTATCCGTTCCACCACCGACAAAAAAACTTATCCGAGATCAAACAACAGCAACACGTACATATCAAGCGGACAACTTCTAATTCAATTAGCCATGGCTATCTCGCTATCAAACTACTTGACTGATAGCAAGTAACTTGTTACAAACGTTGTGTCGTCGTCAGGACCAGTCCCCAAAACCAAACACTACAGAAACAGACAAATTGTCCACTGCCTCTGTACTGTTTACTTAATGCTATAAATGTCAACAACCTCATCGGTACATTTAAATAGACACGTTAGAATACCGGTAGATACCCCAGGTCAAGTTTGATTTTCAAAGTCAAGTTTAGTCGAGTCAGAAAGAATACTAAAGAGGCAAACTTTACGCACAGGTTCCCTACCAAATATATGGGACAACAAGATATTTCATGTCAAATACTTTATTTTAACTTAAAGTTTCAGGAAAAAAGTTAAAAGATTTTGCAGCACATAAATATACGACCATATAAATGCAAATGCGTAAGAATAATATCTATACTTCAATAAACTTTGTTTTTATCAATTTACAAGTTTTTCACACTGATTATGCTACAACATAAAACCTAAAGAGAACACTATACATTAATGGTAAAAACAAAATTATAAACAACTCACTTTCATACACTTATCAAATTTGGTGGGAAAGTACTGTACTTCCTATAAATCAAGTTTGGGTTCTTTTCACTATTTTCTTCGGGATTTTCACGTTGCCATGTGCCCTCATTAGTTATGCAACGCAGTACTATTCCCCCCCCCCCCCCCCCGCCCCCCCCCCCCCCCCCCCCCCCCCCCCCATCGCATGAAGAAAATGCATGTCATGCTATTGGAGTGCACTGCCCTCGTGGTCTGGAGCAAAGGATTCATGGTCTGTGGGTAATTCTGCGGCCATGGTGCGTGTGCCTTTGGGCAAGGCACTTTGTCACTCATTGCTTCTCCCCACCCAGGAGTAAATGGGTACCTGTGAGGGCAGAGATGGTTATTGTGAATGATTTTAGCTGCTTTGGTGGAAATGGCAGCATTGAGCTGTATACTCCCCAGGGAGCTGAGATGGTATTTGGAATGTTTCATTGGCCCAATGAGCAGGGTAATACTACTGCGCCAGGAGTGTCATTATGTGACAGACATGGCGCATCAAAAAATCTCCATTATTGTTATTATTAACAGTAATGCAGTACCGCATTTCTAAAAGTTTGCAGCTTTTTTTTGGTTTCTCTCTTTTTCTTTCCTATCCATCTATCTCCCAATAACTTCAAGCTAATTATATGTTACTTCAGCAAATCTGTCTTCTAAACTTTTTTTTAACATTTTCACTCTCAATTGGAATACAGAATACTTTAGAAAGTCTGTCTTAATTTTGCCAAACAAAAACTTCTCCATTGCACTTTATAATACAAAGACAAAAGGCACTACAGCTAATAAGGCACTCCTGGTTTTTTTTTTTTTGCAATTGTACAACAGCGTGATTACACTACGGGCCCAAAAATGTATGATTGTCACAACCTTCAATGAGGAAAAAATTTTTAACGTCATATTTATGCACAGTTCCTTGCCCAGTTTGCCGAAATGAGTTCAGGCCAATTCAAGGGATGAAGCTTAACCTTAAATTTTCTAATTTATATCGCGCTAACTTTCATTTTGGAGTCACACTGAGTCAAAAAGTATTAAGCGTGACTTTAATCGATCCAAATAGATTTTAGTTTAAGATAGGTGAACTGTATGCATATTTTTTCATTGCCTCGATTGTGAAGTCAGTCCAAACAACTGCAACATTCGACCTCTCGACAAATTTGACGTGTACTCGAACTGTTTCACACTTTCAAATCTTACGAATACTTTGGTTTGGCGCGTTTTAAGAGAAGCAGTTTCAAACGGGGTTTAAGAAAAAGCACGATTTGCAAGAGACATTCAAATAAACTCAATCCCCTCATATTTGATATCCGCGAATTTGGTGTCGGGAACCAGCGTCTTTCCATTGATGTTAAACACGGTGTAGTACGTGGCGATCTTTCCCCGGTCCTCTTCCGTCTTCAATGCCACTATCACTGTGTCGCCGGTACCCGGCACAAACTTGAACGACGAGAAGCCGCGGATCTTGTTGAGGACGCCGATGCGGTTGATGCGGACGTCCGAGAAGTCCAAGCTGCATGAGATGAGGAGATTGGTCGCCCGGTGTTCATCGTCGGCTTCGGTGTAGCGCTCGGTGCTGGCACGACGGGGCATGAAGAACCAGCGCTGGTGGACGTCGCTCCACACTCCAGACTCATGGATCATGTAACCTAGAAGGATGAAACAGGAAGGAAGTGTTTTCTGCTGGTACCCTTATATCAACCATGACGACAGCACATTAAGTACATCTATGCTGGTACCCGGCATGAGCATGAAACCATATCTCCCCCCCCCAAAAAAAAACAACAACTAATGTCCATGTATTTCAAGCTCTTTTATTGCATTTACAAATTCAAATTTGACTTCTCCACATTAAGTACACTTTTGATTTATCAGGTGATTCGGACCAATCCTTATGCCAGCAACCACAAACTCTAGAATAGTCCATGGTGTCTTTGTGCCATTCTCAATCGTTGTGAACAGTGTATCAACCCACCCTCTCTGGCTGGCAATTTCAACAAGGCCAACCCAGCAGTCAAAACATATCAAGTGGCTGTTTGTAACAGTTGAGCGCGCCCTTCTGACATAAAGAAGGATTGACTGGTTTTGATTGTTATGAAACTTAATACAGCTACGCCTTGGCTGTAGGAGATTGATAAGCCAGCTGTGACTAGCAGTTACCAGCTTTTGTCTGTTGATGGAATGTAACTGGTCACTGTGCCTATGGGATATGATCTGACTGTTGGTGATTAGCCTGCCTCAAAGGCATGTAAGGGGAAGGGGAATAATTCTTGACTGTTTGTGACAGATAAAAATGGTTTGTCTTTTGTAGAGCAAGGTGTGTCAAAAAAAGGTCGGTGTGGTTGCATCCAAAAGAATGATTTATTAATAGCTCTCCACTGATACCTTAATTGCACTCCTGAGGTATCGGATGACTGAGCGCCATTGTATTCAAGGTTGCCCTTTGCCTTTGAAAGAGGTCTTGCTTTAGACCGAATCGTTAGGCCAGCTATTTATGTTGATTTGCATATTTCCGGTCAATCCGGTCAGTGAGCAGTTTGCAGCGGTTTGAATCATTGTCAGGTGTCAAGGTTGGTGTGATTTTTGAGGTGGCATTGGCCAGCAAAATAATACGCGTCCCTGTGAACCGTGTCGGCCGCCCTTTCAACACACTGTCCACAGTGTCAGTGCATTTTTTGGACAGCTCATTTCACTGCTCCAAATCAGCTATTAGGTCGTGTTTGAAGCCGGCATTTTAGCTATGGCTACTGTCAGCATGTACCCAGGCACGGGTCCAGGTTTGGATGGGGGGGGGGGGGAACTACCAAAGAGGCATCTTTCTTCATTTTTTTTCCGATTTCTTCCAACCTAAGAGAGGTTTTAACCTAACCGCCCCCCCTCCCTCAGATCCTCAGATTCACCACTGGTACCCATGTAGTTGTAAATGTCAAAGACGTAGACATTAGAGATGTGGACACAGCCTTACCTGGATAGGGATATCCGGCCTCGTTCCTCATGGCGTTGTAGTTTTTCACCCAGCTGACATGCCGGACAGCCCCCTGAGAACTGACCACTTTGACCCACTGGGGATTCAGGTTGACCAGCTCCCCGGACGTTGTCGTCCATTCCTTGCCCAGGCCGCCGACAAACAGGGACTGCTCTCGTACAGCCATCCATTCGCCTTTGAAACCTGAACGACAACAAATCAGAAAAACAAGAAGTTTTTCATTCATGAATCGTTTAACCCCCTCTTTGTGGGAAGTCAGTATTCAGAGCAATATGTAAAACACTTTAGAACCCTGCAGGTTATTTTTTATATTAAAGTGAAGGGATAGGAAGTGTTTAAATAACTGTGTCAAACAGAGCATGCACACACACACAAATACAGCACTGAGGAGAGCAGTGAAGCGTGACCGAATCTCCCTGCTTGCCCTGAGCTTAAACCAAATAAAACATCTGTGCAGAGATTTGAGGTGTTATCCATACTCCACAGAAAATATTACCTTGAAGGAATTTGAAGTGTTGTGTTAATTCCATAGGCAAAAGTGGGTTTTTGTTGTTGCAAACTTTGATGGGTCAATCTATGTATAATCCCATCCCAATGTGTTTGTGTTTAGAAAAAGCCAATCCTCCAGAATCTTCCAACATGCAGAAAGCAAATGGCACATTTGTCCTTTCTTACAGGTACTTCCAATGGGCATCAAGTAGGGATATGACTTTGCAATACTTGTTGTAAATGTTTAGCAATTATTTTAAGATCTCAAAAACGTTTAGCCATTTCACAAAGGCTACTGTGTACATATCCATGTACCAGGTACTCAACAGTTTATTTAGTCAAGAGACCCCGCCTATTGAACAAATCTCATTTTACCCCCCCCCCCTTACAGCTTTTGGATCGCAGCTCAGTGATGCATATTAATCCCTCCCTCCTGCTTCGCCATCACTTTAATAAACAACACCGGTATATGGCAAGTCATGCGTACAGAGACATTGTTAGTCTATCCGTAGCCCCGCCTTTTCCTTCACAACTTTTTCTTTTCGAACAGTTATGGTCATGGCCAAGCTATACAAATTCACTTGAAAGCACAACTGTACTAAAGTAATGAAGCCATGCCCATGGGGTGGCATACCGTTCCACAATCAACAACACCTGTTGAAGCATATTGCAGACTGCCTAGTTTTCACAAACTTTTGTGTTTGTGTTGTGTAAAAAATATCGAAGTCTTCGCAACGTTGGTCTTTTGCCAAGACTGGTGCAAGGTATTTACATGCACACGTACATGTACAGGGAACAATGATTTTGTCAGTTATGGGCAAGTCCATGGAATTTCATGTACAAACAACAATGCCAGAAAGTTCAAGAGTCCAACCGCCACAACAAAAACATGGATATCATTTTGAAGCACATTACCTGTATTTTATTGAAATATACTTTATTTCTAACAACGTTCAACTGCTTCTTGCAATTGAAAAATTAAAGCATTGGCGCAATACAAAAAAATCTATTTTTTTCTGAGAACATTTCACACCATGGTGTTTTGAGCCATTTTCTACCACAGCGAAAAAGTTGGATATATAATTTCTTTTTTGAATCACTGTAGTAACTAAGGCCAAACAAAAAAAGTCTCCGGTTTCTGGTATGGAGCTTGCCCCAAAAGTGGTGCGGCGACGCGGCTTTTTTTTTCTTTTTACCTGTTTTTTTTTTTTTTTGCCTGACTTTTTTGCTTCAAATGTCGGCTGATGACTGCAAATGGTGCCCGACTAAACTTAGTGCAAATTTATGGGAGTCCAGAGAGGCCACATAAAGCTTATTCTCGATCATAACCCCATCTAAAAACAAGTTAAAATTGTGCAGCAGCAGGATTCTAGTCAAACCAGTGAGTTTGGCAGTTTTGAGACATCATCTTGTATTGAAAAAAAAACTTTTTCATTTTGCCGACGCGCATGGCTACGGCGACGCGCACGCATACCAGAAACCGGAGACTTTTTTTTTTTGGCCTAACTGATACATTTTATCAGAATTAAAGTCCTCTTTATGATTTTAACTATAATAATGCACACTGATGAATTGTCCAAACTGTACGTCTGAGCTAGGAAAAACGCATACCGGGTACAAGTATCTGTAATGTTATCTGTAAAAAGTGAAAACCTTTCACTTGGTGAAAGTTACGATTTGAACAACTGAGCTCTAAATCCGGTGTTTCCGCAATAGAGAGAGAGACATCCAAACTCCCCATATTCAACAACCAGTCCTTGAGAATATATTCATCTCTGCTTTTAGATGAAAAATTGTGAATAAAACATTTCCACCACAAAGGGTTTTTGCCTACATTTGCATCACATCTGCCCACACAAAAGCAGATGTGCCCACTGCAATCGACAAGCTCAAAGGGGTTTAAAAGCTAATTCATGTGGACGTGGCCAGGCAGTTTCTGTTTCTAATTTCAAGATAAAAACAATCTGCGTCATGCATACAAGCTTGGCATCAACACAAACTTTATTTTTTACTATGCTGTGATAAATGCTGTGCATATGTACATATGTACTCCCAAATTCCAAGGTAACAGAATTTATTCAGGACGGGATTAATTTTACTACTTAAATACCCACTCAGATATTAACAGAGGTCGGTTGGTTTGTTTTATCAAATGTCAATATGTTAATTGCTATTGATCACCCAATTAAGCACACCTGCAGGTTATTTGCATTGCTCTAACACTATTGACAGTCTCTCCTGCAAAATTGGCCCAAAATTTGTAAAAACATTGTTCGTTTGTTTGTTTGTTTGTATGTTGTTTCCCTCTTTCCAGCTGCTGCATTTTTTTTCCAAAATGGTTTTATTGAAACTGATACTCATATGCACAATATTGATTACTCACATACTAGCCATCAACCCCCTAGGCCCTTGTTGCTTACAACCATCCTCAATCCTCCAAAATCCTCCAAAATTTTTCAACTCCGCCTAAATTTTTCAAAATTGTCAGACAGTCCTGCCTCAAAATGCATTCATCCTCAATCCTCCAAAATCCTCCTCATCCCAAAACTTTGCACTCGTGTTTAAATGAAGGATAACCAACGCCAAATCCTTCAAAATCATCAGACAGTCCTGCCTCAAAATGCATTCATCCTCAATCCTCCAAAATCCTCTTGCGTTTCATTCACCATTCATCCTCAATCCTCCAAAATCCTCATGTGCTTCAATCACCATTCATCCTCAATCCTCCAGAATCCTCATTTGATTCAATCACCATTCATCCTCAATCCTCTAGAATCCTCCAAAACCGCCAGGAGGATTTTGGAGGAGTGAGGTGGGTTAGGGTTAACCCCAGCTAGCCTAATCCCACCAAAATCCACCTACTGGTTTTGTTGTTTAAAAATCTGAAATGGAATTCCACGACTTTACCAAGACAAAATCAACTTCCCGTGCCTCCTTGTACGGTAAAACAACAAAAATTCCATGACTTTCCATGACAGCTGTAAATTGTCCCTACATGGTACATTATTGTACAAGATTCAAGCTCATGGTGACGAGTGCCACACGTTTCTTGCAGAATATTAGAGTTTGTAGGATTCAGAAGGTTTCCTAGCAAAATCTGACAACTGTGACTTGTAATTTTGATGCACTCCCTAATGCAGTTGTCTTCCAAGAGAGTGATTATGAATAGCAAACTACTTGTAAGTTGTGCCTAACTAACAAATAAACGTTGTTTGAAGTAAGTCATTCTTAATACTTGAATGGCCAATTGCGAAGTACCAAGGTAACAGGGACAGGAAAAATGTCAAACTTTGGACCCTAAATTGATAGAATGACAATGCTGTGGTTCAAGCGAATGGTTTTAGATATCATTTTAGTTTAATTCAGTAAAACATGCTGTTACTAAGAATATTTCTAAGCCCCATTGCATGATTGGTACAAAAATGAAAACTCTTCAATGCATCCAGCCACTCCTGTGTGTCATTACCAGTAGATATTGCTTTGCCCAGCGTATGGGACTTTTCCATCAGGGCACAGTTGTTCAAATTTCAAAGTCTATTTTTTCAACATCTGCATTAGTATACGTGTACTTGTTGAAACGGAAGTGGTCGTGCATGAACTTTCATTTTAAAATACTTGTTTTATACCTTGTGCAACAGATGGGACTCTATTAATTATTATTTTATTTTTTTTTCAAATTATAAGGTGGATTGTTTAAATTTTAAAAGCTTGTTTTAAACTTTCACAGTTAGAATTCATCTGTTTGTTAACCCTAACCCCCTAGTCCCTTTTTGCTAGGAAGTTAGGAACCATCCTCAATCCTCCAAAATCCTCCAAAGTCCAACAAAATTTTGCACTTGCTTAGTTCAAATGAAGGATACCCAGCGCCTCAATCCTTCAAAATCGTCAGACAGTCCTGCCTCTCAAAAAGTCTCAAAATGCATTCATCCTCAATCCTCCAAATTCCTCCTCTTCTTCAAACACCATTCATCCTCAATCCTCCAAAATCAACCGATACTGAATGTCCATGGGCCCTCAATCCTCCACAATCCTCCAAAATTGTAGGTTGCATTCATCCTCAATCCTCCAAAATCCTCCATTACTGCCCAGAGGACTTTGGAGGATTGAGGAGGGTTAAAAGAAGAATCTTAAGACAATTTCCATTAAACTTTCTTTTATCATGCCAGTATCTGCCCCAAATGATATCTTCATGAACTGGAAAAAAAAGGAAGAAAGCAATCTAGGACTAGACTGTATTATCCCTCGGTCTAGTCAGGATTTCCTGATACAACATGTAGAAACTTTTGTACATTACATCACCGTTTTGACGAAGTGACGAATCTGTGCACACAGATGGAAAACCAAGATTTGAGCTGCGTTTGAAGTTGGTGGATTTTTCAATTTGCAGTTTTGTGTAGATTTCTCCACCAGAATTGAAAAATATATAACTGAGAGTCTGAGACAATAGCCCAGGAGTTAAATAGCCAAAAACAACTCTCTCTGTTCATAAAATCGCGTTTAATTAGAAGATATTATTTACTAAAGATATCCATCACTTCGTCAAACGGAAAATCTACTTCTTCACAAAAAAGAGGCATATGTTTGTACACAGCGCGTGCGCATATATAAAATGTATACATTTTAGAACGCAGATGTGTCACTTCGTCAAAACGCAAATCGTGGAGGCTTCATATTTCTAAATATAGCACACGTGTAAAATCAATGAGACTTTGTGACACATAGAGATTCATCACTTCGTCAAAACGCAAAACTTAGCGTGTAGCACTTTCAACACTTTGTGCAATTAGCGTAATTATCGAACGATGGAATGTTGTGTCTCGAAATTTGGTTGTCACGTAGAGGACATCATAAAATGTTAGAATATCCAAAAATCTCAGATTTCAGAAAATCTCGGTTTTGGACGGATGCGTCACTTCGTCACTACGTCACTTCACAAAACAGTGACGATTAGTGCACAACTCAAATGGTACAAGCGTCTACATGTACGACCTGTGACAAAGTGACATTTCATTTATGGTAATGTCTATAACGTAATGATGTTGAAATTGTCTGCCTGATGACTTTCCATAGAATGTACTGCAATATTTTATGTAGTATTTACACTGTCGGTACATGGTGTGACGTATACAATGTAACCATGTTTTCTTTGCACATCTTAATGACAGTTTCTACTGACATAAACTCATCAATTTAATACTTGGGCTATAATTGTAGCATACACTGAAAAATTACTTGCATTTAACCAAATATAAATTGCATATTGTTGTAGGCCTATAGGTTTGTCGGAATTCTATGTGGAAATAATTTTGAATGTGTATAAAGTAACTTGGAATATACACAGCTTTCTTTGAACTTGTGGATTTAAATTGCGAGGTTTTAAAAATAACCATTAAGCTGCTCCAAATAATATTTTTAATTTAATTTGAGACATGGAAACAATCTGAATATTATTAAATACAGTATTCATCTCCAAGTACCAAATGCTTTCGAGTACGAGTAGCAAAAACTACCCAGGAGTACTATGGAAAGAATATTGCAATCAGACGCCACTTCAGGGATTGTGTACAAAGTCTATGGAGAGTCATGAATTTTTTTTAAGTATTTCCTAAAAGTAAAATTGGAAATGACTCTCAGTCCCAGGTTCATGTTTTGTCGTCAGTCATTGCAAAGACCTTCATTGAGATGATACCCCCCCCCCCCCAGCGGTACCCATGGTGTTTTTACTTTTGACTAATCCAATCCATTGATGTCCGACATGTGTCAACAAAGGTCTGACATGCATGCACGCCCGTACGACACACGCGGCTGGAATTGTACACTGTGTGTGGCACTAGAGAAACGTGTTGCTGCCCATGGTCAGATAGTCAGATCGATCTACTGGCAAATGCCCCCGTCTGACTGCTTACCCTTAGTATTTCGGCCGTCTCCATCAGACAGAATGGTCCACGGAATTACAGCGTTATCGACGATCTCGTAGATGACCCCGGTGCGATCGTCCACTGCGTACAGCTTGCCGTTAAACGTCACCAGCTCCGAAAGTTCCATCCCCCTTCCTCCTCTGGAAAGCTGCGATTTCAAGGCAGTGGGATCTTTGTCGAGTTGTAAGCTGACTTGGTCGTGTAACGAGTTTATGCTCAAATAGCCTTTCAGATAATAACCCACCCACGTGTTCTTTTGAGAGTCGGATTTTGAATCCGTGTCTAAATCTGAAATCAACCCGATTCGATATCGCACTCCGATTAATGTTCGCTCTGGCGCTGTAATCGGATAAGTTTTATTGTAAGGACTGCTTCCCAAGGCTGACATAAAATAGTTCTTCCCCAAGCCACTGTGGTTTGTGCTGAAGTTCCCGCTTGTCCCTTTCGGACTAGGAAAAAGTAAGAATATGAGGAATAAAATGAACATGATCACCGCAAGGGCCACGACCCGGGTCCTAATTCGCAGTGCACTGATTCCGCCTGCTTTGACCGCACCGAAATTCGACAACAGAGACCCCGACGACGAACGGCCACCTCCTTCCACTGCCAAAGATTTCCACTCGTTTGACTTCGACATGGCGTTTGTCCTGTTTTTACTCCGGTCTTGAACACCTTCTAAGGGTACCTGCAACTTCTTGACGGATTTAACGACCCCTAAATCACTGTTTTTCCTGGGTTTGCGTTGCTGGTGGTGGTTTTTGCCGGCATTTTTTAGTCCAACCCACACAGCCACACCGATGTACAGCCACGTCAGGTTGGCAAAGGCAGTCATGCGGAGCACCCGACGACACCAACGATATCCATTCAGTAAAACGTGCAGTGGATGCATGGTGCCAGACTCGA
Source organism: Patiria miniata (assembly GCF_015706575.1). NCBI lineage: Eukaryota > Metazoa > Echinodermata > Asteroidea > Valvatida > Asterinidae > Patiria > Patiria miniata. Next base: position 38,277,140 of record NW_024037069.1, on the reverse strand, counting down.
AAACCAATTTATTGCTTGTCATCGATATATTTACTGTGTTTATCACTGGTCCCCGCGCCAGGTTCGTGCTGTCACGTTGAAGCATGCGATAATGACTGATCCAACTAGGAACCATTGCTATAGATGATTCGGTACTGTGATCGATGTCATCGGTTTTCAGTTCAAAGTCCACACAGTGATAAAGAACGAGCCACGAGGGCGCTACAACGTTTTGTTGGACCAATGATAAAAACAATCGCTGAGGCGGCTATTTACAAACTTTCCTCGGACATCACGTGTCACACCCAATAATCTTCAAATAATTTTAAAAAACACACACACATTTGTTTTTCAAATTGCTGTTTGTATTTTATAAGTGCAACCTTGCATATGTTGCCTTATTAAGTTCTACATGTATAAAATATGCCCCATCCTCACAGTTTTGTATGAATACAATCATATAGGCCTGCAAAACAAACAAAAACACAAATCAACAGACGAACAAATAAATAAACAGAATTTTTCCTTTCACGTATTCAAATGAAATCATTAGTTCAATAATACGTTTTCGGCTTTCTGGTTCTGGTACATGTTGAGTCGGTAAAGTTCACCCAAGAATATCACACCAACTTTTGACCTTAATCGACTCGCATGGAGTGGATGTGGAAATGACCTTAGTAAATTGCCTTTTTTTTAGTTGTCCATGAAGTGCTTGGATGCATCCTTGAATGCAAGTACATGTGTGTCCTAGAGTTGACGAAGTTGGCTGGCAACTTGTACCATTCTGTAATGGTTCTCGGGGGGGGGGGATTTCTGCTTCCTTTGTTGCATGTCGTTTGTACAATTTGTGTTGGTGCCCCCTGCTATTTCTTGTGTTTAAGGTGAGGTGCTCAGGCAACCAGCTCGTGTTTGATTTTGTAGAGCATTGATAGTCTTTGTATCTTCCAGGTCTCCCCGTGCACTTGAGGTGCTCCACCATGCTTTACCATGGAATATATATCTTCTCAAGTCTGAGTTTTTTTCATTAGTTTTTTCATACCATGCGCCTTCTCTTCCCACTTGCTTTCAACTCCCCGTGCTACTTTCGAGTTTTATCCCGAAAAAAATCTTTTCTAAAATTGCCAGCTTTCTCGCATACAGAAGTTATTCCCTTTGAGAAAGACTTCAAAGCAGAAAAAAACCCGCCCACGTTTATAGTCATGGAATATTGACCTTAAATTTCGAATTATTTGCGGCCCGACAGTTATAATTTCAGAGGTATTGTGCATTATTGACGCAAAAAAAACTACTAAAAAAAATTAAAACGTATTTTCACAGGGTCGAAACCGTCCAAAATGAAAAAAAAAGTTTTTCCGTACAAATTGAATAAAGTGTTCAATGTATTAAAGGAGGGAAGAAATCGAATATTTATAAGTTAAATAGCATTGATGGAGCAACTTTATAAGGCAAAATAATGTTCAGTGTGTTCCTTTGATCATCACAAGGTTATCCGATGAAAATGCTTGACCCCTCTCTATACATTTCCTGATATTTTCCTCACCTTAAAACGTGTTCAGTTTGCGAATGCGCTTGTAGCGGCCACGACATGCCTTATTATCATGCTGGGGTCAACTTGCGAAAATTTGGAGAGTAGCTTGTGATATAAAGAAGTTCCGTCTGAGCCGAATTTCATCACGGAGCGCGGACTCGGCAGCCGCCCAATCCAATTCTTCAACTTGGTGTGAGGAGGGGGGTGAATGGGAAAATAACTTTGCACAAAAGAACAAAGCTCGTTCATCCTAGAGCTGATCTCCATCATTTCGAAATGGGCTTGAAGTTGTTGGTCTTTTTTTGGATTTTTTTTGATTTTTTTTTCGCGCTCAGCGCGAAAGAGCGATGTCTCCAGCTCCCCTCCCCCCTCCCCTAATTTTACAATAAAATTACCGACGAAAAAAAGTCAGTTTTGTTTCAGAAGGAAATTCCCATCTGGTTTCTCTTTTCAACACAAATTCTGTGTCGGTACCGTAAAAAAAGTATCAGCTTACACCTCATTCTTAAAAACAAAAAATCTAAGTATTATTACAAACCGCCTTTTAAAAGGAGACGGAACTTTTTGACCGCTATCTTTCTCTAGCGCCCTCTTGTGTTTAATAGTAACTAGTAACAAAGATCACTGGTATCCGATATTTTGCTCCCTTCATTGCCCTTATTACATGTAATATATTTTTCACCGGGCGCGCATACCAGCGCGGCCGTATATCGCGCGTGGTCCGGTTTCCGACGTCGACGTGATAGACGTTGCTGACTTTTCCTCCAAAATAAAGAAGAAATCTTTCTCTTATTTGTTGTAAAATATAACGTGTTAACAGTTCAGAATGCCGGGCCCTGACGACGACGATCGGAAGAGTAAGTTAAGTTGGCTATATATCGAAAATATCAAGGAGTTTGAAAACGATTTGGTGAACATGGTCGGCGACAAGCTCAAGAGGCAGTGGATATTTAGCCGGATCCGGCTTTCTTTTTATAAAAAACGATATTTTGCTGGATAGCTACTGAACATGCGCAGTGACTGTTTTTGTTTGTTTTCCCTTGTTTTACCGTGACAAATCTTAGTCTGGTTCAATGCTACTAGCTAGACCCGTAAACGTGGCGTCAATAACAACGCTATGTTCCACAGTCAAAAGCTGGAGTTACCCAGCCCTAAATTTTATCATTGGGTTGTCATTTAACCGCTGCACAGTTTTCCCCTAAACTCTGTATGGTACTTCTTGACATAATCACGTATATTGCACGCAAACATCCAGGGTGGATTCTGTCCTGAAATTTGCAAAAAAAAGATGGAAAAAAATCTGCGTTCCGTACTCAAGTCAAAACCAGGGCTCGATTTACAAAAAAAAAGTGGCATGCACTGGTGCATGTAGACCAAAAAAGCTACATGCACCAAGAAAAACCCACATGCACCATAATTGACTTACAGTTTACACCCGTCTGCTTCTCTGAAGGCATTCTTTCTCTTTGAAATTTATCGAACTTTCGACAGACAGTACAGTACATAGCCTTTTTTACTCTATCGTGCTCAAGCCTAGACCCATGAACGTGGCGTTGTATACAACGCCACGCTGTTGTGGCATTTCGAACATGGCGAAATCGATCCGCCATACATAATTTTGTACATATGTTCAGTACTCGCCTAGAAATCTAAATTTGCCTTCCCGCGTGTTCAGGATGTGTCATTTCGACGAAATTTGCCGTCGATGAAGACCCATACGAACGTGTAGAAATTAGATTTTAACCTGACAAGTGACCCTGACAAATGACCCTGGACAAGTAGCCGGGGTCATTTGCGTGCAAAATTATCGGAGCCCTCCGAGCTACCCGTCTGCTTCATGTGGCGCGGCGTCAGATTGGCCAATAACGAGACCACGTGATAAACGCAGCTACTAATTTGGAATCACACTTATGAACCGGACATAAGGAATGCCCGGAGCGTCAGTGCGATACCAAATTAGCTGCAGCATGTATCACGTGGTAAATCACATGCATGATCGGAGGAGGTTGCAGGACGTACGTACGTCGAGATCTTGAATTTTACCTCGTACTCTGAATCTGCTGCGACTGTGCGAGCATGGTGCGAGGAATAATTTATGGATTTATAAAAGAAATAACACGTTTGTTCACTATCTGGTCAAGTATTCAACAAACTTTATTCTTATTCTCACTCACTGGTAAATATATGCATGAAATGAGTATTTTGGTGGCTAACAAAGTTACATGCACGTCGTGCATGCTCAGTAAAAAAGCTACGTGCACAAGCAAAAATCTACATGCACTGGTGCATGCGTGCACCGGGTAAATCGAGCCCTGGTCAAAACGGAGAAGTTGCATGTTCATGAAGATCGCTCACGATTGACTTGTGCGCGTGCACACACGGGTAGCATCAGACAGGCCAATCACAGTTAGTCTGGTTTTCTGACCCATCGTCCTTCGGTCTTCAAAAATGGGAAAACAGTCTAAAACTCCGTGCGCTCTGATTGGGCACCGTAGAGGCGCCCAATTGTGGCGCCCAATCGATTGGCCCACTAAAAACTATGATTGGCCCATCTGATGCTTGCCGACACACACAAGTCAATGGCAAGCGATCATCAACGTGTATCTTCTCCATGTTGCTCAGTGCGGAACGCGAATTTTTTCATCTTTTTTTTGCAAATATCGGGACAGAATCCACCCGGGATGTTTAGGCGCAATATATACGCGAGTATGTCAAGAAGTAACATACAGAGTTTAGGCGGAAAATGTGCAGCGGTTTTCTGGCAATAGACTACATTTTGATGTACTTTTTTGTACTTGGTAGTTGTTTTGTAGTAGTCAATAAATTCATTGGTGATGCTGTCTATGGTGCTCAGCTACGCGGAGCAGCCACAGTTCTAGGGATAGACATTGCATACACAGCAACGCATGTAAATTTGCCCCGTAAGATGCCGCATAAAAGGGCCTACCCTGAGAGTATGTTTTTGGGGGTAGAAACTAGGTAAACAGGCGATGGATGCCACATTGTTCCTTGCGCTTCTTGTGCCAGGATTTTGTGACTTTAATCTTTATCTGAAGCAACTTGACAAGAGGAAAAATGTTATCAAACAGCAAAATGAATCGTGGTTTTTTTTGTAACTTCCTAAGATTCAGATCGTCGGAAGAGAAGTCGGAGTAGGGAGGGCAGACGTAGCCGGAGTCGCAGCCACAGCCGTGAACGAAGGCGCCGCAGCAGAAGTCGAAGCAGAGACCGGGACAGGAAAGCCAGACGCAGGTAGACCAAAGATCAATTTTACTCTTCTGCACCCCTTACCTAGTACAGATTCATAGAAAAGCACGATCCCTGAACACTCTCCCCCCATGTCCTTGCTTTCAGTTGAGAAGAGATACAGGGCGAGTAAGAAAAACGAAACCCAAATGTCGCGACCATTGTTTTAGTGAAGTTATGCATGTAGCACTTTCAAAATCTAGGATATGAAAGCCCAATTCATAAGCTTTCTTTTAGTACAAGAATCATTCAAATCACTCATGTACTTTTCAAGTTACGGAGGTTTAAACACACCCACCATTTTAAAGTTCTGTCCATGGACCACAAACGAGGTGTGCGTTCTTTCAGCAAAACGAAAACAATTCAAACACATCCTTACGTGATTTGTTGTCGTTTTGCTGAAAAAACACTGAACTTTTTGTGATCCGTGGACAGAACCTTAAAACGGCAGTTGTGTTAAAAACTCTGCAACTTGAAAAGTACATGAGTGATTTGAATGATTCTTGTACCAAAAGAAAGCTTATGAATTGAGCTTTCATATCCTAGATTTTGAAAGTGTTACATGCAGAAATTTACTAAAACAATGGTCCCGACATTTGGGTTTCGTTTTTTTTTTTACTCACCCTGTAGAGAAAAATCAACATGAGAAGGAATTTACTGAAACAATTGTTTTTTTCATTGACTAAATATTGAGTCCACAGTGTACCTCAAGATTGAACCTAATCTCGCGCTAGAGATGGGCAAGTACAGACCCACCCTGTTGGATGCTTCATTCAAATTTTGTGTCGGTTTTATTTTGCAGTCGTTCTCCAGTGGCACACAGACGTCGTCGCAAGCCACACAAGTACTGGGATGTCCCTCCCGTAGGCTTTGAGCACATCACCCCACAGGAGTACAAGGCTATGCAAGGATGTAAGTACAGAAAATGACATCGCTTTACGGTGCATGTAAATTCAAAATTGAGTTTCGCTCTTCGTTGACATATTTTTGTAAACACAGTGTACTGTGTTGTCGTGAGTGATTGTGAGTCAACAGACAAAAGAGGTAACTGGTACGTACAGCTGGCATATCACTCAACTCCAGTCAAAGCATGGCTATATCAAATTAACAAGGGAATTCTCAACTGTTAAAACCAGTCGCTTGATTTTGTCATCCAGAGAGGGAGGTTTAAACTAACCCTAACCCCTTGAGCACTTTTACTAGAAAGTATCCTGAATCCGCCAAAATCCACCAATTTTGTCATGCAAACTGTTGGTGTCCAGAGTCCATCAGAATCCACCAGTGTAGTACATATACCTCGTACACACCAAACATATAGCCAAGGAGTTTAACTGTTGAGATCCTGAATCCATCAAAGTCTCCCAACTGCTCAATATGGAGGTATCCTGAGTCCATCAAAATCCTGCAGTACCCCTAGGCGTAATGTCCTGAATTCATCAAAATCCCCCAACTGCTCAATATGGAGGTATCCTGAGTCCATCAAAATCCTGCAGTACCCCTAGGCGTAATGTCCTGAATCCATCAAAGTCCCCCAACTGCTCAATATGGAGGTATCCTGAGTCCATCAAAATCCTGCAGTACCCCTAGGCGTAATGTCCTGAATTCATCAAAATCCCCCAACTTTTTCAAGTAAAAGTAAATGGAGGTATCCTGAGTCTGCCAAAATCCTCCAAAAGCAGGGATGTGGATTTTGATGGATTCAGGTATGAAGGTATCTTGAATCTGCCGAAATCCTCCAAAACAGGGATGTGGATTTTGATGGATTCAGGTATGTTAGGGTTAAAAGTAAATATCCATTCTGAATCTATTAAATAGAAATTTTTGTCTGGCTTGAACTGCCTTTACTAGGTTTGCCTTGTGAATGGCAGTACATGTCCAACTGAGCTCATGGAGTCACCTCATCTTTGTCTATTTGTTTCAGGTCCGGACGCAGTGCAAGCTGCAGGGACTGGTCCAGTCCCACCCATACCCAGCCTGCAAGCCATGCCGGTGGTTCCAACCCCGGTCATGATGCCAACACCGGCCGCTGCCATGCCCATCGTAGCCAATCAGATGACCAGACAGGCCCGACGACTCTACGTGGGAAATATCCCATTCGGTGTGACGGAGGTGAGGTTGAGGGTAAAAAGACACTTTTTAAATAAGGCCAAAAAAAAAAAAATCTGCTTCCGGTTACCCTACCTTCCCTATCTTGACAGCCACTACCCTCATTTTTATTTTTTTTGGGGGGGATGAGGAAAAAACCTTGAAAATCATCAATTACTACCTTTTACTCTTGACTACACGCAGACACCTCCATATAATCGTACACACACAAAAATAGCCAAACAAAAATACATTTCCCTACCAAACTACCTACCTTATTTTCAAATGCCATGTAATTGGAAGCAGAAGTAATTTTTTTTTTTTAGCCTAATCAAAGAAAGAGAAATTATGAGGCATTCTAGCAAAATGAGACAGAACTGGGCACAGGCCTTTGTGGAGAAAATTTTTTTAAAAACGAGTACAGGTGATTTTTTTTTTTATCAATTTACAGATTTATTGGTATTTGTACGTTTTGCTAGGTATGTGTATTATAACTATTTTTAACCCTAACTCCCTAGCGTCTTTTACTAGGAACTGGACCAAGTCCATCAAAATCCATCAATCACTGTGCGTCCAATACAAAACTGTACATGACATAATGGAATCCACCACTGACGCACTGGTTGACATTCATGGACTTGCTACACATGGCTTTTATCACAATAGCAGTACAGGAAGCTAGGCAAAATCAATTGGATACACCTAGCACTGCTTCAGGCCATTAAGCCCAAGTCCATCATACTCCATGAATATTTAGTCACGCCAGGCCTCCTGGACCAAGTCCCCCAAAATCCACCAAAATGGGGGGATGAATTTTGATGGAGTTGGGGTGGTTAGGGTTAAAGAAATAGTATAAAACTCGTGGAATAAAAGGGTCTAAGAAAAAGCAATTGGCATCTTCAATTTTCACAAATACAAAAGTCAGGTAAAAGTATTTTAATTTTTTGACATGTCGATAAATGTGAACTTTAAACAACTGTAACTTGTCAATTGAATGTCCGATTGATGTGCAACAAACAGTGCTGTAATAATCCAGTGTTGTAGTCGAGTACTTTTTTCCAAGTACCGAGTACTGTCGAGTACTTAGGTTACCGAGTACGAGTACTTGTACTTCTGAGTACAAGAACAGGTCTCCTAGTAGGAGTACTTGTACCAGGGGTGTGAAATCTCAGCTTTTTAGCTGATTTCAGCTTTTTTGTTTTGGATTTCAGCTTTTTCCCCTCACTTGCTGTGTACAAAAGTATAGGAGATTTCCAAAATTCAGCTTTTTTACACCTTTTCCAGCTGTTTTCAGCTATTTTTATCAGTGGTCACTCACACCCCTGTTGTACTTCCGAGTACAAGAACGGGTCTCCGAGTACGAGTACTTGTACTTTCAAGTACGAGCACGAGTACTTGTGCTTCCGAGTACGAGTACGAGTACTTCTATTTCTGAATACGGCCGCACGGCATATGGTTCATTGTGCGTAATTGGCCCAGGCCCAGTCAGACCGATATACAGACCCACTCACGGCTAGCTATTAAATGTTTGTCCGGACGTGCACAGAGGAAAATCGGGAAACTTCAATTTCTCCGCAAGTCAATCAACCATTTCAAACTGGAAGTATCGATAAACTGAGGCCGTGGTAAGTCAAGCTATACCATTTTTTCCCGAGTTCTGCTATTCGAGTACAAGCACTTTGATGATCGAGTACAATTTCGACATGTTGAGTACGAGTACTTTGCTGCCCAAGTACGAGTACCATCATTACGAGTACGATTACTTTGACATTGGAGTACGAGTACTCTCAAAATATACTCGAGTAGTACTCGAGTACGAGTACTACAACACTGTAATGATCCCTTTCCTTATACCTGCAATCCCTCATTTCGACCTCTGCCCAGTTCTGTCTCATTTTGCCAAAATAACTCACATATGCTGAGACAAATGTGTCATCGTCCAAAAGATGAAAATTCAGTTATTCTTTTCGGATGTTGTTATTTTCAGGACCAAATGGTGGACTTCTTCAACAACAAGATGCAGGAGCTGCGCCTGTCCACCAACCCCGGGAAGCCCGTCCTGGCTGTACAGGTCAACCATGACAAGAACTTCGCCTTCCTTGAGGTAAGCGAGGCATTCTATAATTAATATACAACTATAACACGGCTTGAGGGTGGATAGTTTACAATTATTGACTGCTGTGATGTGAGACATGTCGTTTTTAACACCCGAAGGGTGAATATCACCCGAGGCGAACTCTGCACCCGAGGGGGTTAAAAATATATATCACATATATCACATATCCCACATTACAGCAGTCAACAATTATTTGTTAGGCCAAAAAAAAGTCTCCGGTTTCTGGTATGGAGCTTGCCCCAAAAGTGGTGCAGTGACGCGGCTTCTTTTTTTTTTTTTTTTTTTTTTTTTCAAATGTCGGCTGATGACTGCAAATGGTGCCAGACTAAATTTAGTGCGAAATTTATGGGAGTCCAGAGGGGCCACATAAAGCTTATACTCGATCGTAACCCTATCTAAAAGCACGTTAAAATTGTGCAGCAGCAGGATTCCAGTCAAACCAGTGAGTTTGGCGGTTTTGAGACATCATCTTACATTGAAAAAAAAAACTTTTTTATTTTGCCGATGCGCATGGCTACGGCGACGCACGCGCATACCAGAAACCTGAGACTTTTTTGGGGGCCTTATATCCTGCCAATAAATAAAAAAGATTAAGAACTGTAACTCACTATTCAAGAAAAATTATTATTATTATAAAATGTAATCTCTTCAGTGTATTTGTTTTACTACTGTGAGCTTTTCTGCCAGACACGAGATTGATTAAACCTTCAGGTATCAATTGAGCTAATACTCGTTGTGGTCACTGTCTGTATTCCCCTTTCTGATGTTTTCCTCGGTATTTTCAATTTTTGTGTTTAGTTCCGTTCGGTTGATGAGACAACCCAAGCCATGGCGTTCGACGGTATCATGTACCAGAACCAATGCCTGAAGATTCGTCGGCCCAAGGACTATCAACCCATGCCCGGTGTGGCAGAGACGCCATCCTTGCATGTCCCAGGTCAGTAAACCTTCAATTTATATACACACAAATATTAATTAATGATGTACATTGACTAGAACTGTACTTGTGGAACCTGGAAAAAGTCATGAATTATAAGTAATGTCGCAAAGCCGGTTCACACTTCATGCATATGCGGAGCGTATTTGACATCAGGTAATTGTGTGCAAACTTTTGCAAGTTTGGTCGAAACAGAAAGTTTTATCTATAAGCAGCCCTGTTTTTTTTGTCAGACTGCTAACACTTCAGAAAAAGTCATTAATTGATTTGGCAGTACTGATGAGAAAGATTTTCTCCCATTTTTTCTCAACAGGCGTGGTCTCCACCGTTGTGCAGGATTCTCCCCACAAGATCTTCATCGGAGGCCTGCCGAACTACTTGACCGATGACCAGGTAGGTTCTGTCAAACTCAAAAACAACATAATACAACTCATTCTTTTCAAAACTTCAATGTTCTCTCTTTCGAACTATCAAAAGTGAGAAAAAAAAGGCAGGCACCATTACCATTGAAGAAAAAAAATTTCCAGAATCTTCAAAAATCTAACATAAGTTGGACTTTAGGGACCGTGACCATTCAGCCCCGGTATGAAAAGGGCCCCCCGGTAAGCTCGTCCCCTCCCAAGAAGTCCTTTCGTACCATCCCAGCTACCGGCCCAGGAGCTGGTCCGGTTGCTAATCAGGAACTCCTCTTTCCTGGGGTCTATTGTTTACAAGTATTGACACATGTAATGTATTCCAGAAGAAACCTGCTTGTGGTTTTCATCTCTCGGCGCGAAACAATAGAACACTTTCGTCGGCACAGATCAAAACCCCTGCCGTGCAATTTTGCGCACAATGGGACCGTAAATTAAAAAGGCGTTTGGAAGGATTTTATCTTTAATCCGGTAAATATGCTATTGTTCTGCTCTGGACGTTCTCTGAAGGGCAATAAATTGATGCGCCTGACTGACTTCAAAACTTCTGGTCAGACAGGACCATGTAGGACCAGACAGGACCAAGCTCTGGACCGGACGAGGTACCGGGGGGACCCTTTTTTTACCAGGGCTGAATGGTCACGGTCCCTTACTGCCCTGAATCCATAGGGCGCTGTGGTCCAATGGTTATGGTTTTCAACACATGTCCCGTGGTACGTGGGTTCAAACCCTGACGGGGAACATGGTGCTTGTGTTCTCAGGCAAGACACTTTACTACAATTACCTCTCTCCACCCAGGAGTATAAATGGGTACCTGTGAAGGTAGAGACCAGAATGCGCTGATCTCAAGCTGCTGCAGAAAATGGTCTCATGTCCTGATAAACAGGGTTAATAATTCTCGAGATGGAATCATCAAATACTAATTTTTTTCGAAATGCACAGCCCTATTAACAGCCTTTGGCTTTCGTGAGAATTTTAAAATGCTGTGGTTTATTGTTGTCTGTTCTCCAAGTTTCTACCCCAATCAGGTAGGTAGGTTTGGTTGAAACGTTGACGCGTAAATAGAGCGACGGGCAACTTTGCGGCGTCTGGTTGTTTCCTCCCAATTTCTCTCCCTTTTCTCCAAGTCAGTTCTTTTTTTTTCCCCCGTGCCTTAGCAAAAGATTCGTAGAGTCTGTGTGACGGTTAAACTAGACTTGGAATTTCTAGCGGAGATGTCTGAAATTTCCTGTGTTGTAAAAGGATTCCTATTTTAAGCATATTGTCTGCGGTGGCTCAAAGTTTCAGCTGATGAGTGAATTGTGAAAATGGCTACTCAGTGGTTTTTCCAAATGGATAGGTTTTTTGGAAGACAAAACTTCTTTTCTTTTTTTCTTTTTTACTCATTCTCGGCTAATCTTATTTTTAAGGACTTGCATGTTTAAAAAAAAGGAGAAAATTTATAGAAATGATTAACCCCAACCCCAACTCCCTAGGCCTTTTTGCTAGGATGTAGCCTCAATCCTGCAAAATCCTCAAATTGGCCTCATGGAAAAATAGCATATAGCTTCAATCCTGCAAATTCCTCCATTATTTCTTGAATATGGTCCGTGAATGGGGGTGACCACTGCCTGAATCCTGCAAAATTCTGTGGCAGTGACTGTCAATATGTTGAGGCTTGGCCAGTGACATCCTGGAGCAGTACGGAGGATTTCAAGCTACCGGTAATCCAGGCATATATTTATTCATGGCTGAGCAAAAACAACACAAGGTCTGGCCCAAGACCTTGACAAAGTGCATTCTACGAAATCAGTAACGCATTTTTGCCATGTAACCTCAATCCTCCAAATTCCTCCACTTTGGCAAAGAGGATTTTGAAGGATTCAGGGCGATTAGGGTTTTAAAGGCAAGAGTATGTAACAATAACAGCAAAGACCTGGGTTTTTAGGACCTTTCACAAAGTTCTTAAAAATGTTATTAAAATTTATGCACAGCAAACTGTGCTTTATCAAATTCTGAATTTGGAAATGTGTTTAAATAAATAGAAGTTTTTGTTTTTAGTTGGGTTTTGCCCTTGCCAGCAACGTATTTTATAATTACATATACTCAAAGAAAAAAAAACAGTTCGTAGCATGCCTTCAGACAACACTGAGTATACAGTGTTTATAAATACATCGGCAAAGGACAAAACCCAATATATATTTAAAACAAAAAATATTAAAAATCTCTGAAACAAATTTCATCTTGTAAATTAAAGCTAGTTTAAAGATATAGTCCATCATTTGTAATTTGTGCATTTTGTTCGTTTGAAGCAACAAATGTGCTCAAAATCTAATGAAGGATACTGAACAACTAACCTGATGAAGTTTCAGCTCAGCTTCAGCTGTTTATTCTGAGAAAAACAGCATTCTAGGATCTCAATTTCAAATCAAAAGTTGCTGAATCATGTTCGAATTGTTTTGAATTGCAGCTATACGCGATGTCGCACACTGATCGGGAGAATTATAGCAACCACGCGCGCCTGTGCGTTGTGCCAATGCTTGCGCGCGCTGCGCCGAATAACAAAACGAACTACTAATTAAAATTTTCCTACGTTTAAGCCGTTGGAAAGGCCTTCTTTCGTTGATTACTTCAAAATGATAGCTTGCCAGAAAGATTCATTTCACAGGGAGTTTAGTCCCCTTACTATCTTTCAACCAAGTATGTTTTTCAACAATAATACGCCAGTTACTTTTTCAGATGGCTGCAAATGATGGACTATAGCTTTAATTCAAATCCATTAGATTGTTTCAAAAAGAAGAAGGCTTGTAACACTTGGAGTAAAATTACATAATAAAATTAAAATCAATGTCTAGTCTGATGGGGTTTAGAAATTGGCAAGATTTATTCCTAGATGAGGTCAGCTTTTTTTTGAAGGTACATTCGTCTGCAGCGCAAAAGTTGAGAATCATCACTTGTGAAGCGTATTCCCTGAAATGTTTTCTTTCGCAGCCTAGATTGCAACTTTCGTCTGAAAGCTTCAAGTTCGAAAAATCAGAACTCTTTTTCCTTCCAATTTTCGTTTTCAGGCATGGAGCAGAAATGTTTTGAGTAAAAATTGCATTGTTTCTCTCCTTCCAAGTTTCCTTTACAGGAATCGTTTCTATGAAACAAAGAAAAACAAATTACGAGAACATTATCCCTAGAATTTTCCTTTTCAGGCATTTATTTTTTTGTTTAGCGAAATGCAACTGTACCAAAATAATATCTTCAAAGAATTAAAGGTAAGAGTTACAAGCAATGGGTAATTTCATAGGATAGTGCATCTTGCAACAAAAAAGGAATGTTTTGAAGAAGAATCTAAAATATTGGGCTTTTTTCCTAAAAAAAATTGGCGTGCCTCTTTGGCTAACTTCTTGGATCCAAAATTCAGAGAAGAAAAATTATTTGAGAGGAATGAGTGTTGTATTTCTGACTTGTGAGGATAACATTAGGACTTTGTAATAAAAATAAAACATAAATTGTAGTGTTTTGTATAAAATTGTATTAAAATTGTGAAATAAAACATTCGGAATTTAAAAAAAACAAACTGGAGGGCTGTGGATACTTTTCCAAGTACAAATGTCACTCACCGTTTTTCTCTTTTTGTTCTTCCCCCGTTCTTTTCCCAACGTCTTTTTGAATCCCCAGCGTAGCGGGGCCACGTTTAAAAGCCTTTCAATTCGCACGCACACACGCTCGTTGCAAATCTGTTCATGCCTCTGTCGGCCCCCCTAGTCTGCCGGTTAAAAAGCATGATGATGGATTCCATGAGACCAAAGGCAAGTTGTAGTTGCTGGCCGGCCCTGGAAAGATGTACATTTTTTCAGTCACCTGGAGGGTTTGTATATGTATATATGGCTATGTTTGGGGGAAAACATGGCCGCCCGCAAGTGTCCCTGGATGTTTAAAGTGCATGTCAGAAAGAAAAAAATCATGGATTGAATCTGTCTGAAGTTTATGCGCAGTGCGATGCCAGATTACCACTAAAATTTGCCTGTATATGCTGAAAATGAGAAATAGTTAGGTGACTTTTAATTTTTTCTCAAAATAAGTTCCCCGTTTTTCATAACTGCAATTTGTTAGTCCTGCTTGGTTCAAAATGCTTGACTTTAAACATTTTGAGATTTTTAAAAACAATTCAGTGTATGAGTGGAAATGATATTTAAAATTGTTACATTGCTATCAATAAAAGAGGCAACGAATGTGTAGATCGTAAAATGTTATTTTAAGATGTTTATTTTTTGAAATGGCTGTGCTCTTTCTTGTGCTTGAGTTTTGTGTTTCTTGCGAGTTTGTTTATAATGTCGTGTCACGATAACTGACTCATTAATAGCCAAAATAAATTTGTCCACTCATTCAACTTTTGAACAGTGTTTTTAAGAAGAAGAAAAACCTAAACACCCCTTTTCCAAGACCTTGGAAGAGCCCAGCCAACACTCTGACCAATCAGAGACTTCCCAAGCCTAGACTTACCCGAGTCTGCCCGTTTTTCTCCCCCTCTTCCATACCAACAGGTGAAGGAGTTGCTGTCATCATTTGGGGTTTTGAAGGCCTTCAACCTGGTGAAAGACAGTGCCACGTCAATGTCCAAAGGCTACGCTTTCTGCGAGTATGTGAAGACCGAAGTCACTGATCAGGTCAGAAAGAAAGAACTTGCTTCTTTGTTTTCTAAAATATGAAATCATTTTGTAAATTTTTTTTTTTATGACTGGTTCTTTAGATTTACAGTTTTAAACTAAAATCTTCAGGCACAAATTAATAAAGGCATTTCATCTATCGGTCAGAACCATTTATTATTTTTCTTTTGAAAGCCTCATAAATCCTCCAAAATCCAACGCTGTGCATTGCTTTGTGCCTTAAAGCGATATCATCCCCAACATAAAGCTTTGTTTTATAGTTCTGAATCCTTCAAGATCCTACAAAATCTTGTGTGTGATTGTGGCAATTTAACCTGTATTCCTAAGGCCATGGAGTGCCTCGTGGTCTGGAGCATTGAATTCGTGGTCTGTGGGTAATTCCGTGGGTTGTGGGTTCGAGTCCAGCCTGCGGCTATGGTGCCTGTGCCCTTGGACAAGGCACTTTGTCACGAATTGTGTCTCTCCACCCAGGAGTAAATGGGTACCTGTGAGGACAGAGATGGTTATTGTGGTTGATTTAGCTGCTTTGCGCCGAAATAGCAGCATCGAGCTGTATACTCCTCAGGGAGCTGAGATGGTATTTGGAATGTTTCATTGGCCCAGTGAGCAGGGTAATAATAAGCGCCTTGCATCCTTTGGCAATTTGGCGCTCTATAAGTTCAGTTATTATTATTATTATTTGTAATTGAACCTTTAGATCTTCTTAAGTACTTCATTATGCACACAACCGGTGGCACACTCATTGTCATTAAAGGTGCACATTCGGCCAGATTTTACACAATATTCACATTTTAAAGATTTCAAAGATTTGGGTCACAGAAAAACCATATATTATCTTACATTTATGGAGAAAACGTTGGAAAAAACAACTTGTTTACATCTGACGCAGCAGTGTTTGTATTAATTTTTTTTTACCTTTTCCAATATGAATTTCGAGCCCAGTGCGTCTTTAACTTTCCAAAGGCACCAAGCATCATTACTAGCTGGGGTGAACCTTCCTTTATCCTACAAAATCTTTAAAACTTTCAGGCAGAGTTTGAAAGATCTCAAGAGAGTTTATGGTAAAGGTTTAGACTGCCTGTTATAGTTGATCATCCACATGATCACGTTAATACAATTTTGTCATTTTGTACTGACAGGCTATTGAGGGGCTGAACGGCATGCAACTTGGAGAGAAGAAACTGATCGTCCAGAGGGCCAGCGTTGGAGCCAAGAATCCCAGCGCTCAAGCCATGGTGAGACCTAACACCTTTAAGTTGTACCAGTTCCAATCAGTGTCATGCTTCCAGAAACTCAGATCCTGAAGGGACCTCAGCTGATGAAAGCAATACTTCCTAATTTGGGTGATTCACAATGCAGTGCGCCACCAAGAGTTTGCCATGGAGAGTCCATTTGTCAAGTTTACGGTCGACAAAACATAACAGTTTGAATGAGTGTCAATAGACAACTTGAGCTGATTTGTTATAGATTCGGGCATAGCGTTCTGCCGCCTTACAAAAAACACCATATTGATAAAAAGAAAACAAAAGGGCAAACAGATACTCGAATCATACGCTTACAAAACTACTGACCGGAAAAACTAACAATTTCAAATGTCCCGCGCTGCGAATTTGTCGACCATCTCCCACAATGCACTGGGAAAAATGAACTCTCCGTGGCAAACTCTTGGTGGCGCACTGCATTGTGAATCGCCCGAATTGAACATATATTTCTTTATTTAATATTTAATTGTGTGCAGGGGTGAGATTTGTCAGGATTATTTTAAGGGGTGCCTTTAGTCAAATACGAACATATACTATAGACCCTACATTGCTCCGGGCCAGTCACCTTACCCTCTGTCGATTATTTATTTCTTGGATTTTTCAGTTTCCCCCATTCTCAGCCCTGTGTGGCCTTCCAGTGTCCTTATTAAAGCTTATCTGCTTCTGCAAAATGAGTATTTCGTCACAACTATAAAGTTGGGAGATTTTTTAACAGTAATGAACAATGCAAATTGGCTTGTGCGTGGTTGTTCAAAATCAACACGCTGGCTCATTTCATCATTGAGTGGATAGGTGTGCACGCAGTTGCCTAGTGGTTAGGGTTCATGACTCATGATCAGAGGGTCTCGGGTTCGAGTCCAGCTGCTTGGCCATATGTTGTGTCCTTGAGCAAGCCACTTCACCCTAACTTGCCTCTCTTCACCCAGGAGTATAAGTGGGTGCTTCCCGGCAGTAGCTGGGTAGTAAGTGATGGACTGGCATCCCATCCAGGGGGAATAGAAACATTCTCAGTCAGTTTCATGCCTCTGAAACCGGAGATAAACGCTGGCCTGATGGGCCGTTTTGGCTCGAGACAGATTTTACTTGAGCATGGCATCCATTGCACCACGAGCAGCAGCCAATAATTTTTAGAAATCTAAATTCCTAATTTGGAGTGTATTTAAGGAGTATAATTTCTCTTTCTGTATGCACAGGCTGCCCAGACAGTACAGCTCAACATCCCCGGCTTGAATCTGCCAGGCACGGCTGGCCCACAGACGGAGATCCTGTGTCTGATGAACATGGTCACCGCTGACGATCTCAAGGATGACGATGAATATGAAGGTAGGTCGTTAAAGGTCAAAGGTCACAGATTGTCCCATGACCCATAAAGCGTCAACAGAATGAGATCCTGAGTCTGATCAACATGGTCACAGCTGACGATCTAAGGGATGATGATGAGGTCATTAAAGTGCAAAGGTCACAGATTGACCTGTGACTAATAAAAGAGTAAGCAGACTGAGGTCCTGTGTCTGATGAACCTGGTCACGGCTACAATCTAAGAGATGATACTGAATGGTTTCTGATCTCTTTTCTAGAGCTATCGTCTAGGTCTCTGCCCAATACAGCAACATGAAAACCAGCTGACAATAGATGTAGCTGCAGGTCTGGAAGTCCGTTACTAAGTTTATTGCTCATCCATGTTGCTAGTTATGACACATTCCATTTTGGTTAGGTACACTGCAGACTGTCCAGTATACGAACTGGCAGGATGCCAGAGGGATCGCGCAAGTGTTACTTGCAGTATTTTTGACACAGCCTTATAGACATGCATCATGGGTGTCTTGTAAATTCTTATACATGTTACTTGCTTCTCTTTGCAGATATTGTTGATGACGTACGCGATGAGTGCGGCAAGTATGGCAACGTGCGCAGCATTGAGATACCCAGACCCATCGAAGGCCTTGACGTCCCTGGATGCGGAAAGGTAACCAATAACAAATCAGCGACACATTTAACACCCCTTTCCCCTTTCCATGTGACCAACATCAATAGACCTTTATCATGCTTCCACCATTTTAGTCATGTTCCCTGTATCCAATAGCAGTAATGAATGATAATGTTTTTGTGCAAAAAGGAACCAGACCTTTTTTTCCTTCCAGCCTCCCTTTGGTTACTTTGAGCTGAAAGGAAAAAAAATCAAATGGCTGCAACATGATAATGGTGTATTGTGACCAACATCATTGATGTGACCAACATCATTACTGAAATTCAGATTACCTTTCCTAAAATATTATTATACAAAATTGGAAATGTGGGTTCCTTGCTTAAAGGTAGAGTAGATCATTTGAAGCTTGCCAAAGAGTATCTGACAAAATTATTGTTGAAAAAACTTACTTGGTTTAAAGATTGCAATGGCACTAAACTCCCTGTGAAACTATTCTTTCTGGCTTGCTGTCATTTTGAAGAAAACAATAAAAGAGGGCCATTTCCAAAGATGTGTCAAGTGACGCATTTTTAAAAATTTTCATTAGTAGTTGGTTTGTAATTTGGCGAGCCCATGCATAGGTGCGCGCAAGCGTTGACATGGCGCACACGCGCCCGCAGTTGCTATTATTTGTTCATTTAGTGTGTGACATTGCGTAGCTGCAATCGGCTGAATTACAACATGTCCTGGATGCTGATTTCGGGCGCATTTCCAAACAGGACTCGGCAACTTTTGAATTGAAATCGAGATCCTAGAATATTGTCTTCTCGGCATATTTAGCATTAGCAAAGCTAAAACTTCATCAGGTTAGTTGTTAAGCACCCGTCTTTAGATTTTGAGCACTTTTGTTGCCTCATACGGGGACAAAAATGCGCAAATGACAAATGATATACTCTACCTTTAAGGCCTTTGATCTCTGTGCTGACTTTTACACCTCAACAACCCTATCCCTCCCCCCCCCAAAAAAAAAGAACTCAAATCCACCCCCCCCCCCAAAAAAGAACTCAAATCCACCCCCATCCCCTTTGAAAAATCCTTGATCTTCCATTAATTTTCCCACTTTTGATTTATCGTTAGATTTTTGTGGAGTTCAGCAACCTAATGGAATCCCAAGCCGCCCAACAGGGTCTCTCCGGTCGCAAGTTTGCCAACCGCGTCGTCGTGACCTCCTTCTTCGACCCCGGCGCCTACCACCGCCGAGATTTCTAGAGAGGAGGCATCCGATTAAAGTCCCTCCATCCACAAGTCATCACAATTTCACCAAATTATGCCATGAAAACTTATAAATAAAAAATTCTTGCATTTTCTAAAGCAACTGATACTCGATAACATTAAACTCAATTAGCAAATTCTACAGGCTACTGATTGTGAAAGTAGGGACAAAATCTGCTTGGAACTAACAACCAATTTTTAGCTGTCTCGTGTACAT
Organism: Patiria miniata; assembly: GCF_015706575.1. Taxonomy (NCBI): domain Eukaryota; kingdom Metazoa; phylum Echinodermata; class Asteroidea; order Valvatida; family Asterinidae; genus Patiria; species Patiria miniata. The sequence goes on along the minus strand of NW_024037069.1, from coordinate 38,257,542 downwards.
TTATTAATTTCTTCACTAACTTAGAATGTACTTTAAAATAGTACAAAAGTTGACTTGACTATAAAAAAAATATCCATTTTTGTCGGAAAAATTTGTCTAGGTTGGAAAAGTCCGATGGTATGTGTGATTTAACTCTCTCTTTGACTGTGTAAATATTATCTTCGAATAAAGACCACTTCAATTTGCATTTTCCTAGACTTACAAATAATAGTATTTCACAGAAAACTGTTTTTGTCCCCGCGAGTGTCTCTGTTTTGTTCAGATTAAAAAAATTTGCAGACTGATCTGAAATAGGCCAGGCATTGTTTTCTCTGTATTTGTAGGTATGTCACCAATGTACTGATCCTTCAGGCATACGCTCGTGGGCTAGGGCACATGTGCCTCTGCAGTGCCGCATGGCACGTTCCAACTCCACACGTCACATGCGCGTCCCCGTGTGTCAGACTTCTTTGCACTCGTATCGGAATTGTGTGCACGCATATAGGATATTAATCACGGTTATGATTGGTGAAAATACCATTGTGCGGAGCTCATTAGATGGGTTTTTAAAAAACACTCCTTTACTCAGTTTTTATATCAGGAACTCTGCCAAAATCCAACGCCACAGCAATGCAACATCACATTATTTGTGCATCAATCAGCTGGAGACACAAGCCCACAAAAAGTTGCAGTGGTTATGGCCATACAGTTGTGAATCCATTGGAATCATGAAAAACAAACGGTGTTAGATTTTGGCAAATCGGAGTGGTTTTGATTAAGTGTGAAGATGCAGTAGAGAGCACATATTGTTACATTGTGCAAATACAAAAATGCTTATTGATAAATAAAACTTGTCAATATTACACCCTGATGAAAAATTCATGTCAGTAATTTATGTACAGTTGACTCTGATACAAACTCTGTTAAAGGGAATATACAACATTTGCAAACATCAAAAAATAAAACTACCAAGTTTTTACGAAATACCTTACTAGGATGTTGGTAAATGACAGTCTCAAGCATCTTGTAAAATTATGGCACCTGGTGTGAAGTAATTTTCAAGAAAATTGTATTTTTTGTATACATTTCCAACGGTGGTCGGCCGACCAGCATTGGAAAAACCTAACTATTTTTCAACTACTGCTCCAAATTTACCATTTTTTCAGTTCAAATTTTGTTTGCTATCGGTTACATGTTCATGAACGGGTGCAGGCCAGCTAGACTGGTTCCCTTGCCTTACAATTTTCCATCATCTATAAATTGATCCATTTTATCTTTTGTGGAGTCAGGGGAACCAGACTACTTGAACATTTTTGTTTTTCTTGGTTTTTCCAACCTTTTCGAACACAAAACTTCAAAAATGACAGTGTAACAATATTTGATATGTTATACTAACCCATCAAATAGTTCATTTCTGAAAATTACAGCAAAAGCCAATGGTGTACATTCCCTTTAATACAAATTCTGGTTACAGTGAACATAAAAACCTTTAATAGTCTCCACTGTGCATTTATTTGCAAAATGAATGGGACCAATGCTCCACTTAATTCAAAAATCTGATATAGTAAACATTATGGCCAGATCCTGCTTAGTTTGTATTAACGAGAGTCAAGTGTGGTCCATAATTTGCATATGCCGTTAGTGACTTCTGATAGAATATTGTGAGTGGGTTGATTTAAGTGTTAATATTGGTTTTTTTCCCTTCACTGATAAAACCGCCAGTTTGTTGCTTGATGGGCAAGATGTTGCACTAGGGAGCAGAAGGTCCAGGATTCGATTCCCACTTATGTAAAAGCCTAAATATTAAAAATTGTGTGTATTTGTTTGAAATTCAGTTAATGTATAAAAGTGTAAATCATAAATCACTCGAAGTACCATCCACGGCCGATGTCCTTTAAGTATGCTTTTGCTTAAGCGAATGGCACACAATTGGATTGCTGTCTTTTAAAACTGTCTGTGTTAAAATGTTTTTAATTTAGCAGATGTCAAACTATTTCACTTGTTTGTCCTTGTTGGACTCAATGTCATCAACTTTTTTTGTCTTAGACAGTTCGGAATGTGCATTGTCCTCATATCTGTGAACAATATTTGTCGTAATCTGCAGGGTTTCTATAAACAGGTTATGCTTTTGAATTTGTTTTTAAACAAACTTGGATGTATTGGGGGTAAATTCCTTGTCCAATTGAGCCCATGCATCTGAAGGAAAACTTTCTCTTTATTTTGCTTTTCAGTTGAAATTTTTCAGTTTTTGGCATGGGACATTGCAGTTACTTTTGAAAAAGGTTTTGAGTTTTTTTGACTTGTATGATAGGTCATCTAGTATCTGGGAATGTTTTCACTGGGAAATTGTCTTTTGTACCATGTTCCCCTTACACAATACTGTAAAATAATTTGTTGTGTTTGCTTGTTATTTGTGAGCGCTAGGCTGTTATTGTTGATGATATTTTTTTTCTCTCATTTTTAAACAGAATTTCTTTTGACATTTGAAGTCAGTAGCTGGATGAAATTAATAAATTGAACTTAGCTTCACAATTCAAAGCTTGTGTTTTTGTGATTTCAAATAAAAGCTGTATTTATCATCCATTTTGTCGGGGGGGGGGGGGTACGGTATATAGGCCTCATTTATTTTTCATAGTTGGGTGGGGTTTGCAGTATGACAAAGCCCTACATCTTTACTACCTGAGCTACGTTTTTTGTTCCGCTTTTTTTTTTTTATTTGCTTATCTCTCAAAGTGATTTTTTAGTTTCATGTTTAGGTGGTAGCAGTGGTTTCGAGCTTATCACGATTGAACAAAATCGACCTTATTCAATTAACCGCGCCCTCTGTCGACCAAATAACAAACACTGCAGTGCCGATTTCTCATTCGGGGAATTCCCAAACTTGCCTTGGTTTTCCCAGTGGGTCGTACCACTATAACGGAGGGGTACATGTATTGTTGATGACTCGTAAACAGAATAATTTTGACTCTCCAATGAAACCAGATGATACACAAACATTGACAAAGTGTTACTGAATACAAAAATACACTTTGAATTTTATCTTTGAGACTATTTGTCCTAATGGGATGAACGCGTTTTGACAAAGTAGGATCAAACATCTGTTGTCCTTGCTCTATGGATCAAACCACCTACCAATATTGGAATGAAAGGGTCTACAATTTGCTCGCACATTTTCCAACGCCAACAACCGGTTAACCGATCGAATGTTTGTCGCCATTTCATCTAAATTTTACCAAATCAGTGCGCGTTTCCAACTCGTAAAGTGACATCTAAAATTTACCAGAGCTACGGCTCAAAGTGGTGGTAAGTATTTCATTTTTTTCACGGCTTATATTCATGGATTAAGCTGTTGCAATGCATGTTTGTTTTGTGGCGTGTAGCCCCATATTAAATTAATGTGGCCAATTTACTGGACTGCCTCCGTAAATAAGGCCACACTTTCCCGTCATGTACAAAAACATGTCGCACTTTGTCAAATTTTGATTTTCACATTTAGGCTTAGTTTGTAGTTTATTTTTGCTTTAGAAGCATACTCACCCCCTTTATAGGCTATATCAGAAAGTACTGCCTTTTTCAGATGTCCAATTTTCGTGAAATTTCATGTTGAAATTTTGTTACGCAAACGTGTGCAAACGAATCTGGAAATTTCACGAAAATAGACATCTGAAAAAGACAGCACTTTCTGATTAGCCTATAAAGAGGCGAGTTTGCTTCTAAAGCAAAAATAAACTACAAACTAAGCCTAAATGTGAAAATCAAAATTTGACAAAGTTCGACATGTTTTTGTACATGGTGGAAGTATGGCCTTTATTTACGGAGGTAGTCCAGTAAATTGGCCACATTTATGGGGCTATGTGGCGTGTTGAACGGGTTCCTCCGTATCGTAGAAAAGTACGTACGGATACTCTGCTGAGCTATTTGAGAAGGAAGGGCGGGATGAGCTGAGACTGAGTCCGATGTCGACTTTTATTGAAATGCTGGGTAATCCTTATCTTTAGGACACTGACAACTGTTCTTTCACGATTTCAGTTCAAAACTCAATTTTGCAGGTGACTGCCCAGTACCAAATTAAGTGTCTTTTTTGACGAGTTCTGTTCCAAAGTGACTTTTGCAGGCTAAGTAAAGCAGTCTTTTTTTCTCCAGATTAACTGTTTGTTGTAATCGTGAAATGCACTTGCAAATTTTTTTTGACTTTCCTACCTTTTTTTTTGCAGTCAAAGACGTGATACCTGCACGTTGTACTTCTCACAACACGCGTGAAAGCCCGACACTGTACAATGGAAGCCTGATGCTGATTTGCTGATAGAAAAACTAGAAAAATTGTTGTTATCAGCCAATCAGCATCGAACTTTCATTGCATTGAGCTTTCAAAGTTCCCATCTTGATTTTTTAGGCGTTTTCTGGTTGTCGTTGTCGTTGTGGTCTTTAACTGTTTACCCCGTAATTTCCCTCATAAATCTGCCCTCTTCACACAAGATAAGGATTACAAAATGCTGTTGAATGGAATGAATAAAACATAATACACATGTTTAGTCTTAAGGCCCTGTACCGTGGGTTAAACCGTTCCTATACTGATGAAGCCAGGTTAAATTTGACCGACATCGGGCTACAATTTTGTCTGGGACGCTGGGACTCCTTTTTTTTTTTTTTTTGTCAGTTCACTCTGTTGTAGTTGGTTGGTCGTCTGACCAAAGACATGACAGACAAAAATTGAAAACATTAGTTCTAGCGCCCCAGTTACTGTGTCTATCCATGTATTATCTTTCAAAGAAGGAATCTGCATGGTTTGCGGGTGTCGCCCATTAGGCCATATTCCAAGGAAAAAATTTGACAAGTTTCTCTTCCTCGCCTGCCTCCTTTGGGTTTTTTTTATCATACATTTACAATCTATTTTGCCTTTTATTTGATTGGTTTCAGTAAAAATTTTACCTAAATGTATGCAATTTCAAAATCTGGAAGAAAGGGTGATGTCTTCTTTAGACACACAATTATTAGCAAAATCGACGAGAAATTGTGGAAGAATCCATCTGCTCTCTGCGAAAATCAACCATCTTGGTGTAAAAAGGGCCGTCTCCTTCCTTTCTTCAAACATCTTGGACAAGAAACTTTCTTTTTTAGCCTAAGGGCAAAGTGTGGCCCGGCAGGCACTCCATCATGCAGTTTAATGTTTTAAACTGCATGGGGTGATTGAATGCACAGATTTTTGCGGTACTGCCACTGTGATTATGTACAAAACACAACAGAATTGCAAATTTAGGTCTTAAACGGCCAGCCTTCATAAACACCACAGCATCGATCTGGTTTTTTTTTTAATTATAATTGGAGTTTCCCTCAGCACAGTTTTACTTTTTTTGAATGATGTCTTGAATTGTTTTCTAAACATTAAGATCATTATACTTAATTGATGCTTAACTCCTGCATTGTTTTCTGTCAATATTAAGAACTTTTGTGACTGTTACAACACAATTGTCATTGAACCAATTTTTCTCCCCGTTTACAGCATGTAAGTTCTCTGCGGAGTTCATCACCTGGCTTTCAAGAAAAGACAACTTAACCGCCCTTATCATGAAGTGCTTGGCCGTGCTTGTTGTTCTCCTTGCTTCTGCCCATCAGGCAGCATCTTTCTTCAATTTTCTGTCTTTAAGACAGATCACTCATGATGGGCAGTCGGCGAAATTCCCATGCAAGATAGTCAATGCCACTTTTGTCGACTGCCGGAACCGGGGTCTCTTGAACATCCCATCTGGAATTCCGAAAACGACCCAGATCTTGCTGGTGTCCCACAACCGGATCAGCAAGATCGACACCTCTCTGACAGGACTCGTCAACCTCCGGCTCCTGAACCTGTCTCACAATAGTGTCTCCAAGCTTGAAAGAGGCTACTTTGCAGACCAGAAGCAGTTAGAGCACCTGTATCTATCCAAAAACCAGATCAATAAGATACCCGAAGATGCCTTTGCTTCCTTCACTAAACTGAAGACACTGGACCTGTCTTGGCAGAACAACAACTTGAGGAGAGGCTTTCCAGAGTTCCTGATACCAATCAACAGGACTCTTACTACATTGCTGCTTGAGAAGACCATGATCAAGACAGCAGATTTTGGTACGCATCTCATTCTCAGGTCACTCAAGGTGCTCAACCTGGCTGCAAATGGCATCACAAGTCTTGGCAGAAATGACTTCCAGGCCCTGGCAGGATCGCAATTGCAAGTACTTGACCTGTCCTACAATTCCATTGAAAACGTTGACACAGACACTCTCGATCCTTTCCATGGAGTAGGAACTTTGGATTTGACTCATTCGTTTGCAAAACTCCCTCCACTACCTTCCCTCTTGGCAAACGTGAGTGCAGCTGTGAGTTCAGCTGAGATTCACAAGCTGGATCTGCGTTCCCTCAGTCTAAAAAACTTGACCTCTTCAATGTTTATTGGTCTGGGAGACTCCACACTCGAAGAACTGGATCTATCTCTGAATGACATAACTGGGTTGGATGATGACAGCTTTGGTCCTAATCTGGCTCATCTGAAAGTTCTGCAGCTGTACAATAACTCTATAACCACCATCAGCCTGAATGCTCTAGCTGGGTTAACTGCTCTGGAATCCCTGTACATGGGAAGCAATTCCCTGAAAGAAATAGAGCCGGGAACTTTCAAACATAACACACAGCTTCTGACTCTAAATCTCAATGACAACTTGATTGCATCACTGTCCCAAGGTGGTCCCTTCCAAGGACTTATCAATTTACAACGTCTCTATCTGTCGAAGAACAAGATTTCTCAGACCCTAACTGGTGACGAATTCCAGGATCTTGGAGACCTTACTGACCTAGACTTAAGCGGAAGCAAGTTGCTGAAGGACAGGCACATTCGTCTTAAGATGGACTCATTCAAGACCCTCTCTAAATTGACGAAGTTGAATCTCAAGAAGGTTTGGCTTTCGAATATTGACATTGTGCCTTCACCATTTGCAGGTCTGTTGGAACTCCGCTTTTTGGATCTGAGCAATAACAACATGGATAACTTCCATCAGGATACCTTTAGTTCACTCGGAAGACTTGAGACATTGTACTTGGACCATAACCACTTCGACAACTTGTGGCACCCGCCGAATCCTCAGGAGGAGAGTCCCAGCATGTTTTTGAGAAAGCTGGTCTCTCTGAGAAAGCTTGACCTTTCTTTCAATGGCTTCCAAAATGTTCCCATTGGTGCCTTCCATGACTTGGGACATCTCAAGACATTGCATCTGAGCAACAACAAACTCTCCGAAATCTCGGGCAAAGCGTTGGATGGTCTTAAGGAACTTGAGTACCTCGACCTACACAAGAACCTCATCAACGTCGTGAACAAAACCATGCTGACCCCAATTCTGAAGACACTGAAGATCTTGTACATCTGTGGTAATCCGTTCTCCTGCGGCTGTGAACAAGAATGGTTTCGCGACTTCATTGATGATACTCAAGTAACGATCGGTAACCTGAGCTTGTGTCTGTGTGCTTCACCCCCGGGCATGAGAAACAAGCCCTTGATGAGCTTCCACCCGGAAGATTTGAACTGCGATCATAAGTTACCATTGAAGGACTGGATCGGCATAGGTGTTGCAAGCTTTTCGTTCCTTCTTTTGGCTTGTATCTTGGTTGTATACCGTTGGAAGGTGTACTACATCTACTTAGTGGTGAGAGCAAACTACCGGCGATCAAAGAGGCATAATGGCTATGAGAAGGTGTTTGACTATGATGCCTTTATCTCCTACAGTGGTGCTGATGAAGAATGGGTGGCGGAGAAATTAATACCGGAACTTGAGACGGGAGAGGAACCCTTCAGACTCTGCCACCACGGCCGCGACTTTGAGCCGGGGAAGGAGATAGTGGACAACATCATCGAGTCGGTGGACAGCAGCCGCCGCACCATTTGCGTCTTATCCCAGAGCTACCTGGAGAGCAACTGGTGCAGCTTTGAGAGGCGTGTGACAATGAGTAGGTTGTTCATCAACTATCAAGATGCCCTGATACTTGTCCTCTTGGAAGACCTTCCCCCAAAGAAGTTGTCCAAGTATGATCATATCCATCGTGCCATCAAGAAGAAGACGTACCTCAAGTGGCCAGCCAATGCCGATGAGAGGGCTGTTTTCTGGCAGCGCTTGAAGGATGTCTTGAACGAAGACCGCACCCCGGATAGATATGAGGTAATTGTGTAATGTGTGACAGTTTGTGAGGAACTGTCTGAAAATGTAGATCACTTGAAATGTTCATTTGGAAACCAATTGTCATAATGAATTGCCCTACTGTCTGAAAAACCAAATTAAAATGGTGGGAATGATTTCTCCCATTTTCCCAACCTGATGAATCTGAAACAATTTTTAATTTGGTTCCAAGCTGCAATGGGAAATGGTTTCTGAAAACAAATTATCCAAACTTTTAGGCCAGTTGTTTTTCATGGCGAGGGGGCACATTTATGCTGCAGGGGGCACATTTATGTCTGCAAGAGGGGCACTTGGGTGAAACTGTTGGGCAAGTGGGCCCTCCCCCCCCCCCCAGTTCCATTAATTGTAGTTACATATATATCAATCTCGATGCAGTGACTAATTTTGTGGTCTTTGCATGTCTTGTTAATTTTGTACTCCAGTTGCCAACAAAAGTATGGACTTTCAGTAATCTAAGGATGATCAAATAATCATAAAAAAAATTTGACAAAAAAAAATAGAAAAAGGTTTTTTTAGTTGCAATAAAGAAAAAGGAAGTTTAACTTTGCTTGAAGAGAAACAAAAATCAAATTGGTTGATGAGCTGAGGTAATGCCACTTTGAAGATCTAGTTCTCATTACATCCTTAATGCCTGTTTGAAAATTTCATAGAAAATTAAAATATTTGTATAAGTTAAAAGGTAATGTACTACATTTTCAAATATTAAATAACAAAACTAACTAAGGGGGACGGGTGCAAGCCAGCTTGACCTGACACTCCCTGATGTCTATAAATTGCTCAGAGTTTTTTCTTGGTTTTCCCAGCATCCATGAACACAAAACTTTAAAAAGGTCAGTGTAACAATATTTGCTTTAAAATACTGACCTCCAAATCCATCCATTTCTGAAAATTAGAGCAAAAGCCACTGTTGTGTACATGTACAGGGTATTTACCAGTAAACAAGGAAGAATGGAAAATGGTTGAAGTGCTGTGGCCACAGTGGCCTCGTGGTTAAGAGCATTGGATTTGTGTCTGCGTGTAAAGCTGCAGGTTGTGGGTTCGAGTCCAGCCTGGGTTCATGGTGCCTTTGCCCATGGGCAAGGCACTTTGTCACTCATTGCTTCTCTCCACCAATGGGTTACCTGTGTGGGCAGAGATGGTCACTGTGATTAAATTAGCTTCCTTGCGCCTAACAGGCAGCATGGAGCTGTATACTCCCCGGGGAGCTGAGATGGTATTTGGAATGTTTCATGGGCCCAATGAGCAGGGGTAACAATGATGTAGCGCCTTGAGCACCAGTCCTGGTGGATACGCGCACTTTATAAATACTATTATTATTATTTATTGAACAAAAGAAATCTGACCTGTTCCTTGTACATGTTAAACCTGACAAATGGAGTTCATAGTACTTCCATTCCAACCTTCCGATCCCCTTATCTGAATATTATTGTAAAGCTACGTAGCTTTATCGCATGCAATGATGAGCTATAGTCTGCATGAAATGTAATATACATGTTGTGAGTGATGATGCAATGACTCATGACACTAAAAGTTAGAAATGACAAATTTGTTTAGAATTTTCAGCTGTATATAAAACTTATTGAAACGAAGTAGTTTTTGTCTACTGTAGTTAAGGTGCTATTCAATTGTGTGCTCTATACGAAGTGTGCTTCAAAAGCTTGACTTTCTTGAAAGTATATTTTGCCATTAGAAAAGTTTTAAGGAATCATCATTTATTCGCAGTTACTTTATTTATTTGTTTTGCAAGGTTATTTTTGCCTGCAGCAGCTTTGTAAAGAACATTGTCGGAACTGAAAGGTATTGCACAGATGTTTAACTATCTGTGCTATCTTATATCAAATTATATACATCGAATCATGAGATCATATTTAATCTGTAAAATCTCATCATAGAACTTAATGATGAATTCGGCCAGTTATATACTTATAACAAATTAGGGGTACCATTTTGTTTTAGGGATACTGATTACTGAAAACAAATTGGGGACCTTTTGGCAGACATTGTTGGGAATTAAGATTTTTGAGGGAAAGGTTTGTCGAATTTTGACTATTTTTTGTTGAGAATGTTGAGTACAGCATGGTATTTTAGGGTAGAGTTAAAGTCCCCCATACCATAGCTCTCCAGTGCCGTTTTAGTTTACTAAGGAAACACATTTTTTTAATGAAATCACTATCTGTTTTTAGTGTTCGAATTTTTAAGGGATACTTCTTTGTTGCACATGATATATTTTTTTTCCTGTAAAAGTGCAAATATAAGGTCAAAAATAAAATACAGGAGTTAATTTACCTGTGATCACAATATTCATGTAAAATATCACAATATTTACTACAAAAGGTCACAATAATCACGAAAAGATAAGATATTTTCTTATCTTATTTTCTTCCATGTACCTAATGCTTTAAATGGATCAGTGTTATCATACATTACACACAGAGATAATATATTGTATGGAGATGTTCAAGCTTATATGAAACTGAAATTGTTGCCAGTAACTTGCTCAGTGTTGGGACTGTATATATGTATATATAGAAAATGTTAATGTTGGTTTCTTTTTGTCTGTAGTATAAGGAAGTGAATTGTGTATAAAATACCTGTTATTTCTTCTAGACATATGAAGACTTTATTTCCAAAAACGCGATATGTATCCATCAAGTTAAAAAAAAAAGGGGGGGGGGGATTTGCACGTTTATCAAAGTTTATAAAGAATACAAAACAATATAAGAGCTGTTTCTGAACTCCATTTTTCCTTTATTGTCTTCTTAAATTATGTTTAACGATTTAAAACCCGACAAAACTGACTTTGGGCAGCTAGGAGAGAGCGGGATTCCAAAAGGGAACAAAATGGCATGTTTTGGAAATAAAGTCTTCATTTTAAACTTAATCTATAAAATTATGGATTATATGAAATTAAAGTAACTTATAGCAGAGTATCCTTGGCCCAAGGCTTGCGAGTGTGAAGAGAAAAAACAACTTTCGCTCTTAGCTGGATTTTTAAGTAAAAACAAAGGTGGTTATTATTGAAAGCAGCACTGCTATCGGTTTTCTTTTCAATATGCCTATGGAGTTTCCTTCTTTAAAAAAAAGGCTGTTCGAGATAGATTGCATTGCGTGCATTAAACAAAAGTAGAAAGCTGTCATGTCTACATGTTTTTGTGTACAACAATAACAGAACACTAGCGTTTAAAGGCAAATTAAACTAGCATTCATTCTATGAAAGACCTCATCAATCATGTATTACATTGCTAAAGTAATTCAGATTCAAAACCCACACAACTACCAAAAAAACGAACCCTCTAAACTCCCTATTTTTCATAGCTTTTAAAAAAGTACATCACAAATATCGATACTTATTTCGAGAGTTTATTTCATTAGCTTTTCAATAACGAAAACATATTTCCAATCGGGTAAAAATTTATTGACTTATGGCCATAATTCAAAATAAGCGCCGATATTTTTTTTTAACTTCTGTCCACGGTCTCAGTTGTCATTTGTCAGGAATGTAATGGATTTTGGGCGAGGAAACACTTGCTTTATGATTTTTGTTCTTTTGTATTTCTCATTTTTTTGTTGCAACAATGGTCATTCCTTTTGGAAGTAATGGTAATCCAGAAAAGGACTGTTTGGTTAACTTCTTAGATGTTTACTGTGCTGCTCTGTCTCTGCCCTCTACTTGCTAGCCTTTTCCACAAATGCAAGTTTCGGCCCCTGTTCTTAGTGCGGAAGTCAAAATATCAGTCGCCGTGGACCAAATTTAAAAAGCGGTAGGCCTACTTGTTTTCATTCGCCCATTACTCGATAGATGTTTACCCGATTGGAAAGAAGTTTTCGTTGTTGAAAAGCTAATGGATTATGCCCTCTTTAATGTGTATAGATATTTGCCACGAATTTTTTTTATGAAGCTGTAAACAAAAAAAAGAGTGTGCTTTGGGGCCTTACTTCTTTTAAACACCCTGTAGTAAGTAGCCTTAAAAAATATTAAGTCCCCCATGGATTACATAACCGCCATCTTAAAATATTCCCAAAGTGCATGAAAATTTTGCAATTGGAAAGATCCTCAGTTTCATGATGAAATTGAGCATCTTTCCAATTGCAAAATGTCGGGGACAGTTCGCATGGGCCTCGCAGCTGTTGCGCCTCAAACTTGACCATGGTTCCAAGTTGTAACACTTTTTATGATGGCCCCAGTTTAAGTTGGGACCGATGGTCAATTTGGAGCATAACACTGCAAGCCCCAACCCGAGGCCCCCCCCCCCCCCCCCAAACCTGGATCTCATCATATTCTATGACCAAAGTATTCCTTGTTGACTCGTATTATGTTACGCATGCTATGCCATCCACGTGCAAGGGGCAACAACAACAAAAACGTTTTCGTGGACTTTGGTCTACCCTGCCCCATTAGGAATGAGTCAGACGGACATGATAACCGTTTTCAAATAAGCTATACATTGTATATACCTCATCTCTCAGGCATCTACAGTCAAGGACGTCCCCCCCCCCCCCCCCGGAAAAGCCAAATAAAAAAAAAGGAGACAAAAAGGGGGGAGGAAAGAAAAAGAGGCGCGAAGTCATATTGCTGTTACTTTAATGGGTTGGGGGAATGTCCCCAACCCAATGATGAATCGATAATATGCTGGAAAAGTACAGGGATTTCGGGTAGAAAATGTGCTTTGCCCCCTCTAGAAAGAAATCCTGGCGACGCCCATGTTTATAGTGGCATTTTTGCACTGGTTTTATGGTTCTTTGGGAGTTTATTTCTCTGGAGGAGAGTAGCGGCGGGGAGGCATGTTAGCCGCGGTCTCGACTAACAGCAAGGGGGATCCGTCCCCTTAATTGCCCTCACCCGTGCCCCCACCCCACTACCTCCAGGCCCTCCAACACCTCAACCCCATCCCCTCCAGCACCACGAAAAGGAATAAAACCGCTTGATCGAAAATGGTCCGTGATTTAAGCTTGCAAAAACTGGACGGCAGGCATATAGTAATATAAAACATGGACGATGAATGTACATCATATTATGTACACCAAATAAATTTAAAGGCATAAGTTAAGGATCATCAAGTACACCTATTCGAATTACTATCAAATACTGGTACTAAACAACCCGTGAATATATTCCGTCTGGGTTCTTGTCATTTCGAATAGAAAAAAAAATAAGAAATTTCCAACGATCAGTCGGGGGAAATGAAAGAGTGCTAGGCCTGTATTATGATAGCACGAAACGTGTATTATTTCGAAAAGTGTCCTTTTCACTGGGCTGAAACGGGTTAGGTTTTGCACATTGAATTTCTGTGGCGGGTCACGGTTTTATATTGGAAACGAAAATGCATGAAATAAAAAGCAAATGATCCTGTAACTTGTAATATATATAAGGACTGTCAAAACTGCACTCGGATCCCCTGATGAGAGCACAGACGGACACGCGGCCTTACGTCAAATGTACTAAAATAGCATTCGTGGAAAACTTACACGTCACTAACATGTGACTCACTGACATTACATAATACATCACGAGATACGGTCTATTCCCCATATCATTAATTGTGTTTACCCATGGTTTACCCAAGTCATGTGACGCTTGGTCACATCATACATGGTTTATAAGAACGGGGTCGTCGATAGGCTACTGTCAGAACAAGAAACGTCTCTCGTTAGATAACAGAGCAATTTTATTGAAGTCTCCGTACTGATTTTTGCCTATCCCTTCACTGTCTTTTAATATTTCCCCAAGAAATCATGGGTGTTCAGTCGGTTGTGTGTCTGCTTCTTGTGGTCGCGGCGACAACGTACGCGCAGAAGCCCTGCTGTTACCCAGACCAATTCGAAATATCGGAGGGTAAGTATCGCATTTGTGTGATTAATAGATGGTCCTCCATGGTTAACGATTCTGGTACGCGTAACTATGGCAATGGATACCAGCATAGAAGTGACCGAATAAGAAAAAAAAATATTTTAAAAATATGTGGCTCGCTCCATTTCTCTCTCACACACACACACAAAAGGTATACAAGTATATGTTTTACAAATAATGAATGTTTGTGAGTGCAATGGTAAGAATAATTTCATGAGGTGACAGATGAAATGTTCCATGGAACATTTCATGTTGCAATGGTAAGAATAATTTCATCTGTCACCGAATGAAATTATTCTTTCTATTGCACGAACGTGAAACATTCATTATTTGTTTTATATATTTTAACACCTGAATAAATCCTCGTCATCTGATTGGTTGACTTTTAATAGCCAATTTATTCAAGTTAAAAATTGTTTACAAGTTTGACGAGTTCAGAGTTATCATATTCAATTTTTCTCAATTTAAAACTTTTCCATAAGTTTAGAACTCAAACAGTTCAATAAGTTCAGAACTTTTATTGCCAATTTAAACACCACAGCGCCACCATCGGCAACATGTGCAGTGACAGTGCAATGGTACTTCTAATCACAGTGCAATAGTACCTCCATTGCACTGCGCGCTGCGCGCCACGCGCACGCCGTGCATTGGTACGAATAATTCAATGACATGTGATCAACGATCCACCAATCAGACGACGGGGATTTATTCAGGTGTTGTATAATATTGACTAGTAACTGTGAAAATTTCACTTAATTTGATACTCCATTCCCAAATTACCGTCTATTTTAAAATATTTTTTTTTAAATGAAGATTAAAAGATTCAACTGCCCATCACTGATCATTTACCGTTTTACGAACTGATGAATACCCATTAAATACAATGAAACATGGACGTTTTCCCACCACGATGAATGGAGAACTTGCAAAGGAAAGCATACCTCAATAAATATTTCAGAAAAAAAAAATAGATGACGTGTTCCTCGTATTCATAACACAAAATCTTACGGTGAAAATTATGTTACAGTCTTGATTTAAATCTCATTTGTATTCGAATGCTATGCAATCTGTAAATCTCACTCGGCTAGCTCAATAGCTTCCAATGGCATTCCACGGACAGCTATAAAAATGGGTTCGTTTAGTAAGGCCAAAAAAAAAAGTCTCCGGTTTCTGGTATGGAGCTTGCCCCAAAAGTGGTGCGGCGACGCGGCTTTTTTTTTTTTTTTTACCTGTTTTTTTTTTTTTTTTGCTTCAAATGTCGGCTGATGACTGCAAATGGTGCACGACTAAACTTAGTGCAAATATATGGGAGTCCAGAGAGGCCACATAAAGCTTATTCTCGATCATAACCCCATCTAAAAACACGTTAAAATTGTGCAGCAGCAGAATTCCAGTCAAACCAGTGAGTTTGGCAGTTTTGAGACATCATCTTGTATTGAAAAAAAAAACTTTTTCATTTTGCCGACGCGCATGGCTGCGTCGACGCGCGCGCATACCAGAAACCGGAGACTTTTTTTTTTGGCCTAAACGTGCGTAACTCTGACAGCATGGATTAATTTCAGTAATAATTGTTTCTTTTTTTAGACGAGTGGAAGAATATGCTATTTATACGTCATTGGTGTTTCAAATTTGATTGCTGCTTAAGAAAAGAAAATCATTCATTCGGGTCAACTTCTTTTTGACTCACCCTCTTTAGAAACCCAAGATTTTTGTGATATTTATATTTCAGGTCGTCAGGTTGGCATGGATCGGGCAGGAAAAGGCTCCGCCATTTATGAGACTTGTAAACTCGCATTCGATTACACCAATAAGCGCATTGCCAAGATAGGAGACCGTATCGAGGATGGGCGAACCATGGATTTCCAAGTCATTTATGACTTCAAAGATGTAAGGAAAATCTGTCGTAAAAAAAATATATCATTGTATCACTTTTACTGGAATTTTTTGCGTCTGGGAAACGCATGCAGGTTTTAAAATTGGGTTTCTCTCTTGGCGAGATTACTCTTTTGTTTTAGAGCGATAATGAAAGTAAAAACCTAACATGAAAATCGTTTTGCATTTAATGTTACAATGTTTATCGGAAAAGAACCTTCAATATATAATATATGTATTATATGTAGCTAGATTTTTGAAATATAACGGCAGTCTTGAAGAATTGCATTTATTTTCTTCGTCCGGCATATACACAGGGCGCTGAATATCGCCTTGAACCAAAGATGCAACGGTGCGAGAAGCTTCGGCTAGCGGGACCCATCTCCCATTGTGTTCCCGGTGAGTAACGAAACCCGTATGTCGGGAACAATGGCGGATCCAGAACACAATTTTTTTGGGGGGGGGGGGGCAAAAAAAATAGATTGTGTCTCCCAAAAAGTGGGTCAAAAAATTACGGCGTGGGCCGGGGTTCGGGGCCCGCTTAAGGGCCCCGAAATTTTTTTGATTCTCGATGCTCTCTGGTGCGATCTGAGGCAATTTCTGACCACTTTAGCCAATGTTTTTTGAGGAAAAGATGGTGGTGTACTCATTGCCTGCCTCTTTTGCGACGTCACATAAAAAAACAAAAACAATTGGTTTCGGGTTTTTTTTTGGGGGGGGGGGAGGCATGGCCCCCTTTGGCCCCCCCCCCCCCTGGATCCGCCCTTGGTCGGGACAGTGTTTTAGTGAAGTTCTGCATGTAGCACTTTCAAAATCTAGGATATGAAAGCCCCATTCATAAGCTTTCTTTCAGTACATCTAAATTACTCATATACTTTTCAAGTTACGGAATTTTAAACACAACCACCGTTTAAAGTTCTACACGGATCACAAAAAGGTATGTGTTTTTTCCCCAGCAAATTGTAAACAAATCACATTGGGATGTGTTTTTGAATTCTTTTCGTTTAACTGAAAGAACGCAAACCTTTTTTTGTGATCTGTGGACAGAACTTTAAAACGGCCGTTGTGTTTAAAATTCCGTAACTTTAAAGTAGGCCTATTTGAACGATTCTTGTACTAAACGAAAGCTTATGAATTGGGCTTTCATATTCTAGATTTTGAAAGTGCTACATGCAGAACGTCACTAACAATAGTCCCGACATTTGGGTTTCGCTTTTTTTTTTACTCACCCGGTATAGAAATAGGCTTAATCCTTTATTTACTCTAAACTAAAGCCTCCTTCATCCCCTCAAAATAAAACGCACATATAGCAGCCCCCCCCCCCCCGCCAGAATTAAGCCCTGTTCTCCCTCTTTTAAGAACGCTATTAACTTTTTTTCAAAATTTTATTTCAGAGAACGCCACCTTTGGCCAATCCATGTACTTGGGCGACAATAAGCTGACTATTGACGTGTTTTACGTGGCTTACAAGACTGAACGCGGGGCTGGCCAGGGCTCCCTGTCGGTGACTCAGGGAGACTGTCTTCCCAGCAGTTTCCTCACGTCTGGAGTGGAAGGCGATGGTAAGAACATGCACCTTAGACGTCATACCTATTGGCTGCCGACAGGCACAACAGCGACTCAAACATCGTTGTCATGTTCGTAAATCATGAAAACATACGGAGTTAAACAGTTACCAGTCTTACTGAGCGAAAAAAAATTCAAGTGCAGAATACAAAAGGTGTTTGAACTTTTCGTTACTACGCAATAACAAGATCCAACGTTTCAGGACGAACATAAGACTAAAAGAGACGGGAGATATCGCTGTTTCACAAAGTTGTTTGGTTTGTTATAACCCACCCCAATTAAGCCCCCCCCCCCCCGCCCCTGCCCCCCACCCCCACCGTGACAAAGTTTCTTGTAAGCCCTTAAGTTAGTCCAATCGGCGCTACAGGGCCGGGGGGAACACAATCATCCCCCTATAGATGTCTGAAAAGAATTCCTGGGTTTCCGGGAACGCAATGCCCAACACAAAAGAGGTGTTCGATTGGAGGGTCCCTCTGCCCCCATATCTTGCTACATAATGTCCCATGTTAAACAAAAGTTATAACTCTTTCAAGTTAAAAAAAAACATACTCCGGAAGTTGTTGTTGGTTGTTTGGCTGTACATTGGAACAGCTTGGCACTTAATAAGCACACAGGTTTGTTGCAAACCCATAAATTAGACCTATAAATTCATGTTCAAACCGTTTCAATTGTTTTTTTTTTCTATTTCCCAGTGTCTTATATGGAACTTGCTGGATATTTCAACTATGTCAGTGGCATCAAGAACCCGTCTGAATATTTCACCGTGCCTGACTATTGTCCAACGGTAAGGATCACTTTGAGTATAGTACCGCATTAAATGACTTTATCGTATCGGTACCGTAAACGCATTTAGGATACGAACATCATTACAAACAAATGTATGCGTATGGGATACGTGAAGCCTATAATGCGGCTATACGAAGAAAAATGCTTTTTGAATCACCATTTTGATTGGTTATTACATCTGGCACAATAATAAGCAGTATATGCATTTCACATCAAAAATTATTAACATGATTTGTATTATAAGAACCTATAGGAGCGTGATTTCTTTTATGGACGGGCGCTATATAAATCCTAACTTATTATTGCTTATTATTATTATTATTATTATTATTATTATTAAAGTGATAATCAAAAATGTTGATGTAACCATCTAGTTTTTCTGAGCCGCAAAAGGTATCTCGGACCAGCACCATTTCTATTGATGGTCCCTGTACACGACATCCTCCAATATTCGTTTACTGATAACTACATAACATTTATTTTGTTAATATTTTGTCCTTTGAAATTGTTTGAAAATATCTTGGTTGCAGTTTTGTGATAAAATGTTGTTGTTTTTTTCGCGACCCGCAGATGTTCAGCAACGGCAAGGAACCAACGATGTTTGACACACTCCCAGATATGATGCTGGTGTAATAAAGCTGGCCTGTGCAGTCGGATGGACGTTGTTATTGACTTGCAACTAGGGTACAGGCGTCAAAGAATCAAAGTCAACTTGATTATTTGGCTTTCAAACTTTGAACTTTTATAATTCTCTTTTTTGTATCTCTATTTCGGCCAATGCGTAGTTTCAGGGTATACCATTTATACATTTAGCAATGCGTGTCAATTTGTATCAATCTCGTACAGTAGCTGAATGCTCATGAAGATAACACTTTTAAATCAGCGTACTTTGCAATAATTTTGTCATATTCGTAAACATATTGCAACCAGTCTATTTCATCCAAGAATTTAAGAATCCAGCAATTGTAATAGGACGACAAAACTCCGATTATATGATTAGAGATATTTACAAGATTTGTTGAAGTTAATTATATCATTATAATTCCGTAGCATTGGTAATGAATGGTCATACAATAAAAGCAACAAACTCATTTTTTTTCTCTTTAATTTTCGTCTTCTGTTTGTGCTCCAAATAAGTTGCTGTGCTGTTTCTAAGATACACTCAACCAAAAAAGGAAGTCCCCCTTCCAATACTTTTTTGTGTAACTCAAACATTTTATGAGCTCAAATAACGACTAATCAGTACAGAAAGTCCTTAGCAATCCAGCCATACTCTTTATTTGGCCCAAAACAGTGATAATGTGTACGAATTTATGCAATTTATGACAAATGATACCGAAACCAGTTGCACTTTTGTATACGTGGAAGTTGTGGTTCACACTCACCACCTTGCACGTATACGCAAGTGCAATTTTTTTCCCGGTACCATTTGTCATAAATTGCATTATTTTGTACACATTATCACTGTTTTGGGCCAAACAAAGAGTATGGCTGGATTGCTAAGGAATTTCTGTACTGATCAGTCGTAATTTGAGCAAGATGTGCCCAGTAGTTTTTGAGTAGTTTTTGGTTGAGTGTATTATTGTGTATGGGGGAAAACTGAAAATTGATACTATGCCCGAATTGGTCTCCACCCACTCACAACAAAAACACGGCTGAAACACTTGCGCACAGCATTTTAACAGAAGTTGCCAAGTAGCCCGCAGTAAAAGTTGCCTTGTGCCAGACTCAAGTTTTGGCCCGAAGACGTGCCCAAGTGTACTTAAAAGTTCAACCCTAAACAGCAATTAAAGGGAATATACATCATTTGCTTTTGCTGTAATTTTCAGAAATGGATGGAATTGGGGGGTTGGAAATATATAGCAAATATAGTTACACTGACTTTTTTTTAGGTTTTGGGTTCGAAAATGCTATAAAAACCAAGAAAAACAATCATTTTCCTGTAGTCTGGTTCCCTGACTCCATATAAGAAGGAGCAGTTTACATACATTGGGGAATTGTAAGGTCAGGGAAGCAGTCTAGCTGGCTTGTACCCGTTCATAGGTGTGTAATCGATTGCAAACAAGTGCGATGGTCAATTGGGGCCAGTATTTGAAAAAAGCCATTTTTTTTCCAACGCTGGTCGGCTGACCAGCGTTGGAAATTGATACAAAAATACCACTTTTCTTGAAAATGACAGTATACCAGGTGCCATGATTTTATAGGATGCTTTACACTGTCATTCACTAACAGTCCAGCAAGGTATTTCAAAATGATTTGGTAGTTTTATTTTTTGATGTTTGCAAATGTTGTATTTTCCCTTTAATTAAGATATTCATAGTTCAGTGTTTTGGGCATCTACAAAGAAAACACACACAAGAATCTTTGCGATGATAGTAATGGGACAACAAGGGGACCTTGCCGGTACGTGTATTTGTCTATGGGAATTAAGCATTTGGGACTTGTGGCTTCCAGGTTTCGTTTACTCGATCGGCAAAAGATGGGTGCTAGAACTGGGCCAGAGATCGGCAACCGTTGAAGGATAGTTTTGGGGAGGGGGATATAGATAAAAAAAATCTACTAGGCAAATTATGGTAAAATTGAAAAGAAAATAGATAGAGGTCATATAATCTTTCTTTAATTTCCATTGAATATAGTCAGGTGGCATATGGTCGGAATCGTGACCGACTGGTCCAAAGCACCAAACTTGGCAGATAGATTCTTATAGCCCTAGAGAAGATATTTAGAAGGGGTGACACCTGAAATTCTTTTGGGAAGGGTGCCTAATTTGCATAAATCGTTAATCCCTGCCGTGTAATATATTTATTTCCATATTTGGGTATATTTTTATATTTTTATTTTTTGAAAAGTGTATTTTGGTGATTCTACTTGCATATTCTTACTTCAAAACATTTTGTAAAACATATAAGTGACTGAATACTTAGGAGGACATAGTCAAGAACCAAAATTGCTACTATTTTACCCTAAAGTTACGCGCATTTACCTTTTCCTCAGATATCATCAACTAGTCTCGCCGAACGTGGGTATTGATGAGCTTCAACTTAACAAAGTTACTTACTGGCATAGTTACCCTAACAAAAATAAGTGGGAAATCAAGTGAAAATTGATAACATCGTGATGTTTAGCCCAAAAGACCAAAAAAGGGGAGAAAATGTGGTGTCCGTAAATTGGGCTAGTACGGGAAGGGTAACGTGGGGACTTAAACAAGTTCAACAAAATCCCCCTAAATAAGAGATTATTGTTGTTTACAATAATTTTGTCTACGCCAAAACGTTTTCTCAACAATAATTAGGGGAATTTCCTTGAACTTGTTCCAGTGTTCCATGTTAGGCAACCCTTCACCTACTTGTTAGCCTAATTTATGGACACCTCGTTTTTCCCAGTTTTTGTTTTCTGAGCTTAATATCACAATGTTATCATTGTTCACATGATTTTGCATAAGGTTTTAATAGGGTAGCTGTACCAGTAAGCTACTTGGTGAATTTGAAGTTCATCAATGCTAATGTTTGGCAAGACTAATTGATGATATCTGGAGACAAGGTAAATGTGTGCAATTTTAGGGCATAATAGTAGCCATTTTGGATCGTTACTATGTCCTCATAACTATTCAGTCACTTATATGCTTTGGAAAATGTTATTTAAGTAAAGATATGTAACTAGAATCCCCAAAATACACTTTTCACAAAAATAAAAAATGGAAATATACCCAAATATGGGAATAAATATATTACACGACAGGGATTAACGATTTATGCAAATTAGGCACCCTTCCCAAAAGAATTTCAGGTGTCACCCCTTCTAAATATCTTCTCTAGGTCTATAAGAATATATCTGCCAAGTTTGGTGCTTTGGACCAGTCGGTCACGATCTTGACGAAAATTAGATCTAAGCCACCTGACTAATAACACGTCGCCGCTCGCGAGTGCCACACACGGACACAGGCGAGTACCGTCCAATTTTGCGATACCGCTTAAAAAGATATACCGGTAGCATCATTTGACAAATCTCTGCAAAGAACCGGGGGAAACTCAACGTTTCGGACACTGTGCTCTGGAGCATTTTGTGTCCAAGTTGTTTCTATAGTGTAGTGGTGCCATGTAATGGTTTATGGCTCCATGATGGGGGCGGAACCACATTACTGTAGCACACTTTCGCAAAAAGTGGTTCGACCACCTTTCTATACAAAACCTCATTGGCCGGGGGTTTTGTGCGTAAACCTTATCAGTCAGCCGATCACACTTGATTAACTCCGGCAAAACCAAGTCCCATCAAAAGAATAATTTCATGCTACTTCGCTTCGCTCATACGCATGAAAAACAGTTTAGTTTAATACGCCAACACAGCAATTCAAGGCAAGATACGCAATTGTTTGATAATTCTTGATAATACTATTTTATTCAGACAGCATGGGATGTCAGGTTTACATGCACAATGATGCGTAACAAGTACTTGTTAACAAAAATAGATTTAAGTAAAACAGTAACCAAGAAGTTGCTTCATACCACTTTTTACATATTAATCCATAGCCACATTGGCTGCACTGGGCAACTGCCCAACCTTGGCCATCTCGGCCCTTCAGGTTTTCTGCCTGGAAACATCATACTGATATTAAAAGAAAACGGAAAACAATCTTTTTTTTTTTTTTTTTTTTTTTTTTTTATTTGTCATACATATTACATGTCAACTGCCATATCTATTCTCACTCTTGCTCAAGTCCATTATACATATTAAGACTTCTTATACATTCCTACATGCCACTTGGCATAATTTTTTTTTTTTTTTTTTTTTTACTCAGTTATAGACAGCTTTTGACACTTGAAGACGTGTGGTTAAGTCTCTCTTAATGTATCGATTCTTTGCCGTAGTGGTCTTCCACCGGCCATGTTGCATTATAAGCTCCTCTGGAATTTTGTTGTTAGCTAAGCGAGTAGCCCCTCCTGACCGCAAACTATGAAGGCCAAAACGTTTCACATCTTCAACTCCGATTGCTTTAAGTGCATCAAAAAACAACTCTCTTGATCTTGTGTAACTAAGGGGTTTGTTTTGGGTACGCTTGTAAGAATTGGAGGCAGAACAGAATGTAAGAGGAGTA
This sequence comes from Patiria miniata, assembly GCF_015706575.1. Classification (NCBI taxonomy): domain Eukaryota; kingdom Metazoa; phylum Echinodermata; class Asteroidea; order Valvatida; family Asterinidae; genus Patiria; species Patiria miniata. The sequence continues at coordinate 38,234,200 of NW_024037069.1, read as the reverse complement.
AAAATGAACTGATCGTCACCTATACTGATCCCTAGCTGTTTCATAAATCTTGTCAGAATAACATATGGGGAATAGAAACTCTGTGAGGTGGGAAGAAATGCTACATTGCCCTCTCTGAAAATGTCGGTTTTAGACTTTGGAATAACAATTTTAATACCTTGTGCGTCTGGTAGAGGAGTAATGTGATTGGCTTTGATTTCAGCAATCTCATTGTGCCTAAACAAAAGGGCAAACTTCAATGACACATAGCAGGCTGTTCTGAGTTGCATGAGTGAGCAATCATCTCCGGCAAATTTATCCACAATTTGGTTGAGTTGAACTAGAGACAACGGATCTTTCTGAACCGGAGGGTGATGTAGACGTTTCCTAAAACTGATCAGGAGTTGCTGAACAATAGGTGAATCTATAGGATTGTTCTTGATGTTCATTAATGAATGGAGCCATTTAATGGCAGAAGCAGTTGTCGTCATTACACTATCAGATCGTGATGTTGAATTGGTATGGGATAAATAAGCTGCCACAATCCCCTCGCTTACAGGGAAAGACATGGGGATTTTGCATTGAACCAACCATTTAATGAATTGGCGGCACTTATAAAAGTAAGAATGGCAAGACCCAACCGATTTTGCTGCGATAGCTTCATGCAACAACTGCTCCTTGGATCCTGAGACTACGGGCGGAGAGTCTGCCCAAAATGGTTGCTCCAGAATGATCTGTACAAAAAATATATATACAAAACAGTGTGAGAGAAAATATATAGAAAATAGATTAGCTTCAAAGCCTTAAGAAAAATCTATCTTGACTGCAGCCATCATGCTTTTGAACTCTGAGGAACCTAGCAGGGAATTGGTATTTCGTCCGTAAACTAGGGCCATTTGCCCGGGCATAGTGAAAATGTCGAAAATATTGGGTCTATATATTGTCCAAAGCAAAGGCCAGAAAGGGTTAGAGGGCCACCATGGGAATACAAGCACCCCTGTTCCATGACAGGATTGCAAATGAGATAGTACAGACGGAATCAAAGATACAGGTGGGACTAAGAGTGCATTCTCTGCCGACCAATCTTGGGCAAAAGCATCAACGGCTTGTGTACCAGGGTTCCAAAATCTGGAAAAGAAACGAGGCAATTTTGCATTGTAGTAAGTGGCAAAGCAGTCTATTGTGAACGGACCCCACTTGGCATTGATTGCTTCGAAGAACTCTGCCGATAGGCCCCAGTCATCTACATCTATCAATTTGCTGATGTAGTCGGCTTGATCGTTGAGGGAACGAGGGATCCAGTCAACTTCTAGTCGGATTCTATTCTTCAGACAAAAATCAAAAATGTTGTAAGCCAAATCTTGGAGGTGGCATTTCATACTCCCTGCTTCGATAATCTTGGCAGCTGCCTGATTGTCTGTAAACAGTTTTGCTCTTGAATTTGAGATGAACGGCACAAAGGAGTGAAGGGCAAACAGAATGGTTTCAAGTTCCCGCCAAGTCGAACTCTGTGTCATATCTTCAAAGGTCAAGTTTTTGTGTGCCACGTGGTTATCATTGCATAGGATAGCACCCGAACCCACGGAACTAGCATCTGAACATATTATCTTGTTGACCTTAGGGGAGACAAAAACATCTCTGTTATTCAAGCGACTAGAGTTTTCTTGCCAAAATTGTATTTCCTTCAGGCATTGCGCATTGGGAGAGACTTTTGTATTTTCGTCTTCGTGTAGCGCAATCAGAGACTGACAGTTTCGCGTCATCAGCCTGGTCACATTGCCTACAACAGGCGAAAGGGAGATTATTTGTCCAACGAAGGAATGGAGATCCCTAACTCTACAACTGGGAGATTGACGCAGTGAAAGAATGGAAGCAAGAATCTTGTTTATTCTACGATCTAGAACTTTGAGGGTACCCGACCGCGAATCCCATGCCATGCCCAACCAAACTATGGAGGTGACAGGACACCAAATGCTTTTGCTGATGTTGTAAATGAAACCTGCGTTCAGTAAATCTGATTTAACATGAGCTGAAACCTCAGTGGCTAATTTTACGTGTGCGTCGTGACCAAGGTTAGATTGGGGTACCACCACAAACCCATCGTCTAAGTACAGGGCGATTAGGATGCCACAAGAGCGCCAATGAGTGACCAGTGGTTTGAGGACTTTAGTGAATATCCAAGGGGCCGAAGACAGGCCAAATGGTAAGACAGTAAACTGAAAATACCTTTGTACGCCCTCAATAGGCCAAGAAAAGCCCAAAAACTTGTGGTACTGTGGATCAATTTCTACGTGGTGATAGCCAGATTTTAAGTCAAATGAGAACAACAAGGCATTTGATTGAAAATACTGAATTGCAATCTTCCAGTCATCTATTTTGAAATGGTCTTTCTTAACATAGAAATTCAATTGACTCAAGTCCAAGATAAGTCGTTGTTTGCCAGTGGCCTGACAGACCACAGAAAGGGGGCTAGTGACGTAAGAGGGAGAATTGACCTCCTTGATTCTATTGGAATCCAACAGTTCTAGAATAGAATCGGTAACAAACGAAGAGTATCGAAAGGCTGATACATTGTTAGGGAAAAACATTGAAGGGGGATGTACTAAAAACGCTATTCTGAAACCTTCCTGTATAACAGACATAATCATATTCGGAGCACTTATACGGGACCAGAATTCACTATGTGTTCTTAATCTACCCTTTACTTGAATGCTATCAGACTCCAAGTTAGAATTTTGAACTTCACAAGGTACCTTTATAATATCGGTGAATTTGTCGACACTAGGTTTCAGATTAAGAGGAGGGTGTGCCTCGTGATTCTTTAGACATCTCTGCTGTTGTGGCTGCGATTGAAGGCAGGAATGGCCGATATGACTGTGGGGCTTGGACTGGAATATTCCTGTTGACGTTCCCGGTGAAGTAGGGGTTGAATCTGAACCTTGATCTTTGCTGGTGGAAGCCGTCATTAGCTGCATTGGTGGGGCCAGACTGGAAGGAACACTGCCTCGACCAGTGTCCGGGCATCCCGCAGGTAAAGCAGTTATAGCTTGACAAGCCTGTGAGGAAGAAAGGGGAAAAGAAGAAATACGCCGACAGAAAACAAACTAGACGAAGGGGGAGGGGAGGGCGGGAAAATTTAGGACTAAGTAAGAGCAGCACGGTGTCTAAGCAGCGTTCAGCATCTGTGCATGAGCCTGAAGTGAAGGGCGTTGGCTGGGAGCACGGTTAAATACCGCGTTCACCGTGATTACGTAACAGAGGAATTTTGGTTCACCGTCTTTCTGTGCCAAACAAAACTACATTTTCATGCTACTTCGCTTCGCTCATACGCATGAAAAACAGTTTAGTTTAATACGCCAACACAGCAATTCAAGGCAAGATACGCAATTGTTTGATAATTCTTGATAATACTATTTTATTCAGACAGCATGGGATGTCAGGTTTACATGCACAATGATGCATGTTGAAAAAACAAAGTAAAATGTGTGTACCTCGAAAAAGGCGACGATCAGCAGTGTGTAGCGTATCAGACCCATGATATTGGGAATCTCGTCTCTTGCGCTTGCGGCTCTCGAGGTCCTTCAAAGCCTCTTCCTCGGCGATCTTGACGCTCTTTTGCTGCTCTGCAGACAGGTTGCCAGAGCCTTTCTTATCGAGCTTGGCAACAGTCACCCACCCGGCCTTACTTCCGTCGGCTATACGGATCTTTTTCTTCCGGTCGGCTACCAGCTCCTCTGCTTCTTGAAGAATTTCCAAAGCTGAGTCCGGGTCGGGGTTGTTCACTAGGGCCAACTTTGCTCTGTCCAGAGCAATCTCAAGCTTACCGCAGAACTCGAACTGTTCGGTATTGCCGGGCCTTTCAAGTTCTTTCGCCTCCAGCTTATTTCTCAGCTCTCGGATTGAACTGGACTCCTGCTTCGGTGTCGAAATGGCGTCAAATCTACCGTCAAAGTAGTCTTTGAACTTCTGAAAAATTAAACTTGTATCAGAGGATCGCCCCTCTTCGGTCGACATAGTGTCTTCGTAAATTTAGGACTAAGTAAGAGCAGCACGGTGTCTAAGCAGCGTTCAGCATCTGTGCATGAGCCTGAAGTGAAGGGCGTTGGCTGGGAGCACGGTTAAATACCGCGTTCACCGTGATTACGTAACAGAGGAATTTTGGTTCACCGTCTTTCTGTGCCAAACAAAACTACATGTTAACTGGACCATTTTTTCCCGAGAGTGTGATTGGTGATTCTAATGCATCATGCTGAAGTGCAAGGTCCCTGGACGAAAGTCTCACCTCAAGTCTGGTCCTGATTTTCTATCTGAGCAGAGTACGCTGCATCCCAGCATGCAGTGGATGCGCTCATAATTTCTAGCTTGTGGCGTTACGCTTATATTATCACAACAGACGTCAGACTTGAGACAAGTCTACCAGAACCGCTGCGCACTGCATGCACTGTGCACTGGCATGGCATGTAGCGCCAACGATGCTTGTCGTGGGGGGTGCGTCCAAATTTCGTCCGTTTTCATACCTTTTTCAGCGGTTTGCTTCCAAATACTACTACAGTTTAGGTACGTATTAAATGTAGGATTATATAACAGTATTTTTGTTCAGGTTTTGTTGAAATGAATTAGGCCAGTGATGAATCACTCATCAGCATCACGGTCTGGCTGGGATATGCTGCGCTGTATCCTGAGCTGCGCAAGTACAGTAGTGCTGTTGTGCCCATTCTTGAAAATCACGCATTCTCGAGAATGGGCATGCACATTCGCGAGAATGGGCGCGCATTCTTAAGAATGAGCGCCCATTCTTAAGAATGAGCACGCGTTCTTAAGAATGAGCGCTCATTCTTAAGATTGGGTGGGAATATCACGTGCACAATTTATGAATTTTGCCCAATCTTAACAAACATTGCACGACATAATTATGTTAAATGAATTGTATAGCGGTTAAAAGGGAAACAATTCATATAAAGAGGAAAGAAAATGTGCTATGCTTCTGTACTCGTATAACTACGATAATTTGAATCAAATTAAACCTGTTATTATTGCTTTTTTCTGTCCACTATGGGAAGTTTTGTAATAACGGAGGACTGGGAACTAGTCTGGGAAGTGCTTTGTTTAGGCTAGACAAGTTACAAGTCCCTGCATGTATCATATGCGTGCCACGAAAAAAAAACGATGTCCAGAAGCTGCCAAAATTACTCTTTTGACTAGATAGAATCCAGCTAGATAGAATCACGGCGCTGCTAAGCACTTGATTTTCTACTAACAGAGCGTATTTCATGGAAAGCAGTAAGCACAGCAAAAGGCAAGCTTTACTTCAGAGGAAAAATTTGCTTAACTTAGTACTTAGTAGCGTAACAATAGAAACCTCCATGCGTGCGACCAGTGGCACTGTGCCGTGAAATAGTGCTTAAGGTTAACAAAATGTTGTGCTATGTTTAGCACAAAAATTTGCTTGGCGGTAAGCAGCGCTATAAGACTGGCCCCAGGTGTCAAGTGATGTCTAGGTATGGAACTCTTTCCTAATCGAGACCTACATTTATGCCCGGCTGAGCATAAACAACACAGTGCATCCTCCAAAATCAACCACACAATTTTGCCATAATAATAGCCTCAATCCTGCAAAATCCTCCATTTTTGCAAAGTGGATTTTGGAGGATTTGGGAAGGTTATGGTTACAGTCCATCATCCTGTGGCTGTCCTTTAATTTATCCTTTTTCGCACACCTAGTACTCTGCACACAGTAGCACAATATGTGGCAGAGGGAACGCCCCTATGTTGTGTTAGTTGTTGTGTTACCAGAATCTCAGGATTTCTTTCTTTCCCTCTCAAACACTTAAATCATTACTTTGGTCCTGAAGATTATTGATCTTTGCCTTTGGAGGAATTTTTTTTCTTAAAGTTATAAAGAGAACACGAACACAATTTCCATGAGGAGACTTTGGGTGCACTCAGTCTGTGGTTTACAAGATTGTGGCCCATATTCGTCCTAATTCGCATTCACCATTACATGTATTCCACTTTTCCTCCTGCTTCAGGACATTCACTGAGTCGTCAACTGTTCTGCCTCAGAGAACCATCCAGTCCCTCCTTGGTTTCCACGGCAACGGTCCCCATCCGATCCAACCACTCCGTCACGCTCGACATCCAGCAACAAGCCATGAAGGTCAAGATTCTCTCTGCGTTGGAGGACAATTACATGTACCTCGTCATTGATGAGAAGACGAAAGAAGCGGCGATTGTTGACCCGGTCAACCCGCAGAAAGTGAGTGGTCTGTGATTGGTTGAGTCCCAGTAAGGCCATTTTCGGTGCGGTAGTAAATGTGAAGGAAATTTTGTGACATCATGTCCAGAATTTTCAAATTGGCAAAAGTTGAATAATTTCGCCACAAATATTTTGAGATGGCAGACTAGATTTGCTCTGCATTCACATAATTTGCATTAAAGTAGGAACCAGCAGTTTTGAAAGTGCCGAATGTGGGCAAAAGAATTGCTTATTATTACAGGTTAGCAAGGAATTAGCTGGTTCCTAAGCATGAAACAAAACAGATATGTGTTCAATGTGTAGAAAATTTGCATACTCTGAGCAGTATGCTTGGGTTGGTTAAAATCCATTCAGACTGATGACTTGGGACAATGGGGTGTGTGCGATTTCAATGGTCCCGAGGACCAGGGCACTAGTCCTCGGGAGAATTTTGTGTACAAACATTATGGGAGCTGTCGAGAAAAGGGAAAAAGTACAAACAAAAGGGAACAAAAGAAGGAAAGGATCAGGTCCTCATGAGTATAGTAAAACACACATGTGTGTGTGCACATGTTTGTTTTACATACGTTATGTGGACATTCCTTTGTTTTCGTGTAGTTAAGAAAACTTGGTACAGAAAATAACATTACTTAAACTGTGAAAACTCTTTCAACCCAATTTTTTTTTCTATGATTCCCTGTTGTGTTTCTCTTCATTTTGCCATGGATAAACCTAACCCCAAAATGCCTCTAAACCTGTTTTCCAGAGAGGGCGAAACGTTATGTGGACACGGCTTAGCCCACATAACGTCAACACAACCTGCATTATGTGGACATCTTTTGTTCACAAGTCCACATAGTGACTGTAAGACAAACACCACCTTACATGTATGTGTGCATGTACTTATAGAGTGTTATTTCTCCACTTAAATTGAAGTGAATATGTGACGAATTTTGTGTCTCTTTTTTTTTCTCCCCGAATATGACAGGTAGTGGATGCAGTAAAGGAGGAAAATGTGAAACTTAAGACGGTGCTGACCACTCACCATCACTTGTAAGTTGTGTTAGAAAATAGAATCTTTCCCTGTACATACCTCTAAAAAAATATCTGAAATACCAGCGGGAGAACTTGTTCATGTGTACAGTTATATTAGTGTGGATACTCGGCCATGAGTATGAAGAAAGTATGAGTACACAGAATTTTTGTTGTTGTGAGTTTGAGTATGAGTACATTCTAGTGTTGTACACGGTCTGTAGGACCCGAGTCTGTCTCAAGCCACAACTTCTGTGACTCGGACTTGACTCAAGGAACTTCAGCAAAAGGCGCGGGCTCAGACTTGACGCTAATGACTTGTGACTCGCGAGTCACATATTTATTACCAAAAAATTACATTTCAGAGGGCATGATTCCGATGTTTTTTTTCCCAACAGTAAAGTTAAAGCAACGTCACACACAAACTGTACTGCACCACTCTCCAGGTGGTGTTGCAAATAATAATGTTTGTTATAAAAAATGCGCCCCTCCCTATTTCTCACAACAATGCATCACTGGGTATAGTCCATCATTTGTAATTTCCGCATTTTGTACATTTGAAGCAACAAAAGTGCTCAAAATCTAAAGAAGGATACTGAACAACTAACCTGATGAAGTTTCAGCTCAGCTTCAGCTGTATATTTCGAGAAAAAGAGCATTCTAGGATCTCAATTTCAAATCAAAAGTTGCTGAATCATGTTTTGAATCTGGCCTTAATTCAGCATCCGAGACACGTTCTCACTGAACCGATTGCAGCTACGCCATGTCGCGCACTGATCCGACGAATTATAGCAACCGCACGCGCATGTTCGTCGTGTCAACGCTTGCGCGCGCTTCGCCAGTTACTTTTTGGATAGCTGCAAATGATGGACTCTGGCTTTAAGTATCGCTTACACGTATTTGCGTCCATGTCCATGCACTCATGACTCATGTCTCGTGACTCGGACTTGAACTAAATAACCTGTGACTCGGACTCGGATTTGACCCAAGTGACTCGAGACTCAGACTCATCCAATTGACTTGAGCTTCGGAGTTGGCCTTGATTCAAGTGACCCGACTACAATACTGGTACATTCTCACGAGTATGAGTACATATATGGATACAAAAAATTATGTGCTCAATCACAAGTATGAGTACTATTACACTGTTTTAAAGCCTCTATAAAACACAAACGTGAACAATCTGTTAAAAGTCCATTTGTTTTGCTGCGTATCCTTTCAGCGACCATGCTGGCGGTAATGAAGAACTAGTCAAGCTGGTCAGTGGACTGACAGTGTGTGGCGGAGATGACAGGATAGGAGCTCTCAATAAAAAGGTCAAACATGACGACAAGTTGACGGTAAGCTTCCTAAATTATCAGAATAAAATTAGTCGTACTTAGGGCAATTTTACCCACGCGAACTGGTGTGAGCATGCGATATGATTAAGAGCCATGCATGGCCGAAAAGTAACTGACAAAATTATTGTTGAAAAGCATACCAGGTTTAAAGATAGCAATGGGACTAAACTCCCTGTGAAATTATTCTTTCTGGCAAGCTGTCATTTTGAAGAAAACACTAAAAGAAGGCCATTTCCAAAGATGTGTCTAACAAACTTTTTTTGGTAATTTCCTTTAGAAGTTCGTTTTTAATTTGGCGAAGCGCAAAAGCGTTGACACGACGCACATGCGCACTCGGTTGATATAATTTGTCGGTTCAGTGCGCAACTGAGGTCGCAGTTCGCTCTGTATTTTTAATGCACTGCATAATGCATGGCCCTAGCGAGGATATCGTTTACGCGCCACGGCCGGGATGAATAACATTAAGCGCCTTGACCAAGGCTAGGATATTCAAAGTCCACCAGTGTTTTTTTTAAAAGATTTTGCAGGATTGAGGAAGTAATGTAGAACCCAGCTACTTCTCCTTTTTGCCACTCGTAAACAATGACTCTGCTTTTTGATTTGGAATAATCCCAAGCGAAATTGATTAATTGTTGTAAATCTTTGAAAGCCAAACCTAGTGCAGTGATGATAACAACGATACCTCAATCATATTCTATATTTGACCATCCCAGATTGGTTCGCTCAACGTCCGCTGTATGTTCACACCATGTCACACAACGGGTCACATATGCTACTTCGTCACGGGACCGGATGGCACGGATCCAACGGTGTTTACAGGTAAATACGTGAGTTATTTTCCCTAACCCTTCGAGATCCTTCTAAATCCATCATTGGGTTTTGTATGATTTTGTAGGATTCTGAGAAAGGCTCAGTCCAGCCACTATTGCTTTACATTGGTTTTGATGTCTCAGAAGTTGTATTACAATGCACAATGTTATATTTCCCTTACCCTCTGAGATCCTTTTGAATCCATCATCGGGTTTTGTATGATTTTGTAGGATTCTGAGAAAGGCTCGGTCCAGCCACTATTGCTTTATATTGGGCTTGATATCCGCGGACACACTTACAAACCACATTCAGTAGGTTTTTTCTTTCGATCGTAACCTTTTTTGGCGGAATAGGATCACAGGGTATATTGGACCAGCCCTATCTTCACTTTCAAGCCAAGCATCTCTCAAGAAAGAGATTATCGCTGGGTGTCACAGTAAACGTCCGCCAAATGTCCTTGATATTGGCTTCAGTATCTACACGGTTTAATCGTATGTGGTTTTGTGCAGGAGACACACTCTTCATAGCGGCTTGCGGCAAGTTTTTTGAGGGAACAGCAGACCAGATGTACAAGGCACTCATTGAGGAACTTGGGCAACTCCCCCCTGAAACGGTGAGTTGGCCCCGCCCACATTTCTCCCCCACCCCACCACCTTTAAAATTATTTAAATTTTTTGATGGCAGTAGTGTCATTTCAAAGTGCATAGTACTGCATTCTGGTCAATGAGCAAGAATTATGACTTGACATTTTTTATAGGGTCCAACAAATTTTCCAATTCGTAAGTATTCCATCAACCTCAAAATGGTTCTTTAAAAACCCTAACTCCCTAGGCCTTTCTGCTAGGATGTAGCCTCAATCTTGCAAAATCCTCCAATTGGCCTCACGGAAAAATAGCATATAGCCTCAGTCCTGCAAATTCCTCCATTATTTCTTGAATATGGTACATGGAGGGGTGACCACTGCCTGAATCCCGCAAAATCCTGCGGCAGTGACTGTCAATAAGTTGAGGCTTGGCCAGTGACATCCTGGAGCAGTACGGAGGATTTCAAGCATAACCCAGGCATATATTTATGCATGGCTGAGAAAAAAACAACACAGTCCGGCCCAAGACTTTGACAAAGTGCATCCTACGAAATCAGTAACGCACTTTTGCCATGTAACCTCAATCCTCCAAATTCCTCCACTTTGGCAAAGAGGATTTTGAAGGACTCGGGGCAGTTAGGTTTTTATAGCAAATTTGTGTGTGTGTGTGTTATCTCTGTCACCATTTCTGTTCCAATTGTTTTTTTTTCCAGAAAGTTTACTGTGGTCATGAATACTCAGTGAGCAGTCTAAGGTACGCACTGACCGTTGAACCTGAGAACGTAGACTTGCAAAAGAAGATGGAATGGGCGCAGGTAAAGCTTTCCTCTTGCTTAGAACTGACTTTGGATTGTCTAAGACTTTAACTTTTTTTTTTTTTTTAGGGGACCCCCCCCCCAAAAAAAACACCCCATCAAAACATAACGGCTGAAATGTTGTGGTTTTGTAGTTTGTAGATTTTTTCAAGAAAGCATTAATAATAATAATAATGTGGTGCTTATATAGCGCTTTATACCAAAGGTCTCAAAGCGCTTCACAATTATTATCCCAGTTCATCAGGAACAAGACCATTTTTCTGCAGCAGCTCGAGATCAGCGCATTCTGGTCTCTACTGCAGCAGCTCGAGATCAGTGCATTCTGGTCTCTACCTTCACAGGTACCCATTTATACTCCTGTTTGGAGAAAGGCAATTGTAGTAAAGTGTCTTGCCCAAGAACACAAGCACCATGTCCCCCCCCCCCCCACGTACCACGGCACTCGAGTCGAACACTGTAACCATTGGACCACAGCCATAAATGAACTTAATTACTGTGGTCAAATACATGCTATTGAATGATGGTTGTATTAGTTTGAATACTCGGGACCTGCCCACCAAGATTGGTTGAATCATGTCACTAGATTGTAACATAGTTTGCAATACATGTACATGCATATGGCAAGGGACCAGGAGAATTGACCTATCACCGTTTGCGAGTTTGACACGGCCCTTAGAAAACCCTATGGAGTTTTTGTACACTAAGTTTTGTTTGTCTCAGATTTTGCGCGTTCCGCGTTCATTCGTAAATCATGTAATTGGACAATATTTCACAAGCTGCGTTGACACGATTCTAACGTGATTCTACCGCGATAGGTCAATTAAGTTCATCGATCATAGTTTGATTAGAGAAGTTCATCTTCATTATTGGTTCACAGGCATGGCAGAGGCACATCACCAAGTCAATCAATTGCCGAGATATGTTACTTGATTGATTTTGCTTCAGAGTCACGCCCGTCACCAAGGGGGGTGGGGAGGTAGGGTGGGGCCGTGCCCCCTTGGCGAGCAATTGCCCCCCCCCCCCTCCCTCCCCTCCCAATGGCAAAAGCCATACATGTGTATTTTTGTGGTAGTGGGCCCCCTTAGTTGGTAATATGCCCCTCCCCTCCCGGGCTTGCGAAGGGCCTGTTCAGAGTATACACCTGCACAACCTTACTGACCCAGGAGTCCACATTTGTCTCTCGTTTCAGGCACAGCGAGCCAAGCAAGTACCCACTGTGCCTTCCAGTATCGGAGATGAGAAGAAATACAACCCCTTCATGAGGGTCAGGTAGGCGAACCATCCTTGTGATTATGACCTTGATTCCTGGGACCCTCAATGGACCCTCTTGTAGATGGCCATCTTCGTAGGAAAATTACAACTGCTTATACTCTATCAGGTGCGCATGTTGCTTGAAATTTCTTGGAAATATGGCGCAGCAGATGCGCGTCACGAAAATGTGACTCCCACAATGCCGATGCATGTGATAATCTGTAGGTAGTGAAGTCATTTAAGAGAGATCTATACAATGTGCTGCCAACATTTGTGATGCGATCAAGCTAAATGAGTCGTTTGTCGGGAACTTTCATTTGGAGATTCAGGCCAAACTAGGGCCACTTCATCACATCACTTCGTGTTCTGACTTCCATAATTTTTGAACTAAAGATGGTACCAGCATGCGGTTTTCACAGCAGTAATGCTGAGAATGTTGGCAGCACACTGTATAGATCTCTCTTAAATGATTTCACTACCTACAGATTATCACGTGCTTCGGCATTGTGGGAGTCACATTTTCTTGACGTGCATCTGCTGCGCCATATTTCAAAGAAATTTAAAAAAAAATTAACCAGGGTCGACAAACGACTAATTTAGCTTGATCGCATCACATTTGACCTCAACGACGGTACTTGCCAACTTCGCTTTCAACTCCCTGCAAGGGAAATCCTGTTGAAACCCCTCCCCCCCCCCCCACAAAAAAAAAAAATTACGAGCAGCAAGAACTCAAATTGAAATTGTGTTTATTTTGTTTAATTGCAGGGAGCCCACTATTCAGAAGTACACGGGGACGTCGGACCCAATTGAGACCATGGCCAAATTGCGGGAAGACAAGAACAATTTCAAACCCAAAATGTGAAGGAAAAATTGTAATTTTGGTGTGGAATTGGTCACCAAGGACTAATGGAACAACCTTTTATGGAAGATCTAAAATGCACTGGCAAAGTTTGTGGTTTTAAAAAATCATGTTTGGAAATTTCGATAAGCAGCTAAACTTTGTGGGGGAAAAAAACATTTGATTGCTTGTATACTAAAGCAGATTCTGAGCTTTCTTTTGTAGTGTATATTAAAAGTCATATAGCAAGTTGTAACATTCTGTACAAATAAATGGATTTATGAAGGAATTTGACAATTGAAGTAGCAAAAAGGATCAAACAAATATAACTTTCAGAATGGTATAAAGTAATTTCTTTAAGTTGACCTGTGACTTCCTGAGGAGAATTTGTTGATTTACTTTGAGAAATTCATAAACAAAATACAATTTTGGAAAAATTTATAAGAATTGCTTGAGTTAATATCAGCAAAAAGTGCAATCAACAGCTGCTTGAGATCAACATTTATTACATGGTTTTTAATTTTTCCAGAGAGAATTATGACTTTAAGGAGGTTGTCCCCGAAAGAATTTGTACAAAAAAGTTAAAACTGTAATGTAATTATTGACAATTGAATAATAAATTTGAAGTCTATAGTAAAAGAAGTTGAGAGGACATTTGGTCTTTTTGTTTTGTGAACAAGATTTTGGGTTTATCTTCGGACCAAGCGACTTAAAAGTTAAGCCAAGTTTATTTCTGGTTTGAAATTAAGTTGACATATTTTGTCACTACTGGGATAATTTCAGGCAATCAAGGAGTGCCCAATTTGTTGACAAAACTGAGTTCTGAAAATTAAATAGTTTGGATAAATGACCTCAATCAATGACAACTGGGGGAAAATAATTGAAGAAATTACAAAAACTCAGAATGGAGATCTCAAAAATAAGAAATACAAGTAGCTCTAAGAGCCTGAAAAATAACATTATTATTTTTGTTATGATTTATTTCTGACAATGAAACCAAGGATTCCTCAAAGGTGCCCTAGGCACTGTAGCTCGCAAGCCTGAAGAAACCTGTAGAGAGAAGACAATGAAACTTTTCACTTAAAAAAACCCCAGGAAAACCCCAGAAGAATATTTTAGGGAAAACCCACGGAATCAGGTAGGGACTGAAAACCCAACCCAGGTCACAGTAGTGAAAGGTGAAGAAAGAACCTCTGCGCAATGTAAATGTATATATTAATATAACTGTATAAATGCTCCAACCTGACGCCCTGGCATTGGAGCAGAATGTCTGAAATTGGCACAGTCGCATTATACTTTTAGACCCATCAATGAGTGGACCCTAACTTGGCCATTTCTGATTTTCCATAATATTTTCAGACGTTTTGGGGTCTAGAGTATTGGCCGTTTGACGTAAAAAAAAAATTATATCAACTGCTGTACATTCAGTCGTCATCAAAATGGTAGGGATCGTCCCCTTCCACTGGCGACTTGGGCTGCAAACAACTCTTCAGTTTTGGAGTCCTGCATTCAAGACTCATTAAAGTTTCCACTTTTGCTTCTTGTTTAATTGGCATCAGAGTTTCTGGTTTCGAGACGGTGGTGATTACTGGCGTGGTGACTGCACTCAGTGCGCTAGCTGACGAGGGGGGTAGTTGGATGTCCGGATTGGGCTCGCTTTTGACAACCACGGGTAACTCGCTGGACACGAATTGGACATTTGAGACTGGTTCTGTCCTCGTGACTGTGACAGTGACTGTCGGGGGTTGTGGCATGGGGTTTGTTGTGGGGAGAGGCTCCAGGTTGTTGGACTTGATGTACTCTTTCATTTCCTTGTGGTATCGGTCCTTGTCCCGCTCGTACATGGTGTAGTACGTCTGAAAGGCCAAACGTGAAAGTGGGTAACGAGTTTTGAAAGATGTTGAAAGCAAGTAAGTAGTTAGCCAGGCATCACAATATATGTTTTTAGAACTGCACACAGAGATTGAAATGTACATAAAATGGTAATCTTTTTCATGTGTGGGGTTGTCAAAATGGCACATGCAAGTCATTTAAAAATTCAAGTGTGATTTTTATTCGAGTAAGAATAAGCCTCTGTACTAATAACGTCACACTTTGTTTACATGTGCACTTTCCTGTGGAGCCAATGGGGGCCCACAGTCCACTGAGCACCATAGGGAAACACGCACGTAAACAAAGTATGACGTCATTAGGACAGAGGCTTATTACCCTAGGTAGGTTCCAATCCTATATTGTCTTATAAAGATTTTTTTTTTAAATAAAGTCTGATCGTATTTACTTTTGTAAGAACTTCCACATATTGTCAAACCCTGATAAGAAGAGCACTGTTAATACAATATCCTGCTTATAACAAGGACAATTTTAGGTCTCTTGTCTTTGTTTTCCTTTGTTTTCCATTACTGATAATACAAGGTACCTGTTACAACAAGGTAACTGTTAAGTCCCAAGGATCTTGTTATCAAGGTGCTCTACTGTAGATTATGTGCTTTAAAGTCCTTACATCTTGTGAAAAAAAAAATCAGTTTCCATACAACACAAAACAGAACTTTTACCAATGAAACCATGCGGTTATGCTCAGATGTATTTGTCTCGAGCAAGGATGCTTAGGGTATTGAAGAGTCCAGGGACCTTACCTCTTTTTCGCCAGCACCCAGATAGTTCCATTCCTTGGCTAGTTGGCGCGTCAGTTCCTGGTGGCTCACGTCGCTTCCTGCTCCGTCCTGGTCCTTGGATGAAGACTCCTCTTGTCGCTTGGTCTGGCAGAACATCAGGAAGGCGTTGGCTGGCTTCTTGGGTGCTAGGGGATCTTGGAAATAAGCAGCAACAATACAACATGTAACAGTTTGATAGTAATGTTCCCTCAGAATTCCAGAGTCTCACAGGAGCTACAGAAATCATGGATACTGTATGCAATAACTTATGCAAAAGGCTCCAAGCCGGTGTGTCTGATTGATGACATGCACCTTTGTAACAAAGCTTTTTCATATTGACAGATGCCCCTTTTCCCCCAAAAAACTTTATATGTTTTCCAATGTTTTGTCAACTATCACTCAGTATGTCCAGGGTTTCAGAATATAAGGAAGATTGTCTCTCCTGACCTTAATTTGGATAGCTCACTTGGTATGGTACCAGTACAGCGTTATTTTAAAGACAAAATAAAGGTGAAACCTACTTAATTTTCCTGATGAAATACTGTCTATACTTATAGGGAAGATTCATGGCTTACAGAAATGCTAGAAATGTGGTGCCTGATCAGAGACAAAGAACCAATGTTCACCTTTTTCTTTCTCCTGCTTGCTCTGCGAGGCCATCCTCTTCCTTTTACCCCCGCGTCCCGACGACCGCGGCATATCGTCGCGCGACGTCATCTCCGAGATCAGTCGGGGCCGGCCGGGACGTCTCCCCGTGGACGCCTTGCGCTTGGATTTGGACACCAGGCCGGCCAGCCCACGGGAGGCCGGGAATTTGGGTGCGATGGGGTTGCTGACGCTCATAAGATGCAACATGGAGTCATCCTGCACAGTATGGGATCAATGTAGAGACTTGTGAACTGAATAAGAGTCTTAAAGTTGAAGAACAAAATTGACTGGAGCGGGGTTTGAGCCTGCTACCTCCGGATTGCTGTTCCGGTGTTGAGCTATCCAACTGAGCTATCTAGCCCTATGTTGGTGGTTCCCCATTTTGCCAATGTCTTTGTTCAAGGGGTGCTAGTGATACACCAACAAATAGGGCTGGATAGCTCAGTCGGTAGAGCACTTGAGCGGCAATCTGGAGGCCACAGGTTCAAACTCTGCTCCAGTCCATTGCTTTATTCAACTTCAAAATAATTATAATGCACCGTGTCAGTTTCTCTTTGTGGTTTGTTTGAAAATCTTAATCAACAATTTTATCCAAGACCAGGCAAACCACACTTTAAGGGTTTGTCACGTAACAGTGGATACGTACAAATCACGTATTCCAACATTATCAAGGTAAGGTCAAAAAAATAAATACTCGGTCTCTGGTCTCTTAATCATGCGCGTCAACCTTTTTTTTTTCTTCAAATTAACATGGAAGCTACAACAGCGCCCTCTATTGCCGCACCTCCTCAAATTTTTGTACCAAGGAGCACCAAGGAACGGGGAAATTGCACCAAGGCAAATGATAAAGGGCACCAAGGCAAATTATGGAGGACACCAATGTATAATGAGGACACAAAAAAGCAAAATAGTAACCACCTTGTCTGTACAATTGAAGCTTGAAAAAAAAAAGCCACCAAAAAAAAACAAAAAAAAAAACGTGTCGCCGCATCAATTCCGGAACTTCGGTCTGACCAGAGACCGATTATTTATTTTTTTTGGCCTAATAGAAAGGACATGTCGCAGAGCTATACTACTGGCCTCCTCATTTTAAATCAAATTTCCAGAACACCTGAAGTGTAACCCTTCTAAACCCTCGAGATTTTAGAAAGTCTGCACAAAGTACCATGATGATTCTTAGAAACTATACTGCATTTTTTTAAGGTTAAATACTAGGGCGGTTAATACTAATAGACCAAACTACAGTTGGGACAGTCCCAACTGCAGTTGGGATAGTTCCGACCGTTGTTAGGATAACCCCAACTACAGTTGGTTTGTTAAATACCACTCCAGTTCAGTAGGCATGTATTAATTCTATGTTGAGACGGCTGTCTAACACACCTCTATTGGTAATGGAAGAGTTGCATTCTTGAAGTCATCTCCGTATTTATTCAGCTTAGTCATCAGGAACCTGTAAAGCAAATCATTCAAGATCAAGAATACTCTTCTCAAACTTATAATTCCAATGTTCATGGACCCCCTCCAAAAAAACAAATAACCAACCAAACAAACAAACAAATACAAAATATATCAATACATTGATGTGAAAACTGAAATAACCACAGGCCTCAAAGTTAAATATGTTAGTTTACCTCCTTTCTCTCGACATCTTCCGGACTGCCTTCTTCACATAATACAGTCTGTTCAAACACTTTTCATTGTCCTGAGTTAAAATAAGCAGATAAAAAGTTCAAGCTGCATAGGCCTATAAAGTTAGACATTATTTTTAGTGACTGTGTTAATATTTACAGTTTACTGGAGAGAGAAAATACTGAATTGATCATAGCACTTTCAGTTTCAGTTATTAGGGAATCTGAGGATTTCTTCTTTTTTTAATTTGACATATATAAAATAGGGCCTTGGCATAAGATTATTTAAATGTAAAATGAACATCAAGTCAACATGGACAGCCAATAATTTAATGGCCAATGTCAATGACATAAAAGTGCCGAAGCTTTACTAGCTTGCATTATCAAATATCTTTTGGTTTGCTTCACTTGCCGATCAAATCGAGGAAAGAATGTTGCAACCTGATGCCACTTTTTCTTCATATATCATCTCAATGAAGGTCATTCATAGCAAAAATGATGATATGACATGAATCTGGGACTGAGAAATATTTCCAATTTTGTTTAACACTAAGTCAGTAAGTGACTAACAGGAAATGGAAAAAATTCCATACTCGGACGTCACTTTTTTCAATTAATTTTCTAGCGCCAAAAGTTACATCTTTTATGGTTATTCCTCCACTTTCCCTCCTCTACTCTCACCTTCTCCTTTCCTTAATTTCTATTTATTAATCAGTCAGTTACTTCATCGGGATTCGAACCTCTGACGCTTGCTTGATACACGAGACTCTTAACCGCTAGGCCGCGCACGATCGCTGTTGCAATCATCAATCTTTGGACGTATTTGAAGTATCCATTGAAATAAACTAAATATTCATGAGAAAATAAATATTCATAATGACGTATTGCACTATCATTGGCAGGCTCATGCGACGTCATGGTTGTTGATGTCACGTGTATAACGTACCGCTGTCTTTTCAGCCACTACAATCAGTTTTGACCGGCTGCCTCAAGTTAGTTCTGCACGACGTATGCATCCAAAATGTGCACTAAAAACACATTTTGAGTAAAAATTTTTCGCCTTTACACAGCTTCCTGGATTTCTCTTGGTTCAAACGACAAGGTGAGGTGACAATTAATATGTTTGGCAGCAGATAAATTGACATCCGAGTATGGAACTTTTCCCCAGGAAATACTTAGAACATTTTATTGACTCTCCATAGACTTTGGACACAATTGCGGAAGTGGCGTCAGGTTGCAACATTTTTTCCAATATCGATTAAAACCAAAAGTTGTTTTTGTTCTATTTGACAATTACTCAAATACCACAACTGGTCAAGGGAAAATCTGTGCAGTAACAACAATTATACACAATTCTACAACATTTTAAGAATTTCTACGCCATTACCACTCACCAATTGGATACTCTCACACTTGCGTTTCAATGTTGCGTACTTCTTTTTATAAATATCACCAGTGGTTTTTGCAACCTCTTTATTTTCGTGGACTCTGTCCCGAAAAGTTTGATTTTCTTGCAGACTGGAGGACGCCATTTTGTTTTGTCTGACATCCTAATTCACCTCCCTTTTCGGTAAGCATTAAATTCGTCCTGAAACAGAGCTCCAGACTATTTCACATGTAGTTTGACTTTTGACCTTTGCAGTGACTTTTGACCCTTACATGTAAATAAGCAGGAAAATGATTGACACACCGACCGTACGGTACGGCCGTACGGCCGTACGGCCGTACCGCAGCCGTACCGTCATTTGCTTTCACTGCACACGTTGAGTGCACACGCACAATCGTTTTGCTGTGTCTTTTTCTTTCAGAGATATCTTCCCTTTCTCCCCGTCTGAATTGCGGCAATTTTGAGCAAGATGACGATGTCTGCCGGCGAGCAGCTTCATCGCATGACTGAAAATGTCTACAAGGTGAGTTTTGTATTCTTTCTTGAGAGAAAGTAAGGCCCGGAAAATATTTTTTTTGAGGGAAGATTTAGCGGCCCGCCTTCACTGATCTGGCGTGAACGGAGACGAAAGCCAAGCGGGCAAATGTCTCGGACTTGCAGGTACACAAGTCCGTGTTGCAACGCGGTGTATTAATTCCTGCGAATGTAGGAATTACAGGAGATACATTGCATTGTTTAATCAATTTTCGGAAAGAATGTTGCATCCTGACGCCACATACTTTTTGTTTCTAGTTTTTCCATTTTTTGGGGGGGGGGATGTTTGTGTTTTCAAAGTGACAAGTATTGCTTGGACTGGTTTGATCTTTTATGCATTCATTATTTATCCTATTTTAAAAATAGAATTAAGAGCACACTGTGAGATGTTTGTTTATTTTTTATTTCATTTTTAGGAAACATCTCCAAAAATATTCTATTCCCTTCTTACCTATTCAGATCAGATAACAAAACAATTGTGTTTATATGCCAGAAAAGTTACAAAAAAACCCCCAAAAACTATAACTTAAAAAAAAGAAATACTTTCCTATCAAAGATTTTATGTTTACTAAACGCAATACATTCCAACTGATGTAGTTTACAGGATTGCATTATTTAAAGTTTGTCTTGCAGAAATGAGAGACACTTTTATTTATTCTCTTGTTCGTTTTTTCCCCCCTTGTTAAATGCAGCACACAATTGAGGGATTTAACCCGGAGATACGGAACCTGATCACACTTGGCAGAGCGTATGAGAAAGTCTCACAAAGTATGTACAACTTCACACTAAAATTTGTTTATCTTCATCTGTCAATAACATTGATAATATTTGTTTAATTAAATTGTACAGGTCAAGTGCATTTCATTGTTTGCAGGAATTGATATGATACTTATTCCCAGGCATTTTTAATAACTGTTAGTGATAACTTACTCTTCCTAGTCATTAAAATATGAAATTGTGTTTTTCATGCAGTTGTGGTCATGCCTGTATATTCTGTGCCAAGTTGTCCTTTCAGTCAAAATCAAACGAGTGACTTTACTTGTAAGAATTCCCAGCCTACAGTACATAATTACCTGTAGGATTGACTGGCTGGGACTGTTTAAGCTGTGCTATAATATGCTTCGACTCAGGGTGAGTGGTAAAACAGCTGTGACCACAACTTGCCTGCTTTATCTGTTGACTGAGTTTGACTAGTCACAGTTTTGCTTGACATGGTGACTAGCCTTTGTTCAAAGTATAGCAGGGGAAGTGGAAGTGAATTTTGACTGTTTGTGACTGAATAGCAAAAGGGTTCATATTTGGTTCCAGAGCAGTTCTGATGTAAAACAACAAGTTTGATGTGAAGTTCTTTAACAACACTGCACATGCTGAGCTACAAAAACAATTTGAATGTGTGGAAGTTACTGAAAAAGCCCAGAAGTTGTGGCTTTTATCGTTTAACATGTAATTTGTAAAAAGAAAAATGGTTTTCGAAAAATATGCTTTCGTATCTGAATTCCATGTTTTACCAAAACAACCCAGAAACCAAACCTTTGTTTGGAAAGGCCCAACAAAGTGAAATCTGAAACTGGTCCAGCAATCTGGCTTTGCAAGATAACCATGAAACGCAGAATTCCACTGCATTGGCAGATAAAAAGCTTTTGCCCTGAACTTTAAAAAAACAACAACAACATAAACCCCACAAATTATTCAAGTCCACAGACATTGTGCGTGTCTATGCATCAAATAGATTGTATTTTCATGGTCCAGATGCCAGTATAGAGTTTAGTGTGTGGCAAATCGGTGTGCATTTTACATTTGTATCTCTCTGTATATTACTGCGAGGAATTTTGGTAACAGGATATGCATTGCCTTTGCCTGTTTTCCTCCAAAACACACTCCGTCCTTCCTGACTTCCTGCTAACAACCAGTCCTGATTGGTACGGTATCTGTTGGAAACAGAAAGTGGTCCAGTGGGTTGGGCCGCTCGGTACAAAATAGGAAATGTTGCTGCCTGGAATTTGCTGGAAAAAAACTATGTACATGTACTGACATGAAGGTCTATGTGGTCTGTCATGTAAAAGTTTGTTGACATTAATCTGTGGTAGTGGTAGTACATCTCCATTGAAACATTCTAATGTGACAGACATATTTTTGATAATTTTTCAAGAGCAAAGTTACATCATGGAGCAAAAGTGGCTTGGTGCCATTTGGTTACTGTACACAGTGCGTGTTTGCTTTTGATTTCAGAAAAATTCCTTATAAAACAGACTTATGCATAGCACAGCTCTAGGTTAATTTTTCTGATCAGTTTTATTCATTATATTTAAAATTATGCACAGGGCATTTCCAATGTTACCGATTTCCATTTTATGATACATTAGCAGGAGTACACTAGACACAGCCATGGTACACTATGCATCAGATCCTATGGGTATTTAGAATACACAGTGAATTTCGTGCTTGAGTGGTTTCCCCTTGCAGTTCACGCCTACGTGGTTCTCTAGGGAAGAAATTTCCGCAGAAAATTACTTCGTCAAGAAATGTCAGAAATAATTGCAGGGGATGGATTGTGTGAATTGCATTACAATACAGTGTACATTTTGTCTCCAGTTCTTTGGCTACAAATTATGGAGACAGTGGAGTGAAGTGCTTAAACACACAGTGTGAACATTGTACTTCTCACATTGTGCGGAGTGTGCCCTATTCTAAAGTGTTCATAAAGAAGGATGCTCATTGTGATACGTTTACTCACAATAGAAATCCTGGATTTAGAAAAATAAATCCTTAAAGGGAAGATACAACATTTGCAAACATCACAAAACGAAATGATCAAATTATCGCGAAATACCTTACTGGATTGTTAGGAAATTGACAGTCTAAACATCCTGTAAAATCGTGGCTCCTGGTGTGCTGACATTTTCAAGAAAAATTGTATTTTTCCAACGCTGGTCGGCCAACCAGCGTTGGGGAAAACTGGCTATTTTTCAAAAATTGCTCTGAATTTTTCATAATTCGTTATGCCGCATTTTCTTTGCAATTGATTACACACCTGTGAAGAGGTACAAGTCTGCTAGACTGATTCTCTGACCTTACAATTCCCCAAAGTCTATTAATTGCTCCGTTTCATCTTAAGTGGGGTCAAGGAACCAGACTGCAAGAACATGATTGGTTTTCTTGGTTTTTCCAGCATCTACAAGCCCAAATGTGAAAAAAAGTCATTTTAACAATATTTGCTATAACATACTTATCCTCCAAATCCATTTATTTCTAAAAATTGCAGCAAAAGCAAATGTTTTTACATTCCCTTTAAATCCCAACTTACTGGGTATTATTATGAAAAAGTTGCCTACATCTGCTCAAATCACAATTGTAGTAAACCTTGTATTTTACAGTTCTTCGTACTTTATCAAGATCGGGACCTCAGGCTCTGTGGACAAAAGAAGAGGCTGTGTTGTTCATAGGGTCTACAGTCCCAATGCAAATAACCATTATAACCCATCGTACCTGAATCCATCAAAATCCACACCCCTGTTTCGGGGGATTTCAGCAGATTCAGGATACCTCCATATTGCACAAACTGGGGGATTTTGATGGATTCAGGATTGTAAGCCTAGCGGAACTGCAGGACTTTGATGGATTCAGGATACCTCTATATTGAGCTGTTGGGGGACTTTGGCGGATTCAGGATCTTAACAGATTTACTCCCGCCTAACTAGTGGATTCTGATGGACTCACTGGCCACCAACATTTTTTTTTGCATGGCAAAATTGATGGATTTTGGCAGATTCAGGATACTTTCTAGTAAAAGAGCCCAAGGGGTTAGGGTTAAACCATGGAGGAACTATAACCAAGACAAATATGAGCTTTGAATGGTCATCAAAAAAAAAGTTCAAAGTTCAAAGTGTGTTCAATTATTTCAACAAAGTTGAAGAAGTAGCGAAGTGTACAGCTAGATACCCTTGAAAAGTTAGGTCAGTTACGGATCCCCCCCACAACAAAAAGGTTTCTCAAAAATGATAATTTGGTGGACTAAAGAATACAGGCAATGCAGCTGGGAACCATTTAGAGATGACTTTAGTGAATAGACAAATATTTATGCTCCTGCAGTTGGTGTTAAGCCCTGAGCCATTGCCCTGCAATGTCACAATACTAAGAAACCCCAAGCCTCTATCGACGTGATCTACGTGCAGTGATCCTGCCATCCTGGTAATACTAAACCCCCCTTGTCATCAGGAAGTTGAGTAAAGGTGTTGTGCTGTGTATTGCAAGGAAGCGGATGTCACTGTGTGTGAGCCAGAGTCCTGCTGGGCTTGCTAAACCAATGGCCAAACCGTAGCTGTTGAGCCTTGATTAGTTTTGAACCGGGAGTGGCAGGCCCGGTCCCACAGGCCCATGGTATCATTGACAATAACCGAGAAATGTACTGTACTTACCAAATTGTTGAACAAAAACCTTTCTCAGTTTATGGGGAATGATGGACTGATAGGTGAACTGGGACAAAAAAGAACTATGGCTGTTCTTTTTCGAATATAATTCAGTAGGCCTATTCGATTATTCCAACTTGGACTTGACCGATAATGCAAATATTTGATTTTGAAATGAACCAATCAAGTTAAGCAAGTACGCCAACCTGAACTTGCTGCAGATCAGGATTTGCAAATTTACATGTACTGGTACCTGCATTTGTTGAAAATTGTCAAAGAACTTATTAAAATCATATAAAGAGCAGTTAGTGGTGGCCGATACCAGTGTGGACCGTTTTAAAGAAGAAATTTGAGCTAATCTTCCTCATGGAAGCTCTCAAATTATGCACGATAAGGGCTTTCAACAAAAGTGTGGCAAACAATAAAACCACTCAACTGATATGTTTTTTATCATTCCTGGCAATCGCTCACATTTTACAAATACTTGAATAAAAAAATGTTATTATGATATTCAGTTGATGATAAAATATTCGGTTTAAGTTGTACAGCCCTAAAAGGAACAAATATCAATGTGGAACAACTGGTAAAATAGGATTGTAATAGCCTCTTTATTTTTTGGGAAAGAAAATAGAGCATTTGAACACAAATCTACTGCAGATGTTGCAAGAATTGCAAATATCACCCTTCAAAAAGCGAACAATGGGGTCACACTCGCATCATTTTCATACTCTTCAGAGGCCTCAATATTTGCACACAAACTGATGCACTGCATAAAGCAGCTCAGTGCTAGTTCAATATTTCTGGGCTAATTTTTTTCTGTCTAATACAAGGCTAAGTAATATCTTTCTCTGATCTTAAGATCAATTCTTAACTGTGTCATCTTAACCGAGTGGTTGAGTAAGACAAGACATTTTTGAGAAACAGAATCTGTTGGTCTGAAATATTTCAGACCCTGAAATAAATTCTGGAACTGTCTCTTATACAGAATAAAAAATATATAATTTGATGAGTTTTGAGGTCAAAAGGCACTATTCCTTTCTTGTTTTGCCTCCTCATTTTGTAATACTTTAAGAGCCCTGAACATTGGGCAATACAGATGCCCAATTGCGACAATCTCCACGTAAGCGAGTTGACAGAACCAGCCGGCGGTGTTGGTTTTAGTGACGGCCGTAAACTCCTTATATTTGTCCAGTCATTCCTGGATGATGTTTACTCCCCAAACACATTAAGGCAAGATCCCCTTGACTTGCTCTCTACTTGCCAAGGCTGCTAGGATTCCCAAGAATGTAACTGGAAAATTTTTGTTCTGACGTGTTCCTGAAGAGTTTTGTTTGTCCAAGGAGGATTCCCTACCCATATTTTATGGGGGCTATTCCTGCAGACTATATACTGATAATAAAAGAAATTATCTTAATCACAAGTAGAAACAGAGTTTATGAATGAAGGAGTGTTCATTGTAATACTGTATACCTATGTGTACTCGTACATTTACAGGTTGCCATAAATTATAGTGTTTATCTCCATCCCCCAATTGGTTTTTTTGAAATACAGCATCGTGTACGTTTAAAGGGAATATAACATTTGCAAACATCGAAAAACAAAACTACCAAATTTTTACGAAATACCTTACTACTAGGATGTTGGTAAATGACAGTCTAAAGCATCCTGTAAAATTATGGCACCTGGTGTGAAGTCATTTTCAAGAAAAGTGGTATTTCTGTAAAAATTTCCTACGGTGGTCGGCCGACTACCGTTGGAAAAACCTAACTATTTTTCAACTTCTGCTCCAAATTTACCATATTTTTTCAGTCCAAATTTTGTTTGCTATTGGTTACATGTTCATGATCGGGTGCAGGCCAGCTAGACTGCTTCCCTTACCTAACAATTTTCCGTCATCTACATGTATAAATTGATTCATTTCATAAAAGTGGAGTCAAGGAACCAGACTACTTGAACATTTTTTGTTTTTCCTGGTTTTTCTAGCATTTTCGAACACAAAACATGTCAGTGTAACAATATTTTGATCAATTAGGCCTATTGACGAACCCCTCAACTAGTTAATTTCTGAAAATTACAGCAAAACCCAATGATGTACATTTTCCCTTTTAAATAACTGGTGCATTTTTTTTCTCTTTGAAGCAACAAAATTGTTAAAAATTGTTCATAGGGTGAAAACAACTAACCTGTTGAAGTTTCAGCTCAGTGGATGTACATTTTTAGAAAACAGAGAAAACATTTGGACTCGTTTGGGTCTTGTACGGGCACACTTTTTAAAACCCATTTCACCGATTAGTTTCTTCCAAACAATACCATTTATGGCAGAATAATTTCACAGGGTATTTGATACCAGTCTTATCTTCACTTTGAGCGAGGATTTTTTGGGTGTAAATTGGTAGGTAGGTTTGTTTCCGGGTAAATGGGGCATGCTATAAATTTAGACTCCAAGTCCAAAGTGTGATATTTGTTCCTGTGTCTTTTACCTTGGTACTTTGTAATTTGCAATTCATGTATCATTAAGAATGACAGATTTCAAACAGTGTTGTATTTGTTGGGTACCGGTAGCTATAGTTTCATGATCACTCTTGTAGGATGACCTCATTAAATGAAAGAGTTTATCAGAATTATACAATCATAGATGTCAGATGTACTGGTACATGTACCGTAGCAGGCGAAGGAGAAAAAGTGGACCCCAAATTTATGGAATGACCCAAATAGTGCTGTGTTTCTACAATACTTTGTATCCATTGCCTTTTACAAACACACTCTTAGAGGGTTAAGGTTAAAGGGAGGGGGAATGACTGGGTCTAGAATTGAACCTGTGATCTGAAACACTGTAACTAGCCCCACTAACTGAGCTACATGTATCTACAATGATTTCACCATCTCCCGATTATATGTCATTTTTTTTCCAGTCGTTGGCATTTCCAGCATTATGCAGTGTCCACGACGGAGCTTTTGAGAGCTCATTGAATAAACCTGAATATGTATTTTTCAAATCTTATAGATCCGTCAGCTAGTAATTGGAAGAAGATTGCAGACTAGGAGTTTTGGATTATTTCTCTAAATTATTAATTAGATATCATGGTTAATTGGTTCTGTCATAGACATTACATTTCCTTGTATAACGCTGGAATTGCATACGTATCTAATTACCCGTACGGCTGGCTGCATCAGATAAATAATGTTGTAATATATCTTATTTGTACACATGTATCCATTCATTCTTATTAAAAAAAAATACAGCCATTTTTACAGGGATATTATGAAATTAAAATGTTATTGAATTATGAATTATTGATGAATGTAAAATCCATGCGTAGATATCTGCGACGGTTTCCTATTGGAAGATAAGGCTTGGGTTGAGTCAAACTGACTCTGTACTGAAGCGAAATAATTTATTTCAGGGTTGCTATGACAACTAGTATCTAGGGGAAAAATCTGATGATACTTCGAAAATGAAATTTCTGATTGAAAAGGTAGGATGTTTTGAATCAGGGCTGGGCTCTTTTTATGAATCTTTTATTGCTTTTTGAGCACGCTTACTAAAATAGGGCCTACTCGAACTGAAATTGTGTCATTTCCAAATTCAGTTAGGCTTATAAGTTGCAGAATTCATTAAAAAGTGATTCATTTAAATAATAAATGAAACTGAATTACACATGTAGAATGCTTGATTGTCACACTTTTAGTTTCAAGTTGTTGAGCATTGTTTACAAATGGAATTATGTTTTCAAGATATGTATGCAAAAAAACCTTGACATTACCCGAACCAAAACCAGGTTGTAGTAGCTGTTTCACTTTCCTAACCAAAAACAAATTATTATTTTTATCATGAACTGCATCATATTGAAATACTTCATTTGATTGATTTTGTGCATGTGAGAAGTAAAGATTTAGTCAAATAAGTTTCTCGTTTCCACCTGAACAACACCCAGTTTTGCTTGATTTTGCTTAATTTTGTTTTGATGTAAGATTTGTCGTCCCGATTTTGTTTTAATAACAAAAAATAGTATCCTTGGTTTACTGCACAGTGCTGGCATTGGACCTGTATGGAAAGTATGGTAGACTGTGAATTTGTGGGGTTTACAGGTGAACAGACCTTGTGCGATAAGGGGGAGTCAGAGGGCAGTGGTTTGGTTTTGCTGGGATGGGCACAACTAAGCCTTTTGTGCATTCATTGTTAATAAATTAAAATAACGAAGAGCAATCTGCTGTACATGTACAATGCATAAGGTCTAGATAAAAACTAATCAAGTGCATTTACTACAGTGAATTTACTTTTACATCTCCAGTGCAGTGTAGAACATGTACTCAAGTGGCTTACACCCAAATCTTTAATGTGGAGGACTTGAACAGGTTCAAAGAAATCCCCAAATATACAATCTACCTGTAGAAAAACCCCATTTTGATGCAGGCATAATTATTTCAAACAATCATAATCTTCTTATTTTGGGGGATTTCTTTGAACTTGTTCAAGACCCTTACGTTAGGCAACCCTTCACCTAATGTTTAGCCAAATTTACGAACTGCTCTTTTTCTCCTTTAAATTTTTTATTTTATTTTACCCAAATATGGGAATAAATATATTACACAGAGGCTATTTATGACTTAGAATGCAAATTAGGCACCTGCCCCAAAAGAACATCAGGTGTCACCCCTTCAAAATATTTCTTTAGGGCTAAAAGAATCTATCTGCTAAGTTTTGCGCTTTGGACCAGTCGGTCACAATTTCGATTATATGCCACCTGACTAATGTAAAGAACATGATGACAATGACATTAAGTACACAATGGAAAAGAAATTTGCACGTGTAAAGCATCTATTTCACTCTTTGCAAGATGTGTAAAAGTACATTTGCCAGCACACAGGAATAACACGACAATGGTTTCCCAATCAGGAATAGCAGCCTAGGATGTCTTGATTTTTCCCTATTGATTTCCTGGCTTTGTCAGTTGGCACAGTGTCCAATGCAATGCACTTTGGTTGCGTGACCATTTTTGCGACATATGGCTTTCTGCTTTTGATCCCCAGTCAATATCATTGCACACATGTGCAGTGTTTCAGCGATTACATCATTGGGCTCATTGGCTCTGCGCGTGAACAATAAAGGGTGTAGTGTAATCTGAGAAGGAGGATGAATGAAGGCATTTAATATTTAATGCTTCATTTTTAAAATATTACTGCAAATCAGTGAGAGTGCATTTAGGCATGATGTAGGGAGCAGGAAAAAAATTAGTTTGACTTGAAAGTTTTCTGGGTTTTTTTTTCCCAAAAGAAAAAAAATCCTTATTTTCACTGCAGTGACTGAACATGTTTGCTTGACACATCACAAAGGGCCACCAATTTCTGTTTCACAAAGATCTGTAACTTCATTTCAGGAAATTGTAAATTCTGTTCATGCATAACGAGTACATGTCATTTGTGAGATATTGATGTGTTTTTTTTTTTTTTAAGGGGGGTAAATTTTGCTACAGAATATTAAAACACATTCAAAGCTGTAAATAATGCTTGGAGTTTGAAATATTACAGAATTTAGCTATTTTCCATTGTTTTGTGGAGACAGAGGTTCTCCCAAAAGCTGAATTTCATTTCTTTTGATAAGTTCTGTATTAAAATCCTTTTCTGATTAGAAGGCGGACGCCATGTTCCTTAATCCATTCGGATTGGCCAAAAGTTATGAATAGAACATTTTCATAGTATATGTAGGCCCTATAATTTGTTAAAGTCTAAAACATGTCACTAAAACACATTTTTTTTTCCTCTGCAGATGTCACACAAGTTGCGAAGGATTATTTTGACGCTCTCATGAAAGTTGGCGAACTGGCAAGCGAGACAAAAAGTGCAAGACAGTTGGGTAAGAAACAAGGACTTAATTAAATGACGATGCTTCAGGTGTAATTCAATGTTTTAAAAATGTGTACAAAGTTGTTGAATGTAAATTTCTTGTAACATAACAAAATGAAATGCTTGTCTGTCCTGTGCTTAAGGTCTGTATTCCAATGACAAATTTTAGTGTTTTCTTTTTTTTTTTTAAATCTTGTTTAGACAGTTCACACCTGTTTACATGTGTAAATTTGCATTCACTGTTAACTGCAATACTTACATAACAAATTTATAACATTCTAAAATTGAATTTTCAACCATCATGCTCTCCACCCAAACGAAAATTGCCCTGATTTCTCTAGGCCAAAAAAAAAAGTCGGTCTCTGGTCAGACCGAAGTTCCGGAATTGATGCGGCGACGCGGTTTTTTGTGTGTTTTTTTTGTGGCTTTTTTTTTTCAAGCTTGTATTGTACAGACAAGGTGGGTACTATTTTGCTTTTTTGTGTCCTCATTTTACATTGGTGTCCTCCATAATTTGCCTTATCATTTGCCTTGGTGCAATTTCCCCATTCCTTGGTGCTCCTTGGTACAAAAATTTGAGGAGGCGCGGCAATAGAGGGCGCTGTTGTAGCTTCCGTGTTCATTTGAAAAAAAAAAAAGGGTGACGCGCATGATTAAAATCGACGCGCGCGCTGACCAGAGACCGAGTATTTTTTTTTTTGGCCTTATCAATCTGGTCATTTTCTGACACCGTGAAATCCTGAAAAGGAAATAAAGTAGGTCTGAAGTCAAGGTCATGTGAATACTGAGAGGAAATGCTGCCTGATTATGACAGATGTTTTTATTCTCCAACTGAACAGACCCTAACGATGTTGTATGCACATACCGTACACTGTAGCTCCAGGCTTTGGACAAATTACTGTACAGAGCTTGTTTTTCTGTTTATTGAGATGTGATAATTGGCTACAGTTGTACAACTGATTTTGTTTTTCTGATATTTTTCAATTGTACAGTTACATATTCGAATGTGCATGCATGCTTCTCATGTATACCGGTAATACATTTGTACATTAGAAGCATGCTACACATTTTTTTTTGCATGCACATTTTTTTACATCAATCATTATGCCTGAATTTATTTGAGTTTACATAAAGTAACATGCATACATACGGTACATGGAGGATTTACTCATGTTTAAATGAAAAATCAGAAGTCAAATTGATATGATGCGAACCATTGAATCCCGTGTACATACACATACATATGTACATTGTACACATAACAAATTGATGACTGAGATCCTCATTATTCAGTCCAAAACAGCACTGACGTAAAAGGAGTCCAATTTTTAGGAGGGGGAGGGGACTCATTTCCTGGAGGGGGTATTCAATGTGTTTTTTGAAATTTAGGAAGGTTAATTTACCTTCCCCAAATTATAAGGGAAGGGGAGGGCACAGGTTGGGGGAGGGGGTAACCCATGTCCCCATTTAGTTTGCCCCTAGTCCAAAATCCATCCTCGTACTTTTGAAGTAGTTGTTTGGGGGTAATTAGGAAAATGATTCTTAATTTGAAGTTGTTTAAAAGCCAAAAGATGTAGAATTGTACATGGTACATGTATACACATACCGGTACATGTACCCTGTACATTGTACGTGTACATTTACATCCTTCTTACTGTTTCATCCAGCAATTCTTTCTGTGGAATTTGGCAAAGGGTTTTCAACAGTCTTGGTAAAGCCGTGACAAATGATGTTGTCTGGCCCCAGGGTTATTTCGGAAATCTTGCAATGTTGACATTACATGTGTATCAATTTATATGTCATTGACACTGCATGTTGGCACATTTCCACTTGATGTATGCGTACTACATTCACGCAAGTCCATTCACACACCATTAAACTTTAAGGGTTTTTCCGTTTGAGTGACCGGTTCAAGATTGTTAAAATGTAAAATTAAAACACTGTCAAAAGTGGGTTGTCCTTCATTTTTCTTCGGATACCCAAATTCTAAGGAAAAATGCTCAGAAAATCCTGCAATACCGTCCATGTAAAATTCAATCCTGGTCTTCTGAATTGATCAGTTCTCCTTGGCTCCGCCCACTGCTACAGATGATCAGTGCTTAAAGGGACACTGGGTCCTGGAATAGCCCAATTGGGCTAGAAAACGCGCTTTGAACGAGATGATGTTAATCGGAAATAACATTTAAAAGTAGGATATAAACATCCACACAACTATCCTTTAAAAACTGGGTGTTTTTGTGTTATTCCTGTATTATGCGTGCGAGAACAAATTTTCGGGGTCCACTTTTGCGACCCCATAATTTTGAGCTGTTTGGATGCTAGTTGTGATTTCATTCGTAAAGTGTTCGCCTTTTGCGGACGTTGAAGAAACCACTTTTTTTTTGCATTGGTGATTGGTCGCCGCTGTTCCCGAGACACACAATGTGTACATCGCACACTGAGAACGACAGGAAAAACGTATTTGTACTCCATCGTGTCCAATGTAAACAAGCAGGTTTTTTTTTGTCTTTTCTCAGAAGCGGTAAGACATTAGGTTGGTTTCCTTTAAAGCAGATGATTGAAATGCCCCGGTAAGGGTAAACTTGTAAACAATCCAAAACATGAAATTTTCGGGGATTTCAGGACCTACCGTACCGGTAGTGCCCCTTTAAGTTCTTTCTAGTAACTTTCACCATCTTCACGGCTTCATCTAGAAAACAAAAATATAAAAAAACGCACAGTGCAGTGTGCTTCTTTCCCCCAGGATTTACATTTATCTGTTCATCAGCTTTGTGAACGCACCTTATCGATCTGGGATCTAAAGCTTTCACAGTTTAATGGAGTTTTTCGCCTGATATTCCTTGATAATTGGCTCCCTGGCTTTAACACACCCTTGCCTTCATGCATTATGCAATTTGATTTTGCTCGTGTGGCCAGAAAAAGAAAATTAAAGAAACTACCTTTACACTCAATGACCTACAGGGTGAGTAAAAAAAAAAACGAAACCCAAATGTCGTGACCATTGTGTTAGTGAAGTTCTGCATGTAGCACTTTCAAAATCTAGGATATGAAAGCCCCATTCATTAGCTTTCTATTAGTACAAGAATCATTCAAATCACTTATGTACTTTTCAAGTTAAAACACAACCACCGTTTTAAAGCTCTGTCCACAGATCACAAAAAAGGCGAGCGTTCTATTAGCAAAACAAAAACAATCAACACACATCCTTATGTGATTTGTTTTCGATTTGCTGAAAGAACTAGAACTTTTTTTGTGATCCGTGGACAGAACTTTGAAACGGTGGTTGTGTTTAAAACTCAGTAACTTGAAAAGTACATGTATGAGTGATTTGAATGATTCTTGTACAAAAAGAAAGCTTATGAATTGGGCTTTCATATCCAAGATTTTGAAAGTGCTACATGCAGAACTAAAACAATGATCCCGACATTTGGGTTTCGTTTTTTTTTACTCACCCCGGGACAGCACAAGTACAGCCATTGACACAGTGTGCATGGTAACATGTTATTTATTTCAAAGGCAATTCCTGTGTAATGAAATAAAGTGTAATGCTACAGAGCCAATTAAGCATGATATTATTAAATCAATGATTCAGAGAAATGATTGAAAACTCATAGTCTGTAATCTCCTTGACCATTACTAGATGATGGATGTATAAGATTTGAAAAATACATTTTCAGGTTTATTTCCTGAATTTTAAAAGCTGTCACGGACATAACATAATGATGGAATTGCCCTAATGAAATTTTGTATCTCTATTGCATAATTTAATATTTTTTTCACACCTATCATATATGTACTCATGTTAGGAACATTTTGAATGTAAAAAAATAATAAAAATATCAATAATGAAACTACCGGTAAAGACACATTGTGAACAACGTTTGGTATTAAAAAGTGTTTGGAATTTTATCCAAAGTATTGAAGAGCTGTTTTTCTTATTTAATTTTTAGATCATCCACAGTTACAAACCTAATTGTGCACATTAACAAGTCTCATTACGTACTGTGTCTCATTAGTCCTGTGATCCAGTCTAAACCCACAGACTCTGCCAATATTGACTTGTGATTTACAACCCCAGTGTTAAAAATGTCAAAATAAATCCCCATATCTGATAAAAAGGTAATCTCTGTACTGATTAATTTTTTTGGGCAAATGATGTTGCTCGTTGTTTTCAGTTTTGAATCCAGAACCAGTTTCGAATCCTTTTTACCTACATTAAACAATAAATTAAAAAGTATGTGTGTAAAAATATTTTGCACAGTGTTAAAAAGTAACAGTGTGGATTTCAGTACCCTAGGGTATTTAGTTCATAACTCGAAGAATTTACAGGTGTCCAATGTGTGGTACAAGTCTTGACCCAGATCTGCACCAAGGACCTGCTGTCACTCTGCCTTTGGGGTATCTTCCAGTACAAGAAACCTGTCACTTTTTATCATGTGTTCTAGCATGACACTTTCCAGGCATACATGCAGTGGTACAATTTATTCAATTTGATAAAACAGATTTCAAGCCCACCCTATGACTGTGCATAATTGCCACACCAGTACTCCTTCAGCTGAAATTTTCTTGAAAAGTATTTGTTTAAGCTTACATACATACATCTTATTAGTTTTTGCAAAAACAAAAATGTAACTGTCTACTGCTGAATGGTTGATGTAGTTGGCAGATTTTTTGCCTGACGACTATTCCCAACATCTTAGAACTTTAATCTGTAGATTGTGTTCAAGAGCCAATCCAGAATTCAAACAGAGGGGGCTCACATTTTAAATAAACTACATACATGTACCGGTATTTCAAGACATTCAGCTTAATGTTCACAACCACAATTCTCAGTCGTATAAAGCTCCCAAAATCTTCCCCTCTGGATCTAGTGAATACTTGTTCCCCATATTTGGTGTTGGAAGGCTCTTGTGGGTTTAGGAGATTGTCTTTTATAGTACCGGTACATGTACATAATAACCAGTGTGTCTACTCGATAATTGTTCATAGTCTGATCATTAATCTGTTAATTGATCAGAAGAGTACTTGAAATTGATACATATCCCCCTTCATTTTGAGTGCTTTTTTGTGTACTTGTTCAACAATACCAAGAACACACTCTGTATCAAATAAATGTGATAAATGGGGTTAAAGTCTCTTTGATTTGATAAGAGGCATTGTTGTTTTTGTGAGGAAAAAAAAAATTGAAACGTGACAGTTACACTTGAGATTAATTTAAGAGTATTAGACAATACATTCTACTGGGACAATAGGCCTACATTCTACTTGTACTTAACACCTTTTTAGCCAGCACACCCATAATCTCGGACACTGCATCCATACATGTACATGTTTATTTACTTATCATATTTACACAAGGTTAGGTATTATCATCGATCGATCAATCGACTGACTTTTGGAAATGAACAAAAATGCATGAAAAGCAAACGATCCTACAACATGTACATGTATGTACAGTACATACCCCCTCCCTCCCCCCCCCTTGGTATGTATGTATGCATGTTCCATGTTACATGGATGGTATTTCCTCTATTATTAGCCTACGTGTATGAGTGTTCAAGAAGTCTCCATATAAACAAGGAAATGTTGATTTAAAACAAATCAGTGTGTACATGTACATGTATACATCATAATTTGAACTGCGCAATGAAAATAAGATGCTGAAGCGATAAAAGTCAATTCCCAGGGGCATAACGCTTGGCATGCCTGCAGGAGCTAAGTTCCAAAATTTCTTGTGAAAACAAGATATGATTGTGCATTATTTCAGTTTTAAGCCAAAATGTACCGAAAACAAACAAAAACTGACCGAGTTGGATTCGAACATGCAACCTCCAGAATACTGTATCCCAGTTTCGGTATCTCAGTGAATTTAATTTGATAAGCAGGCAATAAGAGTTAGTTTGCGGTATTGTCTCCTATACAACAATCTGATTTCAAAATTATGGTGATGGTTCTGGTAGCCATTTGCTTGGCGCTTCCATGCCTGAGCGCCCAACACACATGGGGAGTGTAATAAGGGAATAAATGTGTGTTTGGGAGGTTCTAATCACTTTGCACCCTAACCCTGCTGAATCCAACAGGATCCAACTACAATGTATGTCATACCCGATGGAGCCTGTTGGATTGAGCAGTAAACCCCTTGTGTACATTCCTCATGCAAAATGTTGGATTCAGCAGGCAACTGAACCGCATTATAATGTCATGTTGACTCTGTTGGATTCAGCAGACAACTAAAAATAAGGCACAGTGGATTTAGCAGGAAACTCCGGTTGGACTCTGTTGGATCATGGTTGGATTTAGCAGGGTAGTCCTGAGGAACTACATGTACAGTACTAGGGGGTTAGGGTTAAAGACCGCTTGGAGTCTGGGTGCTGATAATTACCCGAGCCAAACGCGAGGGTAATTATCAGCACCCAGACTCTAACAGTCTTAAACAGAGTGATTAATACCGACAAAGCACATTTTTATTCCCATTCCTTTTCGGTCAAGAAAATCAAAACTTTTCAGTCAAAAAACCCAATTTTGTTCAACAAGTTCAGTTCATGTTTTGTGGAACACCCCTCTAGCTAAATAATGGAGTGTCCAGCTTGCGAGTACCATGTAAACAACTCCTTTTATGGAGATTTGCGCGCACGTCGCGCGTACTACGCGATGTCGTGCAGGATGCACGTGGGGCGTTGCATTGTGAATTTAGGACTATAAAATACTGACTCACTGGTAGTATTGCGTGTGCCTAGGTGAGGATTGTGAATGTTCAACCAATAAAATGGTAAGATGCACTGGATTTTTTGGGAGTCCACATTTTATGTGACACTGAAAAAGTGTTTAAGACCAGCTAGCCGTGTTCTTATCATCCATTTAAGACTGGCCACAGTATGTGAATTGGAGCTGACATACATGTATTCATGTAGTAAACAAGCTGAAACTGTGTTGGATGACACCCGCCAACTGTTTGTTCTTCAACTAAAGAAAACAACCAGTGGCGATGACAACTCAAGAAAAAAACACAGGTCACAGAAAAAGCAAACAAACCTGAACAGTGGACTTCCTATTTCCTGAAACTTGAAAATTTGTGTTATTTTGATAAAGCCTTGCCCTTTTTTTGGTTTCACTTTTGACTTTGAGGGGATGGCGTTGATGAAGCTAAAAAGAAGAAATCAATTTTTTTTTTCAAAATTCTTAAAACTTTAAACCTTTTTGAAAGAAAAATTATTCCAATGAGAATATTGATTTTCTAAGTCATTTAATCATTTTGAACAAAGGTGTTACCAGGCCAGAATTCTATGTTCTGTACATTAAGACTAAAGACTCTTTCAAACAAAAGTGACAAAAGCGTGCGACTTATCATGCAAATAATTTCAAAAATCGTGCAACACATCGCATAGTGGTTCATTCACACACGCGTGTACGACATTGCCGTGCATCATAGTTTTTAATGTAGCTTTAAACATTAGGGTATCATTTATCACATAAATTATTCATCAGAGCCAACTGGTATTAATTTGTACAACTTTATTTCATTACTTTCATTTCTATTCGCAAGTTCAAAAAAATAAAGATTTTACCTCGCTTTCAATTTAATATGGCCAACTTGTGAATAAAGCCTATAGACCATTATCATGTTGCGGCCATCTTGATTTTTTTCCCATTCAAATCAACGTTACCAAAGCGAGGCTGGAAGGAAAAATAGTCTGGTTCCCTTTTGCACATAAAAACATTATCATTTTGTACTGTTATTGGATACAGGGAACATGACTTAAATGGTGGCAGCATGATAAAGGTCTATAGGCTGGCCTCTGGGACCAGCAAAAAGTAACAAACTCATTGACAAGTTTTACACTGTGCGTGTGTACCGGTAAATTGTACTTTTCTACAAGTCTGTACAAGTTTATGGTACATGTACATGCACTTGTACATGTATCAATATAATGAAAATAGCCCCAACAGCCCTGCTTATCTGTTTGTGTCAACGACTCAACGTATCTGTGTACACATCTATTGTACATGTATGAACTAAAATTTATGACAGCAGACAAGATAAATAGTGTGCATTTATTGTTGTCTTAGGCCCAATTAAATTGCGATAACATGTCTGAATGACGTCAGGCTCACATTCATGAGTTCCTTAGATACTGATGTATGCCAAATATTCAATACACACATTCGCTATTTGGGAGAGTCAATATCAGCAGTGGTTGTTTTTAACACAGAATTGTATCATTAGGCCTAATTGTCATCTCCGTTTGAAAGATGAAACACAAATTAATTTGTGACATGACGGTTGCTTTAGTAACAAATTAGTTATGATTAGCCATTCACACAAATGTTTGATCGATATCATTTAATTGATATTCATCTTTCTATTTTGAACACTTACAGTACATGAACATGGATATTTTGTACGTTCATTAACAAATTATGAATATGTAAATTGCAAAACTTAGATGTTACATTTTCATCGAATTTATTGGTAAAGTTTGAATGGTCTTGAAAAAATATATCTTTGATCTCAGAATTCATTTTTTCAGTGGTAAGACATGAAAGTTGTACATACCCCAGAATGTGTAGCACTTGCTGTATTTGAGTACTGATCCAAATAGTCATTTTTTGCACAAAAAGGACGTTCCCTTATTGAATGGCATTGTAGTTACGACATAAATTAAACCAATAACAAAAACTTGTTTGCAATTTCAGCCCAATTTTAGGTCAGTTAATTAGAAAATTAAATCATTGTTTGGGTATGTTTTTGGGAACATCATTCCTCCATGGGCAAAGCCAACCTCTTTTTTTTTTAATTTAAATTAATGTTATATTTTCTTTTACATTTGAAACATATCCGTCCCTGAAATGCAGGAAACTGGCTTAAAACAATAGTTTTCGGTGTCAAACTCGTCGTTGATGGGTTCCGTCCTTTGCTTTCATTTTCACAGCATGGATATGTTTTCTTTACCGTTGGCCCAGAGATTTGCAAATTTATTTAATATGTCACAAAATTCTAAAACCGAAAGAAAAAAAACATGCATTTATGACAGAACCTTGTTTTGTTTCCGTTTGTTGTTTTTTCTGTATACAGGGCAGTCGTTGTTACAGATTGCAGAAACCTACAGACAAATAGAGGCAGAGAGAGAAATCACAGTGAGTAACGAACAAACAAACAAACAAACCAACCATGTTGTTTTACTTCTACATTTTTTTGAGACACGCTGTACATGTGTTTCTATGGAACTACAGTACGACAAGGTCTCATTTAAGGTCTCAGATTTGGGATAAAAAAAGTTGAAATTTCACTGGTCAAATAATAAGTTACTTTACAAAAACACTCAAGAGCTGTAATCTTGAAGAAAAAAAAAATGGATGGAAACTCTCTGATAGTCGAACGGGCATGCTATTCATGAGCCAAGAAGACCTATGAATGCGGTTGCAATCAGAGACCATTGGGCAATTTGGCAGATTTCCATATTTTTTTATTTAGCATATGTGTCACACACACACAAAAAATAGAAATCTTAATATTTTTTCTAAGGTTGGGTTTGAATATCAGGTTGCTGAAATATAAACCGAACGGTGGAACTCAAACCAAAGTTTTGAAAAATCCGAATTGAAATCCCATGTGATAAATTGTTTTAAACTCCGTAAACTTCACGAATGTTTTACGTTACATACCAAGTGTGGACATTCCATTGCTTTTGTGTGTAGTTAAGAAAAACCAGTGGAAAAAACTCATTTTTCTCAAACTGTGAAAACTCTTTCAACCCAATTTTTTTTTCTATGATTCCCTTTAGTGTTTCCTTTCATTCTACCACAGATAAACCTAATCCGAAAATGCCTCTAAACCTGTTTTCCAGAAATGGGGAAACACTGTGTGGACTTGCCCAAGTCCACACAACGTCGCCTCTACCTGGTTTATGTGGACCTCTTTTGTTTGGAAGTCCACACAGTGAATGTAATGCCTACCCACCCAGGCCAACCTGTTCATGTTTGCTCTATTCACAGTTACATGCCTTCAGGAAGGAGCTGTTGAACCCCATAGAAGCCAAGTTGGATGCTGACTACAAGGCAGTACTGCAGGCTCAGAAGTCTTACATCAATGAGAACAAAGTCAAGGCTGAGGTACCTGATATAAGTAATCAGTCACAGTTTCTGGGAAAGATTTTATTTTGATCCCGACCACACACAGAACATGTATGCATCAAATGAATCCTAGAGTACCCCCTTTTCTTAGAAACTGAACACAGAAATTGACTGGAGTAGGGTTTGAACCTGCGACCTCCGTAGTACCAAACTAGTGCTCTACCAACTGAGCTATCCAGCCATATGTTTGCGGTACTCCAGTTTGTCAGTGTCTTTGTTTAAGGGGTACTGTTCAAAAGATGTGAGCATTCAGCTGTTGGCACTACATCCGCTGGTTCTTGCTGATCACGTATCGGGTTGTTCAGTCACCGCAGACATCACCAATTTCATCATCACGCTACTCTAACATGATGCATGGGCAAGTCATCGTCATCAGTGACGGACTAGCAGACAGAGATTCAGAAGTCATTAACGCATATATGCCATTTATAGTCAGGGATCATGCTCAAAGTCACAATGTTAGCAACATTAGCAATGCTGCAATTTCTATTTAAACCCTCCTATGCGTAGATGCATTCTGTGCAAAGTTGTCCTTGCAGGCGAAATCAATCAAGTGACTGTTTTCAACAGTTCAGAGCTCCCAGCCTACATAAAGCAGGATTGACTGGCTGTGACTGTTTATGTAGCTTGATACAGCGATGCTTTGGCTGCAGGTGATTGATAAGCCAGCTGTGCCTACCACTTGCCTGCTTTTTGTCTGTTGACTGAATTAGACTAGTCACAGTGCTTGTCCACAGTTTCTCCAGCCTGATGTCCAGTCTTTCTTGCAGTCTTGTAGCTCAACCTCTTCTTTCGGTCTACCTCTTCTTCTTCCGTCTTCTGAGTCTTGGCCGACAGTTTGTTCATGCGTTGTCTAGTTTTGTGACTGATTGTCTACTGTTGTGTTGTTATGCAATTTACCTTTTTGGGGGGTAGCAAGCGGGGATGTATCATGAGAAAAGGATTCTTTCCAAATCAGAATTCTTAACAAATCTGCCATTTCTAGAACCAAATTGTTTAGGGGAAGGGCTTAATAGGTTTTTTTGGTGTGGAAACCTATTTTTAGGATAAAATTATCATGGAAGTATTACTAGAACTAAGGGAATTTTTCAAAATTTAAAAAAAAATGGTCAAAGTGTGTTATCCAATTACATGTAAAATAATAAGGACAATTATGAGGAGTTAGAAAGAATTTTAAAAGATTCATTTAAAATCCCTGTGCAAAAGGAATCTCATTTTGAAATTTTACCCTTCATGATGTGAAACCTATACTTACCGTACAATATCAACTAGTGTTTTTATTGAAATTAAAATATATCGGCCAAATATTCGTGATTCAGCTAATACAAACAATGATGTCATAGTTTGGAATAATGCCACATTCCTTACACATACCACTTGTCATGTGATGCGGTTTGCCAAACCTTGGAAAAAGAAAAGTGACTCAAACTTTGGCATTGAACAAACTACATGTATGAAACCAGCTCATAATGTAGAAAGGCAACACAAAAACAGCGATAGAATTTTTAGGGTCATACAGCAGCCCACTTTAAGCCACTTCCTGCCAGCTATAGATAACATCCTGATAATACAAGAACCCTTTGCCCTGATAGGCCCAGGTATGCGCGGGATTGCGTTACACTGACTCAACTAAACCAAAAAGGAAAATCAAAACATGTTTTGATATCTAGCATAAGGTGTGGGCGTCACAAATAAAAACAATTGCATGAAGGGAAAATTACGTTGCATAATTGAGCAGTTTTATGGCACTTCTAAGCACGGAAACTTTCTGAGCTTAGAAAAAAGTGCTTAGCAAAAACAGGATACCAGCCAAAATTTCAATATGAAATGCATGTATCCTGCTTGGGACCATTTTTTTTATATGGCGCCTATTTTTGATCAAAACAAATTTGCCAAGCAGTGTTCTCTGCAAATCAGCTTATTGAAATTTCCAACAGTTTGTCACATTGTAACCACTGCCTTGATAGTTCATTTTTTTTAGGAATAAATCAGATTTTTAAAAAAGTATTCATAGAGAATTAAGACCAAAACTAGATTTATGTTTGTGGACAAACACAGGGCTGTTTCGTTAACTTTTTGTGAAGTTTCAATATTAAGTTCCATCCAGGAATGATGTGTAGTTCTGTTTATGATAACTGGTGGCATATAATATGTGATTGCATTCCCATAGGGCTTTGAATTATGACGCCACATGTGACGTGATGACGTCATGATGACGTCGCATCAATTTTCATCTATAACTATATTTGTGTTTGTTAATAACAACTTAGCCATAGCATACATCGTTGAAAGCAAGTTCACATCTTTCACCAATTTTAAATTACAAGGCACTTCTGGTTTCAACCGGAAGGAAGGGTCACGTGATTTTGCACATAATATAAAAAAATGAAGACCCTGGATTATTCTATCGATTGTATTATGCTATGGGCAAAAATGACTGGGAAGGAAAAAAGAAAAAAAAAAAAAAATCTTAGCGAAAACAAAGGATGTTTCGGCCGGTTGCCGAAACAGCCAATAAGAATTTACTCTTAACCCAAATTTTTTTTTTTTTTTTTTTTTGTGCATGAATCTCCTCAACACCCAACAGAATCCAACAATAATGGAGAGTTCTGAATTCCTTCATCAACTCTGGAATGCATGCATTTACGGTATTATTTATTTGTTTTTTATGTATTTCTGGGAATAAACCAAGGATTCCCCAAAAGCACCCTAGGCACTGTAGCCCGAAACCCTGAAGAAAGCTGTAGAGAGACGACAAGGAGACCAAATTACAGTTTTTAGAGGTGGGAGCGGAGGAAAAGCCCAGAAGAACATTCTGGTAAAAAGCCACAGATGCAGGCAGGGGCTGAAAAACCCGATCTAAATATGGACCAGGGCAGGAAGCGAATCCGGACCATAGCTTTGGAAGATAAGAAAAGAAACCACTGCTCATGACTGATCTTAAGCACATCTATTTGCCCTCGGATAAATTCTGACTCACCCTCTGAAACAGAAACCAACAGCTTAAAGGGAAATACAACATTTGTAAACATTGAAAAATAAAACTACCAAGTTTTTACGAAATACCTTACTAGGATGTTGGTAAATGACAGTCTAAAGCATCCTGTAAGATTATGGCACCTGGTGTGAAGTCATTTTCAAGAAAATTATATTTTTGTATACATTTCCAACGGTGGTCGGCCGACCACCGTTGGAAACACCTGACTATTTTTCAACTACTGCTCCAAATTTACCATTTTGTTTCAGTCCAAATTTTGTTTGCTATTGGTCGCATGTTCATGAATGGGTGCAGGCCAGCTACATTGGTTCCCTTACCGTACAATTTTCCGGCATCTATAAATTGATTTATTTTATCTTCAGTGGAGTCAGGGAGCCAGACTACTTGAACATTTTTTGTTTTTCTTGGTTTTCCAGCATTTTCGAACACAAAACTTCAAACATGTCAGTGTAACAATAATTAATAATTTGATCTATTATACTAACCCCTCAAATAGTTCGTTTCTGAAAATTAAAGCAAAAGCCAATGATGTACATTCCCTTTAAGACTAGAAACATAATATTTTTTTTGCAATCTTAACTTCAACTGTCAACTGTAGCTAAAATTATGGACCCTGGATGTACACATGTAGGAGTTTTCAGCTGACCGAAGGCCTACCCATGATGACTCTGACAGATATTTTTTGTCTGAACCCCTTCGCAAGTTATTACTCACTTCCATGAGGTTTGCGGTGATTAATATGATCATGATGCACTGTGGGAAGTGGTTAGCCACATGATGTTCATACTCATGGGACCTTGCGAATTGGTACACAGACATGATAGCGGTGAGCCAATATGGTGAATATTCACGTAAATATTTACTGGAGCCCAATTTCATGGTGTTGCAAAGCATGTCTGATTTTTTTTTTGGGGGGGGGTTGGTGGGGGGGCAAAATGTCTGAAATTCACTTGAGGATTGGCATTTTGAAGACACTGCAATGAATGGGCGCAAATTTCAGACTTTGTGTTCTTGAGAAATTTCGGATTTTAGGGCCTAATTTTATGGTGCTGGAAAGCATGTGTTTTTTCTGCTACCTGTATTAGAACTTTCAAAATAAACCCTAAAATGTCAGAATTTTTTTTGGGGGGGCAAAATGTCTGAAATTCACATGAGGATTGTCATTTTTAAGACACTACAATGAGTGGGTATTAATGAGCAAATTTCAGACTTTTTGTACTCAAGACATTTCAGAAATTTGGTTACTTTCTGTGTCTTTCAAGAACATCATTGAGCCTGAGAGGACATTTCAAAC
Organism: Patiria miniata; assembly: GCF_015706575.1. Classification (NCBI taxonomy): domain Eukaryota; kingdom Metazoa; phylum Echinodermata; class Asteroidea; order Valvatida; family Asterinidae; genus Patiria; species Patiria miniata. Next base: position 38,189,796 of record NW_024037069.1, on the reverse strand, counting down.
TTCTCATGTTTGTAAGCTCCTTGCATGAACTCTACTTACAGCATGCACAATTACTCATTTACAAATGCTATAATAATTTGTTCGCAAAAATTGTACGGTACAGCTGTTATCCAGGATCTGTCATGTACTGCCTTGTTTGCTAAAAATGGACACTTGTTTTGTTTGCCTAGATGCGGAAGCATTGAATCAGAATTTAGGCCAAATCTATTTTCGTCTCTTCTGTTTTTTCCTGGTGAAGCCTAGCTCAAACTTGGCACCATCAACAGTTGCCTCGGAGATCTGTTGACAAAACAATGACCTGAACATCTTACTAGAACTGCCAGCACCAAGCAAATGAAATATTTTTCCATATATATATTAAACATAGTTTACATTGTTAACATATTAAACATTACTTAGAGCACATTTTTTTTGTCTGACCTCTTTGGAATTTCTCTCTTAGAATTTTTTTTTTTAATAAAAAGAATGTATCCCCGAAGGAAAAACAAATTGCTGGTAAGCATGGATAAAATGGACTTAAGTTGTAAAGTATAACATATACATTTTCAATGAGCTTTTGTTACAAAATTTGGGAGATGTTGTCGTTGTTCACATGAAGTGCCACTGAGTGTTTGCCTCGAAACAGGCAACTGTTCAATTTCATCCCCATAGCATCCTGCAGTTTTCCATTCGTCCTTCGTTGTTTTTGTGTAGTACATGTACATGTAAATGCACCACACTATTCGCACAACTGCATTAATAACACTTGCATTTGGGACTAAAAAACTATTATTATTCATAGAAAACAAATCCCGCAGAAATGGCGCGCCTCCAAGGAAAACCTAAAAACAAGGGTCCTAGCGCAAAATAACTAACATGTGGCAAAATGGATGGAGGTAGCGTAGAATTTGATCAGTAAGACTTTGAATTGCTCAGTTTGGAGAAGCCACATCTCAGTGGTTTCCCAAGCATTTCATTGTATGGAAACAGATCTACATGTACATGTATGCATCCTTTGCTGATGTGTGACCATGGTTGGTTCACAACAAAGTACAAAAGAGTCTTGTCCATTAAAAAATGAAAATATTTAAAAACAGAAGTGCAAAGTTTTCTGTTGGGTGAAGGATCATACATTTAGCAATTCAAAATTGAATTAATTTAATCTGAAAAGATTGCGTTTCATAAAACCAAAAAATTGCAAAGTTGTTGTGGGGTGGGTCATCATACCATTTACATGTACCAATTCAAAAATTAAAATTTTTTTTTTTTTCACAACAAAGTAAAAAAAAAAAATTAATTGATTTTAAAAAAGTGCAAAGTTTTCTGTTAGGTGAGGGTTCATACATTTAGTAATTCAAAAATCAAATTATTTTATTTTGAAAAGATTCTGTAAAAAAATGAAGAAATTAACAAAATAAAATGCAAAGTTAAATGTTTATTGGGACAGTTGGGTGTGGCCGTCACTTAGCTATTCATAAATTACATTATTTCTTCCGACATTGTCCAACCGTCTTCAACAGAGGCTTAAGGCTATCATGCAGTCCTCCTCCCATGCAAAGGCCTACAAGTTTTCCCCCGAGACAATCAGTTGCGGCTAAAAGTAGACAACAGACAGATGACTAAGGCACACGGGCTTTCCTGCCTTGAAATAGCCGGTCTATGAAAAAAAAAACATGAATGAATTGCAAAGAAAAATATCCACCTGCGATATAAGGGAGTCGCGTAATTGCTACCGGCGCCAGTTTTAACAGGGGGGGGGAGTTGGTAAACACCTCTGTAAGCAAGTGTGATGGGCATGCCAAAATATGGCGTATATTAATTTGTTGTTTTACCATCATTGTTTATGTTTATTCAAATATACAATCTTTATAATTTTCAGTATATGGCCACATGTATTTTAAAATTGATGAAATCAAATGTTGCACTACAGGAACATTTTAGTAACTATCATCTAATTATAATTAAGGCACCCTCCTCCCCTCCAAAAAAAAAAATTGAAGAAAATTACAAATTTGAATATGACTAACTGTGACTGTCCAACTACATTAAAACTTATGACATTTCAAAGAGATTTACATGTACGTTTGTACATGTAATTCTGTTTCAGAATCACCAACAGCTCATATTTGAAACATGCCCATTTCTGTCTTACATGTATTTTGCAAGATAATGTTACAAACACGGAATCCCCCAAAATGCTGTAAACCAATCTGGGCATGTTATCAATTCTGTACCAAAGGCCCCCTTCAATGGCCAACGCGTAATTGTGCTAGCTATTGTTCACTTCAGATAATCCGTCACGGGCACTTGCTTTGTACCGTAGCAAGCACAATGGTTTACAGTGATCATGCCCCTGGATTGGTCTGTATGTGTACCTTACAAAATGTCTATCAACATAATCAGGGGCTGGAAAAATTGGAAAACCAGATACCTCTCGTTCTAAAATGACTAAACCAGGTATTTTGGGCAAAAATAGCCATGTAAAAATGTTTTGCCCTTGCCCCTTGACCTGTGACCTGTGACCTTAACCAAATTATTCCATAGCAGGAAGTGAGTACTTAGAGTGACAATCCTCCGAACAAGAGCGTCAGGTAATAATATCACATGCAAAAAAAGAAGAAATAACCCAAAACGAAAGGTCAACCCTCCAAGCTAGAATTACCCAAAACAAACGTGTCTTTCCTGTTTGTGACTTAACTTTGTTTGAGGGTCTGAAAAATACATGCACACTGCCCATTGTGCATAAAACTAAGCATTAAAATATTAATGCCATTATTTTCTAAGTGAACTTTAAAGTTATTAAAAGTGCGAGGAAATTTTATCAGGAAGTGCTGTGGGTCACTTTGTTGCATTTAATCAGAACGGCAGCTGACAATCCTTGGGTGTGGTTTGGAAAGGAAAGTCGCTGTTGAAAGGTGCCTGTTCATTGTCTGTCGTCCGTATTATTTGATTATTGAGGCTAGACTATGCAGAAAAAGGTAAAGGGTAAAGGGGGACGAACCTGTGTTCACAGGAACGGAGAGCCCATCTCTCCTTTGAAGCGATTGGGCCAGACTCATATGCTGCTGTGGGGGGATCGCCACACCTCCTCCACAGCGAGTCTGTTACCTTCCCAGCATTGCACAATGCCGGTACCCATTTAACACCTGGGTTGAGAGGAGTAATTGAGGTAAAGCGCCTTACTCAAGGGTACAACACGCATGGCCATGATGGGGCTAGAACTCACAACCTCTCGATCATGAATCCTGTGCTCCACCGTTAGACCACACGTGCCCAACATGCAGACTATGCAGAAATCACCTTTATTGTACCAAAAATAGATGAAATTTGCATTGTTGGTGACACTAGCATCTGGAGCCATTTTCATGGGGCTTCTTAGCACAATATGTATTTGCTTACCCAAGAAGGGTTACCAGCCAAAACGTCATGTGATTTGCTTGTGACTGGTTGTCAGCTGATTTTGCTTAGCTCATAAATTTGGTGAATGCTGAGTACTTTTTTTTTGCTTTTAGCACCATAAAATTTGGCCTGTTCTTTAGACATGCTTGCTTGCTTATGCGTGCATGGAGATTTCTATTGTTACGTCACAAAGTTGAGCACATTTTTCCTCTGGAGTAAGCATTCCTCTTGCTGTTTCTGCTTACGGTCGCCATGAAATAGACGGAGGCTCTGTTTAGCAGAAAATCGTGTGCTTAGCAGCGCCGTGAAATTGGGCCCAGTTTTCAACCGAATGTGCACAAACGTTTAGTGTGCTTTATCGTGAGAGGCACGCATCTGAGTTTGGGTATTTGGATGCAGGAAGGGATGGATCTGAACCAGCAGCCTCCAGATTACCACGGCGGTGCTCTACCCACTGAGCTATCTAGCCCTTTTTCAAATGGCTCAAATCGGTGGGATAACAACAATGCACTGTAATGTTGAGAAAAGATATCCAAAGCTTGCCATCTCAAGAGGGCGCCATTTTCAGTTGACATGTAGGCATGGTGGACACAAGAAGTTAATATCAGTAGCACCGTACCGATGTATCTTTTTTGAATCCCCTCTCACCCCGTGTCTCAATATTCTGTTGAGACTAGTACATGTACATGCCTGCCTTGCTTGATTGATCGGGGTCAATCCTGAATTGTGTCAAGTCAAACGTCAACCCGGAAACATCTTCTTACTGTCAAAACGTCAGTTCACACTTGACAATGTTAATCTTCTCTGTTAGTTGCGGCGCACTCTTTGGTCACAATTGAGTGCAAAGTCATGGATGACCAATCCATGGTGGATGATAGGGCTTTAAACTTGCAAAATCATCCAAGTTAATTTTAATATACATTTTATTACAAATGGACCATATTTAATTCACTGTCTTTGACTGAAATGTCGAAAGGATCAGACATGCAGTTTCCATCTTTAAGATGATTTCATTTTTTTAAAAACTGTTTAGTATGCCATTATTTTTTTTTCATGTAGAAAATCCTGTACAGGTTCTATTTTCCTCATTTTTTGGGTTTTTTTTTTTTTTTCCAAATTGCTTGCTAGATGGATTTTCCAAATTTGACAAAAATTTTCAATCATGTTGTACCAGTAAAAAATTCTGTCTTGTAAACCACCAGTTTCAAACTTTCCAAGCGAACTTGATTTGATTCATCTAACTTTACTTTTATTTCTTCTTTTCAAACAGGCTGTTGAAAAATGCAGAGGGGAACTGAAGAAAATCCAGAAGAAAGCCTCTAAGAACCACAGCGAGAAATACGTCGACAAGGAACAGAAGAGCTCAGAGGAACTGCAACATCTGACTAAACAGCTGTATGACTTCCGGAGTGACGGTCTGAGAGAGGTAGGGAGAGAGTCTTAGAAAGTCCCAAGTCATCACAAGTCAATCACAATTCATCACAAGTTACTCAGGAGTCCATCACAAGGTCCATGACAAGTCATCGCAAGTCACAGACCAGTCACAAGTGGTCACAAGTTATCATAAGTCAGTCCCAAGTCATCACAAGTCAATCACAATTCATCACAAGTTACTCAGGAGTCCATCACAAGGTCCATCACAAGTCATCGCAAGTAAATCACAAAGTCCATCACAAGTCATCGCAAGTCAATCACCGACAAGTCACAAGTAGTCACAAGTTATCATAAGTCAGTCCCAAGTCCACACAAGTCAATCACAGTTCATCACAAGTTACCCAGGAGTCCATCACAAGGTCCATCACAAGTCATCCCAAGTCAATCACAGACTAGTCTGAAGTAGTCACAAGCTACCATAAGTTAGTCCCAAGTCATCACAAGTCAATCACAATTCATTACAAGTTACCTAGGAGTCCATCACAAGGTCTATCACAAGTCATCCCAAGTCAATCACAGACCAGTCAGAAGTGGTCACAAGTTATCATAAGTCAGCCGCAAGTCAGTCACAAGTCAATCGCAAGTCAGTCACAAGCCGTCGCAAATACAAGAAGCAGCACAGGTTTCACAATGGCAGATTGCTTTGATGATCCTAGAGAATTGTTGTCGGGTCGTCACAAGGAATCACAAGTCATTCACAGATCATCACAGGTCGTCACAAGTAGCAGTGCTCTTTCATAACTTTAAGGGTCTAAGGCAGTAAATATGTGCTTGGCTGGTTTTAAACAAGTACGTTTAAAGCCGGCTTAGTGAGGGACATTATTGGCGACCGTGCCCCTGAGCCACTTTTAAAGGTACTCGTTTATACCGGCCAAGCGCATATTTATTCCCATTCATACCTTTGAGTCAAAAAGTGAAAACAACTCATAAGTATAAGTTTCCAACAATTTTGTTCAATACTTTTACTTCATGTTTTTTTAAACACCCCTCTAGCTATGTTATGGTATGTGCTTCATGCAAGTAGTTGTAAACATCTCCTTATATGGAGATGGGTGCACGCGCGCGATGTGGCGCTGAATGCAGCGATGCTGGAGTAGTGTGATTTTAGGACTCTCAAAATACGGACTCTTTGGTAGTATTGTGCATGCCTACGTGAGGATTGCGAACATTTAACCAATAAAAGGATAAAAGGGACCAGATTTCATAGGAGTCCAAATTTCATGTGACACCGGAAAAGTGTTTAAAATCAAGCAAGCGGGTGTTTTATCAACTGTTTAAAAACCACCCACGTGACGGGCTCTTGGCCAGTAGGAATGGGTAAACTGTCGCAGGTACATATATTTATTAAATTCGGGTTGAAAGCATCAAGAAAGGAATATGACCTTACATACAGTAGTGGTAACATTTGAGTTTGAGGCCACCATTTTCTCTGTATTTCATCCCTCCATTGCTAGGTGTGGCTGGGCGAAAGGAAACGATATTGCCATGTCGTGGAGAGATACTGTTCCCTAGTCAAGAATGACTCGGCATTCTTCAGCAAAGTAAGTACAAAACTAACTTGGTTTATTTACTCCATGCGGGAACAGTAGGTGGCGCTTTGCAACCTGACTTTCTAGAGTTTCCGTGGGAGGGACAAACCCCGTGCACGTACTAATTTGTGCGCGTGTTGCACAAAGTACACACGACTGATTTGAATTTGAATTTTGCCCCCTCCTTTGTAACCCTTTTGGGGTAACTTTTTCACAGGCCAAAAAAAATGAGTCTCCGGTTTCTGGTATGGAGCTTGCCCCAAAAGTGGTGCGGCGATGCGTTTTTTCTTTATTTTCTTCAAATGTCTGCTAATATTGCAGATGACGGTTTGATCCCCTTACAACTCTCAAAAATATCCTTCAGGGTGGAGCTGGAGATTACGTCAGGAACGCCATAAGGCTTGAGAATTCTGCACCCACTTACGATCTCAAACGACACGAATATTCTCCGGGAAATTTGGATGGTCAAGCGAAAAATCTGAGAGAAAATAACGTCAGACCATATCACTCGACATCGACATCGTGCATGCGCTGCCAGGCTGGTCATTAGACTGCTCCCTTACATATTGCGCTAATTAAAATGCGTTTACAGGTTCCAGATACATGACCATCGCTCCCTCAGGCTGGCTTCCAGATGCACAATTTCTCTCTGTGTTTTGTGTGTGTTTTGTTTTTGTAGGCACAGAGTGTCTTACGTCATCGGATGCCTAAATGGACCGAGTCGTGTGCCAAGCCTGACAGACTGGCCGAAGAGTGTGACGAAATACTTAACACGGTATATGCCCTCTTACATTTAGAGAATACAAAACAAATGTTATTGTACGACAAGTGGAACACCGAATAATGTAGTGCCCCTGCATCCCATATGCGACACAGACGCACTACATTATCTGTGCTCCACGAGTGACAGTTGGCTGATGAATTTATCTTCAAGCAAACTTGACGCTCAGTACTTTTCAGCGGTTATCTGATTACACGTACCAGTACATGCAGCAGGAATAGTGCGCGCATCACAGAAATTGTGCGATACGGGAGTGCAATATGGGATAGTATCACACTGTCGTTGCCATGGATCGACTATGTCATGTTCGCTTGAGGATATTGACACTTTGCTCTGCATATCGACTTCAAATGGACAACTTTTTCCTAAATCCTACAAAAATATCTTTAACTAATATTCTGCTAGATTCTAGAAAGATACCGCATTGATCCAGACAAGCATTAAAATATTTACACTTCTAATTTCCTAATTAGCCTCTGTACTGATGACGTCACACTTTGTTTACTTGTGCACTTTTCTATGGGGCCACCAAATCGTCATTCCCACCGGACTCCCATAGAAAACACACGTGTAAAAAATGTGTGACATCATCAGTACAGAGTGTTATTGCAAAAACGTGCATGCAAAGACTTTCTGAACATTGTGGGGGGTTACACATTTTCTTGTCTCTTGCACAGTTTCTGTCTATTTTCAATTTCAAGCTGACCATTTTCCGAGCAATATGTTGATAATGAGCATTGCTGTAGCAATTTTCTACTAATGACATATGTTGCCTTAACACAGGAACAACCGTGGAGCTATCACTTCAGAACTTTTGTCTTTGTACTTCTCAATTTCTCACTCACCTGTATCTTTCGCAGTGATGTGAAACACATCATCAAAAGTAACACTAGCCAAAAGTTTCACCTAGAAACATTCACCCCTGCTCTTCACAAATCTAGTCTATTTCTGAAAAAAAAAATCTAGCCGTAGAATTTTGCAAAACTGTCTGGCTTTTCTTCCAGGTCTTCTCCGGCCCTCTCGGCAATCCCCTCCAGATGGAACTGAGGACCTCCAAACGCCTGTATGAGCGCAACATCCTGCTCGCCCAGAGCGAGGAACAGAAGGAGAAAGGACGAGCATCTCCTGTACTTTCTCACGTTAGCAGCTGTCTTCCTTTTTAACAATTTCTCAATAATTTAGTGTTTACACTCTGTTGAAACTTTTGTCTGTGCTCGCACTCAAACTCCTCAATCAAACTTGCTGGATATCTTCCTTAAAACATGCTTCATCTAATTTGATTCATATTCAAATTTTATGGCAGCATTGGTAGCAGAACCAGAGGAAAAGGGCAGTTCCCCCCACCCCACCCATCCCCCCACCCCATCCCACCCCACCCATCCCCCCATCCCACCCATCTCCGCACCCCACACCACCCATCCCCCACCCCATCCATCCCCCCACCTGTCACTCTTTAAAAGTAGGAAATTTATTCCCTGCTTGATTGACCTACCTGCCCAATAGAGATGAGTTTAAATTTGTAAGATATGTGAATGAAATAAAAGAAACTAATTGGAGCAGAGTATACCTCCACCCCCCTTGAAACAATTTGCGCCTTCAAAAGTTTTTTGCATGTTAGTAGTCCAGTTTTGCTGCCTAATATTCCTGTCATTTCTGTCACTGTGTCTCTGCAAATTGTCTGTCTTTAAATGCCACAAGCTGATTTTCCGCTTACAAAACTGTTGACACAAGTGTGTAAGCAGAAAGCAAAGCACAACCAAAAAAAGCAACTTTCAGCAGTAATTTCTCAATGCAAAACAAGGAAGTATTATACATGTAGGCATTCAGTAGTGGTTGGCAGAAATATTGCTGCTTAAAGTCCAGTTAATTCTTCAAGCAAACGCAAAGCGAATTTGTTGTCATCAAACATTCGCTGAAATTTTGTTGGGAGAGTAAAAATGTGCTCAACTTCTGCGAATTCGTTGTGCGAAAACTTGCCATGACGTAACCAGTTTGCATTTGCACTTTTGGTGGAGTATGAACTTGCCTATAACTTGGCACATATTTTATTGTCTGGTAACTGTCAAGCAGTGCCAAGAACTGCACACGACATTCTTGGCTGGCCAAAGTTCTCAGCCCAGTTTTTGGCCGAGATGCTTCCAAAGCACAAATCTAAAGCTCAAATCTTTTTATCTCTGCAGCTTGATCCTGCTGCTGAATTTAATATTGATATTGTTTCCTCAATCGGGTTCTTAGGAAGCCCCGGAGAGACCAGCCTCGGCCGACATGGCCGATGCCCACGCAGCGGCCAGCTACAGCGCCACTTTGCCCAATCCCAAACGAGACAAAGGCCCCGGGATCCGGCACAGCAAGTCCATGATCCACAAACTCCCCCAGGGTAAGAGGTTGCCATTTTCGAAATCTTGGCTTTGTCTCCAGCGTTGGCTCTATCGCAGGCTCCAGAATCTTGTTGAAGCATGAAACTGTTGGAACCAAATAAAGATACTCAAAATTGTTTTGCGTAGTAGACTGTTACAAGGGTTCAGCATGCACTTGTCTACCACCCATGCACTTTATGAAGCTATCACTGAAGGACTCACAAGGTAGTGCACATGCGCAAACATTGCCCTAGCTACATGACAAGATCAAGGCACGCGCACAGCAATGTTTTGCAAAGACAACTGATGTATAAACTTGACAAATTTTAGGTGAATATGAATGAGATATGGTAAAACAAATATAACATGGTTTATTTCAGGTTGATAGTCAATATTAGCTCCCTCGGTATTTGAAGTTGACAAAATAGTTCCCGAGGCAATGGCGAAAGAAGTTTGTTTGTCATCGTCTTACGCCAAGGGAAGCTACATGTGTAATATCAACTATCCACCCTGAAACCATGTTATATTTGTATTTATATAACCGACATACAGATCCTTGTCATTTGATTGTAGAACTCACATCACGTAACATTCGTTATTACTGCCATACACGCCGGGGCTCAAAAAGTACTATCCGCCCATGGGGAATGGGAAATACTATTGAACAGTTAGGATCACGACGCGGTATTTGTGTGCAAATGCATGCTGGTGTGCGCGTTCAGCGTTGCGCGTAGCGCGTAGCGCGTATTGTTCCAAAGAGCCAGCGCTACAGCGTTGGGTTCAAACATTTTCGTGAAGGGGTGGTTTGGAAGAGAGAAATACATTTCCACCATTTTTGTATTGAAATAAAAGTTCGAATATCAAATGACAAGGATCTATATGTCAGTATAAATATTGAGTGGCTTTAAATTGTGAAATGGGAGGAATATTATCGCTCAGTAAATTCTGGACCTTTCCAGTTCACTCGGCTTCGCCTCGTGAAATGGAATAGTCCAGATTTTACCTTGAGATAATATTCCTCCCATTCCACACTGAGCCACTCAACAGTTGTATATAAAGTCACAATGGTCTTTTTGTGTGGAGTTTGGCTGGAACGTTTCTCCTTGTTCACACCCAGGTGTAGTGTCATCCTTGCCGCAGAATGCATACCTGCGCCGAGTCTCCGAGGGCGCTGAAAACATCTCCAGAGAAGCACAGAAGATGACCAAAGTCCAGGCCATATACAGCCACATTGCCAACAGCGAGAGCCAGCTCAACTTCCTGGAGGTATCATACAAAGCTGCTAAGCTCAGCAAATATATACTCAGCAGTAATAGGTTACCAGCTATAATGTCATGTAATGTGTATTGCTTGCGATTGGTACTCGGCTGTCTCATGCTTAGCGCCTAAAATTACTCAGCAAAATTTTCCATGAAATTGGGCTCTGGCCTTCAAGGCACGTTGGAATACTTGCAGTTACCTGTAAACACATGTACCTAATTTCACAATTTAACAAAAAAAGTCTTGCTCAAAGTGAAGATAGGACTGGTACAAAGTGATATTATTTCATCTGAAATTATATCGTTTGGAAGAAAACAATCATTCATAAATACCTAAGACAGATTACCCATTCCGATTGGTCGAGAGTTTGTCACATGGCCAGTCTTATTGGTTGAATATTCACAATCCTTGGTTATAGGCATGGGCACTTCTACCAATGAGTTCGTATTTCATAGTCCTTAATTCACACTACACCAGCACAGCTGCGTTCTGCGCCATATCGCGCGGTAGGTACATACAACTCTCGCGCCAATCTCCATATAAGGAGTTGTTTACGACTATTCCCGAGAGGCACATACCATAACATAGCTAGATGGGTGTTTAAAAAAAACATGAAGTAAATTTGTTGAACAAAATTATCAGAAATGTATACTTTTTGACTTGTTTTGACTGTTTGACTGAAAAGGTATTTATGAATGGGAATAAATATGTGCTTCGCCAAGCACAAGAAAATGTGCCCAAGGGCATTTGCTTTTCAAGTACAGTTAATGCATTGTTTTTTTGTTTTGTCTTAACTCTACTTGCAACATTTTCTTTATGATCGCATTTCCACAAATAATTTTGATTAAGACTGATGAATACAATTATATTTTCTTGAAAAACAGTCGGGCATAGTTCGTGTCATTTGCATAAGTTAATACGCCATCTACAGTTCATCTTTTTGTCCAACTTTCATTAAGAGTGACATCATTGGACTGGTTGGACCAAAGAACAACGGCTGGTACTACGGTCACAACTACCGCACCAAGCGCAGCGGCTGGTTCCCAATAGCCTACACCCACCCTTTGCAGACTCCACCAAACCAACAGAACGGGGCAACCAGGTAAGTTAACATTGTTCCACGCATATTTGTACATATCAAGATCAAGGAAATTTTTTTTTATAAAGTAGCGTGTGATTGTGGAGTGCATTTTCAAAACAGTAATGACAAAAATTGCAAATGGTGCGAATTTGCTGAAAGTTTGCGATTTTGGAACATAATCTGTGTCAACATCATAAATAAACCTTCGTGATTGCTTTCTTGCTAATTCTACCTTTTAAGCAGAAACGTTTGATGTTTGAATACATGAAAGTTCCAAGATTCTAAAGTTCTAAGTTTAGTTCTGATGCTAGTTTTAAGTTCCAGTCCGAAACTCTGTGCTGAAGCGAACGTGAACACGAATTTGTGAAAGGTTTTTCGGGCTGCGAATTTGCAAAAGTTGAACACATTTCAAATCCGAAGAATATTGCAGCAAATGCATTGTGCCATCAAATTCGCATTCGCATGAGGTATGAACCGCCTTAAGTACTGAGTTACTCAATATTTTTGCAAGCTTTTATTTATTATTCTCATTTTCCACAACCCAGCCCCTTGCCACAGCAGATCCAGCCTCCTAACCCGTCTAGTCCCCCGCCTCTCCCTCCACTCAGCACCAACCCGGCCTTCAATAAGGGCATGGCGGCCAGCATGGACAACATACTGGACGGCCGCAGCCAGTACCCGTCACCAGACTACCACAGCGGCCATCAGAGCCCCGGTGTGGTACCTGCGGCCTCTACTATGTCGCTGCCACACTCGCTGTTGCAGGGGGCGCCGACTGACCAGCATGGATCCCCGGTTAGCTTTAATCACTTTTTATGGTCTTTACCTAAAGGTTAAAATGAGTAAAGTGCGTTCGTCGCGCCAAATGTGCACGAACCAGTACACACACCCAATGCATCCCTCCAACTGGGGCTCTCAAAAGTATTCTCAAAGCGCCATTTTTTGTAATATTTTTTTTCTACTTCTCTTGTTTATTCATTGTTTATTCATGCTGACAATAATATATTACATGTACACATGAGTAGTAACATTAATTAAGTTGCAAAGGAAAACTAATCATAAATTACATTTGGAACAACTTATTTGAAGATAGATATAAAGTGTCGGCATAGGGGTCAGGAGAAGCCAAAGGCTTTTATTCCTTGTTCGTGCACATAGTCCATATTTTAACAGTAGTAACGGGTACATACTTGGGACTTACATTTCAGCTCAGAAATGTTGCCCAACTAGAAAGTGGTTTTTTTTACTAGGCAGTGCTTAAAGTGTGTAATTATCTTATTTCACTCCAAAAACGTACATATTGAAAATTTGTCAGGAGAAATAAATTGAATTTGTTGAAGAGCATGAGGACAGCAGTTTTAAGAAAACAGAAATCATTCACAATCTTTATCCAAAAAGATTTATGAATGCAGGAAATATGTCGTGAATGTAGAACAGCATCAATATGAATGTAACCCTTGACCTCACTTTTTTCAGGTCGAAGGTCACGTGTCAGATGGCACCAATGGCTTAGGTCGGAGGTCGCCGACCAGCAGCGTGTCCAGCTCGGCATCATTGCCCACCCACCCATCCAGGGATACAGCCAGCATTGAAGAGGAGGAGGGAGATAGGTGGGTGGGGCTTAAAGTGGAGGGGGAGTTGAATAGAATAGGGACCTGCCTCATATGTGACCTGCCATAGCATAATGAGGAATAACCCCCACCTTTGACTTTTCAAGTTATCTAATTCATGTTAAGTGCGAATCATTGGCTTTCCAATGATACCAAATATATTTCTGTAGCTTACTTTATTCAAAGATATGCTGCAGGAACCTTAACAGTGTCCTGCCAAACTTCGCCAACCTCATTTCGAGAAAAATATCTTTGAAAAAAAAAGACACGCATTGCTGCGCCAACGGCAGTGAAAAATGTTCTTCAGCTTTTTTTCACTTTTGTGGGTAGTTTTTCCCCCCAAAAAATGTAAAGTGTGAATCTTGGAAACATTGGCTACTCAAAAATACGAAACAACCAATATCGATTTTGACATGATTTTTTTAGTATATCCGACTTCAGACGTTGATAACTCAAACAAGGTTTTGAGGGACATTCCTCATTTTGCCTCAGTGGGTCACATACAGGTATCACAAGTCCTAAGTTCCCCCCAACATTATTCTTAATTAATGAAATAGAAATGCACGATTTCAACAATATCCCAAATGCAAATGACAGAGGGCACTCTTCTGCCCATCTTGTGAGAAAATGATAGAAATCCAATCACGCATACCAACACGAAGCTCATTTGAATGGAAAAAGTGCCAATAAAAAAAGTTGCAGTAAATAGCATTGCTCCAATGTACTGGTTTGAGTGATCCTGCAAGGCAGGGTAGACTTTCATTAATTAATAACTTTACCTTACAAAAGTTTCCTTGTTTAAAAGGATGTTTAACTACAACAAGACACAATCTTGGTAATGTAACAGATAATTGCAGACCTTTTGCAAAGATGACAAAGAAAATGCAAATTGAATGTAACATTTTTTAAATTGGTTTTCTTGTTCATCCTCTTTCAAGTAGAGACTCTTGTTTTTACATGGGAAATTTCAAAAATGTTACATTTAATTTGCATTTTCTTTGTCATCTTTGCATTCAAAGGTCTGCAATTATCTGTTAGATTACCAAGATTGTGTCTTGTTTTAGTTAAACATCCTTTTAAACAAGGAAACTTTTTGTAAGGTAAAGTTATTAATTAATGAAAGTCTACCCTGCCTTGCAAGATCACTCAAACCAGTACATTGGAGCAATGCTATTTACTGCAACTTTTTTTATTGGCACTTTTTTCATTCAAATGAGCTTCGTGTTGGTATGCGTGATTGGATTTCTATCATTTTCTCACAAGATGGGCAGAAGAGTGCCCTCTGTCATTTGCATTTGGGATATTGTTGAAATCGTGCATTTCTATTTCATTAATTAAGAATAATGTTGGGGGGAACTTAGGACTTGTGATACCTGTATAGACCTTTCTTTTGTTGTTAATAAATAGTTTGTGTAGGTTGTTGCCAGTTGCCTGAATTTCAATCTTGGCTTGCAGAAGAGTGTGTCCAAATTGGCACATGTACACCCCTAGTATTTAGTCACAGAGAGTTCACTTCCACTTGTCAAGCAAATACTTTGTTTTAGTCAAACTGGGTCAACAGACAATGCAGGCAAGTTTGGGTCACAGCTGTTTTATCAGCTGTTTTATCTCAAAATATATATAGCATCAACTTTAACCCCTTAAGGACGGGGTGTAATTGGGACATTCCTCCACACATAGAGCAAGTGGCCCGCATGACTGCACAGCCTTTGTGTGGTAGCGGGACTGCACAAAAGCAGCAGCTGTGGAACTACCAACTAGCCGTGTGCCACGGCATACCACAGCTGGCAACTGCATTCCAATGAGGATTAGCGGCCGCGGCCATGACCGCTTCCCGTCCTTAAGGGGTTAATAGCTGCAACTTCAACTAGTTAGCTGTACATACGGTTGTCAAGATTTGAGCAATTCTGTTGCTTCAAATGAAAACAAAATGTGCATTAGTATATAGTCACAGCTTGTCAATAGACTGACCCATGATGTTTTTTTTTGGGGGGGGGGGCAGTTTATTGACAAGTCTGACCTTTAATTTGATTTAATCCATATTTATTCTTCTTCTTGTCATTCCCAACAGCGCAATTGCGGCTGTCCAGCTACGCAAAACAGTCACCAACGATCGCTCCGCTCCATTGATCCCTAAGGACTACTCGATGAACGAATATGCAAGGTAAACTAAAAACGTAAAATACTACAAAGGCAGATTGCCAAGAACTTTGGGAGCAGTTGATAGACTGGAGGTTCTCTCTGATAGATGTGAGGGAAGTTGTTTTAGGACACAAAAATTGAGAAAAGGTAGTGTTTTCCCCGATGGTTATAACCTTTGTGAATTGCCTTGCTGGATGACTTGTAAGAAATCAAGCTCCACAATTTCTGTCTTATCTAAATGCGCATCTAGCCAAGCTTTTTCTTATTTGAAAGGTCTTTTGCACACATCTGGCCATATTTTAAAGAGCATATTGTAAATGAAATTTAAGGGTTTGCATGGTTGACATGCTCATTGAATGGGAGGTTTGCGGTAACTCCATGTGAATGATATCTCTAGTTGTTTGGTTCTGAAAAGAACCAACTAGATGTTCCGAACAGTATGCTCCGTTCGTCATCATGAGACTGCCAGACTCTTGCTGGTGTAGGACATACCGGAATGTATCAGTACTACATCAGCAAGAGTCCAGAAGTCTCTTGATGAGGAACAGTTCTCACTGTTGGAAACGTCGAGTTAAACCAACTGGTTCCTTCTCAGAACCACGTAACTCACAAACAGATATCATTCACATGGTGTTACCGCAAACCTCCTATTGGTTGAAATACCATACCAACTTTTTTGTCTGGTATTTCGTGATTTTGACAACATCATTCATTAGTGCTCGGTATCAGAAAACTTTGTCACTACAAATATCGTCCACGCCTAGTAGTGTTAAACTGCATATTAACAAAACAGAAATAGTTTTCATCCCAGCCCATTTTCATATGGTTTTCTTTTCCTGATATAGTTCTGCTAAGTAGATTTGCTCGCAGTTTGCAAAAGTAGAGTAAGTAAAGCGGAAAATACTTGTCTTAATTTTTTCTTGCGTATATGCAGTGCACTCATGATACTGACGGAATGTCACATTACATCCTATTTCTCATTAACTTTCCCTGTAAAAACTTAGCCTTTTGTTTTTATTCTGATGGTTGCTTTTAAACGTTTTAAACTTAGAATAATTTAATACCTGAAGATTTCTTTCTTTTCTCATTACATGTTTGTTTCTAAAATTTTATTTTTGAATTATTTATCGTCAAAATTTGAAAGAAACTTCATGTATTACCCACATTTAAACTACGATCTATTAGGATGAATTTAATACCATCATTGTAGCAGCCATTTTATGCTTGGCTTTTAACAACATTTACTCTCAAGAGTTGGAAGAACGATCCATGCGAAAGCAGCCCTAAGCTCAGCACACGTACATTGTTTTTGCTCAGTCGGACAACAGCTTTTACAATCATGATCATAAATCATCAAAGCCATTGTCCGTGAATGAGTGTAAACAAGAGCATTCTCCAGTGCCCCACATCATAATTGGACATTTTGTGTGTTAATGTGCGGATTTAACTGTATTTGGATTTATATACATGTAGGTATCTAAACCAACTCACCTGGAAATCTAATCTCATCAATCTTTAAAATTAATCTTTATTATTTGCACTGTAATTTGTCTTTACATCTTTTTCTTTTTGCCAGTGTGCTTGATCCCATTCACTGCATTTCATCACTCTTTTGTTCTCGTCATTTGGTTGTCTTTCGTAGACCATTATCATGTTGCGGCCATCTTGATTTTTTCCCATTCAAATCAATGTAACCAAAGCGAGGCTGGAAGGGAAAATAGTCTGGTTCCTTTTTGCGCAAACAAATTATCATTCAGTACTGTTATTGGATACTGGGAACATGACTGAAATGGTGGCAGCATGATAAAGGTCTATTGCCCAATTCTTGTGAAGGAATTACTTTCTTTCTCTCCAACTGTCAAACTTTAAAACTTTTCCCAAATTTTCACCGCTTCTAACGTCGTCATCTGTCGTTCCATCCGTCACATAAAAATTATCTCAGTTGCACTCTTTGCTACCGGGAGAGTGTGGCCTAGTGGTAAGGGTTCTTGACTCGCTATCAGAGGGTCAGGCATTCGAATCCAGCTGCTAGCCATATGTTGTGTCCTTGGGCAAGCCACTTCACCCCCCCCCTCTCTCTCTCCACCCAGGAGTATACATGGGTACCGGCATTAGCTGGGGAGTAACCTGCGATGGACTAGCATCTCATCCAGGGGGGAATAGAAATATTCTCAGTCGTTTCATGCCACTGAAACCGGAGATAAACCACAGCCTGAAAAGACACACTTGCTCATTACAGATTTTTTTTTTTTACCTTTTTCCTACCTTGATTGAAGAAGCTTGAAGTGAGCCCTCTAGTGACAACATTTCTCAAAGAGCTCCAACAGCTCAAATCAGACTTGGCTTGTTACAGGCTATGACCATGAATAATCACAGCATCCTGTCAATGGCAACATTAAAGCCACAGCCAAAAAAAGTAATTTAAACACAGCCTTACATTTGCTTATCCCTTCTTGAACATAATACCATTAAACATAATACCATTAAAAAAATCCAGACTTATCTTGAATGAGAAAAACATTAAATGTTTTGACTGCTTGCTCACAACAAACAGATACTGAAAAGCAAGGGGAGGAATCCAGTGAGCCAGAAGACAAAAGCTATGCACAACTCAGGTGAGAAGCCCTTCAACCAGCTTACGCCTGGACCTCAGCGCTAAGACGGTGATCACTGACACCAAGTCCAACTCTTCCACAAGTGCCTTCCGAGAGTGATGAAAAGTGAAAAATTTATATATATACAAAAATCTAATCTATATATATATTGTACGAAAACAAAATTGATATAATTGATAATTTTTTATCCATATTTTGACACTATTTTCACGCAACTCAGCAATTTAGTTTGATAGAGCACAGAGCACTGAGCACCTCCTCTGTTTCAGTTTAAATGTTTTAGACATTGCCACCTTAGTTGAAGGGGCCAAATGTAGCTCTAGTTAAAAACTAACATCTACTTTGATAGTTTTTATAAATTTTTCATTAAAAGGTCACAGGAGACGAATATCTTAAAAGTTGCATAAAAAGGTACAACTCTATGATATTTTGTATTTATTTCTTTGTTTTTCTAATTGCAGACAAATAACAGAAAACAGTTGAGAGTCTATCATTCAGTTTATTGTTCGCACCACAAAGTAATGTATCATGGATATTTGCCACACCACCTAGTGATGTAAGAGACGATCCATCACTTAGTGAGGCGGCAAAACTATCGCATTCGTCACTTCATGGTGCAGGAAGCAAATTTAACTACATTTGGCCAGAAAGTGGCTTAACATTTTCTTTCATAAAAAAAAAAAATCGAACATGCTAAAGATTTTGCTATTGGACTTGCCTTTTTTAAAATTACGTTTGTATTACAGTTCAATGTACATAACTACATCTTCAAACGGTCCACGGACACTGCATACGTGTAAACAGTATTACATCTTAATAAATTTACTTGTTAACTTTTTTTTCCATTAACATATTAACTTTGATGAAAGATTATATATATATTGCACTACAATCACATTATTTTCGTAAGAATATACAAATCTAAAGTGTGCTTGATTAAGACAGTAATTTGCCATTCAATGTAGGGTACATGTTATGCATGTATTAAGATATTTAAGACACATTTTATGTTTGTGTTTTTAAAAGAGCAGTTGTGTTAGTTTTTCTGTTTTTTATTTTTATTCCGAACTTTTTTTCCAAGGGTCTAGCATATTTTAGATGAAAATAAGTTAAAATGGTACGTTTCTTGTTGATTTATTTTTCGTTGTTCTATTGAGAGAAACGTCACAGCTGGACTATGCATAAAACAGTTTTGAGAATTAATGTTTATTTAACAGAAAAAGAAGATGAACATGATTATTTCATATTGATATTTCTTTCATGTTGTGCTGTTATAAATCTTTTTTTCTTTTTTTACCAAGCATTGCCTGATTAACTTAAATTTAATTAACCACTGTCTTAATTATGAATAAGGTATTTTTCCTTACAAGTTATAGATAAAATCACATTAGCCTACATGATTGTATAAAAAAAGCACATTTATAAACAGTAATTATCTGTACAAATTGAGTTATCCTTGTTTGTGCCTACCACATTTGGGGTAAAAATACTGCATTTTGAGTGCAATTTGTTTGTTACAAGCTTGTTTAGCAGGCAGTATGTATACAGCGACAAAATGTGAAAGTTATCTAAGACATGGTGGGGGGGGGGCGTGTATAGTTATGTAAACATGAAAACACCGCCTTTTTGACTTTTCAAAGGGATTGAAGTTCCAGTTTTTGAATGTATGAAGAAGGTGACATTTGCTTACTGCAGCGTTGCATTTTTTTGCAGATTTGTATAACTTGCTAGCATAAAAATGCTTTGGGGGTACGGGTCGAGTCACACGAATTTTACCCATGTCCATTAACTCTTGATTTCGTTATGTTTGTCAAGTCTGTGTGAATGTCTTTTTATTTTGTAATTGTAACACCCAGGTGCTTGTGATAGATGTCAAGTCATTTATGAAAATATTAGTATACATTTTGTACAGCAAAATTACTATTGCTATCATAATGGAGGATTTAGGGCATTTATTAACGAACATTTGTAGATTTTTTTGTTTTTTAAAGTGTGCTTGAATTACTTTGAGTTATTTCTTGGTATATGTTTGGTAAACTTGATGAAAGATTTTTGTAGGAATTTAGGGGCTGGATTGGCCATTTAACATTGTTGACATAATTTCAAACATTCTTACTGCAATTTACCAGAAAATTCGTCCTTTGTAGACCATCTATGCACAGAATAAAAAAGACACTTACACAGTTACCCCAGAATTGATGGAAGCATGTGACAAGCACTGTACAAAATAACCACTCCATGGCGGTTATTCTGAAAATTAGCGTGTACAATCATTCTGCCATTTCTGGGGGCCTCCGTTAGCATACAGTGATTCTGTGCCTAGATTGGTCTGTATTTGTCACGTTTTTTTCTCAGCCAATCACTTTCAGGTCTTCTTACTATTGGCCAATCAAATTCATGCTCAGTGATAAAAGAGACTGTGTGCTACAGTGAACAGCCAATAGCCTTGGATAACTCAAAACCTTTCGTCCAATCAGAGGCTTACTACGAAGTGTGCTACAAATGATGTGCTACAATGAACAACTCATTGAATAATTTTATTTTTATTTATTTCTTAAAAAGATAATCAGAAAGACATTTTATCTTCCATTTTAAGTTACTGGAGAAAAGTGGACATTTTTCAGGAAATTTGTAAAAAAATGCTTTGCACGGTATCAACTTTGCACAGTAACTGAGGGCATATAGAGGCTACAGTAGTTATTTAAAGGAGTTACAGGGTTAGTGCAAGTATTTTTTTTTTAATTCTTACTTTTTCAGTAATTTACATTTGGTAAGAAGTTTAAGGTCACCAGAAGAGGGTTTAGTGTCTTTTTAAATTCATGACTTTTCCTTGAAAAAGAGTATTTGTGGTCCAAGTTTTCCCATCAAACTGTTTTCAAACAATGGGGGAAACAAAACGACATGTATATTGTATAATTTATCTCAGCTTTTATGCCAAGTTTGTATTAAAAAAAGTATAACATATACAAGTATTTAACAATTAACTTTTATCGCTGAATTGGCAAAAGAAATTATAAAGTTGAACGGTTCTACCACGATTTTTTTTTTTTTTTTTAGATTTGATTGGGAACAGCTTTTTAAACAGGACAATGGCTGAAGTGTACAGTTGTGGATTTTGTTGATGAAGATGTGGGACTGTTTTTGAAAGCGATTTGTTCATCTTCAACCTGTTTGACAGAGACGTTCTGTCTGGAGTTAATCTTATGGTACAGTTATTAATCCGAAAAAATAAAATATTTTTGGATTTTATTTATGCACCATCACAAGGATAAGAACCTGTAAGTTTTCTGAGACCACTTGCCTCGGAGCACCAAGTTGCCTCAGGATATGCCTTTCACGCATCATTTCTGAAACAGTATACATTTTGGTAACACATTCCAGACTTGTTAACACGTGTATTATTTCTGCTTCTGTTTTTGAGGGGGTGAAGTATTTATTTTTGATTTTAAGGCATCTGGACTGTTTGTGTTCTGTCTGAATTTTAGAGTTATTGAAAACTGGATGACTACTGATAATATGTCTCTTAATAAGCACTCTTGCACTGCTGATAATATGTCTCTTAATAAGCACTCTTCAAGTAGTAGGTACATATTTGCTTTGTGTGCTTTGCTTAGCTGGGTGCATAACAACTAACATGTGGAAATTTTGTCTACTATACTTATTGGAAAAACAGAAAACGTATGCACATTTGTTGGGACTAGTTAAACTTGATTCCATTGCTAACGCTTTTAAAAGAAAGCGTGCCTGCCGACTTTGAGTGATTGTGTGCCCTATTGAATTTCACGTCAAATTGGCACAGGTAAATTTAGATACTTTGCGTAGGGCCTACAGTTTCAAAAATTGACTTTGGAAGTGAAGACATCTCATAAAGATATTTCACATGTTATTTTATGCCTAACGTTTGAAAGGTAAAAACAATATAGTTTGTTGTAAAGTAAAACATTTTTTTCACATATTGTAGTTTAAAAAAATGGAGTTTTGGCTCTAGTGCCTGTACAATAAAAGAACAAGATTATGTAGTTTGCTTTCTTTTGAAAGTGTGGTTTTTCTTGCCGTTCAATGTTCATGTACTTTTTTATTAATTTTCTTATCCGCAAATAGGCCTACTTATTCATCACTTGTTCATCGTTCAGATTTAATAAAGAACCAAAATATAAAAAAAAATCATTCAAACCACTCGTGCATATTAACTGACGTAAATATTTTAATTATTTAATTCAGATTTGATGTTTTAAGCGTCCACTCTATTTCGATAATTTTGGTCTGGCGTGTGAGTGTTTTCATTGGCGAAAAGTTTTGATTGGTGTTACTTTGCCACGAGAGGGCAGTACATCACATCCGTTTTCTGAAGGAGTTGTCTGATATCCAGTCTCTTAGAAATGATAACCTCGCACGCACACTTTGGAGCACCAGACTACTTTGGCATACGTACGACACTTTCGATTTTGTGATGTCGAAGCGCTAGCGGCAGACTTTTTTTTTATCAACTTGTACCCCGGGAGGAAATGCAACGATGTTTCCCTTCGGCGAGCAAATAGGATAGTACATTTGTGTAAAAGTCTTAATCAGTACTTCACTGAATGAAGAGCACTTATTGAACTTGAGGGCTGACGGTAGATTTCGATCGTTAAAAAGTCATCGGTAGAAATCACGGAGCACACGAGGCAACGCGTCACACAGTCAGTGACACTGCATGCATGCTGCACATGTAGTGCTAGTGGTGCTTTTCCATCGGCAATTCAACTCAAGTGATGTGTCGTCTGCATTGCAGCGCTGCAAAACGAGTGAACTCGTAATTTGACAACCATCAGTTCACCGCCTTGTCGGATATTTTGTCCTCTTGTATCGATTGAATTTGCACTTTTAATGACCACTGTTCCACGGCTTCCCGTTTCAATGAAGATGACATCGGACGCAGGCCTGGCACCGCGGTTGATTCGAGCGAGCAACTCGCCGTTGATTGCTCCGGGACTACCGCCCAGCGGCGCGGTCAGTCACGGTGGTGGGATGGATGGCTACGTACCGCCCGGGCATCAGGTAGCAGCCCTCCGCTTGCAGTCTCTCTCGGTGCCTACCGGACCACATCTTCACCAGCCCCCGCTAAATGCAGTCAAGAACGAGGAAGGCATCAAACCACCGCACAGTAACAGCAATTATATTGGAGGCCGGTCGTCACCGGTTTGTTCAGGAGCTAGTAAAATGAGGGAAACTGGCATCACAACTAACGTGGTTGATAACAACATCCAAACGGAGTCGAGGCATTCTCCAAACTCAAGTACAGAAAAGGTTTGTAGTCTTATTTTTAGTTTAAATATTAAAAACAATGTAGCATCCATCCATATCTTTTTTCCCCACTGCATTTCAAACATCAAGAGCAGATTGTCATTTGTTACAAAACAAATTAACCAAAACAAAATGGATTAAGAAATATTTAAAATTTTGTTTGAAACTTCCTCAAAAATACAAAACCCACATCCATAGGCATGACTCCCCACAGACTTAAAAAAAAATTAATTGGATCTAAATGTTACATTCTTTTAGTTTGACCAGTTACTTGATGATTTATTTGGTTGATTTATTTCTCTTGTTCTTTTAACCTAAATTAACTTGAAAATTATAAATCATAAAAAGAAAAAAATTAATTGGCCTAAAATTGGATCTCATTACAACAAACCAGTTTTGAGAATAACATCGGAATGCATTATTCACAGTAATTAGATTAGATTACTTTAATTAACAAATATTACCAGATTTAGAATAATTAAGGCAAATTTATACAGTAGTGGGTGATAAAGATTTGGCATAAGCAGGAATGCTTATAGTTATAAGAATGACTGCCTCAACAAACCCTTTAATTACTTCGGAGAACCTTGCGTGGTGGAGGCCGCATGTAAATTCAAAGCCACTCAAGTGTTCATAAGAGATAATCCCCTAGGCAGGCAAGACGGAAATGATTAGTGCATGTTGCAGCACGTCAGATTTTTTTTTCTGATATGTGCATAAAAGTGAATAAAGTATCATCTGCAAAACGTATTGTAATACTAAAAGTCAAGTGTAAAAATTGTCTGAACAAAATATTTTATGAGAAAATTGTTGTGTCTTATCATGTGAATTGTTTTATTTTGTTGTTGGTGTAAATTGAGTTGCACATGTGATGTAGAAAGTCTGCAACACCCCTATGCATTGTGCATAATCAATGTGATAGATGCTGATTGCCCATTGAAGCATACATCATTTTGTTCATTTCATTGGCCATGGATAACTCAATAAATGAAATACATGTACGTTATGAGAGCCAAAAAAAGAAAAAGAAAAAAAGCACTTTTGATTTTCATTCAAATTCTACAACATTATAGCAACACCGAAACATTTAAACGTTTCGCTGTTTTTGATCATACATGTACATTAAAAATTTAGCACATACAGGCCTACCTGTACTAAATTTTTAATGCAGTTTTTGTGCATAAAAGGTCTAGGGATTTACATGTACATGTATGCCTTTTTCATATTTATATGTTTTGTTGGGGACAAATTGCAGAATATATAATTTCGAAATGATCAGGGCAACTGGTGTGTTTATAGCAATGGTGACCATATGGTAAATAACACACATTGAAAAACCACTATGCAGTAATTTCCATTGTGATAAAGGCTACATCCCAT
The DNA here is from genome assembly GCF_015706575.1 of Patiria miniata. Classification (NCBI taxonomy): domain Eukaryota; kingdom Metazoa; phylum Echinodermata; class Asteroidea; order Valvatida; family Asterinidae; genus Patiria; species Patiria miniata. The sequence continues at coordinate 38,164,946 of NW_024037069.1, read as the reverse complement.
CCACTGATGGCATATTTAACATAATGATCCCTGGACCTAATTAATTAAATGCATGATTAGGCCCAGACTCGGTAGGACGCGTCATTGCATCAGCGACAACTGTCCTGAAATAGCACTGAAAGGGATCTAGCCGTTTCTCTCTATAAACAAATGAGCGATCGCTTCTCATTCTCCATGCACATTATAGAAATAATTCTTTTTCTTCCCATTAAGGTTAGAGCTTGTGACCCTCCTGAACAAAATCAGTCGGACGTCGCATGGCCGTATTTTGAGATACAGCCTATAATACATTTAGGCAAAATTATCGAAATGCTAATTTAGATGTTAGAAGCTAGAATAATTAATATATTTCACTTTCATTTAAGTTCATTTGTAAATTTCCTGAGAAGCTCATTTGTGAAACTTTGACAAAAATTTTCTAGATTTTAAAAACTTTCTGACCGAGGCCTGAAAATAAGGAACTGAAAATGCCAATAACTCTGTCAGATTTTGTCCATTTACAGATATTTGGAAAGCTAAATTCATTGTTCTTTCCAATGAGCTCAACATCCCAGTTTTCAAAAAATTGGTTCAAGCGATTGGTGTTGTGATGGAGGGTCACAGATGAAACATTACCACTGACTAAAAAAGGGAGAAAAAATCCCGCATGTTAAAAAATCACCATGTATGACATACAGTTTGGGCATGTGTGCACTTCATGATTAATCTGGCAACTGCAGATTACGTCTCAGTAGGAGAGAAGACACTTTTAAAACAAAATCTGATCCAGAGCCTGATTATGTTCATATTTTCCCCCCGTTTCCCATATAAACATGTCCACCGTAGTGCTTGCATGATGTAAAAATCATCATAAATTATATGCTTTACAATTAGCAAACAAGTGGATTACATACATTTTTCACATTTTTCATTCTCATTCAATCAGATCAATTACATTGCGTGGGGATTACAGTGGCAATTATAGAAATCCCTTTGGACATTTATGGCATTTACGATGTTTATTTGCAGTAATTCAGTCTAGCAAATTAATCTTATTATCCCCCAGCCGACAATTGAATAATATATTCATTTGCCATTTGCTGGTAATGGATATTCCTCCCACGAGATTTGCAATGTTCAGCGGTATTCAGATTCTGTAGATGAACCGGTAGTAAAGCGTCATTTTAATCAGAATCATCTTTTCCCATAGTTCTTGTGACTAGCATTTTCTGTATTTACAGCCAGTTCGGTATTCCAAAATAGTCTGGTGCACGGCAAAATTTGATGATTTTTTTTTTTGGGGGGGGGGGAGATAACCGCGGCAGATATTAATGCACACAAAGCTATGAGGGACGTGGTAACCAAATCTGCATTCTGTGCAATTTTTTTTGCAATCGAAATGAGATGGAACTTTCGTTCGCACAAAAGTTTTGACACACTAGACACCTAAAAACACTTCGCTGTCCAAAGGTTTTTTTGCAAAATGTCATACTTCAGAATACGATGATCTCTTCAATTTTGCTGGTACCCCGCTATGTTTTTGAACGCATACGAAAAATATCCCGAAAGAAAATCAGCAAATCTTGATGTGCACATGCGCAGTTGGATTTGACCAAACTCGCTTATCACAGCACAGTTTTGCAGTGCTCTCTGACTCTGGTTATGAGTAGTGTGTAACGTCATTGTCAGTCGTTGTACTGTAGCCCCAAGCTGTTTTTGTGCTTGGATGGGTAGGGGAATTGTAAGTGAGGCGGGAGGCTTGTTGATAGCCGGTCAAAATCGTAGTTGCAAAGAGGAAAGAAATGAAAGTATTAAATCTAGCAAGTCACATAATCTTGTTCTACATGTACCACATAGGTAGATCTTGTTCAGTGATGGATCAAAAATGCACATGTATATATATTCCACTTCATATACAACTTCAATGGACCATCCCTATTGGATATATTCTTTTCATAAGTCTTGAACAGTGTTAAAGGGACATTACGTACGTCCTGGAATGCGCCCGATTGTGCTACATAACACATTTTTAATGTAATGACGTTAATTGGAAAGAGCAAATTTAAAAGTACACAGATATACACATCTTCACAACCATCCTTTAAAAATTGGGCATTTTTTTGGTGTTATTATTTGGGAGAACCAAGCAAGAACAAATTTCGGGGGCCCGGTCAAAATTTTGTCTCCCAAAGATCGAGCTGTTGACAAATGGTTGAGAGCTAGTTGTTAATCCTGCTGCACAGTGCAACAAACTTAAAGAGGTTGTGGAATGCTCGAAGACATTTCCGTCATTTTTCGGGTATACATGTACATGTATGTAGCCAGCGTGATGAAATAAAAGCGACTATTTTGTCTGTCATGAAATGAGGACAAAAGGTACTTTTGAGAGCTGTTTTTCAGGTCCTGTTTCGACCCGAACCTGCAATTTGCGTAAAAGTCGTCGTTGGGGGCAGCAAACAAAACATAGTAAATCGTGACGTAATAAACAGGACTCCCGATGCAGCGTAGTTTAAACGAGTCCTGTTTATTACGTCACAATTTTACGAAGAACCCGACGACTGTTGATTTCAATTATGCGCTCGCCGACCAACAAATTACTCCATGAATTTCAGTTTTATAAACATATAAATGCACATTACAAAAGAATGGGACTTTGTCATTATGATATATATGGGTCTACACTACAATAAAAAAAAATATAAAAAACAAAACGACTTTCAGCATTCCACAACCTCTTTAACAAAACTGTCAAGGTTTCTTTTAAAATAATGATCAGCATAGTTAAACAGAATACATATATTGGGCTTACACAACCAACACGGGCATGAAATATTTCCTCGGATCAGCTGATTTCCTCATTTTTTACTGCACATTATACACCATTAAAAGGTGAAAAACCACTGTATAAAGTCTTGCAAAGCTTGGAATTTCGTCTTGTTTGTTACTTCCCAGTTGCATACCTGCCAACAGAATTGATAGTCCTTAATCTAGTAAACTGACAATCCAAAATCCCTTTTGTAAATTAAGGTTACTTTCCAAACGGAAGGAAATAGCACATGCCTGTATTGCTTTTCAACAAGTTAACGCTATAAACAGTGTGTTGGTACCATCAGAATGAAGGCCAGTCATTAAACTGAAACTAAAAAAGTACTCATGATGTCAAGGTCTCTGTACCATATTGTGAAAGATGCAATGAACACCATTGCATGCAAATTAGATTTCAAAAATGAAAATGCAGTATGAGTTACGGGTAGTAATGAAATATCGGTACTACAGAGGTGTCCATAACAGACGTGTTCGGGCTTTTTATTTACGCTGTTGCTATATTTGTGGAAGTCAACTGTGCTCATTACATTCATCAGTTAATTGTCAACCGAATGGTTCTCGGATTTTACTTCCCTTTAAGAGCCATGAATCCGAAAGATAAATCAGTTCTTCGACAAAAAGTAGGATTTATTCAAACCAATAATTTATGTACAAATATATTTTTTGGGGAAAAAAGGAATTGTCTCGAACTCAGAGATTCGAATCAGCACCTACAGAATTCAAAATGCGCAGTTATCTTTTTGCGCTTTCAAATGGCTTCAATCCCTGAAGGAATTTAAAACCTCAATAGATTCACAAATTATGTTGCAATATTTAGCCATTGAAAAAATGTGCTATGGCTTCCATAAAATAGCCATTTCATAATTTATGTATACATTTATTAGAGTCGGACACTTTCTGATCATTCCTCAGATATGAAATTTATGCATCATGAACTGATGTCTTAATGTGCAGAAAAAGAAAAATTTATTTGAAATTGAATTCAATCCATCGACTGTAAGTCGGCATCTGAACACTTACATTGCAAGGAAATACGGTACTTCAAATATTTCAAAACAACCTCGCCACTACCGGTACCAGCAAAATGCTGCATTATTTCTTGTTACCATATTCAGCAGGAATTGGGTCCTCCGATTGAATTAGATGCAAATTCTCCCCTTTACTGCACTCTATAATTGAAGCTCACATAATTCCACGACTTCTAGGAAGCATGAAGAATTACATCAAGCCGAAAAGAGGGATGTGTATTTTTAGCTTCCAAATGACTTCCTTTCGAAAAAAGAAAGAAAACATGCTGCACAGTTTGTTTTGCGTGTTCAGTACTAGACACGCGGACAGGTGTACAGTGTAAAATGCAATATATCACAAAATATTAAACCAGCAAGTCTTATAAAACATCCCATCAAAAAGCACAAGTGCAGCGAGTAATAATTGCCTGAAAATTAATTTGCATCGCTCCAGTTTCTTCTGTGCAATTTTGCTTCATAATTAGATACTGTGCGTGCGGTAAAGTGCCGGTACAGTACATGCAATAGTGCACTCAGTGTCATGTACACATGCAAGTACTATTGCAGTCAGTATTAAGGCAGCAGGTTTTGAATATTGAAATTCATGAAGAATGCATTGTAAACAATCCAACATTGAAACAGGTGGAAATGTGAGAGATAGGGAGCCCCAGAACAGCTGGGTTTTAGCAGTATTTATACAGTATAAAATATTTACAAGATTGTCAGGATCTCAAAAAAACAAAACATCCTCTTTTTTTTGGACGTTCCGGGTCATTTTGTTCACACTTGGTACACATACCGGTATTCATGTTAAACCAGAAAAGTTCATCAATTTGGAATTTTTTTGGGGGACGCAAGTTTTCAATCTCAAGCGCTGCTTCAGTTTCGAGCATTTCAAACAAACTTAGCAATAGCACTTTTGCATTATTGAATTGTTGCATGTTTGTAACATTTTCCTTTTTTTTTTGGTAATATAGAGAAAGAAAATCTTTCTTCTTTTTACATTTCTATAAACCTATTGATATCACGTTAATCATTCCGCAGAAAAATGAAAATGTTGCAATCAGAAATGTTAGCAAAACCTTACATCAAAAAAGTGTTGTTCTTAACATTTTGATGTTCTTAGACAGAAGAAACTTGATTTCCTTCTTTTCTTTCTTTATTTTTGGCCTGCTGATTATAACCTGTTGTGTTTTTTTTTGGCCTGCCAAATAACCTGTTGTGCAAGTACACCTTTAGTTGTCGCGGCAGTCGAGTCTGTCAGATACAAAATGCTGCAGGCAAGCATCCCTGCACCGTGTTGACTTTAGAAATGAAAGGTCTACGGATTACGAAACGGTACGCTATCCTGTGCACAACGGATGATTATCAGCTTAGATGTATGATGAATGGGGGAATTATAGGTGAAAACGCTTTCCTTTGTTTGGAAGCATTATAATTGTATGCATGGGCAAAGATAGGCCTATATAATGAGACTATGGGTATGCACATTGTGCATTAATACATGTAGATGTCTTGAGGTTTAGAAAATTGTTTGATTAAGGCTGGTTTTAAACACTATGTTTAAGACCGGTTTGGAGTCTGAATGCTGATAATGACCTGAGCCGAATACCATTTTGGTCAAACAGTCAAAAATTAAAAATTTCCAACGATTTTGTTCAACAAGTTTGCTTCATGTTTTTTTTAAACACCCCTCTTCCGGTAGCTTCATGTACCGGTATGTTATCGTACATGTATGTGCCTCTCGCAAGTAGTAGCAAACAACTCCTCAGTATATGGACATTGCCACGCTTGTTGCGCGTACTGTGCGATGTGGCGCAGAACGCAACTGTGATGGTGTAGTGTGAATTTAGGACTATGAAAATACGGATCGACTCACTGGTAGTATTGCGCATGCCTAACCGATGATTGTGAACGTTCAACCAATAAAAGGGTAAAAAGCACCGGATTTCACAGTAGTAAAAATTTCATGTGACACTGCAAAAGTGTTTATAGGCCAGCTAGTCGGTGTTTCATCAACCGTTTAAGACCAGCCATGTAATGGGTTCTCGACCAATAGGAATGGGTAAACTACCGGTACCTTAGGTAAATTTATAAATCAACATTAATATTTTTAAATGTCATCTTGTAAAAATTTCATCCTATATGACAAATTGCGATACTACCGGTACATGTACATGTACACATGTACAGTATGTACATGATGCCCACACATTTAACATGCAGTTGAGGCCATGGCCATGCAGTAACATCACGCACAATACTGTTGCACACTTGAACAAATAGTGCAGAATTTATTAAACATGGAGTGTTTATTTTGAGGGAATTTGCAAGTATCAGGGAACACAAAAATAATATTGTGGCGTATATTGAGAACCACATCCAATAACCTGTGTATTTGCAAATTCTGCTGCGTATTTGTCTTGTGTGTTTAAATACTGGACAATAATTAATTTATTGATATATCTCCTACTTTTCTTTTCCCACAAAACTGTGCACTGTATTGGTATCAATTAAAACAGAAATTTTTGTAAATTTATCATGTTTCAATTGAAAATGCAATTTAGGCAACCCTCTGAAGAAATTTGTAATTTTTTTCAGAAAGGTTCTTTTAAAAAAAATAAATTGCAAGTATTGAAATGATGCAGAAAGCTAGTGTTTTAAAAATAATATTACAATTCCGGTGGGAATTGAACTTACAAACAAAACTACATCAGCTTGCATGCCTGTGGGCTCTGTGTGCCAACAAAGAGGGCGCGTTTTTACCTCTTTTGAGAGCCCCGTGGACAGGACACACAGCGTGTGCGTACTGTACTGTACTGGTTCGCTTGTGAAGCATGCACGACTTACTGAATGTGCAAAAGTTATTTGCCACAGCGTCTTCGCGTGAGCGTCAGGTGTCGTCGGCGTGCGAGTACGTTCAAATTCAACTTGCGATGGTCTCCCAGACTAATCCCTGCCCCAATATCTTTGGATCATTCGAAATGCGCAGTGGATGGACCGGGAACCAGTCTAGGTCTCCCCCAACTCTCCTTTTCTGGCCGTTGAAGGAGTGCTTACATGTAAGTGCACGGAACCCATAGTCTGTAGATAAAAACAAAACAAAATAAACTGTAAACTTAAAGACCACACCTGAATGAACCATAGACAGCAAGCCTTGCAAAGATATTTTTTTAGAGAATTTAAACTTTTCCCAACCAATTTCTGGTTTTTTTTTTTAGCCTCGTTTATTTTCCTTTCTTTTCAAGAGAACAGTGATTACAAAGATTTATTGTAAGTCGCCACCAGGATTCTGTTTCTCATTGTTTTTAAGGTTGCTGAAAGATGCCCCTTGTCTCTGTTTGCTCAATAGATTTGTCTTTCTCTCCTCTATCTCCTAAAAGTGGTTTATATTATAATCTCCGGGTTGGATTGGGTCAGCCAATGAAAACATTGATCCATTCACTTGCCAGTATTCACCGGTTGCTACGGTTACCGTACAGTACTCCAAACTCAAGAACCCTTCAGTTCCAAGAAAAAATAGAACTGGGGAGTAATTGAGGCTTCTTTTTCAATTTTATATCTTCTTTAACCCCAACAGTCCTGAATCCTCCAATTTATATGATTTTGCACACCCCCTTGGAATCCCGAATGTGTTATGTTGCAATACTTATAGGATTCAGTGGATAGATTTTCCGTAAGAAATGTATGTGAAGCAACTTGAGCTTCTCTGAAGAAGGCACAATAACATTGGATGGCCTTGACAATAGGGAATACAAGAACATATTGCATGAGTCGAAGACGATTGCAATATTGTTATATAGTAAGTGCAATATTGTCATAGTAAGTGCAATATTATGATAGTGAGTGCAATATTTTCCTCCGTAAAAAAATAAAAATCCAGTATTGTTATTATTATACATGTAATTTATATCAGGTTGACTTGATCTACAACTGCGAAAAAACCATTTCAGGGCACTGTCTTCATTTCTGAAATTTCGTCCAATAGGCCTATTCTTCACTTTAATACCGAAGCAACTTCGCACCGCTCGAAGCTGCCGTTCTGGTTGTTGACAACTGGGGCGCGTGTAGCCTGCTGCGCGCTGCGTCCCTGTGCGACGGAACCGTGCACTACGCTCTGTTTTACTGATTAACAACTGTGAGTTTCTACGCTCTTGATTGTACGGAAACCAGCAAAATTTGTTAAAATGCCCAGATGAGGACAATATCAAAAATAATATCGTCCTCATCCGGGTTGCAGTCATCCGGGTACTTTTTTTTAATGAAAGCGTACAATACGCTGATTTATTCTTACCACAGGGAGCTTGCTACAAATAATAATATGATAATTTTTGTCCTGCCCGAAAGAACAAAACCACGCACCTGCCGTGGATTTACGGAGTATTATCAGTACAGCATCTGCCGGTGTGGTGCTGTGAGCAAGGTTAATGGGAAGGAGGAGTAGGGAGACAAGGATCAAGACTTTGAAGATGCCGGTTCGGTTTGCCCTCAGTTACCAAAAGTATCCAAAATCCTCCAAAATCCGGCAGCTGGATTCACAGTGTTTTAAAGAACTCAGTTCCGTAGGGCTGTATGGCCTAGACCCTTTGATATGTGGAGCTTGATTTCCCCAAGTTTATATTTAGTGAAAGAATCTGTTTTACAGGCTTACAGTTCCGTGGTGGATTTCTTTGCAGATCAAGGAAGCTTCTAAGCGAGTAAGCCATGGGAGTTGGGGACGAATTGAAATCTGTGTCGCACTTAAGAAAAACAAGTTATGTACATAGATGGGAATACAGATTGATTACCCTCAACGTTCGACGCAAGAGAAATTCAATTCTTGTTTTCCTCAAAAGAATCTTTTTCATCTTTTCATAAACACTTGTGACATATTTTCTGCAGTCAGGGTGTTAAAAACATTTAGCGTTCAGTTTTTAATGCATGCTCTTCATCAATATTTACGTCCACATTTTTTTGTTCCACATCATCTTTTTAAAACATTTAATGAAGACATTGACAAAATGGGGAACCGCCAACATAAGGCTTGCTAGATCACTTGGTAGAACATAGAACCAGAAAGCCAGAGGTTGTAGAGTCACACTCCGCTCCAGTCAATTTCTTTAGTTCAACGTTAAAATTGTAATTTAGTAAAAATGGAGATTTCGTTGGGAAAACATGAAAACAACTGACATTTTCATGAAAATACATTAACTTCCAGTATTATTCATAAAAATGCCAAAGTGTCATCATAAAAATTTGCTTGATCAAGAAAATTACAGAATTTGCAAAAAGGGTTCTTAATCCAGTTCATCGGGTTGGCCGTTGTATCTTGGGCCACATCCATTCCAAGAACAGGCAGCTTGCACTATAGGCACAGCTACCGGGCTACATGATATGCACAGCTGTAGACGGCACGTTATCAGACACTGATAATGTGCAGTGGCCTTCTTAATCATTACATGTAGTGCGATGTCATGTTACACGGCTGGCCGGCAGACATAATGTTGTTCAATCAACGTCCACATATCACTGGCCTGTCTTGAACAATAATACATGTACCGTGACTGTCTTCATTTCAACCCATCTAAAAAAAAACGCAGCTCAGTAAACCTCAAAGTGTTGGGCCTGCCGAAAATCAATAATCTCAACAAAACCCAAACTCAGCGCTCGCGCTGTAAAAAAAATGTCCTACAATGGAGCCACCTTGCACGAAACACTTAACCATCTCCCCCCTCAGATTGTCCCACGGATAAGATCCCAGGCTCGGACTAAAGGAAAGGACATCCATTTGGACAATCTCACGACAATGAGTACAAGGGAGTTAAACACTGGGGAGAATAACGGGAGCCTTAACGTCGGCTCTGTACTTTCACTGTTTGACCGAGGGGCTTAACTGAATAACAGGCTGCTCAAATCAGTGTGTGGCTATTGTGAGGATGAGGATTGGAATTCCTTCAAGCCTGCCTGGATGTCTCAACAGGGGAGGTGGGATGCCTCTCTCAAATCTTATTTGGAGAAGCTTATGTAGATCTAGTTGCCTTGATCTTTGGCTGCAGCCACTTTGAGAGGCCTGATTTTTCCTCCAGGTATTTCCTTGTTGTCTGTGGGCTGTTTTGTTTCTAACAACTGCTGTAACAAACAGGTTGTTACATTGTACTGTCGGATTGATACACTTGTAGCACTAGCACAGGTTACTCATTCATGATATTGATAAGGCTAGCAAAAGATGCCCTTCACAATATTTCTAGGGATTTAGAAGACAAAACATCTGGATATTTAATGTTGTACATCTTGAACAATTGAAAATATTTTTTAAAATGTTTTTGTTAGATGATTGTCTGATCAGCCTGCTGGATGTGATTGCTTTGTTGTAGCGCTTCCAAACTTTTACAAAATTGGTGTAGATCTCAACTTATGAATATTCAGCATGGATAATAAAAAAAAAATGCCTGGCCAGGACTAGGGCTGTGCATGTTCAAATAAACGAATATTCAATTATTCCAATTTGCAATTACTTGATCAAATATTCAAATATTCAATTTTTAAATGCACTGATCAAGTTTAACATTTATTCATACACCAGCCTAAACTAGCCGACAATGTGGATTTGCATATGTGCCAGTGCTTATCGAAAAAAAATTGACAAAGAGTTCATTAAAATAATGTAAAGAACAGGTAGCAGAATGGCTGATATTTGACCAATTTTAGAGAAGAAATTTGAGCTAATTATTTCTTACAGAAGCTATACGTGAAAGTAGCTTTCAATAAAAGTGTGGCATTTGGCAAACAATAAAACCATGCAACCTATAGATACGATTAAAATAACACGATCCATGGGCATTTTTCATCATCACCTCGAGATCGCTCACATTTTCGAATATTCAAATAAAAAATGTTATAGTTGGTTATTCAGATGAGTATTCAAATATTTGGTATATTCAGCACAGCCCTAGCCATGATGAGGGGGAAAAAAACGTCTTGGGCTCTTACAAAGATCACTTTCCAAACGGGATGGGAAAATATCCAGTCGTTTTTTTTTCTTCTGGCATACATGTTACAATTAGTCACTTCAACAGTGGACACAGTGCATGTAAGACCTTCAATGTGATACACATGAAAAGAGGATCCCATTTCCATAGAAGTCACAGAAAAAAAAAGGATTGTAAAGAATTATCCACCTGGTTAGCCTTCACAATAGACTTCCTTCCTCATTCAGCCAACATTGCGATGCCTTTCATCTCCGTGTATGTGAGGGGTTTTCCGCACTTTGTCTGGGTGTCCTAGGGCTGTAGTGTGTAAAGTGCGGGGACTGTGAGAAATATTTTATGCATTGGCGCTCCTTCGGAGAGTGGGCTGCCTCGATAAACAAGTGGAGTGTTTTGTCTTTCAAGAGGGAAGGATAAAGGGAAGAGTCGGGGAAAGCTCGTCGGCAAGTGGCGATATTTGACCAAAAAATAACAGGCATGCAACTTTCCCTCGGATCAGCTGATTTCCTTGTTTTTCATTTTACACAATTGTATGCCATTGAATATTGAAAAACACTGTACAAATTAAGTCTTGAAAAGATTGGAGTTTCCTCTTTTTTTGCTACAAGTTTTCAAGTTGCATGCCTGATATAACCTCACGAACTACACCATTAATGCAAAACACTGCATGGACAAATGGAAAATGATCATTTAATGCTTTGAAAATACCAAAAGAAGAAGAATAATAATATTCGATGGCTTTTTTTCATGGGATATAAGAATAATTGCACTTGCTAATACGGTGATATTGCACTCGTCTGCAACTCATGCAATATTGTCGATATAGCTCGTGCAATATATTCTTGTATCCCCCTGAAAGCCATCCAATATTACATGTATGTGTTTTAACCTTAGAAATACTCACATTGGGCCTTAAAGGTAAACGGAAGAGGCGTTATGCCTTTTATTTGGATTGAAGAACGGGTGGGAGATTGAGTTGTTTGAAGAAACCAAATTGACGACCGTTTGTTATGCTTAGGTGTTTGCACAGTGCGTCTCGGTGTTTGCTCATCGGAATTGATTCCTGATGGTGTCTTGGGAGATAGTTTCACTGATGGTGTTTTTAACTGCTTGTTTTTCTGCACACTACACGCAAGAGAGTACAAGTTGTAACTTTACCCTTTTTTTTTATTCAACAATTTAATCTAAGATCTGTTGCTTTCAACAGGATTTGCAGTACATTGACTGCACTTTTCCTTTTAACAGTTTCAGTTCATTTTTGGGGGGTATTTAAGAAAAATGTTCTTCTTGAAATGAAATCATTGAACTTTGGTAGTCCCAGCAGGGGCGGATCCAGGAATTTTTGCGGAGGGGGGGGGGGGTCATCAGCAAATCAATGCTGAAATGTAGACAGGTTTTTTTCTCATTACACTTGGCCTCCGTAAAATCCACGGGGGGGGGGGGGGGGGGAACATAATTTTCAATATATTTCTATGGAAAAAAAACATGCTTTTCAGTGGGGGGGGGGGGGGGGGGGATAGTCGAGGTGGTTTAAACTCGATCCCCCCCCCCCCCCAGATCCGCACCTGCCCAGAGAAAGCCTGTGTAGTGTCCCCTTTGTGCTTGACTGATTGACTGCTTCAGTCACTCTGAATTGTCATTTGAGAATTACATGTAAACTGGTTATACGTGTACATACATGTAACTGACGCTGGTCTGGGAGCAAAATACTTGCACGTCTGCAGATTCATGAGCTGATTCCATGTAAATGTGATATTGCATAATATCCAAAATAAGAACATACCATACACACCCTGTGCATTGTTTTGACACCAACTGTTTCATTTGCACAGACAGCTTATTGTACAATCTGCTTAGTCATTCTGAATCAATTGAATAGAATTCTGTGCACTCTGGGTCCAGCTTTATGAGGCTTGCCGTGCATACACATACCTTGTTAAAGGGACACTAGGTCCTGGAACAGCCCCATTGGGCTACAAAACGCGCTTTGAACGAGATTATGTCAATCGGAAATAACATTTAAAAGTAGGATATAATTAAACATCCACACAACTATCCTTCAAAACTGTTATTCCTGTATTAAGCGTGCGAGAACGAATTTCGGGGTCCACTTTTGCGACCCCATAAATTCGAGCTGTTTGGATGCTAGTTGTGATTTCATTCGTAAGGTGTTCGCCTTTTGCAGACGTTGAAGAAACCATTTCTTTTGCATTGGTGATTGGTCACCGCTGTTCCCGAGACACACAAAGTGAATGATCGTACACTGAGAACGACACGAAAAACGTATTTGTCCGTCATGTCCGATGTAAACAAGCGGGTTTTTTTCCGTCTTTTCTCGGGAACAGTAAGACATTAGGTTGGTTTCCTTTCAACCAGATGTTTGAAATAGGATAAGTAAACAATCCAAAACATGAAATTTTTGGGGATTTCAGGACCTAGTGCCCCTTTAAATAACCTTGTGAAATGATTCACATACAATATAAATTGATCATTATCCTGCCTATCATGGGAGTCTGGTACAAAAAATAACCACTGCATTGGGACGAGTAGCGACGATGTTTAGCCGTGTTCACCAGGCCAGTCGCCGAGTATAATCTCAAGATTACTGTAAGAAGATTTGCCATGAAAAGCTCTCATCACAGAGGCATACAAGTAGTTGTTGAGGCGGATAAAGGCTTGACCCTGGATCCCTAGTGCATGTTGTATTGTGAAGTAATTACTAGAATGGGACTTTCATATTCTGTGGAACGGTACCTGCTGATTATAAAGATTTTAACTAGTATTTTTTTGTGTGGGAGGAGTATTAGGGAAGGCTTCATTAATGATATGTTGGCATGTATTTCATTTTGTTGTTGTTATTGAATTTATATTTTGTGAGAAAGTACAATGTTCATTCCATTACTTGTTTTTTTAGATTGATGTTGTTATAAATGTCCTTGCTTTTTTTTGGAGTTTCACATGAAATAACATGTATTGCTAGTTTTTCTAGAAATACGAAAATTATTTACTCTTAAATGACAAATCGAATGAAAAAATCCACTCATGTTTGGTTTATGGATTAATTACTTACAAATTTTGAATTATCTTTACATAGCCCAACAATAATTCAGGTGTATCTTTGTGCATTGAGAAGAAAAAAGTTTTTTTTTCAGAGGGTTGTAGACACCTTAGATGGGAATTTTTTTTTTTACAAATGGAACATTTATAAATTTACTAAAAAAAAATTAAAATAAGGGAATAAATGTGTGCTCCGGAGGTTTTTATCACTCTGTTTAATACCACTTAGAGTCTGGGTGCTGATAATTACCCGAGCCGGAGGCGAGGGTAATTATCAGCACCCAGACTCTAAGTGGTATTAAACAGAGTGATAAATACCGACGGAGTACATATTTATTCCCATTCATAAATACCTTTTCGGTAAAAAAAAATCATATAATTCGTTCAAAACATCCCGATTTTGTTCAACAAATTCACTTTATGCTTTTTGAAACATCCCTCCTGCAAAATAATGGAGTGTTCAGCTGGCGAGTAAGATGAAAACAACCCTTTTATGGAGATTGACGCGCGCGTATCATGTTCTACGCGATGTCGCGCAGAACGCACCTGGCGCGTTGCGTTTTGAATTTAGAACTATAAAATTCTAACTCCCTGGTAGTGTTGCGCATGCCTACGTGAGGATTGTGAACGTTCAACCAATGCAACGATAAGAGGCACTGGATTTTTAGGAGTCCACATTTTATTGTGACACTGGAAAAGTGTTTAAGACCAGCTAGCCATGTCTTTATCATCCGTTTAATACCGGCCACGTGACGGGCTCTCGACCAATAGGAATGGCTAAACTGTCTGAGGTATTTATGAATTCAAGATCATGGACAGTGCATTTAATTTTTCAGCTTGATGTGTATTATTATACATGTATGTGCAATAGGTTTACTTTAATTAGTCACAAAAAAAAAACCCTGCGCGGGATTTGAACACTTGACATGGATAAAATAGTCCTTTACAACTGATAATGTAATAATCAACAGAACTACCGGTATCACCAAGGATAATGTAACAGCAATTGACTGATACTGTATCACTAACTGATAATGTTAACAACAATTGACTGATAGTGTAGTACATTCTACTACACTATCATTGAAAGTTGTTACATTATCAGTTAGTGATACAGTATTGATCAAGTGTTGAGACATTATCAGTTGGTGATAATTACACAAGTAACACCATGTATACAGGGAGACTGCTGACTAGGGCTGGATAGTTGGTAGAGTGTTGTTACAGCGTTTTAAACATCAGAGGTTCAATTCTCATACTTTCATTCAAACAAATACAGTTTCTTTCAAACAAATACTGCTATGAAATCATTGTGTACATAACACTTCATAACCCGTACACTGTGGGTTCTTGCCATCTCGTTGCCATGGTTTAAATGTAGTATGAACGAAGTGTTTTAGAAACCTGCCATAAGCACAATAAAAAAAGCCTCATCATGTGATTTTGGTTTTTGTATCTTCGTCACACGTTTCATGCAAATCTTGTCAAAGTTATAGTTTGCAGTCGCTGTTGCCGGTAGTCAAAGCAGTGCTTGTTTTGTAAAAATCAGGAGTTGCCGGGAATGCGAAGTAAACACCAAGGAATGAATGACCGGAGGGGACCGAAGACCGCAGCGACACATGTCAAGTGTCAGTGTTTAACCGCACGACATCGTGGCAGTGCAGTTGGCCATGCATAGTCAAGCGAGACTGGTGATATGTGCCGTGCTGTAATGACAGTAATTTCTCACAAATGCTGATTCATACTCAACACAAAGTTAATGCAAATTTGAGTGAATTTGTTGTCCTGAAACATTCACAACATAATTTACTGGAGTTTGGTTATACAGGGTGAGTAAAAAAAATGAAACCCAAATGTTGGGACCATTGTTTTAGTGAAGTTCTGCATGTAGCACTTTCAAAATCTAGGATATGAAAGCTCAATTCATAAGCTTTCTTTTAGTATAAGAATCATTCAAATTACTCATGCACTTTTCAAGTTACAGAGTTTTTAACACAACTGCCATTTTAAGGTTCTGTCCACGGATCACAAAAAGTTCAGTGTTCTTTCAGCAAAACGAAAACAAATCACATAAGGATGGTTGTGTTTAAAACTCCATAACTAAAAAAGTACATGAGTGATTTGAATGATTCTTGTACTAAAAGAAAGCTTATGAATTGGGCTTTCATATTTTAGATTTTGAAAGTGCTACATGCAGAACTTTACTGAAACAGCGGTCCCGGCATTTGGGTTTCGTTTTTTTTTACTCACCCTGTATAGTCTATGTTTTTTTTTTTTTGGTCAACGCTGACACTTTTTTGAAGCGGCTACCGGTAGGTTAAAAAACGACAAACTTTCTCTGAAAAATGTGTCAAAAATTTTGTTTTTCCACGCACATGTTTTTTTCAGAGCTTCTAAAGTGATTGGAGAAAGTTATCAGTAGTGCTTGAAATGCTGCTGTTTTCAGCCGAATAAGTATAATAATAAAAATAGAAAAGAACTAATTTTATTAAGGCTGTCTATTTCCGAATAATTTAGTATTTGATTCTAAACTGTGTTTGACCAAATATTTGAACATATTCCAGACTCGCTGATCAAGTTTTATACCTGTACACCCCAGCTGCAATTGCATACTACCCCGGTCAAAAGTTCCACGCAAAGCATACCTGTGAAAACTCTGCATGTGGCTATTGATATTATTGGCCGCTGGATTACTTTGCAGTACTGTCAAGGGCTTGAACATGTCTGCTAAAAGGACAGGAACAATGAACTGCAATCGACCAAAAAGTGGCATCTGACAATAAGGCCAAAAAAAAAGTCTCCGGTTTCTGGTATGGAGCTTGCCCAAAAAGTGGTGCGGCGACGCGGCTTTTTTTTTTTTTTTTACCTGTTTTTTTTGCTTCAAATGTCGGCTGATGACTGCAAATGGTGCCCGACTAAACTTAGTGCAAATATTATGGGAGACCAGAGAGGCCACATAAAGCTTATTCTCGATCATAACCCCATCTAAAAACAAGTTAAAATTGTGCAGCAGCAGGATTCCAGTCAAACCAGTGAGTTTGGCGGTTTTGAGACATCATCTTTCATTGAAAAAAAAAAACTTTTTCATTTTGCCGACGCGCATGGCTACGGCGACGGCCTAAAGCACCGCAACTTTATGATTAAAATAAACACCTACGGTGTGGGTGCGTTTGTTTATGGTGTAAATTGAGTACACACACAGGTGCAACATCATCGGTGAATCGAGGACAGGAACCAAATCGAGGACGACCTCGATTAGAAAACGTGTACAAAACCAATGAGAGCTGTTGCGAAAAAGTCAGTGTACAAACAAAGAAAAAGGGAAGAGGAACAAAAGAAAATCCTCGATTTACACCAGAAATAAACGTGTGTGTGGGTGAGTATGTAAACACCGGCAATCTTGGACGTAGGACAAAAGAATGTGGGCGCAAACAATACGTCCACGATTGACCGAACGTCCACGATCTCAAATCGTGTACAAAACCAATGAGCGCTGTCGCTAAAAAGTTAGAGTACAAACAAAGGAAAGAGGATTAGGGACAATGGGGCGTCCACGATTGCCGGCATTTACACGTGTGTGTGTGTGTGCATGTGTATTCCCCAAATATATTAAATATATTAGGTTGATGACGGAATATTTTAATGTTTGGAATATTCGGAACAGCCCTAATTTTTAGTACATGTACAAACATTACATTTGTAAATTCCATTTTGAAACATGTCTTTCGGTTGCACGTTATTTTGCAAAAACATAGTCTTTGATCAACTGCTTACAGTTACAGTCTGTGGAAATATTAGGTCTATTTCATAAACATGGACATCATTAATTATCAAAAGGAAACTGAGGCGTCATTGACGCGTGTTGTCCGTCTGACCTTTATTATCATTCCTAATGGAGAGCCGTTCTCGGTGGCTTCATCTACTAGAAGCGAGGACAGGGTGAATGTTAAATGAGTTTAATGCATGCTGCATAATAACAAGAGTGTGATGGATCACCTTGTCATTTAGTCATCAAACTTTCAACACAAAGGCAAAATTCAGAGTTACATGTACATGTAGTTCTAGTGGCAGACTCCCCCCTTCCAACCCCCCCCCCCCCAAAAGTCTCACACGTTCATGCAGGCCTTTCCATTTTACTTGCCACTTGTTCTTTTTCAGTGATGTCTAGAGACCGACTCCTTTGAAACTTTGAAAGTGTACCTTATAAACATCTCTGTAATTTTTTCCTTTTTTTTGAAAGGGAGGGGAGGGGTTTCCTTTAACAAAATAATTGCTATAAATTTTATTGAAGTTTTCCTCAAATTGTTGAAAAGAAATGTTTAAAAAATAAATGATTGGCAATTTTTAGGTCATAAACTTGATATTTTCACTGTCTTTTAATATTGCAACTTGTCAGTATTTTTTTGGTCGACTGAAAATCATTTTTTCCTAGATGCTTCAATTTGGCCAACAAAATCTGAGAGTGGGCAACGGTGAGGCCTACTGATTGCAGTAACCCTTGTATAGGTGAATGCTCTTATGTTCAGAAGCTTTTTATGCACTGTGAGTGTGTATAAAGGCACTTACCGGTAGGAACAGTGATAAGTACCTGGAAATGGACATCATTTCTTAATGAGGAAAACCTTGCTCACATGGAAGATGGGACTGGTTCAAAATACCTTGGGAAATTATTCTGCCTGA
Organism: Patiria miniata; assembly: GCF_015706575.1. Classification (NCBI taxonomy): domain Eukaryota; kingdom Metazoa; phylum Echinodermata; class Asteroidea; order Valvatida; family Asterinidae; genus Patiria; species Patiria miniata. The sequence continues at coordinate 38,146,432 of NW_024037069.1, read as the reverse complement.
AATGGTAATCTTTCAGAAAAAAGGGAAAAGTCCTGATTTAATGAGAAAAACCTAGCTCTAAATGAATAGAGGTCTGGTGTCAAATACCCGATAAAACAATTCTGGTTGTGAATTGGTTTTGATCAAAAGAAAACAATCGTTGAAAACGGTTTAAAAAAAAAGTGTGTCAGCAGGCACACGTTTTTACATCCATTAGCAATGGAATTCAGTTACGAGACCAAAAATAATGTAGAAATGTTTTCTCTGTTTCTCAAACTGTATGGTAGTCATTGAGCTACAGCTACTGTAGGTTAGTTGTTAAACATCCTATAATGTTAAAATTTTGAGCCATTTTGTTGCTTCAAACGGAAAAAAAAAATCATAAAGAGTAAATAATCATACCTTTATTAATGCTCTTCCACATTATGCACAAATCATTTTACCATTGGCAATGAAAATTGGCATTGTGTCACGTCTGTTTCAGTCCCAAAGGCAGCCGATCCAATAAGATTCATTCATATTTTAGTACCGTACTTTCATTGCCGCGGAGTGCGCTGCACAGTGCGGTCACATGCCCCTATATGGACGTCAATTAAGCAAATGAGTTTCAGGCTCCGTCGTAAATAATATATGGCAGGTCTCGGAGCAGCCTCCATTTTGTGGAGCGACGTCGAGTAAAAATTTATGACTGTTACAATATATGGTGTTTCAGTATTTTTGCATAATTGGCTGTGTCGTACTTGAATTTCAGAAAATGAGCAACACACATACATTTCTGCTACTTTGGGTCATTGTTCTCATACCCTTGTGTTGACTAATCACATTTATACTGTACATGGTCGTACATGGTCGTACATGTAGTTTGTTACTATTACCGGTACCTACAAGTAGTAGGTACATACATTTTTTTTCAAGTTAAATATTTTAAGGGTGTATACCAGTAGGCCTACATCTACCGGTACATGTACATTACTCGTATATAATTCGAGTTTGAAAACCAAAGCGTTGGTAAGTTTTTTGTCTTTTAAAACATAGGCTAGTCATTCTATTTATTCATTTTTTTATTAGCTTTAAATGTGAACTACAACCACTGATGAAAAGTAAATGGAGTTACGTGTATATACATGGTCGGAAAGTCCACAATGTAAGGTTTCATTTTGTATAGAACTCCATAGCCCCTCTGTTCTGTACATGTACATGTTTTTGCTGAGATGTTTATTGGTACCGGATATTTCTGTACTTGGCCTTGTTTTACTGCACAAAACTCTTATTTTGAGGGGTTTTTAATGCTAATTTTATGCTTATAGCCTGTAAGGACATTGAAGTGTTTAAGTTTGGCAAAATTATTTTTTTTTGTACCAAATCATAGAAAGTACTATGAAGATCATCTGTTTAACCAAAATTCAATATTGCAAAAACAGGGCTTAGAGTGATGTACAGTACATGTACCGATACCGTAGGTCAAATACATGTATGTACAAATTATTTTTCATGTTAGATATTTGTTCAGTTGCAATTTTTTTTTTCCAATATGAGATACATGTGTACCATTACTAAATAATTTAGTTACTAAGTAAGTATTTAGTTTAGTAATCATTTTAGCCTTCGAGAAAGACTCTGCTAGGGTCGAAACGTCAGGCCACTAACTTTATTTTTGCATTTATACCATACATGTAGGTCCTTTTGGTTGGTAAGCAGTTTGCAACAGCTAATTCTATTTTTCATTACTAAATAAAGACGTACATTGTACATTGAACACAGAAGATGTGTAATTTTCTCAAATGCACAGCGCACAATATCCAGCCCAAAGTGCAGCCAATAATTCCTTGATGCTCCGATGCTCTGATGAACTCCTCATATCCCTGCATGTCTGCCCCATACAACATACATGTACTCTCTCGGCGGTAATTTCGTTGTCCGAGATTGAACCCGTTGCGTTCACCTCCCTGCCCGTGAAAGAGACACGCATATCTTGCATTGGATTCCTTCTGGCTGAAATTGTGCATCGGCCTCGACGATTGATTGCGCTAAGTACGTGTAGAATCTGGGCCATTATATATAGCTGCCCTTAGCCAGTTAAATGTCCGTGTACATGTGCTGTGCAACGTACCTGAGCAGGTTGTTGCATTACGAGAGCACTTTGTGAACAACAGATATCAGATCTGACTTACCAAAGCTGCGGCCAATTGTGGGTGGGAAAATACTCCCAAAAGGAAAGTGATAAGAGATTGCATTTTAGATTGGACTGTGGGAACCAGAACAAATGTGTTTTTGTTATTTCACTGATGCTTTGAACTTAAAAAAAAACGACCTGCTTTTATTTTAAGCCATTTTGCCAGTCCACAGTGACTCAAGCGATATTTCCTCTTATTTTTCAATTTCTTGCTTCTTGTTATTGTGGAAAATTGTTTATGGGAAACAAACTAGAAAAATATATAAAAGAGTCTGCAGTATGTCTACATGTATTTAAAAAAAATAAATTAAAAGGAAACTGAAAAGAAGACAAAAATGTTACCCAAGTTTATGCAAAAAAAAAATAAAGGCTGCCTCATAATCATTAGTAATGAGTCGATTTGGTGACAGGGAACACCTCAGTTTCATCTGTAGCATTTTTGGCCAATCGCATAGCCATCAAATTTAATGTAACTTCACGAAACTTGTCTTGATACTATTTGCACCGGTACTTGAATTTTTTTTGTATCAAGCCCTGAGTCTACAAGCGCCTGGACCTCTGGAGCCAGAAGCCAAAACTACCGTTCGAATCAAACCAGGCTTTGAGAAAGGGCCCAAAATGTGAAATTCTTTCACAATTTATACCTCAAGTCATGATCTCCATGTGAAATGCTTCATGATGAAATGTACTGTTTTGGGTTGTACCATAGGACGAGCCCAATTTCCTCTTGTATGTACTTACTTCACTGACTCGACTGACTGTCACTTTGGCTGGGCAGTGCTCTCATATAGGATTACCACCGATTCGGCTAAATCCAGCCCATTGTGTGTACCAGATCCACAAAACATTTTTTCTCCCAAAATAAAAATTGTAGCTTACAGTGGATTCTATAGCTCAGAATAGCTGATTCAATGACTCCATACTCAAAAATAATGTTTAAATGATGATCTTTTGCTCAAAACAAATTGGTTAAAGTGGTCAGAAATTGTCTCAGATTGCACCACAGAGTGTCTAGAATCCAGAATTTTCCGGTTCCCTAAAGCCGGCTTTACCAGGGTTGCCTGTAGTCTTGATTGTTTTATCGTAACATTTGCAAGAGCATCCGTGGAAAGATGTCGTTCACATTAACACCCTCCACCCCCCTCCCTACCCCTCCTTCCCCAAGGGAAGACATTTTTTGTCCAGCGGCCCTACGTTAAATTAGTCAGTTGTTGCGAGACAGCACTTTGAAACACCCACATTTCTACAGTCTCATTTCTCGGGAGTCGCGGTGAATGTTGCTATAGCGCAGGCCGGTCGGTGTTGAGAGGCCGGATTGGGCCGGATATTACCTCAGTCAGATCACACCTGACTCTTTGCAAACATTCGCGACACATCGCGACGACAGGTCCGTTCAACTGAAACGCAGCTGCCTTGAAGGGCTAGAATATACCCCACGACTGTCCCGGCAACAACAACATGAATGTTGCTCAAGGTGTTAAAACCTCTTAGAAATTCCCGTGCATCTAGGCAGATGGCATCAGACTTGTACTTTTCAAGACTTTTATCAGATAATGTCTGGTCTTTATTGAAGTTTTTGACAAAAGATGAATACATATATTTTTTTAAACTCCTTTTGAGCTTTCAGAAATTTGATTGACACGTGTTCATTCCTTGAAAGAAAATTCAAATCAGATTGTAGATTATACACGAAGATGAGATGTACTTAAGGGAGAAATAAAAAAAAAAATATTTAGAAATATTTTAGTTGCCCAACAGTTTTCAACATCCATGTTCGAATGTGAAAAGAGTTTATCTTAAGGTGACCCAAATTGTGACAGAAGTATTGTGAGGAAGTCAGATGCAATGAAAACGAAGAATCCCCATACCGGTACATGTACCGATAACTAGTAAATGTGCCTGAAACCTATGAGGTACTGTTATAAAACAACTTTCTAGTTTTAGGCTTTTAGAAACTTATTTAAAGGCGGGTAAGAACATTTGCAACTGGAAATGTACCGGTACCTACCCATTGAACAAGAAAATATGTGCTCAAAGCGAAGATACGGTAGGACTGGTACCAAATACCCTGTGAAATTATTCTGCCATTCGGAAGAGAAAAAATCGTTGAAGGTGGTTTAAGAAATTGCTGCGAGCACACTTTCATGCTTGTGTTAGCAACTGAATCCAGTAACACCGAAGACGCCAAATATTGAGCATTCATGTAGGTTTTCTCTGCTTTCTTTTTCAAAGTGTATAGGCCTATGGTATCCACTGAGCTGAAACTTCAAGAAGTTAGTCTGTTATGCTCCTTCTTTAAATTTTGATCAATGTTGTTGCTTCAAACGAAAACAAATACATACATATCAAATGATCCTATGTACCTTTAAAGGGCCAATGGAATAAAAATTTTAATGAAATGAAGGAAGGCCTCAGTATTAGGTTTTGCCCTTCACCGACGTACCGGTATAAACACTGTATACTCAGTGTATTACCTCCCGAGTGAAAGTTTGAAAAAATCACTTGGGTGGGACTCGAACCCACAACCTCAGCTTTTTAGTGCAGACGTCTTACCACTCAACCATCAAGCTTGAGCGATCGGTTGACTGGTTCGAATCTGATGAACTTATGTAGCAGCGGGTACCGCAATTAAACTGTAAGATGGAGTTTGTGTCGGGGTGACGTAAATCAATTTTAGGTTTTGCCCTTCAATTTGCCTGGAAATGTACCAATTGAACAAGAAAAGGAAGGCCTATTCCCGTCTCTTTTGACTATCATCAATTTATTTAGTCATAATCTTGCCATTTGTTAAATGGTGTTTGGGCTTTTAAAGCCAATTATGCAAATTTCCATACTATTCAAGAATAAAACAATGTCAATTGACACAATTGTAAATAAATGATCAAACCAGTCCTGTTATGAAATCAAGGAGGTACCGGTATGGATATCCCACCCCCTCAAAAAAATTAGTTGAATATTACAAAATTGAATATTCCCTTTCAACATCAGTAAAGTAATTGTATAAAGTCTGCCTGTTTCATTGAACACAGTATTTGCGTCATTTCTTCAGTGTCCAATATCACATTTCAGATCAGCACACTTTTGGTAATGCCCGATCTGACAGGTATCTTGAGCACACCTGTCATCAGCTTCTTACAAATTGGAACAACAGTTAAATGTTCTTCGCATGTTCTTCGCTGGCGTCATGTTTCATATACATGTACACATGTGGTACCACTGACAGATTTTGTTACCTGTGGTCGGTATAATGTTTTGAAATGTTGAAGTTTTATTTTATTTTTTTTAGTGAGAGCAATACCGCGGAGGTTTGCTCTGAGAATTGGGATTGAACCCAAACATTTTTTTTTTGGATTTTTTGTTCTGTTTTGGTTTTGACAACTTTTTGGAGGCCAGATTTTCAGAAAATTTTGAAAAGTTGGCAGAGAATTAGATTATTTAAGAAAATGTTTGGAAAATTATTTACTCAACTAGAAAAGGCGAGAAACAGACGAATAATTTTTTAAAATCTGTAGTGTCTATGTGAGATCAGTCTAGGCCTACAGCACTAGTGCATATATGTGTTTTCTCTCATTGTGATGTCAGTGGTCCCTCCCAACTCTCTCTTTGTAACCGTTGAGGGGGTACATGTACTTGTGCACAGAGTCTATACTGCAAATTATACCCGTATAGAGGGCCTTTACCCACGTGACCCAACCGACATCTTAGTACCGGAAAGTCAGCGGCTCAGCATCCCTATTGCCGATCACTGAGGGAAAGCGGTTGGTCACGTGGTGCTCTGACATCATACAATCACAACCTACATGTAGAACAGGTTCTTGTGCACAGTGGATTTCTTGCAGGGGCAATTTCTGTACCACTCACATGCACTTTTGCAGGGTGGTTCAATGATGACTTTGTCAGGAATTAGTCGGGTCAAGGTAATGACAACAGGAACATCTGCCAAGGTGGCTCAATGACCGCAGTAGTCACGTGAAGTTTGCTTCTCAGTTACAAAACAAAACTCTGTCTTGTCGTACAGTTTGTGTCTCTACGTAGGTATTTTCTTTCCCCAGTGGTTTGATGCCAACAAAGGTACAATTCAGGCAAATGTGGACTTGGGCAATGACCTAAACATGTGCCAAAAATGCATCGTACAGCTAGACTCAAACCCTTAGGAATTTTGTTTGTGGCAAGAAGAATTTGCTTTCACTCATGTGTTGACTAGTAGTACTGTCCTTGTACTTTTTTCAGTTCTACTCGCTTAAACCACATAGCTGCGTCTAAAAGTCTGTCTGAATTGCAGGTTGGATTTCAAGCTTCGATTTGACTTGATTTTTTTGGCCATTCAAAACGGGACATTTGTAATTACAAGCAAAGTTTGCTCATGAACGCGATGTAATTTTTTTGTCACAACGATTCTTGCTTGGGTGGGGCTTGAACCCACAACTTCCTACTTGAACTGCTTATTTGATCTTATCACCTATCCACCAATTAGCTTGCTGGAGATAGTTAGTTGGTTCGAATCCTACGCAGTGCATATTTGTGAAAGGCAAACACCCCCTCCCAAAAAAGAAAAACAAAGAAATTAAAATCATCAATCCCCCCCCTCGACATAAGAATTCCATCGAAAGACAGTGATGCATTCATTACATTTTTGACTCGATCTCTTTTTTTCATGAAAGCACAAGTTGATATCAGAACCATCGGCTTGAATTGGCAGGAAATTTGACACATGTACCGGTAGGCATACAACGCCAACAATGCGAAATGATATGAAGTCAGCTTCAAACAGAGCAGAACAGATATTGGCTGATAGGACAAAACCACCCACACGTGTAATTTTTCTTCGATTCTGACAGCACAGATCCTTGGGCATAACAGGTACCCCAAGGCAGATTAGCTGCCGCAATTTTCCGTCCATTTTTCTCCCCTCTGACCAAATCTCATTCCACGAGATCTGAAGAGTTTACTGCACTATTCCCCCATCTCTCTCTCTCTCTCTCTGTCTTGATAGATTTTGAAACCAACAATCGCGAGATTCAATTCTCGCGCTTGACTGAACCGCCATCTTGATCGAGCGCCACGACGTTGGCAATGACATGCACGAGCCACAAAATGGCCATAATCTGAACTCCCTGGTTATAAAGATCAGAGGGAAAATTGCTTCGTAGATAGAGCAGAGACGAGGGGGATTATGGGATATTACGCTAAGAAGATTGTTTAAAGGGGAACTAATACATGTGGGTTGTTCTGTAAATTTAGGGTCCAAACTGTAACTTTTTTCCTGTCCTGTTACTTCTGAACTCTGTTATTTGTCATTCAAGTATCATTAAGAATGACTTCAAATGATTTTTTTTATTGGTTGGATAGGCGCATTTAAACACTTTTGTGGAGCATTAAGGAGTACATTAGAATTATATAATCATAGAGACGTCAGATGTAATAGGAACTTTAAAAAGTGGACCCCAACTTTATAGAATGGCCAACGCACGTGTGCCATGATTGTTTCTCTTGGATTCAAACGGTCGGCTACAGAGTTAATTTGCCAACTGTCATAATTCCCCACGCCACCTATACACGCTGGCTACGGGTATGTGTGTCTGCTTTTACATGATAATAACAATAATAAAAAATAAACGATTGAAACATGTAGCCTTGATCCGTGCCCTGTTTGCATGTCTTCATTTAATTGAACATTCAATTTTACTTTAATATTTGGCTGTAATAAACATGGACTCAACTCACTTGAAAGGTTATATGAAATAATAAAACAGGATGATGAAACTAAAGCGAAGTTTTGCTTTTACTTCTTAAAGATTTCATGTACCGGTATGTTTGCCTAGAGCTGATCGAGAAGACTTATTTAATAGGCAAAGAAGAGGCCAAAAAAAACCAAAAAAAATAATCATAATCATCAAAATAAAACATACATGTATGATATGATGCATAGAGTCTTAAAAGCCGCATAAAAATATCCTCAAGGCCATCTTTCCCCCATCAGCAGGTGATGAAAAATCGTCCAATTAAATTATTTGACAGTGGCGAATGGGCCTGATGGAGTATTGGCAAGTTGGCTTATTTATTTTACACTGAAAAGAGCGTAATTGCCCTGTTAAGTGGAGGAAAGCAATCAAAAAATGGTTGTAGACACTGCACCGTCCTGCGAGGATATCTAAAGAGACTGCACTTATGACAGGCCATCAATTTCTGCTTTTGAGCGAACAATTTACATGAAGATCAAGAATGTACACATCGTAGCATGTGTAGGCTTATAGACTCTGTGCACAAGCACAAGTACCCCCTCAACGGTTACAAAGGGAGAGTTTAGGGAGACCATTGGGAGGGACATTCTATCGCATCACCATTGGCACCTGATGCTCACGCGCATGTTTGTTCGTGTGTACTTCGTGCCATAAGCTTGCGAACCTGAGCGCACAAGGGTTCTGAGGGTTCCGGAAGCACGCCACCAGGGGTGAACTTTCAGGCTCTGCTATTGAAAGGGTCTCAACGTTTTGAACAATAATAATCATAAACTGAAACTTCCAAGTTTATGAAAGTTTGGAAGATATCTGTTATCAAAAACATGCCTTCCGAAGTGTATTTTCAAAGTATTTGAAGTTTTCTGAACGGGGGAGGTGAGATAAATAATTGCCATATCATGTGCTTGGACACCGTCATTTCACTGGTCTAGAACGGCCACGAGCCTGGTTTATAGAACCGCATGTCACACACTCAGGGTGATTTGCACTGCGTTCGTTGCGCATGTTGCATGCACGTGTGGAACCAGCCGGCGCGCTAGCTTTGCGCAATTAGAACTACAATGTCAAACGCTCAGTCTCATGTCCGGCATGGGACGTCAAAACCTTCAGTTTTCAAAAGCTATATATAGCAGTGATTTAATTATTTTCTAACAGTAAGTTACAACCATTTATCTTTTTGAGTTATTGGCAGGATATAACAAAACAATTGTTGACTGCTGTGATGTGAGATTTGCCATTTTTAACCCCCTCGGGGTGCATAGCACTCTTGGCTTCGTTTCTGGTGCTATACGCCCCTTGGGTGTTAAAAGTGTCATCCCAAATCACAGCAGTCAACAACTGTTAAATGAAATATAAACTTCATAAAATGTGTTAAAATCTATATAATATACAATCTTCAATGTCTACTCCATTCCCAATTTGGGCAAAACAGCTTTTCAATACTTTTCTCAACTGCCAAGTCTTTGAAAGATTCTGCCAGAAAGTAGCTTCGTGAACCTTACAATTGCAATGTTTGAATTGACAGAAACCACGGAATTTATTATTTATTTAATTTTGATACTGCACCTGCCTGTCAAATTGTAGCAAATAATTTGCTCTGATGAACATTTGAAAAATATTGTCTGCATACAGTTTACATACATGTACATGTATGTGTACCTTACAGTTCCTCAAGACCTTTTTTGTTGCCGCTCTGTTGTGTGAGCGTCTGCCGCGATCAGCCAGAGTGCAAGATGAATAATTAAAGCCCAATTTCCGCGGCATTTTGACCAGCTGCCCTATCACTAATTCCTGGCCCAAGCGAGTTTACGCCGCTGTCAATTTTGGTTTGGCTGCTCATGGGAATTGGAAATGCCCACTTGCTTAAATCATTAGAGCGTTGACGATCACCGGCGTGAGCCTTTGAGCCTGAAAGCGTACACTTTGGAATGTATAATTGCATTGATATTCGTACGCGCAGGAAATAATTATGCAGGTCATTAAGATGAGCATCAATTCTCAAAAGGGTTGCTTTTAAGTGAAATATTTGAAAGGAAGAACACTCGGTAAACGGGTTGAGAAAAATTAACTCCTCAAAATAAGCTCCTCAAGTTTAATTTTTTTTAATAATAATGATAATGTGGTGCTTATAAAAGTGAACACCATTATTATCCCTGTTCATCAGGCTATGAGAATATTTTATCTACAGCGGCTTGAGATCAGGTCTGGTTTCTATCTTCACAGGTACCCATTGATATAGAGGCAATTGTAGGAAAGTGTCTTGCCCAAGAACACTATAGTCCCATGTTCACAGTCAGAGTTTGAACCCACGTACATGTACCAAGAGTCGAACACCGTAACCATTGGACCACAGCACTCCTGATTAGTTATTGTTCCAATTTCATGGCTCTGCTTATGTAAGGGAAGAATCTGGTACTACCGGTTCTTACATTTTTTTGCAACTAAACAAGAAAATATGCACTATTTGTGAGCATTTGTTAGAATTGCAATTCAGTGGAATTTAACATTTTTTGTGTGATGGCTCAAAAGTGATTGTGCCAGTTCATTTTGTCCAAGGAATTACTGTGTTTCATTTTACACTCTTAATTTTACATATGTTACATGTTCATTTTTTAAAATTATTATTAAGAAATGCATGCTCCCACAAGACATCTTTTCAGCCACCACAGACCTACATGTATGTACTTCTGTGGGCTCCGTGCCTGAACAAGAGAGGGCGCCTTTACACCACTTTTGGTAGCCCAATGGATGAGACACACCAGGTGCGCGTCCTGGTTTGCGCGTACATGTAGCGAGAGGTACGCATGACTAATTTTATTATGAATGTCCACAAAGCCATAGCGTCTTTGCATGAGCCTCGGGGTTCGTCGGCAATGTGTTTGAAAGTCTCTTCCTGTGGTCTCCCCAATCTCTCCTTTTCTTACCGTTGAGGGGGTACCGTACTTGTGCACGGAGCCCATGCCCTTTTCTTGAACACCAGCAATATCATTACAAATTCTCCGATGATATTAAATTTTTCAATCCCGTCGTAATTTAATACAACAAAAAAGAAAATGCCGCTTCTCATTCAACTAGCTCCCAAGTAGCAACGCTAATCACTTTTTCTCCTGTAATCCCTCTCTGGAATGACCTTGGCGTTTATTGTTGTTGTTATTAGCCTGGGCATTATAGGTTGAGCGTGTGCCTCATGATAAATAGATTAGGCTGCGATGGATCTTTCCTTTTTATGTTTTTATGAGGTCACATCCGTAGAAAACCATCAAGGGTAATTAGGGTCTCCCTTCTCATTAAAGATGTACCGGTAAGAGTTACCGTACTTTGTATTTTTCCTTTCTATTTGTGCAGTCCCTCGGTGCATTAGCTGAGTTTCAGAGACTTTCTGTTTTACACGTAGTTGGAGTTGGCCATGATTTTTGTAAGGCAATTCAAGGCAGATTGTCTTTTTTTTATGATGGTTTTAATTGTCGTGCTTTCTAGTACTGAACAAAACAAAAATATTTTTTTAAATAATTTTTAAAGGCTAAACAAAAGCTCCATTTCTTTGTTCAACGTTAGGCCTATATTATTTTTGATAGAAAGGCACTGATCATTTTTAGTGAAAGTTTGTTTTTTTGTCTGAAACTTAGGCTTTATTTTTTTGGGTCTATTCTTATGAAATCTGGTGTACAGAATTTTGGGACATGTGGTACTTCAGGGTCCTTGCAAGTCTTGGTGGTTCCCGTGGCATTTATTTTTATTTCTCATCAATTGCAGTTTCTAGAAAATGTGAATGGGACTCCAAATCTTGTGCTTTAGCACCCATGTGAGCTTATAGTCTGAGAACCGTAATGCGTAAAACTGCGAAAAAAATTTGGAGACTGCTACATTACAAAGGTCCTTGTGAGACAAAAATCAGCAAATTCCAACAAAGTCTTCCCATGAAATAAAGCATCGATTAGGCCATAGAGCTACAAATTTGTAGCTCTTTGATTAGGCCCACCTATTTCTCATTTTGCAACCTTTCCAGTGAAACTGCCCCCATACTGAAGTCTTGATTCTTGAATCAGTTTTGCAAGGTACGTTTTGCACATCACCATCGCGTAGTGTTAAAGACTCGATAGGCCTATCTTCAGAATGTGACTTTCAGATACTTTTCTGCATCCATTCAGTGAAGCACCATGAGCATTATAAATTTCCGTTATTGTTAGGTATACCCCGGTACATTATGAAAAATAAATTCCGAAGTTTTAAGCTTCAACTGACATTTTCCAATTTGTTGACATACACACTGGTGCTGAAGTATGTCTAGAGAGACTAAGCTGAACCCTGGATTTGTGGAATTGCCTCACAGGAGCCGATGTCAGTGTAATAATACATGTACTTGTACGTATCCCCATCATGGACCGTTGAACACTTATGTGACTTTGCATCGCAATGATGTTCTGTGTTGTTGAACTCTTGCAGCGGGCCAGTCAACCCCGGCCTGATGAGTCAAGTGACGTTTGTCAAACCGGCGGCGGAACGCCGAGGCGGAATACAGTGAACTTGATCCGAACTCAAGGTTCATCGTGCAAACATCCCGCGTCTCCGCTTGCTGTATAAATTACCGGCACTAGTTATGCGGCATTGGAATTAAAGTGTGCTAAACATGAGTATAGACACCAATCAAACCAAATATGTGACCCGCTCTCATGAAAATTAGTCCGTTGTGGCAAAACTCACGTTTTGAGTTAACTATAATGATGAAATTGTAATGAAATCATGCAGCCTTCATTTGATAGGCCTACATGTATGGATCTCTCTAGGATATTTGGTTGCATTGTTGTGCTTGTTTCATTCTGTCCATTTTTACGAAGCTAGAAACGTCTCATTGGAGACAATAGGTTTGAAACATGACAAATATTCTGTACAACTAACCAAGAAAAGCACCCAAAAATCCTAATTTTGTTACAATATTATTTCATCGTAAGACATTTAAACTAAAACTAACATCCAAATTTGATCAAAATTTTCACTGACTGTTTTCATTTCAAAATAGCAAAAGCTTGAATGCAAATTATGCGAAATCAGACTCATTTTTGCCGAGCGGGTCAAAATATACAGCACTGTCCTATACACATCCTCACAGCAATGGAAGAGCAACCTTTCATCTTGCAATGTTTTGTTCCCCCCTCCCAACAAAAAATGGCAGTCGGCAAAAATTTCAGGGCCCTCTTTAGAAACACATACATGTTGGACTATGAAAATGTGTCACTGCCAACCACAGCCAAAAAATTTGGACATTGCCATAATATTCTAGGCTTACCGGTATCATCCCCAAATGACCCCAGTGAAGAGGTCACTTCGCACTCTTGATGAGAGCTCACCGTTGCCCTCATTAAGGGCACAGAAATGCCATAAACTCATCAGTGCAGCGAAACAGTAAACTAATGAACGCCGTGCTTATGCATAATGGTTCCTGTAGTCGGGTGTAAACATTATTTATTATACTGTGAGACTGTATTCCTCAGTGATTATTCAGTTCATGCACGGTCGTTTTCTTTGAATCCATTAATCTTGGTGTTGCATAAGTAATGAAGCGCTCATTTTAAGTTCCCTGGGGACTTATATTGCCCCCTGTATATTAGGGGCAACCGTTGGCTGTTTATGGCTCACGGCTTACACGTTGTAAAATAGATTTTTATTGCAATACGAGAATCTTTATCGTGAAACTTGATCGTGGTCCAATGGCGGTTTGACTAAAGTGCCGTGGTACGTGGGTTCGAGCCCTGACGGGGAACACAGTACTTGTGTTCTTCGGTAAGACACTTAATTACAATTATTGCCTCTCTCCACCCAGGAGTATAAATGGGTGCCGGTACATGTGAAGATAGAGACCAGATTGCGCTGATCTGGAGCTACTGTTAAAAGTACTGCAAAATATTAATAATAATAATAATAGTGGATATTTATAAAGCGCACGTATCCACCAGGACTGGTGCTCAAGGCGCTACATCATTATTACCCCTGCTCATTGGGCACATGAAACATTCCAAATACCATCTCAGCTCCCTGGGGAGTATACAGCTCCATGCTGCCTGTTAGGAGCAAGGAAGTTAATTGAAACACAATAACCATCTCTGCCCTCACAGGTACCCATTTACTCCTGGGTGGAGAGAAGCAATGAGTGACAAAGTGCCTTGCCCAAGGGCACACGCACCATGACCCCGCCAGGACTCGAACCCACAACCTGCAGCTTTACCCACAGACCACGAATCAGTGCCCTTAACCACGAGGCCACAGCACTCCATATTGTCTCATGGCCTGATGAACAGGGGTATTGTGAAGTGCTTCAAGTGAGACGAAAAATTTTTTTTGGGCCCCCACCAAAAAAATAGTGTTCTGGATCCGCCCTTGTGTCTCCCTGAGGGTTCCTTTGCATTTGGGTTCTCTCCAGGTTGCCATCATGACTGCTTCATGTGACTAACGGCACGAACATCACACAGTACAGTGACTGATTTCCTCTCAGAATGTGCACACAGCCGTAGCGTAAAGTACTTGTTTTCCCCAGCGATGCTTGCGTGAGGAAAATGCGGCCGTGTTGTATGCAAGAGCAAATGTACTTTCATCTACCATTTTGCTGCAACCGAATGCCCCGTCGTTGTGTGTGAAACCCAAACTCATGCATGCATATTACATTTCTTCCGAGAAATCATCTCGTCCAAAAAATGAAGAAGAACAAAAATGCAAAACTTTAAGCAGGCTAACGCACGTAGTGTGTATTATCATTTAAAAATATATCCACCATATCGTAGTATTTGATAAAATCATTGAGAATAGGGCCCACATTGACAGCTCTGCTTATACCATTAGCGAAAAATCTCTGCTTACTATATAGCAGAAAATGTTGTGCTTACGGTAAGCGTGTTTCATGGGGCAGCGAGGAATTTTGGCCTTTTTGCATGCGTCCTGAAACTAATTTATGTGCTTATATATAGGGTTAGCACAGATTTTGTCTGCTAGCGCTGTTAGCACAGAATGTTGATCGTAAGCCCGGGGTGGTGCGGTTAAAAGAGCCATGAATTTGGGCTGAGAACACATTGTTGGCTTGCCAACCAATTGAGCCGTTCACTCTAAACCACTATCCCATTTTGCTGTGTAGATACTTCAAAAGCAAAGGCGTACATGATGAAATTCACAAAATGAAAGAATTACCTCGAAGGACTACATGGGTCCTCAATTGGCAAATTGTCCTCAGTAGGAAACTGCGCACAGATCCAATTAGAGGAGTTGAATTGAAGCTCAAAGGCAAAACTTCTTGATGTTCACGTGAACCGTAAGTACATTGTACATGTACTTAGATGTGTACAGTGATACCCAATAAATGTAATTGGTATTCAATTCCATACCAATAAAGATGAATTCACCATTTTTTTTGGGGGGGGGGGAGGACTCACCCCCCCCCCCCCCCAAAAAAAATAATCAAACTTAATAAATTTGAATGCTTCAGGATCTGAATTTGTGTGACCCACAAACCGCAAATTTCAGCAAGCTACCACCTGTCCACTTTTGCTGTTCAAAGTAAAAGTAAAAAGTTGGGTAAATATTTTCCGTCCATTTTTGACTGCAAACCAGAAATTTGAAGAAAAAAAATTGCTCAAGACAAAAACTACACTTATTATTTCAAATAATATTTTCTTAAGGATTTTTTTTACTGCCTAAAATAATGCAAAGCAATTAAATATTAGGAAAGTGCAAAGAGTACTTTCCTGCGGAAGTGTCACACATCATAAATTGCAACTTGCCAGTTAATAATTTCACTTTGTCGTGCCATCTGCCATCACTGCCCAGCCTATCCCCAATGTTTCATCAGCACTCTGTCAAACCCTATTAGTGATATATTTGCGAAACGCACACCGTGCATACGTAAACACACCTTGCTTGGATTCGCTTCGCAAGTTGCCAGCGAAGTGGGCAAATTGATGCTTTCCAATGAATCAGTTGATTAGATTTTGCAGCTCAGCGCCACAAAGTTTCATTTTCCAGTACCGGTAGATTAATATTTATGCCACGATGAAGTTGACACATCTCAGTTTCATAGGAGGGCTGGCACTACAGAGATCATGAAGGACAATCCATTCGCTATGGGTGTATGAATGCAGACAAAATATGATAAAGGCTATAGGCTCGGTGCGCAAGTACCCCCTCAACGTTTTACAAAGGGAGAGCATTGGGAGGGACATTCAAACACATTGCCGATGGCATTGGATGCTGGTGAGAAGATGATGCATGTTTGTGGTCATTCAGAACGAAATGAGTCCTATGTACGTCGCACAATACAGGCCTGAATCAACCAGGACGTGCACGCAGTTTTTCCCTTCTACAAATCCTGCTCTTTACACGTAACTGTAGTGCTTTTAGTGACCAATGAATTTGGCAATTTATCAATGCAAAGTTGAAATTATTCATTAAAGCCTGACTATTGCTCAATCCACTCATTTTTACTCTATTCCATTCGGGTACCTAGATCCAGAAATACAATCAATAAGCCAAGTGCGAGTTAACTTTGAATACAGTCTGGAACGCTGACTTAATCCAATGCTTTGCACGTTTTAACTTTGCATTCTCCTGACCAAAGAGACTGTTACTATATCACGTGATTCGGGGCAAGCCTTATGCTAGCAAACCCGAGCTTCGGCATGGTATTCTCAACCATTGTGAACAATGTATTGGTTCTGAGCGTCTCTTACGTAACTATGCAAGAGCTTGCCCCGAATCGTGAGATCAGCAACAGCATCTTTGGTCTGGAGAATTCAAGTTAAAATGTGCCAAGCATTCTGAGCAAGTCAGTGTACCAGATGTTTTTCAAATTTAAACCCCAAAGGGGAAAGGTTACTCGCAAATGGCTTATTAAGTGAAAGGGTGTAAATTTTACTTGGGCCACTTTCACCTATGATGTCACCAACTTCAATGCCTGTTCAATAACCCAGATTCAGCAAGTCCAGGTGAGGCTGGCCCAAGTAAAACTTACATGTACACCCTTTCTCTTAATTGAGTGTGTTGCTTTATCTAGAGACCCAAATGGAATGGGGTAAAAAGGAGTGGATTGAGAAATAGTCAGGCTTTGATGTATTATAATTTTGTTGAAAAAAAAATTAAACAATATTAATTATTTTTTTTTCCTTCTGAATGTTGCACTTTTTTTTGGCACACTTTACAACATACCGATACATACATGTAACCCATACGATTTCAAATAGATTAGTTTCTTCAAATTAATTTAAACCATCCTGAAAAGAGATAAATTACCAGTATAAACCAGTCCTTTCTAAGCATTATTTCTTGTCCTTTTTGAGACACTGTCACATTTATCAAAGAAACTCTCTCGTGACAAATTCTCATCTTAACATCAACTTGGATTTACGACTCGGCAGTAAATTCCCGCTTCGACCATAAAAAATATGAGAGAAATATGAGCGCATCTATCTTTAAGCTCCCAGAGGTTTTATCTGTCCAAATTTTAATAACCTGAATCTTTTTTACCTGTCATCTTCCATTTCCCCGTTTTCCCTGATGTGTACTCATTGAGATGTAACAATGGAATCGTGACTGTAGCTCACGGATACGAGGGCCGTGCCCCGAAAACCCGCTCTCTGAAATTAATCACAGATAGTCCATTAGGCGACGCACGGCACACATGTATAATTTGCACAGATTTAGCTGCGATGCTATACTTCAGGAAGACAGAATGAATTTTTAAACCTTGAATTTTTATTAAAGTGGAACGGATTAAATTGCTTAGAGCAATTTTGGTTATAAATTAGTAAAATAAAAGTCAGGATTCCTGAAAAGACACTGTGACACAAGATGTTGCTCAGACGCTGTTCAACAGGTAAAGAGGAGGTTCCCCCCCCCATCATCTCTCTAGCCCCTCCCCTTCCTGACCAATGCTGTCTCTTAGTCTTCTGTATTGAACAGTATTTTCAAGAGAGTTAGCACATTATTCAAAAACTTGTACCAAATTGAAATTCTACAATGAAATACAAAGCATCGAGATTGCTATTGCCTCATGGTCTGGAGCATTGAATTCGTGGTCCGCGGGTAATTCTGCTGGTAATTCTGCGGGTAATTCTGCAGGTTGTGGGTTCGAGTCCAGCCTGTGGCTATGGTGCGTGTGCCTTTGGGCAAGGCACTTTGTCACGCATTGTGTCTCTCCACCCAGGAGTAAATGGGTACCTGTGAGGGCAGAGATGGTTATTGTGGTTGGTTTAGCTGCTTTGCGCCGAAATGGCAGCATCCAGCTGTATATTTCCCAGGGAGCTGAGATGGTATTTGGGATGTATCGTTGGCCCAATGAGCAGGGTAATAATGATGAAGCACTCTGAAACCTTACAGGCATAAAAAGCACTAGATAAGCACCACATATTATTATTAATATAATGAATTTTTGAGAATCTGGTCTTGATAAAAACATGTATTGTTCTTATATTTTTCCCAAAACCCTTTCTTCCAATGTTTTTCTCAAGTGGATGCAATGTACATGTAGCTTGAAAAACCTGAGCACAAAAGTTAATGAACAAATAATTCAAAAAGCAAATAAAATAACTCCTCCCCCCCCCCCAAAAAAAACACCCCACCACAAACACTTAACACACTTGAGAAAGAACTGGCTGAAACACATGAAGTCAAATAGAAAACCCCGAAAAAGCGACATCGCCCGAGTCAAGATTTGAATCTGGGTCACTTTCAACCATTTTTGGTAAATTGGAGCATGTATCCTTACAGGGGCAAGATGCGTCCAGTCAACTTTAAAATGTATCCTACACTTGTGCAATTTGTAGAGCGCCAGGAGAGATACGGAGCAATTAATGGGGAGTGTTGGAAACCGAGAAAGACACACGGTGAGGAAAGATGAGAAGTGACGGAGAGTGGAGGGGAGAAAAGGACGAAATGGAGACGATGAAGTGAAGAAATTGAAGGGGGGATTCAATCTTCTGCATAATAACAAAGAAGGGATGGTGTTGTACGGACTTCTTGAGGGGAACCGATGACAGAAACTCAGTGACCTACTTAACTAATGTAGAGAACGTGTCACCTATGATGTTGTGCCTGTCAGTTGATGGCAGGCGAAAAGTGCCATCTTAGTGTCTTTCTTATGTATGTCTGATGTTACTGTTTTAAGGCCTTTCATCTTGAGTGAAAGCGAGTTTGATGCCATGAAAGCATTCACTGCGAAATTCCTCAGAGTTGAAATATGTTAAGTTTTAACAAATTTGCACTGTAATCAAAATTGCACATTCACTTTTGCATTGAGTGCGAGCCAATCTTTACTGATGTTTGTGTCAATTTTTTTTGTTTAAAGTGTGGGCCTATATTTCGAGGGATATACGTTGTACACGTACATGTAGGTTGGCATGCATTTCCTGTAAAAGGGAGTGCCTTTTTGACCGCAACACAGAATTTTGTGACTAAGTGTGGCAGGCCTGTGTGAAGAAAGTGCAAGGGATTTTATATGGACTCCATGCACAAGTACCCCCTCAATGGTTTACAGAGGGAGATTTTGGGGGGCAGGGGGAGGTCCTTTTGAATGCATTACCCTGCATGCTCATTAGAAGACGTGACAGGATCGTGCAAATTAAGAATAAAATCAACTGTGCTTACTTCAAACCAGATGACATTACAGTGCAACATCAAGATGTGTACATTTAATTCATGTAGCTGCTGAAAGGCGAAGCTTTTGTACTACCACCCCCCCCCCAAAAAAAAATTACATACATGCTGTAGCCTGGTTCGCTGGTCTCATGAAAAAATAATAAACAATTTCTGACCTATGCATACAGTCATTACCCCAGGCACACAAAGTACAACATTTGCAGCTCCATGTCGGAAATTGATCATCGACAACTTGACACCAACGGGGGCCAACACCGCGGACAAAATGCATTATTCGCGGCCGGTTGCGGGACGGAACGCGCGGTGCGAGGGGTCCCTAATGATCTTCTTAACGTGTCGTGACGCTCCGACACGCGAGATGCTCAATTTCCTCCGTGGTGTGAAATCCTATCTTCCCAACAGCTGAGGTCTGCATACCCAAGCAGAACCGTGTGGCTTCGGTGATCGAGAAAAAAAAAAGAAGCGTTATTTTGAGAGAAGGTTTGGGGGAGGGAGACGGAGTGTCTGTTGGCTAGGAGGAGGTGATGAGATGGTCACGCTTGGCTGGGCAGGCATCTTTAAGGCTCCGAGATGGATTAGTGTCTCTGTAATTGGGTTCTGTAATGGATACTTCTGGTGGATTTTTGTTTTGTTTTCATGTCTTTGTTCTTGTTTTATTTTTTTTTGGGGAGGGGGGGTGAACTAGGGATTGATGTGGACAATATTTTGCAAGATTTCTAGCTTAGGGGAAATCTTAGAGAATATTATTTCAGGATTTTGAAAAACTGTTGTTTGGATTTTTTTGCTGGAAATTTCAAAGACTTATTGAGCTTTGGTAATTTCAGTGGTTATAAGGAAGGGTCTGAACTTCAATTAGATAGAAAAGCTGTTCGAATCAGCAACATACATGTAATAACATTGTTCAAACTTGAAACAGATTGAATAATTTAGCCCATTTGCACTTGTACTACATTGAAATTGCATTGTACTTATTCAATTTCATGGTAATTATTTCTTTGTATTACATTGTATTTATTATGGAGGAGTCTATGTAGGGTGCTCCAGTGGTTTGGGTGCATTTCCGAGCTAGTAAAAATCAGTGGTGGTTTGGGGTGGCACAGGGACTAATGGGTTCAAAAGGATGCTAGTCCTGAACATTTTGTTCATTTTGATATGGGATTTTGCCCTTAACTTGTCATTATGTTGTGACTCCTGTTCCATGGGCTCCAACCCTTGCGAGTTCAGCGGTTGAAACTGTTGAATGATCTACTCTCATAAACAGCTCACAGGCAGTGTTGAAGTCGAGTCACCAACATCGAGTCCGAGTCTCGAGTCACAAGCCCAAACATTTTTCAAACATTATACGATTTTCCGCGGCACCGTGTTTTGTCTATGGAGTAAAAAAGACTGCTACGTTCGTCGCACAAATACGCAACTTTATGTTTTTTCTTTTGACTCGAGTCAGGAGTCACCAAGCTCGAGTCCGAGTCCGAGTCCGAGTCATTTTCCAATGTGATTTAGTGTAGTCCGAGTCACGAAAAATGTAACTCGAGTCCGAGTCCTGGACTCTGAGTCCTACAACATTGGTCACAGGATTAAGTCCCACCAGAGTAAGCTTGTGAAAGTGGTAGATCTATGGTCGTTTAGGCGGTTTACACCCTACCCTCCCCCTTGTGTCACCAAAAATGAACCATATTCATGTTAACCCCCCCCCCCTTTTAGCCAAAGTTGATCCTCCCCTGTGTGACATTTTTCTTTAAAAAAAAATGTTGTGCCTACGGTAATGCTATAACATCTGTGTGGGGAAAATATACATGTAGTATACGGTACATACATGCATGTACCGGTACATGTAGATCTGTATCCTGATCATATTAATTTATTATTAATGAATACCTGAGTCAGTTCACCCATTCCTATTGGTTGAGAGCCTGTCACATGGGTGGTCTTAAACCGCCGTTTAAACACCAGGTAGTGACGTTTAAGACTGTTTAAAACTGCTCTCCGTGCCACATGCACGCAGCACCGGCTACCGCCAGGCGCCAGCTGCTTGAGAACCACTGATATGATCTCCATCTAAGCTACCGGTAGGCGCGATGTTGAGTATAATTTATAACTGCCCCATCACATTGCTATACTCTGACTCTAACACATTTCAATACACTCTCTGAATGGAACTAGAATTGTCTTTGCTCTGGATGCTACCATTCTCAGAAGGGTACACAGATCTGATCATGAATTGAAAAATGTAGAAATACATACCTATGCAGTTGTCAAGTTGAAGAAAAAAATAGTAACCCACCTTTCATATCAGCATATTTCTTGTTGTAAAGTTCATTCCAGTAAAAACATTCGAAACATGTTGTGTGAAGTTGGGGGAAAAAATCGGCTGAAAACCAGTATACAATGTACAATTGTACATTGACATTAACATATAAACAGTACCGGTATGTCATGTGAGATTTTGGTACAGTGTGTAGTTGTGATACGATCAAGCTACATGAGTCATTTGTCGACCCTGGTCAAAAAAATTTTTATGACAGATTTCAAAAGAGCAAAATCTCAGCATTACTGCTTTGAAAACCGCATGCTGATACCATTTTTTGTTCAAAAATTATGGAAGTCGGAACACCAAGAGATGTGATGAAGTGATGTGATGAACTGGCCCTATTTTGGCCTGTATCTCCAAATAAAAATTCCCGACAAATGACTCATTTAGCTTGATCGCATTACATATATGTACCCTGTTTTGAACTTTAAAGGGCCCATGTAATATCATTCCTTTAATGCAGCCCTTGTTAATTATACGCTTTGTGTCCCATTTAACCTTATCTCCAATTTTCATTTTGCAACTTTTAAGGGCATTTTGGTACCTTTATGGGTTTTATGCTAATGGCGATTGCATATATAGTCGTGAGCAAAAGTGTGATGTCATTTCAGGGAGAAGCCTCAATGGTTCAGCTACCGTACTTCAGCACCGCAAGTTGCAAGGATTTTGGATATTTTGCTGTCTTAACTTTTCTTTTCTTTGGTGATTCGTTGTTTTTAGTACATGGCAGTAGGCCAATGAGCAATATTTTCTCACAATTGTTTTCAATGAGCACACTTTGGGTTCACAATTTGAACAGAAAACCTCTAAACTGAACAGTGTCTTCCTGAAATGACATCACAGCAACAGCACCCTCATTTGTCAGGAAAAGCATGGATTGGAATTCTTCCTAATGTTTAAAAAAGTGCACTTTTCACTAAGATTAACCAAAAAGGGATGTCAAATAGTTTGCGTACATTTAAGAGGAGTACTTAAAAAGTTGCACAAAATATGCTCCCAACTAAAATTCATGTCATTAACCCTTTAACTAATATATATTTTTTTGGTCTGGTTAGCAAATCTTTGTGCTTGGCCATTCAGTGAAATGTACCCCTGCTGCAATGGTCTATCCCCATTGGCCTGAAGTTGTTAGGAGTGGGGGTTTTATCAGTGCTGCCAACAGAGGGCGCCAGATAGATCTACTGGCGATTGGTGACTGTGCAGTGCATATACTGGCCATTGTCCAATTCTCACGATACTAAAATTATTCCTCACAATTCGAATACCTACGTGTACATGTACATGTACATGTACATTGTAGTACTGGTTAAAATACATGTACAAAATGTAGGTATTTCAGGCTCATGTACACACACATGTAGTGTCTTTCATGAAGTTATTTAAAATTGTGTTATTTCAGATTGTGACATGGATTTTCATTACAGCCGTCAATATTTGTGAGTAGCATGGAATTTCAAACATGCTCAGTCAAACCGAGCAGAATTCATAAATACTCTCTGTTTCTATAATTCATATTTCTCATTCCTGAATTCCCATTGTCTTTCTTACACATCCTGTTGTTATTGTCCAGCCATGGCGGCCATTAATAAGAGATTTTTCACTTCCTGCCCCTGCAGCCTATTTCCAGTCAGATAGCAGTAATTAAGTTATTATTATTTCCTCTGGCATATTTTAAATTGTTACTTATTTTGCTGAAGATGACCTCCAGTTGATCTTTGTGTGTGTTTGGCTTGAGAAAATACATGTAGTGTGCAGACATGTATTTCTTCAAACTATTCGTGTAATATAAGAGTTTTTTCCCCACTCATGGTTATTTCTGACCCCTAAAAAATGCTCACATAAGGAGTTTTTACACAGCGTGAAGCTGAAACTTCTCACTTGGATCTTCCCAGAACATGGTTTTTGCTTTCTTTAAACAACCTCATACCAGTTATGAACTGAGGGTTTGATATTTTAAAATTGTTCTATTTTCTCAAACTCTAATATTAGGCCTATACTTTCATGTGAATGTGCTGCATTTGGCATTTTTGTTATTTGGGCTATTTTATTTCACATTTCCTTGACTCAATATTGTTTGGAAATAAAGAAAACTCAATAATTTCACCTTTTTTTAGCAAAAAAGGAATAATTGAAGATCTAAACAACCTGTGGATTGTGATTGGGCCGGCAAAAACCTGTTAAAACTCCAGAAAATTAAAACTGAAAATATTTGTACAATGCATGGTCCGTACATATGTAGCACCCTGTATTGTATGACAAATACATTCATCTACCGGTAGTGTCAAAAATTCAGTACCTTCAACTTTAGCCAGGCATTTCTCAGCTCACAAATTTTGTTAGTCACCAAGCACACCCCACGGCCCTCTCCAAACCCCCAACTCTGGCTCGCCATTGGCCCAAACCTGCCCCAACCAGGGAAGTCTCACTAATTGAAAGGAAGTCGTGTCTCAGACGTGATACCCCCCTGCCCAATAACAACCCACCAATAATCTCCATAGTCCCTTCCCTCATTTCCTCTCTGCCCCCCCCCCCCCTTCTCCCCTACCCACAGTTCTAGTTTCAGGGGGGGGAAAACTTAGTCATATAGAACACGTCAGACGAAAAGGGAAGGCAGACATCTTTGGATTTTATTTTGTAACGTCGGTGGATTTTACTTTGTGAGCTTGACGTATAAGTTTTTGACGTTGGTCAACTGTTTGGAAACCAGGTACCTATCAATCTTCATGTTTTTATTTTTGGGATATGTAGGGAGATTTGGTGTATAACTTTACTCAGGTTTGTGCTGTTTTTGGCATTAAATCACTAACTTGTTGATCGCTTGAAGGGCATTACTGGACTCTGTTGTTTGTGAAGTTTCTTCAGCAAAATTGCTTTTGTGTACTGTAATTTGTTTTTTGGATATGCTTGTACTGCATTGTGGCCCATTGAGAATCATAAAAGTTGCAGTGTTGTGAGTACTGATATAATAAATCAGTACTATATTAAATCTAAAAATTGGTCTCTGTGTTTTTGCAGCATTAGTTTGGATAAAATTGTTCTTTCAACTTTCAAAGTTCGCACAATCTCCTATCACAACTGTTGGCATTTAAAATTGTAATCCCTTTGCTGAAATGTTCTCATTACAAAGCTCAGTGGAGTATACAAAAAAAGAAAGTACAAAAAAAATATAAACTCTGGCAATCGTAGATGCAGAAATAGTTAAAAGACGAATCGTCCATGAGCTTCTCAACATTTTGGATTTTTTTTTGTCCTGAAATATTTGGACCTTTGAATGTTTAATTTTAACAACAAACTTTTTTCTTCTATTTGGGCATCTGCAACTCTCTGAAAAAGTATCTTTGTTGGGGATTATTTTTTGCAGACAAACAGATCTACCTGTGAGTAGGCTGGTTCCTGGTTCTTACAATATGAGATGCTTATAAGAGGCTGGAACCAGTTTACCCTGACCTTTACCATGCTGCCACCATTTCAGCCATTTTCCCTGTATCCAGTAGCAGTACTGAATGGTATTTTTTTGTGCAAAAAGGAACCAGACTATTTTTCCTTCCGGCCTGTGCTGGTTACGTTGATTTGAATGGGACCAAATCAAGATGGCCACAACATGATAATGGTCTATGGGAACTGAACCATTGTCAGGCTGCAAATAATTTCATTGATTTTTGTTGAAGCTTTCAGCAAAACGTAAAACAAAACCTTCAGGTACTTACATGTGATACATGTATCTCCTTTTTGCAGGTTGGATTTTGTAATTGACCAATTCAAGACATCCTGCCACAAGACAGCAAACTAATCTCCAAACCTCAAACAATTTCATATGGTTACATGGCCAGACCAAAAACAATCCTTGATGCAACAATTATGCTGAAATTTAACAATACTGAAAATTCAAAATTACTTAAGAGTAAGTCAAAGTGATGAAAGTAGTTCAATGTTTGAACTTGAAGTAAGCAATGGGAACCAACCATAAAACTCATTGTCCATGTATTTTAAACATTAATGTTACATTTCATTCATCTACAAACAAAGTTGTCCTGTTTGTAACATTCAGTTATTCCTCGCATGGAAATAGGCCTGTAGGAAGTCATTCATTAAAAATGGATGTTGTGAATCTATTTTTAGGTACATGTACCAATGGTGAATTTGAAGATATTAGCCACGGATAGGCCTACTGTGTTTTTTAGGGCTGTAGTGCAGTGTAGGTGCTGTACAGGTACCGTTATGGTTTGTTTCCAAAACTTGATCAATGCCATTTATTTATTTATTTTATTTATTAGATAATTTCTTAGGCAGAGTACAAGAAAATTAAAATACAATGTACATGTATATAAATATATGAGAGTTTTAAAATTGAATTACATAAAAATTACTAGACACGACAAAGAAGATCAGAGGACAAACTACAAAAGGTTAAGATTCAACAAACTATCAAACAAAAACATTAAAATCATTAAACATTAAATTGTACCATATGCAGGCCTGCTTATGGGGGATTGCCTACAAAAATGTAAAAAGCTATTTCAAAAGCTTCTTGAGAGGTTCTCCAACTACAACAGTACAATAGACCTTTATCATGTGCCACCATTTCAGTCATGTTCCCTGTATCCAATAACAGTACTGAATGATACTGGGGTGTTTTTTTTGTGCAAAAGGGAACCAGTCTGTTTTTCCTTCCAGCCTCGCATTGGTTACGTTGATTTGAAAGGGGGAAAAATCAAGATGGCCGGAACATTTTAATGGTCTATTTGATTAGACACAGAAAGAAACAAAACAAATGACGACAAACAGACAGACAGGCACAAGCACACACAAAAATAACAAACAAGCGAAAAAGCAAACATAATTTGTTTCTTTGAGAATCCTGACCTCTCCTGTTTGCTCAAGTCAGTTTTATTGGCTTTTATATAGTGAAGCAAAACTTAAGAATACAACGAAGAGAAAAATGTAGTTCAGAAACAGCTGTTAAACAAAATATTCTATAATTTTCCAAAACTGTGCAACTTTTTTACTTTTTTTCAAAAGGATATATTACGTTTTTGAAATAAAAACTCTTCATTTCGTCAGTATTGTACTATTGATGTTCACCAAAGAATTTTGTTACTTTTTTCTTTTCTCTTACGGATCCTACACTGTACTGTCCAACACATCTCTGCTTGACCATCGCTGACCACTCCTCTCTACCGCCCTCGTGTGTTACGTGTCGCCCCACCCAACTTCTTGTGATATGGCTTGGCCCGGACCCCACCCACCTCCACCACCGGCGTTGGAATACGAACACGAAATCCCGACATTTTTCTACCCGGCATATGGACCCATGGACTATCAGGTAAGTGTTTCACTGTAACGAGTTGAAGGGATACCGGTACATTGGACTTTCCAAATGTACCCTTCACAAGTCACTGAATACAATCTTCCAAAACAGATAGAAAAGTCCTGAACCCTTTTTTGTGTTTTGCTGGTTTTTTGGGGTTGTATTTTTTTTTGTGGGGGCAGGGGGTGTTTTAATTTCCCCCCTTTTTCCCCCAGAAATCATTAGGTTGACATTGTTCGATTAATTTTTGATTCCTCATCTGTTTTGAACAAATGAAACAATTGATAAATGAAGTAACAAGTCATAAAAAATTAGAAAACACATAGGCCTACCGTATAATTTCCTTAAATAAATTTTTTAAAATAAAAATACAATAAAACAAATAAGTGAAATTTTTTATGCAATATCAAACTTCTGTTGCAAGATTGTGACAAATTTTCCTACCTTCAATTTGGACAACAAATTGATGAGAGCTTTCACCAATAGATTAGACTTTTCAATGACATGGCTTTTATGTTTCAAAACTCAGCCTGTTCCTATTCATTCATAAAATGTTCATTCAATAAGGTGTATAAAAATTGTGCACAAAGTTTAATACACAGTGTCCCTGAATAGTGCCCTCTCTGTAGTGGGAAAAAAGTAAGCTACAGATGTACCGTAAAATGTAGTAGAATATGTGCACTACCCCCTCTTGTGGCCATGTGTGGCCAGTCTGGCTAGAAAGTCAGCTTAGGCTGTGTGTGCTGTATGTACATGTACTTGGCTACTGCCACTTCCATAGACTCGTGTGTAATTTAAGCCGTAGCCCAGTTATTCGGATGCGGCCCCCAGGCACGCAGTCTAGAGCCGCATGCGATTTACATGTACTTGGCGACTGTATTTTGTGCCCATGAATATTGTACATGTACATCAGTACCGGTACATGTACGGTACATTCATGTGAATCTCTATACACGATTGTTACATACGTGTATATAAGTTGTTGACACAGTGCATCATTTCAAGGTTGTTTAGTTTAATAACTTCCTGGGTAGTCAAGACCACAACTAGGACCATGCTGTAGTCATCATCATCATTGTGGGTGGACTTCCTGTCTGTCTGGTGGCCCTAAGATTGACAAATACCACACCCTCCCGTAGCTTACCAAGTTTTGACTCGCTGGTTTTGTCTGCTTCATGTGCCAATAAGTAATTGCCTCTCCCCAGCTATGGCACAAACCTGAATGAGCCGTGATGACCCCCCCCCCCCCCCCCCCCACACTTTATGACCAGTTGGGATAAGCCATTGGATCACCACCACCACTCTCCCGATTGTGAAGAAAGAAAAAATGAAACATCCAAGTCACTCAAAATACTAGGTGGCACAGTGCCTATAAAGCACTCACCTCTCACCGCTGTGGCCTAGGTTCCATTCCCGGTTCGGGTCATATGTGAGTAGAGTTTGTGCGTTGGTTTCCCTCTGATGCCGTGAGGGTTTTTCTCGGGGTTCTCCGGTTTTCCTCCCTTTGCTAAAATCGACACCTTACGAATTTCGATCTGCTGTGCTCTGTGATCAGACATGGGTCATATGGTAAGCTACCGTACCTAAGGCAGTACCTTCAGCTGGACCAATAGCTGTGTCCTTTGCAATTCAGCTTCTGCTGCGAGTAAGAATGAACCATAGCTCTGTGGATGAACAGTGCCACCTACATGAACATGTACGGTACGGTAGTGTCAAATGGTGTCCAGCCACCCCCGATCCCCCTTCCTGCCTTAGAATTTTTTTTCTAACATTAGGTACATGTAATGTTACAGATTTTTTTACCTCATCAATGGGCATTGTATCTTCCTTCCCCAACAAATAGGTATTAAAATAGTCATTTTGTGGAGCCCTGGCAGTTTTTTCTCAATTCTGTACAATTTGTAAATTTCTTTGTCTTCTGTTGTTTCCTTACGGCTAGAAGAAATACTGAAAAATTTGATTAAGAAAACAAATCTTTCCTATGTGTAAATGTAGTCCCAGCTTTTGTCATCAGATATATCAGCTGAATCCTGGAGGTTAAAAAACAAAAAGACCAATAAAGTAAATCTCAAAGGTCCAATTAGTTTTTCCAATGATGCACTTTACATTTTTTTTGTTTCCTTCCTCGTTAGTACACAGCTAATTGTACCTGAATTTGTTGCAGGTGAGGAAATGCTAAGTCTGTACAGGATTAGCATGTTGTGCTGATTTGCATTCAGTGTCGATTTTGGCCTGCAGTGCGCTCCCAGCGAGTTGAAATGAGTTTTGGCTCTGGTCAATGACTTGAGGTTGACACGCTTTTCTGTAGTGGTCTGGATTCAAGGCGTTTATTTGAAAGTTTGTTTCCTATCCTGCTCTTCATTGGCATCAACCACAAGCACTTAGGCCAAATAAAAAACAAAACATGTTTAGTGTCCCCGCCCGCTTCCTTTTTGGAGGCCGCCTCCTCTTTTTTTTTCTTTTTTTTTATAATTTGTTTTTAACCCCCCAAAATGATAATTTTCAACAGTGACATCAATTTGGCAACTTTGTCTGTTGCATCTAGCCCAGATAAAGCTGGTATGTCATTTCCTGAGTCCAATGGCGGCCATTAAAAAAAAAACTTGGGGACCTTTTAAAAATAGCCCGGTCGGGCATCCATTTTGGAGAAGGAAACAAAAAGGGACCTTCTTTTTTTTCTAAAAGGCAGGACGCTAAACATGTTTTTTTTATGTGGCCTTACACAATCAGCGCAAGTCCATAGAAATGTCCAATCGAGTTGTCCTCCGTGCTGTCTTTTACATTAATTTTCCACTGGAATGTATTTTGTGCAAATATCCATTCATCGCAAATGTATGAAAACAGTGAGACGTCCGTTTTTGGTTAAGACAATTTTTGTAAACGTGCACTTTACAAAACATTTCTAATGTTTCATGTTTCTCTTGACAACTGAGGGCGCAGTTGCTGTGATGTCATTTCAGGCACACACTCTTCAGTTTAGGTGTTTTCTGTTCAAATAGGGAGCCCAAAATTGTGCCCATTGAAAAAAATGTTTGCATAACGTTTGCTCATTGAGCCGTCATCTTATGAAATGACAATGAATCGCCAAAAACAAAAATAACCTCAACAAAAATCCCAAATTTCTGACAATTTAATGCTGAAGCAGCTGTGCCAACTGTCTTGAATATCATCACAGTTTTGCTCGGATATTCGCATTTGCGCAAAAACCAAAAAGACACCAGAACGCTCTTGAAAATGAATACGAAGCTTAAAAATAAAGTACATGTAAAATGGGACACAAAGGTGTATTTCAAAGATTGCATCAAAAAAAATCTATTACGTGGGCCCTTTAACTCAGAGAATTCCTCAACATGGTTGTATTAATAATTTCTGACAGGATGGGGGTTGTTCAACTTGCTTGTTCACGGAACTTGTGAAACCCACAGAACTTGGGTAAAGAACCCTGGGTGAAGAAATGTAAAATATAAACTTGTGAAACCAAAACTAATCATCAGACAGGGATCGCAGTCATTCACAGTACAAAGTACTAGTTTGCTTGATTTAGGCGATAACGGCATGTGGGATTTAGCAACCAATTGGAAAGAAAATTGGCTGGGGAGTGTAAGCAAGTGCCTGTTCGGATTTGCAATTAAAAACAGAAAAGGAGGTTTAGATTTTCAGCAGTGAAGTTTCCCGAATACTTGTTCACGTTCCAAATCCTCTTGTTATCTTTGTAAGCCACATCCTGTTTTCACAGCTTTCCCAAATCCCATTCTCCCGTTTGTGCCCAATTCCCCACTATTCACCTCACACCTTAGGTTTTTATAAATTTGTATTGCTCTGTAATGAGGAAATCTTACCCAGTTCCTATCGTGCCCCATGCTGATGTGAAATCTAGTGCATGGCAATCTCCTTGAGGTGTATGAGAAAAAATTGATGATGTGTTGACTCTCAGTTCAATGACCTCTTCGGCAGTTACACTGATATTCTATGAAATCCAGTCAACCAATGAACCTTGGGGAATCTGAGTTTTTAAAAATCTAGACCTCTGCACAATTGTTACAATACAAAAGCATTAATTAAGTAATTAATTAAGTAACTGATTAATTAATGCAGAGATTTGAAACAAGTTGTCAAATTCTTGGGAGCTCCGTTTGAGAAGTTCAAATCAGTTGCATCACATGAATGTCTGCCTTTTGCAAACCTGTACCAGAGCTTTTGGAAATTGTTGGATTGGAAGGGGAGGAGGGGGGAGGGGGTTTGTTCACCCTTGTCTATCATTTTCTACAAGTAGGGATCCAGAGGTGGGGGGAGGCATCTGTCAAAATTAATGGGTTTCTAGAGGAATGGGTAAATGCTCTCCTTCCCCTTTCTCTCTTAATTGGCTGTGTCTTTGACATTTGTCACCCATGTCAGTTCATTTGAGGTATTTCATCATTTCACAACCCAGTTTTCAAAAACAGACCCTCTATTGTGAGACAACTTCAGAGCCGGCATTTTGACCAGAACATAAAGCTGTCATGAGATTGAACCAGCAGATCTTCTGATTTTGTCAGAGCAAAAAGCTTGATAGCCAGAATCCCATTACAATAAGAAGTCAACCCGAAAACCCATTAGCACCAGTAAGTGGTGTGAACAGTTTGGTTTTCAACACCTTGATTTTTTTTCTCTAGCATTTCAGGAATATTAACCTTAATACTAAAAGTATTTCTGACTTCTTTTGCTAGAAATGTTCCTGAATTAATAATAATTCTGATAAATTTTGTATTTATTAATTTGTGTTTATCAAAAAAAAAACACTCTCTTAATTTCACATAGCGCAGTACAAATATTATACATTAAACACACCAATGGTAAGTACCGGTAGCAAGTTCAACTACTATACGACACAACTTTAAAATCTAGCGTTATTGCAGAATGGCGTGAAGCCAGTGTACCGGTAGCATTGAATCCTCCATAACACTTCACGTGCAACGAGTGGCACAATTTATAGTGTTGTAAAAGTGCTGTGCCTTGCTTCGTCCCTTATTAAAAAAAACTTTCTAACAGAGACAAAACCAAGCTGTAAATCTCAGTGAAAAACAAAACAAAACAGAAGAAACTAGTTGTGCAGTGGTTCAAAAAAAAATTAGCTTCACACATCGAAGCTCATTTAAGCAGCGTCTAAGTCTTGCATTTACACAACGTCTTGGTGTTTTTGTCAACCTGTTTGTAGGTCAGTTTGCAAGCTTCAATGCAGTTCCTCCCCCACAAATTCGCCAGTGATACCCCGCAAACACAAGCAGGATATCTCAAAAGCTTTGTTGATCTCACTGAAAGCTTTCCTTAGGTCTTGTCTACCCAAATCCGCCCTGAGGTGTCGGCAGGTACTTGCTTGAAACTGGCACAGATTAAGATATTCAGTGTGCAACGATTAACGTCGTAAAAGTTTTGCCTGTACTGTTTTGGGGAATTAGAGAAAGGAGTAATAAGTGATGGGGTACATTTAAAAGTCAAACGCGTTGAGATTTGGAATGGAGTAGGTCATTTCAATCTGAGATTGGGGTTACAGATAGGTCATTTAACCGACACTCGGGGTGGTAGGATGAAAAAAAAACAACGTTTGCTTGAACTCATACTGTAGATGAGTAGCTCGTTGTCCAAACTGAACTTGGACGGTAAGATAAAAATATCTAGAGACAGGAAATCCAAGCTGCAAGACAGGAAAGAATGGTCTAATCCTCTGGGGAAAAAAAACTTTTCAAGGAGTGGAATTAACACTGGATAAAAAAAAAAAAAAGTATACACTTTGGGTCATGGAGAATTCTGACTTAAGAAGATGGCTGAAAAATGCTGAGACACCATAACCGGAAATCCCAGCTTTAAGACAGGAATCTAATCCTAATCCTCGGAAACACTTGCACAAGTGAATAAAACAATCGGACTCAATCGCTTAGGGTCACTCACAATTCGTACTTAAGATGGCCCAATACATCGTGAGTATCTTAATTTTGCCGGTTCTGGAGAGAAATTTGACTTGATGTGCAGTATTAGACGTTGCCGAATTGTTACAAACGAAGGCTTGAGGCACAAGGGAGAAATCTCTCTTCTTGACTGGGTAAGTGGTGTTAATTTTGTTTTTCTATACAGCTTGATAGATAAATTGCCGTAGTCAATGTTGCGTGAAATTAGAGATGGAAAAGTGGCTGCACTGAAAGAGTTGCCTCAGTTACCGGTACCTGCGGGCAGGTTGGATTTCAGCTTCAAAGGGTGGTTTGACTAATCAGCATCCATAGCATAATGGAGTTGTCATTGATCTCGGCTTACCACTCCCGGGTAACGTTTCTGTTTCTAGCCATCAGCAGGTAGCCTGTTTGGAAAATTTCCTTGAGGAAATACAGTGAATTTTGTGAAAAATCTTCGATGCTAGATGCAAATGATGAGCACTGATGTAGGACTTTGAAATTTGGAAAATACTTTATTGCAATGTCCCCTGGACAGCTAAATGTACACTACGCACTAAAAGCAGTAGTTAAAAAAAAAGTTGTACCGGTATGTTGATTGGTAGCTCCTACACATGCAAACATCAACAGGCTGTGAAGTTGACTATTATTTTTTCTCTTTGTTTGATGGCTTATTCATCAATACCTATTAGTTTGCCCATTCCTATTGGTCGAGAGCCCGTCATGTGGATGGTTTTTAGACGGTTGATAAAACACTGGCTGGCTGGTTTTAAACATTTTTCTGGTGCTGTCACATGAAATTTGGACTACTAATGAAATCTGGTTCCTTACTTGTTGGTTGAATGTTCACAATCTTCACTTAGGCATGCGCAATACTACCAATGAGTCCGTATTTCGAGAGTCCTAAAATCACACTACACCAGCACAGCTGCATTCTGCGCCACATCGCGTAGGACGCGATGCACGCGCGCCAATCTCCATATAAGGAGATGTTTACGACTACTCACGAGCGCGCCTTGGGCTCGGACCATTATTGGCGTCCAGGCCCCAAGCCGGTTTTAAATGTACTTGTTTAAAACCAGCCAAGCACATATTTATTCCCTTAGCAAAATTTGCCCCAGCTCCACAGAAACAAAAGCTATATATCCCGTAATTTGTCCTGCTTAGGAACAGCACATTCCTGACCAGAAAGATACAGACAAGTTAATTGATGCTATTGTGGAAAAAGAAGTTAAGGGGAAACCAATTTTGTTTTGTTTTCCCGAAATGGCCCATGGTTTTATGTCCTATGATTTATTTTTCCAATTCAATTCACATTTAAAGGAGAATTTAATTCTCTTTTTAATTCTTTCTTTAAGAAAAAATCTTTGTTGGTAGAGTAATGTTACGGTATAACCGGAGGTCTCGGGTTCAGTTCCCACTAGTCCTGGCCATTTCCTTGTCCAACCCTAAGGCCAAAAAAAAAAAGTCTCCGGTTTCTGGTATGTGCGCGCGTCGCCGTAGCCACGCGCGTCGGCAAAATGAAAAAGTTTTTTTTTTCAATGAAAGATGATGTCTCAAACCCGCCAAACTCACTGGTTTGACTGGAATCCTGCTGTTGCGCAATTTTAACGTGTTTTTAGCTTGGGTGATGGTCGAGAATAAGCTTTATGTGGCCTCTCTGGACTCCCATATATTTGCACTAAGTTTAGTCGGGCACCATTTGCAGTCA
The DNA here is from genome assembly GCF_015706575.1 of Patiria miniata. Lineage (NCBI taxonomy): Eukaryota > Metazoa > Echinodermata > Asteroidea > Valvatida > Asterinidae > Patiria > Patiria miniata. The sequence goes on along the minus strand of NW_024037069.1, from coordinate 38,111,663 downwards.
TCAGCCGACATTTGAAGCAAAAAAATCAGGTAAAAAAAAAAAAAAAAAGCCGCGTCGCCGCACCACTTTTTGGGCAAGCTCCATACCAAAAACCTGAGACTTTTTTTTTTTTGCCTAAAGTAAACCTGATCAGTTTCCTGTTGTGGTTTATTTATTGAAATACAAGATTGTTCTTACGGTTACTTTGCATTAATCTCAAATTTATACTTCTCAAATATTTCCTTATCAGTATCAATTTCTGATTTTTTAAAAATCCATCCTGTGTATTCCTGTGTCCCTCTGGCCACAGGGATCATCTGATAAAAACAATACAAATCCTGAGGGTCAGGTGACAGCAAATAAACAGTGAATACCCCCAAGTGTGGTGGGGGAAGTATGACCCTTACTATTTGACCTCTGTATTTGAGGCTTTTTCCCCTGAGGTCAAAAAGTGATGGGAGTTTTCATCAGAACCTAATGCTGTCAAACAGTCAGGGCTAAACTAGTGATAAATTCCCTTTACTTGCTGAAATTGAAAACTAGAGAGGTTTTGTCCTTCTAGTTATATCCAACACTTGTTTCTTAATTTTTGTTGTTGTGGGGAAGCTTTTCCATGCTTGTCATTGAGAATATTCTTTACATTAACCGAAGGTAAAAATCAGTATTCAAAAAATGAGTTTTGACATGGAAGTACAGTAACTGTAATCTTGATACTTTGAGAATTCACTGAAATACTCTCAGCAGTTTGGTTCCTTTGCCATTGTTTTAATATGAATTTTTTTATTTATATATATTTTTTTTTGGGGGGGGGGGGATCAGTTTTCATTTCATCTTCTTGTTTTTAATCACAGTTTAAGGTCATTGACATTACATGCAACTCACAAATTATTTCAAGACTGACAGTTTGCCTTGAATCACACTCTGCGCAGATGTCCTGCGTTAAATTATAAAATGCCTCCTCCCTAATTGTAATTCCAGGAACCAAAACCACATGCTGCTCTTTTAATTGAAATATTTGAGGGTTTAGACATGGAGCTATCACTGCCTGATGCCAAGAGTGCTGGGCCCGGTTATCTCAAGAATCCCTAGACAATTCCAGTTTGTCCTTAAACATAAATCAAAACCTTGTATAAAATTTCAAGGAAGCTTTTACTTAGACTCTAGGGCAGTGAAGCCTGGTTTCTCTTGCCAATTTCCACATGTTTCTTGTAAATAAGTTTTGATGATTCTTTATTAATTTTACTTGTAAATAGAAAGTTTTGAAACTCAAAATGTAGCATTGCAAAATGTTGTTCTGTATAATAAGTAAGGATGATTGAACTGGACTTTTTAAATTTTTTCCTTAATTAGAATGCCCACACATAGAAACCCCCCCCCCCCAAAGAAAAAAAGAAAAGAAAAAAGAATTGGTTTACCCATTTTTTCTGTACTGAAGCGTAATTACATATCACACAGAAGTCAGTGTATTTTCCTTGTATTAAAATCTAAACTTCAAAACTGGTCCTGTAAAACTAAGAACAAAAAAGGTATCGGTACATATAGAAATTAGTCAACTCAGTCAGAAAATGCGTGTATGGAGAAAATACCAGGCATTTCTCAAAACATTACAAAATCTAGTTTCAGTCAAACCTCTCCGAATTTGAGCTGCTTTATCCCAGCATGTGGGTCTCAAGATATTGTTGATTAAAAAAAAAAACCTGATCGCTTGCTCTATTCTGAATAACTACAGAAGGGAGGCGTGTTGGTCTGAGGGGGGCCTGGAGGTTTCAAGTCGCGTTATCAGCCATCAGGATCAATGATATTCACTCATGCTTTTGGTTCAGGAAAAGTGAAGCTGTCAGTTGAGACACTTGATCCCCTGGAAGGGGAAAATTGGAGACTAGGAATGCGTGCTCTCTCCATGTTTGGAGGTGTTTTGAGATCATCAAGATAACATTTTGTTTGGTCTAATTTTAGAGAGTTATGTAACCTCTGGTTCTTTTCAAAATCATATTTTTCCACAAATAAGATATTCTGTGGTTGGCAATACAAAGCTCTATTTTCCCCCAGTGCACAGAGTGTTTAAGCCATGCTGTTACACATCTTGTCTATTTGATTTTCTTAGGAAAACTTTTAAAGCTTGTGTGTTGGTCTACATCGGGTTATCTACACGTTAATAATTTCATTTAGAAGTTGTGGCTGAAGATATCAGTATATCTGTATAGATTTCCTCCAGCAAAACGGCTTCACGGTATGGCACGGGGCTAGAGGGGCTAAGGGAGGACGTTGATGTTGCACGAAGGATCAGTAGGAGGCAGCTGTCAAAATTCTGAATTTCACTGTCCCAATATCTACCCACGCATGATAATTTTCCTATTTTTTAATGGGATTATTTTTTTTTTCTACTTTCATTTTCTATTAATTATCTCCTCCAATTTCAGCATTCTGTACTGTACACATTACACTTCTGGGTCTGCAGGACCCTTTTCCTTTTTTATTTCTTGAGGGTCAAATACCATGCCTATTAGCTTGAGCAACCATCTTCCATAATCTGTTGTTTTTTTTACCAAAAAAAAAGAAGTTACATTGTGTATGTCAGCTCCCTTGAAACTTCATGTCAGCTACAAGATCTTTAGCAAGGGAGAGTATGCAGTGAGTGATGGGCATAGCTTTGCACATTGGCACTGGCATGGCTGGAATGTGCCTGGCTTACTTTCAAAAAGCCTTGGAGACATGCTGCTCAACTATTTCTGGGACATCTTGTAAGTTGTATCCCCATCCTCCATCTTAAATCCTGCGGAATCAAACTTGATGCTTCATGACACAGCCTCGCTCCAAATGCCAATCTCAGACTATACAAACCATAGCTCCAAACTAACAAGATAAGGAATTTCAAATAAATTTAGGAAGTTCAGGAATTTACAAAGTGACAATTTACAATAGATTACAATGTACAAGAGCTAGCCTGGCCCTCCCTGTTTTTTTTTTTTTTAGGCTGATCTCCTCTTTCTGAGAAAACCAGGAAGGATAAATCCAGGAAGCTCACTATTATGTAAGCCTTACCTTTTGTTACCATGACAACCAGGTTTCCAAATTGCAGTCTTGTTTTCTGGGGTTGTTACATCACTTTCCAAGTTTGAAGGTCTTTTTTTAGTCACTGCCTACCAAATTAAGGAGCCACATACTGACCAATCACATACCACAACTGACCTAACCATCTACCACCAACACCCCCCCCCCCCAAAAAAAAAATGACCCACAGTGGGCTGGTCTGACACCTGATACTTGCTCCCAACCCACACTGCAAAAAAAATAGAAGCTTTGGTTTATCTCCCATCTTCCCATACACTCACAGTGTGGCTGTCAATCAGTCCAAGTGGTGTACCAGGGAAATAACGGCGTCGCATTCCATAAACAACTTTCCACTGACTGACCCAACTACACCACATGCACACAGCAGGAAGTGCAATGGCGGACTGTACACTTCTGGTACTAGTTTGAGTCCAGTCAAAGTTTATCACTGAAAGTTGCCGCACATCTTTGGATTACTTGTTTGTGGAAGTGTCTTTTGGTTTGGATTTAGACTGATTTATTTTTTGGGGGAAGGGAGAATCTGTTGGAATGAGTCTCGTAACCACAGCGTCCTGGTTGAAGTCCAGCATGCCGAGTACTAACATGACTAAGATGCCCTTGGTGTTATTAACGGTAAGTTGTGCACGGTAATTTGAAACAGCCAACACAAGTTTGGCATTACTCGCTGGATGATTAATGGAGTTTGTTCAACTTTGTTGTAACCATGTACCAACTGACACTGGTGTTGGGTTTAGTATTGCGACATCAGGGAAAGTGTGATTGCAAAAGATTGGTTATGTGGCAAGAACACGAACATCATGAATGTGGCAATGCTATTTTTCAAACTACCAAACAAATTACAGTATAGATAGGACAAGCAGAACATGAATTTAAAGATATTGTACAGTGTACTGACTTACAAAGTGTGGACTTCGGTATGACTCTCCCATTTTGTAATGAAGCTACTGGTAATCTTGTTTGTTTTACACAGGAAATGACTTTAAATTTGTGGTACAAAATGTATTGTGCACAGTGCTGTTGTGGTACACTGATAATACAAGTACCGGTACATGCATGTACAGAACAATTGAATGCATGCATATAAAATGAATTAATTGTTTTCTATGAAATTGAAAAAAGGAAAACCCATTAGCATCCGTAAGCGTAACACATACCACCTGTAATACATTGTATTTGTATATTTTCCCTGATTAACTCATAAACCATAGAGTGTCAAGACACATTGGAGCTATATACAGGGCTTATGGGTCAAGCCGGATGTTTAATTTCTGCAGATGGTTCCAAAACATTGTGGGACTCAAAAAGGTTTTTAGTTTAAAAAAATTTGGTTAGACAGAGACAGAGAAACTGAGTCTGAGATTTGATATTTGCGGTAACTTTAGGCCACTCTATAAATTTAGGGTCCAAAGTGTGATGCTTTTCCTGATCCTGCCATCTTGGTACTCTGTAATTTTTCCATGATTTAAATACATTTATATGGACTTCATCGTGATTGGGTAGTTACATGTACATGTAAATTGCTCTTGGAGGACGACTGCATGAAGGAGTGCATCAGAATTATAAAATCATTGATGTCAGATGTAATTAACAGGGACCGGGGATAAAAATGTGGACCCCAAAAGTTAAGGAATTGTACATTTCTGTTTGTAGCTGTACCTGCCAGTTGTGTACGCACTGAGATTGGCCCTTTTACATGTAGTTTTAAATAATGAAAAATAGAATTAGCTGTTGCAAACTGCTTACCAACCAAAAGGACCTATGGTATAAATGCAAAAAAATAGTTAGTGGCCTGACGTTTCGACCCTAGCAGAGTCTTTCTCGAAGGCTGAATTCAGCCTTCGAGAAAGACTCTGCTAGGGTCGAAACGTCAGGCCACTAACTATTTTTTTGCAGTTTTAAATAATAGCGGATAAAGTTTGGGAAGAACTTCCCACATTTTTAAAATTTTATACTTGGCTTGTGTACATATAGTTAGGCAAGCCTTGACTAGTGGCAACAGTTATCTTCAAACCACAGAGCTGGGGCCTTGCTTTATGCTCAAACCTTGCTCAAACCAAGCTCACCAATGGCAATGGTTGGGGACCATTCCTTGCTCTATGTTGGGACTTGAAGTAGTTGGCATTCTTGACAACTATTGATACCCTGGTCACACCCTCCCAAGACCCAACCAATCCCACTCAATCATGTTTGACAGCTTTCAGGTCTCTCACCAGGCTGGGGTCAAAAGGTCGCGGAGATCAGGTCGTTTGAAACTGTAACCGTGATATTGATATTCACCTGCAGTTTCTCAAGCTCGTTTTTGCCCAACATCCAAGATTGATGTCTAACAGTATTAACCCGCTGCAAACATACATGTTCATGACATACATGTTCATGCATGTACATGTACCGGTACATGTACATGTGTACATGGTCTGAAATACTTCAGAACTTGTCTACAGTGATAGATTCAGAAATGTACTAGCACATTGATATTAGCCACAATAATTTGTCAAAGCATGCACTGTTCAAACTGAACTTGTGAAATGTAAAATGCCATTTAAAAAAAAGTTCAAAATATTATTATAGATTAAGGTAAATTTGGTAAATTTGGTAAATTTGGTAAATTTGGTAAATTTTGATTTTTTTTTTAAATTTATTTTGTGTGTGTAGAATGTCGTGAAGTTTAGTGATCCCTGGAACTTAGTTGTTTAACATTCCTGAAGTGTGCCTAATTCCAAAGTAAAATCAGGCTGAAAACATAAATTGGAAAAATGTTTGAAAAGTCAAACAGTAAGAGTTTACCATTCTTTGCCTAATAATTTAGCCAGGGGAGAGCAAGGCATGTTTTGGACACCCTGGCTCTGTGCACAACTACTACCCCTTCAACGGCCAGAAAAGGAGAGTTGGGGGAGACCTAGACTGGTTCCTGGTCCATCCACTGCGTATTTCGAATTATCCAAAGTTATTGGGGGCGGGGATTAGTCTGGGAGACCATCGCAACTTAAATTGGAATGTATTGGAGCGTCACGCACGGACGACGCCTGACGCTCACGCACGAAGACGCAATGGCTTAGCTTTGTGCTCATTCAATAAAAAAGTCGTGCGTACTTCGCGGGCGAACCAGTACAGTATGCACATGCGGTGTCCCATCCAAGGGGCTCTCAAAAGTGGTAAAAACGTGCCCTCTTTTGTTGGCGCACAAAGCCCATACTAGGATATGTCTGACCATAGTTCCATGGTCTGACACTCCAGTGCGACTGTATAAATTGAAGGAAAGAATAAAACCAAAAATACACCGTTTATAAATAATTCAAGGCAAAGTTGGACACCCAATTTTCAAGTCGAGTGCTGAATGCATTGTAATTCCCCCTCCCCCCCCCCCCCATGCCGCTGCCGTATATTAGAATTCTATTGTACCCTGATATGTTGTGTTATCCCTTGAACCATAGAAGAACCATGTATATATACCTTTCTGTCCATGGAGAGAGCACGCAGGCCGAAACATGATTGAATCTAAACAAGACAGAGTTCATGTGCAGGGCCTTGGTAAGTCCCCATGGGGGGACACGGTGTGACAGCAAGTAGATTAATGTTTGTAGAGAGTGGAGGTACATGCTCATAAACTAAACAAGGCTACTGAATGACTGTCATGTGGTTACTTGACCGTGTGAATTTGAAATAAAGGTGTACGTCTGTACTATATTTTCTCTTAAATAAGTTAAAGGAAGTGATGTCATTAGGAAAAATAAGCTGAATTTTCATTCAAGATTATAGCCTTGGTCAATGCTCTCGTCGTTATTCGTCCCGTACGCGGTCAATCGTCGGCATATATCCTCACGCGCTATGCACATGCATGTAAAAATACAGCGCGAACAGCGACCTCACGCGGCCACTATTTTTATGCAAATCAGTTGGAGACGATGTCAAGCCTTGGTTCAATCGTCCATGTGAGGTTTTGGGGGTGGTGCTCATTATGTTAATAGCCTTAGCTGACCTTAAATGTCGTTTTCTTATTGGTCGATCGTTGCGTGGAAACTTGCATAGTGAAACGTAGCACCGTACATAGTCCATTCACGTACACATTACACATTGTGTGTCTCTGCACACGGCACCAATGCACAAAAACTGTGGTTCCTGTCACGTCTGCAAAAGGCGGAAAAGCTGCAAATAATTTGATGACGTCCGGATTTACCAAGGTGTGATTGGACACTCCACATATTAGCCCCGCCTACATTATCTGTATTCGCATACGAGGTCGTGCGCTGGAAATCTAGCGCAAAGTAAAGAAAAACATAAGCTTTGGCCGACGATTGAACCAAGGCTCGACATCGTCTCCAACTGATTTGCATAAAAATAGTGGCCGCGTGAGGTCGCTGTTCGCGCTGTATTCTTACATGCATGTGCATAGCGCGTGAGGATATATGCCGATGATTGACCGCGTACGGGACGAATAACGACGAGAGCATTGACCAAGGCTATCAAGATTACAGTGGAGTGAAGGTACAAACTAAACAGGGTTACTGAATGACTGTTTGTGATCCATACTAAACCAGCAGGACAACTACCGGTACTGTACCAGTATGTGGTTAAAACTAGACCATTGGAACTGAATGTGGTTAAAACTAGACCATGGGAATTGAAGAAGTATGTGGGTGCTATATTTTCGCTCAAGGATTTCACTCAAGGAAGTGATGTCATCATTGACATGACAACAAGGATATTTTCTGATAACATAGCAATATAGCACATGGTACATTTACAGTACATATGGAATGCTACATGTTCTAACTACAATGTTCCGGTACATGTACATTGTGTTGATTGACTTCAACTAAATGAACATGATTTTAGCACTAAAGAATATATTACATGTACATTTATGTATGAGCTGTGAAAGCATGGAGCTATATGTTTTATAGCTCCATGGTAAAAGTGACAGATAAGGGAAATGTTCCTCATGACAAATGTCTGAAATCTCTTTGTTTGAGACAAATTATGTCTAAAAGTCACAAAAATGGACACTTCAGTACAATTAAATTCCTATACTAATGTGCAAGTTTCAAGTAAATTCATTCCAAAGCAGATTCCAGGTGGTTTTTGGTTCAGTTAAAGTTTCATGGCCCTTCATCAAAATGCCCGTCCATTTGGGGCACATAAAAGAAAGTTTAAAAAGATTAATCAAGTAAACTGATTGTTGACTCAGTTACTGGGCAGGGATTGTAGGGTAATATTTTTTTTTTTAAATTGACCAAGGGCAATCAAAAAAATTGAAGACAATGGCTTACCAAGCCTTTTGCAATGGGAAAAGAATTTTGCCACCCCAATTTTTTGTGCGAATATTTATCTTCAGAGGTCAGGCATGTACCGTAAGTTCGCAATATGTGACATATCTTCCTGGTTGCTCAGTTTACTGTTCGGAATAGTTCCTCTTTGTGTTCCACAAGGAAGAAAAGATAAGAAATCAGCCAACACGGACATTTGCTTGAAAAAATATTGTGAGATTTTTTTTTCCATACACACATGGTGTACCTTGCCTTAAAGGGAATATACATCATTGGCTTTTGCTGCAATTTTCAGAAATGAACTATTTGAGGGGTTAGTATAATAGATCAAATATTGTTTAACTGACATGTTTGAAGTTTTGTGTTACGAAAATGCTTGAACAACCAAGAAAAACAAAAATGTTTAAGTAGTCTGGTTCCCTGACTCCACTAAAGATAAAATTGATCAATTTATAGATGTCGGAAAATTGTGAGGTAAGGGAACCAGTCTAGCTGGCCTGCACCCGTTCATGAACATGTAACCAATAGCAAACAAAATTTGGACTGAAAAAAAATTGTAAATTTGGAGCAGTAGTTGAAAAATAGTTAGGTTTTTCCAACGGTGGTCGGCCGACCACCGTTGGAAATGTATACAAAAATACAATTTTCTTGAAAATGACTTGACACCAAGTGCCATTATTTTAAAGGATGCTTTAGGCTGGCATTTACCAACATCCTAGTAAGGTATTTCGTAAAAACTTGGTAGTTTTATTTTTCGATGTTTGCAAATGTTGTATATTCCCTTTAAACTATCGAACTCAAAACTCAACATTTACATGGTACACATAAAATTAAACAGTTGGTTTGCCAACTAAAGTCTTTCATAGGAACAAACCATTTGATTCGGAGTGTCAGGTTGCAGTTCAGATCTTGTGCCTTGTGACCATTAAGGATGTTTACTGATTGGCAATCTGCCAAGAACAGGTCAGGGGTCGTGTGAGAACAAGCCATTGTTGACAGGGCGAAAAATGAAGTCTCTAAATTATTATTATTATTATTTATTATCAAACACTCACGACCAGAAGGCCGAATTGCGGTTTAATGTACAATAAAATGATTTGAAAAAGTTAAAATACATAACAGTTTAAATCACAGTAGTCATTAAAAACGAGCATTAAAATAATAGTACATTATTATTAGATATAAAAAGACAGTAATGGTAAAGACCCTCCCCTGTACTATTCTATAGCAAAGCCATACTCCTTAAAAAAAAAAAAGCTACCAGATAAAATTGTAAGAAAATGAGCTTAAAAAAAGGTTTTGTCAAGTAAAAATTCCATAAACACAATGTTTCTCAGCTGATCGCCAAGTAGGCCTGGGCAAGAAGTGGATTTTTACTACTTGAGTACTCGCAAAGTACTTGCGAGTAGTCGAGTACTCGTGAGTAGTCAACCGAATTCCCACGGAAGCAGAAAAAATGACATATGTTAGTATAACGGGAAAATCTACATGAAAATAACGTGCGAGTCACTACACCTCATTCTTCAGTGCTGAGATATCCTTACTGTGCGACGTTTTGGGTCATTTACTTGAATTTCGTTTTGCTAGGGATAGAGAGGTGGAGGGAGTGATTCCCTGTTTGCAGGGGACGTATTAAGCCGTGAACCCTAAACCCTAAATTGCTACTTGCTAGTACCTGCTTCTACTCGTGCAAGGACGAGTACTCGAGTAGATGAAAAACCACAAGCAGCAAAAACGACTTGTGAGTACTTGAGTAATCGAGTTACTCGCCCAGCGGTATCGGCTAGTGACCTAGTCTACGGAATACACCTTTGCACACAATGCACAGCAAAGGTCCATGGTAATTGATATGATATGCAAGCAGATTCGGCAATTAACTATGCAAAGCAAGACTGTGTCTTGACCTGGAGATTCTGACCATTCAGCGGGCGCCTTCTATTCTATTGGGTCTTCTGTAACTGGTTGTTGTATTACAAAAACATCTCAGCGAACTTGACTAATCAACAGCTTAGTCCACATATCTGATTGAAACAACGCCACAATTTCTAAAGTCAACTCTGATGGGCTGGTGCACAGAGTTGCATAACATTTGCATTGCTGACATGCTGAGATATGTCAAACGTTGGTAACCAAACGGACACTTGTCGAGGACAAATGAGTAGAAAATCCCTCCCCCCCCCCCCCAAAATAAATTATGAAAAATCACCCATGCTTGCCTTTATGCACTTTACTGATAAGTGCTTCGTTGGTCTGAAACCAAATACGTCCCGTGTTTCAGGGATTTCATTAGGAGATTTGTGAATACATGTACTTCATTATCTGAAGGACGACAGACTTATTACATGTTCCTCTTCACTTGTCAAATTGCACACCTCTTGTCAGTGCAGTTCTCCCTGATCAAGGTCAGGCCTTACCATGAATTTTAAATTCTGATTGTGAACAAAGGCGAAGATCGCGCGAGCGTCCGGCGTCGTCAGCATTGTGTTCGAATGCCTCGTTTAAAGGGAATGTACATCATTGGCTTTTGCTGTAATTTTCAGAAATGAACTATTTGAGGGGTTAGTATAATAGATCAAATATTGTTACACTGACTTGTTTGAAATTTTGTGTTCGAAAATGCTTGAAAAACCAAGAAAAACAAAAAATTTCAAGTAGTCTGGTTCCCTGACTCCACTAAAGGTAAAATGGATCAATTCATAGATGCCAGAAAATTGTAAGGTAAGGGAACCAGTCTACTGGCCTGCACCCGTTCATGAACATGTAACCAATAGCAAACAAAATTTGGACTGGAAAAAAGGTAAATTTGGAGCAGTACCGGTAGTTGAAAAATAGTTAGGTTTTTCCAACGGTGGTCAAATGTATACAAAAATACCATTTTCTTGAAAATGACTTCACACCAGGTGCCATAATTTTACAGGATGCTTTAGACTGTCATTTACCAACATCCTAGTTAGGTATTTCGTAAAAACTTGGTAGTTTTATTTTTCGATGTTTGCAAATGTTGTGTATTCCCTTTAATAAACAGCCATAACTTTTCAACAGAATGTCCAATTGAAGTGCAACAAACAGTATTGTAAGGAGAATTTTGTTCTCTTTCCGAATATTACCTGCAAACCCCAGCTCATTTCGACCTCTGCCCAAGTCTGCCAGAACACCTTATTTGTATAGCTAAAACAATTTACCAGTTCCTGATTCTAATTGACTCATGACTATTGACTTGAAAAAAAGAACTACCGCTATCATTCCGTTTTTTTTACAGAAATGATGTGAGTGGAGTTTTTTTATACTGAGACAAAGTTGAGGACAAGGTTCGTTGACCCTTGTGCGATCAGGTTCTGGTTGGTTAGGAACCAACAGTATAGACGGAACAGATGCGAGACTGTGTACGATTTAGTGTGGTTAGGCTTCCAAGGAAGCAGCCTGATTTGTAGGTCATGCCCATGACCCCTGAATCAAAAAAAAATAAGAAGTAAAAATGTTTTGCTGCAAGCGAGAAACGTGACTAACCCAAATGAGTGGGCAGACAATCAACCCGCAAACTGTAACTTGATAAAAAGATTTCAATCCCATCATTAAAAGAAACTTTTGAATTTTAGGGGGTTATGCCCATGACCTCTGCAAAATGCAACTCTACATTTTCAGGTTTTTATATTACTGTACATGTTTGTTTCATTTATTTGTTGAAACGTGACTTACTCTAATGATAAAATCAGCTGTTAAGAGGCTTGTTTTGGTAACTTTCTTGGAGAATTTCCAGGAAACTCACGTCAAATCTTAGCAAGTAAATGATGAAACTATTTCCTTAACATTCAAACCACTTTATTGTAACCATTTTCCCAACCCAACTTTAAAAGTTCACGCAATCCTTCCCTGATTACACAAAATCAACAATTTTTAAAAAAGTTTTTCACACGATTGATGAACATAGAGTCCCGCTACCAGTTATCTTGTTTAAATACTCCTTGAAAGTTGACGTTCATCTTGCACAGTAGAGGCTTTTGAAAGTTCCAAGGAAAAAAAAACGTCCTTAGAGATTTCATTTAACAAGTTCACATGTGAAAATTTTTTTGTTGATAAAATCAATTTAGATTGGGATTGTCAGTGAAGACAAAAGGTGTGTAGTTGTTGAACACTTCCCTGCTGAAGTTTTTGCAGCCTACATGTATTTAGCGCCCTCGCTTGGCCCTTCTGAGCCAGTCACCTGGAACCAAACTTTGGACCACTCACACACAGTCAGTGTAGGGCCACAAAGGGCCTCATGTTTATGCATGAGCGCTTTTGTTAAGGTTTCTTTTGTGTCGCATCAATAAAAGCCATTGCTTGTGTGGGCACGCTGGCATGGTCTGTGTATTGAAATTTTTGTCGTTCGGGGCTTTGTGTTGTTCAGTGATTGAAGTGTCCCGGCACTACACAATGTCAACTGTTCCTGTTCAGTGTCTATATGCTGACGTCAGTTGCACATGCTTTTAGAAGCATTTCTTCACATTCTTGTATTTTATTGAATTATATACAGCGGCTGCCTTGAGGACTGCAGCTAAAAGCTTTACTAATTTAATTATAACTGCTTGGGTCGTGGCAAACTAGTGCAATGTTTTAGGTTGTTCGTAATTTTTCATGCGTATGAACTACATGTATGTACCTTTTGTGACTTTTTAAATGGAAGATTCAACATTTGCAAACATCAAAAAACAAAATGATCAAATTATCACGAAAATACCTTACTGGATTGTTAGGGAATGACAGTCTAAAAGCATCCTGTCAAATTATGGCTCCTGGTGTGCTGATGTTTTCAAGAAAAATTATATTTTTCCAACGCTGGTCAGCCAACCAGCTTTGGAGAAAACTGGCTTATTTACAAAAACTGCTCCTTATTCTTCATATTAAGTTATTCCACATTTTCTTTGAAATTGTTTACACACCTGTGAAAGGGTACAAGACTGATTCTCTGACCTTACAATTCCCCAAAGTCTATAAACTGCTCCGTTTACTCTTAAGTGGGGTCAGGGAACCAGACTACAAGAACATGGTTGGTTTTCTTGGATTTTCCAGCATCTCCGAACCCAAAACGTGAAGCAAGTCAGTTTAACAATATTTGCTATCACATTCTAATCCACCAAATCCATTTATTTCTGAAAATTGCAACAAAAGCAAATATTTTACATGTACATTCCCTTTAAATTTAAAATTGGGTAGTTGAGGTTTTGATAAGACAAACATCTATCTTTCGGGCATATGAATATATTTTTGAGCCCTGTGACATTTTAAAATGTAAGCTTTGTCAGTATGCAAAGTGCAGTAACTTTTTTCCCCTTCATTTTTTAGAGTGTTTCATCGAAAACAAAAGTTACTTTAAGTATTAGTTTAAAATATAATGTTACTATGTACCACGTGCCTGTAAAAATACTCTACATGTACCATTAGTGACCATTACGGTCCATACACCTCCAATTATTATGTAAATATTTTCAGTAATTTACAAATGCGAAGGATGTTTCAGTTTCCTCTCCATTTTTCCACTCGAAAATATTTTATAATGATTAAAAAATAATCGGCTGTTTAATTTATTTGTCAATCCTCATTTCACGAACAACAGCAAAGACACAGAAGAGTATTGAAAACATTTTGAATAGAATTGGATTTGTTGCCCTTTAATTTAAAACAGAAACAATAGGGGCTATTGTATTGAATATTATTTTCCTGCTTAAGAAATCATCCCAATTTTCCCCCAAGGACATATTAATCTCCGCAGAACTGCATGCATTGTGTCCATCACATCCTTCCTCCTTGAAAAACATTTACCGAGGAAAATTAAAATAAAATAAAAAAAAACTGAACAGTTGAAAAGTGCTTCAGCGTGAATTAATGAAACCAAGCCTTTTGTTTGGGGAGATCGTGTGAAAGAAGTCAATCTTTTTTTTCACAACCCCCCCCCCCCCCCTTCAAAATCAATTACCGGAGAAAATGAAAATATGAAAAAAAGCTGATCATTTGAGGAAAAAAATGCTTCAGCATGAATAAATGACGAACAAGGCTTTTGTTCGGGAGATTGTGTGAAAGGAGTAAAAAAAAAATTGAGGGGGGGGGCGGCATCCTTTGTGCCCTAGCTTTAAAAGCACTGCCCAAAATTGACTGAAAATATGATGTGTGGATTTTGATTTGCTAGATCAATTTTCAGTTTTCAAAAATTCTAAAAGACACACATGTGTGTACACGCTTGACAATTTTTTAATGATGCAGGGGACATACACGTCCATGCGTGCATATTATTAAACATGTGGATTTGATCCTATAAATAAACTTTGATTTCAGTTTATTATTTTGAGTGGAGAAAAATTTTAATCATTTTCTTTTGTTCTTATACCGGTGTGGTTGGGTTTTTTTTTTGGGGGGGGGGAGTCTTTGTATTGCTTTTTTTTTTTTCTATTGTCATTTTGACGCAAAGATTGCCATTCTGATCCTGCTTTCCACGACTATTGTTTATTTTACAACTGGACTGATTTGTATCACTGTATCTCTACAGAGTATTTGAATATTTTGACATTTTGGAACATTCATTTCCTCTTGATGACGGTAATGAAGGGCAACATTTATTATGACAAGTACAGAATAGCAAAACCTGACAATTAACACAATTATCACAGTGTTACCATGGCAAACCCAAGGGGTTTTTTAATATAAAAACGTGCACATAAAATGTTGAAGAATTTAAAAATCCCATGATACATGCAGGTATACAGTTCAGATCAAGAGATTTCAGAAAGATAATAAATTCAAATGTACAGGCACCGGACCGGTACAAATGCACGTACACTGTTAACTTTTATGGGCCTACCTAAACTAGACATATGCATGTGTGTGTATTTCCCTTCAAAATAGTGATAAATGTTTCATCATTTTAGGAAATGCTCTTGGAGCATATGGCATTTACATGTACATGTAACTCGGAGAAAATTTGTGGGCATTCATGTAAAACTGGGAAAACCACATTCATTCCTCAAAAAAGATTATCGGATAAATTTCAAAATAACATCCTGACAAGTACAGATACCCAGTAAGTGCTGCCGTGGGTTGGCATATTAATTATACGAGGCAAATATTTTTTTCCTTCAAATTTTCCAAAAGCGTTAAACGTCTGAACGGGTGATTTGAGGGTTACATGTGCTGGGCAGTAAATCATAATCTTTTGTCAGTCAAGCTGGGGAGCATGATGAGTTTGTAATAATACTCGCTCGAGACTCGTTCATCTCGGGTGACAGGCATCACTTATTTTTAATAGATGCTTGTTTGTCGTTGACTTGCTGGGGAAAGTACAAGCATCACAAGTGTCATAATTTCCACATTTGCTGTCTTGTCAAACCAGATATGACATGCTCGGTACACAGGCAGTTGAGCTACGTGCAGCTAATAAGACAAAAGTACAGACGTCATCTGTAAAGTGCAGCAGACACATTAACATTATTAAAACTAAATTGGGAATTTGAAAACATGTTATTTGCTACATGCTGTCTTTTGTTTTTATAGCACTCTAATAGAATGTAACCAAATAATGAAGACAAAATGGGGGACATTGTAATCGACTGAAATTGTCTTAATCGACTGTTGTCTTCTTCGTTTTAAGAGCGTGTCTAGACTTTGAGAACAAACAGGCTTTTAAAGGGAATTTACATGTACATGTCATTTGCTTTTGCTGTAATTTTCAGAAATGGATGGAATTGGGGGGTTGGAAATATATAGCAAATATAGTTACACTGACTTTTTTGAGGTTTTGGGTTCGAAAATGCTATAAAAACCAAGAAAAACAATCGTTTTCCTGTAGTCTGGTTCCCTGACTCCATATAAGAAGAAACAGCAGTTTACATACATTGGGAAATTGTAAGGTCAGGGAACCAGTCTAGCTGGCTTGTACCCGTTCATAGGTGTGTAATCGATTGCAAACAAGTGCGATGGTCAACTGGGGCCAGTATTTGAAAAAAAGCCAGTTTTTTCCAACGCTGATCGGCCGATCAGCGTTGGAAATTGATACAAAAATACCACTTTTCTTGAAAATGACAGTATACCAGGTGCCATGATTTTACAGGATGCTTTACACTGTCATTCACTAACAGTCCAGCAAGGTATTTCAAAATGATTTGGTAGTTTTATTTTTTGATGTTTGCAAATGTTGTATTTTCCCTTTAAGCTCTGGCAGGAGCTTCTACATGCCACTTGGTGGTTGGTCGGTCTGTCTGTCTGTCTGTCCCTGAAAATTGACTAAAAATATTTGACCGAAAATTTACCAAATGCCATGCCGTTGTCAGTAAATGCACTCTTGACGCAAGTTATGGAAAACGGGCTTTGTCTCGATCGAAAATTGATCAAAATATGAGCCCTCTAAGTTCCCCATAAAATTATAAATACGTGTTTACTAAATTTAAATTCTTTAATTTAAAGAAAAAAGTAAACAAAAGAAATGAAAAACTTAAACAAAAATTGTTTGTAACAATTTGTAAAGTTGTTCATGAAAATTTTGTAAACGGAGGAAAGATAGTGAGCAGTTATGTTATAGTCACGTGGTATACTAGGTGCTATTTTTATAGGAAACTTAGGGGGCTACATTTTGGTCAAGTTTCAGCACGTGATTTTTGTATGGGACTTTTGTGTGGGACGGCGGCCTGGGCTTGAACATACAAGGCGGCCAGAACTTATTGTGCACTCGCACTTGTTTTTACCCAGGCAGTTCATATTGTGTGACATTAGGTATTACATAAGCTGGGTATAACTATAATAAAGTCTTTGACTATAGAATAACAGTAATTTGCCTTTAATTATTAAGGGGTAGATACAATATTTGCAAACATCAAAAAACGAAATGATCAAACTATCACAAAATATCTTACTTGATTGTTAGGGAATGACAGTCTAAAGCATCCTGTAAAGTTGTGGCTCCAACGCTGGTTGGCCGACCAGCATTGGAGAAAACTGTTTTTTTTTTTTTAAACTGCTGTTAATTTTTCATAATTATTTCTTCCGCATTTACTTTGCAATGGATTACACACCTGTGGAGGGGTACAAGCCTGCTGGACTGATTCTCTGACCTTACAATTCCCCAAAGTCGACAAACTGCTCTGTTTGATGTTAAGTGGGGGTCAGTAAACCAGACAACAGTAGCATGATTGGTTTTGAGCAGGCTAGTCGAAACGTTGAGACCAAAGACAAGTTCTTTTAGAACTTACAGCAGGACTGTTCTTAACAGAACAAAAACTACTTAGCAAAGTTGATAATAAGCAGGACAAGTTCTTTTCAGAACTAATATCTTCTAAGCAGTAGTTATTACCACATGGTGTTACCGCAAACCGAAACGATAATGATTGGTTTTCCTGGTTTTTCTAGCATCTTCAAGCCCAAAACGTGAAACAAGTCAGTTTAACAATATATATGCAATACCA
This sequence comes from Patiria miniata, assembly GCF_015706575.1. Taxonomy (NCBI): domain Eukaryota; kingdom Metazoa; phylum Echinodermata; class Asteroidea; order Valvatida; family Asterinidae; genus Patiria; species Patiria miniata. The sequence continues at coordinate 38,093,923 of NW_024037069.1, read as the reverse complement.
TTCAAATCCCCCAAATCCATTTACTACTGAAAATTGCAACAAGAGCAAATGTTGTACATTCCCTTTAAACACAATTTTTAGAAAGCCCTGTGATGCTTGAGTTGATATTTCAGATCACGTAGAAATGCTATGACAGCACAAGAAATCCATATACGGGTAATGGGTTGTGTTGAAGACCTCTATAGTAAAAATACATTTTCGTGCATCAAAAGCAATCTATCATAAACACTCTCTTTTTACCGTATGTACAGTACATCTGAGGCATGTTTTATCAGACGTATTAGCTGAAGTTTATCAGCAGTAAAGTTGAAACATTGCTTTGTCTTCTTTATTGCTGATGAATGTACACTGTATACGTATAGTAGTTAGTATACAGCTATTGAGATTACGGACAAATATTGATCAACATCAAGATAAAAAACCATTACCAAAGTCCACAACCGTCTGATTAGATGTGAGCCACACAGAAACCCTTAAACACTTCCACTTTCTTTGTGTAAATGTGAAGCCTAGGTAAGTTTTGACTGATGTCTTGCTAGCGTTTTGAGACAACTGCTATAAAAACTTGCTATAAAAACTCGGTCTTGCATACATGTATATACCGTACGTGCTATTCCCTAGAGCTGGTAAAGTTTTGAATCTTGATTGGTTTTAAAAGTTATCTTGAACACTGCATTGCTCGTTTACATGCACAGTTGTACGTGAAATATTTACGGACATTTTCGTGCACTTTTTCTATAAAGCATCAATTCTGTTAATAAAATTCAGTTTAATTTTGGAAAGTATCAAAAAATAGCAGAACTTTTTGAACAATACATTGTACTTGAAGTCCCAATGCAAGATTTCTCACACATTTATTTCCATAATGCCTCTGTTCTTTATTCCATTTTTGCTGGCCTTTGTAGTATTGCATATTTATTTATTCATTTATTTATTAATTTTTTTAAAGCAGTTGGTAGATTGATGTCACATATTAAATCACAACAGTACAATGAAGGGCATAAGGCCATACATTTATTACTGAGAGGGGAAAATATTTAATTAAAGATTTAAACCAACATTTGGCCTGAAGCTGCATATATCCAAAATTCCAATTAACAAGCGGACTTGTGCCACGTGTACATGTTTATAACAATACACAAGTCACAAACCCTTACATGTACTTGTACATAGAGGGAAGATTTCATTTATTAGATTTTGAAATATGCAGTAGAATTATGTATTTTCATCACTGAAGTATGTGCATTGGCCAGTACTCATGTTATTGTTCTGGTGAAATCCCATTTATATTGTAATAAGAGTCATAATAAGATAAAAATTCCTGCTTAATAATAGTGACGCACAGGCCAGGCTGAATTACATTATCAGATTAAAAAAAATACACAATGCAATAACAGTATAAATCAAGCTAGCGGAAAAAAAATTAACTGATACCCAGTTGCGCATACTATGGTGGGAATTAACAAACAACGTTCTAGTATTTACATAATTCACTATGCAATATCCTTCCTATTGCAACACCCAGACCCTACCGCTGGAAATGGCACGTGCCTGAAGTGCGCCAGTCCTTTGTTGCAACAGCCCCTATTGTCATTTAAATCACCTCTGAAAAAGGGTTTGGATTGAACCATGTGAGTTGGGCTGGCTTGCCATCTGCAAGCCATACAAAAGAAACTTCGCCTCGTGGGCCATTGTGAATGGGGGTTGTTCGCTGTGTCTGGAGTCACAAAAGATGCTCCCTAAAACCACCCTCACAAAGAGATTGGAGGATTGGGTTCTCCCTACAACCAGGTGATGAGGGGCTTTCCCAATACATTTATTCCTCATTTGCATATTAATAAGACAGGGTATGCCTTGTTTTGTGATTACTACTAGTACATGTGCACCATACACATAATCCTCCTCTGTCATCTTGTGTGGTGTGTGGTGGGCCAGGAGTTGGATGTTATTTTTCCTGGTAGCAGCACCAATAAACAACAGCCAGACAAAGAAAACAAGACTTTGGGGATAAACAGTGTGGACATTCATTCACACCTTGTGCAGTTAGCTGGTCAATCACTGGTGCGCTGTACAGCAGGGCTTCATGGAAACCACCCAGTATGCAATTACCGACCTCAGCATAAGCCAACTGATTATAAATGTTCCCTCAGCTCTCGGATTTTTTAATAACTGTTGGACAGTGTGGTGCCTGTGTGTGTATGGTGTCTAGGCTACACTTCAGTCATTGTGCGGTGCTAGCCACAAGCTACAGGGAGAGTGTGCTGCATGTACTGATTTATTGGGTATGGCTGGAGTGTGTAAAGTATAGAGGAATATTAGCTGAGCCATGTGTCTTGACCTCACTAAGATGAGATGACAGAGCCAGCCCAAGTCTCTTGCCAGGAAGTCCAGCTGTGTGACTGAGTCCCGAGTTGGCTCGGCTAGCCTTGGCCAACGAACTCTCGTGCCCACTTTAAACCATGCAAAGGATCAAATACATCGGGAGAACAGATTGAGAGGCACTGTAGGAACTGCATGCACGTACCGGGAAGAAGGAGAAAGAAAGCTGACGACGGCGTGCCATATACCGCCTACCGACTGACCGGCTCACAGTTCAACCGCAATGGGATGCACAACAGCTATATCAACATAATGCTGTACATGTATGGTATTCATCAGTCGAATCACACACTGGCCTTTGTCTGCCTCAAATCCTGACTACTGAGTACTGCTCTTTCCTGTCATTTCTGATTTGTATTTAAAACATCCACGAAACGACATTCAGGATTTTTCTATAAGGTGTACACGTCTGTGCTGGTTGCAGTCTATTTCCGAGTGTTGATTTGTTGACTGCTTGCCGGCAGTACGCTAGGCAGCAGTTCCATCCGAACTTCTGAAGAAAAAAACCCAACATTTCCCGACATGATGAAAGACCTGAAGTTGTCGTCAGCGATGGCGGCCGCAGCCGCGGCCGCAGCAGCGGCATCGATGCCCCACAACAAGACGGGCATGACGGGTAAAATGTTCAACAACCAAATGAACCACGTGGGTCTTGGGGCTGGCGGACACATGGTGACACCGCTAATGATGATGCCCAACCCGCTCCTGCAGATGCTGGCGCTGAAAAACGACATCGCTTCAAAGGTAAACACATTCATGACATTTCACAAATTCACAACGCAAGTATTACATTTTTATTTTTTATCAACACTGGGCTATAATACTATAGAACCACTCCATACCCTATATTGTGGTTGAATGATAATTGTATAAATAAACAGTTACAGAGAATGAAATTACATGCATTTGTTATAACATTTGGTTTATTTATTTGCTATAAAATGTCATGACAGTGTCACAACCTGTATATGCTACATGTATATGCAAATAAACAAATTAAAAAAATTAAAAACATCATGCAGAAAGTTTAGAGAATATTCAAACAACAATTGAACAAATCCATTAAAAAACACTGCATCAAATATTTTAACCGTCCATGAACGATATTTGTCCAAAGATATGTTGTACTGGGAATAATAGTGCATTTTAAATGAGTGTCAGGCACATGTACATGTATTGGTACTAATTAACCGGTACATACCCATCTCACTTGTACACAGAAAAAGGTCATTTTTGTATTATGTAATTCTCTGCGGTTGTTTTGTTAATCCCCCCAATTTTTTTGTGAGTGGTTTATGAAAGAACTAGTGATTGGCAGCTGTAAATAAAAACCTAAATGCACTATATAAACAATCAAGAGACAATATTCCCAATGATGCTTACATGAATACGTGTACTCTGTCAATCATGTACATTCACCCTTAACATGTTATTTATTACATTTCTGTCGCTGGTGAGGGTGCGATTTGTGAACAGTCGGTCCTAATCAACAAACTTGTCAGTTTATTTCAGAAATCGCTGTGGTTTGACTTTGATGAGAAATTCATCCTTTTTTGAAATATTTCATTCAAAATTGGAGAGGCAAATGTCTCCTTGGAGTCATTTACACATTATGTATGTTATGCTCCACTGAACTGCTAGACTCCAAGACAGATGTTTTTTACAACAGCTTTCTTGTCACTCACACGGTAATTTATGCGCATGGCGTTTGGGACAACCCGCATAGTTCTTGGTTGAGTGGGGTCACTTTGTTGACAAAACACTCTGAATTTCTGGTCACTGGATCAAGCCAGAAATGCAATTTGAATTTAGGAGTCAAAAAGTCGTGGGAAGACTACCGGTATTTCTGAATTTTAGACGATTGTGATCATGTCCTTTAATGGGACAAAGGTCGCTTTGATTTATATGCAGTGAAATGCCCACTTGACTGAAGTAGCTTGATGGAGATAATCCAGTTTTCAGAGAGAAAAGCCATGTACGTGTACCTGTACTCGCGCATACAGTACACATCCAAAAGAAGAAAGTCAATTTTAAAAGGGTCAGTTACAATGTACAGTACGGGTATCTAATTGTTCATTTTAAACTATATTTAAAAAAACAAATTATATTTAAAGTCAATTTTTAATCTTTTTTTTTAATGATATATGTAGGATTCTGTTAAATTTGAATTTTGATTTTTGTTGCAAAATAAATTGTAAATGTATAAAGTAAAAGGTGAAAAAGCCAAAGCGAAAAATGATGTATTTGCCCACTCAAAATCAGAAGTTTAAACGCAAATTCAACTGCCTGCAATTTTGCCTACAAAATAATCATAGGATTTACTTCTAAAGCATGATCATTTTTCCAGTAAAATCATAGATTTTGTTTACTTTATATTTGCCCAAATGTACCTGTGTACCTGCATATTTCTATCATGATAAATATTTTCGTATGTACTTGACGTACAGTACTGGTAGAATAAATAATTCATCCCCATTAAAAATTTAATTCATTTTCTGAGGTATATCACAAATGCGCACATGTTTCCATTCCTAATCCTATGCAAATGTTGAGTGGGTAACCAAAGAGCGGGCCCCGAACCCCACATCGTCACAAAATTCATAAAAATTGCAACGCTTAAGCCGCAACACTACTATAATTTAATAGTACCGAGCCTACACACACAAAGATGAAAAACTGCATGTACTCTACATGCGTACTTGTATCTTTGTGTCTGTCAGCGTGGCAAATACCGGGTATATATACAACATGCCAGCGCCGTGCATTATGATAAACGTGCTGTCCGTGTGCCCTGAATCAAACATGGCCGACAGAGAGCTTGCTTATGCCCTACAGCCTACAGGGAGCTGTGTCATCTTGAATGTGCAGATTAAGGACACCGCTGAAACGTCCGTGTCAAAACAATTTTGGGGGGGGGGTAGGAGGATTGTTGGCGAGGCACATAATATAATCACAAGAATGTAATGGAAATGGGGAAATCTTTGATACAGAAACAAAGAAGTTATACAAAGATCATGGGTGAAGTACATTTACATTTTAACATAACATTATTAAATAGACTGTAATTTACAAAATGCACAATTGAAACTTCATTTGTAAAACCTTAAAAGAATGAATCTAGAAAATATTTTATCCCAGATTTTGCTAAATTGTTTGTTTATATTAAAATTTTGGAAAAAAAATGGAACAGACAATGTTGACAATGTAGTTTACATACAGGCCTCCTGTAGTTTACATGTACAGGTTTGTGACTTATCGTTTTTCCGTCTCAAAGCGAATTTAAACTCTAATACATGTTTTACATACATGTATATGTACCGTATGTGATTTTAACAATTCACAATTTGTGAAGAAACTAAACCAACAGTAGGTTAAATTTTATTTGATTGAAATTCTCTTTGTTTTCAAACAAGCAATGAAAATCATCGTCCTCCAGTGTCATTTGAGAACGACCTCATTCAATTGCTCTCACCTCTGTGCAGGATGTGGGGTAAATTTGCAACCATCCAGGGCAAGCATTGAACAGAAATGGTGGCGCACGCTTCGAAATTACTCGCCAGCCCAAACATGACACATTTGATTAAAATTAAACATTAATTTCAAAATAAACGATTCCACAAAGCAAATTTGCAGAAACTGTTGTCAAACACGATTGACATTTTCGTAGAGTGCATCTTAATTTTGGAGTTGCGACACCGTGAAAGCACATTCAGCAAATGTTACCGGCATGAACAACTAAAAACAATCTTAAAATAAACAAATAGTAAGTACTATAGCAGTTGAGTGGAGAGTTATGTAGTCATGCAAGTCACTGAGTCATTGCAAAACAAGGCCTTATTAATTAAGCAATGAATCAGTGCACATTTGTCCTTTGCTGCTTTAGATTAATTCAAGTCTTTTGTTCATTGTTAGGATTTGGTTCCAAGTACCATTACAGTTACACTTAGAATTTTTAGATTGAGAGTGATTTAGTTGTGAATATTGGGTTTGAAGATGGTGGTCTTACAAAATGTAAGTTCCATAAGAGGATAGTCCATTTGTCATGCCATCAACATACGTATTAGGAAATTCCAATGAATTTGGAATATTTGCCCACATGCTGGTGGATCTTGTGTTTGATGCAAATTCTTCAGTGTGCATTCCTTGCACAGCCTGCCCTCCAATATACATGCTGGTACCCAAATATTCATTCATACACATCTATTCATACGTAGGTGTGCATGCACTGCTACATGTACAAGCACAAGTACCGGTATATCATTTGTAACTTGTGCATTTTGTTCGTTTGAAGCAACAAAAGTGTTAAAAATCTAAAGAAGGGTCCTGAACAACTAACCTGATGAAGTTTCAGCTCAGCTTCAGCTGTATATTTTGAGATAAACAGCATTCTGGGATCTCGATTTCAAATCAAAAGTTGCTGAATCATGTTTTGAATTGGGCCTGAATTCAGCGTCCGAGACACGTTCTCAGTGAGCCGATTGTAGCTACGCGATGTCGCGCACCGATCCAACGAAATTATAGCAGCCGCACGCGTGTGTGCGTCGTGCCAACGCTTGTGCGCGCTTTGCCGAATAAAAAAACGAACTACTAACGGAAATTTACTACGGTTGGAAAGGCCTTCTTTCGTTGATTTCTTCAAAATGACAGCTTGCCAGAGAGAATAATTTCACAGGGAGTTTAGTCCCCTTACTATCTTTCAACCAAGTACATGTATGTTTGTCAACAATAATTACGTCAGTTACTTTTTGGATAGTTGCAAATGATGGACTATAGCTTTAATTGATACGTTACTCTAAAAAAAATTAACAATAACATGCAACAATTACCATACATAAATTTGTACATGTACATGTACAAGTAAAACGTGTATACAATGAATAATGAAAAATACCAATTCAGAAGAAATCGCCAGGATTTTTGTGTATGCATTTCATTACAATCTCTTTTAAAATAAGGATCAATTGGTGTAGACAGCAAAATACTGATTGACACAGGGCAAACAGAAATTATGTACTCATGTTCACTGTTCAATGTACAATGTGCCGTAAGGTATCAGTGATGAACCCGTAAGTCCCTTTTGTGTACGTTTTAAGGATGTTGTTTTGGATTTTATCATCATTTTACTGTAATTCTATAATAATTTCAAATCCACACAACACTTCATGAACTACAAAAAAACAAAGAGTTTTAGAAATGCCTAAAAATATAGTTGAACTGACCAAAAAAAAACCAGTACCAGTCATGAAGTATGGGCCTTATGCACAAGTTGACCATTTTTGTCATGTTCCCTGAATGTATTTCATAAATTGTGACATGTTGAATGGGATAGTGCCAGACTATTTATTCACTATGGCCTCACTTTCATTTCTTTCTTTTTTTATTGTGGCTTAACATTAGAGCACACATGTATGTTTAATCACAAATTTTAAATTATTCATCAGAGCAGACTGGTATTAATTTTTAACGTCATTGCTTCATTAGTCTACACAATTTCCAAAAATGAAGATTTTACCTCCCTCTCAATCCAATATGGCCAACTCGTGAATGAGGCCCATAAGGGTGCAGACCAGTAAATCGGTCCGAAATTGCCTACGCCGGCCAAATCACGATTTGCATGCCCTCAAAATCTTCAGTATTTGAGCATGCTGTGGGCCATGAACTTGAGGGATTGTAAAAAATATGGGTGGAAGCCGTGCACAGGACTGGGAGCTTGTAGTTCTGTGTAATTTGGATGTAGTTTGGACCCTAAAAGCGCTCTATTTTGCAATCGAGTGTAGGCATCGTTTTCAAAATGGCGATGGGCTTCAGGACTATTTTCAGGGGTGATCATCTTCAGATGGAAATTTCTCCTAAAAGTCATCAGTTGACCCCCCGAAAATTGAAAAGAAAATGAAAGATGATGAAATAAGCTTTAATTTGATGTGGTGTGTCTCGAACACCTTGGAGAGTTTTGAGTATTTTTCCCGAATTTTTGAAGTAGGAGCATTTACCATTGGGGTCTATGGAAGTTTATTTACTGGTCTGCTACCTATAAAGACCTGAGAAGCCTCAACTCCCTGTAGACTACTATGAAGTACCAGTACATGTACATTGTACAGTACCTTTTTGTGTCACATGCAAAATTTGTCATTGTTAATGGCCACCTATCATTTGACTTCCGTTATTTTCATACACGTCTTAGGAACACTCCGTAACAATTTCATGGCAATAGTGCATCAATGTCATCAAGCCTTTGCCTCAGGCAATTTACTTTATGAAAAGAAACATCCTGCCTTGATTTTGAACAGCTGTTGAGGGGAAATATAAAAGATTAAAGCCGTTTATTATCACAACTGCACTTAAAATCAAAGCGGGTGGCAGGGAAGTAAGTTTTGGGGTTGCCAGGAAAAAATTGGTCTGGGAAGAATCAATAAAAACCGGCAAAGTAATTATTGAGGGTAATATTAAACTAACTTGTACGTGATATTTTCTATGGACAAGTGGATTTCACAAACTTCGTTGTTACATTTTTGTGGGTTTTTTGGCAACAACCTTTGAAGCATGTGAATATGTCCAAATGGTGTTTATGATTGTACAAAAACGAAGCGAGCAAAATTTGTAGTATAAAGGGATAGTTTGGCAGTTGGAAGTCACAAGGGAAGAGTTAGTTTTTTCCCCCAAAAATGTCAGGTGTTTTTCAAAGATTGGCAAAAGACGATTAAAGTTGGTCACTCACAATGCATTGTAGAATATGTTTTGAACAATATTCTAAAAAGGCAGTTTGGTGGTTCCAACTGCGCATTTGCACATCAAGATTTGACGTACATGTACATGCATGTAAAATCATAGCGGGTACTGGTCAGCAAAATTAACAAAATTGTCTTGTTCGGAATGCAAGCACAACATTTCAAAAACGTTGGACAGCATGAGGGAAGTGTTTTGACATGTAGTTTGTAGGTGTTTTGTGTGCCCCAACTTCTGAGCGACGAAAGTTTCCATTGATTGCATGAAAAACTTGCAGCTAATGCAGATTTGGTTATCATGTCCCCCGTAGACTTGTGTGCATTTATCCGCCGCGTGCATCCCAAAAAATAATAGGTCAAAATCATGGAATCTTGTTATGGGGTGCGCAGTTTGGAATACTGATCTGGCATATGCCATTTGATGTGCCTCTCACACCATGTTCATACTGTACATTTGGTCAGTGACTATAATAAGAACATGCTCTCTCTGTGTCTCTACTGTGCTCCTTTGTGTGAAGGCTAAAGGGGCATTTCTTGATAAACAAATGCCTCTTTCATCTTGCTGCCTCCAGTGGAGACCCTTATTAAGCAGTTTCCGTTTTCGGAACAGAAGCCTTATTGTCAATGTGGTCCTCTACTATCCACTGGTCTTTGTATGAATTAAAAGATCAGTACATGTACATGTATTATTGCGGTCATGGCAGTATTAAAGAGTAAAGGCGATTATTTTCAAGGAGGGAATATATATTGAGGTGCTGTGTTACAACTGATAATGTAGTAACCAAACTGATGATGTCACACAATTTGACCTATACTGTATCATTAACTGATAATGTAACAAAAAATGAGGGATAATGTAGTAAATTGTTACTACACTATCAGTAATTTTTTGTTACATTATTGGTTAGTGTAGTACATTTTACTACACTATCGATCAATTCTGTGTTACATTATGTGACATGATCGGTTGGTGATACATTATCCATTGGTTACTACATAATCAGTTGTAACATGCTTGTTCTAATACATTGTACATGGACATAAAATTAATTTGAAGATACATGTGTACATGTAAAAAGTGTAAAGACACAAAAACTGCTCCATGAAATGAACTACATGTACATTGTACCAGTCCATGTACCGGTACATGTACACACGACCAATTTTGAGCTGTTGAATGCAGAGTGACAAATTACAATATTTGACTAATCACATCCCTCATGGTTAATGATCGGAAAATGTGTGTTGTCAATTCATCCTGTGTGTGTGTGTGCACAAAACCTTTCTAAAATTGCAAGAGACATTTGTTTTGCATGACACAACCATTCCTAGGAAAATGAAAGAATACTTTTGATCTGTTTGTCACTTATTCTTGTGGCACAAAATTGAACACACAACTGTTCATAAGTGAAAGGCGGGTTGTCAATACATGTAAATTATGCCTGAGATGTAAAGTGTTTTTTAACCAAATGTTAATTTTGTTTAAAATTATGGATTTCCAATAACCTGGTTATCTTTTCAATGCAAAAAAAAATGTGCAAGTAAAATTTCAATGCTAGGGCCACATATTGATAATATTGAGAATGTACCGTAATATCCAGACACCACTTCAGCGGTTGTGCACAAAGTCTATGGAGAGTCAAGAAAATTTATTTAGTATTTCCTAACAAAATTGGAAATGTTTCTCAGTCCCAGATTCATGTCTTTTCAACAATTTTTGCGATGACTGACCTTTATTGAGATGATATGAAGAAAAAAGTGGCGTCAGGTTGCAACATTCTTTCCAAATTTCATCCTGATCTGATTCCACGGTACGTTTGCTCAGTAACTTATTTTTTCTTCAATTTCTTGATATCCAAATAAGATTCCTTTCTTGTTTCTATCCTTACGTGCCTCAAATCCAATTTCAGAGGCAATTTCTTCGAGTGCTCCTTTTGTCCGAGTGGGGAGGGGGGGGGGAGCTACGGTTAGACAACTGACCTAGTGCATCCTCTCATTCTTACTGGAGTGCCTTTTGTAATCCACAGAGCTTTCCTAAGAACACACGGCCTCTCATAACGAGTAATCGTAGATTGTCCGTTGCGGTCCAACCTTCGAGGCCTACGGCCGACTAAGTAACAAAGGCTTATCATCCTGGGTCATGTTATTAAAAAATGGCGCATTGCAGGCCCTTTTTTTTTGGGGGGGGGAATTCTTGCCTGATTTCGTAATTAGTTCATGATGACATCACGGTAGTTTCACATTGCAAATTATGAATGAATAATATGAACAACCTGGGAAAAGGAGTTTAAAAAACTAGATTGCATAGGTTTATGTAAATGGAAAAATGAGTGACTCATGATACATTGTGAAATTAATTCAGTAAAATTCAGTAAAATTAAGATTGACTCAGTAATAAGCTTGAGAGGGCAAAATAATATTCTAAATTACAAAATACTATTCTAAATTTCTTTGTACATGTAACTTGTCAAAATACGTGAAAGGCTGATGTTTCTACACTCTAACTGAAAAAAACCCGAGAAGAATTAAGAGAACTATTTGGAGGCCAGTTTCAAGTTAATGTTAATATGAATTTGTGGATGCAAATCACTTTACATCATTGGAATATTCTATTCAAAAGCTTTTTCTTCTTTCAGCACTCCATGCATGGTTGCGCTTTCTGCAAGAAAATTTCAATTCTCATTCAATCTTAATAAGTTCGTGTACGCCTGTAGGTTTAAGTGCACAATGCACACACATTAGCAGAAAAGATGATTCATTGGTCAATTTTTTGGGCCTAATTTTCCAAATTATTGCGTGTGTTAACAACCATGACAACTCAAGCACACACAAATGCCACACGCCCTAAATCTTTCTGTCTAGATCCAATGTCACAGTACACTGATGATCCGTGTGACATTTCGAACAGCACGCCCGGATTGCTAACCACCCTGAAAAAAATGGAACACGATACATTAATGTGGATCATGTCGCAGATTGTGATTGCTTGTGCACTGTGCGTGCTCGCGGTTCACTTGGCCAAGTTAGTTTGAACTTTGTGACGATTATGGGGAGATTTTGGAATATTTCCTCTTTCCAATATTTGCCAGCCATGAGTCTGTGTCAGATTATCCGGGTCCCGAATTTGTCATGAAATAGGCGGCCTTTTTTCAGACAAAGTTCTGAAGGATAGGCTTCCCACTCTCTTGTCTGTTATAACACCTCACCCACAGATTCTGTATCTTGATTGGCTGAGAGTGAGTCACATGGTATTCGCTGTTTTTGATATCTTGCTTTCCATGGTCAAAAAGACTATATGCATACCGGTAGCAAGTGGTATTGTGTGCAAATGCATATGGGTGTGTGCGTTGCGCGTATTCCCAAGTGCTAGCGCTACAGAGCTGGGGTCAAACATTCCATGAATGTGGTTTGGAAAAGTTCAAGTAAATTTTCAACTAATTTCGTCTTGAAATAGAAATAAATTTTTATTGTATTTAGATTAAATTAATCTCTTTAAATCGAGCAGAATCTGTGGGTAAGGTGTTATAAAACAAATATTGACTGTTTTACCTGGTATGGTAAAACTATAGCCTACCTCAGTGATCCATGGAGCATTCTACTTTCCCTCAGCTTCGCCTCTGGAAAAGAGAATGCTCAATGGATTACCACGGGAAGGCTATTTTTACTATACCACTCGAAGCAGTCAATATTTGTATCATATATCCCACAAGGCTTGAGGCACCAACTCAGGGCAGGTTCGAGCAAGAACCAGTAGATGACTAGTGGTTGATTTGCGTCATACCGGTAACTGCGCGCTAATAGCAACGTGCGAACGCCTGGTCAAAGATGGTCAAAAGGTCATCATGAAACTCCTTGGTCCAAGCTCCCGTTGTGCCTTATGATGCACACAGCCATTGGTAACTACCGTAGCATTGAAACCGTACACAGGCTCCGGTTCACGGTTGTCGACTAGAGTTGTCTAACCATTCCTCGTTTTGAGCGTAAGTTAGTTAAACTACCGGTATGGTTAACCGTAGTCGTCCCCTGAACTTGCTCTCTGCCTAGCAGCCAGATGAAATACAATGTAAGTCTCCTTGTCTGTATTGTCCAAAACATCCAACGAGGTTTCAGGCATCAACTAAAATCAATTCCCATTTGGTCAACGAGGTCAGCTAATAATGTCTAACTTGTCAACTGTCTTGTTAAGAGAATATCTGAAGGACAGTGCAACAAGCTGTCATATCAATGGATTGAGCTCCTCATCCAATGAAGACAGTAATGCCAGAGGCACCTCAGTGATCATATTCCAATTCCGGATCGGTCATCGTCTCAGGCTCAGCCCACTTGCTGTCAATGTCTTGGCTTGTGTGAGCAGACTTGAATATTAATTTCCAACTCGTGTAGCTTTGAATGACTTTCCCTCCTACCTGTATTTAAGCAGTCACAGACAGTCAAAATGCACTTCCACTTCCCCTGCTATACTTTTAACAAAGGCTAGTCACCAGCAGTCAGATCACATGTCAAGCAAGTACTGTGTCTAGTCTTAAAACAGGGTCAACAGACAAAGCAGGCAAGTTGTGGTCACCACTGTTTAATCACTCGCCTGGAGTCAAAGCATAGCTGTATCAAGTCACTTAAGCAGCCAATTTTGCTTTATGTGGGCTGGGAAGTCTTAAGGCTTGAAAACAGTCACTTGATTGATTTTGATTGCAAGGACAACTTGGCGCAGAATGTTTGCATAGGAGGGTTAATCTCATAATGAGAAATTAGCCTTGGGAGTTGGGATGCTATCCTGCAACTTAAAAAATTTCAGTTTTAATTTTCTCTGATTTTTTTTGGAAAGAAGCCAGAATTTGAAAGTTGGCATACTGTAAACGTGATGCCAACCGTTCAGGAGATATAAATGAAATATGTATGACATTGACAAGCTGATGCTTGAAACAGAGCCTCACGTCAAATGATTGACTTTTGCATTCAATCGGAATGACTCCAAAATCTAATCTATGGAAAATTAATAAGTCTGCCTGTCTGCGTCTGAAGTCAAAATCTATATGTGTCGGCCGGGGTCTGTCTTTCTACTATTTGATTGGGATGCTTTTTTCAGCACAACTCTGGAATGCCAGTCCAAAGCGGATGTTAACAAATTTCATATCCAACAACCAAGATGTCCTGACTTCAAATTTTGGAGCCAGAGATTTTAAAATCGTGACTTCCTCATTTCCCATTGTGCATTTTAAATTGGATGAACCTTTTTGGCTTAGGGATAGAAGCTCAACAAATCATCGTGTCTCTCCGTTAGTTAGTCAGTTGGTTAACTAGTAACAAACGTTTACATTGTCTATTGCTCCTACATACAAAAAGTCATACATGTACTTGTTTTTTGACCGATTTCAACGAAACTTTGTCAAAAGTATCAGTAGCCCAGCCCCAACATGTCACATGACCAAACTGGGGTCAAAGGTCATCATGGGGTCACTGGGGTCAACAAACCTTATTTGTTTGAACACAAATTCGTTGGCCAGCACTGCCCAGCACTGCCCAGCAGCTTCCAAAATGTTTGATCGAGCTTGTTTCACCTGGAAAATGGCTCTCTTTGCGCAAGGAAAAGTACACGCTTAATGGGTGACTGAACAATCATTCTAATCGCATATGGTTACACGTTGCCCTTCTATCCTTAGTAAAAATTGGTGCAGTGTTCACAGCCAGAGTTGGAAGAACTTGAAATAATCTGTGTGACAAATGAAATGGCCAGTATTAAGAAGTGTTTTTCTTGATGACTCCACTGATGAGTAGCCGTAGTGGTTCCGACGGGAGTTGAGTTAAGGTGAGATGTTTGTCACCAAGACAGTCGTTGGTTGTTATGCAGCGTGTGACTCCTTCATTTTTGACGACGACTCTCTGTGATCCGCTGATTGGTCTTTGAAGGTCTAATTTGGTTCTGCTTCGATGGGGTCTGATTGTTGGCACCCTTCCGTATTTTTGGACATCAGTCAAATCTTGGGAGTTCAGACAGGCGGCAAAACTGTCAATTCAGATGACAAAGAGGAAGGAATGGAAGCCATTAAACTGCCTCATCAGGTCAATCCTAGCGCTGCCTTGTTGTTGATTACCTCAAGTGCTGATAAATTAGTCTACCTTTTGACATAAATACCGTGATAAATGGGGCAAAAGTAAGACAAATGTGTGAAGCTACCAGGGGCTGCATGATCGGTTTGGAGGGGGAGTGTTTAGCTGCCAAGAGGAGGGTTTAAGAGGCATTTGCTGTGTTTTTCTGCACAATTTTCATATTTTGTCTTGCCAGAGAGGGGAGCTTAGACTCCTTAAACCACCTCCAAGCCACAACTACTGTTACTATTTTGTGTATGTTTCTGTTGAAGTACTGGTAGGCAGCCATATGAAGTCATGTGATCAGATTTACTCATTTTCCGCAAAACCATTTTGGAATGTCTGTGCATGAACGGTAGATAGTGACCAATCACAAGAGCTCTGTGGATAGGACACATTGCCTGCACATGGTTCCCGTGTGTATGCCACAAAGTAAACGTACAATTTTTAAAAATTCTGACTATGCTTTAACTACAGCGTATCCGCACGAGTGCAAGGTGTACGGTGCATTCAAGACTCCCACGTAACACTCTCTCTTTCTAACCATTGAGGGGGTACTTGTGCGCAGAGTCTGTAGATGACAGTATCTTGATTTGATGGGCCCTGGGCTCTGCTAGGATACAAAAGTGACCATACAAATCTCGCACTGACTTTTTCTTTTTAGTCTACATCAGTCTAGGAAAGGTCTAAAGTCTATATCATGAGTGCCTTTTTCCAAACTGTATATTCCTTAATAAGAGATGGTGGTTTCAAATTCCAAAAGGACTAGGGCCTACTTGTATTTTTTCTTTGCTCATACGCAATTTCAGAGCTGAGAGCTCGCTTACAATCCACACAATCCCGGAACACGACCTCCCCTCAAGAGAAATCAACTCAAATTAAAATCCGGACCAGAAACCCAGATATTGTTTTGGAAATAACGCTCCGAAAACATTGACTTTTGTCGATTTGCGGTTTTGACGGAACGGGCGCGAGCTCCTTCGGAAGCCTCGGCGGAACGGTGTCTCTGAGTTCTCCCCAAGCCAGCCAATCACGGCTGCTCGTCCATGCAGAAGCAATTGGCATTGATCCAGTGTGGAGTGAAGCTGGTCGTTTTATTGGAGAAGATGAAAATCACAAACAGAAGTGAATGAGGAAAATGGGAAATGACAACCAGTTCAAATCAATTCGGGCAGGGGCACATGCATTTATTATGTGTGTACATAACAGTACACATTTTTTTCTTGCAGTTTTTAACCCTCCTATGCAAACATACATTCTATGCCAAGTTGCCCTTTCAGTCAAAATCAATCAAGTGACTGTTTCAACAGTTCAGCTTCAGAGCTCCCAGCCTACATAGAGCAGGATTGACTGGCTGTGACTGTTTATGTAACTTGATACAGCTATGCTTTGACTGTAGGTGATTGATAAGCCAGCTGTGCCTACCACTTGCCTGCTTTTGTCTCTTGACTGAATTTGACTAGTCACAGTGGTTGTCTGAAATATGATCTGACTGTTTTCGACTTGCCTGTGTAAAAAGTATGGCAGGGGAAGAGGATTGAATTTTTTGGACGGCCTGTGACTGTTCAGATAACAGGAGGGTTAAATTGTAACTATTACATTGTACATGTGAGGAGTGTGTGTACTGTATGTAGAGCTCTAGAAGTGAAATCGTGTTTGTTACAACATGCTTCCAAACACATTTTCACTGTACATGTACCGGGTACATGTACATTGTACATGTACACGCATGGAGGCCCCTTCTATGGAGAGAGAATTGTGCCACCTACATGTGCTTTGAACTGCCATTGAAAGGGCATTCTTGAACAAAATACAGTGATAGTACAGTCAGAATTGTCTTCCTGTACTAAGTACATTAAGCACATTGGTATTTACAGGTGCATGTAACTGTTGAAAGACTTCAGTGCCTACGCAGACTTGTAATTTTTCAAGACTTCCTCAGATGTGCATCTCTCTCATGCAGGTATAACAACCCCCCCCCCCCCCAGAAATGTTATTTAACTTTAAACTCATCGAAACATTTTTCTGTTTTCTTTTCTGTCTGTGGTTGTTTCTATCGATGACCTGATTTCTGCTGTGCGCCTATTTCTGCCCACATTCCTGACATTCTTCAACTTGTTTTCAACCTTCTTGTAAACCAGGTATGTATCAATTTCATGTTTGTTCCCACTTCTGTAATTCTGCATCAGACAATGTTAGCGGGGACCCTAGACTAAATGTAGACCATTCATGTGAGGTACCGGGTACATTAGGGCCTTCTGTAAATTCCATGGTTCGTACCGGTAGGTGTCAGATAGCTTTACATGTTCGTGCCCATATTGGGAAAAAATTCCCATGTCACCTCCACCTCAACCCCCCACCGCCCCCTCTCCCAAAAATAGTCTCCGCATAGAAATAGAAGGACCTTGTGCATGTACATGTATCTTTTAGAGGGAAAATATTGGATGGTCGCACTCAACTTGTTTTTTAGAATTTGATACAATTCTGATTTTTTTATATATAGTTGGGTTTTTTTATCTGGAAGTTTGTTTAACCCTAACCTTCCCAAATCCTCCAAAATGCTCTTTGCAAAATGGAGGATTTTGCAGGATTGAGGCTATATGGCAAAAATGTGCCGCTGATTTTGTAGGATGCACTGTCTCAAGGTCATGGGCCGGACCTTGTGTCGTTTAGTACATGTACCGTAGATTGTGCTTGAAATCCTACGCAGTGCTCCAGGATTTCACTGGCTCTGCCTCAACATATTGAGAGTGTTTGCCCGAGGATTTTGCAGGATTGAGGCAGTAGTCACCCCTCCAAGGACCCCATTAAAAAAAATAACGAATGATTTTAGAGGATTGAGGCTGTATGCAATTTTTACATTGAGGCAGTCAAGGGATTTCGCAAGATTTAGGTTGCATCCTAGCAAAAATACCTTGGGAGTTAGGGTTAAATAAGTGTAATCGGTGCATTCACACAGAAAAGCTTCTTTTTTTTTATTGTGAAACCAAAGAGTGTTAAAAAGACGAAGTTAAATTTGAGGCAGGATTTTAGAACTTTCTTGTTTTGGTTTTTCCAAGCACCTGTTCATGTAGTAAATATCTCCTAATTACAAGTACTTCACCTGCCTAAACCCTGCAGGAGATTTTCTAAAATCCTTCCTGCTTATTGCCTGCATCAAAACGAAATAAAAGAAGCAAGTGCAAACTTGTTTGTCAAACGAAAAAAAATAAAAAGGGAATACATGTAGCAAAGTAAAACCAATTCTGTCCATTTTCATGGGGAATCTTGTTATCGTACTTGTTAATTTGTACATGTTTGTCAGTGGCAGCGTTTTTGTCTCAAGGGACTGAAAAAAAACCGGTGTTGAATTTCAAATGATTGCAATCTGACGGACTGTAGCCACTTATTTTGCAAGTCGGTAATATTCATGCGAATCCCTCCGAGAGACGTGATGCCTCAACTCAAGCACTGACATTTCAGAAGGGCTCAGATTTGCAAAATATCAGACTTGCATTTTAGGATTTCTCCCCCCCCCCCCCCCCTCTCGAAAAAGTAGTTCACTAGTGCATGGTCAATTTGAAGTACCCTGGAGCATTGAAAATTGTTGTGTGTTGAAGGTTCTGGCCGATTTTTGTTTTTTATCTTTAGCATAGGAAGATGTCTTTTTCATTTTTATTGTAAATCTGTCTCTTTCAAAAACTAACAGCAGGGTAGGACATTTTTGAGCAAGCAGTTTTCAGGAATATTGTGCACAAAATCTCAATCCAGGATTTTGGAGAGCTCGGGTTTTCAAAAAAAAATGTTTTTAAAGTCTTGTGGTTTAGTTTACAATTTTCTTTAAGTGTCAACAACATTGGGGAAATGTTGATTATTTTTATAAATATATATAAAAAAAAATTTTGCTTTATGACTGAAGGATTTCATGTCTGCACTGCTAAAAATGGTTTTCTAACGTTTCTTTATTTAAGGAAATAATTTTTATTTCAAGAACTAAATTCTTGTCTTAATCCTTAGAAAATGTTTCTAGGGAGCGAGAGTAGAGAATTTTTCTTGAAATCAGATTTTTTTTCTCTACTTTTAAGAATACCATCTTTAGCAGTGTGTAAGAATAAAGAATTGGTGAAAGTGCATTTTTAAAACTTCCTTCAAAACTGGACATCATATTACATGTATTAGCACGGTGGTTCGTTCATTTTATTTTATGAGGAGAGCAAGTGAGCAACAGGAACTTGTTCTGTAAATTTCAAAACAGCTGATTTCCTGAATTTTGTAACACTGACCTGGAAAGTCAACCAACATGACACGTATGTGCCTTATCAATGCATAATTGGAACCAGTAAAGGCTTAGTGTTGGAAAGGAATGCAAGCATGATCTGTCTGAAGCCCAGTTCAAACTTAACACGAAAGTGAAACGAATTTGACGTCATGAAACATTCACTGTAAAATTCGCTGGAGTTGAAATGTGCCCAACCTCTGTCAAATCGCAGTGCGAAAACTTGCCGTGTCGTCACTAATTCACGTTCACATTCGCTTTCGCACTGAGTATTAACCGGCCTTAATTAATCTTATTGCTTTCTTCACTGAGCAACCTTCAAATCTTATCTGCCTTTATTGGGGTGTGGTCTGCATGTATTTTGGGGGAGTTTTGGGTAGAGTGGGGCAAATACATGTAACTCTTGATTTAAACCATTTCTTATTCCTAGCTTTGTGATTTTGTTTGGCAACAGTAACCTCAATCAAAAAATTTGTTGCCAAGTTGGCAAGAAAGACGCATCAAAGAAATACTCGGTCGAAATCAGAAGGAAAGGTGGGCGGAGCGTCGATACGAAAAATATTTTGATTTATCCAAGATTCTGAACGAGCCCCATTAGTCCCAGTGTGAGACCCGACAGATGTACTCTTCTCTTGTAATCAGTCATCTCAATTTTCTCCAAACATTTGCCCGCATCTCACGGTTGTGGTTGGTTGCCGGGAGGGCTGTAAGATTGCTTGGTGATTATGAGGGCACACTCTGCGGATGTGTTGCCCCGGAGCGAAAGGAAAAACGCAGAGAACTCATATCGCCGATTGCTTGGAAAATTACCCAGGGTCCTTCCCCCAGAAAAAATGGGGGGGGGGGGCAGATTTTCTAATCCAGTATGAACACATTTGTAGAGTACGCATGTTTTTACTGTCACACATAAAGACCTGTTTGTTGCTAGCTTACAAAATCCAAACTGTGTATTGTGTAAGCATGTTGCATTGCATTGTGGGAATCAAATTGTCCTAAGGGTTGTTTTAACATTAGGGCAACGCCAACTTGTCACCCCAATAAGGCCTGTTGCCCATAAATGCAGACGCGTTTAGCAAAATCTGTTGCCCGTTCATGTGATTTTGTAGTTCTAATATTGATAATAATAAGAATAAAAATAATAATAATGTGGTGATTGTAGCACTTTATACAAATGGTCTCAAAGCGCTTCACAAATACACAATGTATTACCCCTGTTCATTGGGCCATGATACCATTTTTTTCTGCAGCGTTTATACTCCAGGGTAGAGAGAGGCAATTGTAGTGAAGTGTCTTGCCCAAGAACACAAGCACCGTGTTCCCCATCAGTGTGATTTCGAAAAACACGTACCATGACAAATGAGTCGAACACTGTAACCATTGCACCACGAGATCTGACTAGGTAAAGCAACCTGCACGTACAGGTACAAGTGCAGTTCTGAAAATTAAGGCTTCACCAACCCAGAGTCATTAGCATCATGGGATTTCCCAAGGTGGATTGTCACCACAGAAGCTGATCCAAGCTTTTAAGAGGGATTTTTTTCTTAAATTCTCAGCCTCATGGCAAATTTTTATTTTATCTTTCTCATGACTCCATCGTTTTTGTTGCCATAAGGCCCTATAAATTTCCAAGTGAAAATAAAAACACCTTTCTGTTCCTGTGAAAAAAAAAATCCCCAGGAGCAGCAGAAAATGAGGTCAGCGCCGCCTGGGTAAACACGACTCCCCTGGAAAATTAATGGCTTACTGAGGCCTTGTCCGGATTTTGATTTGACTATGGCTTGTAATTACATGTGTCTATGGACTTGGCTGAAGCCACTTCTCATAGACATGTGTGCTACTCTCAGTCGTAGCCAAGTGATTTTGGACATGGCCTGAGAATTAGGAGGGAATGGTGGCCAAGCTGGCTGATATTGGGAATTACAACTTAGTCTTGTAATCTGGATGGGAGAGTAGGTCTTGTGACAGAATGGGATCTTTTAAAAGAGTGATTTGTGTGGCACTCAACGTGGCACGTACGTTTCCACAGGGTGAAATTAGACGTAAAAACTGCGCAGCAAAAATGACCTGGATGTGTCACAATTTTAGGATGGCCTGGCTGAAATCTGAAATGGGAATGCACTCTTGTACAAGTTTGGTCTTGTAATGTTTGCAGGAAAAGTGGGCCTTGTGACAGAATGGGAATGATTTGTAATTTGCTGTGGGGCTGTAACAGGTGTTGAAATGTAGACACAAAGTTTGCTCCCACAAAAAACCCCAAGATATAGGTATCCACAATCAATCTTGTGCTGTCTCTTGCACTTTTTTTAATAGGCCCTTTCACATTTGCACAATCCAAAGTCTCTGTGTTGTATGTGGATTGAAGCTGACATTTCCGGATCTCCACATTACCGGGAATCTAACATGTCTTCCACATTGGTCCAGTGCTCTACAGTTCGCATGTAATTAATTCAACCCAGGACCAGGATTGAGAGGCTCTACCAGGATAAAAAAAATCCAAAATCTACAGCTGACCGAGGTATACAGTGTTTACTGTATACCGTACCTTGTCAACCAGTCTCTGATGGGACACATTCTCTCATTGTCTTTGGTTGGTAAATGCCTGATGTCTGACCATAATGTTACCCTCCTCTCTAATGTACATGCACTGTTGTACCTTGATCACTCAAATTCTCATTCTGTTGGTTTTGATAACAGAAACTGAAGCCAGAGACAAAAGCCAAGGTTTTGTAAACCCCTTCGATTCCTCACTCCAACTTCAATTCCTCACAGCCAGGAAAAAAGTGCCCCAACACATTCCCGTATGTGCGTACATCCTGGGTACGGCTTTCCTCTATCAAATCTGGGTCAATCTCAAGGCTGCTATCACCTTAAGACAGGTGGTCCAATCCATCCCTCCCCCCCCCCCCTTTTCCCTTCTCAGGAAAAACCAAGGTGACTCTTTTCTTTTCCCTTCTGAGGTCAGCTCAGTTGATCACTGATCCCCCTCACGCTTGACTGTGTGACTTGCATGCTAAGGGCGCTGTCGCCTCCTCAATTCTCAGTCAACTGTGGCACAAGTCGGCCGATCAGCTGTCCAAAGAAGGGGAGTGGGGGACAAACGGAAGAATAACAAGACAAGGAAATTTATGGAACCATAGAGCTGTTTGGGTTTATATTTTTTTTAGATCATTGAAATTATTATTGACTTGGAGAGAAAATCTGGGAGGCATTCAAAACTGTTTTCATTGAGCAGCAGGTTTTTTTTTTTTTGGCTTCACTTCCTTTGGTGACCTTTAGTTTAGGGACAGAATTTTTTTTCTTTTGATGGATTCAGTTATTTTCAATTTCCAAGTATAAAAGACTTCACAGCAGGAGATGGGAAGAATGGAGATCGTGGCTGGGAATAAGAATGATGCTTGTCATTTAGATGCTAATGAAAGTTACAGTGTCAGCAAATTTCCAAAGTTACCGGTATTTTCTGTCAGTGCAGGTGATATCAGAAAACTTTTGGCTAATTTTGGCTGAAATTTGGGTAATTTGAAAAAAAAGGTCCATTTTTCAAAGATTTTTTCCCCCTTTTAGCAACTTTAGTTTGATTCTTTTCTCACTGTATTTGATTATAATACACTGTCTTTTCTTTTTCCGATTTCTGGCTACGTCATTTGTTGGATTTCTGACTTCCACGTCTGATCATAGTGCATAACGATACAACTTCAATGTACTAAATTCCACCCTTTGTTGATGACAGATATTATAACGTACTAACACACATTGCGTTTTTGAAAACTGTCTTAAGTTGTAAAGATCACATGCTCCCTGTACGTGGAATCCATTTTGTGTCCAACATTTAGGATGGCAGTGCCTCACATCTGCGTATAGATCTACATTCTAACAATATTGCGCCTTTTATTGTATAAAAAAAAGCAAACAGATTGCTTTTCTCTACTAAAGCATACAGTACCGGTTTGGGAAAAGCCTGTATAATGAAACCCGAACAAAAAGAACGATGCTGTTTTTAAATGAGATAGAAATGCCTTGAACGCCGGAAGCACGGACCACGTAACAGCCGGAACAATGCGATCCTGCTATTTAATTAAGATTGCTGCAATCAAATCTTGCTCTCTTCCTCCGTCGTATTTATATTCATGTATGCTTATCAGTGCGTTAATTATTATTAATATTAAGCAAATGGTCTGAAATGGTAAGCGGAGCTGGGATTTTTAATTAAAAAAATTCGCAGGCGACATTGAATTTGCGGCCTGTGGGGATGGCTGCAGTTGGCGTTGCCTGTTATTGTTTGCAATGATTGGAGAGGCCTGGAGGTATCGAAGGAATTGTCATAATGTGATTGAATAACACAGATTATTTACTTTTCATGACAATGATGACAAAGGAATAAGCTTGCCATACACGTACGGGTAGAAATAGGGGGGAAAATAGTTTCAGTATAGGGGGGGAAAATAGTTTCAGTACAAAGACAGATGTTCCATGTATCAATAACTGGTTGGAGGTGGAAGGAATTTAATGAGGCAAACTTGAACCTTAGAAATATGTAGCATGTAAATACAGTAGAACTAATTTTTCATGCAACGGTCAACTTTTTTGTTTAAAAATACTCCACAGTTTTCTCACGTGGCAAAGAAACTGCCAGTTTCTGGTATGTGAATATTGTACCTGCTTAGTTTGAGGTCTCAAAAAAAAAAAAAAAAAAAAAAAAAAGAGTTTTCTTTAAAAGAGTTTGCGAAGCCAATTGAATTTGTTTTGAAGTAGAAGACTAATTGACTGGAATGTCCAACGTTTCGACAACTTTGACAGTAAAGTAGTCTGGTGACATGACTTATAAAGAGAACGTAAAAAAAGGGGTTAGAGTCTTGGTGCCAGATGATACTAGTGAAATTTTGTGCAGTACACAAGAAGTGCTTGACATTTTTGTTTCAAACTTAAATCACTTTACTTTGCATTGTTTCACCATGTTTAGTACACAATAATGAGCAGGCATGCAACTTTTCCTCAGTCCAGCTGATCTCCTCCTTTTAAAATTCCATAACATTGAAAAACAATGCACAAAGTCTTCTAAAGTCTTGGTATTTTCTCCCTGTTTTGGGGGTGACTTTACAGTTGCATATCTGAATGAGACATGTATGGGTACCAGTACAATTGTATTGTACTTGTACACATGTACCGGTACCTGCCATCCTGCATACCAAATGTCTTTACATATTTGTTGAACACCATTCTATGGACTATTCCGGTGAGAGCCATTTTCTGAGGTGGCACCAGGCTTGCACAAGTTGCACTCTGATAGTTCACACGCACTTCGGTCTCCCTCGACCAATAGAGTTACGAAAATGGGCACGCGCCTTTTCTTTAAGAACGCGTGCAGTATACCCATGAAGCGCAGCACCACCGGTACCCAGTAACGGCTTCTAATTCTGGTTGCCGGATTCCACTTTACCTTGCTGGTAAAAAATTAGAAAGGTGTTGCCTGCCACATCTTATTAATAATCAAGGACTTCGTGATTACGCTGAAGCACACGGACTCATGAAACCCCACGCCGATTTGTGTCTGCCGAACTGCCAACGGCGAAGCAAGACCTTGGAAATTGTCAATTAATAATTGAGTATTCGCTGGGATAAATAATTACTTCACTATTCTCATTATAATACTTAATTATTTTTTTGTCTTCAGTAATGACACTTGTTGTTGATTGGATACGCGTGTTTTGACTGTGCAAAGTTCTCAAACGTTTTGGCGAGAGCTCGTTGGGCAATCGAGAGCTTGTTGCATTTGCTCTGTCCTAATCCCCATGAGGGAAGATTTTGCCATTGCAATTAGTACTAAAGCCTATTTGCTGATTTTTTTTTTAATGAGTTTTTTTTTTCAGTGAGCTTAACTTATATTTTTCATCAGGTAGTCATTTGTACATGTACATTTTTATTATGCATGGATGCATCTCATATTAAATAGTGTGTGTAAAACCCTACATGTACATGTATTGGTATTTGGTACCTTTGAAGAAATTCGATATAAGTACATGTATACAGTACGTTGTATTGCATTTTGGCCATGTGTGACGTGTTTGCTTTTGTTCAGCAGGGATACACATTCATAGCCTCTTGTACATTTATTGTTACTGAATTAAAATAACCAGGAAAAAACCTCAAAGATGTCTGCTGAATGGAAAGGATCTATTTTACATGTATAACAAGATTATTGACCCATACATGTATATATATCTCTGCTTTGAAGTTAAAAGAGTGTAAACATGAACTCAAATTATTTCATGAAATGCTTCATAAGATTAAGAAGTTTCTAAAGAAATATGAAATATACTCCATAGCCATTAAGAGCAAGATTGTCAAGTCCCCACCCCACACTGATGAGCACGCTCCGTTGCCCTCTTTAAGAGCCATTAAGCCCCAAACAGATCTTGTAAGAAAGAAGTCTTACAAAATTGGTCGTTTAACCGTGACGTTCCCATGGAAACGCCACACACGGATGCACCGTTCCCAGCCACAGTATTTTTGAAATGTGTACATTGGCAACGTCGCATAAAAATGTACGCTGCAATGGTGTTTGCGTTAGGAACTGCGCCGGGTCTATACAAACTGATGAAATGCTAGACTAATTTGATTTTTATGAATAATTAACTACAGATTTCTTCATTATTTTTTACTGAAATGTCTGTCAGGTCACATTACCAAACTTGCATTGAAATTGAAAATTATTATTATTTTTTTTATAATTAGAGCATGAGATTTTTTGTTGGGTCAGCAAGTTACCTGAAATTGTTTCTTTTTGGTTCTACTTGTGATAAATTTGAAAACTTCCCTTTTTTCTTGAAATATAGAATTTATATAAAAACTACAGTACATGTACATGTACATGTACATACATGTACATGTACTTGTACGTGTAATTTCCAACATGCAGTGTACATGTACACCCCCTTTTTTTCCCCCACCATTCTTTTTGTTTTGGCTTGTTGGTTTTTTTCACCAAATTGCTTTGACTATTTAGTTTCAGCTAATTACCAACATACACCAGTGCATGACTGTTTCCAATTAGTTTGTTTCCATCCTGTGGTATCAACAAAAATCCCACTGGACATGCCACACATGTGCACCCTATGTAATTGACTCCATATGGTGCAAGCCAGCTTCCAGAGACGTTGGCGCTGAGTGGCCACGGGAGGGAGCCCTTCACACCACACCATTGATTTTCCAAACTGCCAGATGTGTTTTTGTATAGTCTTACAAAATGCACATATGCATGTATATGTACATGTAATAAGCACACAGTGTTTGTTCGTTGGGGTGTTTGTTTGTTTGTTTGTTTGGATAAATGGGAAGGTTTAGAGATTTATACAAATTTATATCAATTTTTTGTTTCCTTTGTAGTAGAGTCAGGCACAGGTTTTCTTCTTAATTTCCTTTTTTTGGAGTAGATTGGACAATGGATTTGGACAATGGACAACAATGTTAAACAATATAAATATTCATGTGTTAATGTTTGTATCATGGGTGTTTTCCCCTTAGGTTTGCCACTGGTTTTGAAGAAAAATCAGAATATATGTGTGTGCAAAAGGAACAAACTTCCTGGTCATGCTGGTAAATAAATCTACAAAATAAAATTGGTAACTACATGTACATGTACATGTACGTACAGCTATTTTTACCTTTTCTCTATGATCATATCGATACCTTAGGCTTGAGTGCTAAATATATTTTTTTTAAACTCAGATTACTGGTACATTTATGAAAAAAACATTTATGAAATTGCATAATTTCTTTCCTTAAATAAAAATAAAAAATTACCATATGGATATAGGTTCTGCTAATCATAAAAAATATAAATCAACTTGAATTTTGTACATTCCCTTAAAACAGCAGACCGGTTTTAAAAGGAAAAGATATTTCATTTGTGCTGTAAAACAAGGATTGAAAGAATTCATCCATATGGCACCTATTTTCAGTCGTCTAGACATAATTTGACGATAGAAAACAGCTTTGACTACCCGATGTTTTAATAGCTGGCATGATATGCGCGCATCCTGTTTGGGACACGCAAGTATTTATTTTGCCGAAATTATATGTGTATGTAAATGGCAGGCAGGCAGAGCCTTTGGCAAATCCACCTGTATTTACTTGCCGAGCAATTTATAGATTTTGTCTCATTGAATAATTAATTTGAACAAAGTACTGACTATTGATTTTTGCCTTGTTCTGTTCGGACGGCACCGATTAAAAAAAATAGAAAGGTTGAGATTTATTCGCAGTGACGGATTTTGGAAGGGAAACACGCCCAATTTAGTAAAGATTATGTAAAATATTTTTTTTAGTCCATTTGGGGTCTCGACGCCTTGAGATTTGTAAAAAAAAATTGGGAGAGGTTTTTGAGAGGATAAGCATTCCGCGCTGTAACTGGATTATTGTCTGTCTTGGCTGCGAGGAACCATTTGAGCGAGGACGAATCGTAATGAATGCTGGGATACACACACAGACGAGGACTCGTTACTGCAGTGCGATTGAAGCTAGGAGATAAGAGGGATCAGTGACGGGCCAAGTTGAACGAACCATTTTGGTGTCCACCGACCCGTGTCATTGGTAATGTTATTAGGGCTTTAAAACCCCGAGCGTTTGGCTCAGGGTTGGGATCAGGCAAAGTCCACTCCACGCTGAAGGTAGATTGTCCCGTGTCGTGTTCGAGGCTCGGATCGGTCTCACGACGTCACTGCCTGGCTCTCGAAGAGCAAGCCTTGATATCGTCATTATTGATCGACAAAAACCTCGTCTTCTCCTTTTTATGTATTTTTCTGCTGTTCTGGAGCAAAGTCCTCAAGACCGGCATCAGCCAAATGTCATCTCATCTGCGATTACCGACATCATGAATATTTTCTGAATTGACATTTGCGTCCATTTTTGCACAGCAAAACCTGAGGTGTGGCATCGCTGCAGAGAAAAATACGTTAACGAGAAATGGATAATTCTCTTTCAGTGGAAGGGTAGTTAAATTTAATTGGTTCGCCGATGGTTTTTTAAGCTCCTGGAAACTGTCGTGGCATAATAGAGCTTATTTAGTTAGATAAGTTTTGGAAAGGCCTACATGGAGTGAGCTAAATTGGTCTGCGCTCGCTGTTGGAACAAGTGCCTGGGAAAACTGGTGCTAATGACTCGGGAACCGAGGCAGAAAACAGCTCCTATCGAGTTTCACTTGTGAAGATCCTGGCAGGACGTCAACATCTTACGACCATGGCTTTGGCACCGGCCGCAAGTCTGGTTCCAAGACCCATCATGGTGCCATCGGCATGCATCAGCAAGCCCTTCTCCATGTTTTTGCAAGTAAGAGTTTTTGGTCAGGCCATAGTGATGTTGTCATCATCTTAACAGACTCCTTGAAAAAAATAACTCAAAATGAATTTCAACATTTTGTGAATTTATGTTTTTGCAGGAAGGGGTATGCGTTGATTCTATGTGTTATCAAAATATGGATTTTGTCTAATTTTCTTTCATTTTTGTTTTTACATTTCATTTATTTTTAAATTATTTGTGTGTGTGTGTGGTTTTTAAGGGGGTTAGACTAGTTAGCAGGATTATTATTTTTTTAGCTTCAAAATTTCCCACCACCTCTAACTTAGGTGGTGGGAAGTTTTGAAGCTAAAACAAATTAATCCTGCTTTAGACCGGAAAGAGTATTATTGAGAAGAGCATCACATATTTTCTGCATAATGTTCCTCATCTTGGCTATAACTCATGCTTATGCTCATTTATGACGGCCCCATTTTGCCGGCAATACTTTTTCATTTCTCGTTTCCTCATTATGGCATCTCCGTTTCTGCCCAGCGGCGCAATGAAGCGACACTTGCACTTTTTTTTAAGGAGCAGCATGGGTCATACATTCGTGAGCAATAATAGGGTCAGGTCGTGTACTTGGAAAGATCTGCACTATCCCGCCGTTGTATGTTTATTAGTGAATTTGACTGCGTGATGGTGTTATCCCGCCCGATTTATGCTGTGGGAGCCTGATGCACGTACCCTAGGGAGCTGATTAGGACCTAGTTTAATTAATTAAGCTTGATCAGTTTTCCTCACTTCACATTCATTTTCAAAATGATGTCCAGCTAATTGATAAAATTCTACATGAATCTGAAGCATACATGTGAACATTGGGACAAAAGCAAACTAGAAATTGTCTTGACTGAAACGTTGAGTGCATGATAACTTTTTGGGGGGGAAGGCTTTTTTTTTTTGAAAAAAAGCTGTTCCTTTGAATTGTACACTTATGTAGTAAATGTACATGCATGTCATTTCCAGGCTTTTTTTTAGAACAGGGCACAGCATTTTATCTATCACTGAAGATCAGTAACTATGAGGATGCAATGGTATTGATTTAAGTTCAACTGTGTGCTCTAGGTTATTTTCGTGTTAAGTTGTGAATATGAAATGTCTATCTTAATTCCACAAGTTGCCGGAGGCGTGAACCTATTAAAAATCTTTCCACATTTAGTATCATGTTGTAAATGTGTCTAATGAATACAATAATGAAAAATAGAATTAGCTGTTGCAAACTGCTTACCAACCAAAAGGACCTATGGTATAAATGCAAAAAAAATAGTTAGTGGCCTGACGTTTCGACCCTAGCAGAGTCTTTCGAGAAAGACTCTGCTAGGGTCGAAACGTCAGGCCACTAACTATTTGAATACAATAATGAATACATTTTAGAAAACAAGTGACATGGACTGCAGTGTTCAGTAATTTCTTTCTGTGAAAATAGTGTTCTCTTAGAGAAAAACATTCATGTAGTTGCTTTTATTGTGGAGGGGAGCGTGGACATGTGTGAATCCTGATTCTTTGTCAGATCTTGACGAAACCTTGCTGAATATCCAATGTCATTTTTAAGTGGTTTTCCTGATGCTTGTCCAATTATGAAAGTCTAATGCTGAAACATATCCATACTGTGTGAAATACCACCGGCTTGGCATTGCTTTTCCTTTGTTGTTGTATTTTTAAGCGATACTTTTTCCATGCTAATCTTCATCCCAAGATGACCATTAAGTACAGTGAGAATATTGTAATGCATTAGGTTTGGGCAAAATAACGGAGAAGGTTTACACTTCAGAGAGATGCTACCAGTATACGTATGTATGTATTTAGCATTTTATAGTGCGGATTGACTGACTACTACTAGAAGAGTCGCAGGATATGCATGTACTTCAAAGTCAAGTACATTGTACTTAGAACAATTTGTGGACTTCAGAAGACAGATAGACTATAGGGGATCAAGGGAAATTGATACTCGGGCTCAGCTTTATTCGAAAAGTATTATGGTATTGAGCGAACTGAAATTTAGCTTTTGGCACTGAGGTACCCGGTACATGTACCGTACATGCAGTTTGAAATGTCTACAGATGACTTTTTTCCAGTGATGCAGTAAAAAATTCTTTTGTTTGGGTAGTTATTAAATACGTGTAATTGCCTCTGATGTAATTTTTTAGTGAAGGATACATTTTTTTGAATTAAAAAAAGTCCAATCACCAAAAAAGTAGTGCTTTAAAGGAGATTTTCTTCGAAACACTTGTTGCTGTTTATGTACATGTACATGAGTTATTTAATACTACACAAAAGACTAGAAACCAAAAATTTCCCAACACATGTTCATGTACTGACAGGCATGCAACTTTTCCTTGGATCCGCTGATTTCCTCGTTTTTTACTTCTCATGAATGCCATTACAAATTGAAAAACACTGTACATGTACAAAGTCTTGTGTGGTTTGGAGTTTCCTCTTTTTTCCTAAGTTCCCAGTTGCATGCCTGTGTACAGGTATTTGAACCAAATCTGTAAAAAGAAGATAAATTCAAAACACTTTCCAGCAGTGCATGTATTTTGAATTTTTGTCGCACCATTTTAAGCAGTTGACCCATGGTCCAACTTACTGTCAACCCTGCATCTTATAGAAATACATGCATGCACTTTGTAAATGGGACTAATTTGTCTCTGTATTTCCCTGGAGAATAGCGTAATTATGGTAACTGTGCCCCATTAATATTATGAGTCACAGTGTGTATAGGACTTTGCCTAGTGTTTCTCTATACTTGAGCTTTGCATCGTCATTCTTTTAAACCCCATGACTAAGGTGACAGAATGATTATTCATCTCATAAGAAAATTGTTCTCCCCCCCAAAAATTATTCAAATATTGTCTTGATGGATTCGAAGGAAGACCATTGTCGAGGACTGAGAGTGGATGGGTTGGAATTTTCAGTTTGTTCCTGTAATTCAGCCAGCTTTTAATTGTACAGGTTTTAGTTTCCTTCAAATCCACCTGTCTTTTCTGACTGCTAGACTGATATTCAGCATGTATTGTAAAGCTAAATATTTGAGTGCGTGACTACCCTTTGCGGGCAGTCACGGTCTAGGTGCACAGGGCTTCGTGTTTTCAACACATCACTGGGTAACAATGCAAGCTGTGTGAGCTTCGTTGCCCTGAAAGGAGATGAACGTGTTTGTGGCAGACAGGGTTTGCCTTCGGAGCGATCTAAAATGAGGAAAACTAAGATTTGAGAAGTGAGAACTCCAAAGGTTGCGTCAACATTCAAAGAGCAGCATCTTGGCAGGTTTCTTTGAGCGAGGGCAAATATTTTGCAACGTGCGTGTTTTTCACAGGATAGCCGGCCTTTTGGACTCTCTTCCCCTGATCCAGATATTATATCTTCCTGTCCCTCTGGCATTTGCTTCTTAAAGTTACCGTCCTGAAAAATAGATTCCTTTTCTAAATTGCTATATATTTTTTTAGCAATACAAAAGTTATTCACTTTTGAATGCATCATCGACCAAAAAATTTACAATTTCAAGTAAATGGCTGCCAGACAATAATTACGTTCTCAGGAGAAGGCTGGTTCCCGTCCCACAATCAGTATCGATGATGTACATGTATGGACCGGGAGCCAGTCTGCCCGCAAAGCGGATCCCTTTGTGCCCAAAACAAAAGCCCTTTACTTTTCAGAGAATTGCAGACGTCAAAACAAGTTTTTTTTTAATTTGTGAAAGGTTTTTGGTTGGAATGAAACATGCAAGTCGAAATTTTATTAATAAAAAACAAACAAATTGAATTTGTTGAAGAGCAGGGGGAGGGGGGGGGGCGTAACTTAAGCCTCCTCTTGCAAGTTCAGGAGGTTGATGTTCTGACAAGGAAAACAGGGCCCAAACTGTGACATCCCACATACATACATGTACTGCCCTGTTTTGTATTCAAGAAGTGAAACAAGAAAAATCTCTTGGTTACGGAAAGTCAAACGTATGGCTCCAGCCAGGCGACCAAAAGTCTCCATTTGAGTTACGACCTCCGAATCTCTGCCGCCTGATTTCAATATAGTCCAGAGATCCGGAGCGCGGAACCTGTTAGTGTTCACAGAATTCATAAATGGTTTGCTCGCTCGTCAGAATGCTTGAAAGTGTTTGAACGGTGTCATGTTTAAGATCCTAAATTGGCAGATTTTTTCTTTGCTCAACCCAGTTGTGAGGTGGAGGGGGATGGAATTATGTGTCCAAGTAAAATATTTCCCAATTAGAAATTTCCCCAACATTGCGGTCACGTTTGGCTGGTCCAATCAAATGAATTTATTTGCTGCTCTGCCATGTAAGATAACCTCAGTCATTAATCACCTTGTCAAGACGAATCCCTCCTCATACTTCCATTTTTTTTCCTCCCAAAAGTCGCAAAAGCGAAAAGGGGGTCACATGAATGGCGTCGGCAGGTCGTTAGGTCTGCGCATTTGTGTACCCAACGGGTTTTTTTATTTAGCGCGGAATGAACCGACAGATAGGAACTGGAGAATGTCGATTGTAAATTGAGACAAGATTGCTGTGAGTGTTGTCCCGTGGCGTGCATGGGAGAATCAATACAATATTCCGATGTCGTAGCGTGCCAGACTTGTGTTACTACGCACACAGTTTAGTAAATACTGGCAACTAATGGCAGACGTGTCTCTTTTATTAACTGAGTCAATGTTAACATCATTTTGTCTCGGCCCAGATATTAAAAAAACCCAGATACTAAAGTAATTCTTCTCAGATGATAGATTTTGTGACGTTTCTTTCCTGGATGTAAATTGTGGGCAGTCATATTCATCACCATCATTAGCCTAATTCAATCCACTGCTGGATGAAGGCCTCTCCACCAACTTTCCATGCTTTCGGTCCCTTGCCAGTTGTTTCCATTTCTTCCCTATGAAATCAGAGATTTCATCTCGCCATCTCTTAGGCTGTCTTCCTCTTCGCCTCTTCAATGATAATGGCGTCCAATCCGTTACTTTCAGGGTCCATCTTTGGTTGTCTCTTCTCATGACATGTCCTGCCCAACTCCACTTTTTCTTTTTGATCTCAACTATTATGTCTTGCACCCCTGTCTTTCTTCTAAGATCTTTGTTCCTTATTCTGTCTCTCTTTGTGATCCCAATCATTATTCTTTCCATTGCCCGTACAGTGACTCGCAATTTTTGCTCTGATTTCTTTGAAGGTGCCCAAGTCTCAGCGCCATATGTTAGAACTGGGATGATGCACTGTCATATTACTTTTGTACAATTCCCCAATGGACAAATGTAACATTGTCCCAGCATCATGCAAATCTGTCATCTATAAGTCCGCTTCACTACCATTAATTTCAGAGAGAAAATTTATGAACACCTTGGGCAAAATAAAACCAACAGAAGGAAAAGCCATTTTAAAGACAAAACAAAAACGTGGAAGGAAAGCAAATTTTTTTTAACCATTATTTTGTGACTGAGCCTGAAGCAGACATGTACTAGTAACGAGTGTTTTTTTTTTCACACACGCTCTACAACATCTGGTTGTTAATTAGTTCTAACCCAGTTGATTGTTCAAGTAATCTGTAATCAATGTAATAATTTTACGCATGCCTGATCTTCAGTACTGTTGTAGGGCAAGTACATGTACTTTTTAGAATATTTAGCTTTAACGTAAAATTACATGTACCTCATTCGTCTCAATCTAAAAAAAAATATTTTTCAATAAAATTAACTAACAAAAAAGGGTCACGTGACGTAAGTATTTTATTAGATAAAAAAGGCCGAGGTCAAAATTAGGATCCCTACTGAAATGTATCCACTCTTCTGTTGAATTGCGTCTCCAATTTCCTGTTAACTCCCTTGTAAGCCCGTCAGACGATCCCCCCCCCCCCCCCCCCTTGATGCAGGTGTCTACATCTAGTATTGACCATATTTCTGTCTCCCGAGACGCGGCCCTTTTCCCCCCTCGCCATCTCAGATGCCCGAAATCCAGTCAATAAAATACCCGGCAGATCAAATCGGAATAAGAAGATTTGTATTAGAATAATCCGAGCGTCTCCAAAGCCACTGGGTCGTGCTGCGTGCATAATATCAATATTTATACTCGGCCTTAGGAATTCACGGCTCTTTTCGTAGTATCAGAATTTGATTGCGGATTTTTTTTTGGTGTGAACTACATGTACATACTTGTGTACACTACTGTTCGTATTAACTACAAGGGCGGATCCAGGGGGGGGGCCAAAGGGGGCCATGGCCCCCCCCCCCCAAAACGAAACCAATTTTTTTTAATTTTATGTGACATCGCAATAAAGGCAGGCAATGAGTACACCACCATCTTTTCCTCAAAAAAACATTGGTTAAAGTGGTCAGAAATTGCCTCAGATCGCACCACAGAGCATCTAGAATCCAAAAAAATTTCGGGGCCCTTAAGCGGGCCCCGAACCCACGCCGTAATTTTTTTTACCCACTTTTTGGGGGGACCAAAATTTTTTTGGTCCCCCCCCCCCAAATTGTGTTCTGGATCCGCCCTTGATTAACTATTGGTTAGTAATGCTGTGAGCCTTTTGCAAACTTCTGTTTATTGTCATCAATTAGGCCCAAAATCCCAAAATCCACCACTGCTGTTAATTAAGGTAGCTCATTCTGTGTACTTTATGGAATTAAGACACCAAGCCTAGAATCCACGTGTAAAATTGTTTCAAAACAAAATGTCTGATTTGTTTTAAACAGTTAATGATAGCTTTTTGGCAACACAGGGGAGGAGCTTATATTGGGTACCCCCCCCCCCCCTCCATTTACAACTTGTTGGCCAACCTCCCCCCCCCCCCTCCAGTTGCAGGAATGTTTGAGACCAGCCACTCTGTGTATTTCCATACCATTGAATCTTTTTTTTTATAGCAGCTTTTCAAGTGCAGCTTTTCGAAGCCACATTTTAGCTACCGGTACTATGGTCCTTGCTCTATGGATTATACAAAATGTAGCAATCACATTCTGATCTGGGTCTATTCAAATTTAACTCTTACCACTGTCACCTATTGGGTTTTGCACTGTTTTCGTAAAATATCTGATAACCATGTTCTATAGACTACCGGTGATACATAGTACCGGTATTGACTGATTTTGAAGATGAGTCACCAGTTTATTATGAATTGCAACTTTTTTTGTGGTAATTAATGAGTTGAGGGAGGATTTTCTTCTGTATTTGAAACAATGGAGACAGTGAAACTGCAGGATGGCATTGAAAATAATGCTGGTATTTGTTCATCGGTGTGGAGTTAAGGGTACCGATCGACCTTAATTTTGTTTGACTTTTACCCACGGCCCGTAAGCTCTTTACTTACGGTGTTCTTGATGTGGATTTAAGAGAAAATGAAAAGCATTGTATGTAAAGTCGTGTATGGGTTTGTTATGTTGTGTCCACCCCAATCAACGTTTGGTTTATTGTTTCACTTGACGACCTTCTTTCAAACAGCGAAATTGTTTCTTCTCCGTGGTGAGACTTTTACTTGTGTGATAATTATACTTGCATGTAGTTCGGTTGTTCTATAAATTTGGGGTCCACTTTTTCCTGTCCATGCTACAACTGACATCTACCGGTAGGATTTTATAATTCTGATGCACTCCTTAATTATGCAGTCATCCTCCAAGAGTGATCACGAATAGCAAACTACCTACCCAACAAATGAAAAATAGTTTGAAGTCATTCTTAATGATACTTGAATAGCAAATTACAAAGTACCAAGGTAACAGGGGCAGGAAAAATGTCACATTTTGGACCCTACTTTTATAGAATGACCCATTTGCAAAGTTCAGTCACGTGTCTGTTTCTGTGAAATTTCAAAAAATTGGGGGCGAGTCAGTTTTGAAACTACTCTTATGTGAAAATGGTGAAAAAGTGATCAATATTTTTGTAAATGATTTTTATTGATCGCTGATTGATTTGTTAATCAATTTTGTTTTTCTTTTCTCTATTTTTTCTTTCCCGTCTGTTGCCTGCCATGTTAACCAACCCTCGTCCACTCCTCTCTGGTTTTGTCACTGCTGAAAATTGGATCTTCTTAAAATAGGTGAGTTTAAATTTTATTTTTTGTCATGTTAATTTGTCATTCAAGTCACAGAGATAAATGTACATGTACATACCGGGTATGTTAGTTGAGTTTTCATTGTTTTGAGTGTGCTGAAAATGGACGTGTTTTGTTGAATAAAAAGAGAGCTGAATTTACAATCCAAATATGGTAAAAAGCAAGACAGTCTTTGCTCTCTGAAATGCTGAATTTTTGGCATTCCATAGTGGTCAAATGTGGTCATATGGAGACTGTGACCCTAGCGCAGTTAGCCGTAATTCATCATGGCGTCAAAACATGTGGAGATTTGTCCAATCTAATCATCGTGTGGGGACCGGTGACAGAGACAGGGCACCAGTGTGAGTCTCTGATCCGATAACTGTTGATACGGGGTAGCTCATGGAACCAGTGAAGCTGGCGTCAATCTTGTTAGCATGTCTGTAGAAACCGTGTCTTTCAGTAATTCAGAGCTTGAAAAAACAAAGAGTTCTTGGAATTTGTGATCAAAGTCTGCTTGTGTAAACTAGTAAATTGTAAGCAGACTGGATGTGATAAATTCATTCCATGAAAACTGAACAAAGTTCTTGCACCGGTAAATCACATCAAGAAGCAGAAAAACATTTACATTTTTATTAATAGCACAAATATTGTCACCCTGAAGAAAAACGGCTTTTACCTTTCCAATTTTGATGAGGTCATTATTGCATGTATCGCACCCTCCCTCTCCCAAAAAATCCTTTGACTGCCGACTTATCTTAAATCACAATATTAACGAACATTTGAACATTTGCACGTTCACAAAAGTTGTTTACTGTACCTCACCAAATGATTCCCCGAAATCTCCAAAGAATGCCGGTGAACATGACAGTGAAGCAATTCCTTGAATAAACATTGATAGTACAATTTACAACTCAACATCATCACTGTGCCTTATGCAAATAAATCCAGCAGGAATGTTTCCCCAGGTTACAGCTGTTTGTGTTTCTTCAAACTAATTGGAGAAAATAGTTAACCTGCACCTTGAAGTGAACCAAAAGGATGATCTCACTGGCAAGTTGCTTGGAAATGACAGGAGGAATTCCAAGGGAAATATACAATGTTTACTCTGGGAATCCTAAATCTCTTCATATTCCCCCTATGCTCTGTGATTGATTGATGAATACCAGTACTGGCCAGCTGGTGTGACTACATCAGATTGTGCCCCCCTCCCCCCCCCCCCCCCCCCCCCCAGCAAAGACAAACATTTAATTACATGTAGACCGCCAGTAGGACCAGGTCCTCCATATTTGGTCATGTTTTGTCATGGCCGTGTGTTATTGTATAAGGGATTTGTTACCCAGATATCTTAAAACATAATGGTTTCATAGTCCACCAGATGTGGTTGTGAATTCAACCATTTGGTTTTGGCATCTAGTCATGATGTT
Organism: Patiria miniata; assembly: GCF_015706575.1. Lineage (NCBI taxonomy): Eukaryota > Metazoa > Echinodermata > Asteroidea > Valvatida > Asterinidae > Patiria > Patiria miniata. Next base: position 38,055,711 of record NW_024037069.1, on the reverse strand, counting down.
GTTGCCCAATTTTAAGTTCTTTGAAAGCAACCTCAGAATTGTTTTGTATGTACTGTCTAGATGTTACAGTAATGACAGTTACAGCTTCACCCTCATTTTAAGTAGCATCGAAAGACATTGTTTGCTTGGTATTTTATTTATGGCTTTTGATATTTTGCTGTCACTTTTTTTTGCTTTTTGGAAAAGTTATTGACGACACACAAACTTGAACAAAGGAAATGTGTATTTGGATACCTGTATTGTAGTGTTTAAAAACTATTTACAGGTAAAATTTTAAGAAATTCAAGCCATCTCAGAAGGCACTACTCATGATGTACCAGTACTTGATTGAAGCTGTCTCGTTGACATGGGGAGTTTTAATCTGATGGAATTTCCATTGGAAATGTCATTAATATTGGTTTTATGTCCTTCACCGTTAATCGGTTGTGGGCAAAACCCGACAGTGACATTGAGTTTTAGACACGCGTGAATCTACTTTCGGTTTGACTGTACACAGTTGTATCTAGGGATTATCAAGAAATAATTTGTGAAAGAACATTTAGGCCTACATGTACACGGTGTTGCTTCAAACATTGGGTGTTGTACTTCTGAAACAGCAAAACAACACTGACTATTAGATTTGAAATACCGTAGGTTGTTCAAAAACCAAGTGATGAAACCAACAATGTTTGCGTCTGCTTCTACAGATGAGAGAGCTGAGCCTATTCTTTCATCAGGATCTTTTAAAATTCCCTCTCTTGTTCTCCTTGAAGTTGAAGTTTGCTTATCTGGTGTAAACAAGGTGTCAACTTCCATCAAGTGACTTTGTTTTCATAAGTTTGTGTATTATTACATTGTGCAAGGTGCATAGATGTACATGTACATGAACACTCTAATTAGTGTAAGTGTGGTGTTAGCATGATCCTGGACCCAATTTCATAGTGTTGGTAACTGGCTCAGCAGAAAATATTGCTAACGACATATCCATGGTAAGCCAAATTTATCTTCATTCAGTACATTTTGTATTTGGCAATTCCAGCGTTATGTTTATGTCCATGACAAAGCTGTTAAGAACTCGGTGAATAAACCTGAAAATGTATTTCTCAAATCTTATACATGTACATCCGTCATCTAGTAATGGACAAGGAGATTACAGACTAGGAGTTTTGGATCATTTTTTTGAATCATTAATTAGATATCATGGTTAATTAGCTCCGTCACTTACCTTTATAAGTACATTAAACTACCTTTCAGTTTCATAACGTTCGTTGGAGTTGCCATAATCATTGTCAGTCATTGTGAAAGTAAAAGTGAGAAAGCGTAGACTGCCATGATAACAACAATCACCAGGAAAGTTGTGAAAGTGAAGGCCTGGCATTTGACAAGCATTCATTTCTGTTCATCGCATTGCATTAAATCGGAATTAAGACGACAAGAAAATTTATGGTCAGTTCAGGTACATAATGTACGTGTAGTTAAAACACAGAGTGCATTAATTCAGTTCTGATTCTTGTCTAATGAAACAGCACTTGGTACTGTTTCACGATCAGTAAATCTTGAATCTCAACACAGCGGTTAGGTTTTTTCATGCCCCATTCTTGTCAAAGGTCCACCTCTTTCTGCCATTCCTGCTCCGTTTGTGTAAATAAAGCTGTCATGACTCATGGGCATAACTGTCAGTGATAAAAAAAAGAAAACTCCAAAGAAAACAGTTATACACCGGTATGTAGAATGTGCTGGTTAGTCAAACTTTCAGCATTACAGACTTAAATTTACAACCTCCCCTCCCCCCCCCCAAAAAAAAAACCTTGACAGAGAAGTCCCTTGAACTGATTATACTACCAAGGGACCAATCAGTGTAAAGCATGATCACGTTTTAGGAAGTTGTGTTTTCAAGAGGACAGCAGATGGGTTTTTTTGTGAAGGACATGACACAGGTGAAGTTTCAGAAGTGAATGAAACCAAATAAGGAAATGGGGTCAATGGGCTGGTTCTGGCTTGGTTCCACGGGTGTTTTAACTGCGTGCAAATTGTTAAAGAGAGTCATGGTTTTTTGGAGCGGTCCCTTGATGGAATGAAGTATCTGGAACGGGACCAGCAGCATGTCAAGGGGATGCGCATGAAGGGGGTCCAGAGGGAGTACTGGTACATGTAGTATCCCATCATGCTTGTGGAATGATCTGTCCTACCAGCCGACCAATTATAACTCTCAAGGTCTATAAGTCTTAAGTACAACATTTGGAGGAGGTACACTGCCCAGAAGATTCATCCCGTAATACCAGCAGTCAGCGCTTACTGAGTGACACATACACATGGGCAGTCGCAGCTGTTTGCCAAACAAGGTTAGCACGGAATTCCTGCCAGGGTGATCTTCATCGGACTGCTATTTATGTCCAGACAAGACAAGAACAGATGCTGCGTTTGCCTCTTAAAAGCTGTGGTGATTTTGTTGTGTGGCATGGTTAGCAAAGTTATAAATTCACTATTATCTGAAGAGACCTTTTTTTAAAGTGATTCCAACAACCTTTCATTGCATTATCATCAGGAGGACGTATTAGGAATTAAATTCAAAGCCAGCCTTTCGCTGAAGAGCTACGCGCAGCATCCTCTTTCCAGAGAACCACATGAACGTCGAGTGTATTTTGAATTGCTTCTAAACGGAGCCAAGCTTGGGCCCATCCTTTGCAGACATCTTGGATTAAACTGTTTCAAAGGGAAAACAGCTGGCGATCTTTTAGTGACACCCAATCAAATTCCGAGCGAGACTTCCGAACTCTGGAAGGCACTTATCATTAAAAAAATTGTCGCTATCTGCGTCTGCTGACCCAGATGCAATTTACAACTTAGGAGGAGTAGTGATATTTTAAAATATTTCCGGAGTAAAATACCCGCGTCGTCAGCCGAGAGGAACACATGCTGAGCCTTCCCTGAACTGTTCTCATCTGCGGTTATTATTTTCCATCGTCCTTAAACAGCAGGTATGGTACATATTGAACTTTTTTGTCTTTCGTTGAAAAAAAGTTTAAATTAAAGGCAGGCGGGATCTTTGTTTTGAATTGAATTCAGCAGGCAGGATCTTTGTTTTGAATTGTATGTGTTTATGGTATATTTTAGTTTTAAGTCTCCAGTTGAATATTTCTAAGACTTTCATATTTTGTTAGTTCAATCACTTACCTGTTACTTGATTTGATTACATTTTTCTTTTTTTATTTGATTGTAAAAATGAATTGAACAAATACATCAGAAAAATAATATTCTACATCAACGTAAATGTAGAGTGGCCTTGACCATTATGAGCAAGCTGCTGCAACTGCCGCGTAATGCGATTTCCTAGAAAGAGAAAGCCCCTTTATCTTTTTAGCCGGTTCTAAATTGAAGGTCCATGTTGTTATTCAGGGTTTTCCCGCGGCAACATCTTAAGATGTCTTGAGAAAGCCTAAGTCCATTTGCCACGCAGTTCTTGTTGCTACGTACAAACAACAAAGGCGTTTGCTTTGAGAAAGAAAACAAATGGTTCAGGCTTCTATATTTTTTTCCCCTGTTACGGCATAGGGAAATTATGAAAAAGGACCTGAAACTATTCATAATTTTCTTTCCTCTAAAATACATATACTATGTGAACAGGAAATAATTCAGGCTTATTTCTACACATAATTTGTTAAGCAGTCTGCATAGTTTGGAATGTGGTTGAATGCATTGAGTTTTATTAAGGACCCTCTTTTCAGAAAATTTTGAGGAAAAAGTAGAAAATCTGGAACACTTTTAGGAAATATTCAAAATACCCGGGGAGGGGGGGGATTTCTGATAAAAATGGGAATTGAGAGGTTTTTTTTATTTGGTCAACTATAATTTCCTTTTTCAAAACTTGATTTTGACATGTTGCCAAATCTGATATTAATTTAAACTCTACAAAAATATGTGAGTGTTCTAAGCTTACAACTCATTTGTAATGTTCATAGTTACATTCAAGGAACTCCTTAACTTTATCCCGTGTCTATTTTTATCCTGTGAGAATCTTGAAGATTTTTTGTGTGCGGACTTGCCAAGCCCAAGTCATGACTTGTTTACATGCACGTGCAATGTTTATCAGGACCATCCTGTGTAAAATGTCATGAAATGTCATCCTGCAAAGATTATGACAACTAGATGTAGATCATAGGGCAGCTCAAGAATGTTCGGCGGCATGCCGATACTCATGTAGAGCCTTTAAAGGAACAGCTACGTTGTACAATGCAAGCTGGGCTACTTAAACTTAGACGATTTTCTACCCCGATTATGACGGGGGATGATGTCGGAAAATGTCATTAGTGAATAGGCGCAGAAAATGTCAAATCAAAGTTTTTTGCCAGTTTTTAGCCTCAAGTTGACTTTCAAAATGAAAACTTTAAATTAAGTTAGTAAGTTAAGAAACTTACTATGCGCGATAGCCCTTACATGTTTTTGCATTGCAAAATGTGAGACAATTTTAAACTCTTTAAACTCTTTGATACAAAGCAAAATCAGTTTTTGCTATACAAATTAACAAAAAAAGTGAAAAGCAGTTTTCCATACTAATTTAAAAAAACAAAAGCACATTGAGCTTTTTCTGTCAGTTACTAATAGTGATGTCAGTCTGTGAGGATATGGTAAAAAGTTTTAAGGGCCACCCAATCCCCCCACCCCTCCCAATCCCCACCCCTCCCAAACTCTGTTTCCTGCCCCACCTCTTGTTCCATTCCCTCCCTAACTCCCCCCCCCTCACCCACCCTACTAACCCCACCCCACCCCACCCAACCACAGCAGTTCATATTGTACACATAACCACTCAAGTATAATGTAATTTAATGCAGTGACCATACAGTGTACATAGTAAACATAACCACAATGTAGGTTTCAGTTTTGAAGTGTCAAAACATTTTGTTGCAGGTATCCAGCTTTTTTTCTTATCTCCTCCAATGTTTGTCAAGCTATCCTGATGTGTTTTGAAATCACCACAAGGCAAACATTGCTATCTATTCTTTATTTGCCAAACACCTTGATTGACATGAGGGCTTGAACAGATGTATATTTCCGAAACTCAGATTTGTTTGCAGCTTCAGGCTCCAGCTGCATGTTTGTTGGTTGGATTTCTGTTCTTGAAGGGTGACACACTTTTATGGACTCAGCGCCGCACTGGTGACTCATGGTGTAGCCCTGTGAAAGTTACACACTGCCCTCTGTAGTTGAAATAACAAAAGAAGCTATTACATAAACACACAGTCATTACAATGTACACCTGTTAAAGGGAAGATACAACATTTGCAAACATCACAAAACGAAACGATCAAATTATCATGAAATACCTTACTGGATTGTTAGGGAATGACAGTCTAAAGCATCCTGTAGAATCGTGGCTCCTGGTGCGCTATAATTCTCAAGAAAAATGGTATTTTTCCAACGCTGGTCAGCCGACCAGCGTTGGAAAAAACTGGCTTTTTTCAAAACCTGCTTCTAATTTTTCATAAATTTTAGTTATTCATTGTTTTCTTTGCAATTGATTGCACACCTGTGAAGGGGTACAAGCCTGCTAGACTGATTCTTTGACCTTACAATTCCCAAAAGTCTATAATTTGCTCCGTTTCATCTTAAGTGGGGTCGGGGAACCAGACTACAAGAACATGATTGGTTTTCTTGGTTTTTCCAACATCTACAAGCCCAAAACGTGAAACAAGTCATTTTAACAATATTTGCTATATCATACAAATCCTCCAAATCCATTTATTTCCGAAAATTGCAGCAAAAGCAAATGTTGTACATTCCCTTTAAGCTACCAAAGTTTTAGAAAACCTAACTGGGAACAACATAGTCCTATAGATACATGAATACAATTTAATATCTGAAAAACAAAACAAAGTGATTTTGTGTGTGTGTAATAATACAGGCTGTGACACAACAAACTAAGTTGTTCAATGTTGAAAATTAATAAGATGTTGTCATTAAATGACCAACTTGATCAAAACCCCTTTTCAGTGGTGGTCAATAGTCATGCTAACAAATGGAACCTTAAAAATGTTTAGACATTTATCATTTGAAATGAAACGAGTTTCATTTACATTGTATCATTAGACATTTCTGAATTTTGAACTAATGTAGCTCAGGTATGATATTAAATTAATTTATTATTTAGTTCAGGTCCGCGATTCAGTAAGTTATAACCAAATTTAGGGTGAAAAAATTAAGACCTCATACATTTGTAACTTGTATATTTAACAGATCAACTGAAAGAAACACTGTAATTTATGGGAACATTTGAACCCAGGATAAAGTACAAATGTAAACAAGTACATGTGTATTAGAAGTGAAATTTTTCGCCTGTTGTGTGTTGACTCTCTGGCCTTTGGCAGATAAAGCCTGAAATCTTCAGGTAACCAAACTTTTTTCATTACATGTAGATTCAGCGAAAGTATGTTCAGTATATGTATAGGACAACTATTGTCAACGTTTTCAAATCTGCATTATGTGGTGAAAAATGTCAACCCATTTTTTTTGTTTGTTATCATGTTAGTGTCTTTTAATTGGCATGCTGTTTTGAACTGTTCGTCTGTAATTGTGAAAAGAGCGGATTTCTTGACTGACATCGTTTCAGCTGATTACAAATTCATGGATTGCCAGATCAGGAACGGATGTAATCCCCTCCCCCCCCCCACCCAGTCTCAGTTCCTGACAGCTATCACAACATTCTGTCTTGTCCCCTGGTCTGATCAAGGAACGATCTTTTCCCCTCCCGTGGTCGATGTGCTTCTCCTTCACTGCCTGAGTTGTCTGTGATCTGTTACTAATGCGAATTGCAGTTCTTCATGTTAATGCCAACATCAAAAAAAAAAACTTGAAAAATGTTGTGACAGTGTTGAGAGTAAACTTGGGTACAACTGGAGTCTGTTTTTAATGCTTCTCTGCGCGAGTATTAAGGATTTTTATGCACATTTGTACTTGGAACCACTTGGTGGAGATTGTTTCGAATTATATAAAGTTGAGTTACAAACATTGAGTTAAAAAAACACAGGGTGATCGGGCAGGCAACTTTTTCATTGGACATTGCCCAGTTAAGTTGTGAATATTTTTTACGAAAAGCAGTCAAGAAACTCGGCCTTTACCAGTGAAACCATTTGTTTTATTTGAAAAAAAAAACAAAAAAACAAATGCATCCTTTTGGGTTTGACTTGGGATCTGGAACAGGCTGTCACGTTGTTGAAAGATCGCTCTTGTTTTTGTGTGTGTAAAATTGATCAATTTCCTTTGGTTTCTATCCCACTGATTTTGTGACGGCAGCCGAGTTTCGATGTGTGATGACCCGTCTGATCATTTCTCAGCGACACATTTCCTAAGGAAACCTGTGGAGAGACGTCAATAAAAAAAAATGTTTTAGAGGTGGATGGAAAAAAAATCAGGCTAAATATTCAAGGCAAAATATTGGAAGAAGACAAGGAATACAGCATAACGCTGACATACAGGTATGGTAGCGACTGTAGCATCAAATTTCAGGATTTCCAATTGATTACCCTAGCACATGTACATCAGTACATGTATACAGTTTCTGACACGTGAAACATTGACACATGTAATGTACATGTACATGTAGGCTAATATCACAGACTTTCTGTAGAGTAGAGGCCAAGCTGAAACATTAGCCGCCATGCACATGTGCCACTAAAGTTGTTAGGGGTAAAGGTGAAAGGTCATTTCCCTTGAAATATGAGTGTGTGGTGGCCCCCAAAAAGTACCCTTGTGTTACCCTGTGGGGGTAGCTAGTGTGGGCTGGTATGGATAGTGTGCATGTGTGGTTTGTCTACCAGTGAAAATGTCTTGAAGGTGGGTCGTCACGTTTTTTTGCTGTTCAAGCATATTTGCAATGTTTAGGAAAGAGACTGGTCATATGTGCTAAAAGGAAATTGGTTTTCTTCAAGTTCCACACACACAAAAACACTGCAGTTGGAGGAGATTTTTGCCAATTTGTGAGGTCCAGACTGACAGAGAATTTTGTCATTCCCACAATCCCAGGTTTAAGACATCAGGCAGCTCTGTGTGATTTATGACTCAGAATTTTTTTGTGTGTATGCTGCAAGGAAACTCATGTGTTTGTTTCCCGAAACTGGAATACTGGAACTATCCGAAGCAACTGTTCATGATTGGCTCGAGTGTCTGCGGCCTAGATTTGGGATAAAATATAGCCGGGTAAACGCTCGACATGAAAAATTGAAGATTTCTAAAAACCAAGCGAGGAGTTGATGAAAGCATCGGATGCGTCATCCGTCGGGTATTTTGTTGGGAGTCTCAAGCTATGATGAGACATGGCCGTCTTGACAATCTGAAACTCTAGATTTGGATTGAGTCTTGGAGCTCGGACGTGGGATGTATCATATTGTCTATGTTGTGCATGATGGCAGTGCTGGTTTGCGATTGGGCCACGCGCACCATGCCAGCTTGAAGGTAAACAAATGTCTTGTATAAGTCTAATTTATTGAGTATAGTATCATGCACACATTTTATGCAAATTTATGCCAGACATTATTTTTTTTTCGAATACTGCCTCAATTTCTTAGATCTACATGTATAGAGTCAGTCTAGTAAACACATCAGGATGACTCTTGCCAACAATGAACTTTGGCATGGGGAACTAAATTTTAAAGATTTGGTCCTACATACCTGTACCATGTACATGCTGCAATGCTGCACCACTCATAGGCACTAGACTTTCTTCCATATCAACCTGTCCTTGTGAAATTGGCCAATCACATTGCAGGAAAAGCTTGGCACATTGCATATAGCAACCAATGAAATATCAGTAGCTGTGAGCATGTTACCTGTCCTCATTCATGAGGTCTGGTTTCCAGTCTAGGCATATTCATTGGATTCATTAAAGATCAAATGTAAACTTCTGATTTAGCCCATTAGCACAGGTAAAAGTCTAGTCTGTCACAAGCCAATGTGGCCCATCAGGCCGGCGTTTATCTCTGGTTTCAATAGCATGAAACGACTGAGAGTATATTTTTCTTCCCCGGGGATGAGATGCTAGTCCATCGCAGGTTACTTCCCATTTGTACCGGTACTCCTGGGTGGAGAGACGCAAGTGGGGGTGAAGTGGCTTGCCCAAGGACTCAATATACGGCCAGCAGCTGGATTCAAACCCCTGACCCTCTGATCATGAGTCATAAACCCTAACCACTAGGCCACGCTCCTCCATTAGCACCTGTACTAAATTATTTATACTTGCCGATGGATCCATAAAATTCAGTGTTCTCCAGTGGTTTTGTTTGCTACGAGAAATAGAGTAAAAATCTTGACAATCCGTAGAGCAAGTTCGTGTGTATGCCACAGTAAAGTAAATTTGTCCTGGCAACAGTATCAATTGCATTAAAAGACCCATTGGTAAGTCACACCTTTCTGTCGCTTCCCAATTTCACTCACATGAGCGATCCCCCAACTAAAGTCAAATCCGTAACCACATCTTCAGTAACAGACACGATTTATGTACACACAGACGAACATCTGATCTGACTGCGCTCTGTACATCAAAGATCAGTGTTTCCTTGTTCTATTTTTGTCCGCCGCTCCAAGAAACCGTCCCCATATTATTGACAGTGAGGTGCGCTGTATTTGAGGAGGAACGGTCCCACAATTCCCTGAGCCAACACGAGGCCTGTGTAGTGTACCTTCAGAACTCGGCCAGTGCTTACAGAGACACAATCCACACTGACCCAGAACTGTTGGTTCGCAGCGGCTTTGTTTACCGGCCGGGCAATTTGATATTGAAATGTAAGAGAAGACTGCTGCAAGGAAAGTGGTAACTGTTGGGTTTAGACCGACATTGGTAATACTCGTGTGTGTTAAACTGCTGCTTGTGTGCAATGTGCATTGTTCTTGGACTTGGAGTACTGCACAGTGTATAGATGTGGCTTTGTGTTGGAAGTTACACAAACAAGTGGAGTTTTAAGTAGAGAAAAGTTACAGTACAGACTTTTGGTACTTGAAAATTGTTACACTCATTCATGAGATACCGGTACCGTTATTGTTTTTACTGATTTTCTAAATTGGTTATGTATTGCCAAAAGATGCATGCAGATAGGTGTACATGTGTATGAATGTGGAAAGCAAGTCATTGTAATGAATCGTGGGTTCAATTGACAAACAAAATATACGTTTAGAATTTGTAACTTAAATGTGTGAGGTATACCGGTATGTGTAAATGACGGAATGTGAATTGATCAGAATATAAAATTTCCTTAAAAATTCTTATTTTTCCCTCATAAAATTCTAAAATTAACTAGTGTTCTAAAACTACAGTGGACATTAGGGCTGTTTCTTTTCAAATAATTTAGTATTCAATTAATTGAAAATGTGGATGACCGAATATTCGGATATTTGAAACTGCCGCCAGCAACTACCGGTACGTGCCGCGCCAGTCAAAAGTTTCATGCAGAGCGTGCCGGTTAAAATTTGCATGTGGCGATCGATATGGGCCGCTGGAGCGTTTTGCAGTAAAGATTGTATAACTGTCCAGGGCTTCAACCTGCTAAAAGGATGGGAACAATGAACCGCCATCAACAAAAAAAGTCACCGTCAACAAATAAATGGCACCTGAAAATAAAGCGCCGAACTTTACGATAAAATAACGTAACAGTAGTGTGTGCACGTGCGTTTTTTCTTTTTGTTTTCAAATATTCCAACCGGCACAAACTATTCAAATATTCGGTTGATATCAAATCAAATGGACTAGCCATTTACATGTATTTATTTATTTATATGACATTTAGGTTTGATATTTTCGTGCATCAGTTGCACTTTACACTCACTGCAGCTACCCCACTTAGCCAAGCAAGGCGTGTTGAACGAGCAACTCTCCGATTCAAATTTGAAACTCTTCCATAATGCCCTTCTTCACTTTACCTCCTCAACCGGCAAAAAGCACTCCTAAGAAACATGCTATAAGCCACGGCCTTCCTTTTGTTCCCCCCCCCCCCCCCATCTGACAGACATTTAAACGTGTCCTCCACTGCTCATCTTTAAATCGGTCTTGACGGTTGTATAATTTGATTTTTCGGGACCATCCTTTTATGAAATTGTCCGGTCTGTCCGATTGATTGAGCAGTCACGCTACCAAAGTGTCTTCCATGATTCGTTTCTCCTTCCTTTTTTGTCTCGGTATAATGCACGCCGCCTTGACGACTCCTGAATTCACACAATACCACTTGAGAGCTTCCAAATCAATTTTGCCGGAGTGTAAAATGTCTGAACACTTAATGTCTTTTGCGGCCGTCATCAGCGCTGCATTATCCTTTGTAATCTCTCTCTTCGTTCATTGTTCCCTTTTTTTTTACATCCTGAATAGAACAGATTTTTTCCATTAATCTTCTCTATAATTGTGTTAAGAAAAAATTGGAACAATAATTGTGTTAAGAAAAAAGTAGAACAAAGTGAAAAGCAAAGTTCTCTTTTTTGTGTTATAAAGTCATTGCATTTGCAGGAAAAAATAATGCTCTGAATGGTTAAATCCATATATATTTTTTTTTAATTAATGGAATAACCTAATATTAAGTTTTAAAGATCAGAGTGCTAAAATGATTTGTTCCTAGCATCATCTTGTTCAAAGGCAAAGAACAAGATGCAACTACGACTGAATGTTAGACACTAACTTTTTTAAGAGAGCCACATTCTTAACAACATTTGAGCTTAATTTTTGGGTACTCAAAGTTAGCAGTAAACTTGTTTTTATTTGTTTCTAATTATTACCTGATTTAAGAAAAACAGTAATAGTGCTATTTCATTTTTGTGAATTTTGAGATTTTGTGTTTAGTCAATCTCACATTGTTTTCAATTCATTCAACCCTTTTATGTAGGACAACAATTTCATTTACAATTTAAGAAATATTAGTTTTCAAAATTAAAGTTCCTTTGAAAAGTCAGATCAGTGAATCTAATTCATTTTCCAGCAAAGAGAACTTTGGCACTGACGAGAATTTAATCTCTTAGCATCTTCCGCGTTGTAATTCCGTTCTTGGAGAAAGAGACCTTTCTTTCCCCTTCTGTGACCTGAGCTATTGTTTGGTCTGCGAGTTCACCAGGAAAAGGAGTTGCCCATAAAGGAATGATCTGTTCCAGGCCGGCTGTTTGCTGAGCTGTTTGGCAAATCATGTCTATCCCCTCCAACAGGAAAGAAAAGAAAAGTCACTCTCCTTATTAATCCTATGCAGCGTGGCACTTACTACTTCCTGATTCATAGTCTTCAGTGTAGCATACTACAGAGACGGTCCTTTTTCTTAGCTCCGTGATAGAGGAAAAGCTCAATGAATCTGAGCCATTTTTTCCTGATCCCTTGATGTATGCTTGTGCCGAAGCGCTCCCCCAAATGGAGCCGCCGAAATGGATGGTATAACGTGGTCGATATGATTTGGTTAAATATTTACTTCTGGTTGGCTTCACCAGATTTTTTCAAATTTGCACACTGTGTCGCCGGCCCTGCTGCGCATACGTACACACAGACTCTCACTGGCTGTTGGATGAATGGCAACAGAACTACACACAGCCGTTTGTCTCAGTACCCCCCCCCCCTCCCTTTTAGACACATGATACAATTAACCCATCAATAAATCCCTTTGCTATTCAAATGAGGTAACAGTTGGCGGGGAACCGGGGAGAGAGAAAAAAAACTACTCTGCCACGAAGCCACGAGACAGATTAAGCTCCTCTTGTACTTGAGGCAGATGTGGTGTGGACTTCACAACATTGAGAGAGAGAGACGGGGTGGGTTGCCGTTAAGCAATCACTGCACAACACTCAGGAGACAATGGAGCATTTACTGAGAGTCTAGTTCTGCCGACATGGAGTTGGTAATCTGGGCTAAGAGACCAGCGTGTGGCACACCGCCGGTGTCAGGTTTGTGACCGTTGGCTGAGATTTGTTACACAGTGGGAGGAGCGCATAACAATACAAGTCCAGTGGTTCAAACAGCAGAGACACACAAACAGACGTGGACTTAGTACACAGACAACATCGAATGGACTGGAAGTTATCTTTTCTGATGCTGAGAGTGTGCGTGGATTCATACAATATTAATGTACGTGTATGTACCGGTACTTGTAGAAGGCATTCATTCTACATGTATATACTGAAATTTGTCTTGAACGGTCTTCCAACGATGCCATGAAATTTGATCCGAGATTGAATTGGATTACAGGAACAAGACTTCCGCAAGCAGGATTTCTCATTGGAAGTGATAGCTTATCAGTGAAGATTCCATAGTCAGTGCCCTGTCCTTGCTTCGGCATTTTCAGAGGCAGCTGCCCTAGGACCAAGCTTGCACAGCGTTCCCTAACATTTTTTAATTTCATATGCGGTGGGGAAAAAAGGTTCACTTCACATTAAAAAAAAATGCCAGCAGCTGTGAAAATTTGAGCATTGTACTCAAAAATCTACCGTCATCATTACATTCCTAGGAGGAACATGGAATTAAAAAAAACTGCCGGAAAAGGAGCCTAATATTACCAGACCGTGAAGGGCCACCTCCGTCCACAATCATCAACTGTCCACAGTCATCATCTCTCGTGGATGAGACGTAAACCAAGTTTGAAATACAAGACTCCAAAAGACACTTTGTTTTTCTCCCTCTCCGGCTGATGCTCTGCAAACGGTTAAAACCGCGCCTCGCTAATCAGAATCCACAGATTTCTCGGAGTCTAATTTGTAACGGATACCTTGATCTGGGAAAAAATACAATCATTGTAGAGAAGCGCTCGACTGGGAAAACTGTGTGTACAGCTAGGACAGTAGGACATCAATTACTCTACGTAGAGGCACATCGGCAGAGCCAAATTATCCGAGTGGATCTTTCTCGTGCAGTGATGAGTCCAACACTGCTTACTGATACTTAGAGGATCCTTCGGGTTTCGTTACTCACAAGATGATGCTCAACGCGCCTCCCCCTCCCATGGCCCAGCAGTTTCCCCCTCAGTTTTCTCAAGTCCCGCCCCCTACTTCCCAGATTGTCTACTGTGCGCACTGTCCGCCCAATGGACTCGGCGGGACATTCCAGCCGGTGTTCAGCTCCCAGCAGCCACAGAAACCCATGGTAATGTCAAAACCTTTGATTTGATATGATGTTGATTGGAATTGATTTGGATTTGATTCAATTTTGTGGGTTTTTTGGGCACTGCAGTAGGTGTTTGGCCTCTGCAGGAAAAAATCAAATTGATGGAAAGAATTTTTTCTAGGTTCATATTGTTTGTACATTGGAGCACCAATTTATTGAATGAGTATGTGAGAAAATGGTTCAATTTTTGGGAGTAAACTTTATGAATTTTTATGAGGGGAAGGCTAAAATACGTTTCTTTGTTTTGTAAGATTGAATGCACATGGATGTTTTGTATACATGTGACAACATTCTAAGGAAATTTGAACATGCTCTCTTTCAGAACATATACATGAAGAGTATTAGCTGAAAACAATATAAATTTTAAGTCTAAAAATCTTAGCTAGGCTACACTAACCTTTCAAAAACTGATCTATAATGCTTTGTAAAAGTGAATCATTTGCCTTTGTAAAATGCTTTCATGAAAAACTTGGTTATACATTGGCATTATTCATGCGCACGAACTGTACATACACGCTCTGGCAATGCATCGAATAACTTTGTCCCAAAAAAGTCGTTACAGCGTGGGGGGCTGAAAATTGATCAGTGTTTGACTTTGCTGGGCCAGGCTTTGTTTGGTTTATTCCTGTTTGAACTATAGAACAGACCGGATTAGCTTGCACTCACAAGGCCTTCAATGGACGACTCGAATTATGCTTGGGTTGAAACACATGGATATAAAATTGTAACTGTTAACAATGTGTGCTTTTTGTATGCCCTTCAAGGTTCACGAATAATTGTACTCCTTGTTGTTTTGACAATTCTACGAGTTTTGTCTTGTTGTGGATTGGTGGAAAAGTTGTAGTGTTTTACAAATGTATTTCTTGGGGTTGTGCAACTTTATCCAACGAATAAGTTAAAGAGTTTACCAAAAGTCTTTCAGAGTTGTTGCAAGAAATCGGGACCCAATTTCATGGCTTTACCTACCGTTTGCGAAATTTACCTGCTTATGGCAGACAATTCTGTGCTTAAGGTAAGCATATTTCATGGGTTGGCGGGGAATTTTGGCTTATGCGCATGCATACGGCCTGTGACTAAGGATGCTGTGCTTACAGGGTTAGCACTGGATTTTTCTGCTAGCGCTCTTAGTACAAAATGGTGATGGTGTAAGCGTGAAATTCTGTGGTTAGCAGAGCCGTGAAAGTGGGTCTTGATTTTCAAACCTTTTCGTGCTTAGTAAATTTCCATGCTGCTTCAAAATGGTCCACAAACGTAAAACTCTTAATGTTATTATCACCCAGGAGAAAATCTCCTTCACTTGTTTTAAAGGGTTTGTTCGCAAGATCTTGTGTTTGTGTTTTTTTGTTTATGACTTTCATTCATTGGAACTGAAAAAAAGAAAAAAAAGAATTGGTACTATTTGTCGTTCATGTAAAGACAGGGCATGGTTCCTAAAATGACCCACTGACCAATCACTGAATAGTAACAGCTACATCCTGCGGGCTTAGGGCCTAATCATAAACCAAAGCAAACACTCACAAGATGGCGGACAACCTAATGGACTCTTAATAACGACTGAAGAGCCCATATATCCGCGGGATGAAGAAAGAAAGAAATCCAAAAATGATCTTAAAATTGACACCGCCCACTCCCCCTTGTGGTGCTTTTAGTGCATGTAATATGATTAGGGATGTTGTTTAGTGACTTGGCAAATACTGGACGAAACCGGTTTAATCTGATTTGGGCCGGTGGGTACGGGAAGAAACAGACGCGTGCCGGTTTTATAATCGGGTTTCTTGCCGTTTGTTTTTGAGGGATTTGTGAAAAGAAATTGTTGAAAGTTAGTTTGTCCTTTGGGCATGTTTGTTTTCACAGTTTTTTTTTCTGGAAAGTGTTGTGAAAAGTTGTAATCTGAAAGGAAGAATCTGTTGGTGAAAGTTTGTGATATAAAAACTGTGAATGGTTTTCTTGTTGTGGACTAACAGTGCGTACTAGTCCATGTTCGTATGGCAAGTGCGAACAGTTTTCATCTGATTGAAAATTGGTAAACAGTGCATTACACAGTGCAGTTGGCCATCACTGGTGCCCGACCATTGGGCTCAATGCCTCACAAACACACACACTAAGTGAAAAAAATACAAGTCAACATTGCGGTGTCTCTCGGCCAACACTCAACTTTCTATCATGTAAATATCGGACACACCAGCTGGCAAGGAGATGAAAAGAAATTGATTGGGAGTTTACTTTACTGTCTGGGGCAAAACACCACATGTTTTTAATCAATCTGCTCAGATTTCCTTACCATAATAGGGAAGGAATAAAACAAATCAATTTAGTTTGTTTTGACAAAAACGCCCCAAGATCTGAACCCGGCATCAAATTTTTATGTAAATATGGCATTCCCAATTGTAAGTTTTCAATTTCAATTAATTTTTAGTAATTTATTCACGTATAAATCCAGATGTTGACTTAATTTCAGAAACCAGATAGCCTATATTGCCTAATAAAAGAAAGTAAAATTAATTCAAGTAGATGAAGATGATTATTCACCTTTCAAATTTTCTGATGCAGCATTTCATTAGAATTGTTCTTTTCAGAACAGAACGCCACTCACTGACATATTTCACCTGGAATTTCAAAATGGCATTGCAAAATTTAAAAAACTCCGGATCACTTCTTAAGGTATAAATCGCTCTGATTTTTTTGGAGAAAATAGCAGTTGAAAAATGTTTCTTGTACATATTCAATGCCTATTGTTGGTTTAGACGTTGTTTTACTGTTAAAGTTGAAGTGGCTTCCGAAAGTGACATTTGAAGTGGCCTCCAAAAAGAATTGAACATAATAAAATCATCTTGAACATTTTAGTAGACTTTAGATTAATTTCCTATCAATTCTGCTGCGTGATTATACATAAAGCATACTTCACCAATATTGATAGAAACTTCAGAAACAAACTGCGAATCCCCTCCATACTGCTCCAGTGTATGGCCAACCGTCTTGTCGGTGACCGGCCACCTTCACCCACGGGTACCGGTGTAACCTACCCATGTAAAAAATAATCAATTTTCTTGCCTCTAATCTCCGATAATTGCTGCCAAAGATTTAATTAGGAGGGTCCTTTGCCGACGGCAATGTCTGTACAATGCCGGCAAAGATAACATTATGCTGCACGGCTGTGCGCGTACCCTGCATAATAATGACTATAAATTCTGCCCTCTGTGTTTATCCAGCGCTAGAAATTTAGAGAGAGTACAACTACAAGTACACACAGTCTTGTTCCGTAGTTGTGGGGACAAACAACTCATCTGCACGAGACATTTGTGGGAACCAAAAATGCTGTGGGGACAGCAGAAAGGCCCATAACTCGGTCCTAATTTGCCAACAATAAAAAAAACTTCCCCATAACGCGGTGTAGGCCAGAGTGCTAGTTTTCGAGCCCTGCATTGTGTGTTTGTAATGCTATACATGTATTTTTAGGGACAGCAACTGAATATTATTACATCTTACATGTATTACTGAACATGTACATTATATTTTAACCAGCAAAAAAATGACTATTATTATAGGTCAAAACGTGTAACATTTGCGGTAGCACCATAGAGTCATATGTCACTTTTGTGACTGTGTGTGGTTTTGAAAAGAACCTGTTTAAATTATAAGATAATAAAATATATACCGTAGGCTACCTGGTACATGTATGTACAGAGGATGAATTTATGATTTGGACATCGGGCTTTTCCAACCGTTTGATATGGGCCATATATTGAGCGAAAGACGTTAGACCATTAGACTGTGAGTACTAATAATACTAACAGTAGAAATACCATGCAAGGCTGGATTTAGAACCACATGTTTTGGAGGGAAAGGGAAGGGGGCAACTGGACTGCCAGCTGTTGCCTGTTGCACATTTGAACAGGGAGGGGGGGGGGGGCGCACCCAGGCCTGCGGGAACAGGGGGGGGGGTGTTGTGGGTGCTTCAGCACCCCGGACTTTTTAGATGGGGTGCTGGAATATAGTACGGTAAAGCACCCCCTACCCCGGTACATTTAGTAGACACGAATGCACAGCCCAGCCCAGCCCCCAGCCCCCCCCCCCCTGCCCTTGGCTGAAATACGGTATGTTCCAGCGGGCTTGGGAACACCTGGGATTCATGGGTTTTTTTGGTAACCCCCAAAATGGTGTTATTCACAAACAAGCCTGTTAGGGTTTGGAAAATTGGATGTGCTCATTTCAAAGTTTGTACTGTGTAAACTCATTTTAAGTTAGTGAAGTCTTGTGAGAAACACATCGTCTATATGTGGCAGCTTAAAACTGATTTTGTCATTACAAACTGTAACGTCAGTTGCCACACCAACTGAACTTTATTTTGTTGGCCCTTTTTTTTGTAGTTTAGACACTTAATTTTCAAGTGATCTTCTACGAGAAAAAAATCATCCTCAATGCCTTGGCTTTATAGAATAATAGCACAGAGTTGACGAAGATCCCCTCCAAACCATCAGTTACCATGGAATTTCCCTCTTTTTGTTCCTATTGGGACTTAATTGCATATTGTCGTTCCTCACCGAAATTCATTTTTAAAAGCCTTTCGCTTTGTAGGATACATACGATGTGGCAATTCTTGTCACAGATTTCCTGTGTGGCACCGAACTTAATTATCGGCTTCCCTGTACGTGTCCATGTATGTCCCTCATAGGTTAAACCATAAAACCCTGTCCATTCTGGAAGTACGAACGAGATTAATTTTTTCGATGGTGGAATCACAAATCATTGGTCTTTCCCCCGGAGGCCTTGTTTATAGTGTGTCAGCGAGTACGTGTACAGCTAGAAATAGGCCGGTCCCGGTACGTGTACAAAATCCGTCCGAGCAATATGAAGATTATAATTGCATTGTAGGTCTTGAGGTACTGTATCTGGTCTAGTACCCAGCTCCATGCATCTGGTCAGCCTGCTGTCTTTGTGTTGGTAACACTAACAGACTCAAAATTTGTGTCCTCTGTTTTGGCTTCAAGTCTACTATCCTTGGACATATTTCTTCAATTCGGGTGTACAGCAAGCGTCTTTCGTGTATGGTGTTCTTTGATTCTCATTAAAAAATATTGTGTTGCAAATTAATTTTTTTTCATGAAGGTTACATTCCATAATTGGGATTTTCATTGGATGCCCTTTGGAAAGGTACCGGTAAGTGTCTACTGATCTCCGTGGATGTTATTAGATTTAATAAGTTTCTTTCAATTGATCTATTCCATTTGAGTGAAATACATGAATGAATGTTTTCTAATACATGTACATCAACTTGTTCAAATGTTTGGAATATTTGAAATTTTAATTCTCTCAGTCTTAGTAAAGATACTATTGTTGCCACATCACGAATTTAGTAGAAGGGTCTTGCAAAGATACATACAACGTACCGGTACATGTACACCCACGTTTGTTTATGTTGTAAATCGAGGGTTTTCTTTTGTTCCTCTTCCTTTTTCCTTTGTTTGTACTTCAACTTTTTTGCAACAGCTCTCATTGGTTTTGCACATGTTTTCTAATCGAGGTCATCCTCGATTTGGTTCCTGTCCTCAATTCACCGATGATGTTGCACGTGTGTGTCCTCGATTTACACCATAAACAAACGCATGGAATGTGTCACAAGTGTAGAAAATAACTTGCAAAAATTGCAAATAACTTGTTTTCAATTCAAAGTTGATTTCACCATGAAGCTCCATGATTCACTTTCCAGTCAGCCCAGTATAAGCAGCACCTAGAAGCGAATCACGGCATCCCATTCATAAAACTCTGGTGTACCTAACAGACCCATGAATGGGCACTCACACACCTGCCAACAATGGGACTTGCTACAGTCAATTCCACCTGTAAAGCACCTAATTGTGTCTGGGTGTATGCACCTTACTCTCCTTCCTCTATACAAAAAATGTGGGTCATGTCAGGTGGCGAGATCGATTGTGAAGGCGATGGCTTTTAACATGTGTCTATTGTTGAGACCTTGTCAGGGGAAGTGGATATGAATGAGGACAATTAGGTGTCTAAATGGGGGCTATTTTCATGACAATAGAGTACCTGGGTGTATGTTGAGAGGAAGGGGATCAATGGTTTTGAGCTGGGGATTTTGTCACCTTGTAAGCTGGAAGGTTGATGGGCTTTTGGTCTTTTGTAGTGGGTGGGTGCTGCAGCTGGAGCTTGGATAGATCAGATCTGAAGTGTTGTAAAGCATAGCAAGTCTGGTCAAAAGTAAAACCAAGTCCTTTCACAAGCTATGTCACAAGTTGCTGGGATTGAAGGATAACTAGGGAAAGCTTTAATCACACCTCTTTTGAATAGCTTGAGAATTGACTTGGTACAGGATGACTTGTGATGGACTTGTGAAGAGTTGTGACCATGATATTGCCAATTGGTGGGTTAAGGTCCTTGCTCTATGGTTATACCCATAGTGTACCGGTACTAAGGATAATACTTGAGACGTGATGGGAAGTACCGGTACATTTTAGACATTACTGATTAGCAGCCGAGAAGTGATTATTGTGTTTAGTGTTTACTTGGCAATGCTAACAAACAGACCTTTTTTACGGAAATTTTGACATTCAAATAGAGTCTTTTATTTAAATGCATTTTTGAATGCCTTTCGCAAGCATTTGTTCATTTTCAGGGAATAATCATGCATAAATTCACCAGTGCAAAGATAGAAATTCCGATACTGTGCCAATCTTCAAAAAGGCTCTCAAAACCCATTTTTTCCCCACACCATAGCTGGTCGTACGCCCTTGTTGTTTTTCTGTTGTTCTTTCTGTGGTTCTTCTTTCTTTGTTTCAGCGCCTTGTATCCTTTGGCAATTTGGTGCTCTATAAATCCAGTTATTATTATTATTATTATTATAAAATTTTTAAAAATGCGGGGGGGGGGGGGGGGGGGATTCAACTGCTTCAGCAAAATTTACCCTTTTTAATCTCCTGAAAGAATCAAGATGTTTTCCAAATCTTAGCCCCCCAAAAAGTAGAGCTCACGTTGAGGGAGGAAACTGCATGAATGTGATGCCATCATTCATGTCTCTTATTGGTGGCAGCTGTTACAAAGGGACTCATGTTGAAATAAAAAAAATAAAGGCCAGACAAAAATTATGTGTACAGCTTTCAACCTGTTTATGCCTGACGACGGGAAAAGCTTATTATTACAGAACTCACTCAGCCATGCTGCCGACATCTGTCGTAAACACTCGATTATTATTTCTTCAATTCCTGTGCAAAATTCTACTGAACAAGCCCATCTCACTTAGGAATATTAATATAATAAATTACGGGCCCTGAAAAAAGGTCGGGATGATATAGGGGAGGAGGGGCATATAAGGGGCGCAGAAGGCATCTGTGCTCTGGTGGCTGTTGGGTTCTTGATGTGCATGTTTTGGTATACCCCAGGTGGTTCATTCCGGGATGTTAATAATCATGCAAATTGGGTCCGGTGCTAATGGAGTGCTACAGCAATTGAGGACTCTCTATAAACAGGAAGGGTCCGGACTTAAAGGGAAAATACAACATTTGCAAACATCAAAAAATAAAACTACCAAATCATTTTGAAATACCTTGCTGGACTGTTAGTGAATGACAGTGTAAAGCATCCTGTAAAATTATGGCACCTGGTATACTGTCATTTTCAAGAAAAGTGGTATTTTTGTATCAATTTCCAACGCTGGTCGGCCGACCAGCGTTGGAAAAAACTGGCTTTTTTTCAAATACTGGCCCCAATTGACCATCGCACTTGTTTGCAATCGATTACACACCTATGAACGGGTACAAGCCAGCTAGACTGGTTCCCTGACCTTACAATTCCCCAATGTATGTAAACTGCTCTGTTCCTTCTTATATGGAGTCAGGGAACCAGACTACAGGAAAACGATTGTTTTTCTTGGTTTTTATAGCATTTTCGAACCCAAAACCTCAAAAAAGTCAGTGTAACTATATTTGCTATATATTTCCAACCCCCCAATTCCATCCATTTCTGAAAATCACAGCAAAAGCAAATGATGTATATTCCCTTTAACATACGAAATCTAGGAGTCTTACCAATTCTGTATGGTTGGACCTTTATCGGAGGTTTGCGGCGGCGCCCATAGCAGCGATTTGGAGATGGTCCCTCATGTCTTCTGCGACAATTGGCTAGTTGGTTTGGGTTTTTGTGTGTGGGCGGGATGCATTTCCAGAAATGCACATTTTACCTGAATTGCTAGAAACTCATTTTTATAACATCGTACACATAATCTGATGAAGCATGATTTTACAGATGTGATAAACTAGGTCATGTAGGTATTACGATAATGGTGAAATATGGTCCACCAGACTTATATCATGTGGACATATATTTGGTTTATGTTTTTAAATTCTTTGTGGGCACTTTTTCATACCAATAATTTTTTTAAAGAAAAGGCAAAAAATTGCGGCTTTCTGTAAAAGGGGCGTACCGTTTTGAACCTGGAAAAAGGCTAGTGCTTTCTTTGTTCTTAAATACCTTGCGATCTTTTATTTTAGATAAAATTAAGCAACCCTCACAGGTAACAACATGTAACATTCATCAGGCCTGCAACTTTTTCTCGGATCTGCTGATTTCCTTGTTTTTTTACTTCACATGAATGCCATTACAAATTGAAAAACACTGTACAAAGTCTTGTGTGGTTTGGAGTTTCCTCGTTTTTTATAAATTCCCAGTTGCATGCCTGATTCATGTACCTTGACTCTCACTTTAAGACAAGTTATTGTAATATAATTAGTCACTGATAGCCACGGACAGCTAGCCGAGTATTGCGTTTCCAAAAACGATACCTCGCCAGATGATAACGTGCGACATGATCATCGCTTTCATATCATATCGCTAGTCCAGTTAAGTGACAAAGACACCGTGTGATTAATAAGCCATCAGGCGGGCTGGTCCCAACTTATACAGTCCGGCTACGCAACACCGACGGCCCACGACGAGATGTCACACTCCGGTGCTGAACGCGATGCAAGTCTGTCGCCTTTGTCTCATACGCCTTCCCCCACAAGTCTTCCCTCCCCTTAATTCCTCGCTGTCAATGTAACCCTTCGCTGCCTCACACCTCCCAGCATATTGCTCTTTTTAAGTTCAGCATTCCGGCCAGCTCCAACTCACACGTCACTTGATAAGCCGACTTGAGAGTAACGTCGTTGCACCACAGCTTCCCCAAGCTTCCGGGAATAATACAACAGTCTTCTTTTCCGACTTTGAAACAGTTTGTCTGGAATAATCGTACCGGTATGGCTGCACCCAAGGTATTGGTGTTATTCTTTCCATCTTTCTTTGACTCAGACAGATTTGGTGTGGACTTGTAATGCATGCCAATTGTGTCTTACGCTTGACTAACCAAAGACTCCGGCAGGAACATACGGAACCGCTTTAGGAGCAAGGGTCATGATACATGTATGTGTGTTAGATCTTTACATGTACATGTACTTGGCAATGAGTATGGAATTGTACGCACTTATAGAACAGCTGAATCTGCTTCCTATAGAAGCGTTTGTTATTTCTGGCCATGGCCAATAATGTAGACGTAACGTTACTTAGCGTATAGCTTGGTTTTGCTATCAAGTTTTTTATTGTTTCGTAGTTGTGCCATTTATGAAGAATCCTGGTTGTATAAGATTTGAAGGTTTGCATGGTGGAGATAGCAATAAGATTAAGTTTACGTTAGCACTGTGTGACAGATCTCTTAATTGTGAGTTTGTGAGGTTCTGGAAAGAACCGGGGAAACTCAATCCTCGTTGAACATGTAATGAAGAGATTGGTCTTTGACAAAATTGACTTGAATGCCAGCTTCAACCTTTACAACTTTGGAAAAGAAAATTGCATTATAAGTTCTTATTGTGGTGGTGACCAGTGGACCCACTAACAAAATTACATGTGTGTAAACAGAGGTCTTTCAGGTGAAATTGTCTTACTATATTACTCTGACATTAAGTCTTGATTCTTTTGGGTGTCTTACAAAGAGAGAACTTGCAGGAAAACGACACAAGACCGCTAAGTAAATGGTCTTAATGACCTAAGCATCTTACATGTTGGTTTTTGTTTGGATTTAAAAAATGTAAAAGGAAAACATAAATCAGCTTCGCAGTTATCAAGCCCCCTCTTGAGACACAAATTAGATTGTGAAAAGCAATTCTACCTCAACGAACTTAATATTCCGCTCAAATACTGTTTTTACACATTCGCTCAGGCAGGGAACAAACATGGACTTGACACACTAATGACCTTTAATGCAATTAAGTCCGCGTCCAGTATGCACGCACACAATTAGTCGTGGAGCACCCTCCACTTGACAAACAGTGCTTGTTATTGCAATCTGCAGAACAAGCATTCCCAACGCACATGCTTCGCACCGAGATTTGTGTCGGCACATGAAAAGCGTATATGAACAAAAAAATTATGCCCGCGTAATTCTATTTATTGAACAGATGAAGAGCTGTATTTGTGAAGATGGACAGGTTTTGAGGTACATAGGAAGGGAGACCGTGAATATTTACATGTAAGATAACAGTCTCACTGTTTCTAGACTTGGTGAGCGTGAATTAATTTTTTGCAGCACGTATTGGTATATAAGCTTTAATAGCTGTGGGGGATAGAAAGTGCATGGAGGCAACCTTTCACGTGTGGGAGTGAATTTGATCGAAGGCAAGAAAATAATAATTGTAAAAGTATCATTGCAGATATCATTTTAATGGTGTGAAGTTATCAAGACTGTCTATGTGAAATGTCACGTACTTGTATGATTTACTGGCTGTGGAATACATTGTGTGGAGAGGATTTGTGAGTGGGTAGGCTAAACAGTACAATTTATATTTCATGTAATGTCACTGATTGCAGTTTGAGCTGATTTTATTCAAGCCGGCCAGCCAGCCCTGGCAAACTCGGTTCATCTGCACAAATAAGCAGGGGGGTTTGGGGACTGGAGTCCTACTGAGTTTGATTGTAAAAAGTTCAGAAGCTCAAAACCACACCTGTAAGTAACTGTAGGTAGAGAACACAATACAGCATTGAACAGTATGAAAAGTTTAAATTTGGCTCCGACGGAACTGTAACATATTTTAGAAACCATTGTCAGCTCAATGTCTTCCAAACATTGAGCCAAAACTTTAAGATTGGGTGTGTCTTAGACACGGAGTGAATGGCCCTTTTCGACATCAAATTACAATGTAGCTTCTTTCTTTACATGTAGCTTTTTGTTGAAAATTCATTTTGATGGACCTATGGCGTTCACTCAGGAATGAGATTCTGCCGAACGAACGACAACTCTTGTTTAAATAACAAATCTACCCGCATTGATGTGAGCTACATGAACTAGTGTATTGTCAGTCTTTCAGTATAGGTTAAAATATGTGTTCTTTGCTTACTCAACTTCTGCATAATGTCATATTTACTGTGGTAAATGTCAACTCTGACAGGCCTAGCACATTGCAATGAATCACTTTTACTGCCAGCCATTACCTCGGTCATTTTCCCCTGACTGTCTTTTTTCCCTTCTTCCTGGGTTTAATCTCCAGTAAGCCATTTTTATGATCTTCCAACCAAGACATGACTCCAAGACATAACCAAGACAGTTTGTGATTTTTGGGGGTGAAATGTAAGACTAGAATGAGTTTTTCCGATGAGCTAAGGAAAGTAGTACATGATACATTGATGCTTGATTACTTGTGATACCCGCACGACTGCAGGACAAGAGTTTTTACTAAAAAAGAGAAGAGCGAAAACGTGGATGATATTCTTCGGCAGTTCGCATCAGCGATGGATCGATATATCTTCCTCTGAAAAGGTTTCGCCAGTTTTGCCATTTGCGTCATTGCTTACACAACCCGATGCCATTACGTGAAGCTTGAGCTGAGCATCTTCCCGTTTTCCTTGAGAATTAGGAAAAAGGAGGGCTTTACCCTGGAAATATTAACTGTTTACGACCATTGAGATAGATGGCCATAAATGACCATTTGTAGTATAATCTGCACTTCCTGTTTTTGATTTTGGATGGATAAAATCTGCTAATGGGACCAGTTTTTAAGCTAAAATATCTGAGGCAGATAATCTGCCTGTACTTTTATGGATATTAGACAGTTGGGCGTCTGATATAAAGTTGTGCCATTCCTCGATTGCGAACAAAACAGTTTTATCAGGTCAGTGGATGAACTGTATACATGTACAAGTGTACATGTACTGCTTGTACTTATGCCGCAGTTGTCTTTTAGAGGATCACAGGTGAGTCGGGCCATCAGTCGTGTTCGTTTTGCAGTTTTCTCAGACTCCAGTATTTTGTAAGCAGAATTTGATTTTTGGTCACAGGAGCCAATATCCTGTACATTTATCTGCTAAGCGCAGAATTTGCTGAGGTTAGATGTGTGCTTAGTACAGAAATTAGTTGCCTGTGTACAATTCCAGCATTGTGTACATGTAATATCATTATGACAGAGAGCTCAGTGAATAAACCTGAAAATGTATTTCTCAAATCGTACACATCAGTCATCTAGTAATGGTCAAGGAGATTACAGACTAAGAGTTTTGGATCATTTGTCTGAATCACTAATTATATACAATGAATGGTTAATTGGCCCTGAAGTAAGCTGGAATTGCCAAATCTGACATGTACATTTACTGGCCAAAACAACAAGTGATATTGCTTGAGGTTGGTCTCATTTTTTTTTCTTTTCTTTTTTCGCTTAGCATATGAATTTAAAGAGCAATATTTTCTGTCGCCAGTCCACTGCCCATTGTTTATTTTGACAAAGCTCGAACTGTGAAAAATTCCGCTGGTTTTGATTGGCTACTGTTAATGATACTTTGATGGCCGAGCATGGCCACGCCTTCGCATCGCTAAGAACTTGATGGAGATACCATCTTTGGCAATCCCTTTTGCATCGGTGGGGCTGGGGGCGGTTTCGCGGCGACCATGCCCGGTCAGGTTGCATTCGTCAGTGACTCCAGAGTCAAGAAGCGAAATACCACGTGGCATTCTCCATGTTATTGATGAATCGGAATGGGATGTTCCAGATCTGATTTGAGGCTTCGGAAACCATTACCAGATTGAAGCTGAGATTGTTTAACTGTCGTTCGACCAGACATGTGGCTAGAGATTTTGGAATTTGATTGATTTTTTTGGATATGGGGGATATTTTTTAAGTTGGAGTGTTAACGATGGCCGTTTATCTCCCTTGTTCACAGCAGCATCCGATGCCCGCCATGGCAGGCCAACACCAACTCCCCGGCCAGTTGGCCGCCCAGATGCCGGGCCAGCTCCCCGCTGGTCCCTACCAGCAGCAGCAGCCCCAGTTTGCCCAGAACGGCCTGGAGGGTTACCAGCAGGCGCCCCAGATCCAGCCCCAGTACACCGCCACCGTTGTGCCCCAGCCAGCCGACGTGCCGGCCGTTTACACCCAACCCCAGGAGGGACCGGGTCCCCAGCCCGTCTACAGCCAGCCCCAGCCCTCGGGGGAAGGGGCTGCAGTGGGGTTCGTTCAGGGACCGCCGCCCACTGTCAGCGGGGAGCAAGCCGGGGCCACGCCCACATTCAGCCAGGTACTGGTCAGGAATTACGTAAGAATGTTTCAAATATTTTTATTTTGATTCTGTTTCTGTTACTTTCCTTTGTTTTGTGTTGGTGTTTCCGTTCAGTATTTCAGTATTAGTATCAGTACTTCATGAATAGAGTTTGTTCCATTTTTAATCAGCATGTACGCACTGAAAGCAGGTTCAACATGTAGAAACTTGTCATTGCTTGAATCATAAAATTTGCTTGTTGTTAATTTTAAATTTTTTATTTAAAGGGGTCATGAAATGAATTTTTCTTAGGAACACATTTTGTGCAACTTTCTACTCCTCTTAAATGTATTAAAATTATTGGACATCCCCTTTTGGTTAATTTTATTGAAAAGTGTACCTCTGTAAACTTTAACAAAATGTCCATGCTTTTCAGGACAACTGAGCGCGCTGTTGCTATGATGTCATTTCAGAAAGACACTGTTCAGATGAAGGTTTTTCTGTTTAGATTGTGAACCCAAAATTGTGTTCATTGAAAACATTTGTGAGAACAGTTTGCTCATTGGCTTACTGCCATGCACGACACAACGAATCACCAAAGAAAAAGAAAATCTACAACAGCAAAATATCCAAACAATTTGGCAACTTTTGGTGCTGAAATACATGTAGCTGCAACATAATTATGACGTCACATAATTATTTGCTCATGAATATGGAAATTGCAGCATAAAAACCAAAAAGCCACCAAAATACCCTTGAAAATGGCAAAATGAAATTTGAAAATAAGGTTAAATGGGACACAGACCTGCATTGTCAAGGATGGCATTAAAAAAATTACATCGCATGGGCTCTTTATAAAAAAAATTTATTCAGTTTTTGATTTATTTAACTACATGTACTTTATTTTGTTCCTTTTTTCTTTGTTGGTTGCTTGTTACAGTTCAGCCCCGTATATTATTAACCCTAACCTGTTACTTTGAAATGAATAACTTCAAGAAATTATTTTTAAAAATTACAAAACAAATTGAATATCAAATTATTCAAACATGCACGGCACTATCACAACGCCACTGTAATAATCATGAGTGTAATGATATATGCATTAGTTTTAGTCTGGTCTTACTGGCTTTAGGTCATTATTCTCTTGTCACCCTTGTTTCACTTGATGGTACCTGAGCGTGTCATCATTTGTCGTCGCAAACGATGGCACTCATTTACTACATCCATCACTGGTTCCCGACACCCACCCATCACCTCGGAAACAATCACTCACATCTAATTTCGGAGTCGCTGTGGCATTGGTTTTTAAGGAGTGTTTACTGTTCAAGAACGCTTCCCTACTAAAATATTTGTGATTATGTGGGCGGGCTGGATCAAAAGGTGTAAAATCACGTCGCCCCCCCCCCCCCCCCCCCCCCGGCCCCACACACACACACACACCCACGTGTGTAAATGCCGGCAATCGTGGACGCCCCATTGTCCCTAATCCTCTTTCCTTTGTTTGTACTCTAACTTTTTAGCGACAGCTCTCATTGGTTTTGTACACGATTTGAGATCGTGGCATTCGGTCAATCGTGGATGTATTGTTTGCGCCCAATTCTTTTGTCGTACGTCCCCGATTGCCGGTGTTTACATACTCACACACACACACGCCCCCCCCCCCCCCTTAAGATGAGTACCCTGGCTACGCCGCTGACTATGACGGCAAGTTCTTTAAAAATCATTCCTCGTGCAATTTTCAAAAAGCATCCCGAAAATTAGATTCCTTTTCTAAATTTTTTTTTTTTTCTCTAGCATGCAATTCAAAAGTTATTCACTTTGGAATGAGACCAACAAAATTGGCCAATGTTTAGTTATTGAATTATTACTTGACAATTTTGAATTATTGGCACTCTCATGAATGATTCATGAACTGGTTTTTGTCTCATGTTCTCCAATAGGCCTGGGCGAGTAGTGGATTTTCCTACCCGAGTACTCGCAGAGAATTTACTTGCGAGTAGTCGAGTACTCGCAATTAGTTGACTAAATTCCCATAAAAACAGAAACGATGGCATAAACATTACTAATTGGGAAGTTACTACGAATAAACGGCGTGCAAGACACACCACATTCTACAGCACTGAGATATCCTAACGATGCAAATTTTGGCTTATTTTACTTCAAAATTTATTTGTTGAGAGTGCTAGTGGAATCCCAAGGAAACAGATGGAGGTAGTCATTCCTTTATTGCGGGACGTATTAAGACAAAAGACAAGTTTGGCGCAGAAACCACAAATTGGTTACTTTTTTCTAAGTCAGAATTTAAAAAGACAAATGCTACTCGCCAGTACCTACTTCTACTCACACCAGGACAAGTACGGCACTCGAGTAGATGAAAAACCACAAGTAGAGCAAGGGTAGCAAGGATACTTGCCCAGCACTATTCTCAAACACAACTGTCTGTCCAACCATGGTCCAACATTGTATCTACCGGGTACTTTATGAAAGTACTATGATTCGTGTACAGTAATCAACAGGACGTCCCTCACAGGTGTCATGACTAAGCTCTAAGGGAAATTGGATCCGGGTACAACGTGTGAAATCACTCAGTTTGGAAAAGTCAAATCCCTTTTCCTTAATTTCACATGGTCACTAATGACTACTGTGACCTTTATCCTTTCCATTGTTGCATGGCATTTAAACCCTTAAACAATGTCCTGTCTCTGTGCCCCAGTTAACTTTTTTTTGTTAAAATATGTATATAATATTTAGACAAAGGTTAAACCAGAAATTCAGTGCCACAAAATATCAAGCACTAAGCTTCAGGAGATCAGTTTTTTAACAGCTCCTGTAAATATGCAGTGTATGAAAATTTAACATCATAACTCCAATTGCTGTTAGATAATGTGTTAGTTGCTCCATCTTTTGTTCAATACACGTATAATTGAAAGCAACTTGTCAGTTTTCCAGATTACCAGAGAAATTGCATAAGAACTTAACTTTTCTTTTCCTTGCACCCTACTTTCTCGAACTCTCGAACGCTTCGATTTTGTATTGAAAAATATACCCATCCATCTTTTCTTTGATTTTTTAAAAACAGGTCTTATTGCTTTCCACAAACTTAATCCAGCCCCCTAAGACCGTTTGATTATCTCCACTGACAAATAAAAGCTTAAGCAGTTCAGCTGAACTAGAAACTTAAGATGATGAACTGAACTACATCTGTAGGCCTGTCATGATATGTCATCCCCTTTTGGACATAAGAATAAATAACTTGTGCGATCTTGGAGAAAAAAAGGCGGCTTAGTGCTGTGTATTACTACTAAGAAGATAAAAAGGGTTGTTTTTCTTCATTTTTTGAATTTTTGTTTTTGATTAGCATGCCTGAGAATTATTTTTCGAAGCTAAGAAAATATTCCATCAGTTTTGTATGTCAAATCTGGCAATTTCCATGAAGTCAATAACCCAATGTGGGACTGAATCAAGGGATGTTCAAATTCTCGGATCGCATTTGTTCCACATGTTGACTCCACTCCACTTCCAGTGCTCAGACTTTTTCCCGTACAGACCACCTTTAAGTAGCCAATATTTTGAATGAGGGGGGGGGGGTGGGGTGGGGGAGGGGGTGGTTTCATCGTCTAGATATTTCCGTCTCGGGCCGAGGGGCCTCGGGGTTGCTGAAAGGGCGGAACGAGATCTGACGATATCGCTGGGATGTTGGGTGAATAAAGGGCTTAGGTGGAGCGGACGGGATACGGTCATGATATCTCCAGAATCGATGCGGACTGATTCCAGCGACTGATCATTTGTAATAGTGCTTTTGGAGGTTTTGCATAATTAACCTGATTTTATGCCGGTGACATAGTGGGGGCCTTTTGACAGTGCCGTTGGAGCGTACCTCGTACGAGCTGCTTTATCTCAGGTGCGATTTTTGCTCCTCAAAGTCGGACATTTTTGCTCCTCAGACGTTTTGAATCTGGCATTGATTATTTCAGGACGCTGTCATAACAATGTTGGGACGGTCCAAGTGGACTTTGGTTTGGATCTTCGGGAGTAGAACATCTCTCCAGCTGTCTGGAAAAAAGTGCTTACAAAGTGCGTTGTACTTTCTGCCTGCAGTATGTATCAGAATGTACATCATCTGTTATTTACCAAACATAAAAGGGCAGTTCGTACCTCACGTCAAAACCACATGCAAAGGGAATTTCATGTCGTCAAACTAGAAGTATTATTGTGATTGCCTTAACCTTAGAGAAAGCCTCTGCTTAACAAATTGAGTTAAGTGAGAAACAGGCTGCATGTATGTGTCTACTGTTAAACATCATTTTGCAATTTCCGGAAGATGAAAATTTACGCGAAGTGCTGACACTAGACAAAATTGGCAAGATTCATACGCAGGCAATGTGTACAAGTACATGAAGCAGCCATCTTAGATCCTGTTCTTTGTTATTTCAATTCAGTAACAATGAAAGGTCTACTTACCGGTATATGTATCCCAGTGGAACAAAACCATTGCCCTCTGTAATGGCCGTTACGCATAGTATTAGAATTGTGTTGGGCTTCCTCCCAGTTACGCGTACACATGTACAATGTAGTGGGATACTTCAGTGTAAACCCTTGCTGTTTAATTAAAATTCCCTGCTTGTTCGAAGTACAATGTACATTTACTGAGCTGGCTAGTTTTTGGGAAAAGCAATTTTAATCAGAACTCGGAGTATCCCTGAAGTCTTATGTCGGCCTAGTTCCATAATTATCGCCCCTGTGGGGGTAAAGAAACAATTACGTAAATGGCGCACTGCTGAATTTTGACTCCAAAGATCGGAAAGCTTAACTCGAGAACATGGTGCATGTCTAAGAAAGCTTGCATTCTGCTATCAATCGAAAAAGATTTGCAATTTCAAACGTACATGGATCTTGTCGCATTGTGAATGTCATGCGTGGGACAGCATTTTGGTCTTGAAGGACACATATATTTGCAGTCTGGAGGCAAGCTGCCTCAGAAATCATGAGCTTACATGTACGTGTACATCTACGTGCTTGCAATTGACGATTGGGCAGAGACAGAAACTCAGAATATTTTACGACTCCTGGTCCAAGTTTATAATTTGTGATTTCCCAAAGGCAATTTACATTGTGCTCGGAGAAAATTGCCTACAAATTATATCAGCAGTATACAAAGAGACATGTGCATATCACATCTTCTCAAAATGCTGAGGTTGAAACACAGGATTTTTTCCTTTTTAATTTAGGGAAAGCGCGACATTTATTTCCTGTGAGATAATTAACAGTATAGAGTAACCGTAACTCAAGATCAGTGTGCACTCATTTGCGAGTATTGAATGTCTCATTATGTATTGCTGGGGGATATTTTACGGTAAGGATTTACTTGTGAAACTTCCGAGGAACTTACAAAATTTTTCTCTCCAATTTTATTGAGGACAGAAATACACACTGTACAAACATATTTTGTTATCGTGAAGAGAGGCACATTAACATGTGTACACATGCGTGTACCAGTACAGTATGCATGCACTTGCATTTCTGATATAGTGCCACAGATGCGAGAGCATTAATGGCGCATAGGCAGTGTCTCTGACTTTCCATGTCGCACATGTGTGTACTATGGATATGAAATAACTTTCAGTGGCACAGCTGTCTTTCTTGTCCAAACTGACGTCCCCTCAAAACGGAGACAGAAATAGCTCGTCAGGAGGAAGCGCATCACATGTTGCCCCGACCGTCTCCGATACGTCTCTCCCTAGCTACGCACTCTCCGGTAATTAATTCGGGACGCGAGTAATTCAAAGACTCCTTCACGTCGTGGCAACTGTTTCAACAGCGCGCGAGACCAGACAATTACGTCTAATCAAAGATGCAAAGCATCCCCACATGGTCTCTGTGATAACTTGAAACCTCCCCCCCCCCTTCCTACCTCCCCAAGCCAATGGGCAGGCGACGCATCTGTATTCTACTCTCGTGACAAAAGGGCCAAGTATGGAAGAACTCTACGAACTATTACGATAATGATGATGATGATGATGACTATGACAAGAACGAAAAGGAAAAAAAAAATTGAAGCAAGGACTCGGAAACTTGATCTCGCCATAACCCTTGAGAAGTCAGATTGTTTGCCGGTATGAAGTCAGTCTGGGCAAACGATAAACCGGAGCCAGTCGACATCATGACTGCTCCAGGAGTGGGGGTGACATCTAGTCTGTGGCAGAACTCCGGCCTGAATTTTGTCGTCTTTCCGTCGGCGTCAACGGAGAGCAGGGAAGAAATGATGCCACTGGTATGTGAGTTGTGCTACATGTCCTGTGTCTTAATTGTCCATTTTTGGGGCTCCTATTGACGCTGCATGTACACAAGTCTCGTACATGTATGATACTTGTGTTGTTCAAATTCCAGCCAGCTGTACTAGTCATGTTTAAAAAGGTTATATCTTTTTTACATAGTTATGTGTAAAGGCTTGGAAACAATCCTGTTACACTTTCACTCTGTCACAAAAACCAACTTCGCATGACTGTCATGTGTAGGTACATATGCACCAAACACTTAGACAAGAGTGTGCCTGTTGTAAATATTTCATTTGTTGAATTTGAACACAGGTAATCCTGACACTACTGTGTGCTGATGCTTATGTGATCTTTAACTTTTGTAGTATTCCTGGCCCAATTCCATATTCTGCTAAATTCCTCCAAACAATTGCTTGTGTCAACTTGAGTAGAAAACAACTTGTCTTGACTGTCTTGACAAAATATCATTCCTGTTTGTATGGTGTGAAGTTAGTTCTTACTCCCCCCCCCCCCTTCGGCCCTTTATCTCTGAGGCTGGTGCATGCTTCCTCTGAATGTGAAGCAAATTTGATGTGACAAAATATTCGAAGCCAAGTTTGACAAGATGTGTTCAACTGAATGACGCAAACTTTTGCTGTGATGTCACAAGTTGCTTTCACAGGTAGTATGAACCTGCCCCTGGGCTCCATGCGTAAAGAAGAGAGGGCACTTTTTTACCACTTTCAAGAGTCAAGTGGACGTGTCACACTGTGTGTGCGTACTGGTGTGCAACTTTGCATATACAGCCTGTCTAAAAAAAAATGGAACAATCGAAAACGATTTTTTTTTAATATTAAATCTCGTTTTGAGCATCACATTAAAGAAAAAAGACCAGGCTTTCCAATACTTTTTGTTTCATCTCATTTGCTTTTGTCAATCCAGAGATAACTCCAGTTTACTGCGGAACACAAAAATCAAGTTTGTTTCTTTTGCCAAGTTGCAATCTTTTGGGAGCTTCAAGACAGCATGGCACAGTACTCGAAACAACTCTGCCCATGCATAAAAGTGGCACAAAATCAATTTTGGTGTATCGCACTAAATTGATTATATCTCTGAATTGACAAAAGCAAATAAGATCAAACAAACACTATTGGAAAGCTCAGTCTTTGTTCTTTAATATTATGCCAAGTAAGAATGACTTATTTTGAAAATTCATATTTAACCAATTTTTTTTCTGATTGTACCATTTTTTTAAAGACAGGCTGTACATACCGGTATAAAGCAAGTACCTACCGGGTACGACTAAGTTTATTCTGAATGTGCACAAAGCCAGTAGCCACAGTGAGTAGCGTGAGTGTCCGGTGTCATCGGCAATGCGTTCCAATGTCTCTCCCAGTGGTCTCCCCCAACTCTCCCTTTCTTACCGTTGAGGGGGTACTTGTGCACGGAGCCCATAACCTGTGACTTCCAGGCAAAGCACATTTTTGTTTATGGACCTGCCCACTGTACAAGGACGATTGGGGGAAGCGGTACATGTACTTGTATGATCTCTATTCCACATGCAAATGAAAGGTGTGTGTCAATTTTTCAAGCATTTGTGAACAAACATTGAACTCAAATTTAGGCACTCTAAGATAAAGGGTAGAGTTATGCAAAGTAATTTTGAATGCATGTTCATGTAGCTACATAGCATTTTTCAAATGCATGCACTCTACCTATCGTACGTTGTACATGTACATGTGAACATGTTTTAGTTATGATTGAAACGTTAGGCCCTCCCACTTTTACGATTTAAATTCCAGTGATGAAGGCAAAGCAAAAGAAGATGCGTGATGGGTTGGGAGCAATTTGTGGTATTTAACTTTCAGCCTTGAGTTTTTAAAATTAGACTTGTTTGTCCGACTATTTTGTCTGGAGATTATTTCTTCGGCCTTAGTGCCAAGGTGGATCATTACCGGAATCTTGATCTTGATCTACCGTACGCGATGGTTTAAATTACTGCACTAAAACCAGATGGGATTCATCTGGGTCCTTGAAAATATCATGGGTTACCGGCTTGTTTCATCGCGGATATTAAAACGTGAAGTTGATACCACGGGGATCTGGAGCCAGATGGTTTATTTGTTGCAAAAATGTCTTCCTTCGCCACACATGGCCGACAGACCTTTACCAGTGAGATACCAGATCTGCATCCATCATATGACCGCCTTCTCAAAATTGCGTTTCCGGATATTAAAAAAATGTCATCCTGTCGAACGGCACGATGATTGATGCGCAAGGAATGGAGGCCAGACTCCTCCAAAAGAAATTTGCGTAGTCAACCGATATGATCACAAGATATCAACGGTGAGGAATAGCGAGTAGTGTTTGTTTGGGATTGAGGTTGATGATTATGGTGTATACACCGTGTCGGTTAATAACGGATTCAATCATTCGTGAATTTGGGTAATAAAAATGGTCTTCGGCCGTAACGAAGAAAGACACGTGGAATGTGTTACGCTACATAGAGATCCACAACGGTGAAGCTCGCACTGCACTTCAGAGACAAAATTGACTCTTTTTATTGATCGTTACTGCTCTGGATCACTGCTACCTGTATGAGTTTCCACACTTGGTGATATAAAAACCAGTCGGTCATGCAATCTAGAGTTAAGTAAGCAAGATGTTTGGCTGCCATTTACCGACACTTTTAGGCTTGTGTAAGGGCCCGTCTCAGTTCATATCTTGGACGAGTTCCAGACAAGTTACGGACATTGTATCGGGTATAAGTTGCAGGATTCTCAACAACTTCCCCGCATCTTCCCACAATGAAGTTGTTGATGTGAATCAAGCAGTTGCTAATGAAGTTTTTCCCGGAAAATATCCGGGACAAATGCAGAGCTTCTTCTTGACAAAGTGGATGATTCTACATGTACCTTCAACTTGTCCGGAACTTTTCCCGGATATGAATTGCGATGGGCCCTGATTGATGCTTGTCTTAAATTTCTTTCAGTGTGATGCTTTGCGAAGTCTACATTCTAAATGTATCATTAACCCTTAGGCCCCCCCCCCAAAAAAAATAGTCGGTCTCTGGTCAGACCGAAGTTCCGGAATTGATGCGGCGACGCGGTTTTTTGGGGGGGTTTTTTGGTGGCTTTTTTTTTAAAGCTTGAATTGTACAGACAAGGTGGGTACTATTTTGCTTTTTTGTGTCCTGATTATACATTGGTGTCCTCCATAATTTGCCTTGGTGCCCTTTATCATTTGCCTTGGTGCAATTTCCCCATTCCTTGGTGCTCCTTGGTACAAAAATTTGAGGAGGTGCGGCAACAGAGGGCACTGTTGTAGCTTCCGTATTAATTTGAAGGAAAAAAAAAGGTAACGCGCATGATTAAAATCGACGCCCGCGCTGACCAGAGACCGAGTTTTTAATTTTTTTACTTTGGCCTTACCTCCCCAACTCCATCAAAATCCATCCCCCCATTTTAGTGGATTTTGGGGGACTTGGTCCTGCAGGCCTGGTTTGACTCAATATTGATGGATTTTGGTGGACTTGGTCCAGTACTTACTGAAAGACAGTTGCTGCTCTGAACAAGTAAAGGTTGTAGGAATAGTCAACTCTGAGATATTTCCACTTCTAATTTGTTTGATTTCAAATTTGCTTCATTTTAGAAATGAGCAAAAAAAAAAAATATTCATTGAACCTTGTTTTCCTAACTTTTCTGCAAGGAATTGGTTGGGCTCATAGCCAAACCTAACAATTTTGAATCGAAAAATACAATGGACAATGCAAGTCTAGAACCCAATCTTACCATTTCTCTCCACACATTCAATGTAACTTAACATACTAAAGAAGCAATACAGAAAATACTTACCACCCCATACATGCAGTTGAAATCTACACAAAGACCAGACATTTAAACAATAAATATTGCAGTTTTCGCTGCATGTACTGGTACATGTTGCCTTTAAGATGTTATGATAGATGTTGGACAGCTGACAAACTCAAAAATGCACAATGTAGACATCAAACTCTCATATTTGACAAGACAACACGCTGTAAATGTTTATAGTTCAACAGACTGCCCTTAACTTCCCCGGGTAGTCACTGATGGCTCTGCCAGACAAACTGAATATCATATTCAGGGCAGGTCATTAAAAGATACGATGCGGAGCCATTAATGGTAATCCGAGGGTACTGTCTCGGAAGGTTTGAGGAGTGTTTCGCCACACGTCGGCACTCGGTAGGCACGAGAGCATGCAGTCTGTACAAGTCTGGTTTACAGTGACTCTGAGGACTCATTCTCAACACGTTTTTCAGACATCAGTGATATTGTGGAGTTCTACTGAAGTTTGGGTGTTGCAAGTAGTGTTGCACGGATATATGTCATGGTAGGCACCTAGACGAATGGTGAGCCAGTTATATTCCAAACTTCATGATTTGTGTACAATCACTTGGATAGCCATTTGAAATACATGTTGTGTGCATTCCTGGGTTTGTGGTAATGGCTACGTCTTTGGTTGTGGCTGTGATTTTAGGGTATGGCACTGTTATGGATATGGCTATGTCTTAAACTGTGGCCAAGTTCGGGCAAGGACCATTAGTCGACTAGTGGTTGATTTGTGACGTACCTTACGCCTGCGCACTAATAGCAACGTGCGAACGTCTCTAGTCAAACGCTGGTCAAAATATCATCGCAAAACTTCTGGATCCTGGCTCTCTGCTAGCGTTATGAATGCGCGCGGCTTTTGGTTACCAGCGAAGCAACCAACCCCAGTAGGCTGGTTCCAAATAGTCGACTAGCGTAGTCAACCACCGTCGACTAGACAGAGTTCGGGCAAACGTTAGTTAACCATTGGTCTACTATAGTCCTTGCGCGAACTTGGCCTGTGATTATGGCATATTCTGTCCGTTATTACAGATACATTTCATCTATTTACAGATGTTTTACTGTGAGTTATGGTGTGGCACCCTAGGGGCTCTGTGCACCAACAAGAGAGGGATTTTTTTTTTACCACTTTTGAGAGCCCCGTGCCCCGTGGACAGCACACACTGCGTGAGCGTACTGGTTAAGTACGCACAACTTATTTAATTCAGAAGGTGCACATAGCCATAGCGTTTTCGCTTGAGCATCAGGCGTCTTCGGCAATGCGTTCGAATGCCTCTCCCGGTTTTCATCACCCAACTCTCCCTTTCTTACTGTTGAGGGGGTGCTTTGTGCTCGGAACCCATACACGTAGCCTCTCACCCCAATCTGTTTAACTGAATCAAATTTGTTAGATTTTTGCATCATCCACAGCAGCTAACTCACTGCTTAGCGAAGAAAAGTTCAAAGTTGGTACCCAGTATGACTGGTAACCACATGCAACAATATTTTTATCCAAATCATTAACACCACCATGCTAGGCTGTCTTTGCACAATGTCACAGATTTTAGGTGGGAGGAGATCGTGCGAAGTGCCCAGATCTTATTTTTCCCCTGCTTCACTGGTCATAAAGTTTCTCATGAATATTGACCGTGGTATTTTTGTACATCACTTTGCTTGTCCACCCACACTGAGCTCTTGGTGTGAGGAAAAGGACATAAAATATGACCAGACCCCTCATCCGCTGTCAAGTTTGGTGACAAAATGACCTCAGGCCCTTTTGGTCCTACTTCCTGCCCCCGCCCCACTTACTTTGGACATAACTCACTTTGTCATGCAATTTGGCATGCACAAATATTTTAGACAAGGTGTTATTAGCTGGTAAATTTGCCCATATCTTAAGACAACTTTCCCATAAATTATGCATGTGTAACACATCCCTCAGACTGTGGGTGGGCCTACACCGCGTTTTGGTGAAGTTTTTTATTGTTTAGGCAAACTAGGACTGAGTTATGGGGATTTCTGCTGTCCCCACAGCGTTTTCGGTCCCCACAATACCTTGTACAGATGAGTGTATGTCCCAACAACTACGGAACAAGAATTCATGCATTGCTCTGGCGTTGTAGTCGGCAGATTGTGTTTACATGTATGTACGAGTCCAGCCAGAAGAATAGCGGTACACAGGCATGCCACTTTTCCTCTGATCCACTGATTGCCCCGGTTTTTACTTCTCATGAATGCCATTACAAATTGAGAAATACTGTACAAAGTCTTGTGTGGTTTGGGTTTCCTCGTTTTCTCTGAATTCTCAGTTGCATACCTGGGTACAGGTACATGTGGCAAGATACATACGTACTCTACTCATTTCATCTGCCCTGTTTGGTTGTGTCCAACAGATGTGTTTGTAACACATCTATTGGACTGTGGATTGTGATGTTGTAGCCAATAGGATAGTGATACATGTGTCCTTGGGCAAGACACTTTACCTATTTCATCTCCCCTATTGAGAGTAAGGCGCCCTCGGTTGTCCAAAAAAGCATAGAAAATTTTAAATGTTTAACGAAGTGCACTTTTGAATAACATAAAGGGATGTCAAATAGTTTTCATACGTTTAAGGAGAGTTAGAAAGTAGCGCAAAATATGTTTCTCAGAAAATTTCTTTTCATGGACCCTTTAATTACTAAAAAGTGTTTTTAGAGTTAGTGAAGAAAATTGACATGAACGGGACTACGGGATATGAACCTGTGACCTCTAGAACACCATACGGTTGCTCCACCTTTCCCAGATGTTGTTCATGACGGTGCTAGTCAGAAGACCTAAACTCTTATTTTGATTTCAAGCAAAAGTATTTACAATTTCCTCTAAGCAGACTTTTCTTCTTCAACTGGTTTTCAAAATGTCTTAATCATGTCTTCTCATATTTTTTTTGTCTCTCTGTTGCAGGGTGAGCAAGTACAGACATCACAAGCGCCCCCAACGGGGGAGGTGGGCCAGGCCGTCGTGCCGGCGTTACCCGCCGCCAAGCCTGGCGAATCGCCCAAGAGGCTTCATGTATCAAATATCCCATTCAGGTTCAGGGATCCAGACTTGAGGGTCCTTTTCGGGGTAAGCATGACTGCTGGATAATTTTCTTAGTCACCTAATTGTCTTAGGGAACCATTTCTACGATATTTACTTACTTTTCTGTGTTGCCAATTTTTCCAACTGTGCACTCAATCAACAAAAAAAACACTCCAAGTAAGACTTAAGTAAGATAGGAGAAGGTTAACTTACTTAATATTATCTTGACTAAGTATGTACAATGTGTGTATGCGGTCATCATGACCAAGATTTGAAGGACAAACTGTTTTCCTTGATCCAATTTCGCCATATTTTCAAAACCAATTAGTGCCATCGAAAACAGAAAAAAACGTAATTGTCTGGTTCAAGTTGGATTTTCTTCACCATTTCCCCAGTTACATGGTTAGTTTGAAACACATCTTTTACCTGATGCTCTTAAGGTGAAATCTAAAGTAAAAAAAACAACAACGTATTTTTGAGGGAGTATATATTTTTTCATGAAGTGACATAATAAGACTTGTTTACCCCACACAGTTTACCCCACACATGTACATCTTCCCCACATTAAATGGGTTGCATCTATAGCATCTGCAATGTGGTTTTATTTTTAAAGTTTGTCAAATTCTTCTTGCAGCCCTTTGGTCCCATCATCGATGTAGAAATCATCTTCAATGAGCGGGGGTCAAAGGTGAGTCCGCCCTGTTCCAAGTCATGTGACCCCCCCCCCCCTCCCTCCTTCAGTCATGTGACACCCAATCTGTCTCAATTCTTTGGCATGCAGTGTGATGAAACTGAACTATCCCCTGAATGCCGCATGATAAATTCCCGAATGGACTTGCGGAATGCAGCTGATAATTAAATCGGCTTCTTTTTGTTTTTATGGTTTTTAAATAATTTTTATTATTCAGTTCTTTTGCTGTTCAGTTGTTTGACTGATGCATGCGTTTCTGACCGATAAGAAATCTGAATGTGCTTGGAAGCATGTTGTTATGAAGAGTTTTATTTTTTAAAAAGAAATAATCCGATGCTTCTTGGAGAAACGCAATTCCTCAGACTTTTTGAGATTGTTGACATAGGGTTGGGGTCAAGGGTCATGGCAACAATCGAAAGGTCATCTGGCTGGTGGAATGGTTTCACTTTCTGTTTCCAGTTTTAACATTTCTGTCGGTAGCAGTGGCTGCCAAGATAATCGCTGCCGGTGACTCCCGCAGTGATATTGGAAAAGAGTCCGTTAAGACATTGTGTAAACGGACATATTTCAAGCATTGCAAATGTGTACTCTTTTGCCGGCACAGTTGGAGTTTTGTTCAATTAATTCTGAGTGCCAAGACCCTTATTCACATTTTTATTTATCCAAAATTGAGAAATAGAAAACCTGGTTGCAATTTTCCACGAGAAGAAAACTTGCCCACGAACTTGATTGGTTCAGCTGTAAAGAAATGGCAAATATGGCAAGCAAGGTTTCACATGGCTGCTTTAAAAAAAATATATACAGCTAAGAGATAGCTGTTGTGGCTATCAGATTGGCTACTGTGGCTTATGTTTTGCTTACACTGTTTGCCATAGCCACTTGGGCGACTTTAGGACTATATTTGCCAATTCTGGCTACTGAACGGAGTTATTGAAGAAATTTAGTGGCCATTTCATTTGCGTCTTTGCAGCTGTATGGGTTGAAATATAGCCAACTTGATGCAGAGAAATACAACTACTCATGTTTTTGAGAGGAAATTGAAACAATTTAAAGGAAGTCTGAGGAATAGTTTGATCAAAAGCATGTATTGGATGAAACTTTCAAACTTACAAAGTGACTTAAAACTGACGTTTTTGGTTTGTGCATGTCGCATTCAGTTCTCAGATTTTAATTTTTTTTTGGCCTGTGATTGATAATTTCTCTCACAACTTGGTGAAATAATCCAGTCTCATGTTGTGGGCAGGGAAAGTTAGATTCAGGGGAGGGAGGTGTCACCAAAAAGCTACCTGTCTCGTTGTCACTGTCTGGGACCCTTGAACGACTTCTTATTCTTGTTAACGTACAGCACACGTGAACAGTGTTGTTTTTTGGCGGGGTGCACAAGATGGTCGCTTGATTTCAGAGTTTATCTCCTGTCATTAAAACCCACTCAAAAATTCACTGCATGTGATGGATTGTGTCGCTTTTAGCGGAAATCTGATCCGCTTTCCAAACGACAGGTACATTACTTTGCATACCACGCACCAGCACTCTATCTAGCAAGAATGTAGTTTCATCAGTGTTCAGGGCCTGAAATTGGATGTGAATGCTTGGGACTCATAATTGTTTACACCTTGTGCACTTGTCCCAGAACTGTCTGTTTTGAGTTCTTGACGAAGCGGTCGCGTCTTGCCCACAGGTTTCTGTTACAACCTAGGAACACAAAACCAGACGCACACGACCTTATAAGTTGTACACAGTCTGTTTTTCACAATGTTCTGTCCTGTTAATTTCATATCAAAACCAGACAGTGACAATGCTTTGGGTAGACTCGTTGGTTTTTCAAATTAATGAGAAAATGTCCCCCAAATTATTCTGGCTACGCTGTTTTTTTTCTTCACTGAGAACTGAACTGCACACTAGAGTGATTTTTAAAAAATTGGTGGAAATGACATTCCCAAATGATTGAAGCTGATTGAATTTAAAACAAAGATAAACTGAGGATTAATGATTGACACAAAAGGAGAGATACATAGGTTTCTTCATAATCCCTCATTTTGGCTGCGTTTCACCATCACGCCATATCATTCATCAAAAAAATCACACTTAAATTTCACTGCTATCTCCTCTAAATATTTCTGAAACTTGGTTTGGCCATTAGCCACCACATTTATTCAACAACTACAACAAAATGAAAAGAAATCTTTTGGTGGTTTTGTTCTTCTCTTATTAGCACGTCCAAATGTGTCATCACAATTTTGGAAGATAGATGAGAGATCTCGCTCCTCTCATCATGATTAATCATGATTTTTCTAATTGGAAACCTGAGAGAATTGTACAAATTATTGCAAATTCTTTGTTGGTTGTGTACATTTACAAATTGTTTTTATGAGAAAAATCTCTGAAACCAGAATTGCTTTTGGAATTTGTCGACACTTTTCAAGTAAAAAAAAAAAACAACTTTGAAACAGACAACAGTGTAACTATTTTTTTCCTAAAATAAATAGCTTCTTTTCTCAACTGACGTTGATGTACAAAAACAATTTTGATATATGGAACGAAATGAACAACATTTTGAAGGGAAGCCAATTAACAAAAAAAAAGGGTAAATGTTCCGTAAACCTGAACTTTGGGTATCTATACACATTTTATGCATGTCCCCGTTCGACACTGTAAAGCATGGGGGTGTGGCCTTTTGTGCATCGGTGTATATTTGTTTGGTTTGAAGTGCATAGTGTTTGAATGTCGGAATATTTTTTTATTTTGAGATTTGAGTTTTAGTTTTATGCACTTGTGTGAATTATTCTCCATCTGATTGAGCAGCCACAACTCTTTACGATATATTTGATAGTTTAAGAAGAAAGGACGCACATGCGTGTATTCAGTAGAATTAAAAAATAATAAGAGTTCATATTGTAGGGTTGAAAATTACGTGTAGGTAAACAAAGTATTTTCAGCATCATCAGCAATTTTGAAATTTTTCCTTTTGTAATCTACTGTGTGAGAATGTGTTACTATTTCAGTAAATATACCAGTACTTGGTTTTTTTTAATTGTGGGGTAGGCGTAAGAGCTTGGAATATTTGTTTTTTACAAAATGAATGAAGATGGGTGAATAGAACTCAAAGAAGATGAGTCATATAAAATCTAATATTTTATAAACAAATCCAACAAATGTGGTCTGGGGGCGAGAGGGTCAATTTGTAAAGTTCCACTCATACAGCTAACGATACACACATTGTAAAAAGTTTAGATCTTGGACCTTTTCAGGCTATCTTAGGCCATTCTATGTAGAATGAAGACTGTGAATAATAGGGAGTACAAATTAACATTTCCCTTGATGGAGAGAAGCGAGTGGCTTAGGAGATTGCATAGGTCTTTTCATAGTGTGTAGGAAAGGAAATTAAATGTCAGTTATACTTAATGATGCTGAGAAGCAACAATGCTTTTTTCTTTATT
Source organism: Patiria miniata (assembly GCF_015706575.1). Classification (NCBI taxonomy): domain Eukaryota; kingdom Metazoa; phylum Echinodermata; class Asteroidea; order Valvatida; family Asterinidae; genus Patiria; species Patiria miniata. The sequence continues at coordinate 38,010,841 of NW_024037069.1, read as the reverse complement.
TGCTGTCAGTTATGATCAGGAGTATTTTTTTCTACAGTAACAAAGTAAGGTTATACATGTACATGTACAAGTACCCAACGCAAAATTCAAGAAGTATTTATCATTTGCAAGCTCTGTTTAAAGGGATTATACAACATTTGCTTTTGCTGTAATTTTCAGAAATGGGTGGATTTGGGGGTCTAATTTTTCATAGGAAATATTGTTACAATGACTTGTTTGAAGTTTTGTGTTCGTAGATGCTGGGAAAAAAACAGAAAAACAATCACGTTCCTGTAGTCTGGTTCCCTGACCCCACTTAAGATGAAACAGAGCAATTTATAGATGTCAGGGAATTGTAAGGTTGGGGAAACAGTCTAGCTGGCTTGTACCCGTTCATAGGTGTGTAATCGATTGCAAACAAATGCTACCTAACTAAATAATGGTAATTTGGGGGCAGTATTTGAAGAAAGCCAGTTTTTTCCAATGCTGGTCGGCCGACCATCATTGGAAATTGATACAAAAATACCACTTTTCTTGAAAATGACAGCACATCAGGTGCCATGATTTTACAGGATGCTTTAGACTGTCATTCACTAAAAGTCCAGTAAGGTATTTCACACTAATTTGGTAGTTCTGTTTTTTTGATGTTGTATATTCCCTTTAATCATTTGTTTCATGAAATACTGTTTGTTAGAATGCATTGTTTAGTTGAAGGGGAAAAAAGGAAAGAATTTTTTTTAGGTGAGTTGTGGTCTGCCTTGGTTGGATGGAATGCACCTTAGCACATTCTGCACTTGTCCCTCACAGAAAAAGAACAATCTGCATCTCGGTGTGAAATCTATTTTTTCCAGCCAGCTGTGTTCTGGCTCGAGCATGAACCAAAACGTCCAAGAAGTTGTGGTCCGTCTTTTCATTTTATTTTGGTTGGAATGATAATATTGTGGATTTTTTGTGTGTGACAACCCCTTTTCCTTCCCTTTGTAGACACTGTTGTTTGTTTCTATTTGTATATTTTATGAAGATGACACATTCGTTTGTTACCGTGTGAATTTTCACCATGGGTGCTGCCTTTTGCCAAAAAAAAAAAAGTACTGTGGTTGCATTAAGTTTCAAGAAAGAAAAATGATATGTATTTTTCAAAAGCCAATTTTACTTAATTTGCAATAAAGACAGCACCATATTTTTTTGCCGATCAAATGTGTTACTTGTACATGTGTTAGGTTTGCCCTCCAACAGCACAAATTTGGAGGGCAAAAAATGATAGCTCCATCACATGCATTGTTTATCATCATTGTGCATCGTGCATCTGCTTCTGATTTCTGCACCTTGACCTTTGACCTTTGCTGGAGGTGACCCCCATCATGGCTGCTCTGTATGGTCTTCAGTCTTTTTTTTTTTTACATTCAATTAGTCTGAATTCAAAACCAACTATTTCCCTGCAAACCTTGCATGCAACAATGCATTCAGCACAAAATCAAAGTGATGTCATTCAAGCCAGCGTCACACAATTTAACACCAGCCATGCACTGGTACTACGCTTGCCTCACACTACACTTTCTGCTTGACATTTACACTATCCTTACACTATTTGAACACAAGTCAGACATGTACACCTGTTTTACGCTCGTCATACATCCATCAACTGTACTCCAGGCTTACACCAGCCATACATGTGGCACACACCAGCCAACCATCAACCTCACAGCAACAATTGAAATACCAGCCATACACTGACCACCCACCATGGAATTACAAGCCACACACCAGATGTACACCAGCCACATTTCGGCTATAAACCAGCCAAACATCAACCATACACCAGCCGTATGCCAGCTATACAACAGCTAAACATAAACCATACACCAGCCAAACACCAGACAAACACTACCCTTACACTAGCCTTTCACCAGCTATGCATCAGCAATGCACCAGTCACATACCATTGAAACCTGGGCCATACATCACTGAAACACCAGCCATACACTAGCCAAACATACCAGGAAAACACCAGCAAAACACCAGCCATACACCAACTATACACCATCCCTACACATACAAGTGTGTATTTGCCTGCAATCGGGGACCCCCTATTGTCTCTCTTTTGTTTGTACCCTAAATTTTTAGGAAGATCTCCTATATGTTTTGTACACGATCACAAAATTGGGGACCTTTGGGAATTGGGGACCCTTTTGTCCTCTATTGTTCAACGTCCCCTATTGAATGCAGAAACAAACTCACCCATACACTAGCTTTTCACCAGCCGTACATCAGCAATGCACCAGCCACATACATTTTGTACATGTACCATTGAAACACAAGCCATACATCACTGACACACCGACCATACACTAGCCAAAACACCAGCCAAACACCAACCATACACAATACACCAGCTCTACTCAATACACCAGCCCTGCACAATACACCAGCTCTACTCAATACACCAGCCCTGCACAATACATCAGCCCTTCACAATACACCAGCCCTACACAATACACCAGCCCTACACCAGCCACACACCAGCCACACACCTGCAACACACTAGCCATAAACCAGCTACACATCAGCCACACATCAGCCACACACCAGCCAAACACCAGCCAAACACCAGCCATGTTGGGTCTTCACCCTCCTCATCACCCCCATTGATTGCAATCAGTGTTTGTCTATTGCCTGACCTCTTCTCTTTTTATCCACAGCGGCTGTCAGGGACTTAGCTCCTGCTAGGCTGTAACACTGTCGCATCACCGTCACATCTCACTGGCACTAAAAGCAGACAGTTTATAAACAAATCAAAATTACAAATATAAATCTCATGTCACCTTATTATCTTAGTACTTTGACATCAAGATAACTGTAGGAGAATCAAATCCCAAGACATTTGTTTGTTTGTTAGGAGGGTGCATTCGTAAGTGACAGTGAGTGATTTGTGCCATTGTTTATTTCTTCTTTATTCGATGGTCTGCCAAACTGCACTTTCACAAACTTTTAAAAATGCTCTCAGAATATGGGAATTTGTTGCTAATTATAAAACGGGATTTGAACAGTTGAGTGAAAGCCTTTGTCAAGCCAAGGGATTTTTTGTTTGTTTAATTGTTTGGTGTTTTGGGTGAACAAGCACGACACAAGATGGAAGCACAAGACATTTTGCATTGAGAGCCAAAAATTAAAAAAAATTATTAAAAAAAATTTATTTTTCAGTAAAAATTCAAATTTTGGGGATGTGTTGCAGTTTGCAAATTATTAAGTTTTATTGTCAAGACTGACGGTGATGTGACAGTGTTCAGCATATTCTTCATTGTTTACAATGTTGCATTGATATCCATTGCTTTTTTTATCATGTTGAATGTAAATAGAAAAGAAAAACCAATGCTATTTCCCAAACACATGTAGCTATATTTTGACAATCAGTACTAGACCCATTGCTTGACATTGACTAAAACTACATGTAGCAACCGTTCATGCTCTTTTAATCCCCCAAAATATCTTGAGACTGATCATTTAACTTGCTATGATTCGTGGCTGTGCATCCTGTATTTCACCAATAGTTGGCCGTTTCTTCAATGAAAAAAAAAAGCTGGTCCCACTCTCTCTCATTCAATCACTCGCCCAGCATGCACACATCATTCACTGGTACCCAACCATTGGCAGGGCAGAGTCCTAATACCCCACCCCAAAGTTGGCAAGACATTTGAAGAAAAAAAACAGCATCGCACCAGGATCCAACGTCCACAACTACCAACTTGCATTTCGTACTACTTGCTTGCATTTCGTACTGCAAAATTCCTTATAAATCCACTCGCTCAATATTAGCAATTTTTTTCTATTCCAATTGTTTTATGCAAAAACAAAAATGAGACATCCCTACCTTTTTGAAAAAAATTAATGCTGTTGAATTTGTTTGAAATTTCAATAGTTCTCGAGAAAAAAAGTTTGAAAATGTAAAAATATTTGAATCGCTCACAATCCCTGACAGACAAAAGGCTTTTCTACCTTTTTTCCCCCAAAATTAGTTTGTTTGGAAAAAAAATCTGAATTCATGCAGATGAAATTTTCTCTTATTTTTGAACTGAAGTACTTTCACACGTGTACACGGTATGTAATCTTCATAATGATTTTGATGACGTAAATAGTTGCCATGGTTTGGGGTCAATATGTCCTTCTAATTCTTCCTTATTAACAGTCATCTCCCTTCCTATTACCAAAAATGAAAATTCCTAATCATTCAATCGCAATGTGACTGATAGTGAAACACTATTACATACCGGGTACCCTTAATCATCTTAATAATACCCCAGGAATGACCACTCTACATTTCTAATTCTCCGCCCCTTTCTAAGCCCCGCCCCCTCTCTCTGCCTGCCATCCATGTCTTACAGTGCACGAGTCTCTCAAAATAACCCCAAAAAACATTCAAGCACTTTTTTAACCATCACAAACTTGATCCGAATGTCCAAGATATCATAAACTACATGTACAACAGAAAAAAAAACCTATGTTCTCTCCTATACTTATGCATGATTTTTATAATGTGTTGCATGTCTTGTTTTTTATTTACTTCCCATGCATGCAGGGATTCGGTTTTGTAACTTTCCAAAATAGTTCGGACGCCGACAGGGCACGAGAGAAATTGAACGGCTCAATTGTTGAGGGGCGCAAAATTGAGGTGCATGTTGTTTCGTAAGATTTATCCTCTTTAGAAAAGTTAAAAGAACACACACTGAAGTGTACATTTTTTTTTTTCGTTTTCATTTTTTATTTTTTATTTTTCTACAAAGGCTGTTTTTTTGTACGGCTGATGTTGATTATCTTATTAGCAGTATGAATGATGGGGTGTTTGGTTGGTGTGATGTATTTTGCATGAATAGACTCTCATGAAGTGCTTCTTGTGAAAATATGTCACGCTAACCACAGCCACACAGCCTTGTATTATATATATATCTATATATCTCTATCACCATGACGACTGTGATGATCACTGTGGTGACGAAAACCAAGTATTGAAGTCTGTTGTGTAACACCGCCTCAGATTGGCTGATACAAACTCTCACTCAAAGCAGTGCCCTATCAGGAGTCACTTTACTCCATACATTCACCTTGAAAAAGTCCGTTCTAAAAATTCACCACTTTCCCTCTCATAGAGTTAACTTAAGTTCCTGAATCTTTTCTTCTCCAAACTCATTGTAGTACTACAGTCACTCTGTGCCAAATATGGCAGATCTTATTCCAATCTCCACAATTCTAACAAGGCTAAAATCAAAACGGGACTGGGTTGATTAACAGAAATTAAACCGAAAAAATACCTCACCCGAACTAGTTTGAGTAACACGTATCTGTCGACAGGCTTCTTTACTTCGTTTTCCACCATTGTGATTTTTTTTTACATCCTTTTCCCATCACCTGAATTGCCAGTCCCTCCTAAAAAAAAAATATGACAAGGAAATATTGTACCATCCACCACCATTACTTGCCTTTGTGTTCTGTTCCTGCCAGAGGTTCATAATTGAGGGCCATTTGATAGAGCCACACGAGCTCGAAAAAAGCGCAAATCGGTCTTGCAGCCCGATTGATCGAGCTAACGTTAACGGTTGGGCCCTCAGTAGGTGTGGGTAAGTGGAGCGATACATCCGTCCCATTCGATGCCATGCATCTAGTACCATTTTATCTTTAGCATTTTCAGTACCACGCACTTTTCAGTAATTGATAACCAAAAAGGTATTTTTTGAGAAAAAAAATTGCCTGTGTAACAATACAAAACCCTGTCTGCTTTCCCTCCGTTTTTCTCTCCCAATCCCGAATGAATGACCAAATAAAAAGTCTGACGACAAATTTAAGAGGTTGGTGTGTGCACAAAGTTAGTGGTTCCATGAAATGCCACCAAACAAATGGAATGATTTGAACTATGATGGTATTGAACACAACTGAATGTGCATCGTATAGTGAATTAGGAAACGGGTTGCATTGTGGTCAGTTTTAAAACTGCTTGGTGTGCTACATGTCTGTTCCATTATGACAGTAATTTTTTTATTTTGGTTTTTGACCATTCTACGATTGTTTTGACGATTGCATATGATGGATAAGTGTGGTATAACATTAAGGAGATGGTATTTTTTTACATTTGAAAGAAACAGAACTGCATGCTGAATGTTAATTTCAAACACATTTGGTGAATTAAAAATCGTTGTTACGAGTTTGATAGGTTTTAAAGTAAGCAAGAGTATTGCAATGCCTGATGGGATATGTCGTGGTTATGTCTGAGTTTTTGGTCCGACGAATGCTTGCCTGCAGATTGGTGAATTTTTTCCGATGATCGGTGAATGGTTATTCCTTGATTGGGTTGAGCACTTAGAGTAGTGAGGTTTGGTTTTGAATTTGTTTCTTACAATTTAAATTAAAAAAATAAAAGTCAACTTTTATAATTACATTTAATGCTAGTTTAACTGCTTATATAAAATATCGTAAAGTTATTGTTGAATCATACCCAAAACTTAGGAGTCTCAAATCAATTTACAAAATACCAATTTTGTTTCATATTAATTTTCTGATTTTTCATTAACTTCTAGGAGACAGCTTTTATTAGCTTTACATTAAAAATATTGACAGGTATAGACCCTTTCCACTCAGTAGCCATCTTTGGGGTGATCTTTGTTATTAAAATTCAGTAACAGCAAAGCACAGGAGGTCTACTCAATCGTATCCCTGTGGAAAAAAAGCACCACCTCAAAAATGACTGCAACACAAAGGGTTCTTTAGCCCCTCATATACTACCAACATGAAAAACTCCTTTTTTGGGGGGGGGGGAGGATGGGTCACATAACCCATGTAATTTTTAGATAAATACATTAGGATTATCTATTCTCGTATGGAACAATAACTTAGACATCAGGTAGTACATATACAGCGAGAGTCTTCATAATTTTTGAAACACATACGTACCTGCCCTGGACGCGTACCACGGAATGCAAAGCATGGGCACACCTGACAATCCATGGCTATATTTCCACAGTGTATATTCCATTGCCGCTGCACTTTCATTATTCGATGCATGCAAAACGCCAAGAAAAAAAACCTACTGTACAATTCCTGCATGATAACGTGGACAAAAATAAATTGCATGAGCTCTGAATACCAGTAGATGATCAAAAACTACAGGTGTGAAATTCTACACGATAAACATATCAGGTTGCTTTTTTTCTCTGTTGTTTTTGTGGAAGTATTTTTTCTTTCCAATTTTTGGTTTTCTCCAGAAATTCAGATTTGTACATACACATGTTAATGTTAGCGTATTGATGCATGCGAGACTGTTCAAAGGATTCGTAATATTTGATTGGAAAGTTTAGATTTAGAATTATTTCGTGCACCATATGTTTTGGGTTGGTTTAACAAGTGCATTAATTATTATGAGTATTTGCTTTGATAGAGCCACTCTTTCAATAAAGCGACAAAGCATCACTGAGGAATTCCCTAATATCAAATGTCCCCTTAGCAACCAGAACTTGACGGGAATTTTCCGCAGGAGTTGAAGCATGTTTGACTTTGAAAAGAGCGAAATTACCAGTACTCGTGCCTCTCCCTGGCTTCGAGTGGACATGTGTGCACGTACCGTACAGGGAAACCGACGTTTTTTCAATCATTTACGGAGCCAAATGCATCACGGCAATATAAATGATGAATAACTGGTGCTCCGCACTCCAGATGGTCTGTTACACAAGCGCTGGAAAACGACTACCGTGCATTATGGCCGCCGGTGCTAGCCCATTAGTTGATTAAAGATTAACCCATCCTGGATAGCCCGTAGCAAAAAAAATGCATGCATCTTTAATTGAAAGCTTTTTTTTTCGGCGGTACGGTTTGTCGTTGACATTAGTTTGGGATGGTACTTGTGCAACTGAATGGATTGTTAGCTGGTGTCCGCCGTTTGCACAATAAACTTTTTTTCAATTAGTGATAACATTTCAAATGGACTTGCATGTCTCTATCTTTACATTGATTTAGTTAGTGAAAGTTCACGTTGATTAAGTTAGTGAAAGCTAGTGCTGGAATTCAGAACCGATAATCAACTTGGAAAAAAAAGTGTGTTACCAGACAAAAAAGGGCAAACTTTCAAGTTGCATGAAGAGTGTTGTCCAAACTTTTTAAGTCCATTTTCCGGTTGCATTTTGATCTCACATTTTGTAAAAGAAATGCTGATGCCGATTCAAAATCTAAGATTTATCAGAACAATCTTATAATAACAAAATCATAACCTCAGTGACTTATTTGTTTCATAATTAAAACCATTAAATTCAATATTTTAATACTGCCTCTGATAAGACTTGCACAGATGCATGCAAACGTTTTCAACTCCATCATCAACTTGATCTAATTCGACGCTTGCATGTTCCTCGGATTCGCTACAAATATATAACCTGTTTGTGTTTCCCTCAAATGGCCTCAAGACCAGATAGAGGAAGCTGATTGGACAAAGAGGAGGGTCAACCAGGGGGTTTGACACGAAGGGTCGTCATGTGAACTTTGACCTTTGAAAGCAGGTGCTTGGACAAGTCGATCCATTTTTGTTTTCCCCAAGAAATTTACAAATTTGAAATTTGCATATTTCATTGTACAACTTTAGAAAATATTTTAATAAAACCCTCTGAATAGAAATATATTGCATAGAGTTCTCGTTTTAAATTTGACTTCTTAAAATCATAGTTTCCTGATTCTAAACGTAGGTGTTGTATTCAGTTGTTAGTATAGTTGTAGCTCATAAATGACTTTTCTGCTCTGAAGTGTAACAGACATGTACCACACCATCGGGAAAATTAAAAGTATTTATCGTATAGCCGACGTCACAAGTTTTGTTACAGTTTGGTCTTAAGAACGCACAGCCACCACCAACCAACATTTGTACATTTGTGGAGAGACGACTCATTTTTAGCAATTGCCGCAGAGCTGGTTTTCTTCAACACTTGTCCTAGCAATATCCTGAAACTGGATTTATTTGACACAGGCGACGGCTCACCTTGCTTTTAAATTCTACAAGTTCCCGCAAAGCTCCAGAAATTGTAGGAAACTTTAGTGAAACTTAGGACCACTGGGTGTTATTTAAGCGGTTTGTTGTGATTTTTTTTTAAATGAAAGCATTAATTACTGTATTTCTCCCTGATGAATGAGAATTGTACCGTGCTGGAGTGATTCTGGGCAGTATGGGAAGTAACAGATGGGGCGGTTTGGGGCGGTACAGGAACTAATACATTAAAGTAATCTTGAAAGTGTGCATTGTCCCCATCTAATATATGGAAAATCAATCAAAGACGTTAAGTTAATGTGTAGTTTAATAAAAACGACCCAGAATAGGAATATTGGGAAATGTAAGATTTTTTTTGTATAGCATCCCCATACGCTTCCTTCAGTGGTATAGTCCGACCAGCTAGGGACCAGTAATTAATGCGTTGCCCACACCTCAAAGGGACTGTACCATTTAGACAGCAGGGGGGCCTGCCTGATGCCAAGAATCCAGCGCATGGAATTGGTAGAGACTTTTTTTTCTTCTCTCAAAATATAAAAAAAAATAATAACTGAAATTTGGCCTAATATTTTATTGACATAAAAAAAGAATAAAACAATTTTTAAAAAAAACTGAAGAAGGAAGTGATGTTGCTTTCAAATTTAGAGAAATTGTTTTCGATCCTTTCGATTTTGGTGAAAGACACCAATGAAATACCCCATAAAGGCTGGCTTTTGTATTGTTCTGTTTGAAGAAAATGTTTTTAGGTTCTGGTTTAAACAAGAGAATGTATGACAAATTCCCTTTGAAAATGCGTGTGGGTCACTTTGTAAAACCTTCAGTGGCTGTTTTTTGACCATCAGAAACACTTTAACAAATTTTGAAAAGTTAATGAGATAACTTTTATGAGTTATGATCTGGTTGCAAATTTTGAAATTGATCTTGCTAAATTTGTATCAAAAAGGGACTTGAAATACATTCTTTTGCCATTTTTTTAAACATTTTTTTCACTTGTATGAATGGCCAGAGGTCAAGTTTCTTTTGGAAAAAAATCCAGATAATTCTGTTTTGAAAATGATTAATGAAACAAAAGATGAACAAATATCAAACGATTGAAAAAATATGAACAAATGTAGAACAATTGCACATTTGTTGACACTAGTTTAAACAGTGAAGCCTTCAAAATAAAGATTTGTTCTATTTATGCAAGTTTTTGTTGATGAAAACAAAACAAAAGCTTGACCATCTGGCCAGCCAATTTTTTTTTGTCAATATCTCATACTTTTTTTTATGTAGGTATTGTAAATACTTAAAAAAGTTATCTTCTGACAGTATTTCAAGATTCCTCCAATGTTTGGACAGTTATTTCCCGTCATTGATTTTCACAAACTTTTCATTAAAAGAAATGAAGCACATTCTTGGATGTGTACTTCTACAATTGCAACGTCAAAACTATAGATTTTGATCACAGTTTGTTTGAACACAATTTGTATGAATCCTTTCAGAAAGAATAACAAATTTCTTGCAAAATCGTTCCAAATACATCGTACCATCTATTTCAATTTGATTTGGCTATTTTTATCACAAAAGTCAAAAGTTAATTTGGGAGGAGTCTTGAAATATTTTAAGAATCTTTGTCTGTGTCCTTTTTCTTTGACTTTTTTTCATGGCACAAAGCATATTTGGAATTCCCAAATACTGAATGACAAATTAAAAAACGTGAACTTTTCCGACAAGAAGTTTAGTATTTTACTGAAGGTTCTTTTAAATTGAAAATGAACTTTCCAGCCATTGGGGATGTACTCATTCCTTGAAAAAAAAAAAAAAAAAAAAATTTAATTTAAAAATCAATCAATTTTAGATCATCACAGAATCTGGTATGAAAATGTATTGTTATATTTTGTGCCATGAAATGCTCTGTTTCCAATTTTCAAAATTATCTTCGCTTCAGCTTTTTATGTGTTTGTATTGAATGCCAAGCAGGGGGCAGAGTTCAGTATCACCGTCCTAAAACATTCTTTCCAAGATTTTTCTCCAAAGCGTCCCTTGTTTACCCATGTTAAATTCTCGCCATCCCTGTCATCAAGACAGAAACAGAAAACCAGCCAGACTTAAGCCGTTGATCCCTCCCCCAAATATCCCTCTCTGTCTCCGAGATGAGGCAGTCGCTATATTTAAATTTCAAGAAGTCAAGGGCCAGGGCGGCCGGCCTCCCCGTGTGCATTCTTGACCATATAAAGCCTGGCTTCCCCGCTGCCAAACGACCCCAAATTTGTCTCGGAGGTCACGAAACCGTCGGAATGTTGACGATATGCCAGGGCGGCTCAGAGACTGATTTAGCACCAACCAAATGATATCACCACCTTTATCGCATTAAAGGGCCACTGGTGTCAATTTGAGTCTTTTCATTATAACCCGAAACATGACTGCAAAGTTGAATTCCGAAAAACCAAGTTCATGATAGTTTGCATTTCTTCTTCAAGAAAAATCAAAGAAATGTCATTATCGCGTGCTCCAGATTCATAAATATTTACAAGTGATGACAGTGATCAATGGAGGACAGTTATTACATTCCCCAACGCCTCCTAGATGAGAAAACCATCTTGAATTTCAGGGCAAGGAAACACTAAGAATATCTTAGAATGTCGCACTGGTATGGCATTAGTAAATTGAAGACATCTTGGATATCTTGAACTCTGCCCTCGTGCGTGTTGTGTTGTGATAAATGGGTCCGTAACGTGACAACAGCGGCTGACGAAACAATGTCTATAAAAAACTTCCTGTGAATTGCTGTGATCAATTGAGTTGTCAAAACACAAGAATTCTATCAATGCTTCCTTGATAAAAGAAATCTGGTATTTGTTCAATTAAATTTGGCTGAATTTTTTTTTTTTTTTTTTAAAGTGGAAGTATTTGAACATTGATTCGTCATCACAAAGATATTTTTCATTCAGATAAGCAGCGTTTTCTGATGGTGGTCTGATTTTGAAAATTGAGCTTTAGTTTTGGTATATTGGGGGAAAATCTTTCTCCACCGTCCCTAATGAACACAATTTCTGAAAAGTGTAAAAAGATGATTGAAAATTATATGAAACAATTATAACTTAGATGTAAACTGACAACTCATAATTTTTTTTAACTACAAACAAATTTGAAAGATAAGAGCCTCAAAGTTCCAATCCATCTCAAAAAAATTGGATCAAAACCCAAATTTGTAAATTTTATTTCTTAAGAGCCTAGGCTAAAATGTTTTGGCACAAAATATCAAATCCTTTTTTCTCACCCATTCTTTAAAACAAAGGCAAAATCCGACAATATCTAAAATATTCTCACGAAGTAAAACTGGCCACATCAGACCAACAGAGGGGGCTGTTTATCTGAAGCTCACCACTTCAAGACTTTTTCTAACCCTAGTCTGTTGGTTTACTTCCCGATATAGGTGAACAATGCAACAGCGCGGGTCATGACGAACAAGACACCTAAGTCAATTACTGGTACCGAACTGCTAAGCACTGGTGAGTTGAAAACAGGAACTAAGTAAAACAGCCTTGGGCAAGTACGCGCAAGAACTATTGTTGACCAATGGTTAACCATAGTTCGACTAAAGTTAGCCCGAACTCTGTCTAGTCGACTGTGGTTGACTACGCTAGTCGACTATTTGGAACCAACCTACTAGGCCTGGTTGCATTGCTGGTTACCAATAGCCGCGCGCATTAATAATGTACAGCAGGGAACCAGGACCCAGAAGTTTTGCGATGACATTTTGACCAGTGTTTGACTAGAGACGTTCGCACGTTGCTATTAGTACACAGGCGTAAGTTACGTCACAAATCAACCACTAGTCGACTAATGGTCCTTGCCCGAACTTGGCCCTATCTAAAGGAAGAAAAGTTTGGCACGGCAAACCAAACATACAAATTGTGTTAGTTTAAAGGCAAGTTTGGGCCCTAACTATACTTAACCATACTTCAACTTACTTTCGCTCGAATGAAAAATTGTTGGACAATTCTAGTCAACTATTTGAAACCGGATCGCAGCGCACGGTTGCATCACTGGTAACCAATAGCTGTGCGTGTTATAAAGGACAACGGGGAGCCAGGGCCAACAAGTTTCATGGTGACTTTTTGACCAGCGTTTGACTAGAATCGTTCGCACACTTTCAGTGCGCAGGTGCAAGCTCCCAAATCAACCACTAGTCGATTATGGTCCTCTCTCGAACTTGCTCTGAGATTAAGAAGCAAGTCCTAAATCATGGCCTCTCTCAGATTTGTCAAAAGAGGGCAGTATAACAGGCATACTGTCCAGCTAGAAATTATTTTTTATGCAATCAAGTGTAGTCAATGACTATAATGCATATGCGTGAAACATGTCATGTGAACAACTAAATATGTCACCTGATTCCTGAATCAGTTCTTATAGATTATATTCCACAACGGTCAGCGTGGTCTCGCTGTGGCGTGATTGTTAAATCGCTGATCTGAATGCTGGAGGTTTCAGGTTCAATTCCTGGAGGGAATGTTTTTCCCCCCAAAAGTGAATTTTGCAGGCATGCAACTTTTCCTCGGATCTGCTGATTTCCTCTTTTTTAACTTCCCATGCGTGTCATTAAATATTTAAAAAACACTGTACAAAGTCTTAGAAAGATTTGAATTTCCTCTTTTTTGCGACTTCCCAGTTGCATGCCTGATTTTGTTCCCTGAATTGTGTTAAATAAAGTCCTGATGATCGACAAAATGAAATTCAGCATTTTCTTCTCATTCATGGGTCTGGAGCATTTTTTTTTTAAAAGGGAAGTTAAGTCCGAGAACCATCCCATTACCAACTGACGCATGCGCATTATGGTGATTGACTATACATGGTTGCATAAAAATAATAGCATCCAGCTAACAGTTACCTGTGCAAATTAAACCAGGCATATGGTGACACATAAACAATGCCTTTCTAGGTTTCACCAAATCTTGAAAGTTTAGTATGTAGACTCCCCCTACACTGTCAGTCATTTTTAAGTGAACTTCTTATTATAGAAATGTTATAAAAAAGTGAGAAAGTGACAACTCATACCTGTTACATCAAAACAAGTACATGCCTGCAGATATGCCAAACAAAATTTTTCTTTGAAAAACATTCTAACCTTGTTTGATATTTTCTTGGGACAGTGGAGCTGCCGATTTTCCCAGCCGGTGCTCTCAGGGCGCCAGCGATAGGCAGAGGGCGGGCCACGAGAGGCGCGTACACTGCCTACCGAATTGCTGCCCCGCCCCCCGTGGCTGGCTACACGACGGCCACGGCCATCTACCCAGAGGCATTCTACCCAGAGAGATATCAGGTACAGAAAAATGGCCCACAAGATTTGCATGAGGTTGAAAATCAGTCTTGGAGACGAGTCTATCACAAGTCCAGTCACAACTAAATCACAAGTCTGTTAACTAGTTCAGCCGTGAGTAACAAGCGAGGGGGGCTTCAAGAAATTCAATCCGTCATTTGAATAGCTCGATTTGACTTCGGACTGGATTACTTGTGAGAAGTGGAGACTTGTGATGGACTTATGAGGACTTGTGTGGTCTTATGATGAACTCGACTTCAACACTGATAAAAATCTTATCTCACACGTTTCTCAAGTTTTATGAAAAGGGACCATACGAAATTCAACATCGTGCATGAAACACTCAACTCATTTTCATTGTCCCGTTGGGGTAGCTAAATTGAAAGTACTTCAAGACAAAACAGTGTTGTAATAATTAAATCACCGTCATTGCCATGACAACACTTCGAGGTTGCTGACATGTTGCCATGGAGATGGGGTGAAGAACCACTACTTGAAACTTGTTCACTAAATTGCGTCCAATCTTCCGTAATCATATCAGTAATGAGGATGGAGTGCTTGACTTCAACACTGACAATAATAGAAATGAAATCACAAAGGAGTTCCATGATTGTTGATGTGATTGAGTAAAGGTCCCTTTTTTAAGCTTGGAGACATAATGAGGGGTTTCTTTTATCGTGGAGAACATGGTATTCGTTTGCATGCTGTTTGTGATTTTGTACTACTACTTTAAAACGTTTTTATCAGAAATTGGATTAGGGAAACATAAATTTAGCTATAGGCATCAAAAATCACATCCCCTATCCCATGAACTGCCTCCAAATCATGAAATCTCTCGTCACCATCTGAAAAAGACAACATTGTCACTTGGTCTGTATTCTTACTCTGGGCTAAGAGCAACCCCTGGTTATTTCCCACCTTGGCTTTGACATCAGCCCCAGCTTCATGCTTTTCAAAACCTGACACATTTATGCACTGTGACATCAAATTCTATATATTAGGAGGCTGTACAAGTCCGATTGAACATTTAATTTTCAATTCCGTTTGGATATCAAAGGTTTCTAAATGATTCTGGAGAGCTGGATATAAAGCCAGTTCTTGAGGCGAAGCCCAAGTTTTGAAAAAGGCCAAAATCACAATTCCACCTCACCCCTACTATTTTGAAAACCAAAATCACATTGGGTGGTTTGAAAGCTTAATGACTTTTCTTGATGAGAATTCCTGGTGGCTGGTCTGGAGCAGTGTTCCTTTGAACATCATGCAACCTGACCCACATGTCAGTACGGGTCAATTAGCTCAGGGCATTTTAATTAGCCTCTGCTCCAGGCCCCAAATTAACCTCCAAAACAAAACCCCTGAAGCGCTTTACCTTGATGAAATACTGAACATTTCTTTTCCCTCGATTTTGCTTTGCAGTATTTGTATTGATGATGCGCATAATTAATCACGCATCCCTTGAGAAAAACCTGCTGCGAGTGCTACATTGGCGCCAAAATTAGTTGAAAGACCCCAAGAACTTGACCTTTTCAAGAAAAGACTAGAAATTGCATGATTTGGAAGACTTCATTTTCTCAAAATACATTAATTTGAATAACATCTGGTTTGCATGCTTTTCAAAATATATATTTGTTTAATTTCTTTCACACTGAATGCACTTAGACAAGTTTTATATAAAACAAAATATGTTTCATATCACATGATATCTTTGACGTATTTTGAATATTGAAAGCAAATCAAAATATTTGTAAATTAGTTGAAAATTAGATGAAAATTCCATAGGGATACATAAGAGGTGTGAAGCTTACTGTCTTGAATTTCAGTTCAGATTGAGGCATGTGCATGTATCGCATATTCATAAGACACACTGACAGACAGAAGCATGTTATTTAAGATAGCAAAACATTGACAGTTGAATGCAAAGAAACTGTTATGATCTAAAAAGAGATTTGTCAGTATTTTTTAGGTGTAATCAAATATTTTTTAGGGATGATAAGTTTGAGAGCAAGCACGAGAAAATTTATTCACTTGGATGTGAACCTCAAACCTCCGGATTAGTGTACCTGTCCGTTGCAAAGCAAGCGTGCCATATTCAGGCGTTCTCCCCAAAAAAGGCCGGTTCATGATTCATGCTAATGCGATCAGAAGCGAATGAACATGTAACATCACGAAACGTTCACTGCAACATTCACCACAGTCGAAATGTGTTCAACTTACCCTATATACGAATTTGCAGCGCAACTACTTGCCGTGATATCACAAATCATTGGCATTCTCGTCAACTTTGACTCCGAGTATGAACTGGCCTTTATACTATTGTCAGGGGTTGCTTGGCTTATTGGCAAAGGACCACCAAAAAAAAGGGCCAGAAAGTTGAGTCGGTAGAGCGACCGGTACAGTGTTCAAGTGGGTGTAGGTTCAAATCTTGGTGGTGTTTACATTTATTGTCGGTAATATATTGTTGTTTTATTTTGTTGTTGTGAATTCACCCAGTGAAGAGGTCAGCGGCAGAATGTTAATTGCACACCATATGCACTTACAAGCTCATTTGTTTGGGACGCAATGCTTAAAGTCCTAAGTTCCAATTGCACAAGAAATTCAGTTTACAGGAGCCTTGGTTGACATACATGACATACCTTGAAGCCTGTTAATAACTCAGAAACAATCCCCAAAAGAATCCAATAACGTACGCACCTTGCATGATATCACTCATCCGTTTGAGTGTGTATATGACTTTCAGGTGGGACACCCCCAGTACGGGGCCACACCTCTACACATCCCCCCTCTGCCCTGCCACCGATCTTCAGGAAACCCAATTCCATGAAGCTCCTGAGCACAGAAATATTTGCTATAAAGCAAAAACAGAATACTGGCCAAAATTTTGTTCATTGCTTGTGACTGACTCTAGACTAATTTTGTGCTTAGCTGATAAATGTGCAAAACTTTTGTGCTTAGCAGTTCTATGGAATTGTTAAGTAAGAAAACCTGACATGTTTGCATGCGAGATTTTTCAGTTGGTTTGCCGTGCATTTTGATACTAACTCCGTTCTTCCCCCTCTTTCCCTTTCTTTCACCCCTCCCCCAACACCCACCCCCATCTTGTTTTCCACCCTCACCCATCTGGCTCCCCCGTTGGTCACACCCCACTTCCCCCCACGTGTGTCCATCTCTGTCCTATTTCTCCTTCATAGACTGACCTTCTCTTGCAGAGCGCGGCGGCTGGATACGGAGGCTACATCAGCCGATACGCGGCCACGCCCACGGCCTACGCCATCCCGTACGGCCGGGAGTACACAGCTGACCCGTACCACCCGACGATCGGCCCCACGGCAACGGCGTATGGGGTAAGATACCCCTCCTTGACGACAAGGGTAAATTCCGTGGGATTATTCGATCCATTCTTGGTGGTTGTGTGGAAATTTGTTCCCTTTTTTCTCCTTCCTTATTTGGTGTGGTTGGTTCTCATTTTTGTTCACTGGTGGTGTATTTTTGGTAAATTTTGTAAAATGAGTATTTTGCTGCTAGAATGTTGTAAGTCGTGTATGCGAAGACCTTTCAGATTCCTGTAAGAGCAAGTGGCAGCTGTTTTTCTTGGCCGTTCTTTTAACTGTCACAGTCCTTCTGAGTGTACTCAGGGTACAAGTAAGTTCAGGGCTGAAAGAAGTAAACAACAATTATGCCAACGCCAAGCATCTGAAAGGTCTTCTGTTAGTTGTGTGACCAGCTACAACAAAACACAAATGGTATCCATACGCTCTAACAGTTTATTGCCCACAATTGGGGATAAGAACAAGTGGGTACTGACTTTGGTCTTTTATAAAACAGAAACTTTTGCTTCTGTCAGTAGGCCAAGGTTCCTTGAAAGTAAACTTCACCACTGTTCTGAAATGTACCCAAGAATCCTTTCTAAAGAGAGAAATATCAGTTTGAAGTATCGGAGAAAGTTAATTCTGAGAAAAAAATTTGTGCAACATAGTGTGACCAAACAAACCAGATTGACTTAAGCAATTTAAACTTTAGTCTCTGGAAGTGAGGAAAATACTGAAGCACCAAAAGTAAAGTTTTGGCAAGACTCTAAAAAAAAAAAAACTAATCAAGAGAAAAAGTTCTTGAGGTTTTGATTTTTAGTGAACAGTTGTCCCCCACTGCTAAAATTCCTACAATTCGTCAGTCACACGCCAAGCAATGAAATATCGTGTGCACAAAGTCCATAGATGATCCATCACTTCGTGGTGCAGCCAACGAAGTATTACATTTACATATGTTCTTCGTAGGTTGAAACAAAATTTGTTGTTGCTGGTCAGACTGATCAAAATTTCATGTAATGTGGTAGCCTCCAGTTATTTGTCGTTTTGCAATTTTGGTACTTGTATGTTTTGTAAAGTTTTCAATTGAAGGATCACATCAGCCGATTCATGTAAATCTTGTGTCCAAAACTCTCTGGTTACTGGAGGCATTTCTTCCTTGAGCATTTCAGGGAGAATTGCAATTTAGGACATATAAATAACGCTGCTTTTTTACTGTTCGGACATCTGCATCGCTGGCCAGCTGATTTTCCCTCTGCAAGCATGCCCTCTGAAGATAGTTTCAATTAACTTCTGCTTCGGGGAGATCCCAATTGTAAAATTGTAAATTGGGTTTTTCCCCTTAGCCGGGATAAGTGGTGAGGGACAAAACCAAATTTGGCAATACCTGCAAGAGGGCGTGCTTCAAACTTTGCTTTCTAAGGCAACGGCAATGCCAGCCACATGGAAACAAAATAATATAGTTGGTGGCCCACAGTGCAGTGCTGCACAGAGTAAGCATAAAACTCACAATGAGTCAGTTGCAGTTTCTTGGGTGTTTGGCACATTTTTTTTAAATTTAAGAAAAAAAATCTGTCTTCCCCCACTGGGCACAATTCACTTTCATACTGATGTGGTCCCTAAAAATCATTTTTGCATATCTTTTGGTTGTCAATTTGGTGTTAGACTATGCCTGCTTGGTGAAGTACTTACTGGTGTCTGTTTGTTAATATGCCGTGCAAGATAATTGTGCCGTACATTGTTGAGTGCTCCAGCATGCTCGCAAGTTATTGAACATTGCTTGATTTTAACACATTTATTGTTTTTAAGAAATAGATTTGCATTAATTTTTTTATATAATTATTGGAATTTCAAAATGATTCTGTGTTAGTTTGAAAGTTGTATTGTCTATAATATTAGCATGAAAAACGTTGGCTTTGCTGTGGATTGTAATATTAAAACTTAAACTTAAAAGACCCTTGCATCTCAATTACAGATCAGTACAGGTATATGATACACTCAACCAAAAAAGAAAGTCCCCCCTGATTGCTTTTTTGTCTAACTCAAAAACTACTGAGCACATCTTGCTCAAATTACGACTGTTCAGTACAGAAATTCCTTAGCAATCCAGCCATACTCTTTGTTTGGCCTAAAACAGTGATAATGTGTACAAAATTATGCAATTTATAACAAGTGGTACCGAAAAAAAGTTGAACTTTTGTATACGTGCAAGGTGAGTGTGAACCACAACTTGCACGTATCCATACAAAGTGCAACTGTTTTTGGTATCATTTGTCATGAATTGCATAAATTCGTACACATTATCACCGTTTTGGGCCAAATAAAGAGTATGGCTGGATTGCTAAGGAATTTCTGTACTGATTAGTCGTTATTTGAGCGAGAGGTGCTCAGTAGTTTTTGAGTTAGACAAAAAACTATTGGAAGGGGGGGGAACTTTCTTTTTTGGTTGAGTGTATTACAGATCAAAAACTTGTCATATGTATTGTGTTCCAGAAACTGACTGTCATTTTATAAGAAGAGAAAAAAGAAATATCACTTCACTTCATCCGATTTAAACAAAAAATAGAAACTTGGCCGTAGACGGTCAACTTTTCTTACATGAAAAACTCAGCAACATAACTGAACATGTTTTTTAATCTCTTTCTTAATTTTTTAATGCTTTTTGGGGATAATTTTGATAATTTTGGTAATTAGATGTAACAAATTAAAAACATAGCTTCTTTACATCAGTATCTTATATAATTCCAAATGCTTAGTTTGTAATTTTCATTAATAAATTTATATTTTTTTCCCAGAGTGAATTTAAATATATTTCTGCCACCAAATTCCACACCGGTTTTAAGATTCCACAGACCACCAAGTTGGAAAAAATAATCTCGTGGAATAAACCCTTTTTTCTTCCCGTCATTTCATCCAGCTTTATACTCTCAGTAGTTCCTTTTTTCCTACTGCCCAATCACAAAATAATTATATCATTGAAAAATTCTTGCACGGGGACAATTACCAACAAGATAAAGATGGAAATTAAGTTCTACAAGTGGTAGGCAAAATAAGGCATTTTCCTCGTGTCAGCTGAAAATGTAGTACACCTTATGGCACAGACCATGGTGGAATCAAACGAGTGGACAAGTTTTAACGTACAAATTTGATGCAATTTTTCTTTTCATCCATAAGCTGAATGACCATGGTATGCTAGACAAAACAACCCATGAGTCTTTTAAAATAATCTTCATCTTTTTTTCTTTTTTTTTCCAGTACATCAAAATCGTGTGGTAAAAGGAAAGATATTGCTAGCACACTTTCATCCGCTTTTCAAATATCGACACTTGTTGTCTGTATTTTGTGCATGATATTTCATTTTAAGTCGGTGTTCTTTTTGTCTTTCTATTAATTGTTGATTCTCACTGCACATTAGATTTGTAGTCATTACTCATATCAAGATTTCAGATAACAGTATGTTTCAGCGAGCATGTTTGTTGTCGGTGACAAGACATGAAGCTATTTCTATAAAAACAAATATATTAGACTGAGTCCGAAACGGGCTTCCAGAGCCATGGGTGTCGCTAGGATTTTTTTCTAGAGCGGGGCAAAATCATATTTTTCCAAAAAAATTCCTGTATTTCTAAACATATTCTCGATTTTTCAGTTTTAGAGAGGGGCAGGGACATTCCCCCCCCCCCCCAACAATTCATTAAATTTACACCACTATGACTTCGCGCCTTTTTTTTTTTTTTTTCCGGGGGGGGGGGGGCAAGCGCCCCCCTTGGCCCCCCCCCCCTCGCGACGCCCATGTCCAGAGCTATGGCTACATCTGTTGACCAATCTGGGCACGCTATCAGTCCTATTGCTGAGGCCCCCTTCAATGGTGAAAGCATTGTGCTAGGTATTGTCACAGGCAGTTTCTCCATTGAAGGGGGCCTCATCTGTGTACAGTGGTCACTTGCCTGGATTTGTGTATTGTCAGGATGTTCCCACATATTGGTAATGGTCAACGACGTACCGGTAGACAATAGCTCTAGACAAAATATTAAGATGCGCCCTAAGCCTCTGATAAAGTGTAATATTCTGGATTGTTCAGCAAGATCAAGCTTGAGTGAGCTTAAACACCTCGAAAATAGCAAAAAGGATCGTGCACAAAATTTGGTTTTAATTTGATGTCTTGTTTTGTTTCTCTTATTTCAGCAGACAGGTATTTACAGAGGAGGCTACGCCCGCTACACGCCATACTAAACAAACAAACAAACACCAAGAACTGTGCTGCCAATTAAATTATACAGAACAACTCTTCTTATTATGTTAAGAACGTTTAAACTGCCTGTAAAGTAAGAATCTGACACTTTTAAAACGCGTGCTGCACCTTGGTCAAGAAAACCGCTGTGACAATCGGATGGGTAGGCATTTGTGCTGGACGCCAGCTCTTCAGGGTACCGGCTGGCTTGATGAGATGGCCAGTGTTGTCTGGGAACCAGTTGTGCCAGACTGGGCCCCCGACTCCCTTCATAAGAATTCTGCTGGGGAATTTCAGAGTACCAGCCATGCATCACCGGTGACATGACCATGTATAGTGTTACTGCTTGAGAATGTCATGAGTACCAGCTGTTTCACTGGTTAGCTGTTGAAGGAGTAACAGAAGCTTGCTCGGTCAAGTAGGAAACTGCCAGACTGGACTCAATTGGTAATTGTAACATCTCAAATTTTGGGTCAAGTTGACACCCAAAGATCAATGAAAGGACCAACATTCAAAAGGATCTTCTGTAAGATTGTAGATTTGTCCAAAAAAAAAGTCATAGTGTACTGTATTGATGCACAGGTTTTTCTGTAAAGTCCATGTTTGATGTTAGAGTTACCGAATGGACAGTAAATAGGTGCAGGGAAGATGTCTACTTTACAAAGAAACTTTGTAGAGATCCCCAAATTTTACAAAAAGGATTTTAGTTTTTGAAGCCAACTCAAACAAACTGCGAAAAAAACAATCAAATAATAATGTAAAGAAAGTTATATAAGAATGCGAAAACAAATCAAAGTCTTTTAAGACAGCTCACTTGAACTCATTCAGAGATGAATCATATAGGTTGTTCTTTACTAACATGTAATACGAAGACAACTCATTATTCCCACAGGGTAATCTGGTAAAGTACGCAGAATTGTATTTTTTTGTTCTACAACCGTCATACAAAAGCAGCTAACAAAATATACTAACAGGGTGAACTGACTTCAAGGTATTTGCCATGTATTCTCTTGTAAATTCAAATCAAAAAAAAAAAAAAAAATACCAAAGGACTATTTCATAAGCGTGCACTTTTAACTGTATTGCAACCATAATGCTGTTTTGGTCTCATGCCTAATGTACATGTAGGCTGATACCTATAACTTTGTGACCATATTTGATGGTATTTTCATAAAGCCCTCGGGGAACCAGACAAATGTGTCACCAGTTGAAGTCTTTGTTGGCAGTATTGCTTTTGGCTGGTATCCTGTAAGGTTTTGCTAACTGAATTTGCCAAGTGGGATATCTTGCTCAACAGTTGCTTATTGGTTGCATTAAATCCATTTGTTTTAAGATGAGAGGCCCACAATAATCCAATCCTTGTGGCCAAACAGATAAAAAAAAATTAAATCAAAATCCTTTAATTTGGTTTGTTCATTGCGAAATTTATGGAAAGTGACCAACACAAATGTTTACAGTGTTGCTCACTCCAAAATAAATACATGTATCAATTTAATTTTCCTTTACCATTCAGAAAAAAAAGCTTCACTGTCAATAAAAAGTGCAAAATGCCTCAATTGTAAACAAAAAAAGTGTCTTAAGCAGATTCAATGCCGTCAATGGGCATTCTTAAGCCGAGATATTCTCCATGTAACCAGCTTATGAAGAAAATGAAATATTTTTGGGATAGACACAAAAAACAGGTGTTTTTGAACAATGTTATACTTGAACAACATGCACAGTGTGGTATTCTTCCATGCACGCAAGTGGACACAGGCTTTTTACGGCTTGTCTCGTTTTTGTACATAAAACCTTAAAAAAGCAAGTAGTGCTCCAGAAGATTAGGTAACTTTCGAGTTTTAGTGGCAATATTTTGCTAACTGCTAGTTTTTAATCAGTATTTTTTCTGTCATTTTATTTGCAAACAGTGCAGGAATTTGTACCACATTCCTGGCCACGTTTGAACTTTTTTTCCTGTCTTCAAAAAGTCTTGCATGTAGTATTTTATTCCTTATGATAGACCTTTATTTATTCAGACACATTGTTACGTGCTAAATGTGGTGCTATAATTTCAGGGTTGATGTATTAAAAAGGGGAACAGTTTTTTTTTTAAAGTGTGCTATGAACCCAGTACACATCCGAAGGAAATTGCTCAAGTTTAGCCAATCAGATTCTGTATGAATATTCAGTGCCTCGTGCTACCACACGATTGGATGGGCATTTAATCTCTTTTGGTAATCTTCAACCAATCAGAAATCAGCAGCCGTTTAACAAGGATAGAACAGCACTTTTGATTGGCTCGTTACGGTGGTTTTTTTTTTCAGAGTCGAGGAAAGTCTCACTTCTAGTAAAGAGCAACAAACAACAGTTCTTTGCTGTTTTGAGTAAAAGATGTTTTTAATCGGGCTGCGATTTTTAATTTTCACCTTTGGTCGAACAGTTCCTATACAAACAGATATACTGCCACGGACATCACAGCAGAGAGTATGATAGCTATCATTTGTTTTGATTTTGTTTCTTCTTTTTTAAGTAAATATTGTTATTTAACACATTGAAAGTGTGCATCCTTTATATTCTAGGCTAAGACGCTTGCCCGTAAATATTAAACACTTGTATAGAACTGACAGCAGCACTCTCATTAAATATTGTGCTGTTGCATTTCTTCCAGTTTACATGTATTATTGCATATAAACTATTTATTTATTTCTGTAAACATGTCCATTTGAACACTGTACAGTCGTTAAACTCCTTTTTTTTTGGTGTCTTTTGCCGCAAGTCTGAAAATGGCACAGTATTAAATAAAAACGTTTTTAATAATGGACACAAGAACATGAGACCCTTGTTTAACGATACATTTATATTTATTGTTCAATATATTGAATTTATTGAAACGTGTCTATTGTAGCCTGTATAGATTAAGAAAAAAACAAAAAACAGTTTAATTGAGTGCAATGGTTTACCCCCTGGTAATCCAATGGCCTGAGTATTGTTAGATGTTGGTGTTTTATCTAATGGTGTAGAAAACCATTGTACAGTGTGCTATTATATCGTGCCCTCCACAAATGGCAAGGGCATGTTTACTTTTTTTTGATGCCCTGTCTGTTTTTTGTTGTTGCTTTTCTGTTATTCGTTATATTTTAAAAGTTTTGCTGTTGTCATGGGTATCTGGGAGTAGTTGATGCCACTGAGTTTTACAAGATTTGATGAACAAGAATAACTTTTTTTAGTGCTATAATACAGTTTTGCTTTTAGTGAAACACAAAACAATTTTAAAGACTGGAATATTGTTATTCTTATATTGCCATTATATTACATGTAGTCACTATTTCTTTCCTTTGTCTTTTGAAAATCTTCATTTACTTTCAGCGAATGTTTTGTTATCTTAGGTTTTCCCTCATGTTACAAGTTCATTTTTTAAACATTTATTTATGCAGCTCTTTACAAGTTGTACCATTTTGTCTCGGTAGTTATTTGAAGTAGATAGTGTTTTAAGTTGGCATATCTCATTCTTATTTGGAAAATTCATGCAAAAGTGCACTCAAAATCACTGGGGAAAATAATTTGACAAAAAAGAGAAAGGTTTAGTAACAAATAATTAAACATACAGCAATTGGCCAATCAATCAGATAGTTTGTCTTTTCAATCCAGCCATACTTGACCAATCGTGTGCCCTGTTCTAGCAGGCCTGTGAAGTTGATTGGCTGTCTGGATTTGTATATTTGAATTTCACAGTATGCAACAGTCATGAAAATGTAGACGACTTGTTTTGTTTTGGTGTTTTTCTGGCATTTGGTTTTGTTTCTTTTGCACTATAATGATTAAATTTGCAACTGTGCTAGTAGGAAGGGTTTTTTTTTTTTATTTTCCTTTGAGATATCATTTATCCAGTCTCTGAAATTGTCTTTTTTTTAACACTATGTGTGCTATTTCACAGGTAAGAAGATAGTTTAGTAGAGTTTACTGAATACCCTCACTGTTAAACTCGATATGATATTCAAGCAAAAACTGTGGGTAGATTTTGTAATGGTTTCACGGCTTTGCGCCTAGTATGTATCAAATAGGGTTTTGGTGAATGGTATATGTATAAATGCCGCTTATACCATTTAAACAAACAGTCGCAGATTATCAGGTCCAAATACAATGTATGTGTAACCTAACAAGTAAATAGACTACGCATAGTTGAATATTTCACCGCATTAGTATGGTTAGCAACAGTTATACCAAAAAGGGTTGACTTTTGTTTGTGTGCATTACAACCTCTTTACCAAGGCACAAATAGTGAGATATTTTTCTGAAGTAAAAGCCTTGAATCTTTTGGATGACTCCATTTTTCCTGTTAGTGTTTAAAATAAACTGTACCAAGATTTGTATTTTGGGGTTTTTGTTTTTTTTAAGGGGAAAACACCAACTTGTCTGTTTTCAGTTCTGTGCCGTTTGTTAATATGCCACATAGAACAAAATTAAAACATTTAAGCATAATTGGTATAGATATCTTTTCGACGTATTGTTGAAAGCCGTTTTAGTCAGACTTGTATTTTAGAAGCACATTTTGTTCTGGGAACCACCAAATGAATTGAAATTTCAAGAAACCCGACTTGAGATCTTGTTCCATGTTTACTGATTATCGATTTATTTTGTCAAGATAATTGGGTATGTGACATATTTCCCACAAAATATCTCAAAATTGGCCACCTGTTTTGTTCTACGAGACTAAAATGAAATTCATAAAGTGTAAAACATTTTGGAAAAGAAGTATGTTTTCTGCCAATAGCATACATACTGGCATAAGTTAAGCTACATTGTTAAAGCATGATGTTTTTGCTTTGGATTAAAGAACTGTCTAAAAATGCTACCGTTATGAGGTGACGCCAAAAAGACGGAAAAAAATTAACTTTTTAAGATAACTTCAATCTCTCAGATACTAGTTTACATTTTGAGACAGCAGTAATGCCAAGTATGTCAGGGGGATAGGCCCACTAACTGGTGCGCTAGAACTCCTTTTTTGACATTTGGGATTTTGGTCTGTCGTGCAGACCAAAATCCCAAATGTCAAAAAAGGAGTCAATATGCAGACAAAATCCCAAATGTCAAAAAAGGAGTTCTAGCGCCCCAGTTACGTTAGTGGGTTTAGTCAGGGTTGGAATTGAAGAACAACACTTTGCATTGGGTGAAATTTTTGCTTTTGAAAAATATACACGTAATCCACATCCCTATTGTTCATGACGTACCTGGAATATCATGGAGCCATAACTTTAGTTTTTAAGGGTTCAGTTTTATTTGAAACGGTTCTCTGGGCTGTAATGTGTACACTGGAAACATCGGTATTGGGGAACATCGGGTAGACCCCGTGTACACCATGGAATGAGGCATCAAATGCATTGAATAAAAAAAAATGAGTCTGATAACGACTGCTGTTCGTGGTTTGTTTTTATTTGCGGTTCGAGAAGTACATTGATATTGTCTGTTCTTGCAGATAGTTATATGTATATAGGCTAACATGATCCCTATACATCATTGCTAAAGTACAGAGATGCATTAACCAATTAAAATGCAGTATTGCTCAGTAGATGACTTAAGCCACGCCCACTAACAGTGCTGGCCAATTAGATTATGATATTCTAGCATATGACTTAGCACTAAGAAATGTCACTACACAGTTAATGTTGTTGTTTAAAACCAACCTCGTCCCCAGTGCTTACTTTTTCCAACCTAGCAGGTAGTGGTGGGCGCGTACTGCTCAACACCCTGGGGACGAGGTTGGTATAAAACATAATCATCACAATGTTAAAATACATTGGCTCCTGACGTATGAGGGCGCCGTTGCAGTTATTTTCAATTTGGACAATTTTCATTAACATTCCTCTAAATTTTCTAAATTCATCTAAAAACTTTTTGATAATTCGGTAGGTACGTTTAGGATAAACACAAAATCAGATTCCTTTACACCAGAGAAGCTACCCCTTCCAAAAAAACTTTAAAAACAAAACAGTGCAAAATTTATAATCATCACAATGTTAAAATACATTGGCTCCTGACGTATGAGGGCGCCGTTGCAGTTATTTTCAATTTGGACAATTTTCATTAACATTCCTCTAAATTTTCTAAATTCATCTAAAAACTTTTTGATAATTCGGTAGGTACGTTTTAGGATAAACACAAAATCAGATTCCTTTACACCAGAGAAGCTACCCCTTCCAACAAAACTTTAAAAACAAAACAGTGCAAAATTTATCCCTCGCGACGTATGACAAGTAAGGCGGTGCTCTCGTCGAGTAAGAACTCCCCAGCCGGACCCCTCTCCGTGCACTCGCTGCCTAAGAACCTCAGCACCTCGCCCAGCAAATCTGGCGGTGCTCGCCGAACGAAATCCTCTCTATACGTGATAAAATCAAGCATAGCTAGCGCGTCTTGTGAGAGCTGGTCAGGGGGTTTGTCTAGACACATCGAGATATCTAGGTACGCCTCGATGATGTACGTCTGTGAGACGGCCATGTTGAGGTTCTTGCATGCGTCTTGGACTTCCCAGGAGGAGTAGCGTTCTGCGCAGGCGCCGTTGTCCAGTTTTGTTTGAAGATACTGCACTAGCTTTCCAAAACCAATTCCACCTGAATTAAATCAAAAAGCAACATTAATTTCACCAAAATGTTGAGACATTGGAGTGCCCCCTCAATGGTGAAAACTACTAAGAGAACAGAAGAAAACTTCAGCGTCAAAAGGCACGCGCCGCGCCCAAGCATGCTCAGTCCTGGCTCAGTTCTTGTTATATTAGCTGCGTCGGAGGTACACTAAAATCTCGTTCTTGCCTTGTCGGACAATGAACCTGTTCAGGTTACGGTCCATAGCTCCGACGCCTCGTACTAGGTCCACGCCTCGTTTTATCCGACGTCGGACTATGAGGCGTCGGACCTATGAGGCGTCGGACCTATGAGGCGTCGGACCTATGAGGCGTCGGACCTATGAGGCGTCGGACCTATGAGGCGTCGGACCTATGAGGCGTCGGACCTATGAGGCGTCGGACCTATGAGGCGTCGGACCTATGAGGCGTCGGACCTATGAGGCGTCGGACCTATGAGGCGTCGGACCTATGAGGCGTCGGACCTATGAGGCAGAATAAATAAAGTGTATTATGCCTCGTAAGTCCGAAATGTCAGACTTCTGTCGGACGAATGTTCGGTAAGGCACGTTTAAGGCATGTAGGCCTATTAATCGGAGGCAGTAATTGTTTTTTACTTGAGTGCACCAATTCGGCCTCAAAAAGTTATTTCCTTCTCGAAAAATATATTGTAGTTTTTAAAGCGCACTCAAGGTTTTCCTACACACAAAAAATTAATTCTTCTAAAAACGCGCCCTCAGGAAAGATTTGTGTGTGTAATTTTTTTTTTTTTTTTTAATATTATTGAATCAATATCTCAATTTGTTCTTATTTTTGCTGTATCACGTGCTGTGTTTCAAACAACCCGTTACTCTTTTCCACAAAAGGCCATAGGTTTTCTCAGTGAAGCCTGTCTACAGAACTAAAGGTCCTATTCAGCTGTAGCTTCTTGTGCTAGCTAGTAGTATATATACGATATTGACGTAACGACGAATAATTTTGCCCTTCCAAGAAACAAGAATTTGTGGAAACACACGAAGCAGCTTGTGTCACACGAACACATCTCTATCTATCTGGTTCGTTAGTATGACGTCATCTCAATCCAACCATGCGTACGTACTTCAGACGGTGTCACATGAAAATCCGACTCCTATGAAAATCGGACCCCTATTTCCCTGTTATTGGTTGATCCCTCGCACGTGACAGGGCACTCTCCCGAAACGATCCTAAAAATAGCATAGTATCGTACTCACGCGTGCGCAGTACTACCAATGAGTCCACATTTCATGGAGTCGGATATTCACGCTACACCGGAAGTTAACGCACCTCGAGCGTTTATCCGATGGGCGGGAGTAAACAGTGGTGCGCGCGCGTGTATGACGTTTTTACAAACGAACCGGATGAACCGAAGGTACAGGTGGGCGCTCGTGCACACGTGCTTGCACCGTATGTGAACTTATGCGAGTAAATTATTATTTTAGGCCAACCTTGTGCCACCCCAAGTAGTAGAATGCCGCCATCTTCAAGCCTGCTGTACAGGTTTTTCAAAACCTCGTTCAAGTCTCCCAAGTAGTACAGAGAGCCCATGCAAGCTATGATGTGAAACTTGTCGCCCATCGCCTCTTCGGATTTGTCGTATTTCTGGAAAGTCTGACATCTCCAGTCAAAATTCACACCATGCAGAGGCTCTTTAGCAACTAGATCCTGGAAGCGCTGTATGCTGCTTGCCTCTGGCTCCACAATGGTAGCATTCATCTTGGAATATCCCAAGCTATCTCTGAGACAGGAAAAGATCGGTCTTTCCACATGACCTGCAGTAAGGTAGAAGAATTCGTTGGAATATGTTAAGCAGTATAACGTACTAATCCTATGGGGCGTCGGACCCTAACCCGTACTAATCCTATGGGGCGTCGGACCAATGGGACTTCGGACCAATCCGGCTTTGAGATGTCTACCACATCAGTGCACCTAATACTAGGACTAGCTCTGTTTGGAACAATTTAAGGGGTCTTATGGAATGTCATGAATGTGTAGATCTATCCAGGGCAACTGTCATTCTTATTTGTATTCTCTTATTACCAGTTTTTGGGGGGCCTTTTGTTCTCGCGAGGGTATGCACAAAATGCATACCGTGCAGCAGTCATCAAAGTATGCCTATCGGTGGAGCGCTATAGTACGGAGGGTACCGAAGCTCCAACGCTCCACTCAGTAGAGCTATACTAGGACTAAAAAAACAACAGATTTTAAAGTACACATGACGGCATGTGTACTTTAAAATCTGTCTTTACATTCGGATTTTACGTGAATTTTACATTCGAATTTTTACATAAAATTTTTTCATCCAAAATTGTGAAGTATGCTATATAATGAGTATATACACGCGGACCCTGAACTTTTACGAAATAGTGTGTACAGTGTGTATAAAAAAAAAATGCAAACAAAGGTCAAGGCGTTTGTTGAGTTCCAAACGCAGAGTATATTTATTTATTTTATTTATTTATTTCCAACAAAACCTCCCTGTCGGGCCGACAACTATATTTCATTAGACACAGCCCAGTTTAGTTATGAATAATTGCATGTCAGAACAAACTTTGTTCTGACATGAACAGCCCAATTTAGTTATTTTTTATGTAAGAACAAACTCAACAAAGGATCACAAAAATGTAACCTTTCCAGTACAACCAATGATTTTGTTAAAACAAAATGTGTCATATTTCAGTATACATTTTATGTACACGTACAGTTCTTATTTCTGGTTTGAAATTGATGATGTCACCAATACTGATTTAGTTCGGAGAGGACATGTGCATATTCATTATGAAGTTAAAATAACATATGAAAATATGGAAAATATAAGTGTATGTATTAAATACACCTAACTTCCGGTTTGATGATGTCACAGCATTAAAGATCGAAAGGTCAACGTTGTAACGGATATGGCTACGAACAAAGTCATAAAACGGATCAAATGATACAATTTTAAAAACAAACAAATGATCATTTTCAAATTCTCGCTACAGTAACTTCCAGTCTGATGACGTCATAATTTTGAAACCTTGCAAAGTTATATGTAGTTCACAAAAAAATAAGAAGGGGCAATTTGGTTAAATTTGGACGGATGGTTTTAAATTAAAAAAAGGAAACCCTATTTGATGTACCGCTTGAAGGCGCCCTTTTAAATGATGACATCATAATGCTGTTTTTTTGTATGTCCTTATTCCGTTCTAAACACTTCCATAATTTATTTGCTTATAGTAAAGAGCTTCCGCTTTCGGGATATATTCAATTTTTATTGTGAAGGTCAAGCGGTTTTGTACCCAGGCATAAGAATGGTTGCCCGAGGCATCATTTACAACCTCACGCCAAAACGAACACGTACAATACTCTATTTAGTTCTAAAGATATAGCTAAAAATATTTTCACAAATTTGGCCCTTAAATTTCTTGTAATTTGAAACCTGATGACGTCATGATGACGTCAGATTTTTAAAAACATCTTCAGACGGGGGTTCAAGTTCGTACCAGGTTTTAACGAAATCGCGTGGAAGAAATTCGGTTCGTTTTGAATTTGGGGCTTCAGTCTGTATTTCAAGTTAACCTAACTTTGACCTTCCGGTAGACCCGGAAGTAAAGGTCAGCGACACGAAGAACGTATTCTTTCTCCGTCATGTCCGATGTAAACACCCGGGTTTTTTTTCGTCTTTTCTCGCCGGGGATCGGTAAGACATTAGGTTGGTTTCCTTTCAACCAGATGTTTGATATAGGCTAAGTAAACAATCCAAAACATAACATTTTCGGGGATCTCAGGACCTATTGCCCCTTTAAGCTGAAATTCGACATAAAGATGATATAAGTGTCCAACTACTCATGAAATAACAATTCCTAGAAATTGCGATAATACATATTTGGGGAAGTTTTCGAACGATTTCTTCCCGACTTGAAGGTTGGGTCAGCTCTACCAGTAACAAGTATTGTAGTTTCAGATACCGAGTGAGCAAATTGTGCCAAGTACTTCAAATGAGTGGCATAGAGTGATTGCAAAATGACACAGCGTACTCGGCATCGTCTTGATTGGTCGAGAGCGAGTCACATGATACTTTCTATTTTTGCTATCTCTCTGTGCACGGCCAAAAGTACTACATGTATACCCGTAGCAACATCCACGGCGCGGTATTATGTGCTGTCGCCCCACGCCCCCCCCCCCCCCCCCCCGGTGGCTACGCCACTGCAGGCCATACAGTTAAAGTTTATGTAAACTTGTATGAAAAGTCAAAGAAAAGTAACTCCCATGGTCTATTTAACACCAAGTTTGTGTTAACTTGCCGGTAACGCCCTAAAAAATTATCCAGACAAATATGTTTATTTTGTAACATTTTATGTTCGTCTGTCGGTCTTCTATGCTGTTATGTTTAATTAACCTGTTCATATGTTTAATTAAACTAATAACGCACATATAGTTGCCAAATATGGCACTAACAAGTTTGTGGTCGGCAATTTCGTCTTTAAAAATCTGGGTACGTCGGGTTACCGTACACACAATTGTCCTGGAGACAACAGTACCAAAGTACAGAAAGTCGTACGCAAGAGCTCCCCAGCAATTATCGCTGACGCCATTATGATTCCAAAATTTCTCACTGTGTCACACAGTGAAATAACTAAACAGCGTCGTTGTATTGTGAACACATAAAAGCATTCAAGTCGCGTTCTTGCACACGTTCTGCAAGTCAACATACATGTAGATATCCTTGAACCACTGCCCCTGCTTTGCAAAACAAGTGCACATGGATGAACGATTCGACTTTTATTCAAAGAAATTTCTATGTACAGTCACCAGACTCTATTCAGTAAAGTCCACATGCATAACGCACGGCTACACCATCGTACAGTGTGGCAGGGACACCAACAAGTAACAAAACACACAATTTTTTTTTAAATTGATAAATATTCGGATTGAATTTCGTTAAAAGATACTTGTTGGTGATGTATCACATAT
Source organism: Patiria miniata (assembly GCF_015706575.1). Lineage (NCBI taxonomy): Eukaryota > Metazoa > Echinodermata > Asteroidea > Valvatida > Asterinidae > Patiria > Patiria miniata. The sequence goes on along the minus strand of NW_024037069.1, from coordinate 37,977,457 downwards.
TCTAGCAAATTGATAAAAATGTACAATAATACAATATGCAATTTCGAGGGAAATGGGCAAAATACTGCATGAATAATTTCACTTGATCATATTCATAATACACAAACCGACAATTTTCATTTTCAGACCCACAACGAGAAATATTGTTAACACTGGGCTTATTGTGAGGAGTTGTGCTGGGAATCCATGAAGATGTTATTTTCAACATAATTTCTAAACAATTTAATGGGACATTCCTGTGACAGGAGCCTTCCAGATGAAAAGATTATGTGTGGCAAAGTATGGTACACAAACATGACTGTGTGAAAGCAGTTGTTGATGCGATCCCTGAATTTACAGCACTTCGTTTAAGGTTGCACACCAATACATAAATTCCCATATAGGCACCAAAGATAAATACCCCAGTTTAAACAAATCTGGGAACATACTCTGAACCCTCACAGGTGATCAAAACATACATCAAATGAAAACTGAATTAATCCTCTTTACCTTTTTGGAAATCTTTTTTTTTTGGGGGGGGGGTTGACCTATGACTTTTTGGGTGATTTTTCCCTCCAACGATGATCACCCCATCGCCATTTTGAAAAACAAACAAACAAACAAACAAACAAACAGATTCCTTCCACTCCCTATCAATATAGATTCCATTCAAATGTTTTCTTCAGAAATCCAGTTCAGGGACATGGACCCTTCACTTCTACAAATACAGACCATCAAGTGCAGGGGCCGAAATTCGTTATTATCACAGATAAACTAGTATACAAATCGTAATTTGGCCGGATTAGGTCGCGCCTATGTGAGCTGCCTCTCATATGTACTGCGATCGGGAAATCTCCAACGTAATAAAGACTTGAAGAAACTTTATTTGATTTATTTGATTCAATTATTTTATTTTAAATCTTAAAACATAAAATAAAAGCTAAAAGTTGGACAGGCTGCCACGGATATGTAAAAGTAAAAAAAACAATTGTCATCAGACGATTATCCAAACCCCTGCCAATAAAACAGATTTAAAATTCCATTCATAAAAATTAAAGTACTATTGAAAAGTAAATTGTACAAATCTTATGAAACCACACGAGACGAGACATGACGAGACATGACGAGACGAGACAAGACGTGGAGATGAGACAAGACTCAGCAAAAAAATCATAGAGTGAAAAATTAGACAAACCAGACAGATACAAAAATATAAAAACGAACTAATAAATAAATACTCTTACAACCCAACAAACAAACAAACAAACAAAACAAACAACCAGACTCAACAACGGGAATGAATGACAAACGGGCTAAAAAGATTATTACAAACAGAACAAAACAAAACCGAGAAACAAAAGCAATCCCATTCCCCAGAGAGAAAAATGCAAACAAACAAACAACCTAGTTGACATACATAGGTCTACACTCACATTAAATACACTCACTAAAGAAACAACAAGAAAATACCCGGGAACAAAATGAAATAAGACACAATTTTACATTGACGATAAAATAAATATGACTGCAATAATTCCTCCCTCAGTTTTGAAAGAAAAGATTCACAACCTTCCATAGTTAAAACTTTTTCTAATTTTAACACGGTGACTTCGGAGAACATCAATGAGGCAATCGAACAGTTCTCGTATCTTGTAATCCATGTGTCGTATCAGTTCTAAGTTTCAAGTGGTGACACGTTAAAGGCTGTGCGACGGAACTGCCCTGCAATTCATTCCTGAAAGTATTGTTGCATTCCCTATTAGTTCATTAACTTTATATTAGAATCAACATTATTATCTATGATAACGAATTTGGCGGGAATCAGAGCTTTCACACAGTGACTTTACTGGTTTATTCAACTTTGTGGGGATTCCTCCAACGTCAGGCTTTTCCTTGGTTTCAACACCGGTGTCGGAGTCTCACAACACTAACTGGGGGAACCAAGTATGCCAAAGATTCTAGCTGAACCGAGTGGGCACGGTACGAGCTTTCGCTTCGCAGAGACGGCCAGACTGAAGCGGGAGCGGACCGCTACAGTGACGGTGAAGCAACAGCTGGACGGGGCCAGCGAGTGTACCGGATCACACTACAGTTCGAGCCATGGTGTGCATGGTAAACCGGGGCCAGTGGCGTAGCCAGGAATTTTTCAGGGGGGGGGGGGGGGCGCTGGGTGGGGGGGGGGCTGGAACATTTCATGGGGGGCGTCATGTAGATCAATGATAATTTTTTTAGAAACTCAAAATCTCAGTGGGGGGGGGGGGGGGGGGGGGGGACTGGGGGCGACAAGGTTTCATGGGGGGTCTGTCGCCCCCACGCCCAATTTTTTTGTACATGTAATACACACTGTTATACGCACCGTCCCCCGCTCCAACACTTAGCACTTTTACGTCTGTATCCTGTGACATCGACACTGCAAAGGCGTTGTCCAACAAACTTTGTGTATTTCCATGGAACCATTCGATTAAAGTTTTCTCTCTGTTGGTCAATCTCCTGTACACACTGTGGGCTTCATGATATTTGTGTGTCGACAGCGCCATTTCAATTTCTCAGATGTCATAAGGTGACGGAGGTTGCCCTTCTGTATGGCGAGCAAACTTTGTTTGCGGGGCGGGGGTACGGGTACGAGCGAAATGAAAATCCAACTCCTCTGTCCCTTTCCCCTACATATGGAGAACTTTGTCACCCATTATGTGCAGAAAATCAAAGCCCTGCATTGTATGCGACCCGGTACGGTTCACACGTATGCCGTTCGAAGAAGTAAACCCGCACCCTCAAAAATCGGGGAAAATTAATGTGCCGTGACCTCCATAGGAAACGCGAAATTTTCACTGAGTTGAGCATTTTTCAATGGAAAAGTGCCCATAATTATTCGCCTTTAATCATGAAGAAATTATATTCATGTGAAAGAGGAAAATCTATATTTTGTGATGCAATGCGAGGGAGTCAGTTTAACCGACACACTTTCCGCATATTAACGAAAGTTTGCTCAGAGCGCCTAGACATACTCTGATGAGCTTCACAGAATCTTGTGAAGGAAATGGCCTATGACCTATGTATAAATCCGATCTGGCTGCAGCTGTTCAAGACCGCAGTTAGACAATGTGCGCACCGAAAACTTCCCATAGAAATGAGCACATTCCATACCGGATGTGATTTCTTTTGAGCGTCGCATGATGCAATCCGACCGTTCGTGATTCGAAAGGGAGCCTGAGCTAGCCTTGGTCAAGGCGCTAGTTGTTATTCATCCCGGCCGTAGCGCGGTAAACGATGTCCTCGCGCGCTATGCATGCGGTGCATTAAAAATACAGCGCGAACAGCGACCTCACGCGGCCACCATTTCTATGCAAATCAGTTGGACCCAATCTGGCGCCTTGGTTCAATCGTCGGCAAAAGCTTATGTTTTTCTATATTTTGCGCTGGATTTCTAGCGCACGACCTCGTATATGCGAATACAGATAAGTGTAGGCGGGGCTAATATGTGGAGTGTCCAATCACACCTTGGTAAATCCGGACGTCATCAAATTATTTGCAGCTATTCGCCTTTTGCGGACGTGACAGGAACCATAGTTTTTGTGCATTGGTGCCGTGTGCATATCGTTTACCGCGTTACGGCCAACAACTAGCGCCTTGAACAAGGCTAAGCCTGAGCAAGTGACGGGAATTGTAAATTTACAACACAGATATAAAGTTTTACAGAATTTCCTGCATTATTACGCTTTTCAACGAGAAAAAAACATCTCTAAACTGGAATAAAGTATTGGGGAACATCGGGTAGACCCCGTGTACACCATGGAATGAGGCATCAAATGCATTGAATAAAAAAAATTGAGTCTGATAACGACTGATGTTCGTGGTTTGTTTTTATTTGCGGTTAGAGAAGTACATTGATATTGTCTGTTCTTGCAGATAGTTACAATGTATATGTACATGTATATAGGCCAACATGATCCCTATATATCATTGCTAAAGTACAGAGATGCATTAACCAATCAAAATGCAGTATTGCTCAGTAGATGACTTAAGCCACGCCCACTAACAGTGCTGGCCAATTAGATTCTGATATTCTAGCATATGACTTAACACTAAGAAATGTCACTACACAGTTCATGTTGTTGTTGAAAACCAACCTCGTCCCCAGTGCTTACTTTTTCCAACCTAGCAGGTAGTGGTGGGCGCGTACTGCTCAACACCCTGGGGACGAGGTTGTGAGAGAGAGAGAGAGAGAGCAGGTCGTGGTGGGCGCGTACTGCTCGACACCCTGGGGACGAGGTTGGTATTAAACATTATCATCACAATGTTAAAATACATTGGCTCCTGACGTATGAGGGCGCCGTTGCAGTTATTTTCAATTTGAACAATTTTCATTAACATTCCTCTAAATTTTCTAAATTCCTCTAAAAACTTTTTGATAATTCGGTAGGTACGTTTAGGATAAACACGAAATCAGATTCCTTTACACCAGAGAAGCTACCCCTTCCAAAAAAAACTTTAAAAACAAAACAGTGCAAAATTTATAATCATCACAATGTTAAAATACATTGGCTCCTGACGTATGAGGGCGCCGTTGCAGTTATTTTCAATTTGGACAATTTTCATTAACATTCCTCTAAATTTTCTAAATTCCTCTAAAAACTTTTTGATAATTCGGTAGGTACGTTTTAGGATAAACACAAAATCAGATTCCTTTACACCAGAGAAGCTACCCCTTCCAAAAAAACTTTAAAAACAAAACAGTGCAAAATGTATCCCTCGCGACGTATGACAAGTAAGGCGGTGCTCTCTTCGAGTAAGAACTCCCCAGCCGGACCCCTCTCCGTGCACTCGCTGCCTAAGAACCTCAGCACCTCGCCCCGCAAATCTGGCGGTGCTCGCCGAACGAAATCCTCTCTATACGTGATATAATCAAGCATAGCTAGCGCGTCTTGTGAGAGCTGGTCAGGGGGTTTGTCTAGACACATCGAGATATCTAGGTACGCCTCGATGATGTACGTCTGTGAGACGGCCATGTTGAGGTTCTTGCATGCGTCTTGGACTTCCCAGGAGGAGTAGCGTTCTGTGCAGGCGCTGTTGTCCAGTTTTGTTTGAAGATACTGCACTAGCTTTCCAAAACCAATTCCACCTGAATTAAATCAAAAAGCAACATTAATTTCACCAAAATGTTGAGACATCGGAGTGCCCCCTCAATGATGAAAACTACTAAGAGAACAGAAGAAAACTTCAGCGTCAAAAGGCACGCGCCGCGCCCAAGCATGCTCAGTCCTGGCTCAGTTCTTGTTATATTAGCTGCGTCGGAGGTACACTAAAATCTCGTTCTTGCCTTGTCGGACAATGAACCTGTTCAGGTTACGGTCCATAGCTCCGACGCCTCGTACTAGGTCCACGCCTCGTTTTATCCGACGTCGGACTATGAGGCGTCGGACCTATGGGGCGGCGGACCTATGAGGCGTCGGACCTATGAGGCAGAATAAATAAAGTGTATTATGCCTCGTAAGTCCGAAATGTCAGACTTCTGTCGGACGAATGTTCGGTAAGGCACGTTTAAGGCATGTAGGCCTATTAATCGGAGGCAGTAATTGTTTTTTACTTGAGTGCACCAATTCGGCCTCAAAAAGTTATTTCCTTCTCGAAAAATATCTTGTAGTTTTTAAAGCGCACTCAAGAAGTTTTCCTACACACAAAAATTAATTCTTCTAAAAACGCGCCCTCAGGAAAGATTTGTATGTGTGTATTTTTATTTATTTTTTATTATTGAATCAATATCTCAATTTGTACTTATTTTTGCTGTATCACGTGCTGTGTTTCAAACAACCCGTTACTCTTTTCCACAAAAGGCCATAGGTTTTCTCAGTGAAGCCTGTCTACAGAACTAAAGGTCCTATTCAGCTGTAGCTTCTTGTGCTAGCTAGTAGTATATATACGATATTGACGTAACGACGAATAATTTTGCCCTTCCAAGAAACAAGAATTTGTGGAAACACACGAAGCAGCTTGTGTCACACGAACACATCTCTATCTATCTGGTTCGTTAGTATGACGTCATCTCAATCCAACCATGCGTACGTACTTCAGACGGTGTCACATGAAAATCCGACTCCTATGAAAATCGGACCCCTATTTCCCTGTTATTGGTTGATCCCTCGCACGTGACAGGGCACTCTCCCGAAACGATCCTAAAAATAGCATAGTATCGTACTCACGCGTGCGCAGTACTACCAATGAGTCCACATTTCATGGAGTCGGATATTCACGCTACACCGGAAGTTAACGCACCTCGAGCGTTTATCCGATGGGCGGGAGTAAACAGTGGTGCGCGCGCGTGTATGACGTTTTTACAAACGAACCGGATGAACCGAAGGTACAGGTGGGCGCTCGTGCACACGTGCTTGCACCGTATGTGAACTTATGCGAGTAAATTATTATTTTAGGCCAACCTTGTGCCACCCCAAGTAGTAGAATGCCGCCATCTTCAAGCCTGCTGTACATGTTTTTCAAAACCTCGTTCAAGTCTCCCAAGTAGTACAGAGAGCCCATGCAAGCTATGATGTGAAACTTGTCGCCCATCGCCTCTTCGGATTTGTCGTATTTCTGGAAAGTCTGACATCTCCAGTCAAAATTCACACCCTGCAGAGGCTCTTTAGCAACTAGATCCTGGAAGCGCTGTATGCTGCTTGCCTCTGGCTCCACAATGGTAGCATTCATCTTGGAATATCCCAAGCTATCTCTGAGACAGGAAAAGATCGGTCTTTCCACATGACCTGCAATAAGGTAGAAGAATTCGTTGGAATATGTTAAGCAGTATAACGTACTAATCCTATGGGGCGTCGGACCCTAACCCGTACTAATCCTTAGGGGCGTCGGACCAATGGAACGTCGGACCGTTTTCCTTGCTCCATGGTCGGACCAATGGGACTTCGGACCAATCCGGCTTAGTAAGACGTCTACCACATCAGTGCACATAATACTAGGACTAGCTCTGTTTGGAACAATTTAAGGGGTCTTATGGAATGTCATGAATGTGCAGATCTATCCAGGGCAACTGTCATTCTTATTTGTATTCTCTTATTACCAGTTTTTTGGGGGCCTTTTGTTCTCGCGAGGGTATGCACAAAATGCATACCGTGCCGCAGTCATCAAAGTATCGGTGGAGCGCTATAGTACGGAGGGTACCGAAGCTCCAGCGCTCCTCTCAGTAGAGCTATACTTAGCCTTGTTCAATGCGGTCTCTCGGCTTTTTGTCGAAGGGAGATAATTGGGCCCTAGCACCCACAATCAACGCGGTTACGTGCGTGTACCACCGACCCTTGTCCGTGCGTGTACCACCGACCCTTGTCCGTACGAACGGTTCGGTACTAACACAACCAGCAAGCACACACACGTGAGTACGGACTGTACGCATGGTGTAATAAGGCAGTAAATGTAGGCCTACTATGTTCTGCGTGTGGGTGTACGTACGTACGTGTGGGGGATATACGCGCCGCGTGGCCTGTCGAACGACGCGGACTAGCTCATGCATGTACATGTACTTGTACATGTACATGTACATGTACTGTGTGTGCATGGCTGTTGTACGAGTACGTGTGTGATGTACGTGCGTACGTACATGTACATGTACAAGCATAGCCTTGCTGTATGGTACAAGTTACTTTCTCACTAGCAGCGTACGGGCATCGATATGTGCACGCAATTATGCCTTGCCAAGTTGATTAGGGATTTTGTTATCGGCGATTTTTATTTTTTTTATCGGCGAATCGATAAGCCCGCAACTCCTTGGTCAAGGCTAAGCTATACTAGGACTAAAAAAACAACAGATTTTAAAGTACACATGACGGCATGTGTACTTTAAAATCTGTCTTTACAGGGAATATACAACATTTGCAAACATCGAAAAATAAAACTACCAAGTTTTTGCGAAATACCTTAATAGGATGTTGGTAAATGACAGTCTAAAGCATCCTGTAAAATTATGGTGCCTGGTATACTGTCATTTTCAAGAAAAGTGGTATTTTTGTATCAATTTCCAACGCTGATCGGCCGATCAGCGTTGGAAAAAACGGGCTTTTTTTCAAATACTGGCCCCAATTGACCATGGCACTTGTTTGCAATCGATTACAAACCTATGAACGGGTACGAGCCAGCTAGACTGGTTCCCTGACCTTACAATTCCCCAATGTATGTAAACTGCTCTGTTTCTTCTTATATGGAGTCAGGGAACCCGACTACAGGAAAATGATCGTTTTTCTTGGTTTTTATAGCATTTTCGAACCCAAAACCTCCAAAAAGTCAGTGTAACTATATTTGCTTTATATTTCCAACCCCCCAATTCCATCCATTTCTGAAAATTACAGCAAAAGCAAATGATGTATATTCCCTTTACATTCGGATTTTACGTGAAGTTTACATTTTTACATAAAATTTTTGCATCCAAAATTGTGAAGTATGCTATATACACGCGGACCCTGACCTTTTACGAAATAGTGTGTACAGTGTGTATAAAAAAAATGCAAACTAGAGGTCAAGGCGTTTGTTGAGTTACAAACGGAGAGTATATTCATTTATTTTATTTATTTATTTCCAACAAAACCTCCCTGTCGGGCCGACAACTATATTTCATTAGACACAGCCCAGTTTAGTTATGAATAATTTCATGTCAGAACAAACTTTGTTCTGACATGAACAGCCCAATTTAGTTATTTTTTATGTAAGAACAAACTCAACAAAGGATCACAAAAATTTAACCTTTCCAGTACAACCAATGATTTTGTTAAAATAAAATGTGTCATATTTCAGTATACATTTTATGTACACGTACAGTTCTTATTTCTGGTTTGATGATGTCATCAATACTGATTTTAGTTCGGAGAGGACATGTGCATGTTCATTATGAAGTTGAAATAACATATGAAAATATGGAAAATATAATTGTATGTATTAAATACACCTAACTTCCGGTTTGATGACGTCACCGCATTAAAGATCAAAAGGTCAACGTTGTAACGGATATGGCTACGACCAAAGTCATAAAACGGATCATATGATAGAATTTTATAAACAAACAAATGATCATTTTCAAATTCTCGCTACAGTAACTTCCGGTCTGATGACGTCATAATTTTGAAACCTTGCAAAGTTATATGTAGTTCACAAAAAATAAGAAGGGGCAATTTGGTTAAAATTGGACGGATGGTTTTAAATTAAAAAAAAAGAAACCCTATTTGATGTACCGCTTGAAGGCGCCCTTTTAAATGATGACATCATAATGCTGTTTTTTTTGTATGTCCTTATTCCGTTCTAAACACTTCCATAATTTATTTGCTTATAGTAAAGAGCTTCCGCTTTCGGGATATATTCAATTTTTATTGCACTTCCGGTAACACCGGAAGTGAAGGTCAAGCGGTTTTGTACCCAGGAATAAGAATTGTTGCCCGAGGCATCATTTACAACCTCACGCCAAAACGAACACGTACGATACTCTATTTAATTCTAAAGATATAACTAAAACTATTTTCACAAATTTGGCACTTAAATTTCTTGTAATTTGATACCTGATGACGTCATGATGACGTCAGATTTTTTTATCATCTTCAGACGGGGGTTCAAGTTCGTTCCAGGTTTTAACGAAATCGTTTGGAAGAAATTCGGTTCGTTTTGAATTTGGGGCTTCAGTCTGTATTTCAAGTTAACCTAACTTTGACCTTCCGGTAGACCCGGAAGTAAAGGTCAGCGACACGAAGAACGTATTCGTACTCCGTCATGTCCGATGTAAACACCCGGTTTTTTTTCATCTTTTCTCGCCGGGGATCGGTAAGACATTAGGTTGGTTTCCTTTCAACCAGATGTTTGAAATAGGCTAAGTAAACAATCCAAAACATAAAATTTTCGGGGATTTCAGGACCTATTGCCCCTTTAAGCTGAAATTCGGCATAAAGATAATATGTGTCCAACTACTCATGAAATAACAATTCCTAGAAATTGCGATAATACATATTTGGGGAAGTTTTCGAACGATTTCTTCCTGACTTGAAGGTTGGGTCAGCTCTACCAGTAACCAGTACTGTAGTTTTATCATTGGGTATTGTAGTTTCAGATACCGAGTGAGCAAATTGTGCCAAGTACTTCAAATGAGTGGCATAGAGTGATTGCAAAATGGCACAGCGTACTCGGCATCGTCTTGATTGGTCGAGAGCGAGTCACATGATACTTTCTTTTTTTGCTATCTTTCTGTGCACGGCCAAAAGTACTATACCCGTAGCAACATCCACGGCGCCAACCTCGTCCCAAGTGCTTACTTTATTTCCAACACGGTTTCCAATAGTAAACCCTGGATAGGAAACTTTCTTCCTGTATCCTGATTGGATACCGCAATTGGCTAGTAATGGATTTTTATCGTGTACTTGGTGCTATTATTCACAACGTGCAGTACGTGTTTTCGCGAAAATACTAATTTCCTTTCCAATTTGCTCATATTAATATGAAATAATTATGATACTGCATGTTGTCTCGATAAGATCGTAACAGTTTGATTTCAAAAATCGTGTTTTCATAACTCACGCCGTGCTCGCGCTGCTACGAATTGACTCTCGGTTTTTACCTCAGACACCGCATACAAAAACAAACGCTAATGTGTAACGCATATCCAGGCACCAGACTGTTCCTCATTTGCATACGTGTGCAAAAATCTTGCACATGCAAATGATCCAATACCAGGGTGAGAGAGCAGGTAGTGGTGGGCGCGTACTGCTCGACACCCTGGGGACGAGGTTGGGGTCAGCTCTACCAGTAACCAGTATTGTAGTTTCAGATACCGAGTGAGCAAATTGTGCCAAGTACTTCAAATGAGTGGCATAGAGTGATTGCAAAATGACACAGCGTACTCGGCATCGTCTTGATTGGTCGAGAGCGAGTCACATGATACTTTCTATTTTTGTTATCTGTCTGTGCACGGCCAAAAGTACTGTACCCGTAGCAACATCCACGGCGCGGTATTATGCGTGCAAATGCATGCTGGTGTGCGCGTTGCGCGTAGAGTGTATTGTTCCAAAGAGAGCGCGCCGCAGAGTTTGGTTCAAACATTTCGTGAAGGGGTAGTTTGGAAGAGAGAAATACAGTTTCCACCAATTTTGTATTGAAATTGAAGTTTATTTCAACTGTGTTCAGATTTAAATAATTCAAAATATTGAAACCAAGCCGAATCTGTGGGTGAAGTATTATAAAACAAATATTGAATTCTTTATCTCGTGGTGTAGTAAAACTAGCCTCCCTCGGTGATCCATGGAGCATTCTATTTTCCCTGGGCTTCGCCTCGGGAAAATAGAATGTCCATGGATCACCTCGGGAGGCTAGTTTTACTACACCACTCGAAGCATTCAATATTTGTATACTGTGCGGATATTTGTCTGGCCAACAGAAACGTATTTAGCGAGGAAACTAGCTGGAGTTACCCAGCCCTAAATTTTATCATTGGGTTGTCATTAAATGACAACCCAATGATAAAATTTAGGGCTGGGTAACTCCAGCAACGAGGAAACACACTTCCAAACACTTTTCTGCTATCACCTCATGCTAAAAATGTTTAGCATCTAAACATTGTTTACAAACTGATAGCAATTAAGTGTTTAGAATTGTGTTTACTCTCTAAACACATTTTTGTGTAGGCTAGGCAAATACCCACACGGAGGATTAGGCTACCTTTGTTCCAACGGCTAAATTCGAAAACTTGGTCCCATGGTCAATTTTTTTTATACACACTGTTATACGCACCGTCCCCCGCTCCAACACTTAGCACTTTCACGTCCGTATCCTGTGACATCGACACTGCAAAGTCGTTGTCCAACAAACTTTGTGTATTTCCATGGAACCATTCGATTAAAGTTTTCTCTCTGTTGGTTAATCTCCTGTACACACTGTGGGCTTCATGATATTTGTGTGTCGACAGCGCCATTTCAATTTCTCAGGTGATGGAGGTTGCCCTTCTGTATGGCGAGCAAACTTTGTTTGCAGGGCGGGGGTACGAGCGAAATGAAAATCCAACTCCTCTGACCCGTGGCTTAGAGTGGAGGAGCTGCGAAATACACGAAGCGACTGGAGCAAAGATTAAGTAAGCACGTACGAGTGGCAAAGCCACGAGCCAAGGCCATCGTGGCTTAGAGTGGCCGTTTCGCCGCTTTGTCTAATGCCAGTGTAGCGTGAATATCCGACTCCATGAAATGTGGCCTCATTGGTAGTACTGCGCACGCGTGAGTACGACACTACGCTATTTTTAGGATCGTTTCGGGAGGGCGACCTGTCACCAGTGTTGTAGGTCTCGAGACCGGTCTCGGTCTCGAGACCGGTCTCGAGACCACTTTTTGCTGGTCTCGGTCTCGGTCTCGGAAGCTGTGGTCTCGGTCTTGGTCTCGGTCTCGGCCCCCTTTGGTCTCGATATTTTGGCTGGTCTCGGGTCGAGACCGGTAATATGTAGCTTTTACAGCTCGATCGATTACTTTCTGTTCACTTCGTTCTGTACCGTTGTTATTTAAAACATTTGCTAGCCCGTAGATCAAGCTTGTTATATATAGCGGTCGGTTTGGACTCGACTGCACGTTGGAAAGTACATGTAAAGCTGCAGCAGTACCAGTCACTGAACGATTTGGAACAAGTTCGGCATTTATCTGTTGAGTCGGCCACATAAAGCAAAGTATAAACTTGTAACAATTTATGCAATAAGGGTCAACCATTTTCGGGGATTGTGTAGTTTAGCCCACCCCTGTGGGCGTAATCACTTGCATTTTGTATTCTGATAATAAATGAGGTGCTTCAAATTAGTTATATTTTCGACCCCACACAATGTTCTCTTTAATTTGGGACAGTATTTTGAAGCAAAAGTAAATTTTTCTACCTGATTTTCCAGCTTTGAACTCACACACTCTTACCAGTTACCACTCACTTTTCTTGATTTTTCAAGCATCTACAAGCCCAAAACGTGAAACAAGTCAGTCTAACAATATTTGCTATAATATTCTAATCTTCCAAATCCATATATTTCTGAAAATTGCAGCAAAAGCAAGGGCTGTACATTGTCTTTATAGAATCACAAATACGTGATTAGACTTTTGGATTCACGGATGCGATGCCGATTATGACGAATATGCAATCCAATTCGCAGAAATCTTTTTTTATTTTTATTGTAACACTCGCTGAATTGAGCATTCCTTTTCATTTGTTATAGCCTAATGTAAACTCGCATATCCTGCATTCAATTTAAATAAGGTATACAGGCCTATACAAATCATGATACAGCTTTGATAAATTTATTTAATTAATCAATGTAAGTTGTAGGCCTAATTGATCATTAATGTGTTTGTTCTTATACACAAAGGCCTATTTGAAATGAAGGTAAATAAAATGTTAAACTGATATAAATCTTACCAAAATAAAATCAATCAAAATAATCTTGTAGGCATATTATTGGGACGGCAAAGGGAAACATGACATTTCACGTAACATGGGACCTGAGGACTTGTTATTGTTGGTTCGTTGTCTTTATTGTATTTTAATTTCATTCTGTATTTCTTAATTTTTTTTCTCGTTTTATCGGTTCGATTGCTTGGTTATATGACACGATTGTGGCAAATGCTGAACAACAAAAAAAGTTACGATTGTCTTCAGCATAGGTTTTAGTACATAGGATTTATTGCGATAGTTGGTACCGTATAAAGGCTAGGCCTACACCGCTTGGTTTTAGTTCAATCATCCTGAATATTCAAACATCCATGAAATAATTCAATCAAACATTCCTCATAGGTTACTTTTGTCAACGCATAAATGAATTCCAATGCTTGACCAGGCTCGATTTTTTTTGTCCCACGATTTGATCTTGGTGATATGTACGTGGCCTATTTTTGGGTAGTATAATAGGGGGTAAGTGGCGCCACCAACGTCAAAATAGTCCGCCCCTTAAAAAAAAAAATTCCATATTTTTTTCTGCGGCCAAAAATTATGCGCAACTTCTAAAAACTGAGCAACTTTAAAAAAATCTCCCAAATGTCAAAAAAGGAGTTCTAGCGCCCCAGTTACGTTAGTGGGTCTAGTCAGGGTTGGAATTGAAGAACAACACTTTGCATTGGGTGAAATTTTTGCTTTTGAAAAATATACACGTAATCCACATATTGTTCATGACGTACTTGGAATATCATGGAGCCATAACTTTAGTTTTTAAGGGTTCAGTTTTATTTGAAACGGTTCTCTGGGCTGTAATGTGTACACTGGAAACATCGGTATTGGGGAACATCGGGTAGACCCCGTGTACACCATGGAATGAGGCATCAAATGCATTGAATAAAAAAAATTGAGTCTGATATTAAACGACTGCTGTTCGTGGTTTGTTTTTATTTGCGGTTAGAGAAGTACATTGATATTGTCTGTTCTTGCAGATAGTTATATGTATATAGGGCAACATGATCCCTATACATCATTGCTAAAGTACAGAGATGCATTAACCAATCAAAATGCAGTATTGCTCAGTAGATGACTTAAGCCACGCCCACTAACAGTGCTGGCCAATTAGATTCTGATATTCTAGCATATGACTTAGCACTAAGAAATGTCACTACACAGTTCATGTTGTTGTTTAAAACCGAGGTTGGTATAAAACATAATCATCACAATGTTAAAATACATTGGCTCCTGACGTATGAGGGTGCCGTTGCAGTTGTTTTTCATTAACATTCCTCTAAATTTTCTAAATTCCTCTAAAAACTTAAACTTTTTGATAATTCGGTAGGTACGTTTAGGATAAACACGAAATCAGATTCCTTTACACCAGAGAAGCAACCCCTTCCAACAAAACTTTAAAAACAAAACAGTGCAAAATTTATCCCTCGTGACGTATGACAAGTAAGGCGGTGCTCTCGTCGAGTAAGAACTCCCCAGCCGGACCCCTCTCCGTGCACTCGCTGCCTAAGAACCTCAGCACCTCGCCCAGCAAATCTGGCGGTGCTCGCCGAACGAAATCCTCTCTATACGTGATATAATCAAGCATAGCTAGCGCGTCTTGTGAGAGCTGGTCAGGGGGTTTGTCTAGACACATCGAGATATCTAGGTACGCCTCGATGATGTACGTCTGTGAGACGGCCATGTTGAGGTTCTTGCATGCGTCTTGGACTTCCCAGGAGGAGTAGCGTTCTGTGCAGGCGCTGTTGTCCAGTTTTGTTTGAAGATACTGCACTAGCTTTCCAAAACCAATTCCACCTGAATTAAATCAAAAAGCAACATTAATTTCACCAAAATGTTGAGACATTGGAGTGCCCCCTCAATGGTGAAAACTACTAAAAGAACAGAAGAAAACTTCAGCGTCAAAAGGCACGCGCCGCGCCCAAGCATGCTCAGTCCTGGCTCAGTTCTTGTTATATTAGCTGCGTCGGAGGTACACTAAAATCTCGTTCTTGCCTTGTCGGACAATGAACCTGTTCAGGTTACGGTCCATAGCTCCGACGCCTCGTACTAGGTCCACGCCTCGTTTTATCCGACGTCGGACTATGAGGCGTCGGACCTATGAGGCGTCGGACCTATGAGGCAGAATAAATAAAGTGTATTATGCCTCGTAAGTCCGAAATGTCAGACTTCTGTCGGACGAATGTTCGGTAAGGCACGTTTAAGGCATGTAGGCCTATTAATCGGAGGCAGTAATTGTTTTTTACTTGAGTGCACCAATTCGGCCTCAAAAAGTTATTTCCTTCTCGAAAAATATCTTGTAGTTTTTAAAACGCACTCAAGAAGTTTTCCAACACAAAAAAATTAATTCTTCTAATAACGCGCCCTCAGGAAAGATTTGTGTACGTCCTTTTGGAAAGATTCCCATATACGAAGTTCACTCAACACCCTGTGTACAAACCCTATTAGATTGGACTGAAAAATTCTAAGTGTTTTCTAAGAAAATGCTTGTATTTTCTCACTGCTTAAATTGACTTTGTTGACATGAAATTGCTATCTGGGGGCTTGTTAGTCAATACAGAACTTCGTATATGGAAATCTTTCCGTACTTTTTTTTTTTAATATTATTGAATCAATATCTCTATTTGGTCTTATTTTTGCTGTATCACGTGCTGTGTTTCAAACAACCCGTTACTCTTTTCCACAAAAGGCCATAGGTTTTCTCAGTGAAGCCTGTCTACAGAACTAAAGGTCCTATTCAGCTGTAGCTTCTTGTGCTAGCTAGTAGTATATATACGATATTGACGTAACGACGAATAATTTTGCCCTTCCAAGAAACAAGAATTTGTGGAAACACACGAAGCAGCTTGTGTCACACGAACACATCTCTATCTATCTGGTTCGTTAGTATGACGTCATCTCAATCCAACCATGCGTACGTACTTCAGACGGTGTCACATGAAAATCCGACTCCTATGAAAATCGGACCCCTATTTCCCTGTTATTGGTTGATCTCTCGCACGTGACAGGCCACTCTCCCGAAACGATCCTAAAAATAGCATAGTATCGTACTCACGCGTGCGCAGTACTTCCAATGAGTCCACATTTCATGGAGTCGGATATTCACGCTACACCGGAAGTTAACGCACCTCGAGCGTTTATCCGATGGGCGGGAGTAAACAGTGGTGCGCGGCGTGTATGACGTTTTTACAAACGAACCGGATGAACCGAAGGTACAGGTGGGCGCTCGTGCACACGTGCTTGCACCGTACGTGAACTTGTGCGAGTAAATTATTATTTTAGGCCAACCTTGTGCCACCCCAAGTAGTAGAATGCCGCCATCTTCAAGCCTGCTGTACAGGTTTTTTAAAACCTCGTCCAAGTCTCCCAAGTAGTACAGACAGCCGAGGCAAGTTATGATGTGAAACTTGTCGCCCACCGCCTCTTCGGATTTGTCGTATTTCTGGAAAGTTTGACATCTCCAGTCAAAATTCACACCCTGCAGAGGCTCTTTAGCAACTAGATCCTGGAAGCGCTGTATGCTGCTTGCCTCTGGCTCCACAATGGTAGCATTCATCTCGGAATATCCCAAGCTGTCTCTGAGACAGGAAAAGATCGGTCTTTCCACATGACCTGCAGTAAGGTAGAAGAATTCGTTGGAATATGTTAAGCAGTATAACGTACTAATCCTATGGGGCGTCGGACCCTAACCCGTACTAATCCTATGGGGCGTCGGATCAATGGAACGTCGGACCAATGGGACTTCGGACCAATCCGGCTTAGTAAGACGTCTACCACATCAGTGCACATAATACTAGGACTAGCTCTGTTTGGAACAATTGTGTGCACGCCTCAGCCAGAAGGTTTTTATTCAAAAAATGTCGGGTACCGAAATCTGGGCAGCCGACCCATCAACCATGTAGCACACTATTATTATTATCAATATTCAAATTTTGGGCACCACAAAGGCCCAGAGCACCAATAGCTCATCCAAGCACCATTTGACTCGGAGACCATATCTCTTCCGATTTTTGGGCACCCACAAAGGCCCAAGGGCAGCTCCAAGCACCATTTGACTCGGAGCACCACAGCTCAATCATCAATGCAATAAATGACCTATTTACGATAGGCCGATCTGAAAATCTATTAAGAAAGTGCCAGTAAACTTTATATCACCACAAAGCTTATGATAAATTGTTTCTATGTACATACATTGTATGCCAAGTCCACGATTTTGATGCACCGTTCTTTCTTCGTTTGAACTTACAGAAGACGGAACGGTTCATCCTCCCCTGTTGTACTGACTCAGGGGAAGACATGTTGACAGCAACAATAAAATACTAACTACTCATAAAAGTACTTACATAATGTTGCACACTGTGCTTTGTTTAACCTAAGTATTATTTACAAAATCGTAATGGCAGGAGTAAAAAATCATTAATGAACCATGGGGTGTTTTATCCGCTTCAAAAAATGCCATGGAGGAGGAGGGGAAGGTGGCGGTGAAGTAAAATTTGCTATCCAAGCTGTTTCTTCAGAGGCTGAGACAAAAGTGACTGGCCAGCAACTTTTCCATCCCGCCTAAACTTTCTACTTCTAGAATGTAAACAACCAACCCTACGTCTCATTGGCCCATAGCCAGGCCTTGCCAAGTGTCACAGAACAAGAATTCTTATTGGCTGGTTGCCCCTCCAAGCCTTCTCAGCAATTGGTTAAAATTCGTGGCTGTTGATTGGCTATCTCCTGTTTACAGGATCTCACTTTTGTCACAAATTTGTCAATAGGTTTTCATGTACAAAGTTCTTCATACGAAAGTACAGTATAAAATGCATTCACAGTGATCAAGATGTGTGCATGGAGTTAGCCTACATTTTGCACAACACATATAACATAACCAACAGGAGAAGATCAGTGGAAATTTTGCTGCTTATAAATAATTTGATCATTTAGTGATAAAATTGATTATAAGCAGACAAATTAAAAAATCACAAACAACACAGAAACAACCCACTGATAAAATGTAGGGCTGGGTAACTCCAGCAACGAGGAAACACACTTCAAACACTTTCCTGCTATCACCTCATGCTAAAAATGTTTAGCATCTAAACATTGATTAAGCAATTAAGTGTTTAGAATTGTGTTTACTCTCTAAACACATTTTTTGTAGGCTAGGCAAAAATACCCACACGGAGGATTAGGCTACCTTTGTTCCAAGGGCTAAATTCGAAACCTTCACAGAAAATAAATGCCGAGTCACAAGACTCATTTAGGTGAGTCATGATTTTGTCCGTGTAGTGAGACACTTTTGGACTTAAGTGAGTCATTTGACTCACATGAAATGAGTCAAGTTACTCGGGCTGGAATAATATTTGGGTCTTTTGACTCATTTTGTTGCATTTAAATGAGTCACCATTTTGTCCGTGTAGTGACATACTGCCATGTGATAAACGAGTCCAATTACTCAGAATGGATACATGTGAGTCATGTGACTTGAATGGGTTTTTTTAGCTGAGTCCTGTGCTGAAACACTGCGATGTGCAGAAACCATCAAATTCGAACACAGTTTACGCACAAGAGCATCAGTAACACAAGTAAAAAAATGATTTAGAGGGCATATATACCTTGTTGATCAGAAAATGCCTTTGCTCACTGCGTCTAACACTAGGCCTAACACAATGTAGGCCTAGTACTAACGTTAAACCTAGGCGTACGACGGCAAAGCCACTTTTGTAATTTAGGCTTGGCTACACACAGCAAACAGTGCTTGATAACAAGGAATTACTAACTACCGTGAATCGGGTAGATTGCATTCAGTTATTAACAACACGATAGCAGCGTTTTGAACATGAAAATACCTTAAAACAGAAAGAAAAAGAAAGAGCTCTGGCTCCCACTACTACGCGACAAAAACAATGGCGGATTGATGCAAAAAACGGGTTTCCTGTGCTTGCCCGCACGGGCTCGGGAATGACTAGGTGCCAGCTTGGTACTGAGTCATATGCCAAACCAGACTCATTTTCAAGGGACAAGTGAGTCAACAATAAACATTCTAAGTGAGTCAATGCCCTTTTGACTCGCTACGTTAATTTCAGTGAGTCTGATGCGATGCATGTGGTGTTAAATACGAGTCAAATTTACTATGACTCACTAAAACCGTCCAAAAGTTAGTCAAGTGACACAGCAATTTGTTTGTGTGTTGGTCCCATCGGGTCAATTTTTTTTTATAAACACTGTTATACGCACCGTCCCCCGCTCCAACACTAAGCACTTTCACGTCCGTATCCTGCAACATCGACACTGCAAAGGCGTTGTCCAACAAACTTTGTGTATTTCCATGGAACCATTCGATTAAAGTTTTCTCTCTGTTGGTCAATCTCCTGTACACACTGTGGGCTTCATGATATTTGTGTGTCGACAGCGCCATTTCAATTTCTCAGGTGATGGAGGTTGCCCTTCTGTATGGCGAGCAAACTTTGTTTGCAGGGCGGGGGTACGAGCGAAATGAAAATCCAACTCCTCTGACCCGTGGCTTAGAGTGGAGGAGCTGCGAAATACACGAAGCGACTGGAGCAAAGATTAAGTAAGCACGTACGAGTGGCAAAGCCACGAGCCAAGGCCATCGTGGCTTAGAGTGGCCGTTTCGCCGCTTTGTCTAATGCCGGTGTCACGGTCTCACTTCTCCGGCGTGCTAGCTTCTCCGGGTCGATTCGGCGGATAATTGAGCACGTTACAGTGCACGTTACATGAGCACGATTCATGCTCATGTGTCCGCTGTGCTTACTTTTCCTCGGGCTGTTTTCTGAAGTCTACCAAGCCCATTAATAACACAGTGAGGGATACCCAAGAATGTGTTATGTAACACTTCCTGTGGGTCAAGTCATTCCATGGTCTTGCAAGCATTCTGATTTGTGTTCCCAGCGTCATGCATGTGTGTGTTCATGGAGGAATAATTAAGAACGAACTCCTTGGTCCGTGTTCCTTGCTCGTTCGTGGTCCATTTTGTCCTTATTTTTGCAACCACGGCTTAAAAAAATGTGCATTTCAAGTCTTTGATATTGGGAGTTAATAGTGCGCGCCACGAAAATTCTCAGCATACAAATATCTTACGTACACAAGAACAGCCCCGAAGAACTCAGCACACTAATACAGTGACGGAAATGTACACTACTGCGCAATTTTGTGCATGCGTGTTGAAGCGAAATTTCCCTTTTGGAGAAGCTAGCACGCCGGAGAAGTGAGACCGTGACACCGGTGTAGCGTGAATATCCGACTCCATGAAATGTGGCCTCATTGGTAGTACTGCGCACGCGTGAGTACGACACTACGCTATTTTTAGGATCGTTTCGGGAGGGTGACCTGTCATAAGGTGACGGAGGTTGCCCTTCTGTATGGCGAGCAAACTTTGTTTGCGGGGCGGGGGTACGGGTACGAGCGAAATGAAAATCCAACTCCTCTGCCCCTTTCCCCTACTTATGGAGAACCTTGTCACCCATTATATGCAGAAAATTAAAGCCCTGCATTGTACGCGACACGGTACGGTTCACACGTATGCCGTTCGAAGAAGTAAACCCGCACCCTCAAAAATCGGGGAAATGTGCCGTGACCTCCATAGGAAACGCGAAATTTTCACTGAGTTGCCCATTTTCAAAGGAAAAGTGCACATAACTATTCGCCTTTAATCATGAAGAAATTATATTCATGTGACGTGAAAGAGGAAAATCTATATTTTGTGATGCAATGCGAGGGAGTCAGTTTAACCGACACACTTTCCGGGCTGTTTGGGGGTCAAGCACCAAATACCACTAGCCTTGGTCAATGCTCTCGTCGTTATTCGTCCCGTACGCGGTCAATCGTCGGCATACATGTATATCCTCACGCGCTATGCACATGCATGTAAAAATACAGCGCGAACAGCGACCTCACGCGGCCACTATTTTTATGCAAATCAGTTGGAGACGATGTCGAGCCTAGCCTGGGTCCTTGCTGTACGGTTCAATCGTCGGCCAAAGCTTATGTTTTTCTTTACTTTGCGCTAGATTTCCAGCGCACGACCTCGTATGCGAATCACTGATCTCTATATAAAGACTGGATAGCTAATAAAGAGCCGCACAATGTACGAATTTGACGCCATATTGGTGAGACCGGCTGGTGATCTACAAAGGACAAGTTGCCGTCTTTATAGACAGCTTGATTTCTTTTGTAACGTCGCGGATCACTTGACTTATATTTTGGCCACCACCACCGACCAACTGACCAAGGTTTACTACAATTTTTCTAACGTAGTGGTTACTTTTATAATGCCGCAAATCACTTTTTCGGCGTTTTTGAAATAATAATCACTACGTAAATGTGTTCCTTTTAGAACATCATAATAATGTGTACGTGACCAAAATGCGCGTCAACTGTTGATACAACGCGCGCGTATTTACGCGTAGAACGTTCGTATTATACGCGGCCATCTTCGTGAGACCGGGGGCGAATTGGTCAATATGCAAAGTCTACTGTGTGAATGTTGTATGCATATCCGCTATCCAGTTTTTTTTATAGAGATCAGTGATGCGAATACAGATAATGTAGGCGGGGCTAATATGTGGAGTGTCCAATCACACCTTGGTAAATCCGGACGTCATCAAATTATTTGCAGCTTTCCGCCTTTTGCGGACGTGACAGGAACCACAGTTTTTGTGCATTGGTGCCGTGTGCAGAGACACACAATGTGTACGTGTATGGACTATGTACGGTGCTACGTTTCACTATGCAAGTTTCCACGCAACGATCGACCAATAAGAAAACGACATTTAAGGTCAGCTAAGGCTATTAACATAATGAGCACCACCCCCAAAAC
Source organism: Patiria miniata (assembly GCF_015706575.1). Taxonomy (NCBI): domain Eukaryota; kingdom Metazoa; phylum Echinodermata; class Asteroidea; order Valvatida; family Asterinidae; genus Patiria; species Patiria miniata. Next base: position 37,955,226 of record NW_024037069.1, on the reverse strand, counting down.
CTCACATGGACGATTGAACCAAGGCTCGACATCGTCTCCAACTGATTTGCATAAAAAAAGTGGCCGCGTGAGGTCGCTGTTCGCGCTGTATTTTTACATGTGCATAGCGCGTGAGGATATATGCCGACGATTGACCGCGTACGGGACGAATATACGACGAGAGCATTGAACCAAGGCTATACTACAGGTTACTACTCAGTGGTATTTTGTAGCATTGGGGGCGGTTAGGGCATCCTAGCTCTATGGTTAGGGTTAACTGATGACCTCCACAGAATCTTGTGAAGGAAATGGCCTATGACCTATGTATAAATCCGATCTGGCTGCAGCTGTTCAAGACCGCAGTTAGACAATGTGCGCAAATGCTAACCGAAAACTTCCCATAGAAATGAGCACATTCCATACCGGATGTGATTTCTGTTTCATTGCGGACCATGTGGACAAAATTTTGAGCGTCGCATGATGCAATCCGACCGTTTGCAACCTCGTCCCCAGGGTGTCGAGCAGTACGCGCCCACCACTACCTGCTCTCTCACCCTGGTATTGGATTATTTGCATGTGCAAGATTTTTGAACACGTATGCAAATGAGGAACAGTCTGGTGCCTGGATATGCGTTACACATTAGCGTTTGGTTTTGTATGCGGTGTCTGGGGTAAAAACAGAGTCAATTCGTAGCAGCGCGAGCACGGCGTGAGTTACGAAAACATGATTTTTGAAATCAAACTGTTACGATCTTTATCGAGACAACATGCAGTATCATATTTCATAATCATATGAGCAAATTGAAAAGGAAATTAGTATTTTCGAGAAGGCGTGGACGAATGATCGCGAAAACACGTACTGCACGTTGTGAATAATAGCACCAAGTACACGATAAAAATCCATTACTAGCCAATTGCGGTATCCAATCAGGATACAGGAAGAAAGTTTCCTATCCAGGGTTTACTATTGGAAACACGGTTGGAAATAAAGTAAACACTGGGGACGAGGTTGGACCGTTCGTGATTCGAAACGGAGATTGGGTCCAACTGATTTGCATAAAAATAGTGGCCACGTGAGGTCGCTGTTCGCGCTGTATTTTTAATGCACTGCATGCATAGACATAATGACTGCATGCATAGCGCTAGCGAAGATATCGTTTACCGCGTTACGGCCGAACAACTAGCGCCTTGAACAAGGCTAAGCCTGAGCAAGTGACGGGAATTGTAAATTTAAAACACAGATATAAAGTTTTACAGAATTTCCTGCATTATTACGCTTTTCAACGAGAAAAAAACATCTCTAAACTGGAATAAAAGAGTAATGAATCAGTCTTAACGACCGTTTCAAACCTTGCAGAGTCATGACCTTGATGACGCGCAGGTCACGTTTCACGCAAAATCCAACCATTTTTCAGAGCGTGAATTCATCAGAGTATCCCAGTGTCCTGTTTGCAGGGCGGGGGGTACAAGCGAATATTTCCCCGGCCCCATTTTTCAATGGAGACATTTTTATAATATTCCCAAGACGTTGTTGTCATAGCAGTTCCAATCATGGGATGACAATTCGCTGTGATACTGCTCAGTGTTTCAGGTGATTATTCAATTGCGTGATAATAACGGTTCGCGGAATTTTTCTATACCTCAAAGGGTTGCCGCAGACAAATAAATTTCCATAGACCCCAATGATAAAAGCCCCCACTTTAGAAATTCAGGAAAAATACTAAAAACTCTCTGAGGTGTTCAAGACGTACATCAAATTAAAGCATATTTCATCATCTTTAATTTTCGGTCCAATTTTCTGGGGGTTAACAAATGGCTTTTGGGAGAAAATTCCATCCAAAGATGATTACCCCTATATTATAAGCACTCATGAAGCCCATCGCCATTTTGAAAATGGACGCCTTCGCTCCATTGCTGAGAGCCAATAGGCCTAATCATCATCGACATTTCACAGAAATACGAGCTCGCAGTCCTCTTTATTTAACAAATCATCAAGTTCACGGCCTTCAAAATGCTCTAATAGGCCTACTGAGTTTGAGGGCATGCAAATCGTAATTTGGCCGGCGTAGGTAATTTCAGACCGATTACTGGGCTGCACCCAATATGAGAGCCGCAATTTTCAATACCAGGGTGTCGAGCAGTACGCGCCCATCACTACCTGCTCTCTCACCCAGGTATTGGATCATTTGCATGTGCAAGATTTGTGAACGCGTATGCAAATGAGGAATAGTCTGGTGCCTGCATGTGCGTTACATTAGCGTTTGGTTTTTGTATGCGGTGTCTGGGGTAAAAACTTCGTAGCAGCGCGAGCATGGCGTGAGTTACGAAAAACACATTTTTATTTAATTAAACTGTTACGATCTTAACGAAACAACATGCAGTATCACATTTCAAATTAATATTAACAAATTGGAAAGGAAATTAATGTTTTCGAGAAGGCGTGGACGAATGATCGCGAAAACACGTACTGCATGTTGTGAATAACAACACCAAGTACACGATAAAAATCCATAACTAGCCTAGCCATTTGCGGTATCGAATCAGGATACAGGAAGAAAGTTTCCTATCCAGGGTTTACTATTGGAAACCGTGCTGGAAATAAAGTAAGCACTGGGGACGAGGTTGCACCATTTTGTCTTTGAGCTTCCGGACCGCCCGCGGACCCTTCTTTGGGCATTTTACACGGGGTTGCCCTTTCTCGTGCTACATATATTTTGACAGAAATTACAACTACCGTAATCACCCCTGATCGAGAAACATTCATGTTGGAATTTGCATTCCACAAGAAATGATGAGAAATCAGAAAGAAATGGGTAAAAAACAAGTTTCACGTCTGGATTTTGGATTTGTTGGTAAATGAGAATTAGACTAGTCCTTCAAGTCAATTTAAAAAAAATGTGTCCAAAGACATTTGAGTTCAGTTCAGTTTTTACCCCTGTGACCGCGCCACAAAATTATTTCATAAATGTTCATCTTTCTACGAGGGCTCCGAGTTCCACAAGTATTTCCGGAAGTGAGAGGTCAAATGTTGGCAAGAATATTTCTCTTCTTTGACGTCATGCAATGTTCAGTTTCCATACATTGAGATGTTAGTAGCAATATTACAAAGACCTTTCCCGAGGATTTTCTTAAGAAATGTACCATAATCTCCGACTTTTACACGCTGCACCACTGACAAGGGGTCAACTTTCAAACTCTATTCGCGACTATAAAAGAGAATTACAGTAGAAGGCGCTATACATAATGAATCAATCGGCCATGTTTATTTTTCTTCCTTTATTTCTCTTTAAAAACATTTTTTTTTTAAAGTCATTTGGAACATTTTTATTTTGCTAATTTGCCGTTTTGTGGTTTGCAGGATTTTTTTTCAATGGAAAGCAAACGTCCGGGAACCTGGCTTGCAATTCAAAACACTTCGAAATGGGCCATTATGAAGCTTCGAAAGGATTAATTAATTGTGCGGACCAATAAGCAACGGCCGAAAAAAACCAATGCCACCCTGTCCCTGCTTCCCAGGCTTCATAAAATTGCAAGCGATTCGTGGGTGATGTGAGCCATTGATCTCCATATACTGTGTATATTGATCAATGATGTGAGCCATGATTTGTTGTGATACCGCCCTCTAACGGCGTATGTAATATACATCAACTAAACGTCTTGATCTAAGACTAGCAAATGCATACTAGGGTGACCGTTTTAGCCGATTTTCAGCTAACTTTGACAGATTTTTTGTTAAATAACGAGTTTGACAGAAAATTTGACAGATTGGATTTTTTTTGGCAGATTTCTGGCAGAATTCTGCAAAAATGAATATTGACAGAAAAACGTATCAAATTTGAAAAACAAATGGTACATTTGTTTAAAAAAGCTTCAATCTTTTCAACAAAACCTTGCATAATGGGATAGGTTGGCTGGTCTAGGTGCTGAGGTTCACTGGGAAGTAACTAGACTTGGATGTGACGCAAGCCCGCATTTTGCCTGAAATTTACGCACTTTTATAACATCTTTATGTGACTATAGATTGATTATAATGTTATTTGAGCCTTAACTAAGGCAGTACTACAACATCTGCATGTGATTTTACGTGTTTATAGTGTATTTCGAGTAATTCTGGGGAATTTGGCAGATTTTTGATGAATCCGACAGATTTTTGAATTGCATTTAGCAGAATTTGGCCATATCCTTACGGTCACCCTGATGCATACCCGCATTGTGCAGCGCTAGCGCGGCAAATAAGCGCGCTAGACAAGTGACAGCATACCGGGTACATGTGCACCAATTTGTACTTGTGCGACGTGCACACACAACAAACGACTTCCGTGGTTTTGTGTGAAGGCAGCTCAGGTTGGACGCCGTTGCGTTGCTTCATCCGCCTCATCGCGTGCAGCAGTGGTTGGGGCACTAAATATCTTGGACTTGGACTGTTGGAGGACTTCTGAGTGGCATTCTCAGGATTTGTTGTTGAAAGATTGTAAGGTATGGTAAACCATAGCTGGAGTTACCCAGCCCTGAGTTTTATCATTGGGTTGTCTATAAGGGCTGGAGCGAATTTTTCTCGTAACTTGTAGTATTTGCAAAAAATTTTGGAAAATGTTCAATTTTGTCCCCGTTACACACTAATTGCAACTGCAACTCACCCCAAACTTGCCTGGAATAACCATTACACAGGTCCTTGAAGTAAAAAACGATCCACGATGAAGATTCAGCCTACAATTGCAGTGAAAACAGGAGGAATAACCACTAACTTGACAACCTTGCTGGATTGGCCAGGACCGCAATTGGTTTGTGCACAAAAAAAATTGTGTACAATGAATGGCAGTCGATTAACAAGTACAGAGAGAGCGATCGCTGTCAACTACTCGTTTTTGCCGGCTGCGCTGGCTGTTGGCGCATGACGTCACGCGGAAGCGTAATACCCGATGACTGTTTCATGCACTAATATGAGGTTTACCACTCGCATCACAGCTTTGGTACTGGAACCGCAACCAATAGTGCATAAAACAGTCATCAGTTGTTACGCTTCTGCGTGACGTCATGCGCCAACAGCCAGCGCAGCCGGCAAAACCGAGTAGTTGACAGCGATCGCTCTCTCTGTGCCTGTTAATCGACCGCCATTCATTGTACACAATTTTTTTGTGTGCACAAACCAATTGCGGTCCTGGCCAATCCAGCAAGGTTGTCAAGTTAGCAGTTATTCCTCCTGTTTTCACTGCAATTGTAGGCTGAATCTTCATCGTGGATCGTTTTTTACTTCAAGGACCTGTGTAATGGTTATTCCAGGCAAGTTTGGGGTGAGTTGCAGTTGCAATTAGTGTGTAACGGGGACAAAATTGAACATTTTCCAATTTTTTTTGCAAATACTACAAGTTACGAGAAAAATTCGCTCCAGCCCTTATAGACAACCCAATGATAAAACTCAGGGCTGGGTAACTCCAGCTAGGTAAACCATGGGTATGTCATGTATGTTGGGTGCGTGCGGGGAAAAAATGTTGCAACCTGACGCCACTTCAATTCATGCGGTTGTGTGTACAACTCAAAGACAGTTAACTTATTTATACTAAGTTATAGGCCTATATGGAGACTGAGTCAAGAACAAAATTGGACAATGTTGGAAATGTTTCTCAGTCCTAGATTCATGTCTTATCATCATTTTTGCAATGACTAACCTTCATTAAGATGATGTATGAAGAAAAAAGTGGCGTCAGGTTGCAACATTTTTTCCGCGTGCGTTAGCATGGTTGGGCAAAATTTAGCCCGGTGTCATGCCAAAAACTGTCCGGTGCCAAGTAGTGTCCGCTTAGCGTGCATCCTATGGCGTGCTTGCGGTCAGCTTCCAAGACGTCACGAATGAAATTGTTTTTCATCTTCCGGTAATTTTCCTTTCATAATTTTGTTTCAACAAACTTTTCTATCTGTTAATGTTATTATTAAACTGATTGTGGAATTTGTTTTCAATTGATATTTCTGACATTTAAACTTGCATTCGGCTAAAAGCTTTGTGTTTTCGTGTCGGGCATGTCAGGTCAAGTGTGTACGTGTGTAGACTGCACTCAGTAGCCTGATAGTGGTCAATGTGCGAATTATTCCTCTGGCTGCTAAATAACAGTTTCGCTCACATTTTGAGCATCGTTTTTTTTTCAGTATAGGGCAAGAAAATGGAGGAACAGTATTGTAAGAATGGACTGAAATCCGTGCTGGGAAAGATTTCCATATACGAAGTTCACTAATTTTCCTCTGTATTGACTAGCCCCCAGATAGCAATTTCATGTCATCAAAGTCAATTTGAGCAGTGAGAAAATACTTGAGCATTTTCTTAGAAAACACTTAGAATTTTTCAGTCCAATCTCATAGGGTTTGTACACAGGGTGTTGAGTGAACTTCGTATATGGAAATCTTTCCTCCGTGCTGCAATACATGACAGCGCTCGGACATTATACTTAGCACCGGACACAATGTGTCCTGCGTCTATTGTGCATGCTCAGCGGACACTATTTGGCACCGCATCGGACAGTTTTTGGCATGACACCGGTGGAATCCCTTACCGTCAGGCTATATTGCAATGAAGAGGGCGTCCACCGTGAACATGTCGTGATATGCTGTGTATAACTATAATTAAAGGAGGCTCGTTGGTTTTTCACTCTCGACTGGCACATTCATTTACAACTCACCCGTAATAACTTAATAACTTTTTTTGTAAGAAGTCATTGTTTGGGGGGGGGGAGGGGGGGGGAGGGGGGGGGGAGGGGGGGAGGGGGGGTCCCACAAACAGTAAGGTTGGAGCTGTAAAGTTGGAAAAATGGGGGAGGGGGACTCACTGATCAGTCGAATGGTTAATGGGCAGGCAATTCATAAGACCACTATTACTTAGTACACTAGCAAGTGATTACAACCAGAGACCATGGAGCAAATTTTGGAGATTTTCAGTTGTTTTCTTTAGCTTGTGTAAAATTTATTAGTTTCTAAAATCCAAACCTAATAGAGGAATTAAACCCCCCCCCCAAAAAAGGATTGGAATCGCACCACTAGTTAACCTTTGCATGATTGTAATGATTCACATGGTACATGTATTGGTAAATTTTGTAATTGGATTATGGAGAGGTCACTTGAAATATTAATAGCAAAGTTCACTTGACCCCATATTACAGAAGTCAGTTACCTCAGTTTTCTGTAGATCTATAGAGCATCCTGGGTTTATGGTTATTCTTCAGCATACAAGTACAAAGTTTGTTCCGTTTCCATTATGTTCATGCATGACTTGTCAAAATGACAATAGCCTATCTTTTTGTGTACATACATGTACAGTGTACACAATGTGCACACACATGTATGTAAAATTTGTACTTATTTAATCCTCCTGCTATTTATCAGGCATGCAACTTTTCCTCGGATCCGCTGATTTCCTCGTTTATATTTCTCAGGAATGCCATTACATTAAATTGAAAAAACACTGTACAAAGTCTTTTGTGGTTTGGAATTTCCTCGTTTTTTCTAAATTCCCAGTTGCATGCCTGTTTAAACAGTCACAGACAGTCAAAATTCAATTCCACCTCCCCTGCCTTACTTTTAAACAAAGGCTAGTCACCGAAAGTCAAATCATTATATTTTGTATGTCAAGCCAGCACTGTGACTAGTCAGACTCATTCAACAGACCATGAACAGACAAAGCAGGCAAGTGGTGGACACAGCATGATAGAATTGATAACTTGGGATTGGTCTATTTGGATAACGTACCACTCCTGAAGGGCACGGCATCATCCTTGACCACTTCTAACTAGGCACTTCAACAAAGTGCAGCCTTCCATGCCTTAAAGGGAATGTACATCATTGGTTTTTGATGTAATTTGCAGAAATGAACTACTTGAGGGGTTAGTAGATATAGATCAAATATTGTTACACTGACATTTTTTAAGTTTTGTGTTCGAAAGGGTTGGAAAAACCAAGAAAAACAAAAATGTTTAAGTGGTCTGGTTCCCTGACTCCACAAAAAATAAAATGGATCAATTTATAGATGATGGAAAATTGTAAGGCACGAGAAACAGTCTAGCTGGCCTGCACCCGTTCATGAAACATGTAACCAATAGCAAACAAAATTTGGACTGAAAAAATGGTTAATTTGGAGCAGTAGTTGAAAAATAGTTAGGTTTTTCCAACGCTGGTCGGCCGACCACCGTTGGAAATGTATACAAAAATACCATTTTCTTGAAAATGACTTCACACCAGGTGCCATAATTTTACAAGATGCTTGAGACTGTCATTTACCAACATCCTAGTAAGGTATTTCGTAAAAACTTGGTAGTTTTATTTTTCGATGTTTGCAAATGTTGTATATTCCCTTTAAGGACAGTACTATCAATCACAGTAGTTGGTTTTCCAGATGAGTCTACTACTTAGTAATTTACCAGAAGTGGCCTTGAATGCTATAGACTTCTCCTCCCTGGTAGTCAGTGCATGGAGGAAGGAATGGTCAATGTACATGTACACCACATAACAAGATTGAATGCCCATCAGTGGTCACACTACTTGTCCACTCAAACATTTCCAGGATGACTTGAGTAATTTTTGCCGAGGCAGCTAATGTGACTGCCTGTAATGTGTACTGTTTAAAAAAAGGGTGGGGGATTGGAGGGCACCTATTGTTATAAATTTAAATTCAGTGATGTACATATAGATGTAACTTGTATACAAGGAATCCCGGCTGGATATACATAAATTGTAAAAGCAAATCCAACAATAAAGCTGTGATTTGTAGAATTATTAAGTATTGCAGCAATACTTTATTATTTCTACAAATCACAACTTTATTGTTGGGTTTTGCCAAGTCACCAATACAATTGACATGTATGAGGGACATTAAAATTTAATCAGCAGCTCCAGACACAAAATTCATGTTAATTAAACAAATGCTGACAATTAAACAAACCCGTTGGCTCTGCCCAGTGTTTCCCCTGCCCATTCAAATGTGAGGTGGCCCACCTCGCCACTTTCAGTGACCACCTCGCTCAATTTTTGCCAATATCGCCACCTCGCTGTGAAGATTGGCAAAAAAGGAAATATCAATTAAACATTTTTCATTTTGTGTAATATATGAGCATTTTCCTTTACCTCCATGTATCAAGAACTCACAATTTCTATGTGTTTTTGGAATCATCGCGCATTTTTGTGAGCGCTGCATTCTTTTCAGTTTGCAGACTGTAAATTTTGTTTCAATCATCAATTTGAATTGTTACCACCTCGCTCAGTTCATTAGCCAGGGGAAACACTGGCTCTGCCTGGGGTTAAACATTTTGTTATTTTTTGTACTCTAGTAAATTCCAATGTATACTGGACCTTACACTGTAAGTTACCCATGGTTGACCCATGGAGGTCAACCTTCATGGTTGACCCATGTACATGTAGTCCTCAAAGTTGCATTACAATTGCCATTTTTGAGTTTCATCCTGAGGCTGAAGAACAGATTCCTTTTCTAAATTTCTATTTTTCTAGCAATAGGGCCTACAAAAGTTATCCACTTTTGAATGAGACATGGACTGAACAAAAATTGGCCAATGTGTAGTTATTGAATTATAACTTTACAATTTTGAATTATTGGCTGCCTGACAATAATTCCCTTCTCACTGGGTAGGCTGGTTCCCGCCCCACAATCACTATCGATTAAATCTGCTTGCAAAGCGAATCTGTTCGTGCCCAAAACAATTTTTTTTCAGAGTGTTGCAGATGTCCAAAAAAAGAAGATAAAATGAAGCTTTTCTGGTTGGAATAAAATAGTTGAAAAATTTATTTATAGAAAAAAAAAGAAGGGATTTGTTGAAGAGCATCCATGGGAACGCAACTTTAAAGCTATAGTCCATCATTTGCAGCCATCCAAAAAGTAACTGGCGTAATTATTGTTGAAAAACAAACTTGGTTGAAAGATAATAAGGGAACTAAACTCCCTGTGAAATTATTCTTTCTGGGAAGCTGTCATTTTGAAGTAATCAACGAAAGAAGGCATTTCCAACGGTGATTCTTAAGAAGCACCGTAGGAAAATTTAAATTAGTAGTTCATTTTGTTATTCAGCGCAGTGCGCACAAGTATTGGAACGACGTACATGCGCGTGCGGTTGTTATAATTCGTCGGATCAGTGCGCTACGTCGCGTATAGCTGCAATTCAAAACAATTCAAAACATGATTCAGTAACTTTTGATTTGAAATTGAGATCTTAGAATGCTGTTATTCTCGGAATGTACAGCTGAAGCTTAGCTGAAACTTCATCAGGTTAGTTGCTCAGTATCCTTCATTAGATTTTGAACTCTTTTGTTGCTTCAAACGAACAAAATGCACAAATTACAAATGATGGACTGTAGCTTTAACTGTGCTGATTGGTATCGGGTCAATAGGGCAGAATAGCTGGACATGGCCATAGGGTCATACATTGTACCGTAGCCATGCGAGGTGTTCATAGTGTGCATACTGCATGTACTGCTGGTAAGGCAGCATGACGTACATGTACTTGTGAGCACGGACCCCCTGCCCATGAACAAGCTTTTGCTGAGGGTTTAAAACGTTTAAATCTACAGGTCATGTATAGGCACCTGTGGGTTATCTCTACACCTGTCATCAAGCGCAAAGGTAGCAGAAATTCTGAAGGCATGTTGGATTTTTAAGTAGCCCTATAGGAAATGAAAGTTTGTAAGATGCTGAAGTGAAAATTTCATGTCAATGTATGTACAAACTGTATGCTTTCATTTAGCTTTTGTATCTGTCTCCAAGAATGTTACTATTTCTGGACAGTACCGGTAGGTGTTAATGCAATTATGGTGCGCAGTAGGGAACCTTAATGGCAGACTCAAGGGAACTTTAGAAAGGAGCTTAAGCAGCGAAAGAAGGGGAAAAAAAAGCATTCTGTTGAAATCCTGTCCCCATCAATGTCTTTATTGAAACTTTTGATTAAAAAAAACCCTCTTTCTAAAACACTTCACTTTTTTTTTTAATATTTAGAAATCGTTACTTATGTTGCGCCTGACTGATTGAAGTTTTCATGTTTTGTGTACACAGTAGAAAATGAATAGTTATTTCCACATGCACTCAAGCCCGACAAGGAGTTGTTCCCTTTCCATATTGACACTCCATCAAATGTGCCCTCAGACAACATCAGTACAAATGTATATTAAAAACATTCCATTTGTACAATTCAAACAACAGTGACTGTTTTTGCTAGCCCTTAACGTTGACTTTCCCCAGCGGGATCCTGTGCAAACAAAACTACTGTGACTCCGCTTGATAAATGATACCACTTAAGGTTTTGGACATGTGAAATGAAAAATCGCTACGACATGCTACGACGAAGCCATTCCCTATGCTATTTTAGAGTTTCTACCCGAAAAATAGATTCCTTTTTCTAAATTGCTATTTTTTTAGCAACACAAAAGTTCTTCACTTTGGAGTGGCCGGGACATCAACTTACTGAAAAACATGGCCCATGTTTAGTTATTGAATGATTACTTTACAATTTGAAATGATTGGCTGCCAGAGAATAATTCTGTCCTCACGAAGTAGGCCCTGTAGACTGGTTCCTGCTTATATCAGCATCATAAATGTCAGTATCATTATGTTTGTGCCCCAAAAACAAAAACAAAAATTTCAGAGGGCTGCAGACGTCCAAAAAGGTAAAAAATAAACTGTGTTTGTTGGAATAAGTTGAACAATTATTAATACTATAGAGAACAAAATCGAATTGTGAAAGAGCACGGGGATGCAACTTCATCATTCTATGTTATGAAGCAGTGGCAGATCAAGGGGGGGGGGGGGGCGAGGGGTATCTGCCCCCCGCCCCCTCCACCCCCCCCCCACGACCTAAATTGTCTCCAATAAGGCCATTTTCATTTGAGAGAGCCCTTCTGCCCCCCTTCCCTGGCACACTCTCAGTTCCCCTCCCACCACAGTGACCTCTCTAGATCCGCCCTCGTGTAGTGCCCTAAAAGAAAATTACTAGGATTTAAAAATATACTAGTAACATTAATTATGTGCTAATAATATAGCCCATACACTAGAAATGTACACGTATCGATCCAAACATGCATCATATGTTTTCCTCATCTTGTTTTGAGAAGTGGTTAAGTGTGACATGAAAAATGTACGGCTGTTTTTTTTTGTAAGGTAAGATACCGTATAGATTTTGTATCACGTTTCCTCCCACACTGGTTTCATCAGATCTCAGGACTTAGTGGCTGCTTCTGTACTATTGTACTTAATATAGATAGTGGGCATACTGTACACGTGGTTGCAACCTTGCATTTGAACAACAGTGTTTGTACCGGTACCTCTTTGTGCTGGATGGGAATCAGTTTCATTATTGTAGACTTGTTTTGAAAAGGAATTTTGTTGAGATAAATACAAAAATTACCCAGCCCAATAAATTTTGAGCTGTGTCATGTGCACTTGGAATGCGCTACGGTAGTTAAAGGGAATATACATCATTTGCTTTTGCTGTAATTTTCAGAAATGGATGGAATTGGGGGGTTGGAAATACATAGCAAATATAGTTACACTGACCTTTTTGAGGTTTTGGGTTCAAAAACGCTATAAAAACCAAGAAAAACAATCATTTTCCTGTAGTCTAATTCCCTGACTCCATATAAGAAGAAACAGAGCAGTTTACATACATTGGGGAATTGTAAGGTCAGGGAACCAGTCTAGCTGGCTCGTGCCCGTTCATAGGTTTGTAATCGATTGCAAACAAGTGCGATGGTCAATTGTGGCCAGTATTTGAAAAAAAGCCAGTTTTTTCCAACGCTGATCGGCCGATCAGCGTTGGAAATTGATACAAAAATACCACTTTTCTTGAAAATGACAGTATACCAGGTGCCATGATTTTACAGGATGCTTTACACTGTCATTCACTAACAGTCCAGCAAGGTATTTCAAAATGATTTGGTAGTTTTATTTTTTGATGTTTGCAAATGTTGTATTTTCCCTTTAACAGTACAAAATGTGGTTTTGTAGATGCCCATTAGGCCTATACATACATTGTACCTGTTGTAATTTGAGTTCACGCTTTGTACATACATGTAATATCCTAACTGTAAAGGACAGGATTGAACCGTGGTCTTCGGTCACAATACAGATTCCGTAACTGTATTACAAATCACTGAAACCAAACTATTCAAATGCACATGTAATGTTCAAGTATTTACACATATTTGTCATTTTCTTGATAGTCACTTCACACCGTGTGACTTTCATGAGAAATGTTAATCAATTTTATTTCTTTAGGCTGAGAAAAAAAAATTAAAATTACAGTAACACCCTAAAAATTATCCAGGTAATGAAATAAGGAGAATAATTATATTTTGGAACTTAAAAAAAATTTGTCTTTGAGTATTTTACACTTACGTTGTTTACCTTAGGATACTTTTAATTATTTAATCTGTTTGCTTTTGTGTTAAATTAGCCAATAACACATAACAAAAGTTGTACTGGGAATATTTTTGAAATTTTAGTATACTTTTTTTCTTTCTTCATTTTTCTGGCCAAATGTGACAACAAAAAGCTTGAGGTCGGCAATTTTGCCTTAAAAAAAGCCAAGTAGATGAAATTTACTGTAAACACACATTTCTTTCTGGCCCTTACAGCTTGTGTGCATATGATGACAATGTACGGTACGTGTGCATATGACCAGAGTAAAAGTTAAAAATTTATTTTGGAGGATTGAGGAATTTCCAGCAAACTAAATAACTTGGCAGTTATTATCGATCATCATAAATAAATAAAACCAAATATCACATGTTCAGGATCATTATGACCTGAGAGAGCGTATGCACATGTATTTGTCGTTCATGATTTAATTAAACTTTAAAAGTTTGAATATTTCCCAAACCATGTTTAATATTGCAAGGCTTACCCATGCCTTTTGATAATTTATTCCAGGGGCATACGCCTAATGCCCATCAGTGATTTGGACGCATGAAAAGTAATTAAACAGTATTGTGCTGGTAGGAAAATGTTTTGAACATTTCAATTTTTAATTTCAATGTTTTTGTTAATTTACACTCATTTCATAGCACAAAGGTTGCATTTTTTACAGGTTTCAATACATAACAATTGAAAATTGATGGTAGTTTGTACATTTTAACATGTATTCACATTGGAAAGGATACTTAGAAAACTTGAAAAAGATTGTGTCAGCACCGAAAGACATACATTGTATGAGCAGTGTTCATGATTCATCTAGACATTTGTCTATATCACTTGCACAGAGTGTTAGTAATAAAAAGCAGACATGACATACATAAAATGTCAACAAAACTGAATTGACATTCTCCATCTGTCTACGCTAATGAATGTTCAAGTTTTATGATAGGTCATCCATGCAAAAATGTACAATGTAAACAGTAACTGGTGAAATGTCAGAGAGAAGAGAGAAAGAGTCCAAGCAGTTTACATGACCAGGGCCCAATTTCAAGGATTTGCTAACATTGGAATTGTGCCGTAACATTCACTGTTTCGCACTACAGTATGTCGCTAAAAAAATGCCCGTCTGACTGTTATTAAAATAACTACAAAACCATGAGAATTTTGACAATGTTTAGTTGTGCAGATACTCTTAAGCCTTGGCTTCAATCCCTATGAGTTTCATTTATTTTCAGTCACGCATCACTACACAATTGTCAAATGAGTACAACATTATTGGACACTGACCAAGTTCCATGCCTTTTTCAGTGCTGTTGTATGTAAGCTGTGTAAAATCCTGCATGTTGTGAAAAAAAGGCTGATGTGGTGTGGGATTGGAATCATTTGCCCTTGAGCATTAAACTGAGGTCTTGCCATGATGACTGATAGCCAGGCAGATGATTCCAATCCCAACTACAGCACTTTTCACAACATGAAGGAATTTACACAGCGTACTTAATTAACACAGTATTGAAATGGAATAAGACAAGGAAAATGTTGTTGTGATCAATTGATAATTGTGTAGACACATGGTAGAGATGCGTGATTGATGAAACTCATAAGGGTTGAGGCCAAGGCTTAGAAGTCTCTGCACAACCAAACATTTTCAAAATTGACCTCATGATTTTGTAGTTATTTCAAAAATAGTCAGATGGACACTTTTTTGGGAGCATACGTACATGTACTGTATGAAAGCACAGAAATATTGGTTATCTTAGCCTAAATTCCTTGCTTACAGGCACACCATTCGAAATGAACTTTCTGAGATGCTGAGAGTCTTGAGTGCACAATTTTCTGCTAATGGGCCCAGCTTAATGCCATGCCCAAATATCAGTGTCTGAAGTTGATCAGTGTCTGTAGCTGATAAGGAACTAAAATGTAATATATATAATAATGATAATCATAAAGAACATCACCTTGTCGTGCTTGGAGTCTATACAGACCTGGCTCAGAGATAAAGATCATGCATCTAGTTTGACAATCAGTGCCAGTGATGCATTTCTATGGCCCCTGGGGAAAAACCGCATCAATTTGTTGGAAGGTCTCTGAGTGCATTTTGAAGGGGCAGTGTGCTCTAATACTCAGCTGACTGTGTTTATCATGTAACTGACTTTTATTCCTCTGTTCCTGGGAGGGGGTTGCAGTTTGATCTGTGGCTGGGGGTGTCTGACAGTGTGATAATCGTGTTAAGTTGGGAGATTGAGTTATTTAATGGGTGTTGATTTGACTTTTGAGTTGTAAATGTCAAAGGTTTTTCTGTTTATGGTGTATGTAGGCCTACATGTGTGATCTGATACACCGTGCCCTCTGGAGACGTGTGTACAATAGGGAACAAAAGATTGTATGTCTCCACAGGACAATTTCTATAGATGAATACGTCTCCACAAGATTTTCACGAAATAGATATGGATTTTACTCAAAAACTAGGAATTTCCAAGGTGGGTTGATCTGTCGCAAATGGAAGAGTTTTAGAAAAGGGATGTTAAGTCCAAATTGTAGCCAAGGAAATTAATTCTGGTTAATATAAGAGCATTTTGAAACTTCATTTTCAAACTCGAAAACTTTATTACACGAGAACAAAGAAATGTCTCCACAAGGATACAAATTTCAGTGAGCTTGTCTTACATACGCAGTGTGGACTTCTGAACAAAAGACGTCCACATAATGTAGGTAGCAGCGACGAAGTGTGGACTTGCCCACGTCCACACAGTGTTTCCCCATTTCTGGAAAACAGGTTTAGAGGCATTTTTGGGTTAGGTTTATCTGTAGCAGAATGAAGAGAAACACTAAAGGGAATCATTGAAAAAAAATTGGGTTGTAAGAGTTTTCACAGTTTGAGAAAAATGAGTTTTTCCACTGGTGTTCCTTAACTACACGAAAAGAAAGGAAAGTCCACACTAGGTATGTGAAACAAGTCTGGGTGTGTGTGTGTGTGTATGCAGTGTGTATTTTGTCCCACATCACATCAGTCAACAATTGTTGTGTTAAACATGTTAAATTTAACAGACAAAACTTGGGACTGCAAGAAGGGAAAGTGTAATAATGCGCATATACTGTATCTGCTGCTGTGTACAGTGTTGTAGCCGGGCAAGTAAGGCCCTAGGGCACGTTCTCATCTGACGCGTAATCGCATTGCGCCATGTGCTGCAGCTTTGTCTTATTTGTGATGCACATAAATTTGTTGAGTGATGTACATGTACATGCAAACAATGCAACATTAAATTTTGCACATTTTATGTAGAAATAACATTCTGAACAGTTCCATCTCACAAAACCTATGAAAGAAAGACAAATTATGCTGTGATATTTCCATGTAAATAGTAAGATTTATAAGGTCTTTTTGAATTATCAAATTGTTTTTTTTATATAAATTATAAACCCCTTCAAATTGAACCCATGGGACTACTTTGTATACAAACATTTGACTAACCTGGCAATTTCTATTTCTAGTATGTTAAAGGGAATACACATCATTGGCTTTTGCTGTAATTTTCAGAAATGAACTATTTGGGGGCTAGTATAATAGATCAAATATTGTTACACTGACATGTTTGAAGTGTTGTGTTCGAAAATGCTGGAAAAACCGAGAAACACACAAATGTTCAAGAAGTCTGGTTCCTTGACTCCACTAAAGATGAAATGGATCCAAAATGCCAGAAAATTGTAAGGTAAGGGAACCAGTCTAGCTGGCCTGCACCCGTTCATGGAACCAATAGCAAACAAAATTTGGACTGAAAAAAAAGGTAAATTTGTAGCAGTAGTTGAAAAATAGTGAGGTTTTTTCCAACGGTGGTCGGCCGACCACCGTTGGAAATGTATACAAAAGTACCATTTTTCTTGAAAATGACTTCACACCAGGTGCCATAATTTTACAGGATGCTTTAGACTGTCATTTACCAACATCCTACGGGTAGTAAGGTATTTCGTAACAACTTGGTAGTTTTATTTTTTGATGTTTGCAAATGTTGTATTTTCCCTTTAACTACAGGTACAGACATCCCAATAGAGATACCGTTCTGTAGTGTGCTTGGGTTACATTGCAAATACATTCTCCAAAACCGAAAAAATAATAATAAAATGAAATACATAAATTATATTTAATAAAAGAGAGAACAGAATGTATGTAGCCGTGACCATACGTACTGTACATGCATATATACCGGTACATGTAGCCTCTTACCTACGGGTATGTAATCTACAGTGTAGTCCTGTCAATCCCGAGCCTGCAGACCCGAAAGACACACAATCCATGAAATCAATACGCATCGGATGTCAATAATCTCTAGTTGAATCCAAGCAAACATGCATCAAATGTGTTTATTCTCCATGCATTGACAGTTTTACGGGCATTGATGTTTGTTAACTGCAGACCTGCTCGTAATCTTAGGACTGGGATGTTGGAGTCACAGCATCTTGTTGTTGACATCCTTTTTATAGCTCCATGTTGACAGTGTCAATTCATCTTCTTTCCACTTGGACACGACTCCAAGCCACCCACACAAATGAATGCTGCAAGTATTTGCTTAAAATCCTGGTGGAAGGTACGTGTTCATCTTTTCAAACCGGGACAAAAAATACCAGAGAACAAAAGAGAACAATATCGTCCACGATTCCCAGCATACGTCCGCGATTGGGGTCGTGTACAAAACCCCAGGAGTCTTCCTAAAAAGTTAGAGTATAAACAAAAGAGGGACAATAGGATGTCCCCGATCGACGGTGAACACTTGTTTGTGCGCATGTACTAGGTGCATGTATTGTTCCTGTAGCAGATTATCAGATTTCTGGAGGGGGGTGTTACATTCACCGAAAAAAATTATAAAAAAAGAGTGCCCCCTACCGACGAATGAGGACCAGTGGCCGCTGGGCGGGCACAGGGGGTGTTGTGCTTTGTTCTCCCATTTTAAAAACTGTTCTGCTGCCGCTGAACACGTGCATGATGTACACAAAGGTTAAAACTGCCTGAGTAGCAGTCCTTTCCAGATTTGATTAATTTTGTGTAAGGCATGGACCTGACATTCAACCATCCATGGATAACACTGAACACTCACGCTTTGTTGTGTTTTGACCAAGTGGGCACACATAAACACAGCCCAACGTTCCTGCAACCCAAAGTTGCGTTTAATTAAAAACTGCATCTGGAGCACTTCTGGCAGGCTTCCTTTAGGGAGTGTGTGTGTGTGTGTGTGGGGATTTACAATGAGGCTAGCTAAGCTTGATTTCTTTTCAGAGACAGAGGCACATAATGAGGAACATCAACCTGTGTGCATCTTGCCTTCGTAGTTTTGTTGAGGGTGGGGTGTGGGAGTGTACGAGTGTACCTGTTCTACATAACCCCCGAGGACAGACACACAAAGGGAGAACAACAGATCCTTTCAGTTCTCGGGTGTTGGGTCTTTTGTTTGAAACGGTCCTCTGTAGTAAGTTTGTGTGCTTAGTCTATGGGAGAGTGTAACGGTATATTAAAGGGACAAAGGGAAACCACAAAGCATTGTCCTCTGGAGTACAGTAAAACAGGACTGTGTGTGTGTGTGGGGGGGGGGGGGGGGAGGAGGAGGAGGGGGAAGAGATGCCTTTGGAAATCTAAGATGGCGCTGGTGTTGACTTTGGTTTAAGCTTCCTGATTTAAGCTGATTTACGTAGGTGACACCTGGCTCTACATTTGGAGTATTTTCTTTTAGTTTTAACTGTGCAGTAAATGATGTGAAACGTGTCACCAAAAGCCGATACCCATTAGTGCTTTGCGTAAGGTACATGTAACATCATTATCATTGATTTTTGATGTGTCACTTGTCTGTATGTCGCACATGTTCAAATCCAATACATTTATAAAATACATTGTACATGCATGTAACTTGTTTCTGATACTCGCAGTCATACATGTCGAAAATGAAAAAACTCTTTAAATGTAATTTGCGCTATGAAACTGCTACTACAAAATTTCATCCATCTTGGTTGAAAGAGGAGAAAGTGAAAAACGTCTGTAACGTTTAAAAATGTTAAATTAGCAACTGAGATTATATTATACATGTAACATTGGGTTGAATAAGAATTATCTGTAGTGAGAGTTGAACCTGAACCCAGGAAAATAACAGTTTCGTGTTAATGACGCTTGCGAATACTGCAATTTGCAGTGTGCAGCTCACTGTTCACACTTGTATCTTGCTGTAACTGGCACACCGGTGCAGCAGTATCAGAATTATTGAAATAAATTATCCATGGCAGACAACCAATGCATAGTACCGGTACATACCAGGTATACATGGAAACTTATTATATTTTTACTTAAGTATTTGGTACTGTACTATCTGTGTGTTTTAGTTGAAAAAACAAACAAACCCAACTCCTTATACATGCACAACTTAATGTGTTTGAATTGACCACACAGGGAAGGAGTGATATTGATTTTTAAAGTGGGTTTCCGAGGTGGATATCATTACGCAGTGACATCCAATACCATCGGTTTGTGTAGCATACACCACTGTTCGCTCCTTTTCGTGAGAGTGGGTGACAAGCTCGTTGAGATTGATTGAAATCACAGTTCCTGGGTCAAATTTCATATATATATATATTTTTTTCCTCGGCTTTTATTGCAGCAGTTGGCTGTGGGTCAACAAACCATCCAGAGCTGTCATTGGACATTACACCAAAGCAACGAGAGATCAACGGATTTGCCTGCTTCATCCTATTCAAAGCCCGCTAGCATAGTACCGTTACATGAGGATGGGCTGCAAGTTGAGCTGAGTGATTTGTCTGAGGAAACTGCCGTAAATCTGCCGGGATAATCTTCAGAGAGTCGATCCACAACAAATATTTTTGGAAGGCGAGTCTCTCCATGGACGCGAGGGTGACAGCTTTGTCGAATTCAACGATGGCGGCAGCTGATGCTATCCTGTTCAACAAGCCAGTGGAGGTCCCACTGCCCAGCCAGTACCATAGGTAACAGTTGCTGTTTTGTTGGTCTGTGAGAATCGTTTGTTGTGAATCAAGGTGTTAGTCAGATCAATTTTTGAAAGAAAAAAATTGAGTTGGGCCTCAGCCTGTTTTCTGCTTATCATGCTATAGTTGACCAGGGGTCAGTTGAAAGCTGCAAAGCATAGAAAGAATGTGCTGTGCCCAGGTCAAAATCCTGAGCCCAGGTCAAATTTCTGTGCCCAGGTCAAAATCATACATCATTATCGTTGGAAAATAGGAGAAAGCTTTTTTTCTGACAGTGAATTATTGATGTTTTCTTTTTTATACAATAATGCCTTATGTGTATGTCTGAAAATAAACTGAATTTTGTGCAGGATGCCATGGGGTCCTCCCCCCCCCCCAATAAAAACTCTCATTACTCAGGCATGAGATTTTTCGGACTTTTATCTTAAAGCCAGACTTTCTGAATCCGAGAAAGACATTATTATGCATTTTTCAAACATTTGATCAATTTTCATTTTTAATTGACAATCTCATCCCTGATTACTGTATCTCATGTATCTAAAAAGAGTGATATGTTGAATCTTTTGGGCCGAGGTGCCCCCCCCCCCAAAAAGAACAATACAACAAACAAATCAACAAATCAAAAACAAAAACTACCGGTATATGTTCATGTACGAATTTAAAATGCCTAATTGATAGCAACCAGGAACCTGGTTTATGTATTTTATCACCTGTCAAGGAAAAAAATGTGTGAAGTCACCTTGCATGTACGGTAGCCTCCTCTCTGTTCTAATCAATAAGGCAAAATATGCTGCCTGATTTGATTATGCAGAGTGAGAAAGGTTTTCTGCGTGTGATTTCTTCATGCACTGCTACAGATACAAGGTGTAATGGTCGATAGCGAAACGAATATTACATCACAGAACATTTGCTATGAAATCTGCCAGAGTTGAAATATGTTTAAAGTTCCCGAAAAATTGCTTGTTTTTCTTAATTGCTATTTTTCTAGCAATACAAAAGTTCATCGAGACATCGACCACAAAAATCAGCCCATGTTTAGTTATTGAATTATTGCTTTACAATTTTGAATTATTGGCTGCAAGACAATAATTCCGTTCTCGTGTGGTAGGCTGGTTTCCGCTGCACAATCAGTGACTTCTCAATAATGCATGGACTGGGAGCTAATCTGCTCGCATAGCATCAGTACATGTATGTGCCCAAAATATTTTATTTTTCCAGAGGGAAGCAGACGTCCGAAAATAGGAGCTTTGTCGAATTTGTTGGAGAGCACGGGGAGCGTAACTTCTAACATTTTCAAATTCCCAGTGAGAAAACGTACTGTGATGTCAAAAGTTTGCATTCACAATCCAGCGTACAAGGTGTAAACAGATTCCTCTCAGGAGAATTACTTTGTAATGTGTTTTTTTTCCTCCCTTTTTTATTTTAGACTGGTACATCTAGACTTAAAGAGAGCACCATTGAAGATGGAGTTTCTCACCAAGGTGAGTACAAACAATTCAGGTTTTTTTCTTTAAGAATCAGAGTTTTCCCGCTCAGTTTGAGATGATAACTCCCATTTACGCATCGAAGAAATGTTGATACATTAAAAAAAGTAAACATTTGAAAAATTGGACCTTGTATTATCTGCCCTCCGCAGGTAGTTTTGTTTTAGAAAGAGTCAACGATGTATGTACACCTTTCTGTCACAAGCATTTCACTTTCCAGGAAGGTAACTTCGTTAATTTTTTAACGACTGGGGTTAAAAACATTGCTCAATACTTGTGCATATATTTTGTCAACAATATAGGATTTACCTTGCATACAATGGGGGGGGGGGGGGGGATTCCGCCTCGGCCATCGAGTGATGAAAAATTTTGAAACTCAGTACATGCATAGAGCAACTCTTCCTAAACATACCCAAGAAATTTCATGACTACCACGGCAACCAGTGGTCCGATTTTCATGTTTTTGGTATCAAAAGATGCACAAAGCTCGAGGCTAAAAAGTCATAACAGCTCGGGTCGCGAAAAAAATGTTTTTAGAGGCTATCGCGGAGAATTTATTTCCATACTTTCCACAAATAAGTCAAACTAATTTTTCAAATAAAAAGAAGGTAATTGTATAAATTAAATAAATAATACAACAATGTAGTACAACGACTAAATATATTAAATAAGGGTGAAGAGTATGGGGCTGTTCATATAAACTGAAGCTTGTAGAGAACAGCCTAACACATAAACGGACAATACAGGACAGTATGCACAGACAATAGGAATAAACACGAAAACAGTCCAAGGGAAACTAAAGACAAGACAAAACAAAACAAAACGCGAGACGGGACACTAAAAACCGAGACAAATTTAGTAGATGCGATGAGGATAAGTTAAATAAAAGAGACAATGAATTGTATGAAAAGAAGAGATGTGGCTATGGAGAGTGGCTGAGGAGGGAAAGCTATGTTACATATTTTGATAGGAGTGCCTTTTCGTACGAGGATTTAAAACGGCCCACGGACGTCCTTGTTCTGATATCGTTTTCAATGGTGTTCCACAAACGGGGACCATAGAAACGGAGAGTAGACCTAGAGTAGAGTGGAGGGTATCGTACTAGTATCAGTGTTTCCTTTCACATGAATGTTTCTCAAAGACATTTTTCCCCATCGTCCATCAACCCAAATTTCCCGCATTTCTTCCTCTGAAGAGCAAAACCTCATATTGAATTCTTCCTCTTGTTGCGCATCGCTCACCGATAAGTGCACGTTAGTGCTTCGTTTCTGCATGGCTTGGCGTAGTCATCACACTGCGAAAGCCGAATGATTGCCGGTTCACTGTTTTTATGCATCGCCCCCATCAAAGAGCAGATGCTTCACACGCCAGAGTGAAGGTATCGAAAAAATGACAATCAAACATTCAACAGCTGGGCAAAATTTTAGATTGATTTTTCCTGATTTTATTTGGTTGTAAAGTAACTCACGACATCTGTCAAAAACATGTAATTAAAATACAACACAGTACATGACCTCTTGATTTATGGAAACATAATCCTGTAGAATCTGGCTCAAGTTAAGCTCTGGTTGTTGTTTTTTTCAAGATGGTGAATTGTCAATTCCAACCTTCAAAATTCACATGTTTTGTTTGGCAAGTTAACAATTAAGTATTTTACTCTTATCAGTTTTTTTGTGAACAAATCCCTTTACACCCCCCACATTCATTCTTGGTTCATGCAGGATACTTCTATGGTGAATGAAACACAAAGGAATCAATCCCCCCCCCCAAAAAAAAAGAGAAAAAAGCCATGCACTTCTTGAAATTTGTTTGATTGCGTTGTATTCTGTTATTGCTGACACAGGTTTATCCTAGCTACTACAATTTTTTTTCTGTACTCACTTCATTAAGATAATTAGTGAGGTAGAAATGCTTGCACCTGATGCTCAAAGAAACAAGTTTTCATTTCCGCGAGTGAGTACAATTGGAATTGAAAAGCCAATCTTCTTAATATCATCCGTCCTTCCATTAGGGCATGTTCCTTCTTGTTAAGTACAAGGAAGCGAAGAGGAAGCGAGGATCTAATCAGATGGGAAGACACAATGGGCAAAGGGTTAAATTACACGTTTGCTTTGTGAATCATGCGCCCCAATGTCTGCAATTGCTGAAGATGATGCATGCAACCTGACAATTTCACGAGGACACACCAAGGAGGTTTTTGAAATTGCGGCATCGCCCTTAGCTTTTGGATTGAGGAGATTTGAGCCCCTGTCTTTGGCTAGTCAAGCTCAACATGGGTCCATGTTCCGATTCAGTAGCTGATTTCCCAAAACAGTGTGTGGTTTAAAGCTACAGTCCATCATTTGTAATTTGTGCATTTTGTTCGTTTGAAGCAACAAAAGAGTTCAAATTCTAATGAAGGATACTGAGCAACTAACCTGATGAAGTTTTAGCTAAGCTTCAGCTGTACATTCCGAGAAAAACAGCATTCTAAGATCTCAATTTCAAATCAAAAGTTACTGAATCATGTTTTGAATTGCAGCTATACGCGACGTCGCGCACTGATACGACGAATTACAACAACCGCGCGCGCGTGTGCGTCGTTCCAATACTTGTGCGCGCTGTGCTGAATAACAAAACGAACTACTAATTTAAATTTTCCTACGGTGCTTCTTAAGAATCACCGTTGGAAATGCCTTCTTTCATTGATTACTTCAAAATGACAGCTTCCCAGAAAGAATAATTTCACAGGGAGTTTAGTTCCCTTACTATCTTTCAACCAAGTTTGTTTTCTAACAATAATTGCGCCAGTTACTTTTCGGATGGCTGCAAATGATGGACTCTAGCTTTAAGCAGTAAGCTTACGATCAATTTCTGGAAACTAGGTGTACTGTGCAACTTTTTAACTAATCTAAACAAGTTGGAAGAGGGGATAGCAGCATTAATGAAACGGTCACAAAACAGTCGTTGGATTACACCTTACCATTTTGAAAAATAACTTTGTCCGACTTTCGTGTGGCAACTCTAAACATTCTGTCACAAGCAAAATAGCAATTCATGTGCCTCAAACACACAGCTGTGAGTGTCTTGTATCAACATTGAGAAGTTGTGGAATGACAGGCTCCACGATGGTCATGATTTGCTAGCAAAAAAGTTCAATTTCAGCTGCTACAAGTATGTCACAACTTACGCAACCTACATGTAAATGATTGTGCAAGTTACGCCATAATTTGTTGCACATGTGGAGTTACACCATTGCGTAACGTTCAGTGAAATTGGCTGCAGGAACATCAACTCTTATAATTTAAGGCCAAAATGTAGAGTCTATCCATTGTGAATTCAAGCTTCTTGATGAGTCTTACATGTAAGTCAGGGATAAAGCCAAGACAGAATTGAAGCCTGATTTTTTCAAAAATCTCTCTGTTTAGACGGGTCCAAAAATAAAGCAAGGTTTAATATGCGGACCGGCAGTCGAGAGGTCTTGCATGTCGAGAGCTGAATCAATAAAGTGGCTTAGAATTAAACGCGGCATGTTTTCATCAGTTTTGGGAAGGACAAGATTAAAAGGCGGATGCTGTGGCCAAGTCCTTCAACAGGATCTGATCATTAAGGCAGTGGATTTACTTGTGACGGTGGTGGATGACATCAAATTAAAATGGGCAATGAAATCAATGAAAACGAATTTCACACGGGGGCCTTGGAATCAACAAGGGACGTGGGATGAATTTCAAAGATATAATTCAAATTGCAAATCAGTTGGACTGATACTGTGGTACTTATATGTAGCACTTTATACCAAAGGTCTCAAAGCGCTTAACAATTATTATCCCAGTTCATCAGGCCATGAGACCATTTTTTTTCTACAACAGTTCAAGATCAGCGCAATCTGGTCTCTACCTTCACAGGTACCCATTTATACTCCTGGGTGGAGAGAGGCAACTGTGATAAAGTGTCTTGCCCAAGAACACAAGCGCATGTCACCGTGACCATTGGACCATGGCACTCCATCTATTGCAAAGGGATTTTTTTAAAAATCACACTTTATTGCAGTTATCCATGGCTCTGAACTACATGCACATGTACTTAAAAAATATAGAGACATCTTATTAAGGTACAAATTTGTTAGTGCTCTGTTTTTTTTGTTTTTCACAGTATCTGTTCTACAGTGTGTGTTTTTCTGCTACATGAGGGTCCTGTTGCTCTTGTATGGAATTACGATCGAGGATAGACACACAAAGAGAGAACAATTAAGATCCTTTTAGTGCTCCAGCGTTGGGTCTTGTGTTGAAAACGGTCCTCGATCGTACGGTGATGTGCTTAGTCTATTGGAGAGTGTTGTACTACAGGGACAAAGGGAAACACAAAGCATTGTCTTCGAGTGTATAGAAATTCACGACTGTTTGTTTTTGAAATCCAAAAATAAAATAGCAGTCTTCAGTGAAAAGAACCAAACAACAATTACAAAAAAAAACACACCAAGAATTGACCATTGTTGAAAAAATTCTTGGGAGAGGATTGTTTTGGTATTTTTAAAAATTTTTTTGTGGCTTAAGCAGCTTTGACTGATATGGAAATCAGCAAAATTAGCCAAAAATGTCCTTGCACAAACTGGCAATACAGAGACAGACATGAAGTTAAAGGGAAACATAGGCGCATTTGAGGGATCCCACTTGAAAAAGAAAATCTTGCTGCATGGACCTTGTAGGATTCCATGACATGATGACAGAACTGTCTGAGAATTTTTCAGCCATAAATCATTCGATATAACTGGCAACTGTCTATGACGACTAAGAATCCAAAATAAATAAATGTCTGCAAAATGTCAAGTCACTTATCAAGTACATTTATATTTCATGTACATATGTACATGTAGGTCGGGAATACAATTTGTAATATCCTAACAGAATCCAAGAGTTGTGTCTAATGTCGGTCACAATTGTATTATGACAACTGTCATGTTGGCAACGACGTACAGTTTTGTGGAATTTAACCCCCAAAATACCATCGCTTTGATTAAAGTTGCGTTCCCATGCTATATTCGAGTTTCATCCTGAAAACTAGATTCCTTTTCTAAATTGCTACTTTTCTGGAAAGCGTTGACACAAAAGTTTTTTTACTTTTGAATGAGACATCAACTGAAAAAAATCAGCTCATGTTTCATTATTGAATTATTACTTTTCAATTTCAATTATTGGCTGCCAACAATAAACATGTTCTCGAAGAGTGTGTTGTTGTCCCATAATCAGTGTACTGCATGTACCAGTACAAAATAAAAACCTTTTTATTTCAGAGGGTTGTAGATGTAATAAAAAAAAGGGAAAATACTTTTTTGGAAAATTAATTAAGAGAGACATTTAAAAAAATTTGTTGAAGAGCACAGAAATTTAAATATAACCAGTAAAAGAAATAAAAAAATACCCAAATGAACAGTGGTGTTGTTCATCCAAACTGCAGAACTTTTAAAAACAAATGCAGATATATTTCAGTTATTCCTCTAATGGACATTAAGGTTTATCTGCAATAAGGTTGGAGTCCAATAGCAAATCTCTTTCATCCTGCTTTGTTTAATACGGCTGTTTCATTTCCGCAAAGTGCTGTCATCACGTCTGCATCACTGTCAATGCGTCCGAAAAAGCACATAAATTTTAAACATTTGCTTAGAAGTTATAAACAGGAACTGTTTTTCATTAAGATAAATGTGTTGCGGCGATCCAGGGTGGCAACAAAGATGTGGAGATATTTGTTTGGCCCCTGGGCATTTCTTGGAGGAAGTGCTCTGATGAAACAGCCAAGGCACTGCTGTGCAGTCAATCAATGTAGCACAGTCCTTCAGGGAATATACAACATTTGCAAACATCAAAAAACGAAATGATCACATTATCACGAAAAACCTTACTGGATTGTTAGGGAATGAGCATCAAAAGCATCCTGTAAAATCGTAGCTCCTGGTGTGCTGACATTTTCAAGAAAAATTTTATTTTTCCAACGCTGGTCGGTCGACTAGCGTTGGAGAAAACTGGCTTTTTTTCCTCAAAAACTGCTCCTTGTTTTTCCAATTTACCGGTAGTTATTCCGCTTTTTCTTTGCAATTGATTACACACCTGTGAAGGAGTTCAAACCTGCTGGACTGATTCTCTGACCTTACAATTCCCCAACGTCTATGGGGTCAGGGAACCAGACTACAAGAACATGATTGATTTTCTTGGTTTTTCCAGCATCTACCAGCCCAAAACGTGAAACAAGTCAGTTCAACAATATTTGCTATAACATACTAATCCTCCAAATCCATTTATTTCTGAAAATTGCAGCAAAAGCAAATGTTGTACATTCCCTTTGATCTATCAAAACCCCACATAATCAGATAATGGATTGTTGTTGAATTTAGGGTATACATCCATTAATTTATGAGTAAAAAATGCTAGTTGTTCTCTTTGACAAAATATTGGAGCACTACATTTACCAAGGTATAAAAAAAAAATGAAGAAAAAAATTCATCAAAACAGTCAAGAAAATGAAAGCACAATTTGTCAAGATTCATTTCAAGAAAATAACGGCAACATCAGCAAATACCCTGCCAGAATTAGTAGGCTTTCTACTTGAATTCCATTTAGCAGCGACAACAGGCAACAGTCGTAACTTGACTGATGTTAAAAGCCCAACTGGGGATTGGAGACAATTGCATGGTTGAAAGCTTAGAGTGGACCCAGATCAAAAGCTTAATGAGTTCAAACTTGAAAACATCAATTAACTGCAAATTGCAATCGTTGAGGTCAAAATCTGTGAATGGAAGCTCCGTCTGAAAAAAAAATTCCGATTGTGTCAGAAGCTTTTACGAACAATTTCAGTTTGTTTGTTTTTACTTCATGGCCCCCAGGAATCCATTTCTTCATCCTTTTATTCTGGGGATGAGAACATGGGTGTACGTGCACCATAGAAAAGAGCCGTTGTATTTTGGTTATTTATTTATACATTTTTTTGGAATGATTTTTAAAATTAATCTCTTGAAGAGTCCCATATTGTACGGATTCCTGAAATCTTTTCAAAGGAAAAATCGCCCTGCTCCTTCAAGAATTGATACTCTGTTCCACTCTGATAAATCTCTTTTCTCTATGCTCTGATGGTGTTTCATAATTTATCAGGTTTTACCCAGCCCAGTTTCCGTATCCTTTCAGAAATGACAGGCTCAGTGTCTCACTATCATGAGTGAAGTCAAGTGGATACATTCGGCTACTTCCAAATGACTTGGCTACGGCTAGTAATCGTACATGTTTCTATGGCAGTGGCTGAAGCCGTTTCCCATAGACGTGTGTTACTACGAGCCGTAGCCAAGTACGTAGTTTGTATGCAGTACTAGTGATAGTCCACCCTCTCTAGAGACACTATGGGGGGATGACGGGAGTGGGAATGACAGGACTGCTGCTTGACGGAGATTTGAAAATAAATAGAAACACGAGATATGATATACGACACCGTGAGCTGAAGGATCCTCCTGTGTAATATGCAAATAGCGCAGATATTAGCTGGTGTTTGTGGCTCTGCATGCATACTGTGCATGAAGGACTGTGCTAAAGTGAAAAATCTTTGATTGGAACCTCTGCGCCTCGCATATTTCGTCTGCTAGCAATTTCCAGTGGTTAGGCCATATAAAAAAATTAACTGTTTATCTGTCCCGCTGGCAAGCTTTTTTTCCCTCCTGCATCAATTCAATTGATTTTGGTATTTTTTCCCTCTTTTCTTAACAGTGAAATCTGTCGTATTTTCTGATATTTTCACTACAAGAAATATCTTGTGTCTCATTATTTGTTTAAAAGCTAGTCGTAGAGAAGTTGATGGCAATTTTAAGAAAAACAGCATCCGCCGTCTTGGAAAAATTGAATGAAAACAGTGGATGTTTTGAAAAAACACTATCTGCAAAGTTGGATCCGTCATTGGCCAAAAAATTTCTCCACTGAGGTGCTTACTATATAGCAGAAAATAGTGCTAACCTTAAAGCACTATTTCATTGCGTGGATGTGGAAACAGTTGCGCGCACATGGAAATCTATATTGTTATGCAACTTTCTCCACTGAGGTATAAGCATCCCGTTTGCTGTGTTTAATGCTGTCTCCGTGAAATAGACGGAGGCTCTGTTAGCAGAAAATCATGCATGTGCTTAGTAGGGCTATAAAATTGGGCCCAGGTTTGGTGAAGATGTTTGTACATTATGTATGTATGTAAGGCTGTTTCTTGACAATATAAATGCAGCAAAAGACATACTTTTGAGTACATGAGTAACTATTTTCAGGGGTGTTTTTTTTTAGGGGTGGGGGATATTCAAACTTTTACAGCATTTTAAAATTTTCATTGTTTGTGTCATCTTGTTAAAATGTCTAAACAAACACACCTGCAAGCCTTTTCACCCTGTAATTTGCAATCAACAAACCACCACCGCCAGCCATAAAAACGACAAACATAGTCAAGAAATTCCCCTTTTCAATTTCTATCATACCGTAGCATTCTGTTTTCCTATTCCCCATGCTTCATTATTACACAATTGGGCTTTCACCCAAAGCACAAAATTGTGTGATGCTGAATGGCAATTCTGTTGTATTCGTCTGTTTTCGCTTCAGGTGTAAAAATAATTGGCGGTCACTCTGCTGCATTCTAATCGACTCACAGCTACGCAAAATGAGTCTTGTTGGAATATACATAATACATGCACACACAGTAGTGTCATAGATAATTTTTGAATCACTAGCGGGATGCCGCGTTTCGCGCGGCACCCCCTAGCTGGGTGGAGTCATATACTAATATTTACGTTGACCTCAATTTGCATGTTGACCCCAAGTGGGCGTGGTAAACCTTGGTGAAGCAGTTTCGCCACAGTTTTCATCATCAACGTTATGTTTTGCGTTTCCATAGAGATAATGTTGTAATATTTAACTATTCAAAGTCTGAAAGAAACAAATTTGCTAAAAAAAAAACCCAAACAAACCAAATTTTTTTTTTTTTCACGTGCCAACCGTGACTTCGGAGCACAGTGAAATTGGAGCATTATATACCATTTAAGGACCTGCAATGCTGCATACAATAACCAAGCCTCTCCATTAACCATTTCATTTGGTGCTTTGCGCACACTCTTAAGGACTTTCACAAAAAACGTGACACACAGACATCAGACAGACAGTACAGACAGACATCAGACAGACAGAAAGCGTAGGATCTTTTAATTATAAGCATTACAGTCAAGTGCCTCTCACTCCTGTTTCCAGGGTGAGTTTCTTTTGCCTCTGAGAAAAATGTTGCTTCAATTGAAACAGCAGATCCTCAAACATTTAGATTTGTAGGTTTTTGGTCAGTCCATTCTGTAAATAGTTGAAATCAGTGGTTGCTTCTTTATGTCACAGTTCAATTTTGATTTATAAAATCTGTATTGGATCTGTGAGGAAAATAACATGTTTTAGCCTTTCCGTTGGACCTTGTAAAAGAAAATTCTTAAATTAAGTCCATTTTGGAAAAGCAAATCATAAACTAGACTGCTACATTTGTCGGCTTGCAGACCTGATTTTAAATCACCCATGCAAAGAAACGGGGTGCATGGAACCCACTTATTTCCGCCAGTCGTTCCTTTTGGCATCGGCTGATATCAGAACGTGCCAAGCATAAAACGAGTTTAATTACTGCGCAACGAGGGGAGATTGTCTCGGGGCAAGTACGCTGCAAGACATAGGAAATAGATTCTGTGATACTTAATCTCTACCGAGTTCCTTATGAAGTCTTTGGCAGCGAGGTTTTTTTTTGACAAGTGGCCACTAGGGTAGGAGAGCCTTACTTAATGACCATTCAACCACATTAACAGTCGATTTAGGTGGATTGGCAAATGACACTGTATTAAGGCACGCCATCCAGATTGTAAAATAAGCAGCTTTCTCATGAAAATTTGAAAGGTTACTCTTATGTCATGATTATAATATGCATGGTGTGCATACTGTACAATGTTTATGTGGTCCATGTACAAAATGTACCTATCCTACATACATGTATAGTTCACAGTGGATCAATAAGAAACAATTTCTTCTTTGTAGCATTTTCATCAAAGTAATCATTTGCACTGATTTTTATTGGACATTTGTATTAATTTCCTGTTGAAATAACACAAAAAAAGGAAAATCAGGGCTTAAAGTTCAATCATTAATTGGAAACGATAGTGCTAGATTTTAAAAAGCCTACAGTGCAATTTATTACATGCAAAGTGCACTACCATTGATTTACATGTAATTAACCTTTCGCGGTATCATCACTTCAACGCAGCTTGTGAAATATTGTCCAGTTACATGATATACAAATGGACGCGGAACGCGCAAACTCTGAGACAAACAAATTAACAAAACTGAACGTACCGTACAAAATTCCGTAAGGTTGTCTATAAGGGGCTTGGCTAACTCGCAAATGGCGGATAGGTCTGTTTGTAGACAAGTTGAATTGCAGCAGATTGGAGATTCGATTTGAACTTAAGAAACACATGATTTCGAATACATTCTTTAATTTAATTTCTCTTGAGAACATTATTTCCTGTGTATGTATGCAAATATGTTGACGCTTTAACGAAATTAATAACAAATTGACTGGAGCAGGGTTTGAACCTGGGACCTCTGGAACACTGCCCAGTGCTCTACCAACTGAGCTATCCAGACCTATGTTGGTGGTTCCCCATTTTGTCAATCTTTGTTCATGGGACGCTAGTCAGAAACCATAAGCCTGTATATATGCCATGTTGCCAGGGATCACGTCCAAAGTCACGATGCTAGCTTCATTAGTAATAGTGAAACCTGGGAAATAAGTCACGATGCTACCAACATTAGCAATGCTGCAAACCTTGGAAATTATCACTCAACAGGATACGGCTTTTTATTACAAATCATCAAATAAACCACAAAAGGAAATTGACTACATGTACATGTAGGCCCGATTTAAACAACACACTAAAGGCGGAACAAACCGTGGATTTTATTAGACGTGATTTGGAATTTTCTGAAAATAAAGTCTGTTACATGAAATTCATGTACATGTACATGTAATCAAACTATCACACCAGAGATAGCCCATGAAAGTTTGATTATGAAAAACAAATACACAAATAGGACCATTTATTTTGCATGTAATTTTTTGTTCCCAATAATAACACCACTCAAAATCCAAAGAAGAAGGCTCAAAACCTTGTTGAACTTTCAGTTCAGGGGATAGTACACTTTTTGAGAAAAACGTGAACAAACAGTGAAAAACCATGCACAATCCTTTGATCACGATACACGATTTCACCAACAGCACTCTTTATGCCGAAAGCCAGTCAATTGACTGATAGTTGGAAATCACCTACATTTCTTATAATCTTTTAAATGACAGCAATCCGGACGGAATAATTTCACAAAATGTTTAGTACCAGCATGATCTTTAATCCAAGTAAGTTTCTTGATAATAATTTGGTATGTTACTTTTGGGATAAATGCAAATGATCCTATATGCCTGTAAAGCATTAGCATAAATTGATCATGAGCCATTAATGAGATAAGTTTTCATTAAATTTGACGAGCGATCTTTTGTCCTTTATTTTTGTGTGTGTAGCTGATTGTGAAGCTCAAGGAATGGGGAGCCACCGGTTTGCTGGTCGAATACGAAGACACGTTTCCGTACACAGGGGAGCTTGCCGAGCTGGCATTACCCAATGCATACAGGTAATGAGCCGTGACGGCTGTGTGGTCCATCATGCATGCCAATAGGCTGTCTCTACCTCTACTTCATGTGATTTATAGACCACTACGGGTATGTGATCACTGTACACACTAGTCTAGGGGCTAGACGTTGTTTTGGTTCCATACGCGATAACCCGCTGCAGCAATAACCCGCCGGGGCGAGAGGGCATTGACCAACCAATATCACCCACGAACCTGTCAGAACAACATCTAGGCCAACTCCTAAAATCTCCCCCCGAAAAATGGGGGAAACTAGTGCGCATGCGCGACTTCTGCAGACATTTACTGTTCATTTTCAGTACCACTCATACTACGCACAACAAAAGAGCTGACCAGTGAAGTTGCACAAACGTCTTGCTGCATCTTTCACATCACTGGAAGAAATTTGAGTTTGCTTCGGAACTACTATGAATTTTTTGGAATGCGCGCTGCATATATTAGGCTAAACAGGTGCGCGCGCATTACACAACCAGTACGAATCGGCCTAACGTTATTCGGACGGGTTAGTGAGTGATATTGGTTGGTCTTGATAGCGCCCTCTCGTGGCGGCGGGTTATCGCTGCGGTGGGTTATGGCGTATCAAACCATTACAACGTCTAGCCGCTAGACTATATACACACATGAAGATCCCTTCTATGACAGCAGCATTGTGTAGCAGTTGTGCAGAGCAGCTGCCCCGTAACAGATCATATGAACAATAACTGGCGCACCGTTACTGCCATTGAAGCTTAAGGGCCCCGAAATTTTTTGAATGCTAGATGCTCCGTGGTGCGATCTAAGGCAATTTCTGACCACTTTAACCAATTTTTTTTTGAGGAAAAGATGGTAGTGTATGCAGTGCCTGCCTTTATTGCGACGTCACTTAAAAACAAAACAAAATTGGGTTCATTTGGGGGGGGGGGGTTGCATGGCCCCCGTTTGGCCCCCCCCCTGGATCCGCCAAAACGCGGCCCAGATTATCATGCTTAAAAGATCCTCTAAAAATTGGCTCTCGGTATTATTTTTTTTAGAGTGACTGAGAAGAGAAGGTTTTAAGGTTGACTTTTTTTGGATGATACATAAGAAGTGCATTGTTGCTTTTTAATCCTCAAGGGAGAAGGACTGAATGTTGAAGATGTTTTTCATTCTCCTGTGAGTGCTGAGAAAAGATGCATGAGAGGGGATATAAGTGCTGGGCTTTTTATGTCTTTTTGTTGCATCGATTGTTGGAATGGTATTGATGTTTTCTGTGGACTCTTGCACAAACTGAAGTATCAGATAGCAGTAGGACGGAAAATGGCCACCAAAAAAAATAAGAATCTGAAATGAGTCTAGGGAATTGAAAAGAGCGTTCGACTGCCGTAGTGTGGAGAAATTAGAGTACGATAATGGAAGGCGAGCCAAAATTGATAAAATTATTTGTGCAATGAACTTCAGAAAGTGTCTTGACAATAGGGGAACTGTTGTTGCAGAATTATCAAATTTCTAGAGACGCTCATAATTGTGTCATGTTACATGTCATTGCTTAAAATAAAATACTTTTTGAGAAGAATAAAAAATCTCAATGACGTCAGCCATGTTTATAGTGCAAGTAACCTAGCCATCCAGCCATTGAACCCGATCGAGTTTTTCAAGCAAATCTCAAATTTGGCACGTCAACTGCACTCCGCTAAGGAAAATCAAATTTCTACATGCATATAATTCGAATTAGGATTTTAGCTTTGAGATGTTCTTTGCATGCATAGTGCACTTTAGTGAAATTTTCTGAAATCTCTGTGCACAGACTGTGTAATGTTTATATCAGGGGTGACATTTGTCAGGATTTTTCCTGATTTTTGTCAGGATTTCTCCTGATTTCAGGATGTGTTTTGTCAAGATTGTTTCTGATTGCAAAATGTTTAAAGAATCCCTTTTGATATCTGGAATTCCTGAGGTGTTACCATAAAAGGTGTTGTTTTTAATACCTATAAAAGATTACAGAGAACAAAAGAATGGTTATTTTAAGGGGTGCTTTTAGGCATAGACATGTACAAACATATATACATGTACCATCGACCCTACCGAGGGAACTGCAAACTCTCTGTCGATTATTTCGTGAATTTTTTGTTTTACCCCGATATTGCCCAGGGCTGTTTACCGATTTTGCCCAGGGCTGTTTACCGGTATATTATGCTCAGAGGATGAATTAAAATATGATACACGTACACTTAAAAAAAAACTTCTCTGACAAACTGAACACAGTAACATGTGCATGTATACATGTACCGGTATTATTCTGTCTGTCACATCAAGTGTCAAATTCCCTCACAATCTTAGAATGCACTTGCCGTAAAAAAAGTTTGAGCATATCCAATTTTGGGCAAACGGACTATGATTGACAGCCAGAAAGTATCCAATGTCCGATTGTAATTTCACCTGTTTTGAGTAATGCTGCAACCACCCCCCCCCCCACACACTTTGCTATCATAAAAAATATTGCATAAAAACAGAAAATCACTTCATCAGTAGCTGTGTCAACAAAGGACATGAGTGTGAACATCAAGTGTTGTTCTTGCTCACTTGTCCATTAACCCTAACATACCTGAATCCATCAAAATCCACACCCCTGTTTTGGAGGATTTTGGCGGATTCAGGATACCTCCATATTGAAAAAGTTGGGGGATTTTGATGGATGCAGGACAGTATGCCTAGCAGTACTGCAGGATTTTGATGGATTCAGGATACCTCCATATTGAGCAGTTGGGAACTTTGATGGATTCAGGGTTTCAACAGTTTAACTCCTTGGCTATTTGTTTGGTGTGTATGAGGTACAATATATACACTGTACTACACTGGTGGATTCTGAAGGACTTACTGGTAGATTCTGATGGACTCAGGACACCAACTTTTTTTTGCATGACAAAAAAATTGGTGGATTTTGGCGGATTCAGGATACTTTTTAGAATAAGTGCTCAAGGGGTTTGGGTTAAAGGGACATACATGTACATGTACATGTAGGAGCATAAATTAAGGGTGGGCATGGCTGGGGCAGTGTTTAAAGCGCTCATCTCCTCTGTTGCCCGGGTTCGATTCCTGGTTCGGGTCATGTGAGTAGAGTTGTTCGTTGAAGGGTTTTTCTCCAGGTTCTCCGATTTTCCTCCCTCCGCAAAAAATTCAACACTCTGATCTGACTGTGCTCCGTGGTAAGACATGGGCCATATGGTGGCTGCCTAAAGTGTCTTTACACGTACATGCCTTCAGCTCGACCTTTGCAGTTTAGCTTCTGCTATGAGTGAGGACGATTAGCACCCCAAATTTAAATTACCCGGAGACATACAGAGAGAAAACCTTGCTCAAGTAACAACAGGACTGGTACCAAGTACACTGTGAAATTATTCCACTTGAAATGGTTTCAATCAAAAGGAAACAATCATTGAAGTTGGTTGAAAAAATGTATGTACATGTACGTCGCAATAAAATCTACATTTTAGGAACCCAAAATTTTTTGCATGTATTTTCTGTTTTCTCACATTGTATAGTAGTCAGGGAGCCAAAATAGGTGTTGTGCACCCTATTAAAGAATTTGAGGAATTGTGTTGCCTCAAATAGAAATTTATAAAAATCACAAAAGTAAAAGATACCGGTACCACTGTATGTACCAGCATGTTCAGGCCTTACATGTTTCAGTGCAAGACCCCCTTAAAAAAAAACGTTGAATTTTGTTATCACAACGACATGACATACACTGAACATGTTCATGTAACCATGGTGTGACAAGGACTCTTTATCAGTAGATGTATCGACAAATATCTTGTATTTGAACATCAAGTATTTTTCTTGCTCGTTTGTTTAATAACCGTACATGTCAGCAGGGATACATGTATAGAACTGCTTGTGTACACTGTTCTTCAGTAATGGAAGAATGTAATTACGATACACCATTGATAAGGCAAGATCCATCTGCTCTGAAGTCCAAACAAATACCTACCGGTAGGTTCTGATGATGGAGTGTGAAATCAAGTGTAGTTGTTTCATATTGACTCTAGGTTTATATTAACCATTTGGGAGGGCTGACACAGAGAAAAGAAAGCATTTGAATAAGTGGTACGGCAATTTTATGAGAAAGTGGATATGGCTTGAAAGTGGAACATTTATGAACTCTTCAAAACAACAAGCATCACTACCTCAATATGTGGTATCAAATTAAAGGGTATGAGACCTTTCATTTGAGTGATGTGGCAGTCAGATGGAATATGGTTTATCACAAACTGCTTTTTTGATCTAAATTTTTGGATTTTAGTTAACCACTTTGGCACCTTGTTTTTACATAGAAATGTAACTTTATTGAGAGTTATTCTTTAAAGACAGAGAGAAAGATTTGTATTTTATGCAAACAGATTTTTTTTTTTGTTAAAAAAAAGAAAAGGTTCCTCCCTTGAGCTGTGTCCGCATTAGCCTTTTTGGGTAAAACTCACCGAGACGTTGGTTACTTTTTGCCATTAAAGTACAGTGAGAACAGCCCGAAAAACGGACCTTTCGGTTAATTTTCAGAAGTCCAGTGGTTAATTTTACCGGCCAAACTTTGCCGAGTCAAAGTGACAAGGTACATGCACTAGATTTTGTGGTTTTTTTTTTAAATTCATGGTAGATATTATGGACACCATATCAAAAACGTTTTATAATGTCATACGTTATGACAAAAGAGGAAAAAGAACAGCTGATCGAGTGGACACGTGTTTAAGCCAAGCTCAGTTACTTTAGCCATTGTCTCGGTAATATTTTCCTGTGTCAAAAGTCCAAGTACGGACACATACATTGTGCATTTTACCCAATCAGTTTCTGTCTCAGTAAAATCTCACACACACAAAAAAGAGTCCAGTGCGAACACAGCTTTACAATTTTTTAGTTCTTATTAGAGACTTGACTTGGATACTGCAGTAATACAGTAATTATTCCTATTTTCCCCTCATGTACAGCATACATAACATAAATGATGTTTGCAAAATAATAAGGAAACTTTGTGTTAATTAAAACATGCTGGAATACTCTGTAGACATTGGCATAGCAGTCATCATGGTGGGGATCCTCTGTTTGGCCGAGATATGCCTGAAAAGATCCAATATGCACTCATTGTTAATAATAATTGTTCATGAATAATAATATCAGATGAGCACACTTGAAGATGACTTGAATGCATTCATGAGGCACGTATGCACTGGTACGATGTTCATCTAATGTCCATTAGGAAAATCCATAATGGTAAAGTATACATGAAGGTCTTCATGTTCACATTGAAACTATTGATCATGCTGACTTAATTGGTTTCTGTGTGGCCTTGTATTAATATGTATTTTTTTTGGGGACAATTTATTGGCTTGTCTTAGACGAACCCATTATTCCCTGTACCGCCCCAAAGTGGCCTAACTGTTACTCCTTATACTGCCCATACCGCCCCAACACTGTAAGGTTATGGATTCATTAAGAAGTTAATACAGTGTAATACAATGTAATACAAGTGCTACTGGTTAATTTGCTTCTTATTTCCTCATTTCAGCCTGGCAGATATAGAAGCACTTCAACAGATCACCAGAGACAATGACATGGAGTACGTTCCCTTAGTGCAGACGTTTGGCCATCTTGAGGTAATTCTGTTGTGTACTCTGTCTCAGCCATCTACATGTACCAAACCTCGACAATCACACGTCAGTCACAAGCAAATCACAAGCCAATAAGTCAATCCCATGTCATTCACAAGTCAATCCCAAGTCAGTCACAAGTCAATCGCGTGTCAAGTCACAATTCAATTGCAAGTCAGTCACAAGTTAATCCAAGGTCAATCATGGGTCAATCGCAAACCAATCCCAAGTCAATCCCAAGCCAATCCCAAGTCAATCCAAAGTCAATCATAAGTCAATCATAAGTCAATCATAAGTCAGGTCTCAAAGAAACAAGGGATGAACAGGCAAAATACATGTACATGTATGTTCCTCTAGGCTGTCAACTCCTAGCTGTACATTACGAATGTGTAGACAATTGTGTGAAAAAGCACATGTGAAAAACTTTGTGATCAAATTATCTTTTTTTGGTATGACAGATGGTGTTGAAGCACAACAAGTTTGTCCATCTGAGGGAGGTAGCAGAGTTTCCAACTAGTATTTGCCCCTCAAAAGAAGGTATGTTCAGTCTTGAAAAATGTGAAAATAATAGTTTCATGATCTAAGTTTCTATTTTATGTAATAAAAGAATAATTGTATTGTGTGATGAGATTTCAGTCTTTGAAATTTTGGTCTTGGAATTGTTGATGATAGCTTTCAGCATTGCCCAGTTTGGCTACTGATTAAAATTTTGTTTCCTTACATTGTACTTTGAAAAAGGATAAATTTTGATTTGTGCTGCAAGTTATGATGCCTTTTTTAAAGATGACGTTTCAATGAAAATATTTCTTCTTCAAAAGTGACAAATTATGTGAGTTTGCTTTTAGATAAAAAAAAAAAACATGTTGAAATTTTTGGAACTATTGGAATATTAGGAATTGTTGGTGACATTCTTCAGCATTTCTCCTTCCATGAATTCATAAATCACTTATGAATACCACCCCCTCCCCCCCCCAAAAAAGAATAAATGTATCACATTTTCATTATAAACAATTTGCTGAGATTTGAGCTTGTTGAAAATCCAGGATTCTTCTCATGGTGCTCCAAAGGTCATTGAAGTTTAGTCCCTGGCGCCCACGGTTGAATCATTATTGATTGATGTCCTAATTGCAAGTGCAAAGATTAGAGTTGACGCACTTTGTCCGGCATTCACACATCATTCACCTTGGGCCAGCATTGTGACCTCTCACCTTCCCCTCCTCCCCTCTCCTCCCCCCAGCCCAAAGTGCCGGGGTCTATTTGCAAAATCACCTGTGCAAAGTCTGGCCGGAAACCCGATGTGATTGATCCAATCAATTGACCTAGTTCATTGTGGAGGGGTTCGGATGTCAGGAGACCGGGCTCAGGAGTTTGAGGTTTTGCACGTGCCTTTACTCCTGAGTCTTTCCTGAGTTTGAATTTTATTGCCCTGACAAAAGTGGGAAAGCTGCGGCCGTGGCAGTAGAGGGTGCTGCCAACAAAATGAATCGAATCTGGTCTTGGGAACTTCGACAGTGCTACCCAGGAAATGCCGAGCATACCTCATATGCCCTGTATTCAAGCTTATAGTTATTATTATTGTTATTTTACTAATATTATTATTTATTTCTGGTAATGAAACCAATGATTCATGAAAAGCGCCCTAGGCACTGTAGCTCGTAAGCCTGAAGAAACCTGAGAGAGGAGACAATGAGGAGAAATTACAGTTTTAGAGGTGGGAGGAAAAGCCCAGAAGAATATTCTGGGGGAAACCCATGGAATCAGGTAGGGACTGAAAACCCAATCCACATATTGGCCCAGGCGGGATTCGAACCGGGGTCACGGCAGTTGAAGGCAAGGAAAGTACCGCTACGCCAACCTGACTCCCCAAGAGTTCCCAAGACTGGATGTGATTCATCTAGCCGATAGCAGCCTATACCATAGCGGAGGCTGTACCACATATGTCAGGAACCGGTCGTATAATTAGGGAGATAAAATACAAATCAAGTCTGGGACCCAGACTACATGTACGTCTTTCCTTGCAGTTGGAAAGTGTTTGGTGACAATTTTAATTCATATCTTTAATGCATTTCAAGTATAAAGGGTCACTCAAAGTAACTACGTGTAAATTGCTACTGATGAACTTTGTTTTTGACTTTTCTAACTGATTTAGAACTTAACTTCATGGAACAGCCACTGATTTCCATGTTTAAAAAGTTGGATAGCTCATCGGCCATTGTGCGCCCACACATTTGAAGCTACGCGCTGGTTCCCAATCTCTCAATTCAAATAGGGTGTGGGAACCAGTATAACCACTCCCATCGTACATTTATAATAATATTGAGAAAAAAAAAAAAGTACATTAGGCCAAAAAAAAAAATAAGTCGGTCTCTGGTCAGCGCGCGCGTCGATTTTAATCATGCGCGTCGATCTTTTTTTTTCCAAACTGTTCCGCTGTAGCTTCAACAGCGCCCTCTATTTCCGCACCTCCTCAATTTTTTTTACCAAAGAGCACCAAGGAATGGGAAATTGCACCAAGGCAAATGATCGAAAGCACCAAGGCAAATTATGGAGGACACCAATGTACATGAGGACACCAAAAAAGCAAAGTAGTACCCCACCTTGTCTGTACAATCCAAGCTTGAAGAAAAAAAAAAAAGCAAAAAAAAAAAAAAAAAAGCCGCGTGGCCGCGTCAATTCCGCAACTTTGGACTGACCAGAGACCGAATATTTTTTTTTTTTGGCCTTATTACCCGATTTTTATCGCAGCAGAATTTAATACAAAAAATATTTAAGTTACAAAATAATTTTTCCTTTTTAACAAAAGGAATGCAATAAATAAAAAAAAAGGGTAAACATTAGGTTAAATCAGGATAGATTTGTTTACAGTTCCATGGGAGTGGTAATACGGTGGATGGTGACTTCCCTTCTAATATTCAATGAGCTATCCTCTTTTTTGTGTGTATAGAGATCAGTGCCCGGAAAACCCATCTGTAAAGTGAGTTACATCTACCGGTACATGTAATAATTTGTTGTGATTTATTTCCATGTGTCCAGAGTCCCTGCTGCTGATTCAGGAGATGCTAGAACAAGTCATACAAGCACATGAAGGCCTCAAGTACTTAAGCATTGGCGGTGATGAAGTAAGCAAGCATTTGTGTATTGTTTTTACTTCACAGTGTGTCTCTTAAGGCCCGTCTCAATTCATAT
Source organism: Patiria miniata (assembly GCF_015706575.1). NCBI lineage: Eukaryota > Metazoa > Echinodermata > Asteroidea > Valvatida > Asterinidae > Patiria > Patiria miniata. The sequence continues at coordinate 37,912,910 of NW_024037069.1, read as the reverse complement.
CCGGGATGAGTTCCAGACAAGGTGTGGCGGGAATACGTTATCGGGCAGGATTCTGAACAACTTCACCGTAATCTTCCCGCAATGAAATAATCAGTATTGATGAGTCAAGCAGTTGCTCATGAATTTTCCCAGGAACATGTCCGGGACAAATGCAGTGCTTCTTCTAGACAGAGTGAATGATTCTACCTGTAAGTCGTCCCGGGTATGAATCGAGACAGGCCCTTATAAGGACTACTTCGTGCTTCACATGTGAATTTGAAAGTGGATTTGAAAACATTGGCAACAAAATAGTATTCACTGAGCTGATTCTTGCCTTGGAATAAGAAATTCAACAACAAAAAATCAAATATAATAAAAATAACAAATGAAACTGACTTTCAGAATATGTTGGATAGTCAACAAGGCTTCAAATTTCATGATTTCTTTTATAGTTTTTAAGATTTTCAAACTAGTGCTGAAGAAAATTCAAGGACATATTGTGTTAACATCCCTCGTGTGAAAGGCCTGATTCAGTTTCATAGTTCCATGTCGTTAAACAAACACAAATGTGTCTTAATTCTCTTCTCCTTGTTTTTAAAACCTTTCTCGCAGTTTATGTTGATATGTTTACACACCGGCTTCATATCACTAATTGCTTTCATTCTGCTAATTGTTTTAAAATCAGGTCTTGAGTTTCAATTTGAAATAAACCAGACTTCATGGCTAGTGGTTGAAAACTTTTAGCCGATCAAAAGTAATCTACCAGACAGTGCCAAAATTTAAAACTGACAAGTTCCAAAAGCGGAACATACCGGTAACTTCATCAACTTGACATTTGACAGCATTTGAAGCCTACTAATAATAATCAGAAGTGAGGAAAATATTTTCATAGAAACAGTCATAGGAAGAACTGTATGTAGGCTCTGTCCTGTGGTCTGATGATTAATTTGAGCCCTGAAAATTATGCTGAATTTGGCTTGAATGTGTGACTTCAGCATTTTTTAGGATGGAAAATAAACGAGACTGCTGCAAACTGCTTACGGACTGAATTGACCTGCAATATACAAATTTATAAATATAGATTGAGGACTAGCAAGATCTCTTACAAAGGCAAAAAAAGACATCTTTTAAGCTCTATAGATCCTAATTCTTTTATCCTGAGGTCCTGGCCAGCTTTCTTGCATGTAAATATGTTTCCACAAAAGAAGAATGTCACAGGAGAGAGATTTGACCTTTTGATTTTCCCCAACCTCATGTGTGAAATTGCCAACTATGCCCAGGCATCCTCCAGGCCCCAGGTGACACCCCCTCATTATAAATTGAGACCTTCGCCGCATTTCCCAGCGGGAAGTCGCAAGAATTGCCCTCAGTGACTGACATTTCAACGCGCCCTATTAAACATCTGCTCTGTTCATAAGACAGCCGTCACATTTATCTAACTTCATTACTGGCCAATGAAGGCAATTAGGTCGGAAATCTAAAGACAGAGATGCCATCAGTTATCGGTTGGTCTTCACGGTTGATGCACAGACACCGAAGATAGGGAAGGATCATGGAAAGAAAACCTGGGATCATGCCAAGAGTCTAAGATGAAATCTCCTGAGATAAAGTCTGCCTGAACATGCTGAAAGATGATTACATACGGTACATGTAAATGACAGCATTCCAATAAAGCAATTGGCACCAACACTGTGCATTCTTTAGATACCACATAGATGCCACAGCGCTACTTATTCGAAAATGATTACATGAAATTCTAAGACTCATTGAAACCAAAATGTTCATCATTCCGCTGACTTTCGGTATTCCCATGGGCATGTGCATGTCATAATTTGACAAGTTACACCTCAAGATACAGACAGCAGATAAATGTACACAATTCTGTAGGACACTAGGGGCACTTTGTCAATTTGCCATCAGTTCTAAGGTGATGAAAATGAGGATCGCACATGAGATGGAGAACAAAACATGCCGCAACCCATAATTTCTGGAATTTAGTTCTTCCGGAACAACCATGCACATGGGAGATTGTCTTGAAGAGAAATACATCAGGTCTTGATTACGCACGCCCAGTTGGAATGACAAACTGGCTTAGGGTGTCCCTTTTTTTTCTTTGGTTCTAATTTCCGATCGACCCTATTTTGGGCCCCCCTTCTCCCCCCCCCCAAAGAACTTTTCTATTATCCTGACCTTGTTTGGAACCTTCGCTAACCAAAAAAAATGAGTTAATGAAAAAACTGCATATCAAATTCCGGGGAATCTGGCTCTGTGTTACTGGAAATGCTGTTGAAAACAATATCTGATTGTACTCGAAGCACATCTTGTGACGACCAATGCAATTCCAGATGATGCGATGGTTTTGCCTGTTATTATATTCGGGGTCTATTCTACAAAATGTTTGTGAGCTGCATAGTGCAGATGTAATGTAAGTTGATTACTTTTTGTCAAAGATGACTTCATTAGTTTGTTCAGTGATATGAACGCATGATAAACTCATTGCAATATACAAAACAAGAGATATTGGTAATAAGCACTTGGCATCATATGTAACTATCAATACAAGCACAACTTCACTTTTTCTTTCTTTCAGATTTTTAATTTTTGCCGACCACCGACCTACTACATGTACAAATGTACGTGTAACTAGGCCCAAAAAATAGGAGAATCATAGAAATAAAAGGGCCCCATATTGAGTTGCTCTATGAATAAAAAAGAAAATCCAGCTTTCTGTTCTGTTTCTGTCTACCTTATGTCTACCCAGCAATTCCACTGAGATGCAAGGGAATAAGAAACGGTCATAATGATGTTGATTATGCTTTCAGAGTGGTTCAAATATTGCCATAAATATCCCTAGGGAGATGAAAAAAGAGATATGAAATGACTATTTATGAAACGGAGAGTGGTACATGCAGAGATAACTGTAGATACTTGAGCCTTTCTTCCTCCCAAAGGCATATAGGCCTACAGATGCCACATGTTCACCTTGCACAAAAAGAAATTAAGCAGGGGCCTGCATTATTGCATTCAATTGTGTGTTGCAATGCCCAAACAAGACGCACAAAATTGGTTACTTACATTGCATTTTTGTAACGTGAGTAACCAATTTTGTGCGTCTTGTTTATCATATATAACACATTTTTTTCTGGATGTCATCTTTGGTGCTTAGGTAGGTCTAGGTCTACTCTATCTACCATGGGGATAACAGTTATTAAACCTTTTCAGTAAGGTAACTACAGCCCAAGGAAACTCAAAAGTACATCAAAAATGTAATGTGAATAACCGTGCAATTGCCCAAATGGTCGGCTTTTGAGACCTATTTCGCTCAATAACTTGGGCTATGAAAGTGGTGAAGTTCATTTGTTGTTCAGTTTAATACTTTATTTTAACTGTTTGTCCAGGCGTGCCTGTTTTGATAACTAAGCTTGGGGACATTCCTAAATATGCTTTTAATATAGAAAAGTGCATTTGTCGAAGGCAAAAGTAAAGCAATATTAAAGTTGATTATGACATGAACCGTATTTAAATTGTCCCTGTTTTGTTGCACAGGTTGCCCACGTTGGCTTATGTCACAAGTGCCAGCATCGTATCGAGACTGACCTAGGCGGCTACACCTGCTCATTGTACTTAGATCACATGACCAAGGTGTTACGGTACATGCGCAAGCAACATCCCGGTATTACGTGCATTATGTGGGACGATATGCTCAGGACCATCAACCCGAAGATCATGAACGGTACGATAATAGCTCATAAATCGCAATTCCTTGTTTGCAAGTCTGACAAACTTTGACATACTGTAAGCTTGTACATGACTCTTTAGTACTTGTACTGAAATAGACCGTTATCATGTTACGGACATCATGATTTTTTCCCATTCAAAACAGTGTAACCAATTCGAGGCTGGAAGGAAAAATAGTCTGGTTCCTTTTTGCGCAAAAAAAATCATCAGTCAGTCAGTTATTGGATGCAGAGAACATGACTAATATGGTGGCAGCTTGATAAAGGTCTATTGTATTACATTGTATTTACTCCCCCATAAATTCATAAAACCATAGATTGCTGGGATGGTTGGGGGCAGTATAAGGAGTATCAGGTTGGGCAGGTTGGGGGCAGTAGAAGGGTGAAAAAAGTTAATAAGAATTGAACCTGAGAATTTGGATTTTGATTTATACTGGCATAGGCAGGGATCATTGTACCAGTATTTGCACAAAAAGAATTTGCAAAACATCTGGACTGATATTTGAGGTTGCATTATTTGGTCCTTTTGTAAATATAATTTTTTTTTTTTTACATCTGTGTCAGCTGTGTAGCCATACACTCATTTTCCTACTCATTGCAATTTTTTATTTCATAAAAAAGAAGATGGCGATATTTTACACATACATGTAAGGTGAAGCACACTTGAACACTTGTTGCAGTCTAAAAAAATTTGAAATATTGTACTTACATTTTTTTTCTTTCTAAAATGTCTGCAACTTAGTAGTTATCTTTGTGATCATAGCAAATTGTTAATTGGGATTATCCCCCATAGAACAGACACAAACAGTCTTTATCAAGATCGTTTTGAATTTCAGATTTCAAACTCGGTGAACTGGTCGAGCCAATGGTGTGGAATTACTCCGATGATATCACGTCATTCAGGCTGCGTTTTCATCAAGGCATGTGGCAAAACTATGCCCAGGTTTTCAAGCACTTCTGGATAGCAACTGCCTTTAAAGGTAAAAAAATAGAAAAAAAGTGATTCACTTTCTTTGCAAATGCGTTCTATGAGGCCTACTCACGACAGCCAGTACATGTATCAACTGGTTCTCTCGTATTCATGTATGCCTCGGCACATACATGGCCAAGTTTCATATGAAGTTGCAAAAAAAACCCTGTGCTTTATTACAAAACCTTATCTGTTCATCTGTTATCTTGCCCAGATCTTTTTTGTTGTTGTGAGGAGTGGGAGGGGAGGGGGGATTCTGCCTCCACTGAAGAAAATCATCCCCCCCCAAAAAAAAAATTCAGAAAATCCCCCCAAATTTGTTCAGTCATCAAAGCGAAATCGTTGATTTGACTTTTCTTGAGTTGATTTTTTTATAACTTTTTTCCAGGATCCTTTGGTCACACTCTGTACTGGCCTCCCGTCAAGCTCCAAGTTAAGAACCACCTACTGTGGCTACAAGAACTGGACAAGGAGATTCCCAAGACCCTGGCGCTAAGGGGCTATGCACTGACTGGATGGCAGAGGTACGGTTAAGGTGGAAAGGGGGGGGGGGTGATGGCATGACTGGAACCCCGAGATCCTAACGCTAATTAGGGACCTCAGCTCCCCCGTGTCACTAAGACCAACGTCCCGCCGCAGCGTGTCAATGTACGTGGCTCGTCTCCGCCCCCTCCTGGCAGTTCCATGAGTCGGCTCCCACAGGATGGTGTCATGGGCTGCTAGCTCCGGGTGGCGGACGCAATGGCCTGCCAGAGCCATCCTCCTCTCCCTGATCTTGTCTGAGATATGTGGAAGGCCTCCATATACCCTGAATCAAATATAATCTCGTTTAGCTTAATGTGTTCCATGTCTGTTACGTTGCAGGTACGACCACCTATCAGTGCTATGTGAGTTATTACCTACTGGGATACCCTCTCTAGCTCTGTGCTTGCAGGTTCTTTTACAAGGTATGTAATGTACTCTGCCAGCAAATTCAATATTCCCCAAACCTCAGACAATTACAATTGTGTAAAGAAATAATTTTTGGGACAAAAGTACCAGAGAAGTACATGCTCAGGTACTTTGTCCCAAAATATAAATGAAATGTTCAATATCAAAATTGTTGCTATTTATGAATGTTGCAGGACATTGCCATGAGCATCATAATGCACAGCAGGAAGCCAAGATCATGAAGTTTCATGTTGATCATCGTTTGACTAGAGACATTCGCACGCTGCTACCGGTATTAAGGACCAAAAAAATATATATTCGGTCTCTGGTCAGCGTGCGCGTCGATTTTGATCATGTGCATCAATAGTTCTTTCTTTTTTTTTCAAATTTTACGTGGGAGCTACAACAGCGTCCTCTATTTCCGCACCGCCTCAAATTTTCTTGGGCAGCTCGACTCCCAAATGATGAAGGGCACCAATGTAAATGATGGAGGACACCAAGGTATATGAGGACACCAAAAGCAAAATAGTACCCACCTTGTCTGTACAATCTAAACTTTCTAAGCTTGAAAAAAAAAAGAGGCCAAACCCCCCCCCCAAAAAAAACACATCGCCGCATCAATTCCGGAACTTTGGTCTGACCAGAGACTGACTGTTTTTTTTTTTTTTGCCTAATGCGCAGGCACATTCCTCACAAATCAACCACTATTCGACTAATAGTCCGAGCCAAACTTGCTCCTTAATGTTAAGTACTGTTCCTTTTGTCTCCTCTAATCTAACCTGTAGGTGGTTACTCTCATGATCTGCTGGAGAGAGTGTCCAAACAACTTGGTTTCAGTGAGCCTTTTCAATTAGAGTTCCCCCAACATATCGAGTGAGTTGGTCAAGGGCCTGCCATTTCCTTTTTATTAGCTGTTCCCAATTTCAATTGGGAACAGCTATTGTTTTTGTTGAAGGTTTTTTTTCTTTCCTTTTTAAATTTTTTTTTTTTTTTAATGTAAGATTACAATTTCAATTTTAAAAGTTAGAGATTTTTGAAAAAAATCATTACATTATTTTTTACTGTCCAAGAGACAATCAAAATCAAGTTGGGAACAGCTCTGTGGTTGTTCAGTTACAACCACATCAGGTTTTAAATTTTTTTTTGTGGTTTATCTTCTTGTATATAATTGAGTGTTGAAAATCGAGTTTCAACTAAAATTTTGAAGTTGTTTTTGACACATAATTTATTTGATACCACGTGATGCTACTACATAGTCCGACTGTTTGATTTAACAGCGAGTGCCTTTGCACTACATGTACATAATAACCTCAGTGTTGGCCAATTTGATTACTTATAGATACTTGGTGACAGGACGTAGTTAACTCAGTGAACATGTTGAGTCCAGTAATTTGGCACTTTTTCCATAAAATCATGTTTTGTAATGCACAACAGACACAATACAGACTGAAAACACACATATGGTGAGGCACATATTTCATGACAACATGAGTATCAATCCTAAGCAAACTTAGCATCACAAAACATTCACTACGAAATTTACAAGAGATGAATTGTGTTCAACTTTGCTAGATTGTAATGTGAACACTTGCTGTGACGTCACATAAAATAACATTGGTGTTAGCTTTTGCTCTGAGTATGAACTAGCTCGTAGTATTCAATAATGAGTGTTTATGAGTGCAATGATTAGAATTATTTCATGAGGTGACAGATGGAATGTTTGCCTCGTGGAATGGAACATTCCATTTGTTACCGAATGAAATTATTCTTTCCATTGTAATAATGTGAAATATTCATTATTTGTTTTATACAACACCTGAACAAATCCTCTTCATCTGATTAGTCAGAGCCACCAATCGTGTGACCGTGCAATGGAACTTTTATTTACCGTGGAATAGAACCTCTGTTTTTGCAGAGCGGCTGGGCCTTGGGTTGGGACCAAAAATTCAACATGTGATCAACAACCAACCAATCAGCTGAAAGGAATATATTCAGGTGTTGTATGAAGTGAATTAAAACAGTGTTCATGAAGTAATTATTTTTATTTTTGTTTGGCCCTGATCAGATCTCTGGATCCCAAGGTGGCCTTTTCCGGCAGTGATGTCTACTCTGCTGTCCAAGATTTGGTTATATTTGAGTCTTCGTCCCGATTCAAGGATTTCATGAGTCAGAGCCAGCTTCATGCAAACACGTGAGTTGTTTTGAACGTTTTTCCCTTGGCATAAGTTGGGATCCAGTTCCATCTTCCTTATTTGGATCCAGTTCCATTTTCCTTGTTTGGGATCTAGTTCCATTTTCCTTGTTTGGGATCTAGTTCCATTTTCCTTGTTTGGGATCTAGTTCCATTTTCCTTGTTTGGGATCCAGTTCCATTTTCCTTAATTAGGATCTATTTCCATTTTCCTTGTTTGGGATCCAGTTCCATCTTCCTTATTTGGATCCAGTTCCATTTTCCTTGTTTGGGATCTAGTTCCATTTTCCTTGTTTGGGATCTAGTTCCATTTTCCTTGATTGGGATCTAGTTCCATTTTCCTTGTTTGAGATCCAGTTCCATCTTCCTTGTTTGGGATCCAGTTCCATTTTCCTTGATTAGGATCTATTTCCATTTTCCTTGTTTGGGATCCAGTTCCAATGTATTTTTTTCAAAGAAATTAACTGGACTGAATTTGAACCTACAATCTCTGGAATACTTTATCAGAATCAATCGGAACAGTCAACGCATTTACTCTCATAAAATCTGTATATCTAAAGACATGAAATTGTTTTGATGTATGAAAATGAAAAAAACAAAAACTGAGCAAACTCTACTACATGAACAGACTTTGAATGGGCATTTGTGTTTGAGTTTAGGAGGACATTTTGTCCCAAAACGGAAGAATTTCAGACATTTTGGGGTTCATTGTGATTGATGACTGTTCATAACATTTGAGCAATCAGGTCTATGTACTCTGTGTACAAAATGAAGATGGCGCTTTTGAGAGTAACCAGTACTGGTAACTGTATGTATGGCGCATTGTACGTGCAACGTGTTTTATTCTGATTTCTTATTAAGTCGGGCGCCTTCAAGCAATGGGTAAGAATATCCCTCCCTAGTGGTCTCCCCCACCTCACCCTTCCTGACTATCGAGGGGGTACTTGTGCACGGCGTCCATAAACAATAAATATCCAAATGTTTTCTTTCACAGGAATCCCAACGCAAGTATTGCCACCGATCTTCCCATGGTCCATTATTCTGTTGAGGAGAGCGCAACAGAGGCAAAAAGGTAAGTAATAAGCTCTAAAACTTTAAAATAAATTAAAAAGTAGTTAAATATTTTCATTTTTGCCGTCTACATGGGATACTTTTGGTCTGAAAAAACTGGCATTATAGTTTCTGAAGTCGGAATAATGTCGGAAGATGAGATTGAATGGTAACTAGTCAGTGGTGAAATTAGAAATGGCTCGTTAGTATGCGGCTCGGAAAAAGTCGAAGCAATTCTGCCATAGTTGCACATTATCGACAATGTGCATCTCATATCAAAATACTGAGATGTAGATACATTGGCGTGGTAAAATTTATCAAACAACATGGTGATTTAATAGGCCACTTGTTTTTCCGAGCCGCATATGTATCCAATCTTAGTATAAATTCTAATGGCCTCTAATGTGTGTGTGTGTCTGGTTGGGGGAGGAGCTAACAAGAGATGTTGCTGGGTTATTTGTTTTGTGATATGTGTTTTAATTTGCTGACAATTTGATCGGTCTTTTGAAGGTTTTCAGGGATTTTGCCTAAGGGAATAGTTGCTATTAGTTTACATGGGATATTGAAAGAAAGCGCCATCAGTTTCCAGCAGATTTTTGAAATTCATGAAAAAAAAAAATGTAAAAAATTGCCCAGCTAGCTAGGGTTAAAGGTGAATCAGTAACACCGGCGTCCTTTGCTCATTTTTTGGGGTGTAGTTTGTCAGGTCAGCTAGATGCTATTCGGCAGAGGGCCAGGGCCGCACTACGCAACGTCTACCACACCACTACCAATGAAGAATGGCTGGAACTACGCATCAACCCCATCCTCAGGGCACTCAAGATGTTCGTGGGAGGCGGGAGCATGGACGAGGTCAAGGAAGAGGACGAAGACGAGATGGAGGTTGCGAGCAGTTAAGGGTACCAGTCATACTGGTTGTACAGCGCACAATTATGTATCGTGTACCAGTGAAAACTGTAACAGTGGGAACTTACACAAATCTATGGAAGACAAGCACGCAGTGCTATGCTTATGTCCCTTGGCAAGCCAGTTTATCACAATTTTATGACTGCACCTAACAGTTAAAGTGTGGGAACATATTCATTGAGAAATGGCAGTTAAGCAGTGACTTAAACTATTTCACTGAAAACTCAACAATAGATTGATTGGAGATGAGCACGGAATGTCATGTTTGTCTTCCTGAGCAACGAACTTTACCACAATTTTTTGTATCCACCCAACAGTTAAAGAAGCACCCATGACAGCACATATAAATGTACAGATAGATGGCAGTGACCAGTGAATGCAAACTTTCCCACAGGTCATGTAAACAAGAGACCAATAGTAGGAGAGCGCAGAGCAGTATTCTTGTGTTCCTAAGCAAGGAACTTTACCACAATTTCTTGCCTTAACCATCCGTAAAACAAGCACCCGTGAGAGAGCATTCACTTTACATACAGATGGCAGTAACCAGTGATTGAAACTTTACCACACAAACTAAATTAGAGATTGATGATGGAAGAGCACAGAGCAGTATTGTGTTCCTGAGCAAGGAACTTTACCACAATTTCTTGCCTTACCCATCCGTAAAACAAGCACCCGTGAGAGTGCATTCACTTTACGTACAGATGGCAGTAACCAGTGATTGAAAATTTACCGCACAAACTAAATTAGGGATTCATGAGGGAAGAGCACAGAGTAGTATGGGTGTTCCTGAGCAAGGAACTTTACCACAATTTCTTGCCTTCACCCATCAGTAAAACGAGCACACAACCGCACATATGGGTAGTTATGGGGTACCACTATTGTCCACCTTTACTTCCTTACTATTGTTCTCCTCAAACTACATAGCGTTTCTCCTAGGGAACTGAGATTTCTCAAGAGTGACTTGGGAGGTACCATTGTCCCTATTGTTATCCATTGTTCCCTGTACCCCATAAGACCATATACGTAATCACGCCCGTACAGATAGATAGCAGAAACCAGTGATTGAAAATTCACCCCAGGTCAATCAAGAGACCAATAGGAGAAGAGCACAGATAAGTTTTCTTGTGTTCCTCAGCAAGAAACTTCACCACTATTTCTCACTCACCAAAAAGTATAGGAAGTTGCTGCTGAGCATTCTATTTTGCTGGGACTGAGTAAGAGGGGGGGTTTAAATTTTGTACAATCCCACCGGTAAGCTTGGGTGATCATCAACAACTCTGGAGTAGAAAACAGTTGCACATGTGGATTCTGCTTAGCCTTTGCAACTATGCCCGGTGTCATCATCAACAGTTCAGAAGTGATTTGAAATCACCAGAACATATTTTGAGTTTCAATGTGTCTTCTGGCAGTGAATCAGTTGGTTCTTTGAGACGGAACTGACATCAGCAATTGCAAGCATGCAACTTTTCTTGTTAAATATTTTCCAATCAGGTGGAGAAGATGAAGAAACTCTTTAATTTTTGAAATGTGTTTAATGGTCAACTGTATAAAAATTATCTGACATTGGAAAAAAATCTTTGTAAAATGTAAATAATCACTATTGCTGGTATCATTTAAGTTTTATTTGCACAACACCAACTTTGACTCATCTCAAGCAAAAGAAATGACAAATTTGATGAAACATCACATCAAGAATCCTTCTTTTGCTCAATATCACGTTTTGTGGGGTTTTCCTTAATAGGGGGAATTGTTTTCGAAATATCCGTTCATGCTTATTTTATTTCCAAAAATTTGTGACATGCACAAACTTTGCTATCTTTGTTTACAGTAACAGTGCAAGAAATGACATAAATCTCTCGAGGATGTCAGTGGAAGAGGCAATTCCTGCCACTGTCTTGCCATTTGTTTAGTTCTCGTTTACGCACACAGATCGATCTGCAAAGAGTTCCTGAGAACATGGTTTAAGCTTGGCCTAACAAGAGTCATGACATTGTTGTAATTGTTATGTCAAGCCACTGCGCTTGTGTACATGAAAAGCAGTTTCTTTCTAATGGGCTGAAAAGACACTCATAAGACCAGCTGATGTGAAAATATAAGATTTTAATTTGTGGTACGTTCGGTTCCACTCAAACGAATGTGTTTGCCTTCGTTAAGGCTCGTGCATGCTTCACGCGAAAGCAAAGCGAATTTCATGACGTCAACAATTGAAATTCTGTTGTGACGTTCGCCATTACCCTAACGAATTTGCTTCGCATCGACACTTGCATTAAGTATGAACAAGTGGCACATGGCCCTGCAAACATACGCACCCCAATGGAAGGATAATCAGGGGCGTCGCGAGGGGGGGGGGGGGGCAAGGGGGAAGCTTGCCCCCTGCCCCACCTCGTCTATTTAAGGCAAAACAAAATAATAAGTCGGTCTCTAGTCAGCGCGCGCGTCGATTTTAATCATGCGCGTCGATCTTTTTTTTCCCCAAAATGTTCCGCGGTAGCTCCAACAGCGCCCTCTATTTCCGCACCTCCTCAATTTTTTTTACCAAAGAGCACCATGGAATGGGAAATTGCACCAAGGCAAATGATCGAAAGCACCAAGGCAAATTATGGAGGACACCAATGTACATGAGGACACCAAAAAAGCAAAATAGTACCCACCTTGTCTGTACAATCCAAGCTTGAAGAAAAAAAAAAAGCCGCGTTGGCCGCGTCAATTTCGGAACTTTGGTCAGAGACCGAATATTTTTTTTTTTGGCCTAAGGTATCATTTTTGTATCAATGGTTGTATGAATGCAAGAAATATAAGTACATTATGTTACGTCTTGAATGATGATATTGAGCATTCAGTGTTTTATGACACTGGATTTTATTTTTTCCTTTTTGGGAATTTGGACATCAATGATAAAGTATGCTAGAGCAACAATGAATTTGAGATATATATTATATTCATGTGTTGTTGGAAAACATGTATGTACATGTATAGGTACAGGGTGTACTGTTAAAAAGTCACGAAACGTCGGACATTTTGTCAAAGTTTCAGTCAAATGAAAGAAAATGACTGATGTCACTAAACTCTTTTCTAAACGATATTTCAGTGGTGCTGCAATTTGCAAGCACGGAACTCCAGAAAGTATCTTTTTACTAAAAATCCAAAAGTTAAGGCTGCTCCAAAAATTTTTGTTGAATATTTGAATATTCAACGTCCAAATAATTTACAAAGAAACTGTAAGAAACAGTGCCTCTTCATTCCCCAAAATACAAATTTTCAATGAAAGGTTAACATTTTTACATGTATTCATTCAGTTGTGTGATTTAAAATATAATTTTAAACACATTTTTGGTAAAATCCCTTTCTATCAAAATAATTCTACCGTGTGGCCTTCATGACCAAGTTTTTATCTGAACTAGGCAAGCCATCATACGTATATCACTTTTTAAAAATAATGTTCATGTATGTATTGGCAATGTGAAAATCATGGGTTTTGTATTCTGTAAATATGCCTACCCCAAAACGAAAGATGTGTGAATTGGTGGTGGTTAGTCCTGTTTTGAGTAATGTCACGTGTGAGCACCAGGGATGAAGTCGAGTCCGTCAATAGTCTGGTCACAAGTAAATCCTACAAGTTCAGTCACAAGAAACAGTGGATAAGGCCAAAAAATAAAAATATTGGTCTCTGGTCAGACCAAAGTTCCGGAATCGACGCGGTGACGCGGCTTTTTTTTTTTTTTTTTTTTTTTCTTTTCTTTTTTTTCTTCAAGCTTGGATTGAACTGACAAAGTGGGGTACTATTTTGCTTTTTTGGTGTCCTCATGTACATTGGTGTCCTCCATAATTTGCCTTGGTGCTCTCGATCATTTGCCTTGGTGCAATTTCCCATTCCTTGGTGTTCTTTGGTTAAAAAAAAATGAGGTGTGGCAATAGAGGGCGCTGTTGGAGCTACCGCGGAACATTTTGGAAAAAAAAAGATTGACGCGCATGATTAAAATCGACGCGCGCGCTGACCAGAGACCGACTTTTTTTTTTTTTGGCCTACACAGTAAGAAAGGAATGCCTTTGTCAAAGCTCATTTGAATAGCTTGTGAGTTGAATTGGGACTGGAGGACTTGTGATGGACTTGCAGGGACTTGTGATGGACTTGACTATCCCTGGTCAGCACTGTACATGCTGACTTACATCTCTTGGGATTTAGTGCTACAAGAGCTGTTGAACAAAGCATGTTGCTGGTGTATGTACTGGGGCACGTGAGTTGAAGATGGTGTTTTGATTTTGTTAAGTCTCAAAAACAATAGGAAAGAGTTCCATACCTGGACATCACTTGACACCCTGTGCACAAACCCTATGAGACTGGTCTGAAAAAAGTCCATGTTTTTTTTCAGTAAATGCTTCAATATTTTCCCTGCTAATATTGACTTTTTAGGACATGTTATCGCTTTCTGATGGCTGATAGGCCACTGCAGGGAAAAATTAGTGATGTCCGTGTATGGAATTCTTCCCAAATGATATATACATGCATATGAGGCCAGGACTATGAGTGTTTTCCAACAGAGCTTTCGTTATGAAGGGAAGCTACTAAGTATTATCTCAACTCAAACCATTACTGAGAAACGAGTTTCATTATATCAGTGATTTCAACATAAAGGTCTACTTTTTCAAACTATTTCTTAAAGAGTACAGAAAATTGCGATGTCCTGAACGATTCGTCAACCCGAAAATGATTATTGGACCATTTGCAGCCTTTGCATCTGGAATATTCAAAGGTGGATTTCTCTCAGATTTTTATGTAAGCAAATTGATTCAATAAAAAATGCTATGTGCACTATTAAGAAAAGTATTTGAAAGTGAGATGTTTTCTTTCATGTGTTTGTGTACTTGTTTGCCAAAATGTGAGAAATGCTTAAATGATTAACGTATTGAAATCAAGTTGGTTTACTGAATTTGTTGTTCCAAGGTTAAAGGTCAAACGTTGTTGAATTTCTACTTTAATAGCACATCTGTCAAGCAATCGATTTGGAATGCGTTCCAGGGCCCTTAAGGCATCTTTCTTGCAAAAAATGCAAGGGGTTAGCCTTACCTTTTTAGTGAAAATCGGCCAAAAATTGACTTTTCTCAAAACGAGGCAGAAATTCATCTGGATACTATAGGACCATCAATCAATACTCTACCACACATAATTTAGAAGATTTGGGCAAAAATCATCAATTTTTGGAGAAAAAAGGTAATTTTTTGAGCGATTTAACCTTAATTTTTCGACAGAATTTTCCCCTTTAATAGCACAACTGTCCAGCAATCGATTTGGAATGGGTTCTAGGATCTTTATGGCATCTTTCTAGTAACTTTCAGGAAATTACATTTTTTGGCCAAAATTGAAAAAAAAAAATCACTTTTCTCAAAACAAGGCAGAAATTCATCTGAATGCAAGAGGACCATCAATCAATACTTTAACACACATAATTTTGAAGATTTGGGCAAAAATCGTCAATTTTTGGAGGAAAAAAGATAATTTTGGGGGCGATGTATTGTAACCTTAATTTTTCGACAGAATTTCCCCTTTAATAGCACAACTGTCCAGCAATCGATTTGGAATGCGTTCTCGGGCCCTGAAGGCATCTTTTCTAGCAACTTTCAGAAAATTTCATTTTTTTGCCAAAATTGAAAAAATGCAAGGGGTAAACCTTACATTTTTGGTCAAAATCGGCCAAAAATTGACTTTTCTCAAAACAAGGCAGAAATTCATCTGGATGCTGTAGGACCATCAATCAATACTCTACCACACATAATTAAGAAGATTTGGGCAAAAATCATCAATTTTTGGAGAAAAAAAGGTAATTTTTTGAGCGATTTAACCTTAATTTTTCGACAGAATTTTCCCCTTTAATAGCACAACTGTCCAGCAATCGATTTGGAATGCGTTCTAGGATCTTTATGGCATCTTTCTAGTAACTTTCAGGAAATAACATTTTTTGGCCAAAATTGAAAAAAAAAATCACTTTTCTCAAAACAAGGCAGAAATTCATCTGAATGCAAGAGGACCATCAATCAATACTTTAACACACATAATTTTGAAGATTTGGGCAAAAATCGTCAATTTTTGGAGGAAAAAAGATAATTTTGGGGGCGATGTATTGTAACCTTAATTTTTCGACAGAATCTCCCCTTTAATAGCACAACTGTCCAGCAATCGATTTGGAATGCGTTCTAGGGCCCTGAAGGCATCTTTTCTAGCAACTTTCAGAAAATTTCATTTTTTTTGCCAAAATTGAAAAAATGCAAGGGGTAAACCTTACATTTTTGGTCAAAATCGGCCGAAAATTGACTTTTCTCAAAACAAGGCAGAAATTCATCTGGATGCTGTAGGACCATCAATCAATACTCTATAACACATAATTAAGAAGATTTGGGTAAAAATCATCAATTTTTGGAGAAGAAAAGGTATTTTTTTGAGCGATTTAACCTTAATTTTTCGACAGAATTTTCCCCTTTAATAGCACAACTGTCCAGCAATCGATTTCGAATGCGTTCTAGATCTTTATGGCATCTTTCTTGTTACTTTCAGGAAATTACATTTTTTGGCCAAGATGACCATCAATCAATACTTTAACACACATAATTTTGAAGATTTGGGCAAAAATCGTAAATTTTTGGAGGAAAAAAGATAATTTTGGGGGCGATGTATTGTAACCTTAATTTTTCGACAGAATTTCCCCTTTAATAGCACAACTGTCCAGCAATCGATTTGGAATGCGTTCTCGGGCCCTGAAGGCATCTTTCTAGCAACTTTCAGAAAATTTCATTTTTTTGCCATAATTGAAAAAAATGCAAGGGGTAAACCTTACATTTTTGGTCAAAATCGGCCAAAAATTGACTTTTCTCAAAACAAGGCAGAAATTCATCTGGATGCTGTAGGACCATCAATCAATACTCTACCACACATAATTAAGAAGATTTGGGCAAAAATCATCAATTTTTGGAGAAAAAAAGGTAATTTTTTGAGCGATTTAACCTTAATTTTTCGACAGAATTTTCCCCTTTAATAGCACAACTGTCCAGCAATCGAGTTGGAATGCGTTCTAGGATCTTTATGGCATCTTTCTAGTAACTTTCAGGAAATTACATTTTTTGGCCAAAATTGAAAAAAAAAAAATCACTTTTCTCAAAACAAGGCAGAAATTCATCTGAATGCAAGAGGATCATCAATCAATACTTTAACACACATAATTTTGAAGATTTGGGCAAAAGTCGTCAATTTTTGGAGGAAAAAAGATAATTTTGGGGGCGATGTATTGTAACCTTAATTTTTCGACAGAATTTCCCCTTTAATAGCACAACTGTCCAGCAATCGATTTGGAATGCGTTTTAGGGCCCTGAAGGCATCTTTCTAGCAACTTTCAGAAAATTTCATTTTTTTGCCAAAATTGAAAAAATGCAAGGGGTAAACCTTACATTTTTGGTCAAAATCGGCCAAAAATTGACTTTTCTCAAAACAAGGCAGAAATTCATCTGGATGCTGTAGGACCATCAATCAATACTCTATAACGCATAATTAAGAAGATTTGGGTAAAAATCATCAATTTTTGGAGAAGAAAAGGTATTTTTTTGAGCGATTTAACCTTAATTTTTCGACAGAATTTTCCCCTTTAATAGCACAACTGTCCAGCAATCGATTTCGAATGCGTTCTAGATCTTTATGGCATCTTTCTTGTTACTTTCAGGAAATAACATTTTTTGGCCAAGATGACCATCAATCAATACTTTAACACACATAATTTTGAAGATTTGGGCAAAAATCGTCAATTTTTGGAGGAAAAAAGATAATTTTGGGGGCGATGTATTGTAACCTTAATTTTTCGACAGAATTTCCCCTTTAATAGCACAACTGTCCAGCAATCGATTTGGAATGCGTTCTAGGGCCCTGAAGGCATCTTTTCTAGCAACTTTCAGAAAATTTCATTTTTTTGCCAAAATTGAAAAAATGCAAGGGGTAAACCTTACATTTTTGGTCAAAATCGGCCAAAAATTGACTTTTCTCAAAACAAGGCAGAAATTCATCTGGATGCTGTAGGACCATCAATCAATACTCTACCACACATAATTAAGAAGATTTGGGCAAAAATCATCAATTTTTGGAGAAGAAAAGGTAATTTTTTGAGCTATTTAACCTTAATTTTTCGATAGAATTTTTCCCTTTAATAGCACAACTGTCCAGCAATCGATTTGGAATGCGTTCTAGGATCTTTATGGCATCTTTCTTGTTACTTTCAGGAAATTACATTTTTTGGCCCAAATTGAAAAAAAAAAATCACTTTTCTCAAAACAAGGCAGAAATTCATCTGAATGCAAGAGGACCATCAATCAATACTTTAACACACATAATTTTGAAGATTTGGGCAAAAATCGTCAATTTTTGGAAGAAAAAAGATAACTTTGGGGGCGATGTATTGTAACCGTAATATTTCGACAGAATTTCCCCTTTAATAGCACAACTGTCCAGCAATCGATTTGGAATGCGTTCTCGGGCCCTGAAGGCATCTTTCTAGCAACTTTCAGAAAATTTCATTTTTTTGCCAAAATTGAAAAAATGCAAGGGGTAAACCTTACATTTTTTGTCAAAATCGGCCAAAAATTGACTTTTCTCAAAACAAGGCAGAAATTCATCTGGATGCTGTAGGACCATCAATCAATACTCTACCACACATAATTAAGAAGATTTGGGCAAAAATCATCAATTTTTGGTGAAAAAAAGGTAATTTTTTGAGCGATTTAACCTTAATTTTTCGACAGAATTTTCCCCTTTAATAGCACAACTGTCCAGCAATCGATTTGGAATGCGTTCTATGATCTTTATGGCATCTTTCTAGTAACTTTCAGGAAATTACATTTTTTGGCCAAAATTGAAAAAAAAAAAATCACTTTTCTCAAAACAAGGCAGAAATTCATCTGAATGCAAGAGGACCATCAATCAATACTTTAACACACATAATTTTGAAGATTTGGGCAAAAGTCGTCAATTTTTGGAGGAAAAAAGATAATTTTGGGGGCGATGTATTGTAACCTTAATTTTTCGACAGAATCTCCCCTTTAATAGCACAACTGTCCAGCAATCGATTTGGAATGCGTTTTAGGGCCCTGAAGGCATCTTTCTAGCAACTTTCAGAAAATTTCATTTTTTTGCCAAAATTGAAAAAATGCAAGGGGTAAACCTTACATTTTTGGTCAAAATCGGCCAAAAATTGACTTTCCTCAAAACAAGGCAGAAATTCATCTGGATGCTGTAGGACCATCAATCAATACTCTATAACACATAATTAAGAAGATTTGGGTAAAAATCATCAATTTTTGGAGAAGAAAAGGTATTTTTTTGAGCGATTTAACCTTAATTTTTCGACAGAATTTTCCCCTTTAATAGCACAACTGTCCAGCAATCGATTTCGAATGCGTTCTAGATTTTTATGGCATCTTTCTTGTTACTTTCAGGAAATTACATTTTTTGGCCAAAATTGAAAAAAAAAATCACTTTTCTCAAAACAAGGCAGAAATTCATCTGAATGCAAGAGGACCATCAATCAATACTTTAACACACATAATTTTGAAGATTTGGGCAAAAATCGTCAATTTTTGGAAGAAAAAAGATAACTTTGGGGGCGATGTATTGTAACCGTAATATTTCGACAGAATTTCCCCTTTAATAGCACAACTGTCCAGCAATCGATTTGGAATGCGTTCTCGGGCCCTGAAGGCATCTTTCTAGCAACTTTCAGAAAATTTCATTTTTTTGCCAAAATTGAAAAAAATGCAAGGGGTAAACCTTACATTTTTTGTCAAAATCGGCCAAAAATTGACTTTTCTCAAAACAAGGCAGAAATTCATCTGGATGCTGTAGGACCATCAATCAATACTCTACCACACATAATTAAGAAGATTTGGGCAAAAATCATCAATTTTTGGTGAAAAAAAGGTAATTTTTTGAGCGATTTAACCTTAATTTTTCGACAGAATTTTCCCCTTTAATAGCACAACTGTCCAGCAATCGATTTGGAATGCGTTCTATGATCTTTATGGCATCTTTCTAGTAACTTTCAGGAAATTACATTTTTTGGCCAAAATTGAAAAAAAAAAATCACTTTTCTCAAAACAAGGCAGAAATTCATCTGAATGCAAGAGGACCATCAATCAATACTTTAACACACATAATTTTGAAGATTTGGGCAAAAGTCGTCAATTTTTGGAGGAAAAAAGATAATTTTGGGGGCGATGTATTGTAACCTTAATTTTTCGACAGAATCTCCCCTTTAATAGCACAACTGTCCAGCAATCGATTTGGAATGCGTTTTAGGGCCCTGAAGGCATCTTTCTAGCAACTTTCAGAAAATTTCATTTTTTTGCCAAAATTGAAAAAATGCAAGGGGTAAACCTTACATTTTTGGTCAAAATCGGCCAAAAATTGACTTTCCTCAAAACAAGGCAGAAATTCATCTGGATGCTGTAGGACCATCAATCAATACTCTATAACACATAATTAAGAAGATTTGGGTAAAAATCATCAATTTTTGGAGAAGAAAAGGTATTTTTTTGAGCGATTTAACCTTAATTTTTCGACAGAATTTTCCCCTTTAATAGCACAACTGTCCAGCAATCGATTTCGAATGCGTTCTAGATTTTTATGGCATCTTTCTTGTTACTTTCAGGAAATTACATTTTTTGGCCAAAATTGAAAAAAAAAAATCACTTTTCTCAAAACAAGGCAGAAATTCATCTGAATGCAAGAGGACCATCAATCAATACTTTAACACACATAATTTTGAAGATTTGGGCAAAAATCGTCAATTTTTGGAAGAAAAAAGATAACTTTGGGGGCGATGTATTGTAACCGTAATATTTCGACAGAATTTCCCCTTTAATAGCACAACTGTCCAGCAATCGATTTGGAATGCGTTCTTGGGCCCTGAAGGCATCTTTCTAGCAACTTTCAGAAAATTTCATTTTTTTGCCAAAATTGAAAAAAATGCAAGGGGTAAACCTTACATTTTTGGTCAAAATCGGCCAAAAATTGACTTTTCTCAAAACAAGGCAGAAATTCATCTGGATGCTGTAGGACCATCAATCAATACTCTACCACACATAATTAAGAAGATTTGGGCAAAAATCATCAATTTTTGGAGAAAAAAAGGTAATTTTTTGAGCGATTTAACCTTAATTTTTCGACAGAATTTTCCCCTTTAATAGCACAACTGTCCAGCAATCGATTTGGAATGCGTTCTAGGATCTTTATGGCATCTTTCTAGTAACTTTCAGGAAATTACATTTTTTGGCCAAAATTGAAAAAAAAAAAATCGCTTTTCTCAAAACAAGGCAGAAATTCATCTGAATGCAAGAGGACCATCAATCAATACTTTAACACACATAATTTTGAAGATTTGGGCAAAAGTCGTCAATTTTTGGAGGAAAAAAGATAATTTTGGGGGCGATGTATTGTAACCTTAATTTTTCGACAGAATCTCCCCTTTAATAGCACAACTGTCCAGCAATCGATTTGGAATGCGTTCTAGGGCCCTGAAGGCATCTTTTCTAGCAACTTTCAGAAAATTTCATTTTTTTTGCCAAAATTGAAAAAATGCAAGGGGTAAACCTTACATTTTTGGTCAAAATCGGCCGAAAATTGACTTTTCTCAAAACAAGGCAGAAATTCATCTGGATGCTGTAGGACCATCAATCAATACTCTACCACACATAATGAAGAAGATTTGGGCAAAAATCATCAATTTTTGGAGAAGAAAAGGTAATTTTTTGAGCGATTTAACCTTAATTTTTCGACAGAATTTTCCCCTTTAATAGCACAACTGTCCAGCAATCGATTTGGAATGCGTTCTAGGATCTTTATGGCATCTTTCTTGTTACTTTCAGGAAATTACATTTTTTGGCCAAAATTGAAAAAAAAAAATCACTTTTCTCAAAACAAGGCAGAAATTCATCTGAATGCAAGAGGACCATCAATCAATACTTTAACACACATAATTTTGAAGATTTGGGCAAAAATCGTCAATTTTCGGAGGAAAAAAAAAAATTTTGGGGGCGATGTATTGTAACCTTAATTTTTCGACAGAATTTCCCCTTTAATAGCACAACTGCCCAGCAATCGATTTGGAATGCGTTCTAGGGCCCTGAAGGCATCTTTCTAGCAACTTTCAGAAAATTTCATTTTTTTGCCAAAATTGAAAAAAATGCAAGGGGAAAACCTTACATTTTTGGTCAAAATCGGCCAAAAATTGACTTTTCTCAAAACAAGGCAGAAATTCATCTGGATGCTATAGGACCATCAATCAATACTCTACCACACATAATTAAGAAGATTTGGGCAAAAATCATCAATTTTTGGAGAAAAAAAGGTAATTTTTTGAGCGATATAACCTTAATTTTTCGACAGAATTTTCCCCTTTAATAGCACAACTGTCCAGCAATCGATTTCGAATGCGTTCTAGGATCTTTATGGCATCTTTCTTGTTACTTTCAGGAAATTACATTTTTTGGCCAAAATTGAAAAAAAAAAAATCGCTTTTCTCAAAACAAGGCAGAAATTCATCTGAATGCAAGAGGACCATCAATCAATACTTTAACACACATAATTTTGAAGATTTGGGCAAAAATCATCAATTTTTGGAGAAAAAAAGGTAATTTTTTGAGCGATTTAACCTTAATTTTTCGACAGAATTTTCCCCTATAATAGCACAACTGTCCAGCAATCGATTTGGCATGCGTTCTAGGGCCCTGAAGGCATCTTTCTAGCAACTTTCAGAAAATTTCATTTTTTTGCCAAAATTGAAAAAAATGCAAGGGGTAAACCTTACATTTTTGGTCAAAATCGGCCAAAAATTGACTTTTCTCAAAACAAGGCAGAAATTCATCTGGATGCTGTAGGACCATCAATCAATACTCTACCACACATATTAAGAAGATTTGGGCAAAAATCATCAATTTTTGGAGAAAAAAAGGTAATTTTTTGAGCGATTTAACCTTAATTTTTCGACAGAATTTTCCCCTTTAATAGCACAACTGTCCAGCAATCGATTTGGAATGCGTTCTAGGGCCCTGAAGGCATCTTTCTAGCAACTTTCAGAAAATTTAATTTTTTTGCCAAAATTGAAAAAAATGCAAGGGGTAAACCTTACATTTTTTGTCAAAATCGGCCAAAAATTGACTTTTCTCAAAACAAGGCAGAAATTCATCTGGATGCTGTAGGACCATCAATCAATACTCTACCACACATAATTAAGAAGATTTGGGCAAAAATCATCAATTTTTGGAGAAGAAAAGGTAATTTTTTGAGCGATTTAACCTTAATTTTTCGACAGAATTTTTCCCTTTAATAGCACAACTGTCCAGCAATCGATTTGGAATGCGTTCTAGGATCTTTATGGCATCTTTCTAGTTACTTTCAGGAAATTACATTTTTTGGCCAAAATTGAAAAAAAAAAAAAATCGCTTTTCTCAAAACAAGGCAGAAATTCATCTGAATGCAAGAGGACCATCAATCAATACTTTAACACACATAATTTTGAACATTTGGGCAAAAATCGTCAATTTTTGGAGGAAAAAAGATAATTTTGGGGGCGATGTATTGTAACCTTAATTTTTCGACAGAATTTCCCCTTTAATAGCACAACTGTCCAGCAATCGATTTGGAATGCGTTCTCGGGCCCTGAAGGCATCTTTTCTAGCAACTTTCAGAAAATTTCATTTTTTTGCCAAAATTGAAAAAATGCAAGGGGTAAACCTTACATTTTTGGTCAAAATCGGCCGAAAATTGACTTTTCTCAAAACAAGGCAGAAATTCATCTGGATGCTGTAGGACCATCAATCAATACTCTATAACACATAATTAAGAAGATTTGGGTAAAAATCATCAATTTTTGGAGAAGAAAAGGTAATTTTTTGAGCGATTTAACCTTAATTTTTCGACAGAATTTTCCCCTTTAATAGCACAACTGTCCAGCAATCGATTTCGAATGCGTTCTAGGATCTTTATGGCATCTTTCTTGTTACTTTCAGGAAATTACATTTTTTGGCCAAAATTGAAAAAAAAAAAATCGCTTTTCTCAAAACAAGGCAGAAATTCATCTGAATGCAAGAGGACCATCAATCAATACTTTAACACACATAATTTTGAAGATTTGGGCAAAAATCATCAATTTTTGGAGAAAAAAAGGTAATTTTTTGAGCGATTTAACCTTAATTTTTCGACAGAATTTTCCCCTATAATAGCACAACTGTCCAGCAATCGATTTGGCATGCGTTCTAGGGCCCTGAAGGCATCTTTCTAGCAACTTTCAGAAAATTTCATTTTTTTGCCAAAATTGAAAAAAATGCAAGGGGTAAACCTTACATTTTTGGTCAAAATCGGCCAAAAATTGACTTTTCTCAAAACAAGGCAGAAATTCATCTGGATGCTGTAGGACCATCAATCAATACTCTACCACACATATTAAGAAGATTTGGGCAAAAATCATCAATTTTTGGAGAAAAAAAGGTAATTTTTTGAGCGATTTAACCTTAATTTTTCGACAGAATTTTCCCCTTTAATAGCACAACTGTCCAGCAATCGATTTGGAATGCGTTCTAGGGCCCTGAAGGCATCTTTCTAGCAACTTTCAGAAAATTTAATTTTTTTGCCAAAATTGAAAAAAATGCAAGGGGTAAACCTTACATTTTTTGTCAAAATCGGCCAAAAATTGACTTTTCTCAAAACAAGGCAGAAATTCATCTGGATGCTGTAGGACCATCAATCAATACTCTACCACACATAATTAAGAAGATTTGGGCAAAAATCATCAATTTTTGGAGAAGAAAAGGTAATTTTTTGAGCGATTTAACCTTAATTTTTCGACAGAATTTTTCCCTTTAATAGCACAACTGTCCAGCAATCGATTTGGAATGCGTTCTAGGATCTTTATGGCATCTTTCTAGTTACTTTCAGGAAATTACATTTTTTGGCCAAAATTGAAAAAAAAAAAAATCGCTTTTCTCAAAACAAGGCAGAAATTCATCTGAATGCAAGAGGACCATCAATCAATACTTTAACACACATAATTTTGAACATTTGGGCAAAAATCGTCAATTTTTGGAGGAAAAAAGATAATTTTGGGGGCGATGTATTGTAACCTTAATTTTTCGACAGAATTTCCCCTTTAATAGCACAACTGTCCAGCAATCGATTTGGAATGCGTTCTCGGGCCCTGAAGGCATCTTTTCTAGCAACTTTCAGAAAATTTCATTTTTTTGCCAAAATTGAAAAAATGCAAGGGGTAAACCTTACATTTTTGGTCAAAATCGGCCGAAAATTGACTTTTCTCAAAACAAGGCAGAAATTCATCTGGATGCTGTAGGACCATCAATCAATACTCTATAACACATAATTAAGAAGATTTGGGTAAAAATCATCAATTTTTGGAGAAGAAAAGGTAATTTTTTGAGCGATTTAACCTTAATTTTTCGACAGAATTTTCCCCTTTAATAGCACAACTGTCCAGCAATCGATTTGGAATGCGTTCTAGGATCTTTATGGCATCTTTCTTGTTACTTTCAGGAAATTACATTTTTTGGCCAAAATTGAAAAAAAAAAATCACTTTTCTCAAAACAAGGCAGAAATTCATCTGAATGCAAGAGGACCATCAATCAATACTTTAACACACATAATTTTGAAGATTTGGGCAAAAATCGTCAATTTTTGGAGAAAAAAAGGTAATTTTTTGAGCGATTTAACCTTAATTTTTCGACAGAATTTTCCCCTTTAATAGCACAACTGTCCAGCAATCGATTTGGAATGCGTTCTAGGGCCCTGAAGGCATCTTTCTAGCAACTTTCAGAAAATTTCATTTTTTTGCCAAAATTGAAAAAAATGCAAGGGAGAAATTCAAGGCAGAAACCTTACATTTTTGGTCAAAATCGGCCAAAAATTGACTTTTCTCAAAACAAGGCAGAAATTCATCTGGATGCTGTAGGACCATCAATCAATACTCTACCACACATAATTAAGAAGATTTGGGCAAAAATCATCAATTTTTGGAGAAGAAAAGGTAATTTTTTGAGCGATTTAACCTTAATTTTTCGACAGAATTTTCCCCTTTAATAGCACAACTGTCCAGCAATCGATTTGGAATGCGTTCTAGGATCTTTATGGCATCTTTCTAGTTACTTTCAGGAAATTACATTTTTTGGCCAAAATTGAAAAAAAAAAAATCGCTTTTCTCAAAACAAGGCAGAAATTCATCTGAATGCAAGAGGACCATCAATCAATACTTTAACACACATAATTTTGAACATTTGGGCAAAAATCGTCAATTTTTGGAGGAAAAAAGATAATTTTGGGGGCGATGTATTGTAACCTTAATTTTTCGACAGAATTTCCCCTTTAATAGCACAACTGTCCAGCAATCGATTTGGAATGCGTTCTCGGGCCCTGAAGGCATCTTTCTAGCAACTTTCAGAAAATTTCATTTTTTTGCCAAAATTGAAAAAAATGCAAGGGGTAAACCTTACATTTTTGGTCAAAATCGGCCAAAAATTGACTTTTCTCAAAACAAGGCAGAAATTCATCTGGATGCTGTAGGACCATCAATCAATACTCTAACACACATAAACCATTTACTAAGTTGTAAATGTGATCACACGATAGACACTGATTTCTAATAATTTTTTTTTATTGCAAATGCACGTTATAAATCTCAAAAACACAATATATATTTCAAGTACATCCGTGTACACATTAGCATTGTCAATGCCATGATTACCCATGTCAAAAATTAAGTACGAAAATATTTTCCAAAACAGCAGTAAAGAATTCGAAATCTCAGCAACGTGTAAGCATGTAATTTGTACAAATACAAAAACCAGCAGGCAAGCAAAACACACAATCTACTTTTTCACAATAAGGGAGTTTTCCAAAAAATAACAGGGTAAGGCTAACCTTTGAAAGAAAATGAAGAAACTAGCTTCACCCGTTTGAGACTTGGGTCGCAAAGTCATGCTGAACCAACTTTCCAAAGACTTAAAAAGTACAGGATATGAAAAGTTTGACGTTCGAAATGGGCAGGAATGACTACATCAAAAGTTGACTTGCAGTCATACTGAGTGACTCCATAGTCTAGTCGGTGGAAAATTGACGCATAAAGTTTGTCAGTCTGAGACAAAAATCTACCAGAGTTGCTCCAAATACCATTCGGTTTGGCACAACTCTGCATTAACAGTCTGAAAAAGGTATGTGTCGGCTACACAAGTTTAAACACAGTGTTTCAGGGAGGTAAAACAAATGACCAAGGCCTGGCAGCAAATTTTCTTCTGCAGGCTAGTAGAGTACCTTAATACGCATGTGTGGAACATACCACATGAGTGAA
Source organism: Patiria miniata (assembly GCF_015706575.1). Lineage (NCBI taxonomy): Eukaryota > Metazoa > Echinodermata > Asteroidea > Valvatida > Asterinidae > Patiria > Patiria miniata. The sequence goes on along the minus strand of NW_024037069.1, from coordinate 37,885,772 downwards.
TTTTCATTCTTGCAATTGTGTTTAATCAAGTCCTATAGGCCTACTGATCATTGAAACAAATTTCAAATTTTTATTTCTGATTCATTGCTCCGGAGGATTTTTTTCTAAAAGGACTGTTAAGTCTGAGAACCATTCCATTACCAACTTACGGTACAATGAGTGTTTTGGTCATTGACTCTTATTTGCAGGGGAAAAAAATGCGGCCTGGCCAAAATGCCCAGTCTTCTCAAAGCTTTAGCACGACAAAGGATTTTGAAATACTCCCCAATGCAGAGGCTGAAATTAAGAGACAAAAATCCTCCGACAAAATCTGGCTGGCACACATACAGTGAAATATTCCTTTGCCAAACACAGCGCAAACTAAATTTAACTGACGGAGCACATCAGTTTTTGCTCTGATATTTGGTTTTAACGGTCAGAAAATGTCTGACGATGATTTCCTCCTCTGCCAATGAACACCTACAAACAAGCCAGCATTTAGGACTATTATTTAGCAAAGTTGACAGTAACCTCACCATTTACCCGCACTACAAAGCAACTTAAGCAAAACCATAAACCGTATACTATTTATACATTAATATTCAGCTTTTTACACATATTTATAAGCTTGCATTTTACTCTAGCTTAAAAAGTATACAACCCTTGTTTGTCTTATAATAGGCACTTACCAAAATGCTCTTAAAGGGAAAATACAACATTTGCAAACATCAAAAAATAAAACTACCAAATCATTTTGAAATACCTTGCTGGACTGTTAGTGAATGACAGTGTAAAGCATCCTGTAAAATCATGGCACCTGGTATACTGTCATTTTCAAGAAAAGTGGTATTTTTGTATCAATTTCCAACGCTGGTCGGCCGACCAGCGTTGGAAAACACTGCCTTTTTTTCAAATACTGGCCCCAATTGACCATCGCACTTGTTTTGCAATCGATTACACACCTATGAACGGGTACAAGCCAGCTAGACTGGTTCCCTGACCTTACAATTCCCCAATGTATGTAAACTGCTCTGTTTTTTCTTATCTGGAGTCAGACTACAGGAAAACGATTGTTTTCCTTGGTTTTTATAGCATTTTCGAACCCAAAACCTCAAAAAAGTCAGTGTAACTATATTTGCTATATATTTCCAACCCCCCAATTCCATCCATTTCTGAAAATTACAGCAAAAGCAAATGATGTATATTCCCTTTAAGTATTTAATACAATAAAAATCTGTCACTAAGATAATGAAATAATGAAAGGTTTGCGGAAACACCATGTGCGAATAATTTCTCAACTAAGAGAATGGTTCTGAAAAGAACCAGAGGTATAAACTCGACGTTCCGGTCAGTATGCTCTGACCGTCTTCAGAACCATTCTCTTAGTTGAGAAATTATTTGCACATGGTGTTTCAGCAAACCTTTTATCATTTAGTATCTCCACCATGCAAAGCCTCAAATCTCGCTTAAGATAATGAAAGACACTTGTATAGAAGGTTGCAGAAAATTGAAAGACATTTGTATCAAAAATGAAACTTCTTCCAGAATATATCTATACAATTCTTTTTAAAAACATCTTGGCATTTCCTTATTGCATGTATCCATGTACATATTAAAATACTTTAAATTCTGTTATGGTTACAAAAAGAAAATAAGCCCCCAAAATTGGTGCTATGTCTTAATAGCAAGCCAATCAAAGTACAGTCGAATCTCGTTTGTACAAACTCTGTTAATACAAAATTCTGGTTATAACAAACATAAAGGCTTAGTTTCGACTGTGCATTTATGTGCACAATGAATGGGACTGATGTTCCTCTTAATACAAAATTCTGATATAACAAACAATTTGGCTAGGTCCGAACAAGTTTGTATTAACGAGACTCGACTGTATCATAAAACCTCATACATATTCATGAGCAAATACTCTTCCATTGGTCAATATGCAATTAATTCAAGGAAACTAGTGTCAGTAATTTATCCAAAATTTGTAATTATTATTCTAAAGATCAACAACAGATAGACAATGTTTTTTTTTCTTTCACTAAGCAATTCAGTAAATTCTCTGGGTTTTAAAAATACAATTTGGACTAAAATAGGCCGTACTACATCTGCTTAAAAAATACCATGATTTAAAAGTTGCATTTCTTTGTGGACACATACAACTGTTATTGCTTTAGCCTTTCAGAGGTGGATGTGCTTCGTTTGCTATTGGGATTTATCAGCGGAGTTTTAGATCTCAACAGCCAAGAATAGATTCTGCATTAGGTGGGTAGATTCTGGTTCCTGAATAGGTTTTTTTTTTATAAAGTTGAATACACTATTGACACATCTGTGTACAAAATATCAACATAAAGATTATGTCGAGAATTCTGTTGCACATCAAAAAGTGACAACTCGATGAAAAATGATAATTTAATCAACTCTTTTCCCGCTGGAATCTTCCTGAAACTACGCTTTTATTAAAGTCTTTATCAAGTTAAAAAAACCTACGATGACTCATTCTATCTTTACAATTAAAATTGTTGCAATGCGTTCGTATCAACAATTTGCTGCCATATTTATTCCAGTCAAAATATTGGTACCAATGTACTCACATAAAGCAGTGTTCAGCTAGCAACTTGGGCTACATTAGAGCGACATCTCTAGCAATGGAAGACAGTGAAGGCAATTGTGTAGTTACGGGCCCTCTTTTGTTTTAGTCCTTTAAGTGTTGTTATTCCAAAATGACTTCTGCAATAGGTAGGTTCTTTCAATCCCAAATGACCATATTTTTTGGTAATTTTGCACAGTATCGTTCGGTAGAAAGTTTGATTTTCTCATGCATTTTACAGTTGACACCATGCGAATCAAGGCACTATTGGCGCATTCACGGTGTGTAGCGGCGATCGCCAATTTTGTGCTGTGTTTTGCCACGTTCCTCATTAATTTACTCCAAAATTTCTCTCCAAAAATCAAAGCCCTGCTCTCTATCCAAAATACTCTTGTTGTTTTTAAGTGTCGCTAACTTGTTTGGTAACGACAATAACCTATAGAAATGCTAAAAGTGGATTTTTTTTTTCTTATGGGAACTACACAATTGCCACAATATGAAGGATGTGGCTATACCTATTCCGCCTTTTTGCCAGTGTTCCATATGCAGGCGCAGGCGATCAGAAGAATGATGAGAATCAGGACCAGTACAGCCAGGATGGTCAAGATGACGATCCATTCCCATTCCAAGGAGGTCACTGGAGCCGAAGTGGGTCGAACAGTAGCTGGGTCATCAAGAGAGGAGAAAAGAGATATTTATAGGCAAGTTATTTAATTGCTACCAATTTCATGCCAGAACTATCCATCAAATTCCATCTTATAAATAGTTTGTTGCGGTCTCCGCTGCTATATGAGATTCGAACCAGCCACCCAACCCTGGCAAGTCCGGTGGTCGAGTGGTAAGACGTCTGCGCTAGTAAGCAGGAGGTCATGGGTTTGAGTCCCACCCAAGTGATTTTTGCTCACAACCACTTGGGGGCAACACTGAGTATACAGTCCGTGAAGGGCGAAACCTGATATCGAATTAATGACAGAAACCTCGCGCAAAGTGAAGATAGGACTGACATCAATTATCCTGTGCCACTTTTTTTTTATACATGTGTCGGCAATGAAATCCAGTTCTAATTAAGGCCCATTTCTAAATCACTTCCTCAATAAACTGATTTTAGTTTTCTCTTTAACATCCGCCGGACAAACAAATTCCCAATTTTGAATAATTCATATATTAGATGTAACGATTTGCATGGGTGATTTAAGGAATAATTGCAAGTCTGCTCTTGCATTACATAAATCCAGAGGACAGCGACACAAAGAGAGAACAACAGCTTCTTTGTTGTCCACGGGAGTTCATCTTTTGTTGAAAATGGTCCTCAAACATAAGTTTGTGTCCAATTAGGTTTCGCCCTTCACCGACGTTTAAACACTGTATACTCAGTGTGTTACCTACCGAGTGAAAGTTGGGGAAAAAAAATAGTATAATGAGTATACAGTGTTTAAACGTCGGTGAAGGGCAAAACCTAATTTGATTTATATCACCCCGACGCAAAATTCCATCTTATAATAAGTTTGTGTGCTTAGTCTATGGAAGAGTCAATGAATGGGAGGTTTGCGGTAACACCATGTGAAGGATATCTCTTAGTGAGTTGTGTGGTTCTGAGAAGAACCGGTTGGTTTAACTCAACGTTTTGAACAGTATGCTCTTTGCCTCAGCATGTACTGTTCATCATCCGATGATGAACAGAGCATACTGGTTCTTCTCAGAACCACACAACTCACACAGAGATTCAAATGGTGTCACCGCACACCTCCCATTCATTGATCATGTACACCATGCAAACCCTTACGGCTCATCTATGGGAGAGTGTTACATTAAAGGAAAAAAGGGCAACACAATGTCTTGTCCTCAGACATAATGGTAAAACACAACTACATGTTGTTGCACTACGTGAAATGAAATCTCGTGTGAGTTTCTATGTTTCTGAGAAGAACCAGCGGAAACTAAACATGTTAAAGAAGCCCTCCCATGGTTATTCTCACTTTTGGCAGAGAGGGTTACAGTTCGGAGGATCAAGAAGTGTCTTTTTAAAAAAAATAATTTGTTTACTTACACGTCTCACACATTGTCCCTGTATAATCTAGGGGACAGGTGCAATTGAAACCGTTCAATAAATCCTTGCAAGTGCCTCCATTTCGACATGGATTGCCGACACACTCGTCCACTTCTATATACAGGCAAAACAAAAAGGGTGGCGGCAGTTACAGAAAAACAGCTCTTGAAACAATTCAATACATTATAACAGGAAGCGGTTTGAGGAAAAAGTCACAAAGCTTATACAGTCGACTCTCGTTAGTACAAACTCTGTTAATACAAAATTCTGGTTATAACAAACATAAAGCCTTGGTCCCAACTGTGCATTTATGAATGGGACTGATGTTTCTCTTAATACAAAATTCTGATATAACAAACAATTTGGCTAGGTCCGAACGAGTTTGTTATAACGAGAGTTGACTGTATTAGGATGAAGAAATTAACTGCGTTTGTCCCGGACAACTGCTGAACTCATCCACACTGATAACTTCTTGGCTCTTGGTTGGTTCTCCTAAATACTCCGCGTGGAAGTTTATACAGGAGGCGAGAAACACCGGGGCAAACCCCTTCTCTTAGTTATAAGTGTCACTGGGTTCTTTTATGTGCATTGCATTACACAACACACGGGACCTACGGCTTTACATCCCATCCGACGGACGAAGCAATAATGGTTAATTGCCTTGCTTAAGAGCACAAGTGTCCACCTGGGCTTGAACCCACGTCACTGTTGCCTCTGAAACACCAGAGCATGAGTCTGGTGTTCTTAACCACTAGGCCATGACACTCCACTTCATTGCGGGAAGTTTGCGGGGAAGTTGTTCAGAATCCTGCAACTTATACGTAATGCAATGTCAGAAACTTCTCCGGAATTTGTCCTGGATTTGAATTAAGATGGGTTCTAACTGGAGTGATAACAGTGTCACTTGAAAAATTTTTTCTTTGTGTTCTGAGTGTTCACAAATTCAAATCACGTCTGATTAACATAACCAACGCAATCATTGACACTGACAGAGCCCTTTTTGAACGCTCACCAATATTGCAGTAGTCGCCTGCGTATCCAGCCGGGCAGTCGCAGGTGGAGTTAGTGTTGGAGACTTTTCTGCAAGTCCCCCCATTGCTGCACTTGTCAATGACGCAAGGATTCAAATCTGTAAACAATTATAAAAAAAATAACGTATTAGTATATGTAGTCTGGTTCCCAGACCTGACAATTACGCTCACGTCTACATTGTAGGTCAGGCAGCCTCCATGGCTAGAATAAACATGACGACATTGACGGCCCTTTTTAAAAACTCGGCTTCGTTTCTGAACTCGCTTTATCACTTACAGCTTTTAATGTTCCGATAATTTTTTAAAAATAAATCACTTGCTTCATAAAATCATACAGTTATGTTAATACAGTTAAATATTTCTGTAAGAAAACATTGACTAATGTTGACCTGGAATCTTCAAAGTTAGGCACCCAAATAACACTGTAAGCAGGCGGAGCCGAATGAAGACCACGCTGAGTTTTGGAAAATGCCATTAACGGTCGTCAAATTCAAATTACTACATGACGCAGCAAAAAGCTCGCCCCTCGTGTACGATCCGAGTACAAAATCGTCGTTGAATTTCAAGATTTCTAAATAAAAGCAATGAATATTAATTAGCAACTAGTTTTTTAAGCAATTAGCAGTTAATGAAACCTATATTTTACTTGGAAATACTCAGGCGCTTTTTCGATTGTCGACGAAATGAATTCGGCAACCTTCGGACATTTTTGGAAAAAGGAGGAATTCTTTCCGTTTTAGTCACGTGACGTAAATTGTAATACAATGTATTACCGGATGCTACCTGACATAAGATTCATCAGGGTAGTCAGAATCTTTTGGTCTGGGAGCCAGACTATAGTATATGGTGTCCAACTGTTCCTATTTAGGGAATAATAAGGCCAAAAAAAAAAAAAAAAAGTTCTGCTTCCGATTACATGGCATTCAAAAATAGGGTACATCTAGATAGGTAGGGAATTTTTTTTGGCCAATTTTATTTGTGTACAATCATATGGAGGCGTCTGCGTGTAGTCAAGGGTAAAAGGTAGAAATCAATGGGTTTGGGTGTTTTTTCCTCATTTTTCCCATAAAAATTAGGGTAGGGGCTGTCAGAATAGGGTAGGTAGGGAAATCGGAAGCAGAACTACTTTTTGGGGGGGGCCTAATGTAATAATAATGCCGATAGCACTTTGTATGTTTTACCAACAATCTTAAGCGCTTCACAATTATTACCCCTTGTAAGATTTCGCATTTTTTCTAAAAATATTTATGTAGGGTTTTCCTCCCACTTGTAAATTTTAGCATTTCTTCGTTGCCTTCTCTTTCACTTGAAGCAAGAAATGTGACACGATCCCCCCACCCCCTCCCTTTTGTGTTGGTCACTGTGTTCCCTGAATCTCGGGAATGCCCTTTGAGATATGTAGGTGGATGTGGTAGGTAACAGTCTGGGGTTTGCAGAGGGTATACGTGGAGGTAAACTAGGGGTACCTCTTGGTCTTAAATCGTGCACTGTGTATTCTCCTTACAGGTTTCTTCAGGCTCTCGAGATACAGTTCCAAAAGGCACTTTTTACAACTTCTCTGCTTTCATAACCAGAAATAAACTAATAATAATGACCTGTCTGGCAGCGATCTCCAGCATAGCCCTTCTGGCAGGAGCAGACCATGTTGCCGTTGTCCATGATACAGATGCCATTATTGGCACAGTAGTTGTTGGTCATACACTCCAGGTTAGCATCCACAACTGAGGGTGTTACAAAAAATTCATGGTTACAGTCGAAGTACACTTCTTATAAAAGTATCAGGCACGAGAATGAATTTCAATGAAAAAACAGGGAATTTGTGCAAAACCAGGAAAAAAGATGTGAAATTAGGCAAAAAAGCCCCCAAACAGGCTCTAAATAAATAGAAATGCGGGAATCTGGGCAACAAAAAACAGGCATTCCTGTTTGATGATGATGATGATGTGAGAGGTCGTCTTCAGCCGACGTCTTATCGGCAACCTCTGATGGTCGTCTTCCACGCATCCCGGTCCAGCATCAGCATCCTCAGCTCAGCGGTATCTTGTGGCGCTGTGTCCCTCTCCAACTGGTCGACGAAAGACAGTCTCCACCTGCCCCTGCTCCTAGCTCCATCGACAGGTTGCCACAAACCATTTCAAACAGAAGATTCTCATTCCTGACGTATGTGACGAGTATGACTAAGCTATTGTAGTCACCTGACCAGAAACTCACTATTTCATTGGTCAATGTACACTGTTTGACATAATAGTCCACTTTATTTTTTTGTTGGGGGGGGGGGGGGGTTAAATCTTACCTTTTGAGCAATCCTTTCCAGACCATCCTGCTGGGCATGTACACTCATAGTCATCATTGGGGATCTCTTTACAAATGCCTTGATTCTTACAAGGCTCACTTCTGCATGCCGCGGCTAAAATAACAGGGAAGACAAAATGTTGACATGAAATTAAGTAAATTGGATTTCTTCTCCCTGGTAGATATCCCTTCTTGCACAAACAAAATTAGTTTCATACTTACTCGTCATGTTTGGAAAAAAGTTATTCAAAAGTTTGGCTTTCATGCACAATTACCTCTCAATAGTAACCCAGAAGAGAGGAGTTAGTTAGGACTCATCGACACACTGCCGCAGTATGCCTGCGGCTGATGCAAGACGCGACAGGTTCATACTCATTCTGATAAAAATTAGTTTTGACTACTTAATGCCATTTGCGCTCGAACCAGTGCATGCGGGTACTGCAACCAAACTATTCATCATCCAAGTAAATGGAAGGTAACTTTTTGTGACTTGAGTTACAGAGCTCGAATCAGGAGCTTAAGACACCATCACGGTGTCTTTATCGACTGGTGTTGTTGAGGCCCTCACATGACCCATCACGTGACCATGCTTGGTCACATGACAGGAGGCGGTATTCATAATTCTTTTCAGATCTTGGAATGATTCCAGGGCGGGTATCTTGGCTCTGCTAACCACAGAATTCCGCACCCACGACCACAAATTTTGTGCTAACCTTGCTAGCAGAAAAAAATTCTGTGCTATCCCATAAGCACAGAATCCTTAAGCAAACGAGTGAAATACGCTTACCGTAAGCAAGGAATTTTCTGCTATATTAAGCAGGGATTTTTCGGTAACGGTATAAGCACAGCCAAGAAATAGGGCCCAGATGTTTATTATTTCAATTTCAAGGGCTTTTCACAGGGGATCAGGCACTACCAGCACTGAGGTGACAGGTCATTTCAAAATTAGGGTTGAAGCTCAAAATATTTTGTGAATCATCTAACTTTTAAAAGCCTATTTTCCTGTTTTAATTCTTCTTTTTTTGAGACAAAAAGACATGTTTTTTATACCTCCTAGGCACTGAGGTCCCATTACCGCCGAGCAGTTACATCTGTATGCATCCAGCAGATCCTCGCAAGCGTAGCCGTTCTTACATGGACAATCTGCACACTCGTTACGGTCTGTGGAATAAACAGCAGGACATCATTTGCACAGGATAAGACAGTGATGAATACTGGGTACAAGACTGAAAGGCATACTTGGGTTCTCTTAACCCTAACCGCCCTGAATCCTCCAAAATCCTTTTTGCAAATTGGAGGAATTTGCAGGATTGAGGTTACATGGCCAAAGTGCGTTGCTGATTTCGGAGTACGCACTGTGTCAAGGTCTTGGGCCGGACCTTGTGTTGTTTATGCTCAGCCGTGCATAAATTTAGTCCTTGATTATACTTGACATCCTCCGCACTGCTCCAGGATGTCACTGCCTCTGCCTCAGCCTATTGACAGACATAACCGAAGGATTTTGCAGGATTCAGGCAGTGGTCATCCCTCCATGGACCACATTCAAGAAACAACAGAGGAATTTGCAGGATTGAGGCTATATGTTATTTTTCCATGAGGCCAATTGGAGGATTTTGCAGGATTGAGGCTACATCCTAGCAAAAAGGCCAGGGAGTTAGGGTTAATTAATGACCCACGTGACCCTACTACAACTTGGTTCCAAAAGTCGGCGCAGAAGGTAGTACAGGGTGAGTAAAAAAAAAAAAAAAGTGGGGCTATTGTTCTACTGAAATCCTGCATGTATCACATTCAAAATCTAGGATATGAAAGCCCAATTCATGAGCTTTATTTTAGTACAGAATCATTCAAATCACTCATGTACTTTTTAAGTTACAGATTTTTCAACACAACCACCGAACTCCACGGATCACAGAAAAGGTGTGCGTTCTTTCAGCAAAACGAAAACAATTCACACACATCCCTGTGTGATTTGTTTTCATTTTGCTGAAAGAACACTCACCTTCTTGTGACGCGTGGACAGAACTTTAAAACGGTTGTTTTGTTTAAATTCTGTAACCTGAAAAGTACAAGAGTGATTTGAATGATTCTTGTACTAAAATAAAACCATATGAATTGGCTTTCATATCCCAGATATTGAAACTGCTACATGCAGAACTTCACTAAAACAATGGTCCCGACATTTGGGTTTTATTTTTTTTTATTATTCATCCTGTAGGTAAGCCTTCAAAACAGTGATCGATGGTAAAAACTGTGTGAATTGAATTTGTTTAATTGTGGTTTACCTAGTTCGCAGTTTGCCCCTATGTAACCGTCCACACACCAGCATCTGTACTGGTCGTTGATGAAGTTGCATGAACCGCCATTCTGGCATGGGTTGGGGTTGCACACCGCTGTGGAAATATCTAGAAACAGAGAGAGAAAATACATAACAGAATCCAAGATGGAATGAATAAGCCGCGTCTAAATCTCATGGCTACAGCTACATGTCTAAGTCTTTATCCATTACCACAATGGGGGACAAGCTGACAATAGCCATAGCCAGAGCTCTATAGAAGCCAGTTTTGGGTTAGACTTGATGACAAGTCGTAAGATAGTTGTATTTCTCCGTGAACTTCAGTCGAACTCCATCGGCGCGGCTGGTATAAGACTAGTATGTAATCGGCCGGGTTGAGGCATATTTAACGACTTGACGATTACGTTCTCGCACCGTTGTTCATATATGCAAGCAGTGCCATACATATGCAGTGCGCGTTTGCAGTGAGATCCAACCCCGCACCGCTATGCAAATGAGGATTCATTCATTCCCTTATATGGTGACTACTTCTCAATACGTCATGGACATGTTTGCAGATCTGGCGACGATTTAACGACCAATTTCACTCAACTCGGTCAATTGTGTATAGAAATAAAATGTATAATTGTGATATACATGTACTTGATTTTATTTGAGTCGTGTATGCCCCATAATGAATTTTGGAATGTTACACAACACAAAGTACAAACCTTTGAAGTAATGAGAATGACCTTCCGTGGTGGCCTAGAATATGCGCTGGAATCTGAACCAATCAGAGTGCTCCCATAGAATATACTAGGGATTCAAAATAATCCCATATGTTTGTGTACAAAATTGAAAATGTATTCGCCAAGTCGGTAACTGAGCATCAATAGTCAGCATATTTTGGTCTGGGAACCAAACTACGCGCATTGCAGTGATATTTTGCGTACGTGGAGCCAGTAACTGGTACCGTATGCAAATCAATTACAATCGATGTAATTACCCTCCTTGGATTGACAATCAAAACAACCAGTAACAACGCCAAGATATCTACACAGAAATCTTCGATCAAAGAGATAATCCAAAATTCATCCTTCCATTTCTCAACGATGTTATAAATCTCTGAAGTTCTTTTTTTCCCCTGAAATCAGAAACTGGCATACGTACCCGTCTCGCAGAGCAAGCCTGTGAAGCCTGACGTACAGCTGCAACTAAACTGGCCAAAACCATTGACGCAACTTCCGCTATTGCGGCAAGGGTTGCTGGAACATTCATCAAAATCTATGACCAAAAAAAAGGAAGAGGCTTTAAGAAAAAACTGTTTACTTCAATACATTCGCATGCAAGAATTTGCCCAGTGAATGGGCAATGGTATACAAATGGTTATGTTGCCCGCATAAATGGTTCATGGATTTGGAACATAATAAGGAACACGGTACTTGTGTTCTTGGGCAAGACACTTTACTACAATTGCCTCTCTCCACCCAGGAGTATGAAAGGGTACCTGTGAAGGTAGAGACCAGATTGCGCTGATCTTAAGCTGTTGCAATGAGACAGTGGCCCGTTGATCAGGGGTAATAATTGTGAAGCGCTTTGCGATGTTTGGTATGAAGCACTACATAAGCACCACATTACTGTTACAACTGTTATTATATTGAAACTGTATAAATACATAATTATTGTATATTTTCTGCACTTTTTTTTTTTTTTTTTTTAATGCAAATTCGCCCTAAACAAGGCTAAAAGCCACTCAAGGTAAAGGGCTACAAAAGAAGAAAACATAAACATGTAGGACTTCAGGAAAGCTTAATAGACAGCAAAGAAATGATAGGACAGATGAGAAAAGGGAAAGGAGAGAAAACTGGCAGTCCTCTGCCTAATTCCAGAAACAAGGTCAAAACCTCTTCACTGGTCAACTGCAAAGGATGGGGTAACGACGCCAGGCGGAAAAGAAGGAAAGAAAGAAAGGATTTTTTTCCTACCCCCTTGAAGAAATCATTAAAGGGATATTTTCAACTTACCCATATTGCAGTTTCGTCCGGTCCATCCAGAGGTGCAATTGCATATGTAGTCAGTACCATCAGTAGTATCTTGACAGGTTGCACCCTGCGCACACGGTGTATTGTCGCATGGGGTTCTTGGTGTGATTACTGTAGACAGATAAATGTATACATTGTATATAATTGTGTAACATTCTGTTCAGTGGCGTAGCAAGGTCATTTTTATTGGGGGGGGGTTAAAAATTTCTTGAAAAGGGCACTTGCACATCTGTGGTGAAATGAAGACACATTTTTTTTGGTCTCCGGACACGTGGCCTCCAGGTACCATCTGTCAATGGGGGCGCTGTGCAAAATCGACGATTATGCACACTGACGGATAATATATGGTGCTTTGCAGGGCGATACATGCGTGAAATTCACAAAAAGGCACCCAGAACGGCCGATGGCACAAAAAAGGGCACCACTTCTTTTGTAAAAGGGCACTTGTTCAGAAAAAAGGGCACTTCTTTAAAAAAAGGGCATTCTTTACAAAATATTAAGGTGTTTTTTTAAAAATACCCCCCCCCCCCAGCTGTCTACGCCTATGCCATTGTATTACATTTTTAAACATTAATTACACTGCATTTCATAGCAGTGCTTGGGCAGGTCGAGGCAGTACAGGGATAGACACAAAGACTAGTTACGCAAAAACTCTATTCAATCTTTGATTCAATCTTCTCTTTGTTCCACTGAAGTTTAACTTTGTAACCGCCACACTCGAACAAGTAAACAAGTGGTCTTCACAGTCAAAATGCTGTGTTTCAAATACTTCTCTGATTTCAAAATATCTAATACAGTTCTGATTTCACATTCCAACAGTTCAAAACACAATTTTAACTACTGTTTTCTGACTTTTCAGATGCTTGCTTTGAAGAAACAGCAAACGGAGATATTTATTGTTAGCTCTTCATGAGGGGATATTTATTATTAGATTCATTGGACGAAATATTGAATTTACAGCACCCCAACGCAAATTCTTATAAAAGTGTAAAAGCTTACGCATAAATCACGTTTTTGGGGGTCTACATTCACAAAACAGCATCAGTTGATGAATTTCCTACCTTTCAAGCATCTGTTGTCGACTGTTTCTGCCAGGCAGTTGCAGACATAGGTGTCATTGGTAGGCACACAGGTAGCACCGACCGGGCAAGGGGTCCCTGAGCATACATTCTCCGCTATCAAGTAAAAAGGATCAATGTAGACAAAATGCTTTACTACAAGAGCTTAAATTACCGAAGAATATTTCCATGTGAGATGCTATCATATTAATAACAGAATAAATCGTCGCGTCAGTGCAACAAGGTCGTAACTCCATTCTGCAACAAAGTCGTATCTCGTGCAAATATGCTCCGTGCAACAAGGTCGTATCTTGACGTCCATTGACTTTGTGTGTACATCCAGGTTATTTTAAGCGAGATACGACCTTTTGACATTCTAAAACTTGCGTTTTGCGTTCATAACTCCATTCTTCAACAAAGTCGTATCTCGCGCGAATACGCTCCATGCAACAAGGTCGTATCTCGACGTCCATTGACTTTGCGTGTACATCCAGGTTATTTGAAGCGAGATACCACCTTTTGACTTTCTAAAACTTGCGTTTTGCGTCGTTCATGCCATTTTAGGAGATACGACCTTGTTGCACTGACGCGACAAAATGTGTGTTCGGTCGGTATTAAACACTCTGTTTAAGACCGGTGTGAGTCTGGATGGGTGATAATTACCCGTCCAGACTCCCACCGGTCTTAAACAGAGTGTTTAATACCAACCAAACACATATTTAATATTACCATTCATAAATACCTTTTCGGTAAAAAAAAACAAACAAATCTTTTCAGTCCAACATCAAAACAAGTCAAAAACCAGACGCTGCCAACCATTTCGTTTAACAATTTACGACACACCCCTCTGATTATAATATGGAATGCCCCTCAACAACTCATTACCTTATAAGGAGATTGGCGTGCACATCGCGCGCACTGCGCGATGTCGCGCAAAACGCAGCTGGGCTGGTGAAGTGTGAATTTTGCACTACGAAATACTGACTCACTGGTAGTATTGCGCATGCATACGTGAGGAATGTGAACATTCAACCAATGAAACGTCAAAAGGCATCGGATGTCATGGGAGTCCAAATTTCAGCTGACACTGGAAAAGTGTTTAAGACCAGCTAGCCATGTTTCTATCATCCGTTTAAGACCCGCCACGTGACGGGCTCTCGACCAATAGGAATGGGTAAACTGTCTTAGGTATTTATGAATGAGTAATACAAATAAAATCAAATTTGTTTAACCTTAATAGAAGAAGGTCCTTTATAACACTGTAGGCCTGACTTCTGAAGAAAAAAAAATTAATAGGGCATTACTCAAAAAAGGATTTTTCAGCCTTTAATGTAGGGCACATGAATAAAAAAAAAAAAATCTGTGTGAACAAGATCTGTTTGAAATTGAACGCCTATATGTCAGCAGTCTTCCAAAATGTCAATGTCATGTTGGTCTTCAATACCATAAAACCCCTGAAAAGGAAGATTTACATTCATCTTTTTGATAGTGTGACAGAACACAAACTTGCAGAAACTAATTTATTGGACAGAAAATGTTATTCTATTATAGTAAAAGGATCTGAAGTTAACTTGATCAACTTGTCCGCACTTACCCAGTTCCGTTTCACAGTTGGTTCCGGTGAAGTAACGGTGGCACATGCAGACGTACTTGCCGACACTGTTGACGCACGTAGCTCCGTTCAAGCAAGGGTTGCTCAGACATTCATTGTCGAGATCTGTAGAACAGTCAACATAAATATGTATATACAGGGTGAGTAAAATAAATGAAACCCAAATGTCGGGACCATTTTTGTAGTGAAGTTCTGCATGTAGCACTTTCAATATCTAGGATATGAAAGCCCAATTCATAAGCTTTCGATTAGTACAAAAATCATTCAAATCACTCATGTACTTTTCAAGTAAGGGTGTTTTAAACACAGCCGCCGTTTTAAGATTCTGTCCACGGATCACAAAAAAGTGCAGTGTTCTCTCAGCAACACAAAAACAAATCACATAAGGATGTGTGTGAATTGTTTTCGTTTTGCTGAAAGAACACACACCTTTTGTGTGATCCGTGGACATGCACGCTTGGTATCACTTCAGTCAAGACTTCCACCTTTATTCAGCGGAATTGTCTGTAGTCCTGATTTTGTTACACAGTTTCCAAGCATTTATTACACTCAGTGTATGCATGACAGGCAAGTTAAAAAGCAATGGCCTTTCATTGTGGACAAGGGCGGATCCAGAACACAATTTTTGGGGGGGCCAAAAATTTTTTGTGTCTCCCAAAAAGTGGGTCAAATTTTTTTTTGGATTCTCGATGCTCTGTGGTGCGATCTGAGGCAATTTCTGACCACTTTAGCCAATGTTTTTTGAGGAAAAGATGGTGGTGTACTCATTGCCTGCCTTTATTGCGACGTCACATAAAAAAACCAAACAATTGGTTTCGTTTTTTTTGGGGGGCCATGGCCCCCTTTGGCCCCCCCCCCCTAGATCCGCCCTTGATTGTGGACTCATCTAGACTGGAAAGCTACCCACCAGCATTGTCTCGCTCCATGAAGGTGATACTGAATCCCTTCTCAGTCTTGGAGTGGTCAGTGATGAACGTCGCCCACACCACGCTACCGGTCGCCAGGAAGGCGGGCGGTAGATTCATACCAGCGTAGTGGACAACTTGCGAGCCCAAATCGCTGGGGTCCACGCCGTTACCCACGCTGACGTAGTCATACTGCGACTCCGTGGCAAAGTCGTCAAACTGCACCAGGATGTGCTTGCCGGGCTGGGCGAAGATGAACCAGCGACACTCCTCGTTGCTGCGATAGTTGGAGGGGAATTCTGGTGAAGCAATGTTAGCGCTACCGCCGGCGGGAATGGTGTAGTTGGCCACACACTGAGCACCTGCGATACAGAAAATGGGAGAATCAAATTAAGAAACGTTCTTCGGGTTGCTTGGAGGAAAATAGACACACCTCTCATGCATATATTCATGATGTATGAACGTCAAAGGGGGCTGACTGGCCGACATTTGCTACACCTCATACATATTCATGATGTATGAACGTCAAAGGAGGCTGACTGGCAGACATTTACTACACCTCATACATATTCATGATGTATGAACGTCAATGGGAGCTGACTGGCAGACATTTGCTACATTTCATACATATTCATGATGTATGAACGTCAAAGGGGGCTGACTGGCAGACATTTACTACACCTCATACATATTCATGATGTATAAATGCCAAAGGGGGTGACTGGCAGACATTTCCTACAACTCATACATATTCATAATGTATGAACGTCAAATAAAAGGGGCTGACTGGCAGCCATTTGCTACACCTCATACATATTCATGATGTATGAACGTCAAAGGGGGCTGACTGGCAGCCATTTGCTACACCTCATACATATTCATGATGTATGAATGCCAAAGGGGCTGACTGGCAGACATTTGCTACACCTCATACATATTCATGATGTATAATTCTCAAACCCTCACTGGTCAACATACTAAAAGTGTAGGCCATGAGTCCAAAACCATAGTCCAGTGCTTTTCCAAAGCAATAACAAGTAGTATAGTACACTATCGAGTGGTATAGTAGGAATCAAGCTTTTGAGGCAAGGCTGTGCTGGCTCAAAATCTTTGCAAATACTTGGACTTTTTTCTCACACCACAATCTGGAACTGGGTTCCTGACATCAGCAGTCGGGTACTGGGGGACCCGGCTACGATGCACAGCCCTATGGTGTAATACTCAGGGCTAGAATACGATGATGGCCCAATTGAAATAAAAGAAGAATAGGCGTACGGAATTGGCAGTTGCCCCCACTCCATCCTGGTAGACATTGGCAGGTATAGCTATTGATGCCGTCGTTGCAAGAGCCACCGTTCAGACAAGGATTGGTGTTCCGACAATCATCAATATCTGCAAGGTACAATTAGAACATATAACAGCAACATGAAATCCACTTTATAAAGCTTTTATATCCGTGCTCTGCTGAGGATTCCCTTAAATGGATGTCGCTTTCCTTATGAAGTAGGGAAGAAATAAGTATTTTCCAATGAATAAACTCTACACTTTATCTGTCTTTCCAAAAATACTGTTTTTGTTTTGTACTACATTCCAAGATTGTTTTTTTTTTTTTACGGTTGTCACACCACAAAAAGCATAGACAAATAATCCTGATTATCTGAAATACTGTCAAATGAAACAAAATCTATACTTTTTGAACAACTTGAAAAAAGGGTATACAGTGAAGCCCTGCTATAACAAGCACGATGGGGTCCACAGAAAGTGTTCGCTATAGTGGTTGTTCGTTATAGTGATTCGGGAGCCTGTCTGGATGTTCGTTATAACCAAATGTTCATTATAGCGGCCTTTCACTGTACTTTGGGTCATTAGAGTTCCAAATGTAAGTTCTTACAGTTCCAAATGTAGGACATATTGTGAAATAAATAACGACCAATCCAAACTCACTGGTCTGGCAGTGGATTCCAGTGAAGCCTCTGACACATTCGCAGGTGTACCCATTGATGACGTCCAAGCACAGAGCGTTGTTCTGACAAGGGTTGCTCAGGCATTCATCAACATCTGAAACAAACAAACCGAGGAGTTAGAGATGCTGAAAATTTGCTAAGCGGTTATTTTCAAAAGTGAATATACTGCACCTAGTCAATTTTCCTTTTGTGGTTTATTTGCAAATTTGAAACAAAAATCTGTATTCTCTCGTAGCGATCCCCATTTGCTATTTGCCAGGTTTGCCTCAAGTTATCTAATCAAGGCCTATACAGATTTATAATTTGGGAGGCTAATCATCCTTACTCGCAGCTGCGAAGGACGCGGCTACAACGTGGTCGGGCCGCTTGCACGTAAAGGCGCCTATGGCTGCCGGCCACATCGACCCATATATCACCACGGAGCACAGCTTGATATCGAAAGTGTTTGATTTTTCCGGAGGGAGGAAAACCGAAGGGCCCAGAAAAAAACCCTCAGGAGAGAAACAACGCAAAACTCGACTCACATGCGATCCGCGGCCAGGATTCGAACCGTGGTCACCTTGGTGACAGGCGAGCGCTTTACGCACAAGCCACCCAAGCCATTTATGGCTTCTGACTAGCGCCCCTTGAACAAAGACAATGACAAAATGGGGAACCGCCAACATAGGGCTTGATAGCTCAGTTGGTAGAGCACTGGAACGGCAATCTGGAGGTCGCAGGCTGAAACCCTGCTCCAGGCAATTTCTTTATGCAACTTAAACAACTGTAATAGCAGATGGAGCACACTAGGATCAAGATTAGCTCCTCCTTCCCTAAAAATATGAAAATAACTAATTTTGCCCCTTACTTTTGGATTTCCTGTGTCAAAATTTGTGTAAAGAAACTAAGAGAGACCAACAAACAACACGTGCATATGGACACAAGTTCTTCTGCAATGAAAAGCACTTAAAATGTATCTTTTGATCTCTAGGGACTACAATTTTTAGTAGAACATCACTCAAAGACAACAAGATGGGATCAAAATTTGAGGCCCTAAAATTTCTTTCACTTTGTACATTTTCATTTATTCCAGTCAATGGGCAGTTTGCATTAGCTGCCCCACATATAAAAAAAACACACCCACTTTCAGAAACATGCATCTATCATGGGTAAATGGCAACTTACTAGTTTGGCAGCGTTCACCAGCATAGCCAGCCAAACACTGACAGGTATAGCTCAGTATGCCGTCAATACAGAGTCCGCGGTTCAGACATGGAATGGAGGCACAATCATTGATGTCTGCACAAAAACAAAAACAAAAGTCAAATGAAAATTTGTAGACATAAACTTGTATTTAAAAATTTGCATATTCATGAGCATGGCTGTGATGTCATCACAGAAAAAGAAAGGTTTGGGCTTAAGATATTATTGCAAGTCTCTTACTAAATTGTAATCTTTGGTGTTTTGTGGCACAAAAAAGTCAAGTAAGCGTGATTTTCTCAAAACTACTAATTCATCACATTTTTAATCGTTCTCCTTCCATTGAGAATGCTGTTTAGGTACAGTGAAATCTCAATGAGTCAAACTCTGATAACTCAAAACAACTGTTAAGTCAAACAAAGAATGCATTCCCTTCAGTAGTATAAGAATGATAAACAACCCTGCAAAACTCTAGGCGTAGCCGTGCAACGTTTTAATAAATCTAAAAATCTTGGACAGCATTTACGATGGCTATTTGTGTATGATTTTGTTCATTTATGAAACAGTCATTAAATCACCTCCACCCACCATTTGAAAATAATTTTGTCCGACTATATTCCGAATCTTGCTACAACTCTGAAACCTTTGTCAGAAGTAAAATAGCAATTCTTTTACTTCAAACGCAAAGTTGTGAGTGTCCTGCATCAACCTTTATATGAAAGTTGTGCAATGACAGGCTCCACGACGATCACGATTTGCTGGTAAACTAGGCCATTTTCAGTTACTAGGCCACAACTTACGTCACCTATTGATTGTGCAAGTAACACCATAATATGTTGCGCAAGTTGCTGACTTAATTACGTGAAACTTTCGTGTAATTGTCGTAACTGAAAATGTTGCACAGCATGAAACGTTACGCGATCTTGCACAATAAATTGTGAAACAAGTGGACTAGTGTTTAAGTATCGTGAAATCGGCCGCAGCTACAATAAACAATGACTATTGTAATTTCCTCACAGGGTGAAGTGAATTATGTCAGTAAGTGACAAAGCTATAATTGCTCTAATGCTTGTAGAATGACGATTACTTACTGGTTTCGCAAGTGAAGCCAATGAAGCCTGCTGGGCAGTCACAACGGAAGGAGTTCAGAAGATTCACACACACTCCTTGGTTCAAGCAAGGAGCGTTGGAACACTCATCCACATCTTGAAGAGGGTTTGACACAAGAAGAAGAAGATTACAAGAAATCTTCGAGACTTGACATTAAATTGATAAAAATTCACGACCTTTTTATGATAATAACAATAATGAAAAATATTAGCACTTATAAAGCGCAATTTCATACAATGTGATGCGAACAAGCTAAATGAGTCATTTGTTGGGAACTTTCATTTGGAGATACAGGCCAAAATAGGGCCACTTCATCACATCTTTTGGTGTTCCGACTTCCATAATTGTTGAACTAAAGATGGTATCAGCATGCGGTTTTCACATCAGTAATGCAGAGATTGCGCTCTTGTCAAATCTTAAAAAAAAAAAAAATTGACCAGGGTCGACAAATGACTCATTTAGCTTGATCGTGTTCCAAATGATCATTGTATTTTGCCCCAAAAAAGAAAAAGAATGAAACAAAACAAATGAAAAAATATCAAAATGCAAAAAAACAGTGAATGTTTAAAGAAAAATGATCCAAATAGATGGGTTTTCAAGGGATGTTTGGATTTGTGTGGGTTAGGAGCCGATCTGATGGTTGATGGGAAGTCATTCCACAGTCTACGGATACAGATAGGGAATGACCTCTCCCCAACAATCCTTTGACCCCTAGGCACCACCAGGGTAGAAGGCAACAGAACGGTTTCAACAAGAAAAGTGCACGAAACAGCTAAATCATGAACAAAGAGGCCAAACACAGGTGACGAGGTCACAGAAGGTCAAGAGGTCACCAACAGGTCAAGTCAAGGTGGCAAACGGGTCACAAACAAGTCAAGAAGTCGCAAACAGGTCCAGAGGTTGGAAACAGGTCCAGAGGTTGCAAACGGGTCGAAAGGTCACACAGAGCTCAAGAGGTCACACACAAGAGGTCAAACACAGGTCAACCGGTTTACAAGCAAGAGGTCACGTACAAGAAAATGGCAACAAGAAGATCAAGAGGTCACATGCAGATCAAGAGGTCACTAAAAAGTCAAGAGGTCACCAAAATGTCATGAGGTCACACACAGGTCATGATGTCACCCACCTATGTCGCACAGCTGTCCCGTCCAGCCAGGCTGACAATGGCAGATGAACGTTGCCTCTTGGTTGACACACAAGCCGTTATTCTGGCACGGGTTGACAGGGGCGCACTCGTTAATATCTATGGGGAAAACAAGATGTTTAATGATTAATTATTTTTACTTAATCCATTGCTATGACGTCACACTATTGTTAAAAGTGTGAATTCGGATCTATGAATCTCTTATACTGGTCACAAAGTGTGGATTCGGAACGACGAATCTTTAGTAAAGTGTGGATTCGGAATTGCGAATCCACACTTTGAACATGTCGGACAATTGTTCTCCATAATGAGCCTGAATAGGACCGTCTGCGTGAAAATTTGCTTTCCGAAAATTACCAATGCATCTTCACTGTCCGATTCTCCGCCGTAACTGCAAAATCTACTTTTAGTCAGAAAGAAATCGTCGTGCAGGCACTATGGATACTATTTTGTGGGGCGCCATGTTTTGTCTTTGGAGTAAAACAGAATGCTATGCTTCGTGGCACAAATACGCAACGTTATGTTTTTTCTTTTTATAAAAATATGTGACTCAAGTCACGAGTCACCAAACTCAAGTCCAAATCATCATGGTCAAGTCCGAGTCCGAGTCATTTTTCAATGTGACTCGAGTCCGACTCAGGTCCGAGTCCTGGACTCGAGTCCTACAACACCCAGACAGGTACATGTACCTCTAAATCACTGAATATCTGTACCTCACAGTTTCTAATGAGTGACTCACCTATACTACACTGGGTACCAGTCCAGCCCGGTCTACATGTGCAGTTGTAACCATTGTCTAGATCCGTACAGTCGCCATTGAAGCAAGGGTTGCTACGACACTCATCAATATCTGCAGAAATGGAGGAATCAAAAGATAACCACACCATTTTTCAACATGTACATTTTAAAAAGGTTTTTGGCCCAACACGCCCTTCCCCTCCTTCAATGGTTACAGAGACAGAGAGAGAATTAGTCAGGAAAAAGTGTAATGTGTACAATACAGAATGCTGAAACTGGAGGAAAAAGGAAATTAAGGGGAAAAAATAGGAAATCCTTTTAAAATAGGAAATTATCATTCCTGTCCTTAAAAGACCACTGGAAAAGAGAAAATGATAAGAGAGAATGAGAAATTTAACAGACGGTAACTAGAGGTTTACCTCGCGGTTATAAAGGGTTTTACACAAGGTTTACCTCGCGGTTATACAGGGTTTTACACAATGTTGAACAGGGTTTTACAGGTTACCTCAGAGTTCAACCTCGTCTTATCACTTGTTTTTCTTTTAAAATCTTCTTCATGATGGAGATAAATATTCTGGGGAATTCCCACAAAATCGGATAAGCGGAGAATGGGAAATAAAGCATGCAGTAACTCAAGCCATTCTCAAGGTTTTACACGCTACCTCAGGAATCAACCTCAAGTTAATGTCGGTCATACTTTATGCAAATGCAATGCAAATTTGACGTCACAAAGCAATCACTGCAAAATTTGCCGTAGTTGAAACGTGTTCAACTTTTGCAAATTCACAGCGTGAAAAAGTTGCCATGACGTCACAAATTTGCATTTGCGTTCGCTTCGCACTGAGTATGAAACAGATTCAAAACTGCTGTTTTTTTCTTCTTACTGATTTGACAAATGGTTCCCATGAAGCCTTGAAGGCAGAGGCATGAGTACCGGCCAATCCCGTCCTGGCATGTAGCTCCATTCAGGCAAGGGTTGCTTGCACATTCATCAACACCTAGGTACAAGCAAAAAGGAAGATTATCATAACTTGAAAATATATGAAAGTGAAGTTTGCAAATTCTTGTCCCCTCCTGAAATGCAACTTGTAGGCTTTTTGAGGTGAGTTCAGTCCAGCAAGTTTGGTGTCCCAAATGTCAATCCCAAAAGTCAATCACAAGTTATACACAAGTCGTTAACTCTTTCAGTGCATGTACGTGGTATATTTTTTAGTGCGAAAGCGCCAACCTCGTACATGTACGAGGTAATGTTCGTGATTAAAATTGCCAAACCTCGTACATGTACGAGGTAGAGTAAGCATGTTATCAAAAGGGGGCGCTCTCGCTCTTTCTAATGGTGCCATTTTCATGCATGTACGACCTATATTTATTTTTTAATTCGAGTTCTTGCGAGAGGGCACCGCACTAAAACTTGTATTTTCTGCAAAAAGTGCGGAATTCCCCTTTGTGCAGGACAGTGTTTCAGGGTGTATCACTATGTATGTGATGTCTATTGACTTTTCAATATACCAAGGATATACCAGAGAGCAACAACAAATTTAGTGAGTAAACGTATTTACTTTTTTTTTAACAGAATTTTGAACAATTAACAAAAACGCTCGAAGTTGGGCACTTTAGGGTTAAACTTTTCAAATTTTGCGGGCACTGAAAGAGTGAATAATAATTAATTGATAATCAATAAGCCTCTGTACTGATGGGAAATTTCTTGGACTTACCGATTTCGCACCTCGCGCCAGTCCAGGCTGCATCACAGTCACATGAGTAACTATTGACCCGATCAACGCAGGTTCCTCCGTTCCGACACGGAGTGCTGACACACTCATCAATATCTGCAGGAGAAGACAAGAAAAATTAAGACATGCCTTTACAAATCCTTAAGAAGGCTTGGTCAATTCCTTAGTTAGGCCGAGAAAAACAATTGTGTGTTTACGGTAACACCCTAAAAGTTATCCAGGTAGGTAGGTAAATGTTATTTTGTTATTTTTTTTATGCTTGTCCGTCAGTATTTTATGCTGTTTTGTTTACTTTACATGTAATAGCATTAATACTATTTTATTTCATTAACCTGTCTAATTGTTGAATTAACCAATTTAAAAAACCTTGCATTTGGCCAAAAAAAAAAAGTCTCCGGTTTCTGGTATGCGCGCGCGTCGCCGTAGCCATGCGTGTCGGCAAAATGAAAAAGTTTTTTTTTCAATACAAGATGATGTCTCAAAACCGCCAAACTCACTGGTTTGACTGGAATCCTGCTGCTGCACAATTTTAACGTGTTTTTAGATGGGGTTATGATCGAGAATAAGCTTTATGTGGCCTCTCAGGACTCCCATATATTTGCACTAAGTTTAGTCGGGCACCATTTGCAGTCATCAGCCGACATTTGAAGCCCCCCCCCCCAAAAAAAAAACAGGTAAAAAAAAAAAAAAAAAAGCCGCGTCGCCGCACCACTTTTTGGGCAAGCTCCATACCAGAAACCGGAGACTTTTTTTTTTGGCCTTTGCAAGACTTTTTATTTTCAAAATATACTTAAATCTTAAACGTTTGGCCAAATGTGGCAATAAAAAGTTTGAGGTCGGCACTTTGGCCAAAAAAATCCAGGGAGATCGGATTACTGTTAACTATCAATTTTTGTTTTGGAAAGCCAAGTTGCATTTTGAACAAATGGCTAACTACAACTCAATTCCCTGGGAGTTTGAGAGCTCTACAGAGATATTGATTGGTATGTCTAATGATACTCACTGCCATCACAGGTCCTTCCGGTCCAGCCGGCAGCACACTGGCAGGAGAAGGAGTTCATCTGATTGATGCAATTGCCAAGGTTCAGACAAGGATTGCTGTCACACTCGTTGAAATCTGCAAATGGAAAACATACCCGCCAAAAAACAAGATTGTAAGATAAGGGTATAAGCTTGGGGATGCACCATGTGACATGAAATCTGTCTTTAGTTTGTGTGGTTCTGAAAAGAACCAGTAAGAACCCAATGTTTCTGACAGTATGCTCTGCCCGTCGTCAGGAGACGGAGGGACTCCAATGGTGAAGGGTGGTTTATGTAGAACTGAAGGCAGTGAAAAGTGCAGAGATGCCACAGGGTCTGCTTGAAAAAAAACTGGAACTGTGTCTGCTTGAAAAAAAACGGAACGGCTATTTGAAAAGAAAAAAACGGAAACTTTAATTTCTTTGTAAAAATGCCACTAAGTGCCCATTGTCATCTTTCCCTTGTAGCCAAGC
Organism: Patiria miniata; assembly: GCF_015706575.1. Classification (NCBI taxonomy): domain Eukaryota; kingdom Metazoa; phylum Echinodermata; class Asteroidea; order Valvatida; family Asterinidae; genus Patiria; species Patiria miniata. The sequence continues at coordinate 37,860,583 of NW_024037069.1, read as the reverse complement.
CAAGTTCTGTTTATTTTTTTGCTTTTCTGGCCTTTAAGCTGTCGGCTCGTTCAATCACTTTGATTTTTTTATATTCATATTATTTTTTCTGCCCACCCGAATTTCCAATGAAATATTCGACATGAAACATCGGAAACATGCATTTTTTGCTTCTCTGGCCTTTAAGCTGTCGGCTCGTTCAATCACTTTGATTTTTCCATATTCATATTATTTTTTCTGCCCACCCGAATTTCCAATGAAATATTCGACATGAAACATCGGAAACATGCATAATTCCTTAACACTGTCGGCGTACATGATCTTTGCACTACGCGATGCGCGCGACGAAAACATGGTTAGTACTTGGCGTTTTATGTGTTAACATATGTCACTGCGATCGGGAACCACCGATAACTGAAATGATAGGATTGATTTTCAGGCTGAATGCTACTGTGCTTAGCACACAACACGCAACACACACGCGGTGCATGCAGCACGCGAGGCGCCGTTGTATACTGTGTGCAAGTATGTACATGTACGTCAGCCGTCTGTATCGCATGCAGGCTCGGAAACAACAAAGACTTGTCTTTAAGACTACTTCAACGAACAACGTTGTGCCAGAGCGCTTTTAAAAACGAGGTAAAAATCAATGCATTTCCACACTTTTCTTCTCTTTTTTCCCAGTTTTTTTTTTGACGGCCAGAAAAAACAGAATTTTGTGAGATTTAAAAGACAACAACCCAGAATTCCGGTTTAAACCGGAAAAGTGGCATCTCTGAATGTGGGAGAGTGAAAGCTGCAGCTCAAGAAACTTCTTTTGAACTTTCACCAGCCAGATATTGGGCAGCATTTTTCTCAAGCTGATGATTGCTTATCACATCAATCTGCCAAGCAACAGAGACAATGAGAGACAAGGAGCAGCCCCAGGGGTAGGGGTGATTGAGGTGGGGTGATTGGGGTGGAGTTGATTGGGGTGGAAGTGATGGGGGAGGGGGTGATGGGGTAGGGGTCGGGGTTGATGCGGGTGGGACTGATTGGGGTGGGGTGATGTGGGTGGGGGTGATGGGGTGTGGGTGGGGGTGATGGGGTAGATCGGGGGCATGGGGTGGGTTGATGCGGGTGGGGTTGATACGGGTGGGGGTGATGGGGTGAAAGGGATGGGGTGGGACTGATTGGGGTGGGAGTGATGTGGTGGGAGTGATGGGGAGGGAAAGGAGCGTAGACTTACCCTCGCTACAGAGAGCCCCTGTCCAGCCAGATGTGCAAGAGCAGCTGAATGAGTCCTCCAAGTCAATACACACACCATTGGAACATGGGTTGCTCATACACTCATTCAGACCTACAAGTAATTATAGAATGACAAACACAGTAAGTACATTGTGAACAAAAATCAGTTATGAACAGGCATGATGTCACTGTTAAAAAGAAACTGGCACTACCAGTCCTTCATTTAAAGAAAATCCAGGAGAGCTATAAATCGCTCTCCTCAAATATTCGAGGAGAGCAAATCGCTCTCCTTAAAATCTACGGATAAACAGCGGTAAAACGACGGGTTACCATTGTTTTTGTTTTATTTTGAATATAAGGATTTATTCAAGGGGCTGCATTATTATTAGTTTTTGCATAATAACATATGCTCAAGTTGCGTTACTTTTTTCGTTTTTGTAACTAAGACAAGGTAAAATTTATTTAAAAAAACTAACTAAATGGAGATTAATAAAAGGTTTGACTACTGCTCAGGCTTCCATTTTTTAATACAGGTGTCAGTTGGTTCATCACTTGATTATACTTGGAAAATGGAGAGTTAATAAACGGCACATAAAGCAACTGAAAAATTGCTTTCAGATTCGTTAAAATTATATGAAATTTTCAGCCTGAACTATTTCAATTGCTCTACGAAAGCTTCACAAAAAGGGCCTCAAAATGACACAAACTTGCCTTAAGTTTTATCGAAAATATCTGCCGTCGATAATCTTAAAAATAACGGAAAATGCAGGTCAAGTATGCCATATACACAATGCTAGTCACGACGAGAAACTGGCTAACAACATCTGAACTTCGCACTAGTACGAGCGTTTGTGATGCACTGTGTGTGGTGGGCCGGCAATGAGACTCGTTTCACGGTATAGGATTTCGGTGAAACACGCTGCATCGTTTCACTTCACATACCAGTAAAACTTCCTCAAAATAAATTCATGAACACGGGAAATACATACACAGACAAGAGAGATCAAGTTTTGTGAATAAGCTTGCAAAGATCGTCCTTCTCAATCGTTGTTTTCTTGGCATTTTTACGACGTCTATTCCGTCCAGCCTGCACGCAAAACACTGTACGGCAGGCAGTGCATTGCACCGCGCAGGACTATTACATTGACTGGTTACCGCATTTTCATCATGCCTTCATTGGGACTTAGTGCGCGGCGCAGCGGGAACCAGTCATTGCTGCACTTGCACGTACGGGCCCACGTGTTTTCATGCAGCTCTACGCGATATGCAGATTGTGCACGCACAGTATACAACCGCTGTACACACACGATCTTATACAGTACGTACGAGCTCGGTGTTCGTTCATTTTTAGCGATGTCCAGCGGCATATTAACGTGAGTTTGGGCATTATACCAACGAAAAATACGTGTAGCTTAAGACTTAAAATCCTTTGCGTTTTTATCACTTCTTATTTTTAAACTTCCCGTGTTTGACGAGCCCTCTTTTGGATTTCTGAGGAGCGCTATTTTTAGCGCTCCTTCGAGACAGTCGAGGAGCGCAGTAGGAGCGCCTGCGCGATCGCGCTCCTTAAAAATGAAGGACTGCACTACCCCATTTTTTCTCTTTCTCAAATTTACCAGCCTCATGCAAGGCCAAAGGATTTTCAAGGTACAGCTACAATGAAAGAAACATGCAACTGAAGAGAAAGATTATATGTTGACTTTGAGTAAATGTTTTAAACTAAGAAATTTAATTACTCTCAGGTTTTAAAAGGAATTAACCTTAAAAATGTACTTTCGAACCGGTTACGTAAGTCCTGAAGACTAATAGTGCACAATCATTCAACATTTCACCAAGTCCCCATTTAGTGGATCTTGAATTTGGAACGAATTTTTTCCACGTCCTTCTTTCAAAATGACACAACATTTATGGTTGTGAAGGCCGACATGATCTGCACGCTCATTAATGCATTTATGACATACTTACTCGTCTCGCAGTTGACGCCAGTCCATTTGCCTATACAGCTGCACGTGTAGCGGTTGACATGATCGGTGCAAATGCCGCCGTTGACGCATGGGAAACTGCTGCACTCATTAACATCTGTGCAATTTCAAAATAATAGCATAAGAATGAAAAACCTGTGAATGATTTCTCGGCCGTTATACACGGCTGTGCCGCATATTCAAAGATTTAAGCGATTATCGAATATTCAAGTATTTATTTTTTCGATTTGAATATTCGGATGTGTAATGCAATGAAACAAATGGGGGAGAAGTCAATTTTTTGAATAACAAAATAGCATTCTGAAAGCTTATTTTGAGTTGTTGCCAGACACTTAAAAGTACCTTATGTGCTCAACGATTAAATATTGAATCCATCCGAAAATATGGACATAGATTTTTTGACAAATAAGAGTCATGAATGTGCAAAGTTAACATTCCTTGTAAAGATATATTGGTGTAAACTGTGTTGAAAAAAATAATGATGAAACCTTCATGACGGTATTTTAAACTGAAAATCAGATTAAAAATATGCCTTCTGGTATAATCGAATATTTGAATATTTAATCAAATGAATTGACTCAGCCCTACTCTTACATAATAATTGGGCTCCCCGTTTGCGATGAATGCATCTTAACCTCTACAGGATCCTACCAAATTCGGCAATTTTTGTCATAAAAATTGGCCAATGTTTCATAACTTCATGGACTTTAAATTTCCTCGACATTTTTTGAGAGGGTCTAGCTATAAGTCACTCGTAGAAACGCAAGGATGGTAATAGTCATCCCTCGACAAGCAATTGAGTTTTCCTGATGTATCGTCTGATGTATGTGCTGAGTTACGATTCAACCACCAGTCAGCCAACGGTGCTGGACTGCAACTTGCTCCTGGTTAGGCCCCAAAAAAATAGTCGGTCTCTGGTCAGCGCGCGCGTCGATTTTAATCATGCGTGTCAACTTTTTTTTCCTTCAAATTTACCACGGAAGCTACAACAGCGCCCTCTATTGCCGCACCTCCTCAAATGTTTGTACCAAGGAGCACCGAGGAATGGGGAAATTGCGTCAAGGCAAATAATGGAGGGCACCAAGGCAAATTATGGAGGACACCAATGTATATGAGGACACAAAAAGCAAAATAGTACCCACCTTCTCTGTACAATTCAAGCTTGAAAAAAAAAAAAAGCAAAAAAAAAAATTTAAAAAGCAAAAAAAAAAACCAAAAAAAAAAACACCGCGTCGCCGCATCAATTCCGGAACTTCGGTCTGACCAGAGACCGACTATTTTTTTTTTTGGCCTTAGCCCTACCTGTTAGCCAACAGTTTCGTGCAGTTTCTACAGAATGTCCATTGATACCCTATTCAGGTCTTGTCGCTTACTTGTTTCACATAACCTCCCAGTGAACCCTGGTCGGCAGTTACAGGTTATGTCGTTGATGCCGTCAATGCACGCCCCTCCGTTCAGACAAAGTATTGTCAGACAGTCATTGATATCTAGAAACAAAGTGAAGAAGAATGATCATTCGCTGGTGTACACTCTAAAAAGCATGAGTCTATAAAAATTCACTTGCAGCACTGGTTTTAGGCTGGTGTTTTAGAGTTATGCCAAACCATAGAGCTATATTAAATTACTAGAGCGCTGACTAGTGTACAAAGTAATGCCTGATGGGTGCATCCATGTTTGTGCACAAACCTATGCAAAACTGGAAATTTTGTACGGGTTTTGTACGGCTATTTGCATATCTGCGTTTGTATTCTATACAGGTGCGTTACCGAATCCGATACGCCCAAAACCGCAACGAACGATCAGCAAATGAGCGCGTCATTTTGCTCTAAGCAAACAACGCAATGCGTGTGCGTATATCCCCTGGTGATGATTAACCGTCATGTTGTTTTTTAAGCTGTAAGTTGTTGGCATATCTTCCACTTGCGCATTGCATTTGGAGTACACATTTTAAAATTCAATCCATCCATTTTGATTATGTTCTACAAACACGCACATAAATTCAAAATGTCTGCGCCCAGGACGGCTTCAAAGCGTCTTCGCGCGCAAGAATGAGGAGTTAGCGCTCTAGTAACCTAATATAGCTCTATGCACCAGCCACAGTTTTGTGGCCAATTTTATGGAGCAGACCCACACCAACCTCCCATGGAGCATGGTTGGAGCAGTACGCTCCCACCATGACCTGCTCTCTCACCCTGGTATTGGATCATTTGCATGCTCCAAAATCTTACACAAGTGGACTTACTTTCATTGCAGTTTCTGCCGGTGTACCCCGAGACACAATCACAGACGTAGTTGGCCTGTAGATCACGGCAGGTGCCTCCATTAGCACAGGGGTTCAAGGCGCATTCATTGGTGGCTATAAACCGTGAGGGAAAAGTCAAACATTGAAATAAAAATCTCCAAAGGCATACCCAAAATGAGTAATTATGTTTTCGTCAGGCAGATTGGTTCACAATATGATGGAATTGTTCATTTTGATGATAAAAGCATGGTATTCGGCACACACTCAAAGTATGTCATGTAAAATATATTTGGCTATAGGGCCATCACAGATTTGTCCTTTGAAAAAATATCATAGAATAACATGCAATGTTTGCCATTTTTTAAATTTTGAAAATTGCTTGTTATTCTATGATATTTTTTTTAAAGGACAAATCTGCGATGGCCCTATAGCCAAATATCTTTCCCACGACATACTCTTCAGTGTGTGCTAAATTCCATGCCTTTATCATCAAACTGACCAATCTTATCATCAATCTGCTGTACTACTTACCACTAAAATGTTAATAGACCTAGTGCGTAGTGGCCATCTTAGAGGCAGTATATCTGCTTGGATAGGCACGAGTATATTGTGCAATCGTTGCAATTGAACCAACAAAGGACACCCTCTCAGGCCCCCAAAAAAGTCTCCGGTTTCTGGTATGGAGCTTGCCCAAAAAAGGTGCGGCGACGCGGCTTTTTTTTTTTTTTTACCTGATTTTTTTTGCTTCAAATGTCGGCTGATGACTGCAAATGGTGCCCGACTTAGTGCAAATATATGGGAGTCCAGAGAGGCCACATAAAGCTTATTCTCGACCATAACCCAATCTAAAAACACGTTAAAATTGTGCAGCAGCAGGATTCCAGTCAAACCAGTGAGTTTGGCGGTTTTGAGACATCATCTTTCATTGAAAAAAAAAACTTTTTCATTTTGCCGACGCGCATGGCTACGGCGACGCGCGCGCATACCAGAAACCAGAGACTTTTTTTTTTGGCCTAAGATGGCTGCCTTGCACAAGGTCAATAATGTTTACTTTATAACAAGAACTATTCGCTCTTTTCACGCTCCGCCAAAAGGGGCATGCAGAGCCTCTATCTGGCAGCTTTACACAATAAAAATAGCCGGTTCAGTGATCTGAACCCCGACACGGGAATCACTGAACCGGTTATATTTATTGTGTAAAATTGCCAGATCGAGGCTCTGCATGCCATTGGCGGAAGTGTGAAAAGAGCGAATATTGTACATACACATCATGCCAGTGTGATATATTTAATTGCCAAATAAATAAAAATAACAAATACGATGAAATTTTTTTAGTCCAGTGTGCTTCAAGCTTGCATGCAAATCAATATGCACATGGCAGTCACAAATAATTCAAAAGCACAAAGTTTTCAACAATCAGTCAGGTTTGAAAGGGAAAAAAACCTGCATTTAGTGCATCATTTACAACTCGTTGCAGAAAAGAAAGACACACTACAAAAAAACAAAAACAAAAACACGAGACTGCATAACGAACAAAAATTTTGCAAATGTGTGACATCAAGAAATACAATCCCAAAATTCTTAACATTCTGTGAAGACACAAAATACTTACAAGCTGTGGAAAGTTCCATAGGTGAAAAATAACAAAGAATTTTGAAGACAGTTTAATACTTCAGAAAGTTGCTCCACATTTTATGAAGGATTGCAACCTTGTTTCCATGGGTATGATCTTGCTGCGCCATGTTGGTTCCCATCATGCCTTGCGCGATCTTAACCCCTGGAATCGTGTAATTTAAATCTGCCACTATTTGAGACATTTAAATTAGGATTCCAGAATCCATATACCTTTCAGGCATCGCGAAGTCTTGGAAAAACTGTTTGTGCGTGACGTGCAGGAGACATATAGGGCGTGCAGTCTTAAAAATATGCTCGCAATACGCTCTGAATAGCCGGTAAGGGTCGTTTACGTGTTCATCACGGCCAGGGGTTAGTGAATGAACGCCCACGCGCCCATGGAGTCGAGGCTGGAAGGATTCCCCTGTCTCACAGTTGGACCGATGTTTCTATCTCACAATTTGGCTAGACTATGACTACGAACAAGATATTTTTTTAAATGCCTGAGAAGAGGGCAGAACTTCTTATAAAAATGTTTTTCTCTGTTAGCTGTCCGCAAAATTTTGAAACTGTTGGTATAGAAGCGCACATGAACAGCGCCATCTAGAGTCAGGTGTTGTCCATTTACTATGAACAAGACCCAAAGCAGTAAGTTCCAAATTTTTTTTTATCTCTGGCTACATTTTGCCAAGTTGTGGTTTGTTTGTAATGTGGTGCCACGTCCTGTGTATTTTATATTTTTTCTTTGGGACAATATGAGTATTATCCTTTTTTTTATAAAGGAAAATGGGATTATTGTATGCTTACTTTCAAATTATATTTATAAATTTACATGCACAAACTAAAGACAGCAATGTTGTCTGCCCTTTTTAAAGGAGGTTCAAGTTCTCCTCGTGAATTTCAACCCAATTTGTAAATCATTCATTTATTGCCCAATGCTAGATACAAAAACTTCATCATTTTCTTTCATTTTCATTAAGAAAAAAATGGAAATAAAACAAACAAACTCACCGATCTCACAGGTATCCCCGACCCACCCAGCCGGGCACGAACAGCGGAAGTACGTGTTGAAGTTGATGCAGGTTCCTTGGTTCCGGCAGGGGTTATTGCGGCAAGCGTCTAGCTCCGTCTGGCACACCGGGCCAGCGTACTGCGGCGGGCATGTGCAGATGTAACGGTTGATCAGGTCGGTGCACGTACCGCCATTGAGACAAGGGTTGATGGAGCATTCGTTAACGTCTGAGGAAACATTCAGAACGAAATATCTTCTTAGCTTTTGTAAAAGATCTTGTTTTAAACGAACAATATCAAATTTTCAAAGGTTTTAATCCCCACCACTGGGGTTAAAAATTAGTGGGGCGCTGTGGTCCAATGGTTACGGTGTTCGACTCGTGTGCCGTGGTGCATGGGTTCGAATCCTGACCATGGGAACATGGTGCTTGTGCTCTTGAGCAAGGCACTTTACCATTATTGCTTCGTCCTTCGGATGGGACGTAAAGCCGTAAGTCCTGTGTGTTGTGTAATGCACGTTAAAGAACCCAGTAACACTTATCGCTAAGAGAAGGGGTTTGCCCTGGTGTTTCTGGCAGTGGCTGCAATGTGCGCCGCAGCACCTTGTAAACCATTATAAGGTGCTACATAATGGGTCTCATATTTCTCATAAACTTTAATTACCTTTCTTTAATAATTGACATAATTTCCAGCGCCTTGAGTACCTAATTGTTGGTAGATATGTGCGTTATATAAGACTCCATTATTATTTTTTTATTATTAAAAATGCATACCCTGGCTCTTCGATTAATTGATTTTGTTTTTGGTCCTGATGACTTTTCATTTTGTATGCCTTCTTTTCATGAAAAACTACTTTAATTAATAAGCTTTCCTTTTAGTGAAAGAATCATTCAAATTGCTCATGTAAGTACATGGAAAAGTTTCCGGTTTTGCAATTTTGAAAACAAACACCATTTTTTGACCTCTTTAAAAAATATAGGGCACCATTTGGCCAAAAAAAAAAAGTCTCCGGTTTCTGGTATGCGTGTGCGTCGCCGTAGCCATGCACGTCGGCAAAATGAAAACAATTTTTTTTCAATGAAAGATGATGTCTCAAAACCGCCAAACTCACTGGTTTGACTGGAATCCTGCTGCTGCACAATTTTAACGTGTTTTTAGATTGGGTTATGGTCGAGAATAAGCTTTATGTGGCCTCTCTGGACTCCCATATATTTGCACTAAGTTTAGTAAAGCACCATTTGCAGTCATCAGCCGACATTTAAAGCAAAAAATCAGGTAAAAAAAAAAAAAGCCGCGTCGCCGCACCACTTTTTGGGCAAGCTCCATACCAGAAACCGGAGACTTTTTTTTTTGGCCTTTGGGTTTCCTTTTTTTTATTCACCCTGTATAACATGGTTTGAGGGTTGATGTTGATCTGTTGGAAGTTGACAAATTAGTTCTACGGGCAAAACTGATGGAGCTAGTTTGTCAACTACCAACACCTTGCAAAAACACATTATTTTTCACAAAATGTTGCCTCAGTTATTTTGCTCAATGAAGGGGGAGAAGGGTGGTATTATTACTACCAGTATACAAATAATGAATGTTTGTAAGTGCAATGGTAAGAATAATTTTATGAGGTGACAGATGAAATGTTCCATTCCACGAGGCGTAGCCGAGTGGAATGGAATATTTCATCTGTCACCGAATGAAATTATTCTTTCCATTGCACGAACGTGAAACATTCATTATTTGTTTTATATAACACCTGAATAAATCCTTGTCATCTGATTGGTTGACTTTTAATATCCAATTTATTCAGGTTAAAAACTGTTTAAAAGTTTGACCAGTTCATCATATTTATATTAATGTTGCAAACTGTTCAACAGGTTGAGAACAATCATATTCAACTTCCAATACCTCGGGGAGCGAATATCGACTGTCCACCCTCAAACCATGTTATATTTGTATACTGTGCAATGGAAGTTCTATTCACTGTGCGATAGAACTTCCATTGCGCCACGCGCACGCTGTGCATTGGTACAAATAATTCAATGACATGTGATCAACGATCCACCAATCAGATGACGAGGATTTATTCAGGTGTTGTATAATGTCAGTTATGATGTGCCGGTGCTACCAGTTCCAAAAATTACAAGATACAAATAAAATTGGTCAAAGTGGAAGTTAAAAAAAAATTGTGAAAGTTCTCCTGATGGATACGCCGTTGGTCTGAACTAAGGACTTACTAATTTGACAGTTGTTGCCAGTCCAGCCAGCGACACAGGTACAGGAGTAGGATCCAATTAGGTTATTGCAGGTGCCTCCGTTCTGACATTGGTTGCCTTGGCACTCATCAAAATCTGTCAGGTAGATGGAAAAAAAGACACCAATAATAATACAGGGTGAGTAAAAAAAAAGGAAACCCAAATGTCAGGATTATTGCTTTAGTGATGTTCTGCATGCAGCACTTTCAACATCTAGGACATGAAAGCCCTTTTCATAAGCTTTATTTTAGTACAAGAATCGTTCAAATCGCTCATGTAATTTTCAAGTTATGCAATTTTAAACACAACCACCATTTTAAAGTTCTGTCCACAGATCGCAAAAAAGTGTTATTTAAGCAAAATGAAAACAAATCACACAGGATGTGCGCGAATTGTTTTTGTTTCGCTGAAAGAATGCACACTTTTTTTTGTGATTCATGGACAGAACTTTAAAATGGTAGTTGTGTTTAAAATTCCGTAACTTGAAAAGTACATGAGTGATTTGAATGATTCTGGAACTAAAAAATAGATTTATGAATTGGGCTTTCATATCCTAGACTTTGAAAGTGCTACATGCAGGACTTCACCAAAACAATGGTCCCAACATTTGGTTGTTTTTTACAATCACCCTGTATGGGTCTCTCCATGAAGTTGGAGAAGATTTTGAGACACTCTGACAGAGTTGCAGATGAAATATAAGAATCATTTAGTTTTAATGAAATTAATGGTTGAGCCAATTCAGTTATTCCTATTGCACATGTGCACAACAAGATTCAAGAATTTAGACTTTGGGATACACGCGGCAGCTAATTGCACACAAGTCTATGGGGGACACGTAATTTTTATTCCTAGGAGGGTTAGGGGCAATGTCATGAATAATACATGTTTATCCATGAGAACGGACAATGACATCAACAGCATTGTTGTTAAGTACTCTACTAGTTACAATACATTAAAGCATTTTAAAGAACGGTTGTCGTCGAGCTACCACACAATAGCCTAGTGGATAGCGAGATGAGCTATGGACATGATGGATACAAAGATCCCTGGTTCGAATCCACGTCGTCGCTGCTCATTTTCATCAGCTATTTTTCTTCTCATAATTTATCACTGAGATAATTTTAAATTAAGGGGAAAATAGAACGAGAACCTAAGTCTTGCAATGATTCAAAGGAAAAACTGAATTATTCATGACATTGCCCCTAACCCTCCTAGGAAAAAAAATTACGCATGGGGGACGTGGTAATCGAATCCACATTCTGCAATTTTAATGCGTTCAAAAAAACGATGGAAACTTCAAAAGCAATGAACATAATACGCACCGTCCTCACAGTTGAGACCAATGAAACCCTGCGGACAGCTACACGTGTAATAACTGATGCGATTAACACACGTGCCGCCATTGCTACACGGCATAACGGCGCAAGGGTTGTCCTCTGTGAAAAAAAGACACAATAGCATAAAGGTCGTTTCAAAATCCATCAAAATACAATTAAGTCATTTTCAAGATTTTTTCTTTCTTCAAGATTTTTATTTTTTTGTAAGAAAAACATTGACAACACTGCTCTGTATATTCGAAGTATGTTTGTTATTTTAACTGTTATAATTGAATGATATAGTGTACTATTTTCTGCAAAGTAACCCGATGTGATCAAGCTCTGCTTTATTCACCCTAATCCAAACATTTTGAAAAAGCTCTGGTTTATTTTAAGAGCAGAAAATACAACAGTGAACATGACAAAGGATGTGTATTTCATGCTAAAATCACCAAGAAAAACAGTTGTAGATATCTTCAGAAGTGTCTTCAGAAGAGAATTTGGATTAAACGTTTCTCAAAAATAAATTAACTACATTAAAACTAATCCCCTAAAACTAACTGATAAGTTTTCCAAATTACCAGACAATCTCTCTCTAATTTCTGAATGGATTCAGTGCGTTTAAATACAGATTATCATCCATAGAAAAGTTGGAAATAAAAAAACTTACCGATTTGGCAGTTGAGTCCTGAGTAGCCTGGGATACACGTACAGGTGTAAGCATTGATGAGGTTGCTGCAAACGCCATTGTTCTCACAAGGGGAACTTGAACATTCATTGATATCTGTAACGACACAAGTCGTCAGTGCATATTGCGCAGGCAAAATTACAGAAGCGTTCAGTTGTATTAAAGGTAGAGTACATCATTTGTCAGTTGTGCATTTTTTTTTTTTGAATCAACAAAACTGCTCACAATCTAAAGAAAGGTGCTGAACAACAAAACTGATGAAATTTTAGCTCAGTGAATGCTGTATATCCTGAAAAAAACCCCAATATTTTAGGATCTCGATTTCAAATCAAAAGTTGCCAAGTCATATTTTGAATTGCACCAGAATTCAGAGTCCGGGACACGTTCTTATTCAGCCGATTGCAGCTACGTGATGTCACGCACTGATCCGACGAATTATAGCAACCGTGCGCGTGTGTGCGTCGTGTCAATGCTTGCACGCACCCATTCACGGGATCCAACAAACTACTAAAGGAAATTTCGAAAATGTGTCTTTAGGCGCATCTTTGGAAATGACCTCTTTTTTTTTTTTCATTTCACAGGGAGTTTAGTACCATTACTATCTGTAAACCAAGTATGCTTTTTAACAATAATTTTGTCAGTTACTATTTGGATAGCTGCAAATGATGTACTCTACCTTTAAAACATAAAAAGTACACAGATTACCTTGAAATAATCGTTCTCTAAAAAAAAGAAAACTTCTAATTTTAAAATTATGTCCGACTATTTCAAACTAGAGTACTGATAAGAAATCAAAAACAAATACGTTATTGCCATGCCAACAGAAAATAATTTTTGCCTTGAGTTTCATTCATTTCCAGTTGCCAATGCCATAAAAAAAAATTCACATTTTGATATTTTTCAGGCAAATGTCAGGAGTTAAGGGCGAATGGGCATGGGGGCAGGGGAAGAATGGCTTACACTCGCATATTCTGAAAAGCCCCGTGGATGAATGACTTTCTGGTCAGCCCAAGACTCCCTCCAATGCTCAGACTCAAAGTAAAGGGGACGAACCTGTATTAACAGGAACGGAGTGCCCATCTCTCTTTCGTTAGCAATTGGGCCAGACTCATATGCTGCTGTGGGGGGATCACCACACCTCCTCCACAGCGAGTCTGTTACCTTCCCAGCATTGAATAATGCCGGTACCCATTTAACACCTGGGTTGAGAGGAGTAATTGAGGTAAAGCACCTTACTCAAGGGCACAACACGCATGGCCACGCCGGGGCTGGAACCCACAACCTCATGATCATGAATCATGTGCTCTACCGCTAGACCACACGTGCCCACAGACTTAGGTTCTGGATTATCTCCAATTTACCTCGTTCACAGTTGGATCCCTCGTAGCCCGGCGCACAGATGCACTCATACGAGTTGATCCTGTCAATGCAGGTACCTCCGTGACTGCAGGGGTTACCAGTGGGCGGCTGGCATTCGTTGGTTTCTAAAAAACGAGAAAACAAATTAGACAAGAAATGTTAGGTAACTAGAATTCTTCAAAATGTTCCCTGCCTCTCTGACCTTGGCTCCAAACCCACCTTAGTCAACTTGTGGACTGGGTTTTCACTCTCAGCCTGATGCTGTCGGTTTCCTAAGAACTATCACTCTGGGGTGTTCCTACCACATCTAAGACTGAACTTTTTTTTCTTCTTTGTGTTGCTCTTGAGCAACAGAACTGTGAAGGAGCACAGTAGCCAATATGCATGAAAAATAAAACAAGGTAACAACATTTGAGACAAAACTCACCGATACTGCAACGCAGACCCTCCCAGCCAGACAGGCAACTACAGCGGTAACTGTTGCGACCGTTGATGCAAACACCATTGTTGAAACACGGGTTGCTGGCGCACTCATTCACGTCTGGGTAATGAGATACGCAACAAAATGTTATCCTAAATGAGTCTTACAGAATCTGTAAGATTAGAGTTTGACCATCAGTTTGTCGGCACAAAGGATTCCTTTTCATGGTTGAGAAGTACTTAATACCGAGTTCATGTGGTAGTGTTGTAATCAAATACTTTTATCCGATTCAACGTACTGCCGAGTACCAAGCTTTTGAGTACTACTCGCATTGAGTATTTTGACCCTTGAGAATGAGTACAGATACCCGAGTCCAAGTACTTGGACCTTTGAGTACAGGTTTTGTGAAGCCAAGTTTGAATACTTAGACCATTGAAAACAAGTACAAGTACTGGGACCTCCGAATACGAGTACTTTATGGAGTATTCAAGCGAATAACAATTAAAATCTGAAATAAAGAGTCGAAACTGAAACCACCTATTCAGCAGCATGGGTGTTTGAGCAAGACTTCTTGAAGGCATTTTTGTATTCTTTTTTTTTGAGATTTTCTCAATCAAAATTAAATGGGTTGTTTTTTTCCCCGGAGTCCTTAATTAAGTATGAATACTTTGACAATGAAAAACAACATCAAATAGTCATGTCCTAGTATTTTCAAGTATAAATATCATAATTTGAGTACGAGTATTTGAAAGTCAAGTGAGTACAGGTATTCTCAAGAGTACTTGAGTTGTACTGGCGTATGAGTTCCGAGTGCGAGTAGTACAACGCTGCCATAAGGCAAGTAGAAAGCAATTGACCTATTGTGATAGAATCACATCAACACAGCTTATGAAATATTGTCCAATTGCATGATATACAAATGGACGCGACACACGTAAAATCTGAGACAAACAAAAATCAGTGAACAAAAATCCATGGGGTTGTCTAAGGGGCGTGGCTAACTCGCAAGCGGCGATAGGTCAATAGGGCCATACCCATTTCACAGCGGAGTCCTCTCCATCCACCGGTACATTGACAGGTGAACATGTTGACGCCGTCTGTACAGATACCGTCATTTAAGCAGGGAAGACTGCTGCACTCATTGTCATCTGGGGACACAAATTGAAATTAGTTGGACCCATTAGCACTTGCATTGAATTGTTTTGTTTTACTCATTCCCGATGAAGCCAAAAAAAAAGTATTTAGTGCTGGGGCACTTCTGGAGTGATATAGATAAATTTTACTTGTTGAAAATACTGAAACAACATTGAATCACAAATGAAGAAAAAAAATCTGACAGCAAAATATCTCAAATTTTGGCAAGTTTTGGTGCTGAAATAGCTGTAACATTGAGCTTTCTGCCTGAAATGACATCACATTTCTTGCTCATGAATATGGAAATTTGCATTAGCATAAAACCAAAAAGGCACCAAAATACCCTTGACAATGGCACAACGAAAATTGAAAATAAAGTTAAATGGGACACGGCAAAGGTGTGTTTTCAAGGATTGCATTCAAATAAATTACATTGCATGGGTCCTTTAAAAAAATAGTGGCGGAGCTTATCAAACTTCTGTGCTGAAGTAGCACTGTGAAATTGGTCTTGAAATTGAAATTGAATTTGCTAGCAACCTTTTTGCTAAGCAATTATGTGAGGCGTTCTGGCAAAATGAGATGGAACTGTCTTATTTTCCCAGAAAACCTGACATATTTTTGTGAGCTAAGCAGTTTTGAGTAGTATGGGCTTAAGCATTTTATGCATATTTGAATGCTGGCAAATAGGGAAACGAAAATGTGCTTACTGATTTCACAGTTGACACCGCTGAAGCCAGGGAAACAGTTACATGTGTGGGATTGATGGCCGTCGCGACACGTGCCGCCATTCCGGCAGGGAAAACCCACGCAGTCGTCCACAGCTTGTAAGCAAAAAAGAGAGAAAATTGAAGGTTCATTTAAAGCTGAAACAAAGGGCAAGTTTAGGTGCAAACTATGGTTAACCATAGTTTGACTTATTCCACTCCAACGAAGGATGAGTGGACTACAGTAGTCCTCTCATCTAGAGTGACTCTAGTTGACTACTCCACTCACCTAGAGTGACTCTAGTTGACTACTCCACTCAACTAGAGTGACTCTAGTTGACTACTCCACTCAACTAGAGTGACTCTAGTTGACTACTCGACTCAACTAGAGTGACTCTAGTTGACTACTCCACTCAACTAGAGTGACTCTAGTTGACTACTCCACTCATCTAGAGTGACTCTAGTTGACTACTCCACTCAACTAGAGTGACTCTAGTTGACTACTCCACTCAACTAGAGTGACTCTAGTTGACTACTCCACTCAACTAGAGTGACTCTAGTTGACTACTCCACTCAACTAGAGTGACTCTAGTTGACTACTCCACTCATCTAGAGTGACTCTAGTTGACTACTCCACTCAACTAGAGTGACTCTAGTTGACTACTCCACTCAACTAGAGTGACTCTAGTTGACCATTTGGAACTGGAGCCTGGGGTGCGGTTGCATTGCTGGTTGACCAATAGCTGCTTGCATCATCAGGGCTCGAAATACCCACTGGACCGTGGACCGTGTCTAGTGATTTTAGCGTCGGTCTAGTGCTGTGTGTGACTGCACTAGTCCGGCCGCTAGTGTTTTTTTTCTTGCACTATATAAACAAAATGACGCCCAAATATACTAGCAGTTGAGGTCTGATTAATAGCATGTTTTGAGTTCATTACTTCTTGATTGTAGGCCAATTGTGCAGGTCAATTGTGCAGTCTCATCGAGACAAAAACATTAGGAAATAATCTATGTATAAAAAAAATGATGTGTCAATTGGTCTCAAAAAGGTGTCAATTACAACAATGCACAAGGCCGATGAAAATCATTGGACTCAGTCCAATTGTCTGGGATAACATCACTACTTACAGAGTTCACAGTTGCTTCCCGTCCAGCCTGGTTTACAGATACAAGCATACGAGTTGACTCTGTCGTCGCACACTCCATCATTCTGACATGGATTACTGACACACTCCTGCACATCTGGAAAATATTACAAATAAAAACTTTTCAGAAAGAGGGATGCCATGAAATAATAATTTAAGGTGTTTTCTTCTCATCATGTGTTTCTGATGTAAGATTTTTAATCCAAATACCACGTATGGATGAAAGTGACAACAAAGTGAAGAAAACTATCTTTTTATGTTAGGCCAAAAAAAAAAGTCTGTGGTTTCTGGTATGCGCGTGCGTCGCCGTAGCCATGCGCGTCGGCAAAATGAAAAAGTTTTTTTTTCAATACAAGATGATGTCTCAAAACCGCCAAACTCACTGGTTTGACTGGAATCCTGCTGCTGCACAATTTTAACGTATTTTTAGATGGGGTTATGATCGAGAATAAGCTTTATGTGGCCTCTCTGGACTCCCATATATTTGCACTAAGTTTAGTCGGGCACCATTTGCAGTCATCAGCCGACATTTGAAGCCAAAAAAAAAAAAAAAAAAAAACGGGTAAAAAAAAAAAAAAAAACCCGCGTCGCCGCACCACTTTTGGGGCAAGCTCCATACCAGAAACCGGAGACTTTTTTTTTTTGGCCTTAAGAACAAACATATTTTTCTTTACATGAAGAAAAGAGGGCATAATACATCACGGGGAGGTTAAACTGGAAAAGTTCAAGGAGTATCTGAAATTTGAGATAGCTTGTTTTTGGTCTGGGGTACGGGAAAAATGTGGAAATAGAGAAAAAAAGGGGGCGCGACAGCTTCACAGTTTGGGAGCAGGGTATGAGAATCAGTAGTTACCTTGAAATTTCTAAAGAAACAGAACAGTCATGAAGGGTATCATCACTGCAAGAATTTTGCAAGGCATTAACAGTTACAGGGCATGTTCTTCAAGTAGAAGACCCTAGGGTGTAAGTTCAAAACACAACTTACTGAGTTCGCAACGAAGCCCTGCATAGCCGGTGGGACAGGAACAGATGAAGTGGTTGATGTTGTCGGTGCACTGACCATTGTTAAGACACGGCCCGCTGCCACACTCGTTGATATCTGGCAAGAGATTGAAGGACAGTACTTAAACGAGCACCGCGCTGGTGTATGAGGGCGCTATATACCCAAGGCACTGGAAGTATCACCAAGCGCTTCTATCATCACCGTCTAGCAAAGCTCTTTTGTGAGTTTGTGAGGTTCTGGAAGGAACCGGGGGAAACTCAACGTTTCGGACAGCGTTTGGGTCACAGTTAGTATGGTTCCACACCCTTATCAACAAACACAACATAAACACAGCTAACAAAGTCAGGACACCAACCATGGAACATACAATACAGTAATGTTGATAAACTGACTGAAATGGTGAGTTGGCTTGTTAAACCCGTCGGCCACATAGCTTCAGACACCAGAAACAAACAAACAGACAGACGGACAGACAGATAAGAATGGGCTAAACAAACAGAATGAGAGTGCTCTGAAAGAAGTCAAAGTTATGAGTTAGTAAATGGTACATGGAATAAATCCATGTCGCATGGTTAATCGTTGTAAATATGAGAGATGTGTCTAGACAAAAAAATACAAAGTCATGAATTCTGCAAGAAAGTCGATAGGTTAGTAATTTGATACATGCTTTAAATACGGGGGAAAAAAAGTTAGTTTCATGACGGCAGTTGTTTTTAACTAGAACATTAAAGTTGCATTCCCCATGCTTTTTTTGAACTTCATTCTGAAAAATAGACCCCTTTTCTAAATTGCTATTTTTCTAGCAATACAAAAGTTATTCAATGCGACATCAACCAAAAGAATCACCTGTTTAGTTACTGAATTATTACTTTACAATTTGAAACCGTTCTCATGGGTGGGCTAGTTCCTGCCACACAATCAGTATCGATAATGTACGGAGCGGGAGCCAGTCTACTCTCAAAGCAGATCTGTTTTTGCCCAAAACAAAAACATTTTTTTTTTAGAGGGATGCAGATGTCCCACAGAGCAAAAAAGAAAGATTTTTTTGGCTCAAATAAAACATACACGTTGAAATTCATTACCAGAAAAAAAAGTCAAATTTGCTGAAGAGCATAGAGATAGCGATTGTAATTTTTAATTGCATCAAGGAAAAATTAAGAACTCAAATAATGGTAGTATAAGCACCATCACCAATTTTTTTAATTTTTACTATCAGTAAAAGTCTGAACCCTTCTTTGAAAAGGAGACTGATGAGGAATCTCAAGCCGTCCTTAGCGAAGAAAAAAAAAAACGATCAGGGGCCAAATTTCATGGAGCAGAAATCTTCTAAGCCCAGAGACAAATTTGCTCAGGTTAAAACAGGTTACCAGCAAAATACATGGGACTGTATTGTTGTTTGCAACTGGTTCCCAGCTAAATTTGCTAA
The DNA here is from genome assembly GCF_015706575.1 of Patiria miniata. Taxonomy (NCBI): domain Eukaryota; kingdom Metazoa; phylum Echinodermata; class Asteroidea; order Valvatida; family Asterinidae; genus Patiria; species Patiria miniata. The sequence goes on along the minus strand of NW_024037069.1, from coordinate 37,841,086 downwards.
CCAGATGAATTTAGGTTTTATAACGGCTCAGTGAGATTAAGCCGAGGTCAGCAACAACAAAGTGATATTAGAGAGGTTTAGCAACACGTTGCACGAGAAAAAAAAACGTGAGTGTGAACGCAAAAAGTCTGCGTACACATCAACGCATAAATGAGACCTGCTCCCACGAAACCCAGACAAAGTTGCTGAAGTTGTTTTCACCAAAAGAACATGTGAAGTTATTTTGAGGTGGAAACTGAAAATTTTGAGTACTTGAGGTTTTCTGAATCAGTAACTATAAATTTACAACCTCACAATATATGAATAGAATCCATCCAGCCGAAATGTGCTTTTTGGTCCATTTGGTGAAAAAAATGTGTGATAGCTGCAAATGATGGACTATAGCTCTCCCGGGGGATAGGGTCAAAGTAGCTATGAAAATTATATACCATTTTGAAGACGACAAACTCAGAAAATGAAAATGCCGTAACTTAAAAAAACGTCAACTTTGTCCGGGATTTGTGGAAGCAAGTCACAATGGCCTTCACATTCGCGTTGACATTCGCGTATGAAGTGCAGCTAAAGCCCCCCATTACGTACAAATATGTTAAACGAAGAATGGTGTTATTTTCAAACTCATTCCAAGGTGACCTGCGGAGGTTAATGAAAATCCAGGATTAATTTTGGTTAGTGAAATGACGATGACCATGAAGGAATCAGATTCCGGGTTTTTTTTTACCGTCCTGGCATAAAGTTCCCTGGTAGCCGGCGTCACACAGGCAAAGGAAGGAATTAATGACGTCCACGCATGTGGCATTGTTCATACATGGCTGGCTGCTGCATTCGTCGATATCTACGGGAGTTGTAATGGGATTAGAGGGTCGTTTATCAACATTTTCTGATATGTAAATACTGGAAGCTTTTTGGTTGAAACAATTTACACTGTCATTGTGTTGAGATTGATACTTTCTTTTTATTTCACAAATCAGGCCAAGAAACAAAAGTTGTTTTTTCTATGACACGGAACTTTAATACTGAGGGTTGGTCAGTGTGAAAACTTTCTTTTTTTACCTCTAAATTTTTGTTTCCAGAAAAAAAAAACCCAGGGTGGTCAATTAATTTTAAAACTTTTGTTTTGCATGTGAACATGTGAATCCACTGTTTATTTTGCATGTGCCGTCCCGTTTATAGGTTTCGCTGAATGGCATGGTAAAATCTCACTGCCGACCAACTTACAAAAAATGAAAAGAAATCAGAAATGCAGGCCGATGGCTGCAAAAACTAGGGTTGGGCGGCACTGTAAGTTTTTTTTTTGAATAAAAAAAATTAGGTTCTGCATAATTTTCTGGGTTAGGTGAGGTAACCGGAAACACAGATATTTTTTCTTTGGCCTTTCTAGAAAATGCAGAACTGCTTGGAAAAACTATATTTATTCCCTTGAGAAATTACTCATTCTTGTCTATAATACTTTTAGAGTCTTTATTGACTTTCAAATGTACCAAGGATATACCAGAGAGCAACAACAAATTTAGTGAGTAAAACTTGTTTACTTTTTTTTTTTTTACAGAATTTTGAACAATTATATGAAACTTTTCATATTTCGCGGGCACTGAAAGAGTTAAACAGGGCTGTAATCAAGTCAGTTACATGTCAAATCACAAGTCCTGCCACAAGTACCAGGGGATGAATAGTGAAAATGGATTGTATTTACTGTAGCTGAGACCATTTTCATCGCTCTGCTTACCGTTAGCGAAAAGTCCCTGCTTACTGTAGCAAAAAATTCTGTGCTTACCATAAGCGTATTTCACAGGTAAGGAACTTTGGCTTTAGCGCATGTGTACATCCCGTAACTAAGGATTCTGTGCTTACAGGGTAAACACAGATTTATCTGCTAGCCCAGTTAGCGCAAAATGGTGTTCGTAAGCTGGAATTCTGTGGTTAGCAGAGTCACAAAATTGGGCCCTGACCGCTTGTAACTTGATGACGTGAGACTGACACGTAACAAATTGTTTACAACTCTGGGATGAAAATTCAGTCACTGCATTTTGCTTTATTTAGTTGAGACAAACTCTACGAAGGCTGTGGATAATGTTGATAATTAGCGTAAAGTCTTGAGACATTTACTCGTATCACAGTGGACACCAGTGTAGCCGGGGACGCAGTCGCAGAAGTATCCGTTGACCTGATCGTTGCAGGTGCTGCCCATCAGACATGGCCCACTAGCGCACTCATCAATCCCTGAGGAAGGTTTCAAACGTAATGATATGACAGTATTATGTTACATCATTGAATTTACATCTCACCGACGCATTAATTTCATAATTTTAACAGTGGTTGGTTGCGGTACCCACTGCTTTTCAGACTCCAACAGCCAGCTGTTCACGGCAAGCTCGGTGGTCCGGTGGTACGACATCTGCACTAGTAAGCAGGAGGTCGTGGGTTCCAATCCAACCCAAGTGAGATTGTCAATCTTTCCTCACAAGCCCAGAGTATACAGTGTTAAAAAAATTATGTCACTGCAGATGCACATATTACCGAGTTTGAAATTATAGTTTCAAAATGCTCTTATTTTAACCAGAATTTATTTCCTTGGCTAAAATTCGGACTTAATATCCCTTTTCTAAAACTCTTCCATTTGCGACGGATCACCATACCTTGGAATTTCCTGGTTTTTGAGTAAAATCCATATATCTATTTCGTGATAACCTTGTGGAGACGTATTCACCTGTAGAAATTGCCCTGTGGAGACGTACACAATCTTTTGTTCCCTATTGTGTGCATGTCTCCAGAGGGCACGGTGTATCAGATCAATTAAACTGCATAGAGGTGTTTAATCATAAACATCCTGTATAAACACGAAACTGACATTTTATTTTATATTGTATTGTTAATTTCTTCAAGATTTTGAAATGATTACTGCTATGCATAATAAACAATTGTCATCTGTTGTGATATAGTCCGTGGGTTTTGTACATCCTCAAGGGCAAATGGCCTCCTTGGATTTGCCTTAAGTGACATTTGTATCCCTCCGGCGTGCAAAACGCCACTGACTACACCACAGCAGACAACTGTATGGGCTCCGTGCGGGAATAGGAGAGGGCGCCCTTTGACCACTTTTCAGAGCTCCAGTGGGAGGACACACCGGGTGAGCGTACTAGTTCATGCGCATATGGCGCAAAGTACGCATGACTGAATGTATGCAACAAAACCATAGTATCGTTGCGTGAGCGTCAGGCTTTGTTGGCAATGCGTTCGAATGTCCCTCCCATCTCCCCTAACTCTCCCTTTCGTACCGTTGAGGGGGTACTTGTGCACGGAGCCCATGACACTCTACTGGAAAGATTATGATTTGACTTACCTATGTCACAGTTGGATCCCGTGTATCCAGGGAAGCAATTACACCTATATGCATTGACCAAATCGTCGCACTGACCGTTCCTGCAGGGGTTGTTGGCGCACTCATTGATATCTGGTTGATAGGTACAAATGGGGAAAAATATAATATGACAAACGATTTTAATGCTGATGCAATTGCTTGCTGCCTGTGTGGATATTTACCATTCTGGGGCTTGTACTACATTGTGGGTATTCCTTGATGATTCCATAAAACCACAGTATGCCGAGATAATTTGGATAAGTACAGGGAGTGACAGACACAGCCTGATATGCCTTGTACGATCAATGGGAGAATTCAGAGATTTCAAAATCAAGTTGTCCTATTTTCTTCAGTCCCAAAACTATCTTGTACTGCCTCAGGGACAGGGATCAATGGGTTATTAACCAGAGTGGAGCTGCACCCGATTTCACGAAGCGCTGCAACGCGTCAACTTGAGTTAGAATGTGTAACACGTCGCAACTCGCGATGCGTCGTATCTTCCATTTCACGAAAGTTGCGATGTGTTGAACGCGTCGTAAGTTCCTTGACAACGGCTTAAAACACATCGCAAGTTACGACGTGTCTAGTGGTCGTCGCAAAATAAGAAGAGTTATTTCTAAAGACAGTTTTATGCCATAAACATTACATTAACGAGATTATAATACCGAGGCAATGTGTGTAAAGTTGTAAATAGAAAATTCATTGAATAATTATGAATTAGACCGTAATATATGAGTTGAAATTTCAAAGTAGCTATACAGTCCAATGAGACCTTGTTTTCCTTCAAAATTGCATCGCACGGCCGCCATTTTGTTTTACATTTTAACAAATTTCGAGCTGAGATCCGACGACTCTTTGCTGAATATCAGACGACTATTTACTGAACGCTGACTTTATACATAAAACAGTCACCGAGTTGTGCTATAAATACACCTATGACGCGTCGCACTTACGACGTGTTTTGTGAAATGGATCGCAGGACGCGTCGCAGCTGCGACGCATCGTAGAGATACGACGCGTCGCATCGCTGCGATGCATCTTAAATTACGAAGAGTTAGATGAAATCGGGTGCTGGTTAGTTTATTTTTGTTACAGTACAAGCAATGTGCCAATGCACTACTGTTAGACTCAGAGTTTAAATAGTGGAATGGTTCAAGGCATATAGGATCATTTGCACTTCATGCATTTTGTTCGTTTCCAATAATAACACCACTCAAAATCCAAAGAAGACTGTTGACAACCTAACCTGTTGAAGTTTCAGCTCAGTGGATATTACCCTTTTCGAGGAAAATTGAAAAACCGTGCACAACCTTTTGATCATGAAACACGATTTTGTTAATGTTGCTCTTTGTTTCCAACGATCAGTCAATTGACTGATCGTTGGAGATCACCTACATTGCTTGATATTTCTTCTAAATGACAGCAAGCCAGGCGGAATAATTTCACAAGGTGTGTAGTACCAGTACGATCTTTAACACAAATAAGATATTTTTATAACGATTTGGTAGGTTACTATTGGGATTAGTGCAAATGATTCTATATGTCTTTAAAACAGAAGTCTGTTGGTTGGTGTTGATGTGTTAAAATAAACAAGTCGAAAATTTCAAAATGTGCGGAGTTAAATAAAATCATTAGTACTGAAAAGGATGCCCCGAAGTCCAACATCTGGAACAAGGAGTTGCAGCTACTAATTTTTTTTATAAAGAAAAGACGTCACTCAGCCAGAGTGCAGCCCTACATGTCCTAATTTTAACCCTTTATGGGAAATTTGTATAGTACATGAAACCTTTTGTTTGATGGTGAAAAAGTAGGTTAGTAATGAAAAGAATACAGGATGAGTAAAAAAAAAACGAAACCCAAATGTTGGGACCATGGTCCTGACATTTGGGTTTCGTGTTTTTTGACTCACCTTGTATATAAACCAATCCGGGCAAGCTATCAATTCTATCATGAAGGCCCCCTTCAATGGCCAAAGCATTGTGCTAGCTATTGTTTAGGTTTCTCCATTGAAGGGGGCCTTGTGTAAATCTACAGTGATCATATGCCTGGATTTGTCTACAAAGTCAATGTCAAAATGAGACTGTTGTGACCGATTCTATCAAACTCAGCGATTCAGAGACTCCCTTGTACACAATACTGAAAGCCAGACAGTCCTCTTCAGAATTTTGTAAAGTCAAATTGATCTGCTCGGAAGGTCAGGCATGCAACTGGGATCTCACAAAAAAAAGAGAAAATTCAAATCTTTCTAAGACTTTGTGCAGAGTTTTTCTATTTTTAATGGCACACATGGGAAGTTAAGAAAGAGAAAATCAGCAGATCCGAGGAAAAGTTGCATGCCTGGAAGATAATACGTTCAAGATTTTAAACAGCGCGTTCCAAAATACCCCCAACATCTTTTGCGAGGCTCTAGCGTCGCCGCGGAAACACGTACTGCCATTATTTTTATATCATTTTAAAGCTTGGAATTTTAACTTATCCCTGGTAAGTATTGGTTTGATTTACAAAAGGATTTTGAAATGATTTGTGTTCAAATAACGGCATGTCAAAAACAAACTCAACTGATTTCAATTAAACTCAATCATGCGAATTTTGTCTAATGTGGAAACGGTTCATCATGTTCATGATGTGACGATCTCGTTTCCTTTTACTTTCTGTGTTTTGTATTTTTTTCGATCCAGGTAGACTACACCTTAAATGAATTCACAATATTGTTCTTTGTTTCAAGTTCAATTTTGAAATTCACGTGCAAGTATGTACCTATTCAAACAGCGCGCTCCAAGTGTGACTCGAGTTTGCATCTGATGTACCGCATTATTGATTTTCCTTCAAATCGGTTGTTTTCGACATGCCTTTATTTGAACATGAATAATCTTAAAACTCTTTTAAATATCAAAGCAGTACTCACCAGGGATAAAGTTCAGTTTCCAGGCTTTAAAATGGTATAAAAATAATGACAGCACGTGTTTCTGCGCCAACGCTAGAGCTTGACAATAAAAATATCATACTGGACTCTTTTAATGTAAACAATCTTCTCAATTTGATAGAATAGGTCACAGATTCTGATTTCAAATGCAACCGCACTGCACGTAAAAGCATGAATAGTTAGTACGTTAGCTATTAAAGGGTCATATCTGTTGTTTGAAGATTTGAGCCGATTTCATCGAGCTGCAGAAAATTGTTAGTACTTTAAATTGTTGTTAAACAGGAAACATTTTCATTAATAAGGTGAATGGACCAAGCTGATGGTGAAAAACATGGCTCCAATAAAAAGATTTGTGTTCCAAGTATGTATGCTAGTTTGACTAAAATCCTTTCCATATTTGTATGCTGATTCAACGTAAGTACGTAAACACAAAAGTACAAAGTTGTCTTTTTCAGTTTTTATCAACTAATGTTCATTGAAGATTGATCTTTTGTGCAGATTTACCAGATTTACCAAAGCTATGAACTGAATGAAAGCATGTTAGTAACGAAGCAACGGTGAAACGTTAGCAGTGAGGAATAAATGTGATGGCAGGGTACCAGTTCCGCAGACGGTGTCCGTGTATCCAGGAGCACAGCGGCACTCAAACCTATTGATGAAGTCTGTGCAGGTAGCACCATTCATGCAGGGGTTTGGAGAACACTCATTGATGTCTATTGGGGGGCGTGATAAAATATATGAATTATTCATATCTTCTGAATGATAAAGATGAATAATTCATGAGTTCCTGAACACTATGAGGTTGCGACTGAATCTCATGTCTCGAGCTGTTGTCTAGGTCTACATCCATGACAAGTTCATGGGAATATGGTGATAATAGATGTAGCCACTGCTTTGGAAGCATAAGAAAAGGAACTCAATTAAATAGGCTTTTCTAATTGCGGTTTCCTTTTTGCATTTTCTAATTGTTGGTCATCTATAACTATACCTTAAGCTTCACATGTCTGTTAAAAAAAGGAAAATGTTTGCAGCTTCATGCCAACGTTTTACAGTCAGATATTTCAAAGATTTTCTGACATTTTTTAGCCGATAATATTAAGCTCAACAACAACTATCCTGCTTGTCAACTAACTGTTCTCTTTTGACTGACTCAAAAAAATTGGTGATTTTCTGAACTGCAATGCACTGGCATTCTGCATGTGTGTAAAGAAACATTTCCATGCCATGAAAACTGGATATAACATGTAAATACTAGTTTGATAAGCCAGGTTGGCTGGACACAGGCTAAATTTGTTCTTTTAAAGTTGATAAAAAAGTGCTCCCAGTTATTTGCGAGCCAGACTGGTTACCTATTAGACACTGTGGGCCGCTAAAGCCCGGGGCACAAGTACACCGGTACTCATTGACCAGATCCGTACAGCGGCCCTGGTTCTGGCACGGAACACTGCTACATTCATTGATATCTGAAAGTCAAAGAAGTTAGAAAAGAAGGTAGGACAAAGTAAAATTGTATGGATTTTACAACCACGACGATTAAATATGTTATTGAAGACCACTCTCAGTGATACAAGCCATTGGAAGCACCTGTGTGAAAAGCGGTCAAAAACAAATGTATCTATTATTTGTTTTTTCAATTTTATGAATTCACATCTTTTTCATGATGAAATCACATGTATTCAAAGATGTTACTTTTAAGAAAGTATTCAAATTGTATTAAGAAGGGCCACAGGCTGGGATTTCATGGGCGTTTAGATGCAACTGCCCCCTCCCCCCTCTCCCAAACGAAAAGTCAAGATTTATTTTTTTGTGCCAATATTTCTGACTGGCAAAACAAAAAAGTCTTCAGTCTAACCCCAGACCTACCTGTCTCACACCGGGATCCTGTGAACCCCAGAGGGCAGAAACAGCTGTAGCTATTGATAAGGTTGGTACACACGCCTCCGTTCATGCACGGATTGGAAAAACACTCGTTGATATCTGTGGGTCAGTGTGAAAAAATAGAGCAAAATGCTAAAAAATTGTCAATTCACATTGTGACCTGTTCTGTCAAAATCAGACTTTTCTGGGCATAAAGTCAAAAATGAGGTTTTTGCATATTGTTAAAATATGTTCTGTTTCCTTTTAATAGGTGGTTTAATTTTTGAAACCGGTCATTCCTGGGCAGAGTTATGCTATTTTGAAGTTCATTGTGTCGAAAAGTAGAAAACAGAGAAAATGGCCACGAACGTCACAAACCAGTAATTTCTTTTACTGATATACCTTAAAAAATCATCAAAAATACTATAATTAGAGATCAAATTAGGTGTTTCAAACTTTTATAGTATATTTTAGACATGCTCAGGATTACAAATATGCAAAAATTAGAAAATGGAAAAAAATCACCCCTCAGCGTTTTTTGGCCCTATCTCAATTTCAACCTCTGCCCAGAAGTGTCTGCTTTTGACAGAACAGGTCACATTTAGGACATCAGGGTTCCTGCAATGTATTTGCTATAAAAGCATTGCTGATAACTTTCAAAATTCCAACCGCCAATCCAGCCATTTGGAGGTTTAAATTTACACATAAGTGCAGTTGATTCTTTTTACGTCCAACACGGAAATTGACTGGAGCGGGGTTAGAACCTGCAACCTAGAGATTGCAGGTCCTGCACTCTACCAACTGAGCTATCCAGCCCTATGTTAGTGGTTCCCCAGTATGTCAGTGTCTTTGTTCAAGGGGCGCTGGTCAGAAGCCATAAACCCATACATGATATGTAGGCAGGGATCATGCCCAATATCACGATGCTAGGAACATAAGCAATGCTGCAAACCTGGGAAATAGCACACGGGGATCACTCAGAGAGGATATGGCTTTCTATAGGGCTCGTTCAATGACGGCCATCTGTAGGAGAACTGCAACTGCGTATTTTACGCAATCAAGCATGCAATTAAGCACGCGTTGCGCAGTGTTGAAAATGTTCCACACACGCGCACTTGTTGCTCGAAATGTGTTCAAAATACAATGCAGTCGATGCGCGTTGTGTAAGTTGACGCTCAAAATGCCAATGCACGTGGATGTCTGTAGGAAATGACGTCATTTGAACGAGACCTATTACCAATTTTTCAAATAAACTGAGCGATAAGAAATAGATATATGCATTTGGTACACAACTATGGGCTGCATGCCTCTCAAAATATGACGTCACATTAAGCCAAATAGTGAATTCTATTCTGATCCCTGCACATACCTGTTCCACAGTTGATGCCAGTGTAACCAGGAAAGCAATCGCACGTATAGTTGTTGCGCCCATTGATACAGTTACTATTAACTGAGCATGGGTTGCTGGCGCATTCATCCTGATCTGTAAACGCAAATCAAATTAAAAAATTAATGAAAGTTACACTTCAATTAGGTCAAGTGCAACCAAGCAAAAGTAGTTATACTGGTGGGGGTGTTTCTTACACCTCCACTCTCTTAAAAAAAAAAATTCTCTTTAAGACTTGAGAACCTCCCCCCCCCCAACTCATATTGCAGACAATTGATCTGTAAACACAATAAAAAAATCAGTGGGCACAGGTCTAAATGAGGGTTTAGTGGTATTAGGAAAGGGAATACAATTCTCCTTACAATGCTGTTTGTTACACTTCAATCAGACATTCTGTTGACAAGTTATGGCTCCTTAAAGTTTACATTTAACGACATGTCAAAATGTACAATACTGAGAAAAAGGCCATGAAAGTTTAAGTTTTGTATTCGTGAAAATGAAAGATGCAAATTATTTTTCTTTAAAAACTCTTTTACTCCACAATTTAATACTTTTTTCTTTTAAAATATGTGTAGTAGATCTATCAAAAATTACAAATATCAATAAATCAGAAAATAAAAAAAACCCCAAAACACCACTTTTTTTTTGGCATTTTCCTCTACTACTGCCTGTGCCCACGTTTGTCTCATTTTGCCAAGACTACTAACTTTTTTGACATAATTTCCACATAATTTCCACATAATTTCCACATTAAATCAAATGAAAAAGTTGTCCCAGTTGTTGTTTTTTCCACTTTATTTGTACTCATACATACTTCCAACTCTCTTTCGGCTCAGAAAAATTAAATTAGACTGGTGACTCCAAGATTGTGGCAAAACCACACATGATCCACATAGTGGATTCAGGGCGCTTGACCAAGATGGCCTCCGTCTGAAGTGTAAACTTACCCTGTAAGCACTGAGGTCCGGTGTAGCCATTGACACACTGGCAAATGTAGAATGTCGGCTGGTTGATGCAGATGCCTCCATTCATACATGGGTTGTTATCGCAGCGGTTAATAACTGTCAAATGATATGGTACCAAATTTTTTTTGCATGGTTCTCTGATTGATAGCTGTTTCTCATTGAACAAGTGTTGACTGCTGTGATGTGGGATATGATGTTTGGAACGCCCAAGGGGAGATAGCAACCAGGGCAAAGTGGGAGGGGGGGGTGCTACGCTGGATTAACGACATATCTCACATCATAACAGTTAACAAATTGTTTTTTTAAAGAGTGTCGCAACCTGACGCTGCTTTTGTCTTCATATATCATCTCAATGAACGTCAGTCATTGCAAAAATACTGATAAGACATGAATCTGGGACTGAGGAACATTTCCAGTTTAGTTAGGAGATACTTAGAATTTTTTTTTTGACACCCCATAGACTTTGTAAACAACCGCCGAAGTACATGTAGCATCAGGTTGCAACATTCTTTCCATTTTTTTTAACATAAAAATTAAGAAAGATTAAAAAAAAAAAAAATTGAACTCACTTTTCAAAAAATAAAATAAACCATCATATACACCTTTTGATGCTGTAAGCTTTCTTTCCAGATATAAGATTGAGAGGTTGAAGGTATCTATTGTGAGGCATGTAGGACGGCCCTACACACGCACCCTTCATGTGCGCGCAATATATGCAACACGGTGTATATGAGATCATTTATATCCAACACGATATATATGAGGTAATTTATACACAACACAGTGTATATGAAGTAACAGTCATTTTTACAGACTGGATGTGTGGTAGTTCTACCGGTACACCAATGAAATTATAATATCCAAGACATGATATAACGTTGAGGATTGTAGACCTTTATCATGCTGCCACCATTTCAGTCATGTTCCCTGTATCCAATAACAGTACTGAATGATAATGTTTTTGTGCAAAAAGGAACCAGACTATTTTTCCATCCAGCCTCGCTTTGGTTACATTGATTTGAATGGGAAAAAAATCAAGATGGCCGCAACATGATAATGGTCCATTACATGGGGTTTCTGCAAACCTATACCAATAAACATGTATAACTCTGGTGCGAATAACACAAAAATTATCCTCCAAAAGCATGGTTGCAGGCATTTTGCATTTGTAAGTTTTTTTTATACAAGAATAACTTAGATCCAGACGTGACCATAAAGTTCATATGTCAAAGGTCTTACGTGTATCACATGTGACTCCTTCATACCCTGGTGGGCACACGCATTCAAATTTAAGGACTCCGTCCACGCAGGTACCATTGTTCCGACACGGAGCACTTTCGCATTCATTTATAGCTGCAAGTAGAAAGGAATTACTTGTTCAATTTCTGAGCCATAACAAGCAGGGTGACCGTAAGGTATTGGCCAAATTCTGCTAGATGCACTTCAAAGATCTGCTAGATTTAACACAAATCTGCTAAATCGCCTATTAATTATTACAAGAAATACATTATAAACACTTGTACTCACGTGCAGATGTTATAAAATTGTCTTACACCAAATGAAAGTCAAAAAATCCTAAAATTTCGTTAAAATTAAACAACAAAAAATTGCACGTGTATATACGGTAGCCTGGCTTGTAATGGTCTATTTACTGTGTACTAATACACGCCAGGGAACCTCACATTGAAGCTTTTTCAGAACTATTCATTTCTATTTTTGTAATTACAATCACCAATTTTACAGAAATTTTCGGCTAGAAATCTGCTAAAAAGATTAATTCTGCTAAATTATCTGTCAAGCTCATTTTTGCATGTGTACGCCTCAACGGTAACATGGGCAGAATTGGGGAAGACCACTTGTCTCTGTGTGACATATGACATATCAATGCACTGCTGACGACGCATGATGCTCATGTGAAGACCTCACTGATTCACAGCATACACGCACTGACCATTTCGTGGTCGCATTATGTCCAACTCAATTCAGCAGCTCTCCAAAAGTGTTCAGGAAGCACCCTCTACTGTCGCATGCAAAGTTCTTGTATTGTAAGTACCGATGTTTGTTTCACCATTAAAGGGAATGTACATCATTGGCTCTTGCTGTAATTTTCAGAAATGAACTAATTGAGGGGTTAAAATTGTGGTAAATTTGGAGCAGTAGTTGAAATATAGTTAGGTTTTTCAAACCGACCACCGTTGGAAATTGATACAAAAATACAAATTTTCTTGATAATGACTTCACACCAGGTGCCATAACTTTTACAGGATGCCATTTACCAACATCCTAGTAAGGTATTTCGTAAAAAAATGGTAGTTTTGTTTTTCGATGTTTGCAAATGTTGTAGGCCTATATTCTCTTTAATGTACATTTCACTAGTGAATTTCACTTTAACTTTATTCAATGATTTGTAATGGATGCAGGACCCAATAAAACCAGGGTAAACAAATTAGACCCAGCAAAAGGTATAGCAACGGTCGATACATTTCCCAATTCTAGTGTAAATGCTTTCATCGTGGTCAAGTACCAACTCCCTACATTCAAGGATTATGCGCCAGCAGCGCCACACATGAGATACATGTACTTATTTCCTTGCAAGTCTGGTACCTTGACATCTGTAGGAGTATTCCTCATCAAAGCAAATTTCTCCTGGTGCGCAGGGGTCAACTTTGCACTCGTCACCATCTGAAATGGATATTCAAATCACAATTATGTTTTTACTCAAATCACACTAATGTTTATATAAAAAAAATAATCTTGACTTCAATAATTAGGCCTACCAACAAAAACTGTTGTCATTAATTGTCAGACAGCAATGACGTACTTGCAAACCCGGGGCGTAAATCCTGGAGGAATGGGGATATATATATCCCCCCCCCATCTTTTTGACCAGGGGATGGGCTATTGAATCTTCCCCCCCCCCCCCAACTTTTTCATGGTGACAAAAAAAATTGTAGATGACAGGATATTTTTCGAACATCCTCACAAAAAAAAAGTATTCAAAAGTATGTAAAAGTAGAGAAACAAACAACAAAAGCTTTAAAAATGCATATTCTCTCTTTCCACTAAACCCCTACCCTCGCGGGCCTATAAAATCTACCAGATTTTGGATGATTTCAAAGACTTTATAAAAATGGAGTACAGCCCCTTATTACTTTACATGGAGCGTGATACCCAGTAAAGTTACATTAAGTACAGAGTGGTCCAACAAAAAGTTGACATCTTTTCAGACGCAGATTTTTCAGATTAAGACTTAATTACATATCATTGCGGTTCTTTGTGTGCGCATGCAGTGCTATTATGTTGACCATATCTCATAGACTTGCGTGTGGAAAAACTGGTTTTTGACCATCTTTCTTTCAATCATCACAATGTCTTAGTTTAGGCTTTATTTTCAGCGTTGTTTTCATCATATCTGTACAACAAAGTGCTGTAGTGTCTATGTTTAAAACAATTTAAACATGTCTCTCGAATTCTGACAAATCTGCATCTGAATAAGTGTAAAAAAAATTTTTAACCACACTTTTTTTAACCACAAAGAAACTACATTGTAGTTTGGTTCTTGCACAATGGTGTACAATTTCCTGCAAAAATGGGAGTAATTACCGTACATGTACATGTAGGCCCTACTGAAGGTAAACTACAACCATGACAAAAGGTACAAAAGTACACATGTACGCCTAGCCTTTCTTGTAAATATCAAAGGCTTGGTTAGGTCATGGTCAGTGCATGCAATCGGAACAGAGCAGCCTAGGCCACAGCCCTTGATCCTCAATCAGTCATTCAATCCTACACAGACTGACTCACAGCTTTTTTTTACCCCAACCCAGAAGGAATTGCACACAGGCCGAAGTGGAAATAAATGCAGAGAAAGACAAACAAGCGGATTTTTTTTTAATTTTAGATTCATTGATATTTGTAATCTTTGAAATGACTACTACACATATTTTAAAGAAATAGTATAAAAATCGTGGAATAAAATATTGTTTTAGGATAAACCAATTGGCATCTTCCATTTTCATGAAGTCAGTCGAAACTCGAAAGGCAGTTTTCTCAGTATTTTACTTTTTTGGACATGTTTGATAAATGCGAACTTAGACCGAAAAAAAAAAAAATAGTTCTGCTTCCGATAACATGGCATTTGAAAATAGGGTAGGTAGGTACGAAAATAATTTTTTTGTGCCATTTTTTTGTGTATACATGTACAATCATATGGAGGCTTCTGTGTGTTGTCGAGGGTGAAAGGTAGAAATTGATGGTTTGAGTTTTTCTTCTTCTCATTTTTCCCCATAAAAATTAGGGTAGGGGCTGTCAGAATAGGGTAGGTAGGGAAACTGGAAGCAGAACTATTATTTTTTGTTGGCCTTAAACAGCCATAGCTTGTAAACGGAAGTTCCCATTGAGATGCAACAAGCAGTTTTGTAAGGAGAATTTTATTGTGTTTTAAGCTTAGAGCATACCGTACATTTTATATCTGTGATTGTTCAGACATGGTTGACAAGCAAACTTGTCTGAAATTGTATCTAACAGATACATGTACATGTAGCAGGTTCCTATGTCACCTTTAGATCACTAAAACCCCATGACTTTCCACGACCACATTATGAAAATCCATGACTTAGTTTATAAAAATGTAGATCAAAACTGCAACACTTATCCCATGAAACAGAAAAACAACAAAACAAAGCAACTAAATGTCTTTCAAATCAAACTGATTGTATCAACGAAATTTGTCACATTTTGTGGGATATAAAAATCACATTTCTGATGCTCAAGTAATATTATGAATATGGAAAAGTTCAAATTTTTAAATAAATTGGGCCTCACAAAATTCCATGACTTCTGTCATTTTTACATGCGTGCATTTCCATGATAGACTTTCCCAGGCCTGGAAATTGAAAATGAAATTCCATGACTTTTTCAGGCTTGTGTTTTTCCAGGCCGCGCCAACCCTGATACCACAAGATTTTCTTATCTGCTAAACATGTTTCAACAGCAATTGGTCCTGTTCATTTTGATCTTAAACTAATTATCAAAGAAAAAAAACTTTCGAACACATCCATGTCCTTGTACAATGTTTTCATATTTCCTTCTTTACAACCAAGAAAAAATACATCAATGTGAACTTGCAACGCTCGCGTTACAATGGTGAAAAGGAGGGGCACTTTCACAATGGATCATATTTTAAGGGCCAAGCCTGTAGGATATAGTCTGGGCGCGAAAGCGTCGGATGAATGCACAATCACAAACTGACAGGAATGTCACCTTAAGGTTTAATCATGCGATTGGAATTCAACTTTGGCAGAGACTTTGCAAGCACTTTAGTCATGGTTCTTAAGGGCTTTAATGCAGTCGTCCTCCCAGAGTGATTATGAATAGCAAACTACCTACACAACATATTAAAAATCATTTGAAGTCATTCTTAATGATACTTGAATGGCAAATGATCAAGTACCAAGGTAACAGGGACAGGAAAAATGTCACACTGTGCATTCCAAATTTATAGAAGAAGAGATATTCGAAACACACCAAAACATGCTTTACATACATCCATGTGTCAGCCTTCATCTGCAATTGGAAATAATGTCAGTGGTGGTTGAAATGTGTACGTGCATGCAAACGAGTTAAAGGGACATTACGTCCTGCGATGCGCCAAATTGGGCTACAAAACGCATGTTCATAAAATGATATTAATTGAAAAGAGCATAAAGGATAAACGTCCACACAACCATCCTTTAAAAACTAGGTGTTTTGTGGGGGCTATTCCTGCCAGAAACATGCCAGAACAAATTTTGGGAGTTAAAATTGTGATTCTCAAAAATCGAGATTTATGTTGTATGTTAGTTGTGAATCCTGCTGTACAGTGTTTCGTATTCTGCGGACGCATGAGAAACAACATTTGTGTTGGTGGCGTGTGTATTATGTGACACACACAGAACGTGTTCCGTACATGGAATGAACATGGAAATGTCCACAAAATGTCTGCCGCGTCCGATGTAAATCATGTACTCAGATTTTCCCTCTTTTCTCAGGAACGTGAGACATTAGGTAAGTATCCTTTCAACCAGACCTTTGAAATAGGATTTAAGTAAACAATCTAAAACATAAAATGTTCAGGGATTTCAGGCCATAATGGTCAGTGAACGTGACCACGAGTGCAAACAAGCGAATACATAAAGATGTTAGCAACTGTGACTCACCTACAACCCAGCTGATATTGAACCCCGACCTGACAACGTTCAAGTCTGTTTCGAATCGGATCCACACCTTGTTCCCGGTGATTTCCAGAGGGCCTGGCGGAGGGTCTTGCAGACCGTCGTACGACACTACCGCATTCTCATCAACGACTGGCCCACCTCCAAACTTTATAAAGTCCTTATTTTCTTCAAAATCCAAAACGTGGAAGTTCAGCCGAAACTTGTTGGCGTCTGCGACACCGAGAAAGTACCAGCAGAGCTGATTATTGGTGTAGTTCTCCGGATGATTTGGCGACGTCAGAAAGCCTCTTGTCAGGCCGTAGAAGTATTGTTGGTTCGCATTGCAGCTTTTGCGTGCTATGTTCAAATTAATTGGAAAAAAAATCATTTAAAAGACAACTATTAAATGCAGACATTGTCCTTGTAACTTTGTGTTGGACAAATCATGCAACATGATCAGGGCTGTCCTGAACACATACCGAATATTTGATCAACAAACAAATATTCTAATAGCTTTTTGTTGGTTCAAATATTTGGAAGTTTAAATAAAGTATGCGTGTTTATAGTCTGCATTCTTTCCCTCACATCAGATTTTCAGTTTTTGCTGATCGACCATCCCTCTACCGTGTACATAACGGTACAAGTACACTTTTCCAAAACCGTCGAAACACTTTGACCTAAATGGTTTTGTGGATTTTCTCAGTTAATTATTGTTGATGTACCCTAACGTGGCGCGGCCCTCAACGTGGCGCACTTTGATTTTTCGCCTGTAGCGCCTAGCTAGAGCAAAAGTTTGAACTGAAATTTCACATAAAGTGACATTTCATCAAGTTCTAAACATTCCTGTTCATAAATCACGAGTTAATTTACCGTATCAAAGTTAGAATTTTTTTTTATTTTGGCATGATTTTCCGATTTTATTTTCAAGTGCAAAGTGAACTCTTTGAAAATGCCCCGAAAAATAAGAAAATAATTTTCTGACAAACATCTGGCTGGGTATGTAAGTAAGGATAATAATTATTTATCAGAATTTATCAAGTTTACAGAAATTCTTAAATGTTAATTTGGGATTTTTTAAGATTGATTCAAGTGTGCCACGTTAGGGAACACTCCGCCAATTTGTGCCCAATTTCCGGACGCCACCGTTTTTGAATTTCGGATTAAATTTTTATGAAACCGAAATTGTTTACAGAGGTTAAATAGCAAGCATTAAAAAGGTAAAAGTACTAGTATTTTACTGCATGAATTTGAGGATACATGTACATGTACTATCCCCAGGGGTTAATTCTGCATAAATTTGACAAAACAAGAGAGAAGTGCAACTTACGGTTAGAGGGTAGGGGATTCTGGCACATCTCGCCATGGTAACCCCCCGCACACTCGCAGAATGTCTGATTGTTCTGTTGAAGTACGCAGAAAGCGTTGTTCTGGCACGGGTTGGGATTACAGTCACCTAAATTAGAGAAAAAAATGTTTGAAACAAGGGGGGTATGAACAAGTCACTTGACAGGCCAGGCCTAGTCCGAGTAACTAGGACTCTTCACATCACCTTTTTTAAACATTTGGACATGGTCTGGCGATATTACTAGGGTCCAAGTTAGACTGCTGCCATGGTATCTGGTATTTAAACCCCATCCATTTGCCAACAAAAACATCAGATTTCTCCCTCAAAACTGCCTCAGAATTACTAAATTATAAATACGCAACCTGAAACTCAAATAGAGATCGATGGTTAAGATTGAGGTACATGTACTACGCTTTACTTACGATCCGTATGAAAAGTAAAATTTCCCATTGAAAAAAAACAGACGCCATGGCAGCAGTCAGACAGGGCTCTGGAGTGCTCTGAAACGTGCAAAACTAAATCAGGCCCACTTTACTCACAGTTTAGCCAGCAAATTTCTCCATAAATTCCACAGGGGCAAAGAAAATGTCCTCAGTATTTCACCAACCAAGTTTGCAGACCAAATTCAATTTTTAAAGGAGACATTTCTTCAATATTTTACACATGAGAGGGAAGTCAACTGATTTCAAAATGGGGCTAAATACTAGACTGGTACATGTCCAACCATGGTCCAACTATTTGAAAAGACTGACCTCTTCATTCAGTGTCAATAGTCTGGTGGCTTGACTATGGAGAAATGTGTAGTAAATTGAGACTAGTTCCCGCTTCATGCCACATGTTTCTTAAATTCTTTTGGCATGGTTGATTGATGCAGTACTGAAGCTGTGTTGGACTGGTTGTTTTAGGTGCCAGTCTATTTTCTTGTTTTGCATGTTTTCAATACCTTAAGTTTTGGGACTCTCATACACAGTATTGAAAGTCCCAAATTGTCGGACTAGGCAGCAGTCTAACTTGGACCCTATCGCCAGACCACGTTTGACTGTTAAAAAGGCAGTTGAGTTGGGTCCAAGTACTCAGATTACCATAGACCAAAAGCAACAGCAAGAATTATAAAAGGTAAAAGTGCCAGTATTGAACTGAATGAATTTGAAGTTTGTCAACAAAGACTAAACGAAGAGGTTTGGCAACACTGCACGAGGAAAGTCTGGGGGAACATGTGCCACGTTAGGGAACACCTCCTTCTGAAATCGGAAGGCTGCTCGTCACGAGCAGCCTTCTGATTAAAAGTAGGGAACACCACTATAGTTTTGGAAAGAATGTTGCGACCTGACAGTGAGTGACACCACTTTTTTCTTCATGCATCATCTCAATGAATGTCTAGTCAGCTAGTCATTGCAAAAATGCTAGTGATAAAACATAAATCTGGGACTGAGAAACATTTCCAATTTTGTTAGGAAATACTTAGTTAGAAAATGTTCTTGACTCTCCATAGACTTAATAATTGTACATAACCGCTGAAGTGGCGGCAGGTTGCAACATTTTTTCCACACCCCCCCCCCCCCCCGCCTCTCCGGCTCCCGGCCCATGTTTACCGTTCGCCGTTAACATTGAGAATGAAATCACCGACTAACTTCACAATGGAACGGTGTCAGAAAGGTTACAAAGAGACTCCAAACATCTGGTCTTTTTCAGGTACAATGCAGGCAATTATCATTCAGTTTGATCCGTGGTCTTTAGTTAGTCTTTTACTATTAGTATTAGTATTATGGAGCTTTAGGCCTACCACAAAATGATCACCGGCACAGCACTGTTTCGAGTTTCAGTTTACGTGGCTCAACAGCGCCCTTTAGCGCTTTAAAGAGAACCTTAAGACAGTTTCTTGTCGCTTTCAAAAAATCATGGCACCGCCGGCGACTCTTAGGCGTGCCAAATTTCACGGTGAACTTGGGTCAATTTTTGTTGTTCCCAGAAGAAATTACTGACAATTTTGGGAAAAAAACTTCACACTAACACACTTCAGAAATCGTCATTTTTTTCCTTCACTTTTGGAGGTATTTTTTTTCACCACAAAAATACACAGTGTGCATCTTAGATACCCTGATTACTCAAAAATTCAAAATTCCAAAAACGATTTTGACAAGATTTTCCGCACACATAGGCAAGTTCAGACGCTGATAACTCAAAACACAGTTTTGGGGAACATTCCTCATTTAGCTTCAGCAGACAGCAGGTCACATAAACGCCAGCCACAATGGCTTTGATGTTTTCACTAATTAATGTGAAAAAGAGGAATATATTGAAAAAGGGGAAAGGGGCGCCCCCTAGTGTCAAAATGAGGTCCCCCTCCACATTTTTGGAATTTTGCAACATACTTGCAACAACCCGCCGTGCTCAGTGGCCGGTTCGCCCCGAAAATGTGCATGATTTCAGATCTGCCCTTGAACTTACTTAAGTTAATTTTGTTTTACTCATACTGACAGGGCATAGAAAAAGGGCTGATAAAAGTGAGAACGATAAAAATTCAATGTCGATCAGCACTGCAACCTCAGTGCAGATTTTCAGAAAATGCTGAGCTGGATGAAACCATACTAGGCCTATTAGTACTGCATGTATATTACACGCCCAAAGCTATACAGGGTGAGTAAAAAAAAACCGCATCCCAAATGGCAGGACCAATTTTCGAATGAAGTTTTGCCTTTAGCACTTTCAAAACCTAGGATAAGAAAGCCCAATTAATAACCTTTCGTTTAGCACAAGAATCATTCAAATCACTCATGTACTTTTCAAGTTACGGCATTTTGAACAAGAACACCGTTTTAAAGTTCATTCCACGGATCACAAAAAAGGTACACGTTCTTTCAGCAAAACGAAAACAATTCACATGCATCCCTATAAGAATTGTTTTCGTTTTGCTGAAAGAACACTTACTCGGATCCCTGGAAAGAACTTTAAAACGGCGTTTGTGTCCAAAATGCCGTTACTCGAAAAGTACATGAGTGATTGATTCTTGCACTAAAAGAATGCTTAATGACTGGGCTTTCATATCCTGGATTTGGAAAGTGCTGCAGGCAAAACTTCATTCAAAAATTAGTCCTGCCAGTTGGGATGCGTTTCTTTTTACTCACCCTGTAGAGCAGAGTCAGCAGACCACCCGAGAGTGGCATTTTCATTAAGAGCACCCGTCGCCTAGCAACCGGGAAGCTATTTCGTTGGATGTCGCATAATGATGAAACAGACGCGTCGTAAGTGGCAGGTGTGGTAGATGATATTCATAATAATACAATGGCCCACTTCATTACAGCCAACATGTACACTCATGTAATATTGAGGCTCTCCTGGATTATAGAATATCCAGGTCGCACTCCCATTAATTTCCATGCGCATTCCGAATTCCGTCACGAATCCCCGTTCTATAATTTTTTTTTTTTTCGATTTTACAAAATTTGTTATAAGAATCTAAAGAAAAACGATGCATGTTTTAAAACTGGCTTTAAATGTATGAGTAAAGACGTAGATTTTTTTCCGGTGGCAGCCAGAATCCTTGAAGATGGGTACAAACTTTGGACTTATTTCGTCAGTACCACTTTTCAATTTACAACGTCTAACCCGGGGATTAACATGAAACAAGCAGTCGGTTAGACAAGCTTGAAGTAGATCATTGTGATTTTGTAGTCTGTCTGTATCCACACGTATCTATGTATACAAAACATCTGATATTGGCAATGAACTAGAACTGTACTTTGATGGTTGCATGAAATATTTCAAATGTTCGATGTTTATATTACATTCTGACTAAAATCCACTCACAAAAAATCGCTTATGGACAACATTGTTTGTTTTGGGGTATTCCGTCTTTAATGCGCCACCGCTGGGTGTGTCTACATAATACAGCGCAGTCGGTTTGTATATATCACATGTAAGCAAATCAATATCGATATTGTAAGCCAGCACACAATGAGTCAGTGCTACCTACACTCAATGGGGTCATGGACAATGCGAAAAGCCATTCGCTAATCGAATCACTGCGCTGCTTTTGATGCTGGTCGTCAAGTTACTCATTGTAATACATGTACTTCATTATCAAAAAATATATCAAAATTCCAGTTTTAACTTTTCAACGTGGTACTCACTAATTTCCTTAGATAATTTAGCAAGGTCAGAACATCATGCTCAGGAGGTTATTTCGCCAATTGTTGACTGTTGTAAAACCTCCGTAGGAGTGTCGGAGTTTCAGTAAACAGTTTTTAGTCTCAGAATAACGATGTCTAATCTTTTTTTAAAGTAATGCCTGCATATTAGTTGAAATTGAAGTTACTTTATATAAAACGGCATATATCTATGAGTGGGTCACTTTTTTTCAATCAGTGGGCGTTTTTGTGCGCAATCATTGGCCATCCATGAACTTGACCCATCGACATGGGCCCACCTATAGTTTGTCTTTATTTCGGTGAAAAGCGTATGAGTAGGTGTTTTTACCTGCGTTGTGCAAAAGGTCAGCCTATTCGTAAATGAACATACACACACATGCATGTTTCTGCAGTGGGATTATACTTATAGCCTTCTTTTGTGATTTTCATTTCGTTAAAACCAATAAGTGCAGTCAGTTTTTTTTTTTACAAAGTTGCAATTAAGCATATAGTCAAAGATAAAAAAAAATACCAAAATGTAACCTAAATGTCAACATCAATGAGGAAATCAATGCAACCGGGCAATACTGCTATAAGGTGTCAAAATTCCGATTTTGTCAATGCGAAAAAAACAAATTAACAAATGACCTCGAAAGTGAATGTCGGGTCCTTTCAAGTGTTTATGGTATTATCCGAGAAACTGACATGTTAATAGGGAAATAATGCCTTCATGATCTAATAACTAAGAAAGGGCTGAGTGCGATAGAACTTCAATTATTGACAGCGGATGAGTTCAAGTATGCATGGACAGATATAACCGATAACACAAAATTAAATAAGGGATATGTCTTTATTATCAAATCCATACAAATATAATTCTTTTCATTTCGTTGTTCAGAGTTATTAGGAGCTGATATTAAAAGGAATTCATTTCTTAATACATGTATTAAAGATGACCGAAATCCGGTAATCACAGCATGATTTCTCGTCCAAAGAAGAAATATATATTCATGCATATTTGTATAACTTGCGATTATTAAACATCTTAGACGCAATTAGAAACCTCAAAGGGCATTACGATTTAAACAGTCATGAATAACGAAAGTAAATTTCCTTTCCCTTCATGAAAAATAAGTATCATATCTACCATCAACAGATTAGGCCTATAGGCCTAACAGCATATAGGCCTATAAATATTATCTCCATTGCTTCTGTCAGCAAAATATATGTTAATATGTTAAAACCATCACTTGTCATGAGTTTCTTGAATAAAAAATGCTGGAATAAATCCGTCCTGATTTTATCATTTCAGTTGTCAAACAATATTTGCGACCACTGACCTAATTTTAAACAAGGAGAAACTAGAGCGTATAGAAATTTTAAAAACGTATTGTATATTGATTTCTCACCTTGTGTTCTGACGATTCCGGCAAGCAAAAATACCCCAAACACTGTTGCGATCAGTCTCACAGATATATCCATCTTCGATAAACTGTGTTTATATGGCAAGTATGAACGGAGCGGCGCCAGGCAAAATAGACACGGGGAGATCAGTCAATTTCTCCCCCCGTTCGTCAGTCCGACGTTGGTCGTCGGTTATCGTTAGGCTTGTCTTATTTCCACAGACGTTTAAAAGAAAACATCAACAACAATGTGCCGCGTTGAATGTTGGTGCCTCAACACTTTCACTGATGGGGAGAGGATGTACACGTCTGCTCTCAACTACGGCGTTACATTCTTGTGGCGTATTTCTCACGATTCCTACGCTCCATGACCCTGCTCAAGGCTTTATTTCCGCCTCAGTCAAGTACACCTTCAATACAACAAATCTTGCCGGTCCAATGACTACGAAAAATCGAGTTCTCTACCTCACAAAAACGGTTACAAATCCAAATGCAGACGTATTATACATTGCCCGTTTGACCTGTAGCGTGCGCACACAGTAGCTTGAGCGTCATGATAACCATGCCACCAATTCATTCAACCAAGACGGTACAATAACAGCGCCATTCACATTCAAATTGGTATCGAACTGAAGGTTTCCACACGGGAGCTAGCCAGTGGAGCTAGCTGAGGGGGTTGTTCACGGTTGAGTGATTGTCAACAAAAGCGTAAGCTTTCTTGTAATGTAACGGTGGGCGGAACAACTGTCAAGCGATATTGCCGATTATTTTAGTCTGCATGTTATATCAGTGTTTTACACATAATATTTTGAATATCTTAAGCTACACTGTAAAAAAAATTGGGTTAAACACTGTTGTGCAATATAATTTTACTCAACATTGGTTTGAAATAACCCAATGTGGGTAAACATTTCCCAACAGTTGGGAAGATTTTGCCCAAGAGTTTAACCTGTTGATATGTTGACTAACGTTGGTCTACATATCAACCCATTTGCCCAACGTGTTTACAGTGTAATACATGATTTCCTTCCTCCCCAAATTAAAAACAATCTGACAGTGCCTCAATGAAGGCCTCGGGGTCGTGTTTACAAGCTTTGCTTCTAATCAGGGGCTCCACTACAATTTTTGCATCCGTTAAACATGTAATTGCAGTACTTTGATATATTTATTTGTGAACACTGGGGAAATAAATGAACTGAAATAAACTGAACTGAAGGTTTGTTTAGTCATTTGAATGATTATTAATCGAACGCATATAAAGGTAGAATATATCATTTTTCTTTTGTGCATTTCTTTCGTTTGAAGCAACAAAAGTGCTCAAAGGTGCTTGACAACCAACCTGGTGAAGTTTTAGCTCAGTGAATGTTGTATATTCCGAGGAAACAATTTTCTAGGATAAGCCAAATTAAAAAAACACAGATTCCAAAACGGTGCACGGTAAAGGGTTTGTTTTTCCTTTTTTTCTTTTTAAAAATTTAAAAAAGGTAACCGGTAAAGGGTTTGCTTTTTCTTTTTTCTTTTCAAAACTTTAAAACCAAAAAAGGGTTAAGAGTTTTTGTTAGTTTTTTTCTTCAAAAATTTCCAAACAAAACTTGGCAAGGGTTTGCTTAAAAACAAAAATTGGTAAAGGGTTTGCTTTTCATTTTTCGGTTTACAGATTCAAAAACGGTAAAAGGTAAAACAAGTTTGTTTTTCTGTTCTTTTGTTTTTTAGACGCATAAACGGTAACTTGTAAACGATTTGCCTTTTCTGTTTCCATATAAGATTATAATAGGGTACACGGTAAAGAATTTTCTTCAAAAGACAGCATGCCAGAAAGAAAACCAAGTATGCTTTTCAACAATAATTTCGTCAGTTACTTTTTAGATAGCTACAAATATACCTTTCACCATCATTTACTCTACCTGTAACCATCATTTACATTCACATTGACAAAACTCGATGTTGAAACTTAGACGATGAATTTTTTTTTACACAACACACACACAAAATTCACTTGAGATAGCCTGAGGTTAAGCATTACAGAATGAGGGCGCTCTTCATTGTATCAGTACCTCATTCGCACCACACGTGTACATAGCTCATTATCTCATTGCTCTGGGACCAGTACGGGAATTTTACAGAATAATTTTGATGTCGATAGTTACATCAGTTATTCGTGGTTATGTTCACGAGGCCCAAAAATGCATTCCCTGTGCTATTTTCGAGTTTCACCTCGAAGAATATATTTGTTTGTTTTTTTCCCAATTGATATTTTCGAAGCAGTATATAAAAGTTAGTCAATTTTGAATGAGACATCGAACGAAAAAAACAAGTGACGTTTAGTTATTGAATAATTTCCTCACAAATTCGAATTATTGCTGGCAGACAATAATTCGGCTCGCGCGGAGTGGGTTCACTTGTGTTCAAAATGAAAGCCTTTTTCAGAGGGTTGCAGACGCCCAAAAAATAAAAAATTAAAGTAGTGTTTTTGTTGAAACAAACGCACAAATTGACAATTCGTAAGGACAAAATGTTTGTATTAACACTTCGAGGAAATAACTGACGATGATTTAATTTCTTTTATACAGTTGCTAGCAGAAACAGCAAATTTATGCATAATTTATGCAAATAAAATAACCTTGAAAGGGAATGTTTGTTCAAACCAAACATTGAGTTATACCAACAGATATGGGCAAATCCGGCACTTTGGCAATCACAAGATGAACATCAGGGAAGTCTGAACTTTGAAACTTTGTGGGAAGCAGCCATTTTAAGCGCTCATCTCTGCGTTACCATTGTTGGTGCGTTTGTCCCAATATATAATTATGGCGAGCAGAACAACATGTACCACTGATTGCAAAGATTGGACATTCCATCAATTGTCTGTTTAACCAACAAAGTTTTTTGTTCTCAAACATTTTTTTTCGCAATTTACATCTATAAAAAGTGGAGTAACTGTTCGTATTCAATGTGTGCACCCATTTCTGCAAGGTCTTTATACTTAATTTACGTCGCTGTAAAACCGCATTTTAGGATGATTATACTGTCATTTCATAGCCAAGATTTAATTTGAACTAGAATACAGGTTAAATAATGTTGGCGACTTCATTCAGCTTCGCGAAAATAAAGTTCTGCTAGAATGTCTCTCGTTATTCCTTCCAATATTCTAGTACAAGCAGTAGCCATGCAGCCGAACAAGTCTTGGGAGATTTGTTTCTATCAATAAATATCATTTCCATTCAAATTCACATTCGGTACCGGTATATTGCTTTTTAGTCGACCACTTTTTTACTTTTATTCACTCAGTTTCGTCCAAGGGACAGTTTGGAGATGATCTGACATTTTCATTTTATGGGATCCCCCCCCCTTTAATGCCTGTTTCTTCACCTTGACGTTGGCTGTAAACGCCCCCCCCCCCAAGGTAAATGCTCAGAAAGTAAAAACAAAAAAAAGCAAAAAAAAAGGAAAGGGGAAAAAACAGAGAAAAGGAACATATATAGGCCTACTCCATTTGTATTAATTTGATTAAAAACAACTAAAAATGGCTACCACGCCAGCAATTCAATTATTATGGAAGGAATGTTACTCGTGGGTGCCATACATTTCTGAAATAGAAAAAAGGATGCGTGTAATTATGAATGACAGAAATTAAATGCCTAAAATTGCAAAAAAGTAACTAAACTTTTAGCGGGTCTGTCAAAGAAATGCGCGAA
This sequence comes from Patiria miniata, assembly GCF_015706575.1. Lineage (NCBI taxonomy): Eukaryota > Metazoa > Echinodermata > Asteroidea > Valvatida > Asterinidae > Patiria > Patiria miniata. Next base: position 37,813,835 of record NW_024037069.1, on the reverse strand, counting down.
TTGAAATACTTGCATCTACGTCACTCTAGAGTTAAACTTTAGCATGTAACTGTGTCAAACTCGATGGAAAAAAAAACATGCTTGGTTAAACTATCTTTTAAACTTGGGCTTCGCAAAGTTACTTTCTGTTAAATTATGGGGATCAGACCAGTAAAAATACGATAAATTGCCCCCAATAAGCCATTTGCGTGTTAAATTTGAATAAAATCTGGAACGCTGACTTAATACAATGCTTTGCACGTTTTAACCTAGCATTCTCCCGACCAAAGAGACTGTTACTATATCACGCGATTCGGGGCAAGCCTTATGCTAGCAACCCCCAGCTCCGGCATGGTCTGGTGTCTTTGTGCCATTCTCACCCATTGTGAACAATGTATTGGTGCTGAGCGTCTCTTACGTAACTATGCAAGAGCTTGCCCCGAATCATGTGATTAGCAACAGTGTCTTTGGTCTGGAGAATTCACAGTTATAATGTGCCAAGCATTCTGAGCAAGTCATTGTACCAGACGTTTTTCAAATGTAAATCCCAAAGGGTATAGGTTACACGCAAATGGCTTATTATAAAAACCTGGAAAATACTTCCAAATCTCATAGGTGCTGAAGACATACGTGATACATCGAATCAAAGCCACCTAACCCTCTATTTTTAAGAGAAAAATGTTCTTGGCCGGGTTTAACACGGTTGTTTAAAACCTGTTGGGGGCCTGTACGCTGATAATGGCCCAAGCCGAATTATCCGCGACCAAGCCCCCGGCTGGTTTTAAAAGTACTTATTAAGATACCGACCAAGCACATAATTATTTATTCCCATTCAACATATAACAAAATTCACAATTTTCCTAACGAGTTTGTTCATCAATTTTACCCCATGTGAAACAACCCTCTTGCCATGTCTATGGGGAGCGCCTCGCGCGCGCAGTGCTAAAAATCTCCTTTTATGGACTGATTGGCGCACGCGGCGCGTACTGGGCGATGTGGCGTGGAACGCAGTGGTGCAGGAATAACGTGTTCAAAACCATTTGGGTTTTTATCAATAGTTTAAAATCACACACGTGGTGGGCTCTC